>NC_092415.1:124468584-125823584 GCF_040894005.1 Engystomops pustulosus | reverse complement strand
CCGCAGAAGAAATGCTAGCAGAGGCTGATCCACTTAGACTTCTATCCTTGCGATCATCTGAAGGCAATTGTCTATGCTGTGAAGATACAACGTTGTTGATATCAGTGTGTCGAGGGTGGAAGAAGAGCATTGCATTGACAGTCCAAACAATGGGCAGCCCTTGGAACACATTTTATAAGTGGCCATATGGCCAACTTCAAAATGGCCGCCCAACACCAATCTTGAAAAGTTTTCCCTTGTAATGTGCCACAAACAGGAAGTTGATATCACCAACCATCCTGTAGACATTAATTACATGGACTACAGACTGGGGTACAAAGCAGCTGGACAATCCAACACAATGGGCAGCACTTGGAACACATTTTCTAAGTGTAAAAATGTAGAAAACTCACTTGCGCTGGTTCTCCCTATATTTAATTTTTTAGGTGCTGCAGTTTAAAACGTACATCCCTATTCCGGTACTGCAAGTATATAATAAAATCAAAAGTTAGACTTTAACCACGATCCAAATAGTTGAAACTTCTATAGCATCTATCTCAATAATTGTAACGGTGTTTGCAGGAAATACCTGAAATCCTTTCTTTGCAATGATCTTTCCATTCTAGATTCCATGCTGCTCTCGTGTTCTCTCCTCAGTCCGATAGATTCCTCTTGCTCGGTGCCGGTGGGTGGCTATTTCCGGACACAAAAAAAAAAAAAAAAAATGTATGTAGCAATGCACTTTCCACTGTTGGTGACGTCACCTCCTTGTCCACCGTTTAGAACAATAAACCTCTTCTTCGTCAAAATCATCTTCTTTCATCAGGAATGCCGTCTCCTGTCTTTCTGGTTCCTTATATATCATGGAGTGGATCAGAACGCTGCAACTTTTTGTCGGTAAGGAAGATTCACTATCTTTATTTCACTGTTTAGTTCATTCGGGATCAGTGAATTTAAATTCTAGATCCATTTACTCTCCGCTTGGGACATCTTATTGATTGTATTCTTTCCCTCTCTAGTCAGGTTTAACCTTGTCTATGCCAAATACTGATACCATACAGTTATCATATCATGAGTTTCTCTGCAAAATGTCGGGATAATGGATGTCCGTTTACTTTCTTCTCGATATTCTGTAAGTGTTCTCTTATGCCATAGTACGTTTTGTTCTATCCACATACAGTTTATTGCATGGCCATTTTAATCCATAAATTACACTTCTTGTGTGGCAGCTCATATGATCCCTTTTCACTTTTTCACTTGCATTCTGAAACAATAGTAAGAAAGAAGGGGCGCTCCTATGGTGTAGTATCCTCAGGTTGGTTTCAAAATAGATAATGGTAAGGCTACTAACCTTGTCGAGTTGTGCTGACAGGCACAACTCTGAACAGCGTTTAGTGGTTTTTTCCGTTAGTGTCTCCTTGCAGCCACGCTCCTGGGGTTTATTCTTTTTCCATGGGAAAAACTCCAAGGTTCAGAAAATGTTGCGGTTTGTGCATCTATGATGCATAATGAGCGTTTGTAGGCGCTAGGAAGCTATAATTGCTCAGTTTAAAAGATTTGAGAATGCTTTAAGTAATGAACTCCAACATCATACTGACGTCACATTCTTAGACATATATCTATCAGAAAACCTCGCCCCTCGTGGGCTCAGACCCACCTTTACATCCACATTTCCCGACGATCCAGACTACACAAAAGCATGGGATAACCTATTAAATAAATTTTCAGAATCTATGATAGAAATGATTAGGAATAAAAGACTTAACATCTGTCACACTCTCAACCAAAACATCGACAAAATCTTATGTGATCTGAAACCCTATCACCAAACATCTGAGTTCAAAAGAATCAATTCAAACATTAATTTCAGACTACACAAATTAGAACAAGAACTTATACATAGGAAAGTACAGAAACTTAGACGGGATAGACAAGACCATAACAATCAGGTATACCGCAATTGGTTTAGGAAAACAGACACTCAACAAACTGAAAGAAATAACAATAATCAATATAAAAAAACAAACAGAAAGACAATCGAAAAAACACAATCACACGATTAAAAAAAACAAAAAAATACCACTACCTTTTTTAACTCCAAAACTCGCCCCCCGAAAAAAGGAAATACATCTCCCAGTGTGGAATACAAAAACACGAACAGAGAATTCAATAAAAGAAATATACCAATAAGGAACAATACACCAAAACCACCTACTCTGAACAAGGAAAATACGATACCTACAATACAACTTGACGTCTCCGATAAATCATGTCAAGAAAAACTGGAAGAATTCTCGGCCACAGTACGCACTTTAAGAACAGAAGTCCGATAATTTACCTCTAATACTGGGACTCCCCAAACACCCCAGAAAATCAAGGGAAACTATGGCCCATCTCAGACGACTATCAGGCCGTCAGACCCAGAGTCCCAACAAAACACACATCCCCACACCATCAGCAGAAGATGCAAACTGGTCTTTTATCACCACACATGAAGAGTTCTCACCATGTACATCAACACAAAATTCAACAAACAAACTACCAGATGTCTATGAAATAGAGAAAATCCCCACTAATCTAGTTTTTACACAGACTAAACCACATGACATTTTTCAAGTTACTAGAAAGAAAAATACCAGCACATCCCCATCCCAAGAAAAAAACATGACATCACCCCTTCCGAGGCTAATATCCGATAAAACAGACACCACCCACATACAAACAACACTTAAGGAAAATGACATATATAAAACATCTTCTCCTTTTTTAGAGATAGATCCACCACCCCCGAGGACCAAACCGAAACACCACTTTTTCCAGCCAGTAAAATCACGAAAAAGAAAAAATTCAGGAGAGGCAAACGGGGAGGCAAAAAAAGAAAGAACAAACTAAACAAAAATAACAAGAAAGAGACTACAGTAAAAATTTTTAACCTAACAGATTATACCCTAAAACCTGAAGAAAAATCACTGTTAGAAAAAGGACTGTCATTTTGTCCTAACTCCAAACCGGATGATTTTGGATTATTCCTAGATTTAAACCAATATGTCAGAAAATTAACACTAAAGAGATATTTTACAAAAAAAGAAAAAGACAGTACCTCAATAAAACTGGAAAAACATGAAACACAGAATATAAGTATAGTAAACAACAAATCAAAATTCTATCCAATCAGAGAACAGAGTCATAACATCAAAACATTCTATCAATTAGTTTTAGAAGATTTCAATAAACTCACAAGAACCTTGAAAAACAATAAAGGTCACAAAAAACAAAAAAACAATCTCACAAAAAAAGAAAGGGAAGCTCTAAAGCGACTACAAGAAAATGAGAATCTGGTAATCCGAGGAGCAGACAAAGGAGGTGGAATAGTTATCCTCACATATGAAGCTTATCATCAAGAAGCCCTCCGTATCCTAGATGATAGAAAATATTACAAAAAAATTGCAGACGGTCCCACTGTAAAAATACAAAAGAAACTAAAGGAATTTCTCAATAATGCATATGAAAAGGGCCTCATTACAAAAGAGGAAAAATCATTTTTATATATTCCGTTTCCATCCACAGCGTATTTCTATTTTCTCCCCAAAGTCCATAAAGATGCCTCTAACCCCCCAGGGAGACCAATCATCTCGGGCATCGGGTCCATCACCAGCAATATATCACAATACCTGGATATTATCCTACAAGCATTTGTCATAAATCTCCCCAGTTATCTTAAAGACTCTGATCAGCTCATCCGAGAGCTACATGAAATTAAATGGGATAAGAACATCCACCTTATCACCTTAGACGTCAACTCCCTATATTCTAATATAGATCACTTAAAAGGGATAGAAAGTGTCAAACTGTTCTTGGATAGAGATGTCAATCTCTCCAAAGAAAAGAAAACATTCCTACTTGACTGTTTACGTATTGTTCTACAGAACAATTATTTCTTATATGACACCAATACATACCACCAAGAATTAGGAACGGCAATGGGCACACGGGTAGCCCCCACCTTTGCTAATTTATTTATGGGGGCTTTTGAAGAAGAATTCATACAAAATAGCAATAACCCCTTTTTACCACATATCATAAAATATAAAAGATACATAGATGATCTGTTCCTTCTATGGTCAGGACCAAAAAATCTGATAAAAGAATTTCATGATTATCTCAATAAAAACCATTGGGGCATCTCTTTCACCCTCGAAACCAGCAACAAGAATATCGCATTCCTCGACTTACAAATATACCATGAAGAAGGTCTTTTCAGAACCAAAACACACTTCAAAAAAGTTGATTCAAACAACTATTTGGAATACTCCAGCTCACATTACAAGAAATGGATAAAGAACGTGCCTTACTCCGAATATAAAAGAATAAGGAAAAACTGCACAAATACACATTCCTTTGATGAACAGGCAAAAACGCTACAAAAACGATTCACAGAAAAAGGATACCCACAATATCTCCTAAAAAATGCATACCAACGAGTAAGACCCTTGAAACAGATAGAATGTGTAACAAACAAAGATGTGACTGTGAAGGAAAACAACTCCTGTCACGAAATGAATTTCATTACAAGATTTAACGATAAATCAAACGATATTAAAAGCATTATACAAAAACATTGGCATATATTACAGAGTGATACGTATCTAAGGGATCTACTTCCCAAACAGCCGAATATAACATATAGAAAATCCGCCACCATCAAAAATATACTAGCCCCCCAGTATCCTAAGACAACACAGAAGAAAGAAGACACATAAAGAAAGAGGATACGTAAACAAATGTGGAAAATCTAAATGTTTATGCTGCCAGTCCATCAGAACAGGCTCTGTTTTCACATGCACCAACACAGGAGAAGAATTCCCTATTAAAAACAAAATGTCTTGTAACAGTAGATATGTAATTTACCTGATAAAATGCAACATATGCCAACTACAATATGTGGGCAGAACAGTCCAAACCCTACGGAACCGTCTAAGCAAACACCGTGAAAACATTAAGAAAAACTTCCTCCTACAAGGAGTATCCAAACACTGTGCTCTACACCACCCTAAAGCATCATTTCCCATCACCATTATGCCAATAGATCACGTCCCTAACACAATTCCTAACCGCTTTCAGATGCTATGCAAACGAGAAGTATATTGGATTTTTAAACTAAACACATTAACGCCCGATGGGCTCAACGAAGTAAGTGAAACCATCTTATAACAAGACAGGCATTACCACTTTCTCACTATCTAATTTAATCTACCTTATTCCTCTACCTTTAAAACATTCATCGTTATAAGACTCTATATACAATCAGTGCCCATCCTCGAAAAGAACTATCTACGGTGGTTTTTTCGATACAAATTAAATATATAGTGAGACAATACAATACAAAACTCTCCACACAAAACAAGCATAAGAGCACTTACAACAAAACAAGGAACAATACTTATAGATCTTCTCTTAAACCATTAGTTCCCCAGATCGCCGCGGACCTTCCATTCATCTCTTGAACACATTACCTTTTTGACACTTATCGGCATCCGTACTTGTAGTTCCGAGCATCAAGCCTCCTTTTTGTCCCTCCACCACTTCCTTACTTGTAGTTCCAAACCTGTCAAAAACAAGCTACTACCTAAAACACCGTTATGGTAAATTATTACATCATATTCCCTTACACATTCCCTACATTGTATCCATTTCCAAGGACTACTTATCAATAATAATATTCTTCAAGTATTTTGAAATGAACAAAATGACAGGTGATCGCACTACACCTGACAACCGGAAGTGGTCACCTGTGAAGATGATCATCTACCACAGTGATTTTCAACCTGTGTGCCGTGGCACACTAGTGTGCCGCGACACATGGTCGGGTGTGCCACGGGGAAATTTCTCCAAACTATGGAGCCCCCTGTGTTTTGTTTCCCGGTAATGCGCAGTCACGGCTTCTTACAATGTAGGAGACGTGTACAATAACACATGCGCAAGCTTTGAACCTTGCGCGACAAAATGATGTCACCGAGGCCGGAGCATCATCCTGAGAGTGGAGAGACTCTCGCATTTGCCCTCCGCCAAGGTAATGCCCACCAATAATGCTGACTATATGAGCTTTTGCCTGAGTATATGAACTGTTGGCAGAATACTCAGCATATGAGCTGGTACTTTTAGTACTCCAGCAGTATACTGCATATAACAATGAGAAATGTAAAATGAGAAATACTATAGTCATGAGGCTGGAGTACTACAAGTACCAGCTGAATTGCTGAGTATATGAGCTGGCACTTGTACTCTGGCCTCATGGCCATAGTACTTCTCATTGTACCCCTTTATTTTGCAGTATATGAGCCACATAATAATCAGCACCATATACTAAAAACAGGAAGAAACTGAGAACTGTTGAGGAAGAGCTTCGTGTGAGTCTTTCCACCATTCCTGCCAGGATATCCCTTTTGTGTTTATCGAAACAGGCCCAGGTTTCACAATGAGTAAAATAAATTTAGAATCTATATTATTAGCTATATGTATAATATGACTGTTTTAGTGTCATTTTGTGCTATTTTGGTTGGTGGTGTGCCCCAGGATTTTCTAAGTATAAAAAGTGTGCCGCGGCTCAAAAAAGGTTGAAAATCACTGATCTACCAGACACTATAAATCTGACACTAATCCCATACACAATTTATGAACCAGAGGAAGCGCTCAGTTCGAGCGCGAAACGCGTAGTTCTATTTATTTATTTATTTTATTCTATTCTATTTAATTTTTAAATTGTTACAACTATGTACCAATAAATTATATATATCTTTTAAACTGAGCAATTATAGCTTCCTAGCGCCTACAAACGCTCATTATGCATCATAGATGCACAAACCGCAACATTTTCACTTGCATTAACCTATATTTCTCGAACCGGATCTTTTAATTTCATTGTCCTGCAAGCCCGACAATTTTTGCATGGCTAAAAACCGGATGATTGGGATTCTTTTTGTGTTCCCCTTTCCTACCACCCTTTATTGTAGGTGCCACTCAGTTCCCAATATTCCTTGCTCTTCTTAAAACAAATGTCAGGTTTTTTGGTATATATTCATTATTTTGGGAATATAGACAAAAGGAAAGTCAGCTCACCTGGACACTGTGGTTGAAGATGAACGGCTGCAAAAGCACGGATCAGACCTTTTCCCAAAGGAACACTTAGAAATTTGAAAAAACACGATCCAGCTTGAATTTCAATTCCATAAAATCTTCATGATTTATTTATACAGCATTAAAAAGGAGTAAATTCCACATTGGAAACATATATGGAAGACAAAAAAGGTCTGCAGGCAAAGCCTATGCGTTTCAATAAAACATCTTAATCATGGCTTGGTGTTCACATCCGCTAACCTGACTTATATTCCCCTGATGAGCCGGTATCACATGACTACCGGTTCCGTTTGAAATCAGGGAAATAATCAGTGGAAAAAACATACACGTATCCTTTTGTATTAAGGTAAAATTATTTGTTACATCTATGCATATTTCCACACTGTTTTCAGACACAAGATAAAAGATATGATGACATAATAATGGAATTTGTTAATAGAAATAGATTACATCTTGGCGACTGTTCAGACCTGTCGGAGTACGGGTTTGTAGGAGGAAGATCCAACAGGTCTCCCGTTTAAGGAGGCATCTCCTATGGTCCCCTCCTCTTTTGGGCTTGTTGACTTTTTCAATGGCAACTACTTTGCAGGTTCCGCAGTTCCCTGCATGTATGTCGCGGAAATGTTTGGAAACCGCGGTGTTGTTGGACGCATCAGATAAATGCCTAGGTATTCTGGTTTTTAAAGTATTCGTTGTACACCCTACATATTGTAAATTACAAGAGGTACAAGTAATAAGATAAATAACGTAGGAGGTATTGCAATTGATATACCGTTTGATTTGATACTCCTCTCCTGTCACCGCTGACATGAACGTTTTAGTGGGTGTTAAATAAGAGCATGTTATACCGTCAACATTTATAGCAGCCTGTTACTGTCAACCAGTGTTGGTTTCTGTTTTTTTCGACGGACACCTGAGAACATGCTCGGGGACAATTGCATCGCCAAGGTAGGTGCTTTTTTAGCTGTAAACCTCACTCCTGAACTTAGTATAGGATACAGTGTTTCATCTGTTTGTAGTATTGGAACATGTTTTTTGATGATGGAAACAATGTTATTGAACGTAGTGGAAAACTTTAACGGATTTTGATTATCCTGTTGTCTTTTTCTCTTATTCTCTATTTTTAATAAATTAGATCTAGGGATCTTATCTGCCCGTTTTAGCATCCACTGGGCATATTGTCTTTTTGATAATTTATCAAACAGTTTATTTTTCACATATTCAAAAGTGCTGTTGTTTGTACAGTTGCATTAAAGTCTGATTAATTCCCCAACTGGGATATTTTTAATCACGTGTTTGGGATGACACGAATCTGCCCCAAGTGTGGAATTTGATGCGGTTGGTTTGTAATAGGGGGAAATAGTTATTACATCACTGCTTGTTAAGGTAATGTGCAGGAAATTCATGGATTTTTGATTAAGCACGAACGTGAATTTTAAATTCATATCATTTCCATTTATATATTGCACAAAATCCAGGGCCTCTTGAGTAGTCCCCCCCCCCCCCCCATATCAGGAGCAGGTCATCTATATAACGACCATACCACCTGATATGGGGGGGGGGAAATATTGGACTCTGAGAAAATAAAAAGTTTTTCCCATCTTCCCATATAGATATTTGCTAGGGAAGGGGAGCATTTACCGCCCATGAAGGCTCCGCATTTCTGTAAAAATAATTTGTCATCAAATGCAAAGTATTTGTATTTGAGTAAAAATTCTACTGCCATAATTAAAAATTGTTTCATCTCCAGGGTGTAAGTACTATGTTTGTCCAAATAGTATGAAAGAATGTTTAAGGCAATTGCAGGGCCGCATCTGCCATGAGGCGAGATGAAAATCTCGCCTCAGGCGGCAGAATGCGGGTCCCTGTAAAGGGCGGCGAAATTTGCCGCTCTAAAGTGGGCGATTCGGGTGTCCATTAACGCCCGAATCGCCCACCAGCTAAATAAATCGCACCTGTCTCTTTAAGACACAGGCGCGATTTATATGCGGAGCGACGCAGCGCCTTTCCGGCAGCTGCGCGCTCCGTCCTAAGCAGTGACACAGGCGTCATGACGTCATGCGCCTATGTCACTGTGCGGAGCCGCAGCTCACAGGAAGACCGGAGTGTAGGCCGCGTGAAGACCGGAGCCGCGCCGAGGGAGCAGCTGCCTGCAGGTGAGTATGATTTTATTATTTTTCATGTACTTTAATTAAATGTGGGGAGGTTTCATGTTATACTGGGAGGGGGGGAACTATATAGGGCTAGAAAACGTTTAATACTGGGGGAGGGGGGGACGCTATAGATATCATATGGGGCCATAATTATTTTATACTAGGGGGGGGGGTGCTATATGTATTATTTGGGGCCATAATTATCTTATACTAGGGGGGGGTGCTATATGTATTATTTGGGGCCATAATTATTTTATACTAGGGGGGGGGATGCTATATATATTATTTGGGGCCATAATTATTTTATACTAGGGGGGGATGCTATATGTATTATTTGGGGCCATAATTATTTTATACTAGGGGGGGGGTGCTATATTTTATTTGGGGATTTGGGGCTATAATTATTTTATACTGGGGGGATGCTATATATATTATATGGGGCCATAATTATTTTATACTGGGGGGATGCTATATATTATATATCACTAAGCTGGGGGCTGTATATGGGATACAGTATATTACTAAGCTGGGGGGGGCTGTATATGGGGTACAGTATATTACTAAGCTGGGGGGGGCTGTATATGGGGTACAGTATATTACTAAGCTGGGGGCTGTATATGGGATACAGTATATTACTAAGCTGGGGGGCTGTATATGGGGTACAGTATATTACTAAGCTGGGGGATGTATATGGGATACAGTATATTACTAAGCTGGGGGGCTGTATATGGGATCCAGTATATTACTAAGCTGGGGGGATGTATATGGGGTACAGTATATTACTAAGCTGGGGGGATGTATATGGGATACAGTATATTACTAAGCTGGGGGGCTGTATATGGGGTACAGTATATTACTAAGCTGGGGGGATGTATATGGGATACAGTATATTACTAAGCTGGGGGGATGTATATGGGATACAGTATATTACTAAGCTTGGGGATGTATATGGGATACAGTATATTACTAAGCTGGGGGGCTGTATATGTGGGGCAAGATTTTATTTAAGCTGTAGGGGATCTGTACATGGGAGCTGTATATAATTTAATTGGGTGGTGAATAACGAGGCCTTTAAATATATGAGAGCAGGGATAATGAAGGGATGTTTTATATGTGGGGAGAGTGCGGTTAGTTGTGTTGTGAGGGGTATATATTATTTAGGAGCGCAGTGTTGTTATCCAGGAGACTTCATACTGTAAGTGACTGTGGTATTTTTAGGGACGCCGGGTGGAGATGCTGCACGGAGCTGAAGATATCCAGCCGTGAATTCACCTTTGATACGTCATGGATTGGAGAACCTGGAATAAAGTCCTCCTGATGGAAGAGATTGTCATCTATAAGGTCTAGTACCTTATAGATGACAATCTCTTCCATCAGGAGGACTTTATTCCAGGTTCTCCAATCCATGACGTATCAAAGGTGAATTCAGTATAATCTAGATTCCACTAATGCCTCTCAGATCCTGTAGTCAGTCACACAGTGTCAGGGAGCTGTCTGTAGGGTTGTTAATTGTTAGTAAAGTTTAAGGATTTACTTAACAGGGAGCGGGGGGGGGGGCAGCATTTTAATATTCGCCTCAGGCAGCAAATATGCTAGAATCGGCCCTGGGCAATTGTATGGTTCAAAGAGGGATACAAAGCTACCACATCACAGGATAGCCATACATCGCCATCCTGCCAAGTTTTATTGTCTAACGGGGACACTACATGCTTTGTATCTTTGATTAGACCGGGCAATGTTGGCACTAGAGGTTGTAAATAGCTATCCACCCATTCGCCCCAACCTCTCACTCAAAGACCCAATACCCGCGACAATGGGTCGCATTGGGGTGGAAAAATATTTTTATGGATCTTGGGCAATGAGTGGAAGATTGGGAGAACGGGTGAGGAGACCAGAATGTAGTCAGCTATTCTTTGTGAAATCGCCCCCATCTGTACACCATGATCTATTAATTTTCTCAAAACTTCATTAAATATTGTTGTGGGGTTTTCTGACAATTGCAAATAAGTTGATGTATCTTGCAATATTTCTAGATTTAATTTTTTATACAATCCTGTGTTCAGCAAAACCACCCCACCCCCTTTTGTTCGGAGCCCGTATGATCAAATCTGGGTTATCTTTAAGCTCTTGCAACGCATCTTGTAACCGTTTGGATATATTTGATCTAGAACTGGAGGGAGACCTTTGTAGTTCCACCAAATCCACCTTGACCCGCTCTTGAAAAATGTCCATTGTATTTGACCGGGATGCGACCGGATAAAATGTAGGGTTTGTAGTCCGGGAATTGTTGTTTAGGCTAATAGAGTTGACACTCGTCGTTTCACCTTGTAGTTGTCTAAGAATAGAGATTTGGTATTGGTCATTGAAAGAATTCATTTCCATTGTGAGACTTAAAGAGTTGTCCATATCCGTTTCTTGTGCGTAAAAATCTTCGCTATCCTCCTCCATTCTTGAAAAATGTTTCCAGACCGTTAAAGCTCTTATAAACCTGTTAACATCGAGAATTGTTTGGTAAATGTTAAAATTAGTAGTAGGAGAATAGCCTAACCTTCTGGATAACAGTTCTATTTGTGCTTCTGAAATGACATAACTGGATAAGTTAAAGATTGAAATATTATTCATTTGGGTTTCCGAAGTACATATTTTCTGGGCGGCTGTTGTGTGTTTCCTGCCGCCCCTTCTTCGTTTTTTGATTTTTTTCGTGGAATTGTTATGTTTCTTTTTTCCAGTTTGGTCATTTGTATTGCTGGAGCTTTGTGATGCAGATGAATCTGAAGAGTCTTCAGTGGTAGTTGCAGCGGAATTGTCTGTGTCGGTGAAGCTGACTATCCTAGAATTATGGGTTTTTTTTGTTCCTGTTTTTCTTCAAAATTGACTTTGTTCTTCTCGTTTGGTTCCGGTACTTTTTCCAATCGTACACTTGGTCTAATAAATAATCTTGTGTATCCCGCTCGAACTTTTTTTATGGCCATAATACCTTTCCTCCATTTTTGCGATATTCGCTTGCAATTTGGTGTTAAGTTCCTTCAATTCCACTTGTAAGGGGCAGGTCTGAATGACATCTTGTGAGGTTTTAATTTCACTCCGAATTTTGTTTAATTCCAACTCTTCACGTTCCACGATCAACTCCATTAATTTAAGTGAACACTGTGTAAGTATTTTATTCCATTTAACCAGAAAGTCTGGATTATAGATTGAGGTGGGAATCTTTCTTATACGTAGCCCTCTGGGCACCATATTTTTGTCAACATATGATTTTAGAGTGATTGAGTCCCACCAGATCTTAAAGAGAACCCGTCAGGCAAAATAACCCTCCTAAACTAAATATATTTTCCTAAACTGCCATTAGAGAGCATTGCCTCTATCCCTTCATTGTCCCTCTACATGCCTGTAAACCTAAGCAATGAGGTCCTAAAGCTGTATGCAAATGACCTGTGAAATGTCCAATTAGTCATTAGCATATTCAAGCTGTCCAGCTTATTCATGAGTGGGAGGTACAGCCACACCCCCAGTGCTTGACTGACAGCCTGTGTAATGATGTGAGGCTGTATAATTATGTGCTTCCTGGTGCTGGCCACGCCCCCTGCAGCCTGTGTGTGTGTATAACATGCAGCCATGTTATAGCAGAACATGTCAGGTACTTGTGTAGCTCATGTCTGTGTGTCTCACACTTGTGTATTAGGAGGATGCAGCATGTCAGCAGATACAGCACACACACTAGCAATGCTTTACTATACATTACATGAGCCGACATGAGCAGGGGGAGGAGAGGGGAGGGGGAACAGGGGTGACATCACTGCCTCTGACCATGTGACCAGCCTCATTTACATAATAAAGAAAAGATGATTTTACAATGATTAATGTATGTTACTAGATAAAGGCTGTGGTGGGATCCTTGTGAGCTGCTCCAACAGGTAGAGGCAACAGAAATAGTGACAGAGACCTGATGACAGGTGTCCTTTAAGTTCATTTAGTAGGAGTGTTTCTAATTTAACCAATCCAATTTTCAATTTCATAGAATCCTCCCGTTAGTTATTGTCACTTGTGATTGTAAAAATGGATGCAGCTTTATTTAATCTCTCTGTACAGTCATTTGGGTCAAATAGACAATTTGCTATATTTGGGAGGTTCTCTTCCATGTTTCCAATCAAACAATTCAATGACCACGGATCTCACAGTGTACACGACTTGAAAGGCTACCAAACGTGTGAATATAGACAAAAGGAATGTCAGCTCACCTGGACACCGAGGTTGAAGATGAACGTCTGCAAAAGCACGGATCAGACCTTTGCCCAAAGGAACACTTAGAAATTTGAAAAAACACGATCCAGCTTGGATTTGCAATTCCATAAAATCTTCATGATTTATTTATACAGCATTAAAAAGGAGTAAATTCCACATTGGACACATATATGGAAGACAAAAAAGGTCTGCTGGCAAAGCCTACGCGTTTCAATAAAACATCTTAATCATGGCTTGGCGTTCACATCCGCTGACCTGACTTATATTCCCCTGATGAGCCGGTATCACATGACTACCGGTTCCGTTTGAAATTAGGGAAATAAACAGTGGAAAAAACAGACCTGAACAGTGGTTTCCAAACATTTCCGCGACATACATGCAGGGAACTGCGGAACCTGCAAAGTAGTTGCCATTGAAAAAGTCAACAAGCCCAAAAGAGGAGGGGACCATAGGAGATGCCTCCTTAAACGGGAGACCTTTTGGATCTTCCTCCTACAAACCCGTACTCCGACAGGTCTGAACAGTCGCCAAGATGTAATCTATTTCTATTAACAAATTCCATTATTATGTCATCATATCTTTTATCTTGTGTCTGAAAACAGTGTGGAAATATGCATAGATGTAACAAATAATTTTACCTTAATACAAAAGGATACGTGTATGTTTTTTCCACTGTTTATTTCCCACGATTTCAAACGGAACCGGTAGTCATGTGATACCGGCTCATCAGGGGAATATAAGTCAGGTTAGCGGATGTGAACACCAAGCCATGATTAAGATGTTTTATTGAAACGCGTAGGCTTTGCCTGCAGACCTTTTTTGTCTTCCATATATGTTTCCAATGTGGAATTTACTCCTTTTTAATGCTGTATAAATAAATCATGAAGATTTTATGGAATTGCAAATCCGAGCTGGATCGTGTTTTTTTCAATATTCATTATTTTATCTTGCTTTAGGACATCCCAATGATTTCTTATGATTTTAATAGAAAATTTTTTATTTAGATTTCATTTATGATGATTCTTTTCCTTTTCTTTCAACAATTCCTTTCTCGGTATCTTTTTATCAGTGGTCATATGGCCAACTTAAAAATGGCCACCCAACACCAATCTCGACACCGCACAACATCCATCTTGAAAAGTTTACCCTACTAATGTGCCACAAACAGGAAGTTGATATCACCAGCCATTCCCATTTTATATAGGTGTATATAGCCCATCCTGCATACTTGAATTACATGGACTACTGACTGGCGGCGCAGGAGCTGGACTTGGGATGCTGTGTTATATCTGAATGGGGCAGGTGCTCCGACTACACATTAATTTAGGAATGTTGATAATGTAAAAAACTTTTTGGGTGCTGCATATGAAGAGGGGGGTAATGTATATTTCTCAGGCAGAAAATGTATAAAATATAATTAGAGGGGCACTGTATGTAATTCAGGGGGCTGTATTAATTTAATCCCTATAATTAATGCATACAGCCCCCTGAATTACAACCTGTGATGGGGACTGTGCTACAATTTCATGAATTTTCCTCTTAATGCCAAAACCACTTTACACCTTCCTGACACGGCCCATTTTTTAAAATCTGTGTCACTATAAGTGGTTATAACTTCGGAACGCTTTAACATATCCAAGTGACTTTGAAACTGTTTTCTCATGACATTTTGTACTTCATGTTAGTTGAAAAATTTTGGTGGTATGTGTTGCATTTATTTATGAGAAAAACATATATTTGGTGAAAATTTGGAAAAAGTCTTGATTTTTTTAAATTGAAAATGTTCTACTTTTTTCATACGTAGTTGTAACAGAAAAAAAAACTTGATAACTAACATTAACCGAATGTCTGCTTTATGCCTCCATGTTTTTTTTGCATTCTCTCATTTTTGTAAGATGTTATGGGGCTTTGAACTTTAGGTACGATTTCTCAAATTTTCATAAAAAACATAAAATCACACTTTTGCAGAACCTGCTTAGATTTCAAGTCACTTTAAGAGGCTTAAATAAAAGTAAAACCCCATAAATTACCCCATTATAGAAACTACACCCCTTAATGTATGCTAAACAACTTTCATGAAGTTTGTTAACCCTTTAATTATTTTACAGGGGATAAAACAAAATTGGATGCAATTTTAAAATTTACAAATTTTTTGGCTAAATGAATGTGTTTTTCAAAAATGTACAAATTCTCTTTGGATAAAATACCAAAACGCTCCACAAAGTTTGATACCCAATTTTTCCTGAGTGTAACATTACCCCATATGTGGTGGTGACTGCTGTATGGGCACACGCCAGGGCATTGAAGGGAAACTGCGGCATTCAGAGTGGATTATGCATTGTCCCTTTTTATTGGCTATACAATCCTAATTTTTTTGGAAATTTGGACAAATAAGGGCTTATTTTTTGTGACATTAGATGCACTTTACAAATACTTCATTTAAGTGGGTCATTAGCTCATTGATCAGATTTTGAAGGTCCAAATAAAGTACAAATGGATAGAGTTCAGGTCTACATTACCGTGTATATAAAGTGCAATTCAGGGAGGAGAGAATGCCCCACGCGTATCACCCGGCTTGCGGGCTTCGTCAGGGGATGTCGGCATATGATGCGTGATATGTTTATATACTCTGGCCGTTCCGCTATAGCCCAGCCCAAAAGTCTATATGTCTGTTGTCAATAACACTGGGGACAGCACAAAAGAGTGACCCGAAAAGAAAACATGGCAAGAAAATTCTGACAGCAAAGTGTGCTGATGGAAAACATCCGACAGCAAAAGTAAATACAATTATATTATTATTGTCGGTAACATCATATAGATAAATGGATATGATGTCAGGATGGTGTTAGTACGACGAGTATAAACAATATATAAAGCCAAAGATAAATATTTTATAAATACAAAAACGATGACAATACCAAAATCCACACTGAAAATTATATTTTTATGACTAGAATATTCCATTGACGACGAAATATACTAATGAGAAGCAACGGGTAGTATAGAGAATGTTTATATTTATAATCTATATATCTGCCCAATAACAGTATTTAACGGCGACAACACAGAAGTGTGACCTAAAGTGCACATATTCCTTAGTATAACTGTTGCCTTGGCAACAGAGTGCATAGATGAAAAGTATCAAATAACATAAACTATTGTCGAAAAGATCGTATAAAAGAAAAATAAATAAAAAAATAGATACAATGCCAAAACAACATCAATGCAGTAGGCATTATTGTGGCGAAAATAAACATGAAGCCAAGATGGCGACAAAATGGCGAACATTATAACATACACAAGGTGGTCTACCCAAAGAGGTCAATCAACCTGGATGGATATTCGAAGACGAGAATAAATTGTCAAAATATTGGCGCACACACAGGATATGTCATTGCAAAAAATCGAACGTGTATGGTGTATGTAAATATAAAAATAAAAATAGAAAATAGCTGGATATATTTGTTTAGAAAAACATTCACAAACAACAATGTCCATCCAAAAATATTGTTTAACCCCTTAAGGACGCAGCCTGTTTGCAGGTTAAGGCTCGCAACTTTTTTTTTAAATTTGACCAGTGTCTCTTCCTGTGGTAATAACTTTTCAACGCTTTAAAATATCTCTGTGATTTTGAGATTGTTTTCTCGTGAGACATTGTAGTTTATGTTAGTATTCTCATTTCGGTGATCCGTTCCTTTTTTGGGGGGTAAAAATTCAAAAATTTAGGAAAAATTTGAAAAAAATGGCTATTTTCAAAGTTTCAAATGTTATACTTTTTAGACAAAAAGTGATACCACAAATTTTTTTGATAGAAACCTTTTGCCATTGGTCTTCTTTTTAAATACATTATTTGTTTTAAGTTTCCATTTTTTTTATGGATGTGAGAAGGTTTGAAGTTTTAGTAGCAACTTCTCAGATTTTCTTGAAATTTGAAAAATGCGAACTTTTTCGTGATCAATTCAGTTTGGAAGTGCCCTATAAAGGCTTATGTACTATATACCCCCACAAGTAACACCATTTTATGAACCTAACATCTCAACCTATTCAAGTCAGCATTTAAGAAGTCTGTTAACCCTTTAATTATTTTTCCGGAAGGATATGAAAATGGAGTGGAAATTTTAAAATTTCAATTTTTGATTTCAATCTTTCCAATTTAGCCCTAAAATGGATACATTCAGAAGGAATTTGAGGTAAATATATATTCCTAATTTCTTGCCCTGCTTCTTCCAAGTACGGCAATACCAGACATGTGGATGTCAGCTGCTGTTTCCCCGCACAGTGATGTCCAGAACAGAGTTAGCGATACTGGGAATTTGGAAGGCCAATTTGGCTGCAAATATTTTGTGGTGCCACAGTGTAATTGAAGAGCCCCTGAAGTAAAAGTACAATAGAAAACCCCCAATAAATGATACCATTACGGAAACTAGACCCCTCAAAGAATTTATCGGTGGTTGTGGTGAGCATTTTAACCTCCGACACGCTGGTCAAAATTAAATGCAAAATAAATGGTGCAGAGTAAAAATTGCGTTTTTATCTCAAAAATGTCATTTTAGTGCCTCATATACTGTGCCCAACCCGTGCCACTTTAGACAAACACCCCAAAAATCATTCTGCGGGTTGACGCGAGTACAGCAATACCACACATGTGCCAATAATTTACAGACTGGGCACACGGCAGGGGTCAGGAAGAAATAAGCACAATTTAGGTTTTCAAGCTTCGTTTTCACTAGATTGGTAATGGGGGGTACCCCAGAGGTACCAGTACAATAGAAACCCCCAAGTAGTGAACCCATTTTGGAAAGGGCACCCCTCAAAGAATGTATGTAGGCTTGTATGAGCATTTTAACCCCTAAGGTGCTGGCTCAAATGTAATACAAAGTGAGTAGTGCAGAGAAACAATTGTATTGCAATTTATCAAATATGCCGTTGAAGTGACAAAAGTATTTTGCCCAACTCATGCCACTGGGGAAAAACACATCAAAAATCATTCTGCGGGTTACCCCGGTTAGGGCAATACCCCATAGGAGGCAATAATCTGTAGAATGGAGACACGGCAGGGCTCAAAAGGGAATAACTTGTTGGAGCACAGACATTGTACATTTTTTTTTCTTTTTGGCATCATGAAAGATTTGTAGATGCCAATAGGGGCCAGTACAGTAGAAACCCCTAAGAATTGACCCTATTTTGGAAACTACACCCCTCCATGAATTAATCTAGGGGTATAGTTAGCATTTTAACCCCACAGGTGGACCCCTGAAAAAGTGCATAATGGATAGTGCATAGTAAAAAATATCCATTATGTCATTTTGTGCCCAGCTGCTGCCATGGGAGACAAACACCCTAAAAATCATGATGCATGTTTTCCCGGGTAAAGCATACGGGGCAGTAATCTAAAGGCTGGGCACATGGCAGGGCTTAGAAGGGAAGGTGCGGCATGCGGCATGATGTATAAGCTGTGCGTCAGGGTAACAACAGGTTTTTCTGGGCATGTCTCACAGTAATGAATGGTGTCCTTCCTAATGCCATTTTTGGAGCACACCCTGCACCTCTTTTGTGACCTTCCCTTGCTGGCTGTTTGGGGAACTACTCCTGGAAAGTGCTGCCCTGGTACAATACGTGATGTGGCCTCACTTCCAGATGTGCTAGCACTCCCCCCTTCCTGGTCTCCAAAAAGAAAGTACTTTATTACCACCTCTTGAAATTCCAGGAAAGTTCCCCTCTGGCCGGCATATCGATGCAGCACATAAGCATTATACAATGCCATCTGCATCATGTGCACGGCCAGTTTCTTGTACCACACCCTCGACTTCCGCATGGCATTGTACGGTTGAAGCACCTGGTCAGACAAGTCCACCCCTCCCATGTATTTATTATAATCTAAAATACAGTCTGGCTTGGGGGTTTCTGTACTGGCACCTCGTACTGGGACAGGGGTGGTGGTGTGCTCATGTATTGTGGTTAGTACAAGGACCTCTCTCTTGTCCTTGTACTTAACACACAATACAGAGTCGCTGCATAGTGCCCTGCTTTCGTGCCTTTTAAGTTTTTGCCCAAGCAGCGACTTAGGGAGACCTCTCTGATTTCTGCGTACAGTGCCGCATGCCGCAGTATTTCTGGAAGTGAGGCACTTGAACAAGGTGGTGCTGGTGTAGAAATTGTCCAGGTAGAGGTGGTAGCCCTGGTCCAGCAGTGGGTGCACTAAATCCCACACTATCTTCCCTGTAACACCCAGGAAGGGGGGGCATTCTGGGGGCACTATAGTGGAGTCCTTCCCTTCATATACCCTGAACTTGTATGTGTACCCTGATGAACTTTCGCACAGCTTATACATCTTCACACCATACCTTGCCCTCTTATTGGGCAGGTACTGGCGGAATTGAAGTCTCCCTTTGAATTGTACCAGGGACTCGTCTATTCTCACATGTTTGGCGGGGGTATATGCCTGGGCAAACTTGGCACTAAAATGATCTAATATGGGCCTGACCTTAAATAACCGATCATATTTGGGGTCACCTCTGGGTGGGCACTGTGTGTTGTCAGTGTAGTGCAAAAACTTATGGATGGCTTCAAAGCGCATCCTGCTCATTGCCATGCGGAACATGGGGGTGTGGTACAATATATCTGTGCTCCAGTAGTCCCTGATTGAAGGCTTCTTTACTATTCCCATAAGGAGTATTATGCCCCAATACTTGTGCATCTCTGCTGCAGTGACAGGGGTCCACCTGTAGGGTTGTGCATAAAAGGACGTGGGGTTTTGGGCAATATGTTGTGCAGCGTAGAGATTTGTCTGAAATATAATAATATTCAGCAGCTCCTCAGGGCTCTGAGCCCTGTCGTGTCAAAGTTAATTCCAGGATGGCCCAAAAAGTCAGGGACCTGAGGGGTATAATTATCTGGGGCTACCCATGTGGGGTCAGTGGAAGCCCCAGACGCTTCTCCTGCAGAAGTCCCAGGCACTTCTCCTGCAGAAGTCCCAGGCACTTCTCCTGCAGAAGTCCCAGGCACTTCTCCTGCAGAAGTCCCAGGCACTTCAATCGCAGAAGTCCCTGGAACCCTACGGCGCCTTCTTGGGGGTCCTTCCAGTTCACTGGAAGATGAGCAGGAGGATGATGATAGGTAAAAGGGACCATCATCCCCACTAGCTGACTCGGTGTCAGAGGCAAGCATGTTATATGCCTCCAACACGGTGTATGTCTTCTGAGATATTGCACACAAAAAAAATAGAGAACTAGAAAAATTAGATAATGTGCACCAAACTACACGGATAAACCGTCTAGCAGGCACACAAAAAAAAAAAAAAAATAATGCACACCAAACTACACGGACAAGCCGCACAGATGGCACACACAAAAAATAATGCGCACTAAACTACACGGACAAGCCGCACAGATAGCACACAAAAAAAATAATGTGCACTAAACTACACGGACAAGCCGCACAGATAGCACACACAAAAAAAAAGGTAATGCACACCAAACTACACGGACAAGCCGCACAGATGACACACACAAAAAATAATGCGCACTAAACTACATGGACAAGCCGCACAGATAGCACACAAAAAAAATAATGCGCACTAAACTACACGGACAAGCCGCACAGATAGCACACACAAAAAAAAGGTAATGCACACCAAACTACACGGACAAGCCGCACAGATGGCACACACAAAAAATAATGCGCACTAAACTACACGGACAAGCCAAACAGATAGCACACAAAAAAAATAATGTGCACTAAACTACACGGACAAGCCGCACAGATAGCACACAAAAAAAATAATGCGCACTAAACTACACGGACAAGCCGCACAGATAGCACACAAAAAAAATAATGCGCACTAAACTACACGGACAAGCCGCACAGATAGCACACACAAAAAAAAAGGTAATGCACACCAAACTACACGGACAAGCCGCACAGATGGCACACACAAAAAATAATGCGCACTAAACTACACGGACAAGCCGCACTGATAGCACACAAAAAAAATAATGCGCACTAAACAACACGGACAAGCCGCACAGATAGCACACAAAAAAAAAAGATAATGCACACCAAACCACACGGACCAGCCGCACAGATGGCACACACAAAAAATAGCTACGTACGGGTACACCTACGGCGCTCTGGAAAAAAATATTGCCAGGCATCGAAAAAAAACCTATGTGCACCGCGCAAAAAGGCGCTACTAATGCACCTAGCTTGCCCTAAGACAAACTAACTACTGCTAAGACTGCCAAAGATTCTGTGCAGCGCTATTCACACGGCGCACTGAAAAGTATGTCCAGTGCAGAACAACGCTAACACAGCGCACTGAAAAGTGCGTTTGGGTTCAGAAGGGACAGACAGGGAAAAACGGAAGACACGTGGGATAACACAAGGCGATCACACAGGGAACACACAGGACACAGGAAAAAACAGATAGGGATTTGTAGGGAACAATAGGGATCAGATAAGGATCAGAACACTATTTATAGTGTAAAAGTGTAATTTGGTGCACCCAGTAACGCTCTCTCCTCTCTCCAGCGATACCAAACCAAAATGCTGCCGCTGGAGGAAGAGGAAAGTGCTAAAAGCACGTTTTTTAGCCTAAAATCGCTGTAATTGGACAGTCAGGTTTGACTGGCCAATCACGGCGATCGGCGGGCGGGAACGATTTGATTGGTTGGGTGACAGAGACAGGAACTCCTCCTGCCTCTGTCACCCAAATCTCATCCCAATGTCACCACGTCTCGCGACGTGGTGACAAATCTAAAATAGTATGCGCTCGCGCAGTAGCTGTGCTGCGCTGAGCGCTAATCGTCGGAAGCTGCGCAGTACAGCTACGGCGCGGAGCACTAAGGGGTTAATAACGTGACTCAATCATAGTGATAAAGTGTGTTGGAGATGTTAAAAGTTAAGGTGTACCTAAAGTGCGAGGTGCAAGAAAAAAAGGTGGTATGCATATTGTCTCAAAGATATACTCACTGGGTGTACTGTCTATTTTTCTCGAAGGAGTAACCACAAGGTGTACTATCTATGCAGATAATTAACATAGTGTATTGCTAATAAGCTTATAGGCATAGTAGACAGCGGAGGGAACGGAAAGGGGGCTGAGCCACAGCAGAGCGGCCAGAGCATACTGGGAGAACAGTTATCAAAAATATAAGACTATGAACATAAACAATATAAGTAATGAATTGAAACATAGTATTAGTCAATATCAGATAGATGATCACATTGTATTCGCATAAAGAGAATCCAAAATCTCAAGAGGGTCGGACAAAACTCATGGAGAGTATACAAAAAGTCAATACAAGGATGGCAAATGAGTGTATTATATTCAAAAAAACAGCAGGAGTAGCAGTCGAAAAATGGAAATCACCCAAAATATGGAGGGGCTTCATGGAGGTAGGTTCGAACATCGTAGGTCATAACTGATTGTAGATAAACTGTAACGAGGTGTTGTACGCAGACCAATTTCTGAATCCAAATAGTAGGGACAAAAATGGGATCAAAGGCATCTTCCACCAGATCACAAAGAAATCTAAGACTTAAGCAAAAAAGACAAGAAAATGTGAGGTATCAGACAATCAAAATACAACTACACTAGTGCGAATAGATAAGGGGCCCTGTAAAAAACACAGTAAGGGGTCCAGAGTATGTGCTAAAGAAGAGGTGCCCAAAATTACACATATATAAAGTGAAGCAAATATGACAGAAATTGTATTTAGTAATTGAGGGACAGGTGAAGACAGGTTACATGCTAATCAGAAAGGAAGTGATGTGTATATGGAGTGATATATTCCAGAGAAAACAAAAACTAAAATAAGTCAAATATGTGTTAATAGTACCGATGGGCCTAAGATTTATAATGGCCTGTAAAAAGCAGCTCCTCGTTAAGGCCTTTAGGTGCAACTGTATCTATTGTGAAAATCCACCTAGATTCGTTGCGCAGTAGTAGGGGAACAATGTTGAACCCCTGTTGTTGAGTACGACCTTTTCTAGTCCAAAGACCCGAAGGCCTCGCGGATGACCCCCATGATGCTGTAAAAAATGAAGGGCAACCGAAGTTAATTTTTTACCTTTTTGTTGGTCTGAGTGGGCTGTACGAATAGTGGACAAATGTTGCTGGCATCTTTTTCGAAGCTCTTGTGTGGTCTGACCAACGTACAGTTTGCGACATGGACACATGAGTATGTAAATTACTCCCCGTGTTTTACAATTGATGTAGCTCTGGATCGTATATCTTCTGTTGCAAATTGGGTCCTCAAAAAACGTAGTACGTGAAATAAAGGGGCAGATGGAACATTATATACAAAAAGTCCTCCAGCTCACCTGGATCATGCGGCAACTTAGTCCGCTAGCAAGGATCGATGTGGGCGATGTAGTCCACAAAAAAAGAAATTTCCGGATCCAGCTAGGTGCAGATTAAAATCGCCTTATTCCATTTTCAGGGCATCCATCAGATAAAATACAGGTGGCATGGTATAATCGTCAACGCATTTCTAGCACATACAAGTGCTCTTAATCATGACTGACATCATGAGTCACGATTAAGAGCACTTGTATGTGCT
This sequence comes from Engystomops pustulosus, assembly GCF_040894005.1. Classification (NCBI taxonomy): domain Eukaryota; kingdom Metazoa; phylum Chordata; class Amphibia; order Anura; family Leptodactylidae; genus Engystomops; species Engystomops pustulosus. The sequence goes on along the minus strand of NC_092415.1, from coordinate 125,799,517 downwards.
AGAAACGTGTTGAAGATTATACCATGCCACCTGTATTTTATCTGATGGATGCCCTGAAAATGGAATAAAGGCGATTTTAATCTGCACCTAGCTGGATCCGGAAATTTCTTTTTTTGCAGATGGAACATTCCCCGCATGGAAAGGAGCCATGTAGGCGTATTCCCCGTCCGAGAGAGACCGGCGGGCGTTGAAAATGGCTATTAGACAGAGCATCCTTTAGATTTCTTGAGCGTCTAGCTGTAATTTGTGGCTTTTCAGTAAGGAAAGGAAGGAGTCTACTGTCGCTCTTCAGGATGTCCCAGTTTTTTTCAAAAATCCTGTACATTTCGGTCCACTGATTGTTGTAAGTCGTAATCAACCTAGGTCTGGGGTCTGAGGGTCGTGTCTTAGGCTGCAGTAGATGTCGACGTTCACCGGAGAAAACCTTTAGAAATAACTTTACGGGGATAGCCTCTATTCTTGAAACGGGAAGTCAATTCATGTGCATGTTGCTTGAAATCCACTTCGTGACTGCAGTTCCGTTTCACATGGAAAAATTGGCCCGCAGGTATTCCATTTTTTAGATGATTTGGGTGAAAGCTGGAAAAGTGTAGCAAGCTGTTAGAAGCCGTTGATTTACGGTAAAGAGAGGTAGTGAGTTTGGGGTGCTCATACCTGATTTTAAGATCCAGAAAGTCCACTGTTACGTCCGAAATGTGTGCAGTCAATCTAATATTCCATGGATTGGTGTTGAGTTGGCTGATGAAGTTGTTACAATCCTCAAGATTGCCTGTCCACAGAAGGAGAATGTCATCAATATAACGATACCACCCCGCTACCCAGGTCTTATAGGCATCGAGGTGGTAGACCACATTCTTCTCCCACCACCCCATAAATAAGATGGGGCGCATTTTGCCCCCATAGCAGTGCCCGAAACTTGTCTATGGAAAACCCGATCAAAAAGAAAATAATTCTGGTGCAGCACCAGGTGCAGGAGGTCCAATAGGAAGGAGTCATGTCTCCTATCCATTGACCACTGTTTGTCAAGAAAGAAAGTGACAGCATCGATACCTACCTGGTGTCCAATAATTGTGTACAGGGCTTCCACGTCAAGCGTGACCAGTAGAATGGAGGTTGTGGTTTCAAAGGCTTCAATTCTCTGAATGAGGTGTGTGGTGTCCCGGGCACTGAACTTTCCAGAAATAATTGAAATTTCCATCTTGGACTCCATTGCACATCATATTTGGAAACCACCTGTATGTTCAAAATGCTCATTTCACCACGTGTATTACACTACACCACATATTACACCTTGCTATATTCCCCAAGGGGTGTACATTCAACAATTATGGTCACTTCTCGGGTTTTCCTCCGTTTTGGTACCACTATGGCTCTCCAAATGTATCCTGACACATGTGAAGGATTTCTTGCAAATTTGGCCTCTAAAAGACAAACATCCCTCTTTTCCTCTACTGTGCGCCCATAAAGCATTTTATATGCACATGTGGGGTACTTCTACACTCGGGAGAAATAGTTTTACACCTTTTTTGGGGTTATTTAATATATTATCCCTTGTGGCTTACATAAATTAGGGGTAAAGTGACATTTATAGGAAAATTTTCACCTTTTTAATGATTAGGGCCTAATTGGATCATTCACCTGTAGGGGCAAATGCATATATTACACATTGAAAAATTCTCTAAGGATTGTGCGTTCAAAGATTAGGGTCACTTTTCGGATTCTTCTCTGTTTTATACCACTAGGGTTCTCCAAATGCATGTCAAACATTTCTGTCAAATTTGGCTTCTAAAAGGCAAACATTCCCCTTTCCTTTTACTGTGCGCCCATACAACATTTTATATACACATGTGGGGTACTTCTACACTTCAGAGAAATAGGTTTACACATTTTGGGGGGTTATTACATTTTTTTATCCCTTGTGGCTATATAAAATTAGGAGTAAAATGACCTTTATAAGAAAATGTTCACCTTTTATCTATTTAAGTCCTAATTAAATCAAACACCTTTACGGACAAATACACATATTACACCTTGCTAAATTCTCTAAGGGGTGTGCTTTCCAAAATGGTGATACTTGTTGGGGTTCCCCTCTGTCTTGGTACCACTACGGCTCTCTAAATGCATCCTGACACATGTAAAGGATGTCTGTCAAATTTGGCTTCTAAAAGGCCAACGCCCCTCTTTCCCTTCTGAGCTTCACTGCGTACCCATACAACATTTTATTTGCATGTGTGGGGCAATTTTATACTCGGGAGAAATGCTAGTACACATTTTTTGGGGTTGTTTCATCTTTAATGCCTTATGGGATACAAAAATTAGCCGTAAAAGTGACTTTTTTTGGGAAAATGTTCACCTTTTTCCTTTTAGGGACCTAATTGAAGCAAACACCTGTAGGGGAAAATACACATATTACACCTTGCTGAATTCTCCAAAGGGTGCACTTTCCAAAATGGTGACACTTGTTGGGGTTCCCCTCTGTTTTGGTACCACTAGGGCTCTCCAAATGCATCCTGACACATGTAAAGGATGATTGTCAAATCTGGCTTCTAAAAGGCCAAAGCCCCTCTTTCCCTTCTGAGCCCTACTGTGTACCCATACAACACTTTATATGCAAAAGTGGTGCAGTTCTGTGCTTAGGAGAAATAGTTTTACACATTTATGGGGTTGTTTCATCTTTTATCCCTTGTAGCTAACAAAAATTTGGGGTAAAATTTTTAAGAAAATTTTCACCTTTTTTCCCTTTTGGGGCCTAATTGAATCAAACACCTGTTGGGGAAAATACACAAATTACACATTGCTAAACTCTCCAAGGGGTGCACTTTCCAAAATGGTGTCTCATGTTGGGGCTTTCCTCTGTTTTGGTACCATTATGGCTCTCCAAATGCATTCTGACACATGAAAACTTTTTCAGCCATATTTGCCCTGCAAAAACAAAACAACGCTCTTTCCATTCCAAGTGCCCCCATGTGCCCGTACAGCAGGGTACAGTGACAAAATGGGTATTGGCATACTCAGGAGGAATTGCCCTCAACATTGTAAAATGCATTTTCCTTTTTAACCCATTGTGAAGGTGCAAATTTTAGTGTTCAATGAATCTATAGTAAGATAAAATTACATTTCTCTAATTTCACTTTCATTTATTCATTTATCACCCTCATGAAACGCTCATAGGGTTAACAAAATTCCCAAAGGTTGTTTTGAATATTTTGAGGGGTGTAGTTTCTAAAATGGTGTCATTTGTGGGGGTTTTCTGTCATGTAGGCCTTATAAAGTCACTTCTAACTAAATTGACCCTCCAAAAGTAGGTTTTGATGATTTTCGTGAAAATCTGAAAAATTGCACCTAAAGTTATAAGCCTCCTAACATCCTAAATAAAGGAAAAGAGGTTTGAAAAATGATGCCAAGTTAAAGCAGACATGTGGAAAATATTAGTTATCAAGTTATTTTAGTGATATGACCAACTTTCCAAAAAGTAGAAAATTTTGAATTTGGAAAACATATTTTTTTTCAAAATTTTTGCCAAATTTCCATTTATTTCATAAATAAATACTAAATATATTGATTAAATTTCTCAACCAGCATGAAGTACAATGTGTCACGAAAAAACAATCTCAAAATCAACTGGATATGTTAAAGCGTTCCAAAGTTATAACCACTTAAAAAGACACATGTCAGATTTTAAAAAATGGGCCGTGTCAGGAAGGTGAAAAGTGGCTTCAGCGTTAAGGGGTTAAAGGCTAACTGCCTACAAAATAAATATAAATCTTTTGTCAAAACAAATTTATCCAAGCGGTTCATAGGGGAAAATGAGAGACCCCTCTTAAGTACAGACAACTCAATTTCACTCAACTGATATGTAGACAGATTAATAATTTGGAGGTCATCAGTATTACCTTCATTTGTAGTCTTCTTGTTTCTAGTTGATTTGTCTCGTTTATAATTGGGAGACCAGTCTCGGTGTCTTGGTCCACGTTTTTTGATGTTTCGTTGGCTAGACACAGAGTCCTCCTGAGTGTAATCAGACTCACTCAGGTCTGTAGATTGAGAATCACATGTCTGGGGATCAATACCTGGTTTGTTTTGTGCTTTTTTAGAGTAGAAACGTCGACCGTTGCCTCGGTGAGTCCAACGGTAGGCTCCGTTGGCTAGACACAGAGTCCTCCTGAGAGTAATCAGACTCACTCAGGTCTGTAGATTGAGAATCACATGTCTGGGGATCAATACCTGGTTTGTTTTGTGCTTTTTTAGAGTAGAAACGTTGACCGTTGCCTCGGTGAGTGGGGCATTCTCTCCTCCCTGAATTGCACTTTATATACACGGTAATGTAGACCTGAACTCTATCCATTTGTACTTTATTTGGACCTTCAACTTTTACAAACACTTGTTATACTTTTTATTAGGTTGTGATTTTTGGTCCTAGACACTAGTGTTATTATATATGATTTCTACTTACCTTATACATCGATTTTGGTGATAATTCTTTGCCATTCATTATATCCTCATCCAGGGAGTTTCTTGTGATATATATGTACCCTTATTTGGGTTTTTAAGTGTGTTTTTAAAATGTATTATTAATAAAGTTTTTCATCAGTCATTCATGCACATCTCTTTGCTTATTTACAATAGACCATCTTTATTATATGGATCACTACGGTTATGGATCACCTCTTTTATATATATTTTTTATATATATTTTTACAATTTTACTGAAGAAAATCTCATATCTCCGAAAAGATGGCGATATGAAAATAAATAACGCAAATATTTTTTGGTTGACAGAGCTGTTTAAGGGCTTATTTTTTTTGCGTGTTGAGTTGTCCTTTTCAGTGATTGCATTTTGGCGTCCATAACTTTTTTTGGATCACTTTTCAGAACATTTTTGTGAAGGGATTATATGATAATTGTTGGTTGTAAAAGGCAAAAAGGTGCGAAAATCTAAAGCATTACATTTTAAAAAGGCTAATTTACTTGTGTAAATCAGCCTTCTTAAAATTTAATATTTTCAATTTTTTTCCAATATTTTTTTATATTTGTCAATAGAATATTTCATAAATTCAAAAAGTTCTGTGAGGGGGGGTCAGGCCTCTCAGCTTCCTGCAGCAGGAAATTGTGGTTGGACCCCCTTTTGCCTTCAGAACTGCCTCAATTCTTCGTGGCATAGATTCAACAAGGTGCTGGAAGCATTCCTCAGAGATTTTGGTCCATATTGACATGATGGCATCACACAGTTGCCGCAGATTTGTCGGCTGCACATCCATGATGCGAATCTCCCGTTCCACCACATCCCAAAGATGCTCTATTGGATTGAGATCTGGTGACTGTGGAGGCCATTTGAGTACAGTGAACTCCAGCTTTATGACATGGCGCATTATCCTGCTGAAAGTAGCCATCAGATGTTGGATACATTGTGGTCATAAAGGGATGGACAAAGAGTGCCAAGAAAATATTCCCCACACCATGACACCACCACCACCAGCCTGAACCGTTGATACAAGGCAGGATGGATCCATGCTTTCATGTTGTTGACGCCAAATTCTGACCCTACCATCCGAATGTCACAGCAGAAATAGAGACTCATCAGACCAGGCAACGTTTTTCCAATCTTCTACTGTCCAATTTCGATGAGCTTGTGCAAATTGTAGCCTCAGTTTCCTGTTCTTAGCTAAAAGGAGTGGCACCTGGTGTGGTCTTCTGCTGCTGTAGCCCATCTGCCTCAAAGTTCGACGTACTGTGCGTTCAAAGATGCTCTTCTGCCTACCTTGGTTGTAACGGGTGGTGATTTGAGTCACTGTTGCCTTTCTATCAGCTCGAACCAGTCTGCCCATTCTCCTCTGACCTCTGGCATCAACAAGGCATTTGCGCCCACAGAACTGCCGCTCACTGGATGTTTTTTCTTTTTTGGACCATTCTCTGTAAACCCTAGAGATGGTTGTGCGTGAAAATACCAGTAGATCAGCAGTTTCTGAAATACTCAGACCAGCCCTTCTGGCACCAACAACCATGCCACGTTCAAAGGCACGCAAATCACCTTTCTTCCCCATACTGATGCTCGGTTTGAACTGCAGGAGATTGTCTTGACCATGTCTACAGGCCTAAATGCACTGAGTTGCCGCCATGTGTTTGGCTGATTAGAAATTAAGTGTTAATGAGCAGTTGGACAGGTGTACCTAATAAAGTGGCCGGGGAGTGTGTGTGTGTGTATATATATATATATATATATATATATATATATCTAGGGGTGAGCTGTGGATGTAGGAGAGTTCACAGTAACGCTTCAACAATATCTGGGGGTGAGCTGTGTCTCTAGCACTGTGACACTATCTCAAGTCCCCTAGTAAGCGGCATAGGCAGCAGGGACCTAATGTGCCTTCTGCAGTAGCTCGTCCAGCCAAGGGGGGGTCTCACACTGGAGGTATTAACTGGAGGAGGTGTCTTGGCTGTCTTACTGTAATCAGGAGCTGGCCAGACAGCAGAGAGGGCCACAGATGTTCTTTGGCACTCACCGGCTGCTTAACAGGGTATGTGCAGCACTGGGCCGTGTGGAGCAAGTTGGCAGCGCCCAACACGTGGCTGCAGTCAGGTTGAAGTGCCGGTATCCTCCAGGGCAACCGTGGCCGGGGACCTAGTGATCCGGCAGAGCGGGAACCCAGAAGTCCTCGCCAACTGTGGAGCAGAGCCCGGCCCGAGTGCACGCATCTAGGCCGCAGCACTATCAGTCGGCACCAGAGCAGGTAGCAGGGGACCCAGCAATCCGCCAAATGAGGAGTACCGGAGGGCCGCTGACACGTGGGGGAGGTAGGCTGACAGGCTGCAGGTGGAGGGAAGGCCCCCAGAAGTGCACCAAACTGGAATGCAGCTGAGGAGGGGGGGCGGGGTTTGGCCACTCAGTGGGAGCAGCACAGAGGCAAGTACAGTAGGAAGGTCATGATTTTTGCAGCTGGCAATTATCATTATTGATGTGTATATTTGAGGAATATGCATGCCTTAAACCTCACCTTCCTGTCAGAAAGGGGTTAAAGCAGTAGTATAACCCGTGCTCTAGACAATACTCCTGCTGTTCCTCTACCTATGCTACTCTCTCTCGGATTGACCTGGCGCTGGGGGATTCCGGAATGTTACTTCGAGTGACAGATGTCCAGTACCTCCAGAGGACATTGTCTGATCACTCCCCTATGTTAATCTCCTTTACCACACCCGGGGAACCTCATACCTCTAAGAGATTGTGGAGGATTAATCCCTTTTGGTTCTCTCAAGGCGCCAAACGGGGTCGTGTGCATTGATGTTAAAAGTATTCTAGATGTCTTGCAGACCTTTTATGCAGACCTGTACACAACAAGAACGCAGGCGTCAGATAGAGATATTGAGAATTTTTTGACTAAACTCTCCTTACATCAACTATCGGCAGAGCATAGGGATATGCTGGAGGGCCCTCTGATTTTGGAGGAGATAGAAGAGGCAACGCAGGCGATGGCCAATGACAAGGCCCCAGGGGTGGATGGGATGCCAATGGAGCTATACAAAAAAATTGGGGGAATCTTGTTGCCTAAGCTTCTAAAGGTTTTTGAGGAATCCTTTGAGAAAGGGGACTTACCCCGGTCGATGCAGGAAGCCATTATCGTGGTAATACCTAAGAAAGGGAAGGAACCTCAGGTACCGGAGTCATATAGGCCCATTTCCTTGTTATCCACTGATGTGAAGATACTAGCCAAGACCTTATCCAATCGATTAATACGTGTCATCCCCTCCATTATTCATTCCGACCAGACGGGTTTTATGCCCCAGAAATCGACCTCTATCAATATCCGGAGATTGCTACTCAGCCTGCAGATCCCCACAGATAACATCGGTCAGAGAGCAGTTTTAACACTAGATACGGGTGATGGGTTTTGGACCTAATTTTATATCTTGGGTCAAAGGGTTATATTCTGCACCCAGGGCGAGGATACGGGCAAATGGAGAATTTCCATTCTAGTGGTTTCCCCTTACTAGGGGTACACGACAAGGTTGCCCTTTGTCACCCATGCTGTTCTCCATCGCCATAGAGCCATTAGCAGCGGCAGTGAGGCTGTCTCCGGATATTGAGGGGTTTCGATATGGCCAGTTACACAATAAAATAGCGCTGTACGCGGATAATGCTTTATTGTTTCTGGGAGACACCAGGCCCTCTTTGGCGGCGGCAAAGCGCCTGTTGGAGGAATTTGGATCCGTATCAGGCCTTACTATTAATTGGCATAAGTCGGCCTTGATGGCAGTGGATCGTTTGGATGGTGCCTTGGCGGGATTGGGGACTCCCATACCAGTGGTTTCTAGATTTAGATATTTGGGGATTGAGGTCACTCCATGCGTATGGGACTTTGAAGAACTTAACTTGACGCCACTTCTTACTAAGATAAGAACCAAGATAGCAGCTTGGTGTAAGCTTCCCTTGATGGTAATAGGCCGCCTGAACCTTGTAAAGATGGTGGTGATGCCCCAGCTGCTGTACGCCCTGCATAATGCCCCGATATGGCTACCCCTTAATAGGTTTCACAGGATAAATGCCCTAATAAGAGACTTGGTGTGGGGGTGGAAACACCCTCGCATCAGGTTAGAAACTTTTCAGCACTCGAAGACTAACGGGGGATTAGCCCTCCCCAATCCATGGCTTTACTATTTGGCAGCGAAACTCCAACAATTACGGGGGTGGGGGGCTGACAGAATGGTAGGGGTCTCAGCAGGGATGGTTAGCTACTATTTAGGTACTACGAGGCTACTCATGACCTTGGATGGGGGGGGGGCTTCCGTCGAGAAACTGATTGGCTTCCGACAATGAAGCTTATTCACACCCTATGAGGGAAAGTGAAGCAGATTAGAGGGGTTACAGGCTTTACAGAATATACCCCCTTATGGCATAATGGGACGCTCGGGGAATTTGCTAAAATGGAGGACAACGAGTATTGGGTCTCAGTGGGCCTGGTTAAACTGTCCCAACTATGCGAGGAAGGTAGCATTAAATTATTTCAGCAACTGATGGTTTTTTCTTTTTTTTTCCCCCAGAAAAAAGTGCAGAAGATAATGCCAACATTGTTTTGTTCATCTGTTTTTCTCCTCCTTATCCAATCAGCAAATGACCAACACCACAAGTTTTGGTACAGCCATGGGGAAATGCAGCAAGCTATGCTGAAACTCCTCAATCTGGAAGTTAAGAAAAATTTCCTCCTAACCTCTATCAAACCTACCAACCTCCCATTCTGTCGCCCTTTGGACAAAGGCTCACCTGGCTTCATAGTAGGTGCCTCCGTTTTGGCCTCACTGAAGACTTTTCATAAAGATAGAAAGCACATTTTCTCAAGTTACAGAAATCTGAAATTAACTCGCTTTTTATTGATCTGTTAGTCTGTTTGAATAAAACTGTTGCATGTGATCAAAGAAGAAAGCTCCGAGGAATTGCTATAAATTCAAATATTGTGTTTAGCATTTCATTTCTTCAACTACTTTGAATTTGGCCACTGATCCTGTTTATACCACTTTCATTCAATTTCTTCATGTTGTAGACCCACACAGTGTCTATTCCCTGTCCAAAAATATTGTCAGGGGTCCAACATGGAAAAGGAAAACGGCAGGCGATAACTGTTGCACTGACGGATAACTCCATTTGAAGTTTCTTCTCCAGTTGTGGCATCTAAAGGCAACAAAACAATTCATAATTACCATTTTCAGGTTTGATGAAAATAACTGAAAAAAGGTTATTTCATTTAAACATTTTAAACTACTTTGCTTGTTTTAAAATGTATATTTAGAATAGATCTGGCTTTATATCTCCAGATTTTGGACCACAGTGCTGCATAGTCAGGTACATCTGAAGCATGTGCATAAAAAGGTGCAGACTGGTGGTCTCTCTCTCTCCCTAAACTTGCATGCTTGTGGGAGTTGAGATCACAAAGTCTAGGGTTGCAAACACACCATTAAGTTTTTTCCATGATTTTCCCAGGACCTGGTACAGTGAGGTTTTACTTATGTTTAGTTAGAGCTCCAACAAGCAGGTTTTGTGTTCTGCCTTTTGTCAAATAAAGACTGGATTTTTGTTTGTATTTTTTTTTAAAGCACAGTCTGGCTCCGTCTATGTCCATATCCATATCTCTTAAATCCATGGTCTCTTAAATCCTCAATGTGTAGAGGTCTCTCAAATGTGCCTACCTCTGCCTAAGCCAATTCTTATCTCTCTCTATATCTATAGATAGATATTTGGAAAAAGTGGGCAGCACTCCAAGGTTCAAAATCACCTTTTTCAAGCAAGTGACCCATAGGGGGTATATAAAGGAAACATCGTATGGAAAACATTTAAGGAGGTGTGTCTTAAAGTGCAAGTATGCAGTACAGAATAAAGTGAATCATTATATCTATTACAAAAAAAAAGTGCTTGAGTGCAAATAACAAACATGTAGTTTAATATGCAGATAAAACTACAAGATATATAATAAAGTAGCGGGTGCATTGCAATTCTGTCGCTTTGTCACCCTTTTTTGGCGCAGCTGTGGTGGCTTCCATGCGACACAATTTAGGATGCATGCCAGATTGAGCCCAGGATTCAACTTTCAAATTGTATCGCAAGCCCTAGCCCTGACATGCACCACTAAAAAGATGGTGAACTCTGTCAGACCTGAGCGGGGAAGCGACACAATCATGATATTGGGCGCACGATCTTAGTGAATCACGGCACAGTGCATTTGAGTCTGACAATGCACTTTCTTTGAACTCCGGTGATGGGGTAAGTAAATGTGCCCAATTGTGTCAGTTGTGGTATGAGGGGTATTTATTATGTAGGGGCACAGTGCGGTCAATTGTGGTGTGAAGGGTGTGATATATGTGGGGAATATATAAATTTGCAGAGTGTGTCCTGGCTGGGAGAAGTCACCTGGAAGATCAGACCAAAGGTAAGAGACAACATTGGGGATGTCTACTGTAACTCTGTGCAGAACTACTACTAGTAGTATACTGCACTGTACACTGCAGTATACAGTGCAGTATTATTTATTCATTATGTAATGATAATAGTCATGATGTAGTGATATTAAACATTAGTGATGTTTTTATCATTAGTGATATTAAAAAAATGCCGCCCTATCAGTATGGCGATAAAGATAATCAAATTATGATGTTTATAATTATGGAATAATTGGTAATACTGGTCTTTCTATAGAGTCTTCTTTCATTATCAGTATTGTTTGGAATATTGGAATTATGGTAGTTTTACTTGACAACAAGTTCCTTTATGAAACCATCTAAAACTAAAAGATAAGATTTCTAATATCTCTAGCACTTGAACTGATATTTGAAACATTATATATGATTAACAAATTAAGTATGTAGCATCTTTTAGACAATATTGTGTTGGAAGGGGCCCTATCCTAATTGAGTTGTTCTTTACTGCTGCAACCCTTAATCTGGTCCTGCCTATAAAACATGTCATGTACTTCCTGGTGAAAAGCACACTTGCAGATAGATAGATTTAAAACATTAAAATACATTTGAAAAAGAGCATTATTAACTTTATTGTAAAGAATAATATCCCTAAAATAAAATTACCATATATACTCGAGTATAAGCCTAGTTTTTTGCGCTGAAAGCCCAAACTCGGCTTATACTCGAGTAAAAAAATGTAGGTTTTACCAGGTTTTTGTGGTAAAATTAGGGGCCTCAGCTTATACTTGGGTCGGCTTATACTCGAGTATATATACGGTACCTACCATCTGCGGAACTCCAAAGATGACAATATTCATATACTGTGCAAAACTGACCTGCAAAAAGATTTAATAATAATTAATCTTTATCTAATCTTTATTTATATAGCGCTATCATATTCTGTAGCACTTTACAAAGGAACATATGGAAATGGTTATATGGAACAACAGGAGTGAGGGCCCTGCTCACAAGAGCTTATAGTCTATGAGGATAGGGGTGACAAAAGACTTATAAGAGCTCCAGCCATTCTTTATAAGGAAACAGAATAATATAATTTAATAAATAAAATGCTGCTGTTTGAACCAGCCATCAGCCACCATCTTATATACAAAGTCCAAGGTCAATGTGACTGTAGATAAGCTTGGTATCTGTCTGGTGTTTGCCTGATAACAGACGGGAAGAGGGCATAGGATGGGTTAGTAAAAAGAGTTGACATTTCATGCAGTTAGCAAGTGTGATAGACTTGCCTAAAGAAATGGGTTTTAAGAACATGTTTGAAACTGTAGAGTCTGATAGTCGGAAGAAGTCCTAGAGATGTGTGTGAGAGGTATGAATTAAAGTAGATAATAATAATAATAATCTAAGATCGTTGGCAGATCGAACAGCATGGGTTGGGTGATAGACTGAAATGAGAGAAGAAAGATAGGGAGGTGCAGCATTATTCAGAACTTTGTGAATGAGCGTTAATATTAACTGTATTCAGAAGGAGACGGCACAAACTGGCATCCAAGAAGCATTTGGTCTGAAAGATGCTGTATTAAGTATATATTGGAGAGGAGAGAGTTTAGTCGAGATTGAATCAGAGTAACAATTAGCATTTTAGAGGTTTAAATTGTGAGAAATGGATTCTGGAGATGTTTCTGAGACGCATGAGGCAAGAGCGAGTGCTAAGGAGAGGTCGGAGTCCAGCACAACCCCAAAACAGCTGGCCTGCTGCCTTGGCGTTATGGTTTGTCGGATGGGAGCAGGAAAAGAGAAGAGGAACTAGTACTGAGCCCTGAGGAACCCAGACAGTGAGAGGAAGATGAGAAGAGAGAGAACCAGAATATGAGACATTGAATTTACGTTCAGAGAGATGGGAAGAAAACAAGACCGTACAGTCTTGTACTTGCCAATGGAGCGAAGCATCCTGAGGAGCAGCTGCTGGTCCGCAGTATCAAATGCTGCAGAAAGATCCAGAAGAATGAGGAGAGAATAGTCTTTGGGTTTAGCTGTGAGATTATTGGAGACTTGAGAAAGAGCAATTTCAGCCGAGTGCATAGAACGAAAACCAGATTGTAGGTAGTCAAGGAGGACGTTAGCCGAGAGACAGCGGGTTATTTGAGAATACACTAGGCATTTCAGGAGTTTGAAGATGAAAGGGAAATTAGAAACTGGTCAGTAGAGGAGCCAGGGATGCTGTCAGTGTGCACACACTATGACGTGGCCGTTTACGTCATAGTGTGTGTGCATGGCCAACATGCATAGGCATGCCTCTGGCCGCCAGCCAGGGAGAAGAGGAGTGTCGGAGGCGAGTATACAGTTTTTTTCATTTTTAAGGGGGCCGAGCAGGGGACGTTACTATTGGGGGCTGCCATGGGTGACACCCAGATTTGCAAAGATGACTATTAGTCACACAAACTCTTCTTCAGAAGAAACTTGATATCACATCAGCATTATTCCCCTTCTGTCATTCTATTTTGTAAAAATAGCACAGCAGCCCCTATAATTTCTGCCATTATTAATAACTAAAACATGGCAAACATATCTTCAGTATTTAGTTTCCGTTAAAATCTTCTATAACTGAAGGGCATAATTGATAACCTGAACTGGATCTATTCAGTTTTGAATTCTCTCCTAAATGCATGTAGAAATTTACAAAAAGAGTATCTGGTCAGGTTTTTCAAAAGAGAATTTAAAATTGTTGCTGCTTACTGCCTTTATCGCTTGTGGCAACACTAGTTTTCCTTTCATAGTGGGTTCTTTTTCAATGTCAAGAAAGACATACAGCCAGGCAGCTCAAGGACCTCTGGCTTCTCCTCTATGCAGCTGCCCCAAAACTGCTGACAGCAAGGACGAGAAACTAGACCTGAGGACAGAGGATGAACTAGACCTGGGGATAGGTGGGGGGGGGGATCTAGACAGGGCAGGAACCAGCTGGGGCAGGGCGTCTAGACCTGGGGGAAGGGTGGAACTAGCCCTGGGGGCAAGGGGGAACTAGAACTGGAGGCAGGGAAGAACTATACCTGAGGGGGGCTTTCTTTGTGAGGCCTGGGGAAGTTTACTGTGTGAGTAAGGGGTAGAATCATATTAGTTATACTGTTGTACATGGGGGGCAGTATGAAAATCTCCCTTATGGAGAATTAATTTGTCTGAACAAAATTCACCGGTGGACAGTGATTTTGAACAGGAGGCTGCACATTTTAAACAAAGATTAACCCCTTAATGACCGCCCTATCGGGAATGTACGTCGGTCGTTAAGGGTACTTCTTCTGACGTGACTCCTTTCTACAGCGGCGTGTCAAAAGAAGAATTTGGGACATCGAGTCAGTATAGTGCCGGTGTCGGGCTGTGATAAGAACTTTGATCCCGGGTGTTTAACCCCGTACACGCCACAGTTAAGCATGACCGCTTACCAGGGGATCCGATCCCTCTTGCTGCAGCCCCGGGTTCCGGCGAGTGGCCCGAGGCTGCCGGCTTCTGTCCCCGCCGGGTTCTACCTCCTGGCAGGACCTGGCTTTATGTTACTGAGCATGCTCAGCTCAGTTACTTACACTATACACTGCAATATAAGTGTATTGCAGTGTAATGGCTAGAACAAGCGATCGGATGAATGAAAGTCATTTTATAATTATAATTAAATAATTGAAATAAAAGTCCCATAGTCTCCCTAGTTACACATAAAATGCAAATAAAGTATATAAAACATAAATAAATCTAAATCAATATTGAACCTGCTCGGTGAACAACGTAAAAAAAAAAACATGAAAAACTTCCCGTAATATAAAATCTTTCATCAAACACCATCACAAAAAATGTTCTAAAAAGTGATTAAAAAAAGTTAAAGGGGTATTCCAATCTGGGCATTTACATTTAATTAAATTCATTTGCCATATGTAAACATTTCTTCAATTGGATGTTATTAAAAAAAACGTTCCTGTGTGAAGATAATTTCTCATAAATGTAGTTATTCTGTCCCTTAGAAACGAGATACTTTCCTCGGATACGACCACGTCACACTCTGGCAGCGGTGGCCAGACTTGCGCTATAGAGTCCTGCCAAACCACCAGGATTCAGCGTTCATTACCACAGGACAGCTGTGCGATATGTAGTAACTCCCGGACATTTTATATACAATAACCTTTTGTTTCTTTGTGCACTCAATCTATCAGACGTGGCCGTATCCGAGGAAGCTAGCTCGTTTCTAAGGGACAACATGGCTACATTTATTAGAAATTATCTTCACACAGGAACATTTTTTTTAATAACATCCAATTGAAGAAATGTTTATATATGGCAGATTAATGAAACTGAATGTAAGTGCCCAGATGAGAATACCCCTTTAAGTTCCCTAATATGATACGACTGAAAAGAACAACTCTTTAGGCAAAAAATAAGCCCTCAACCAGATCTGACAACAGAAAAATACAGAAGTTATGGCCCTGAAAATTTGTTGAAATTTGTCCAATATTGGTTTTGCTCAGTAAAATTAAGCAAAGATAAGAAAAACTATATAAATGAGGTATCACAGTAATCATAGTGAACCAGAGAATAAAGATAAAATATTATTTTTACGTTACGGTGATTTGGGGAAAAAAGTGCTAAAAATCCAAAATAAAAATGGATGATTTTGTTTGTATCCCCCTTGTAATAATTAATAAAATCTCATGAGTAAGCTTAAGACCCCCCAAAATAATTATCTATACATTGTATCCCGCAAATAATAAGCCCTCATATTTTTTTTAAAGTGCATTTAACCCCTTAACGCTGAAGCCACTTTTCACCTTCCTGACACGGCCCATTTTTTCAAATCTGCCCTGTGTCACTATAAGTGGTTATAACTTTGGAACGCTTTAACATATCCAAGTGATTTTGAAATTGTTTTCTCGTGACACATTGTACTTCATGTTAGTTACAAAATTTTGGTGGTATGTTTTGCATTTATTTATGAGAAAATCAGATATTTGGTGAAAATTTGGAGAAATTCTCAATTTTTGAAATTCAAAATGTTCTACTTTTTCCACACATGAGTCATAACACCAGAAAATCTAATAACTAACATTCACCAAATGTCTACTTTATGCCTCCATGGTTTTTTATACATACTATCATTTTTGTAAGCTGTTATGGGGCTTTGAACGTTAGGTGCAATTTTTCACATTTTCATAAAAAAAAAGGGACCCTCTCAGGTTTGAAGTCACTTTGAGAGGCCTAAATAAAAGTAAAACCCCATAAATTACCCCATTATAGAAACTACACCCCTCAATGTACGTAAAACAACTTTTATGAAGTTTGTTAATCCTTTAATTGGTTTACAGGGGTTAAAACAAAATTGGATGCAATTTTGAATTTTTTTTTTTTTTTTACTAAATTAATGTGTTTTTCATAAAATGTACAAATTCTCAATGGATAAAATACCAAAACACTCCACAAAATTTGATACCCAATCCCTCCCGTGTATAACCATACCCCATATGTGGAAGTAACCTGCTCTATGGGCACACGCCAGGGCATGGAGGGGAGCTGCGCCATTCAGAGCAGATTATGCATTGTCACTTTATAATGGCTATACAATCTTTATTTTTTTGGCAATTTGGACATATAAAAGGGCTTATTTTTTGCGACATGAGATGCACTTTACAAATACTTCATTTTAGTGGGCCTGTAGCTTTTTGATGAGATTTTATTAACTCTAATGTATGGAGGAAAAGAAAATTGTCAATTTTGGGTTCTTTTTTTTGTATATTTTGGGGGTCATACACCGAGCTGTAAGACACTGAGCTTGATCACTTGTTCAAGCTTAAGGTCAGTAACTGTAAAAAAAAAAGTTAAAACAATAAAAAAAGGTTTTTTAGAATAAAAATAAATAAAAGAAAGTGAAAGTCCCCCCAAACACCACATTTCCCTGTACACAAGTAATAAAGTATAAAAAACACTAAATCACAAAAAAAACCACTTATTTGGTATCGCGCGTTCATAACAATCTGTACAATAAATCCTAATCATAATTGGACCCGCTCGATGAACGTGGTAAAAAAAATTGCCAAAAATTAAATTTTTTATCAAATTGCTTTACAAAAAATGTTCTAAAAAGTGATCTGAAAAAGTTACAAGCACCAAAATGATACCACTGAAAAGAACAACACGGTGATAGGGGTAGGATGGCGGCTGTTCCCGACAGCCACCAAATTTGCCTTGCGGTCCAGAGGGGTTTTCTTACCCCCTGTGTCCATGTTTGCCGAAATTGGCTGGTCGATTTGGTTCAGCCAAAAGCAGCAATATTTGTCACAATGGGCATCGCTAGGGTGAATAAGAGCAACACTCGGCGATAATTTACCTACGAAAAACGAAGATATGGTACAAAAGCGCTGGCCGTGTACATTGTACAGATGATGCTGTACAACTCTTACACGCTGTTCCAATGTGCAGGTCCTGCCGTATCCTTTCTCCGTTTTCAAGAGGAAGGTATTAGAAAACTAATATTGGGACAAGAAGAACGGGGCACCAGTACCGCTGGTTTAGATGTTCCCGTGTTTTGCCAGGACAGCATTTTCCTATTGAATTCTGCTGCTTCTAAAGGTAGGACTCAATAAAGAGTCTGTTCCAAAAGAGGAGTTAGGATGGACACTACATACTACTAAGAGACCTGCTACACCTCCAGAGTGACAAAAGTTTAGTTGGTCCCCTGGTATATTCTACCTTCTTATACGCAACACATTCACAATTCACGCCCAACCTGTTGTGAATTAATTTCTGTAAAATGAATAATTGTAACAACTGTTAGGTTACGTTGCTCCCTATACCCCTCGATTATTTCATAAGGGGCGCCACATAACGGGCACTGAACTTTCCAGAAATAATTGCAATTTCCATCTTGGACTCCATTGCACATCATATTTGGAAACCACCTATATGTTCAAAATGCTAATTTCACCACGTGTATTACACTACACCACATATTCACCACATATTACACCTTGCTATATTCCCCAAGGGGTGTACATTCAACAATTAGGGTTTTCGGGTTTTCCTCTGTTTTGGTACCACTATGGCTCTCCAAATGTATCCTGACACATGTGAAGGATTTCTGTCAAATTTGGCCTCTAAAAGACAAACATCCCTCTTTTCCTCTACTGTGCGCCCATAAAGCATTTTATATGCACATGTGGGGTACTTCTACACTCGGGAGAAATAGTTTTACACCTTTTTCAGGGTTATCTAATATATTATCCCTTGTAGCTTACAAAAATTAGGGGTAAAAGTGACATTTAGAGGGAAAATTTTCACCTTTTTTAATGTTTAGGGCCTAATTGGATCATTCACCTGTAGGGGCAAATACATATATTACACATTGCAAAATTCTCTAAGGGGTGTGTGTTCAAAAATTAGGGCCACTTTTCGGATTCTTATCTGTTTTATACCACTAGGGTTCTCCAAATGCATGTCAAACATTTCTGTCAAATTTGGCTTCTAAAAGGCAAACATCCCCCTTTCCTTTTACTGTACGCCCATACAACATTTTATATACACATGTGGGGTACTTCTACACTCGAGAGAAATAGGTTTACACATTTTGGGGGGTTATTACATTTTTTTTTATCCCTTGTGGCTATAAAAAATTAGGGGTACAATGACCTTTATAAGAAAATTTTCACCTTTTTCCTATTTAAGTCCTAATTAATTCAAACAACTTTACGGACAAATACACATATCACACCTTGCTAAATTCTCTAAGGGGTGTGCTTTCCAAAATGGTGATACTTGTTGGGGTTCCTCTTTGTTTTGGTACCACTACGGCTCTCTAAATGCATCCTGACACATGTAAAGGATGTCTGTCAAATTTGGTTTCTAAAAGGCCAACGCCCCTCTTTCCCTTCTCAGCTTCACTGCGTACCCATACAGCACTTTATATGCACAAGTGGTGCAATTCTGTGCTTAGGAGAAATAGTTTTACACATTTATGGGTGTTGTTTCCTCTTTTATCCCTTGTGGCTTACAAAAATTTGAGGTAAAAGTGACTTTTTGAGAAAATTTTCACCTTTTTTCCCTTTTGGGGCATAATTGAATCAAACACCTGTAGCGGGGTCAGTTTTAATGTGACAAAGTCCAGAGACACAGACAGGCTTGACAGCAGTAATGCGGTTTCCTTGCGGCTTTTATTGGCAGCCAAAACAATGCAGCTTTACAGGCAAGTAAAATAAAACAAAGCAGGGAAACAAAAACGGGTTCGTCTGAGCACTACCTGTACATCGGTAAGTCCCTCTCTAGCAAAACAGCGTACTCACAGCGGCTAGTGACACACGGCTGGCAAGCCTTCCAGAGCAATGTCTCTCACACAGAGCTCCAGCCCAGTATGCAGCTCTGGGATAAAACCCCTTCTCCCAGCTGCACTTGGTAATTAGGGCAGTGCAGTCTCTGGTCAGTGCATTAACCCTTTACCCCAGGTATGGAAGTAACCTGAAAGGAATATATACACCATCTATTACCTTTCCAGCCGCTGTCCTACATACCCTCCCCCTCTGCTCAGACCTGTGGGGAGGAGCACTTTGTGCCCCTAGAGAGTGGACACGGGACAACGCATCAGCATTACCTTGCTTAGACCCTGGGCGGTGTTCTACATAGAACTTATAGTCCTGCAAGGCCAAAAACCACCTGGTTACCCTGGCATTTTTCCCTTTATTCTGAGCCATCCATTTTAAGGGAGAATGATCCGTCACCAACCTGAACTGTCTCCCTAGCAGGTAATATCTTAGGGACTCAATGGCCCACTTAAGTGCAAGACATTCCCTCTCTATGATGGCATAATTCTTTTCTGCAGAAGACAATTTCCTACTCAGATAAACAACAGGATGTTCTTCTCCATTGACTATTTGTGAGAGGACAGCTCCCAAACCGACATTAGAGGCATCTGCCTGGACCACAAATTCTTCTCTGAAATTTGGGGCTATCAACACTGGCCTTTTGCACAACATCTCCTTTAACTGTTGGAACGCTTTGTCTACTTTCTCATCCCACTTAACCATAGCAGATTTTGACCCTTTGGTAAGGTCTGTGAGGGGTGCTGCAATTGTGGCAAAGTTTGGCACAAACCTTCTATAATACCCGGCTAGTCCTAAAAAAGCCTTTATCTGCTTTTTTGAAACAGGTTGAGGCCAATTTCTTATAGCCTCAACCTTATCCATTTGGGGCTTAATGACACCTCGCCCAATGGTATATCCCAAATATCTGGCTTCCTCCAGGGCTATGGCACATTTTTTTGGGTTAGCTGTCAAGCCCGCCTCTCGAATGGAGTTTAACACCCTTTGGACCTTTTTTAAATGCGACTCCCAGTCTGGGCTAAAAATAACCACATCGTCCAAATATGCAGACGCATACTCCTTGTGAGGCTGTAAAATAAGGTCCATCAATCTTTGAAATGTAGCCGGTGCACCAAAGGGGAGAACTACATATTGGAAATGACCATCAGGCGTGGAAAATGCTGTTTTCTCCTTCGCCGCTTCAGTAAGTGGCACTTGCCAATAGCCTTTGGTCAGATCCAAAGTAGTAATATATCTTGCCGGGCCTAATCTTTCAATCAGTTCGTCTACTCGTGGCATAGGGTAGGCGTCAAATTTTGAAACTTCATTTAACTTTCTAAAGTCATTGCAGAACCTAAGACTGCCATCAGGTTTGGGAATCAGAACTATGGGGCTTGACCAACCACTTTTGGACTTCTCTATAACCCCCAAAGACAACATTTTTCCCACCTCCTCTGAAATAGTCTGTCTTTGAGCCTCTGGTACCCTATAAGGTCTCAACCTTACCTTTTGGCCTGGCTCTGTCACTATGTCATGCTGTATGACATTGGTCCGCCCTGGCAGGTCAGAAAAAGTCTCTCTATTTCTCTGTAGGAACTCCTTTACCTCCTGTACCTGTACTGCAGACAAGGCTTCTGATATGTGGACTGCTGGTAGTTCATGACTAGGTGAATCTCTAGGCCAACTTCCAGCAGTCAGCACCTCTCTGTCTTTCCAAGGCTTAAGCAAGTTCACATGGTAAATTTGTAGTGGCTTTCTTTTCCCTGGTTGATGCACCCTATAGTTTACCTCACTTAGTTTTTCCCGAATCTGATAGGGGCCTTGCCACTTTGCCAAAAATTTGCTTTCAACTGTCGGCACAAGCACTAACACACGGTCACCGGGTTGAAAGGACCTGACTTTTGCAGACTTATTGTACACCCTAGCTTGAGCTTCTTGAGCCTGCACATGTGCTCTTTCACAATGGGCATTATGGCGGCCATCCTTTCCTGCATTTCACTCACATGTTCAATAAGGCTACGGTGTGGTGTGCGTTCCTGTTCCCAGGTATCCTTGGCTATATCCAATAGCCCCCTGGGGTGTCTACCGTATAACAATTCAAACGGGGAAAACCCTGTGGATGCCTGTGGCACCTCCCTTATAGAGAACATCAAGTAGGGCAAAAGGCGGTCCCAGTTTTTCCCATCTTTGTCAATTACCTTCCGGAGCATCCCCTTTAAGGTTCTATTAAACCTTTCAACCAGACCGTCCGTCTGTGGGTGATATACAGACGTACGTAATTGGGCAATATTTAGGAGATGACACAGCTCTTTGGTGACTTTTGACATAAACGGTGTCCCTTGGTCGGTTAGTATCTCTTTAGGGATCCCCGTTCGAGTGAACATTTGGAATAGTTCCCTTGCTATTGCTTTTGAAGAGGTGTTTCTGAGAGGGATGGCCTCGGGATAACGTGTGGCATAGTCAAGTACGACCAAAATATGCTGGTGCCCCCTGGCAGACTTAGGAAGGGGCCCAACCAAATCCATAGCTATGCGCTCAAAGGGTATTTCAATTATGGATAGTGGGATCAGCGGACTACGGAAGTGTGGTCTAGGGGTGTGTATTTGACACTCTGGGCAAGACTGGCAGAAGTCCTCTATTGCCTTATAGATACCGGGCCAAAAGAACCTCCGCTCTATACGTTCCCTGGTCTTTTCTGTCGCCAGGTGCCCACCCCGTACATGTGAATGGCCCAGCTCCAATACCAAGCGTATGTGGGACTGTGGTACCATAAGTTACTCCACAACCTCAGAGTCGGTTTTCTTAACTCTATACAGCAAATCATTATTTACCATAAAATGTGGATACACCAACTCTCTACCTGGTTCTTGGGAAACACCATTGATCACCTTTACATTCTTCCAGGCATTAGCTAGGTTGGGGTCCCTCAACTGTTCTGTACCAAAGTTTCCCTTTGCAATTTGTAGGGCAGAGAATTCAGTCTTAGGCGAAGTTTCCTCTGAGTCTCCAGCGAGGACCTCTAAAGGAAAG
The DNA here is from genome assembly GCF_040894005.1 of Engystomops pustulosus. Taxonomy (NCBI): domain Eukaryota; kingdom Metazoa; phylum Chordata; class Amphibia; order Anura; family Leptodactylidae; genus Engystomops; species Engystomops pustulosus. The sequence continues at coordinate 125,777,270 of NC_092415.1, read as the reverse complement.
TTCTCCATTTCCCTTGATGCTTCTGTCACCGTGTTTGAAAGTTTACACAGATTTTTCACATTTTGAATTGACCTACACACCTTAGCTTGCTTATTTTCCCACAGGTTCCAAAACAGAGGAAAATCACACCCCAGTATGACTTGGTGCATCAAGTCTTTAACCACGCCCACTTCATGCCTCACTGACCCACATGGAGTCTCCAGTTTCACCAAGGCTGTGGGATAGTCTTTTGAATCACCATGTATACACACCACCCCCATCCAGCGGGTCTGAACTTGGTCAGGGTCGACCAGGCTGGCATGCAACAAAGTCACTAGACTTCCCGAGTCCAGCAGGGCCATCACATGACGCCCTCCAATCTTGACTGGGCACACTTGCCGCTCACTTACAATGTCTTTTTGGGCAGCATATGAGGGCCTTGCAAAATAAGACCTGCGCCTGCCCAAATCGCAGTCCATGGGTTCAGTTAGTTCTGGACAACTTGCAGCAACATGTCCTAAACCACCGCAACGCCAGCAAACTATCTGTCCCCGAGCACCAGGCACCGTGTCCCTTCGGGGATTTGATAGTCTTTTGGCTTGGCCCTCTGAGGGGACACCACCCTCTTTAACAGACAGTCTCATCCCTTTAACAATAGGAACAGTCTTACCACTGGATGGTTTTCTTTTGTTCCCAGGGTTACGCACATCCTGCAGGTACTCTTCTGTAGCTGTGAACCTCTCAACTGCAGAAACCAAATCATCAATGCTTTTAGGATTCGTATATCCAAGGCCGCGCTGCATCCTCACTGGTAGGGCGCGGATGAAACGATCAGAGACCACACGGTCCACAATCTGGTCTGTGGAGAGGGCTTCCGGCTGCAACCACTTGTTGGTGAGATTGTAGAGGTCATACATCTGAGACCGTACAGGCTTGTCAGGATCATATTCCCAGTTGTAGACACGCTGGGCTCGGACAGCCAAGGTAACCCCTAGCCTAGCCAGGATTTCCCCTTTCAGCTTTGCATAAACTTTTGCATCCTGCACTCGCAGGTCAAAGTAGGCTTTTTGGGGTTCTCCTGACAAAAATGGGGCCAACACATCCGCCCACTGGTCCTGGGATAGACTCTCTCTCTCGGCAATCCTTTCAAAGGTACCCAGATACGCCTCAATGTCATCTTCCGGAGTCATCTTTCTTAGCGTCTTTTGCACCAAATGGCGTGGCATAGACTGCAATGCTGGAGCTGTCACTTGTCTCTCAGCCAAGACTTGTAACTGCTGCTGGAGGGACTGGTTCAGCTGCTGTTGCTCTCTCACCGATGTCTGGTGCATCTTTACCACTTCCTCATGCACTTGTCGCTGCAGAGCGTTTGCTTGTTGGAGGTTGATGTTGGAGTGCACCAGCTGCTTTATAAGCTCCTCCATGTTTAGTCAGGCCTTTGTCTGTTGCAACCGTCCCTTTAAGAGTACTGTGTCTTTAAGAAACTGCCCGCATCCTCCACCAAGATGTAGCGGGGTCAGTTTTAATGTGACAAAGTCCAGAGACACAGACAGGCTTGACAGCAGTAATGCGGTTTCCTTGCGGCTTTTATTGGCAGCCAAAACAATGCAGCTTGGAGAAAGAATGTCCCAGCACTCACGTCTTGCTTCGTTTCAGTAATTTATTATTGTCATAAATATACAGAGAACGCGTTTCGGCTTACAAAGCCTTTATCAACTTCTAAATGTGCATGCTGCAATCACCTCTTTATATCTAATGTGGATAGATCCCCTGTTGACGTCACATCCTCGGCAAATCCAAATCGAGGTGTGAGACCATCAGGAGGCAGTACTTCAAGACATCATTTATTTCATTTATTTCACTAAGCGTTTCTATGGGAAAGAAAAAACAGAAGAACAATAAAAGATATTCGCTAGATCGCTCATATTATAAACTTAAACAAGATCACATCATGGTTACATTTTGGTAACATTAAAGTCCCGATTTAACCCCTGTGGCTCCAGAGTATTTAAAGTATAAATCCAGAACGCTTCCCTACGTAATAAAAGTTGCTTAACATTTCCTCCTCGTCTCGGCTGTTCAATTTTTTCGATTACCATAAACTTAAGTTGAGCAATCGTATGACCACATTTTTGAAAGTGGGAGGGAATCGGTTGAAACATATCTTTACATCGAATAGTAGATTTGTGTTTACTGATGCGTTCAGATACACGTTGCATCGTCTCCCCGACATAGAAATATCCACAAGGACATCTAATCAAATAGACCACATTAGTGGAATTGCATGTAAAGAAACCTTTCACCTTGTATGGATGACCTGACCGAGGATGATAGAATGTGTCCCCTCTCATTATGTTGGAACATTGTGCACAATTTAAACAAGGGAAAGTTCCATTTTTTCTAGGTGCCAGAAAAGTTTGTCTTGAAATCCTCACTGTACTCCCAATATCTGCTTTAACTAATTTCATGCGCAAGTTAGGCGCTTTCTTATTGCAGATCAGTGGGGGATTTCTGAATTCTTCTACATCAGGAAATGAAGTTCCTAACAAATTCCAATGTCTCCTGACAATCGCATCGACCCTCCAATTCAGAGGGTGAAAACGATGTGAGAAGACAATCCTTTTTTGTGCACTAGTTGTGTTGCTACGAGGTACATCCATAGATAATTTGGCTTGTTCTAAGACTCTATCAGGATAACCTCGTTGTCTAAACCTATATTCCATCTCTTTTATTCCACGCCAGTCCTCTTGCACCACACTCTAAAAGAAGCGGAGTGCCGTCCTCCTTTGGATTTAGAAAACAATGCAGCTTTACAGGCAAGTAAAATAAAACAAAGCGGGGAAACAAAAACGGGCTCGTCTGAGCACTACCTGTACATCGGTAAGTCCCTCTCTAGCAAAACAGCGTACTCACAGCGGCTAGTAACACACGGCTGGCAAGCCTTCCAGAGCAATGTCTCTCACACAGAGCTCCAGCCCAGTATGCAGCTCTGGGATAAAACCCCTTCTCCCAGCTGCACTTGGTAATTAGGGCAGTGCAGTCTCTGGTCAGTGCATTAACCCTTTACCCCAGGTATGGAAGTAACCTGAAAGGAATATATACACCATCTATTACCTTTCCAGCCGCTGTCCTACACACCTTTTGGGGGCAAATACGCAAATTACACCTTGGTAAACTCTCCAAGTGGTGTACTTTCCAAAATGGGGTCTCTTGTTGGGGCTTTCCTCTTTTTTGGTACCATTATGGCTCTCCAAATGCATCCTGACACATGAAAACTTTTTCAGCCATATTTGCCCTCCAAAAACGAAACAACGCTCTTTCCATTCCGAGTGCCCCCCTGTGCCCGTACAGCAGGGTACAGTGATAAAATGGGTATTGGCATACTCAGGAGGAATTGCCCTCAACATTGTAAAATGCATTTTCCTTTTTAACCCATTGTGAAGGTGCACATTTTAGTGTTCAATGAATCTATAGTAAGATAAAATTACATTTCTGTAATTCCACTTTCATTTATCTTTCACCGTCATGAAACGCTCATAGGGTTAACAAAATTCAAAATGGAATATTTTGAGGGGTGTAGTTTCTAAAATGGTGTCATTTGTGGGGGTATTCTGTCATGTGGGCCTTATAAAGTCACTTCTAACTAAATTGACCCTCCAAAAGTAGGTTTTGATGAATTTCGTGAAAATCTGAAAAATTGCACCTAAAGTTATAAGCCTCCTAGCATCCTAAAAAAAGGAAAAGATGTTTGAAAAATGATGCCAAATTAAAGCAGACATATGGAAAATGTTAGTTATCAAGTTATTTTAGTGATATGACCAACTTTCCAAAAAGTAGAACATTTTGAATTTGGAAAACATTGTTTTTTTAAAAAATTTTGCCAAATTTCCATTTATTTCATAAGTAAATACTAAGCATATTGCTTAAATTTCTCAACCAACATGAAGTACAATGTGTCACAAAAAATTAAATAGACACATGTCAGATTTTAAAAAATGGGCCGTGTCAGGAAGGTGAAAAGTGGCTTCAGTGTCTTAACACTAGGTTAAATGTGGCAATTAGAAGAACCTGTTAGACCTTGACAAAAACATCTCTGTTGAAACATGTTGGTCTCTGATGTCCAGAGTTGCACATGGCTATTGTGTCTGCTTTTATATGACTTTGAAATAAAGCAAGTATCATTTTTTATCTAAAGACGTTGGAGTGCTGGACCGTTCTCCCTATTCTTCCTACAGTATTATAGAAGTTATATTCTTTTCACGTCAGGCAGCAAAAAGATAAGAATAGGCCCTATGCTGCAGTACTGGGGTCTATCAGATCCCCTGCATACAGCCAGTTATACACGTCTGTATGTGCAGTGTCTGCTCTGGAGTCTGTTACTTATTGTTACTGTATTACTTACAAATACAGTATTATGCACTGGTGGTTTCTGGGGGGAATATGCGCTGTACTATGCATCCAGGGTTTTGGTTACTAACGCAGCCTCCTGAAGGGTAGCGGAAGACAATGCAGCCCTCGGACCGGAAAAGGTTGTGCACCTCTGACTTAAAGGATGCCTGTCATCAGGTCTTTGTCACTATTTCTGTTACCTCTACCTGTTGGAGCAGCTCACATGGATCCCATCCCAGACTTTATCTAGTTATTTCATACATTAATCATCATAAAATCATCTTTTCTTTATTATGTAAATGAGGCTGGTCACATGGTCAGAGACAGTGATGTTACCCCTCCCCTCTCCTCCCCCTGCTCATGTCTGTGTGTAATGTATAGTAAAGCTTTGCTAGTGTGTGTGCTGTATCTGCTGACCTGCTGCATCCTCCTAATACACAGAGACACAGGCATCAGCTACACAAGTGCCTGACATGTTCTGCTATAACATGGCTGCCCGGAGCTGTTGTATCTCTCCTATACACACACACAGGCTGCAGGGGGTGCCAGCACCAGGAGGAGCCATCACATCATTATACAGACTATCAGTCAAGCACTGGGGAGTGTGGCTGTGCCTCCCACTCATGAATAAGCTGGACAGCTTGAATATGCTAATGACTCATTGGACATTTCACAGGTCATTTGCATACAGCTTTAGGACCTCATTGCTTAAGTTTACAGACATGTAGAGGGACAAAATATAGAGGCAATGCTTTCTAATAGCAGTTTATGAAAATCTATTTAGATTAGGGGGGTTATTTTGCATGACGGGTTCTCTTTAAAGGAAATCTACCACTTTGAAAAATTAGGAGCTGAGCTCACTTGCCGGTACTTGCATATCTTTTATTTTTCTTCAAACCTGTAGAGTAAAAGAGAAAAGTACTTTATAAAAACTTTCAAATAAGTGCCCAGCCTGTCTATAAATAATTATTCACAACTCTGTTTATAATTATACACTCCTTCCAACCCTCGCCAAGAGCCGCTGACTTCAGCCACACTGGGGCAGATTTACTTACCCAGTCCATTCGCCATCCAGCGGCGAGTTCTGTGGAGGATTTGGGTCTTCCGGCGATTCACTAAGGCAGTTCCTCCGACGTCCACTGGGTGTCAGAGGAACGCACTGAACTTCACCAAGCCTGGCCGGGTGCAAGTAAGCGCGTGTCCAGCGACACTTTTTTTAAAAATGCAACGGTTTTTCCGAATCCGTCGGGTTTTCGTACGGCCACGACCCCGATTTTCGTCTCGTGCATGCAGGTGCCGATGTGCCACAATCCGATCGCGTGCGCCAAAATCCCGGGGCAATTCAGGATTGATCGGCGTAAAACGGAAAAATTCGGGTAACCCGCCGAAAGAGGTGTGAATAATTATTTGTAGCTGGAGCACAGAGCGGGATAGTTGTTACGCTGTAGAGCACTAGACACTCATTTGAATATTTTTGTAAAGAACTTTTCTATTTCATTCTACAGGTTCTAAGAATAATAAAATAAATGCAAGTATCAGCATGAAAATGAGGATAAGCGAGCCCAACTTAAATCATATAACTGATTTTTCAGTGGTAAATTTCCATTAAAGGCCAGTCTGCGGGATAGGCGTTTAATACTTGATCGATTAAGGACTGTAACCTCAACTTGCAGTGATCAACATTTTGGCCTCTCACACACATAGGCATGGAGCCAGAAGAACATGTAGTGGCAAGAAGCTGTAACTGTTTACAGTTTCTGACATCTATGGAAGAGCACAAATCCATCTGCCTTAATGTTACTATCATATATGCATACCTCCCAACTTTTGGGCTAGAGAAATAGGGACAAAAGCCCCTCCCATTTCCATAAACCACACCCACTGCCCCACCCCTTGCCCGCCCCCAAATAGTATAATATCGACCTTAATGGCCCACTCATATAATGCACCTGTCCTGTGGCCAACCCCCAAAGGACCTATATAATAGCCCCTATTGCAACTGAGAAACATATAACCCCCTCTTTAATGTTTTCTTCCATTTACAATAATAATCTTTATTTATATAGCGCCATCAAATTCCACAGCGCTTTACTTCACATTTTTCCCCACTTTTATTTATCTCCTTTTATTTGGTAGTATAACAAACAATATGGATACACTTTACATATCGAAAAGCAAAGTAAGTCTTAAAAGGGAACCTGTCACCACTGTTTGAAAAAATTAAGTTGCAGGCAGGTTACCATAGAGCCCTTATAGCAGGGGTCCCCAAACTACGGCCCGCGGACCGTTTCTATCCGGCCCCCGTCCCATCCAGCGTCGAGCCCCGGGATCCGGATTTGTTATTTGGGGGCCCCCGGGCTGGCGCTCCAGTACGTCAGTCAGGCCGTATCCAGTTCGGCAGTCGGGCAGGGGCCTCCGTCCATCCGGACAGGAAGCTCCTGCCCGTCACTGAATAGTGCTCGATGCGGCCGGAAACGGCCGCTCGAGCACTATTATTGCAGGTGGAGCGATGTGGCCGGAAGACAACCCCGGCGCACATCGCTCCGTGAACCTGGATGCGCGGCCACGTGATTACGTCATCACGCGGCCGCGCACCGCTTCCTGTCCGGCAGCAGCCCGAAGAAAGAAGACGCAGGAGCCAGAGGTAAGTACAGGGTTTTTATTATTTTTTAAAAACTGCAGTAGAAACATTGTGGCTGCCCTAATATATGAAATTATGGATTATGGGGCCATTATAGAAAATAATAATGGAGGGGCAGCATAATTAATTATTTCCTATGCTGCCCCTCATAATTAATTATTTTCTATGCTGCCCCTCATAATTAATTATTTCCTCATAAGGGGTAGCATAGGAAATAATAAATTATGAGGGGCAGCATAGGAAATAATAAATTATGAGGGACAGCATAGGAAATAATAAATTATGAGGGGCAGCATAGGAAATAATTAATTATAAGGGGCTGCATAGGAAATAATTTATTATAAGGAGCAGCATAGGAAATAATTTATTATGAGGGGCAGCATAGGAAATAATTAATTATGAGGGGTAGCATAGGAAATAATTAATGGCGGGGGGGCAGCATAGGAAACTTGAAGTGGCAGGTATAAGAAGGACATACCGAGCACCAGCTCAGGAGCCTATTTTTGTTAGTGTTTTAAACTGCTGTATCGCGGTTTAAAACACTTTTTAAACTTTATAGCCGAAGCTGCTTCGGTGCAGGGAGCTACGCGCTCGGCGCTTACCATGCGCGCGGCTACTTAGGAAGTGAAGGAGAGCCGTGCACATGGTATGCGCTGAGCGCGTACCTCCCTGCGCCGAAGCAGCTTCGGCCATAAAGTTTAAAAAGTGTTTTAAACTGCGATACAGCGGTTTAAAACACTAACAAAAATAAGCTACGGCGCCAGCTCACCCTGAGCTGGTGCTCGGTATGTCCTTCTTATACCTCCCACTTCAAGTGGTAGGTTTCCTTTAATGGTGGGGGGCAGCATAGGAAATAATTATGAGGGGCAGTCTAGTAATTAATGGGGGGGGGCAGCATATTTAATAATTAATTGACCCAATTAATTCATTAACTGGGCCAATAAATAAAATAGTTCACAAAGGGGTGCAGTATATTAAATAATTAATTGAGGGGGGCCCAGTGTATTACGGATGCAGTCGCATGTACCGCTAGCGCTGTAATTTCTTATTTTTTTTATTTTTAAACTTCAGTCCGGCCCTCCAACGGTCTGAGAGGGACAGTGATCGGCCCCCTATGTAAAAAGTTTGGGGACCCCTGCCTTATAGCATAAGGGCAAGCTTTCTTCAGCTAATAAAATCGCTGCACAGAAAAGGAAAAAATTACCATTTATTCTCTGCCTGGTAACCAGATAGAGAGCCTAGCGAGTCGTGGTGGGCTGAAACATTCGTGCGAGTCCTGCGGCTTGCTCACATCTCCTTTCCCTATGTCATCTGGCTATCGGCTGAATTATAACACAAATGGTGTTTGTGTTAGGTGTACAGGGCAGGGGGCACAGAGGGCAGAAGGTGTACAGGGCAAAGGGCACAGAGGGCAGAAGGTGTACAGGGCAGGGGGCACAGAGGGCAGAAGGCGTACATGGTAGGGGGCACAGAGGGCAGTAGGTGTACAGGGCAGGGGGCACAGAGGGCAGAAGGTGTACAGGGCAAAGGGCACAGAGGGCAGAAGGTGTACAGAGGGCAGGGGGCACAAAGGGCAGAAGCCGTACAGGGCAGGGGGCACAGAGGGCAGAAGGTGTACAGGGCAGAGGGCTGAAGGTGTACAGAGGGCAAGGGGCAAAAGGGCAGAAGGCGTACATAGGGCATAGGGCAGTGATGGCAAACCTTTTAGACGCTGAGTGCCCAAACTACAACCAAAACCAACGTATTTTTCGCAAAGTGCCAATGCGACAATTTAAGCAGTAACTTATTACTCCCTGCTCTTTCACAGGTTTAAATTGTATAGGCACCTGAGGACACCAATACAGTAGAAAGAAGGAGAAGAAGTTTGGATTATCATTGTAGCTTCCTTTTAGGGTCCTGAGCTGCCTGGGACTGCAAGAGGCCTTTAGTCCTGTCTGGCAAACTCTACCCTGGGGTGATGGCAAGGGTGCCCATATAGAGGACTCTGAGTGCCACCTCTGGCACCCGTGCCATAGGTTCGCCACCACTGGCATAGGGTATACAGGAATCTGGTAAAGAAGATAGCAAGTATCTAAATTGGACTAAGGGGAGGGATACAGCCAGACTACAAATGGTGACAAGCCCAGGGGAAGTCCATAAACAGGTCTCAGACAATACCTGTATAGTGTGCAGATACATGAGGAGACAGGTAGAGACTTGCACTGCCCGCTGTGTGTCTACTAATGATAGCTCCAGCTCTGTGCTGCATGCTGCCAATCACATAACAAGAAGCAGTGTGAGCTGCAGTCACGTGACACTCGGAGCTCTACTCCCGGAGAGGATAAAGGTGTACTGGGCGGAGTCTGCATGACTGCACTTAGTGAGAATAGAGGATTGGCTAAGCGGAGGAGGTGGGTGTGGACTTTACTGAGTGCAAGGATAATGAAAATGGGGCAGTCTATTCATAGTGAAAGTGTGGAGAGGGGAGATCTCATGGCAATAGAGTAGATGTCCCGGGCCATGACTCTCAGCATGACGGGCAGCGGGGCAGAGCCTGAAAAACGGGACTGCCACGCTGGATCCGGGACGTTGGGAGGTATGTATCTGGGGATTGGCTGCATCCAAAAAAATTTCCAGGGACTTTAACAATAGTCCCTGGGAAAAAATTGTGTGTACAGCAAATACCCTATATCTAACCCCAACCCATATAATGTGTCATTTCTTGCAGCCCTGATCTAAAATTCCCCCTTTTCTGTAGTCCCCCTTAATAGTGCCCCTCCCTTTTCTGTAGCCCCGTTTAATAGTGCTCTCTTATGTAGCCCCCTTTCTGATATTGCTCCTTTTTCTGTAGACCCTTTTTATTTCACATATACTCCAAGCCAAAGGAATTACCAAAAAATAAACTGGGAAACTTATTTAACTTGAGTATAAGCCTAGGTTGAGAAATGCAGTCGCTACTCTTTGTTCCCTGCGCAGCCCTCAATAGTAATGTCCCCATCACAGTCACCATAGTAAAGACCCCAGCGCAGCCACCAATATTACTGTGTCCAAGGCAGCCCCATGTATATTACTGTCCCCATGGCAGCCCCCAATAGTAGTACTGCCCCATGGCAGCCCCCAATAGTAGTACTGTCCCATGGAAGCGCCCAATAGTAATGTCAATCATGGCAGCCCCCAATACTTACCTCGGTGTAGGCCAAATATGAGAGAAAGCAAGCCTATACTAGTGTATTTCTGATGTATGTATTAACTCCTTAATGATCACCGTATCGGGATTCTATGGTAGTCAGTAAGAGTACTTCTGATGCGCCGTCTTTCTACAGCTGCAAACATCAGGAGAATATTGCATGCTGCTAGTGCTGGAGCAAGTATTATTTACAAACCCAGAGAATTCCAATGGGGTGAAATATTCGCCCTCATTGGCTAATCTGCTAATTTCATGGTAGGAGCTACAGTTTGTGTGTACTGAGGAAAATCTCTTTTTGGAAAACATTGAGTGATATGGCAGATACATTGACAATCTTATTTGAAGGGGCATTTTATGTGCCTTATCCTCATTTGTACAGTACATTAATCATAATGAATTTAATCTCTGGTTCATACATTACTCCCATGCCACCATAGTCACTTTTTTAGATTTAAAATGACAAGGGTCAGTGGGTCAATCTATCTCCATCAGCACTTTTAGAAAATCTTCTACAGGGAATACCATATTGCACTATAATAGTCAACATCCTAAACACACTACCAAAGCAATACCAGTTGCTGAGTTGATCAGAAGTAGGAGAAATTGCAGTCAATGCTCAGATTTTCAGAAAGACGCTAGAAATTTCAGAGACTAACACACAGAGGATACCCCCAACGGTCTCTGACTAGGGCCAAAAACATTGTTACTAAAGGGAACCCTTACAGAGAGAATAGATCCAGTCCTAACATATCTGTACTTTCCCTGCAATACAGCCCACAATTTTATAAAATCAAAGAAATAGTTCTAAAATATATTCCTTTGCTGTTAGAAAACTGGAACATATCCTATAGGTGTCAGGCACCAGGGGGCACTAGACCACCGCGGACAATGACGTAAGCCAACACCTCAGAGCAGAGTCTAAGTGGCACCCGGTTTTCACCAGAGCCCGCTGCAAAGCGAGTTGGACTTGCAGCGGCGTGGTACGAATAGGTCCTTCCACAGACACAACTTTGTAAGGAAAGATGATGGTCATGGACAAGAGGTCGGACATAGCAGAAGGTCAGGACAGGCAGCACAGAATCGAAGTCAATAACGGAAGCGGGGTCACAACGGAAATACAGAATACAGGCACAGGGCAACTTATACACCACAGGATGCCTGTCTGTCGCCGACAGGCTCTTCCGGTGCCCGCCTGTCGCCGACAGGCTCTTCCGGTGCCCGCCTGTCGCCGACAGGCTCTTCCGGTGCCCGCCTGTCGCCGACAGGCTCTTCCGGTGCCCGCCTGTCGCCGACAGGCTCTTCCGGTGCCCGCCTGTCGCAAGCAGCCTCATTGCCAGCAACAGACAGCTACTGAAAGAGATTACCAGCAACAAACATTTACTGAAATCTCTTTCAGTGATTGTCTGTCGCCAGCAGTCTCATTTCAGTGACTGTCTGTCGCCAGCAGTCTCATTTCAGTGACTGTCTGTCGCCAGCAGTCTCATTTCAGTGACTGTCTGTAGCCAGCAGTCTCATTTCAGTGACTGTCTGTAGCCAGCAGTCTCATTTCAGTAACTGACTGTCGCCAATACTCTTATTCCTCTGACTGTCTGTCGCCGGCACTCTCATTCCAGTTAATATCTGTCGTCAGCAGTCTCTTTCAGTAACTATCACCAGCAGTCTCATTGCCACTGGCAATCTCTTTCAGTAGTTACTAAAAGAGATTCATCACCGAAAGAGATTTCGGCAACTGTCTGCCAGCGACAGTATTATTCCAGCCCCACAGTATATTGCCAGCAATCCCCCAGTAATATATAGCCAGCCCCCTGTAGTATACAGCCAGCCCCCAGTAGTATATAGCCAGCTAGCCCCATGTACTATATAGCCAGCCCCCTACCCCCCTGCAGTATGTAGCCAGCTAAACCCCTGTAGTATATAGCCAGCTATCCTCCATTAGTTTATAGCTATACCCCTGTAGTATATAGCCAGTCCCCTTTATTATATAGCCTTCCATCCCTCTGTAGTATGTAGCCTGCTATCCCTCTTTAGTATATAGCCAGCCAGTCCCCTGTAGTATATAGCTAACCAGCCCCCTTTAGTACATAGCCTGCCAGCCAGCCCCCTTTAATATATAGCCTGCCAGCCAGCCCCCTTTAATATATAGCCTGCCATATATATACTGTATCGCTGTTGCATCCTTTTCACATTTCAAAATTCTCTTGACGGATTCAATACCATCATTTAATTCTCGTAGTTTTATATCCTCATGTGAAATAATTCATCAATTCGTTTGAGTATGCAGGTAAAATATTGTTCCATTCATCCACAAATTCTTCAGAATAAACATGTGTTGGGATTTTTTTGGGGAAAAAACATACATGCATGCATCATTTATATGTACAATTAAGATACAGGCATATATAAAAGGAACAACGATTTCTCTTCCATTATCGACCTTTGTTCTATTATATTGTTCCAACATCATCAATTAACATACGTGGGCGCAACTAGCGCCCTTGTGGCTTAGCGTCTGCTATAATATTGTTATAACAGTATGTTATTTATACAGAGTAAATGAGACTGGGTACAAATAATGACATTGATAACCAATAACCACAGGAGACAAAAATGTGTCACAGGAGACAAAGAGACTAATATGTGTGTGCTCCTTCTCGCTGCACTTGACTGTAGTGAGTACAATAGGGTTAGCCCATTTATATGCTATCCCCCCCCCCCTCAGGCGTTAGTGATCGGCAGTAGCCACTTTCAGCATCCCAGGGTCCCTTAGGCCCCTTCCACACTTGCGTTGCAGATCACATCAGAGTTTTATCAAGGTGCGTTCAGGGTTTGGTCAGTGAAAAACGCACATTTTGCATCAGAGTGCAATCAGTTTTCAGTCAGAGTTTGTTCCAGTGTCTCAGTTTTTCACGCGTGTTTTCAGCTCGTTTTCAATGCAATTTCAATGTGTTTTTCACACGCTGAGGTCTATCTTTTCTATGGCAATTGATGCGTGAAAAACGCATTTCACTTGCATTGCACTTGCAAGTGCCTCAGAGTGCAATGCATAGACTTGTATGGTGCGTTTTTCACGCGCGTGACTTGCAAAAGTAGAGCATGTCGAGATTTAAACGCGCGTTTAAAAAAAACGCGCGAGTGCAATGCAAGTTCTGCGCATCAAAAGCACGCGCAGAAAAAAGTGTGAAAGGGGCCTAAGATGCTCGGTGTGATACCATTCTGTACAACATTTGCCATAAGTTGTCTGATCTCTTCTGTTGTAAGATATGTGACAATAAATTTCTGCCATTTGCAAAAAAATTGGCTAGGTGCTCTGTTGATGGGATCTTTTTTTTTAAAAAAAGTTTTGATCTAAACCGTGTTGTCGGGTTGTGGTTTGTCACACGGTACATATAGCGACAAAATCAAGTATGGATGGCTATCCTTCATATTGGATTTTGTCGGTATATGTATCGTATTGTACACACCTGAAACGCAAAGGCCTTCCATTTCTCATATGGTCATCAGAATATGCCTGTATACAGTTTTATGGACACTATATAAAAATAATGTTTGGAATAAAAGGAAACATTTTTTAATCAACACTTGTGCGGAGATCTATTGGTGTATACTGGATCTCCAAAAATGACCAGCTTTGGTTTGGCCAGCTTGTCCTCCAAAAAATGCATCTGTAGTGTTGAGTACCGTTCTCCTGCTGAGAACTGTAGAAATGGTACAAATGCAGGTAGAGGTTCAAAAGCAAAAGAGGTTAGCGCGCAAGACTGGTGATGAGCCCAATCAATCACATTAGCTAACCTGGCTGGACAAGAAATACGGCCAAACCCTTAACAATGATCAAGTTCAGGGAATTTTGACGTGTATCAGGTTGATTAAGGTATGTTATTAAGGTAATATTTTGGATAATCCAACATTTTTAATGTGTATTTTTTTTGTTTGTTAAATTGAGTTAAGATTGCATTGATTAATGTGAGGAAAACTACCCTTTATACTTGAGTATATGCCGATCCAAATATAAGCAGAGACCCCTAATTTTACCACAAAAAAGGTTTCGCCACCTCCCAAAATTATCCGATCTATCAAAACATAATAATGGTCATTCCTAGCGATTAACCCCGTAATGGAAAATAGTGCCCAAAGTCGAAAAATTACAGTTTTTTACCATTTTAAAAAATATTTTAAAAATGCAATAAAAAGCGATCAAAAGGCCATACAGTTCTCAAAATGGTAGCATTGAAAACATCACCAAAAGTTGGAAAAAAATGACACCACACACAGCTCTGCACAATTGAAGTATGAAAAAGTTATTTGCGCTAGAAGATGGCAAAATTATTATTTTTTTTAATACAGGAGGTTTTAATTTTTGTAGGAAAACATTATAAAACTTATATAAACTTGGTATTCCTGTGATCGCACCGACCCAAAGAATAAAGTAGATATGTAATTTGGGGTGCACAGTGAAAGCCGTAAAATCCCAAGAAAATGGCGCAAAAGCATTTTTTTCACCAATTTTACTGCATTTGGAATTTTTTTTTTTCGCTTCCCAGTACACGGCATGGAATAGAGATGGCATTAAATACCGTCACTATGAACTGCAATTTGATACGCAGAAAACAAGCCCTCATACAACTCTTTACATGGAAAAATAAAGAAGTTATATATTTTTGAGGGTGGGGAATAAAAAAAGTGAGAACACAAAAATGAAAAAAAAAGGCTTCAGCGTTAAGGGGTTAAGTGCCTTAATCGTAAATCACACTTTGGACACTATACACACTTAGGACAAATGCACACTCGCTTTTATGTTTGTTTTTTTACTTGTTTGTGGCATGGAGATCGACAGATTGCGCTTCATGCCACAATAGTATGGCATGGACCTGATGCGGGTTCAGCAAATCTCAAGAGCTGGCATTAGGAGACACAGGGTGTCAGTTGTATCTTAATGCTAACATCCCTGTATAACACTCACCATCAGTAAGCTTTGATTGCGGGTGTAACCCCTTTAAATGCTGCAGGGGGTGCTGATCGGCAGCCCTGTGGTCTGACTTGAGACCCATAGGGCTGTCCATAGCAAATGCAATTAAGTTCCTGTCACGGGCGCGATTGCATCAGTATTGCAAGGTATAATAAACAAGCAATTTTAGGCTTCCATTATAAAGATATACAATTGTTATTTTTTGGTGAAGAATCAACAACAAGTTTGAAGTGGAACAAAATTTATTTGATATTTTAAACTTTTGTAAAAAGCAAACTGAAAAGTAGGGCAAGCAATATTATTCGGCCCCTTTGAAGCGCCACCTTTTGCTGCTATTAGAGCTGTAAGTCGCATGGGGTATGTCTCTCAGCTTTGCACAACGAGATTCAGGTCTGGACTTTGACTTGGCCATATGAACACCTGTATATGTTTATTTGTGAACCATTTCATTGTAGATTTTGCTTTGTGTTTGGGATCATTGTCTTGTTGGAAGATAAGTCTCTGTCCCAGTCTCAGGTCTTTTGCAGACTCCAACAGGTTTTCTTCTAGAGTGGTCCTTTATTTGGCTCCATCCATCTTGCCATCAATTTTAATCAGCTCCCCAGTACCTGCTTAAGAAAAGCAGGCCCAAACCATTATGCTGCCACCACCATGTTTGACAGTGGGGATCGTTTGCTCCGAGTGATGAGCTGTGTTGTATTTACACCAAACATATGTGCAGTAGTCTTATAATCCTTCCACTTCAATATTATCGCTTGCACATTGCTGCTTGGGATGTTTAAGGTTGTCCATTTTTCACTCTCCACCTTCAAAAATCTATAACTTTTTTATTTTTACACGTAAAGAGCTGTGTGACGGCTTGTTTTCTGCGTAACAAATTGCACTTCATAGTGATGGTATTAAATATTCCATGCCATGTACTCGGAAGCGGGAAAAAAATTCCAAATGCAGTGAAAATGGTGAAAAAACGCATTTGCACCATTTTCTTGTGGGCTTGGATATTACATCTTTCACTGAGCGCCCCAAATGACATGTCTACTTTATTCTTTGGGTCAGTACGATTAAGGGAATACAAAATTTGTGTAGGTTTTATAATGTTTTCATACATTTACAAAAATTAAAACCTCCCGTAAAAAAATTGTTTTTATGATTTTGCCAACTTCTGGTGCTAATAACTATTTTATACTTTGGTGTACGGAGCTGTGGGTGGTGTCATTTTTTCCGAAATTTGATAATATTTTCAATGATATAATTTTTAGGACTGTATGACCTTTTGATCACTTTTTATAGATTTTTTTATATTTTTCAAAATGGCAAAAAAGTGTCATTTTCGACTTTGGACGCTATTTTCCGTTACGGGGTTAAACGCATTGAAAAACCGTTATCATATTTTGATAGATCGGGCATTTTCGGACGCGTTGATATTCAATGTGATTTTTACTGTTTATTTATATTTATGTCAGTTCTAGGGAAAGGGTGGGTGATTTGAAATTTTATGTTTTTTTATTATATTTTTTTTAAAAACTTTTTTTATTTTACTTTTTACTATTTTTCAGACTCCCTAGGGTACTTTAACCCTAGGTTGTCTGATCGATCCTATCATATACTGCCATACTACAGTATGGCAGTATATGGGGATTTTCCGCCTCATTCATTACAATGTGCTATCAGCACATTGTAATGAAGGGGTTAAATCGAAATAGCCTCGGGTCATGTAATGACCTGTAAAATTAAAAACAAAAAAAAAAGACTGGGAAAACAAATATTTTATAGCTCATAAAAGTGTGCCCATAAACCAACTAAAACCACTGAATTCTGACCCGAGGCTACCATGGAGACGGATCGCCACTCCCCGATGACGTCACAGAAAGCGGCGATCCCAGGTAAGATGGCGGCGCTCATGCGTGCTATCTTTTTAAGGCTGCCGGCAGCTTTGCTGGCAGCCATCGCTGTGATAACACCCGCGATTGGTGATAGCACTGATCACGGGTGTTAACGGTAAGCCTTTGCTGCAATATGCAGCAAGACTTACCGGCTATGGAGAGGGCTCAGCCCGTGAGCCCTCTCCATGCAGCACGACCACACTGCGGGCGATCGCAAACCGGTTAAAGGGAACCTGTCACCAGGGACCTCATTTTTCACTAAAGACAGGTTGCAGAAGCCCTTCACACCAGCAGTGCAAATATGCCTTTCTGCCTTTTCTATGCATTTGCATTACAATATAATTGTGTGTTATAACTTACTCTTGCGCCAAGACAAAATCCTGGGGTAGTCGCAGGGGCTGGACTTTGGTTTGGATACATTTCAAAAAACAACCTGTGCCTTGTCTGTGTTACTCCTCAGAGCTTGGCCCCCACCTTTGTGCTTCTGTACAGCTCCTCCTCCTGCTTCTTCTCAGAGGTCACAGCCTGGTCAGTCTGACATCAATGGGGGAGGGACAAGCTGTACAGGAGCACAAACATGGAGGCAGCCTGCAGCTCAGACAAGTCACATGTTGTTTTTTGAAATGCATCCAAACCAAAGTCCAGCCCCTGTGACTACCCTAGGATTTTGTCAGGGTGCAAGGTAAGTTATAACACACAATTATATTGTAATACAAATGCTTAGAAAAGGCAGAGAGGCATGTTTGCACTGCAGGTATCATGGGCTTTTAGAATCTGTCTTTATTGAAAAATGAGGTGCCTGGTGACAGGTTCCCTTTAAAGTTTGTGAAATCTTTTTGTATCCAAATCTGGCTTTAAAGTATCACAGACCTGCCTGGTGTGTTCCTTGGTCTTCATGATGCTCTAAGCACTTTAAACAGGGCCCCGAGACTATCACGGGCTATGGGTGTATTATATGGGGACTTTATTACACATCAGTCATTTAGGACAACGTTGGATAATTCAGAAATCCTCACTGAACTTCTGGAGTGAGTTTGCTGTTGGAGTGAGTTTGTTGATTCTTCATGATGTTTGAAGCATGAAATGTGGCAAAGGAAAAGTTCAAGGGGGCTGAATACTTTCAAAAGGCACATATAAATAATAAAAAATAAAAATCACCATACAAAGGTGATTTCAAGTATCGCCGTGCATGTAATGACCTGTAAAATTTAAAAAAATTAAAAAAAAAGACTGAAAAAACAAATATTTTATAGCTCATAAAAGTGTGCCCATAAACCAACTAAAACCATTGAATTCTGTAGAACAAAAATGGCTAATGCACAGCCCTCCTACGCCTCACTGTGTGTTCATACAAAAAGTAAAGTCCACATTTGGAGTGTGTCCATACTCGGGATCAATTCCATGACAAATTTTAAAATGTGTTTTTTCTTTTTTATCTTTTTTGAATGTGTAAATTCTAGAGCATGATTCTATATCAGGGAGATGTAAATATGTTCATGCGTCCAGTTATGAACCTTATCTAGTCCTTTTGGTAAAGGTTGAGTCTTAAAATAAATTGGGTGAAGTCTGCGATATTGCCGGTGGCATCCCTACCCATGTCCTCTCCAGTCTATAATACTCTTTTAAAAATCGTAGGCAAATTTAAGTACTTTGGTATAATGGTATCCCCTCGCCACAAGATTATGTGCCCTTATGGACAGATGTAGGTACAAAGTAAACATGTGGTGCCGGCTGCCGCTTTCCAGCAGAGGTAATCTCATTATATACCTGCAAGCTAAACACCCAGAACACGGGAGTCTGAATAGTAAATTGATAATCAGCATGACAGCTAGGATACCTCCTATTGCAGCATTTGAGATGGGGATAGCTGAAGCTACCGGAGGGGTACGATGCCCAACATTACTTTTGATGAGCAAAATGGTCCAAAATTAATTGTCTTTTTAGTATAGAGCAGTGATGGCAAACCTATGACACGCGTGTCAGCACTGACAAACGTAGCCATTTTCAGTGACACGGCGCCCGCTGGAGAAAAATTGCTGTAGTGCAATCTCTGTCTCGGGCCGGTCGCCGATGACTGGGGATGGTCCGGCCGACTGGCAAGCAACACCGACTGACGCCTGGTGATGTGGTCTGCAGCGAGCGGCTGCATCTCAGTTAGAGAGATCGCAGCTGCTGCTCCTGTCTTCCCGTCCTGCTCTGCGGAGGCTGCGCAATGACGTCAGAGTGGAGGGTGAAGACAGAGCAGCCCCGGCTCGTACTGACGCGGGAATATCATCTACACAGGAGCTGAAGCGGCCTGAAGAGAAGTAAAGGAGGCCCGAGGCATCGTTGGAGTCTGTGCCAGTTAGGTAAGTTAAATTATTGAGTTGAGCTCTGCTGTGCTGGGCTGTGATGTACACTGCTATGGGGGGCACTTCTCAGGACACAAATGTCCTTAAAACTAGTTAAAAGGTACACTGCTTTTTTGATATTTGTTGGGGTCTTAATTGAGGAATTGAGCACTGCCAGTCCAGTCTCTGTCTAAAGGCGTTAGACAGAGGGGGTTAATGTGCACTGCTTTAGGGAAGGAGGTCAAATTTTGTCGGTTATACATTCATTTAGCCTAAAATTTACACATTTCTAAAAGATAAAAAAAGAGAAAACACACCATACAATTTGTTATGCAATTTCTCCAGAGTTCGGAGACCCCCCACATGTGGCCATTACTTGTTTTATGGGCGCACAGCGAGGCGCAGAAGGGAAGGAGCGCCCTGCAGCTACCAGGGTTTTAGTTGGCCCCTTTTGTAGACTATAAAATATTTGCTTTTTCGTTAATAATTATACATATTTGTTATTTAAACTCTAAATAATACAAAATTAGGTTTTTTTTCTAAAGGTGACACCTGAGTTATGCTCGGCCAATTTTGACACACCAAGCTCAAAATGTTGCCCATCACTGGTATAAAGGGATGTAGTGAATACTTACCATTATGGAATAACCTGAAACTTCCGGAAATATTTAGACTGGAGGGTTTTGCACAATGGGAACGAAAGGGGATTTGTTCACTACTACAGGTTCTTAATGGCGAGAACCTGAAATCTTTTGAACAACATAGAGAGCTATGATAATCCTGCATGCACAATTTTACAAATATCTTCAGTTTAGACATGCTTATGACACAATGATGAGGGAAGCACCAGCTACTTGCGATCCAATTATATATTAAAGTCTATTGTGGCTATTGCAGCACAAGTAAGGGTGTTATATCCGTAATTTATAGCCGGCTTTTAGAGGAATACTTGAAGGGTCACCCTGTCTCGGTTAAAGTGGGAGGCAGATGTGGGTGCAATAACGGACAAGCAGTGGGAAGAAATTTTGGAGAATGTCCCAAATTAGTTTTTCACATAGAGTATATAAAACCCTGAGTTTGCTTCATAGAATAGGAGTTCGTTCAGATTCCTACTGCCCTCGGTGTTCCATCCCAGAGGCCAAACTGTTACACATTATGTAGGAATATAGAAAGTTGGGCAGGTTAGTGAGGGAGTTACTTAAGGTAATTAACCCCTTAAGGACCAGGCCCTTTTTCGTTTTTGCGTTTTTATTTTTCACTCCCCACCTTCAAAAATCTATAACTTTTTTATTTTTCCATGTACAGAGCTGTGTGATGGCTTATTTTCTGCGTAACAAATTGCACTTCGTAGTGATGGTATTAAATATTCCATGCCGTGCACAGGGAAGCGGGAAAAAAATTCTAAATGCAGTGAAAATGATGAAAAAACACATTTGCGCCATTTCTTGTGGGCTTGGTTTTTACAGCTTTCACTGTGCACCCCAAATGACATGTCTATTTCATTCATTGGGTCAATACGATCACGGGGATACCAAATTTGTATAGGTTTTATAATGTTTTCATACATTTACAAAAATTAAAACCTCCTGTACAGAAAAAAAATTCTTCATTTTGCCGTGTTCTTGCGCTAATAACTTTTTCATACTTTGGTGTATGGAGCTGTGGGTGGTGTCATTTTTTGCGACTTCTGATGACGTTTTCAATGCTTCTATTTTTAGGACTGTTCGGCATTTTGATCACTTTTTATAGAATTTTTTCTATTTTTCAAAATGGCAAAAAAATGCCATTTGCGACTTCGGGCGCTATTTTCCGCTACGGGGTTTAACGCAGTGAAAAACGGTTATTATATTTTGATAGATCGGGCATTTTCGGACACGGCGATACCTATTGTGTTTATGATTTTTACTGTTTATTTATATTTATATCAGTTCTAGGGAAAGGGGGGTGATTTGAATTTTTATGTTTTTTTAATATAATTTTTTTTTTTTTACTTTTTTTTATTAATTTTTTTTACTATTTTACAGACTCCCTAGGGTACTTTAACCCTAGGTTGTCTGATTGATCCTACCATATACTGCCATACTACAGTATGGCAGTATATGGGGATTTTGCATACCATCTATTATAATGTGCAGATCGCACATTATAATAGATAGCCTCGATCATGACAGCCTGGGATCTTTGTGTGATCCCAGGCTGTCATGGCAACGGATCGCCGCTCCCCGGTGACGTCACGGGGAGTGACGATCGGAGCCAAGATGGCGGCGCCCACGCGCCGCCGGCTCTTTAATGCCGCCGGCAGCTTTGCCGGCGGCAATCAAAGGGTTAACACCCGCGATCGGTGCAAGCACCGATCGCGGGTGTTAGCGACGGGCGTTTGCTTCATCATGAAGCAAATGCCCGGTGAGTATGAAGAGGGCTCAGCCTGTGAGCCCTCTTCATACTCCCCCATGCGCAGTAAGACGTAAGGGTACGTCTTATTGCGCTATGGGGTTAAAACAGTCCTAACCGTAGACCATGAGCCAGATCCTAGGATATGCTTACTAAGTATTATTAAAATGGAGGTGGTGGACAAGGTGACTAAGCAATGCTTATTAAAACTGTTATATCTGGCCCATGAGGCTACAGCGGGCAGAGTTTGCCTCCCACCAAAAAGGAATTTGTATAAAAGGTCAATAACATTATTAGACTTAAGTGATGAGTGTATTTAACCCCTTTGTGTCTAAGCCATTATATAGCTTCAGGATCAAGCACAATTTTTAAAATCTGTTAAAAAATGTGTCACTATTTGCAGTTATAAATTTAGAACAGTTTATCATACCAAGGTAATTTTGAGATTGTTGTACTTCACGTCAGTGGTATATTTTGGTGGTTATGCTTTGCATTTATTTATTTAAAAATAGGAAATTTGGTAAAAATTTTGAGAAAATGCCGATTTCTTTGATTTCTAAATGTTATTCCCATTGTACAGTAAGTCTACCCACCCAAATTGGTTACTAATTAACATTTACCATAAATCTACTTTATGTTGGTCATTAAGTGACATTTGGTCATTAAGTGACTTTCTAATAGAACAGCAATTTTTCAAATTTTCTAAAAAATGTAAGATTCAATGATATTGTAAAGGGTTTTACAAGTTATATTTTGTGGAACTCCCCACAAATCATCCCATTTTTAAAACTGCACCCCTCAAACTTTTCAGAACAGCCTTTGATAAGTTTGTTAACCCTTTCAGTGTCTTATATGAATTGAAACAAGATGGAGATTCCATTTAGAATTTTCAAATTTTTATGATTTAGTTAATATTTAGCCCTAAAATACATATGTTCATGCAGGATAAAAGGTAAAAACCTCACAGATTTTGTTTGTGCAGTTTCTTTTTACTATGGCAATAATCCCCATGTGGATGTAAACCACTGTATGAGCCCACAATAGGGTAAAGAATAGAAGGAGCGCCATCGAGCTTTTGGAGGGCAGATTAGGCAAAATTGTTTTTCAGGGGCAGGGCCTGCAAGTGAAGCAGCAACCTAAGGCGTTCAAACACCAATATTTGAATGATTGATTCACCAGCCCCAAGTAATGTTTAAAGAGACCGTGGACCCCCAAAATGATGTAAAC
This sequence comes from Engystomops pustulosus, assembly GCF_040894005.1. Taxonomy (NCBI): domain Eukaryota; kingdom Metazoa; phylum Chordata; class Amphibia; order Anura; family Leptodactylidae; genus Engystomops; species Engystomops pustulosus. Next base: position 125,754,301 of record NC_092415.1, on the reverse strand, counting down.
CCCCACAAATGACACCATTTTTGAAACTACACCCCTGAAAGAATGTATTTATGGTTATGATCAGCCTTTTGACGCTATGTTTTTTCTACAGTTTTTTGTTGAACTGTAGCGTGAAAAAAATTTGTGACATTTTTCACAAATTCAGCATTTATAGGACAGATTTCTCAGATGCAGTGCATGAAAGTGAAGCAAATGGGCTTAATTTTTATAGTGCTGTTTCTCCCGAGTTCAGAAATACCCCCAAAGTGGCATATGTTCACTGGACATATGGCAGGGCCTGCAAGTGATAGGACAATGCAAGGATTTTGAAGCTTTTAGGGCTATTTCCCTATATGTTTTGCAGGTTTGATTTACATAGGCTCTTATAGCCAGAAGTACCTCTGTTTTATAAAAGACCACATTAAATATTTTTAAGGGGTTTTGTATGTACGCTTGTATTGATCTTTTGCTTTTTTGGAACAGATGTGGTGAATATCTGAAATATTGAAATATTTTTTATCAAAAATGTCCACTTAGGGCATAATTTTCATGCAACAGCATAAATGTGGAAAAATATAAGGAGGGAAGGGAAGTTATGTCTATTTTATGTACCTTGGAATGTGCTTCTTGTCGCTTTAATAAAAATGTTTGATAAAAATAATATAAAGATCTCAAAGGGTTAACAAGTCTTCTAAAAGTGGTTTTTAATGGTTTGAGAGGCCTTAGGGATTTGAAAATAAATATATATGTGATATTTAGGGGTTTCTAATATTATATATTTCAAAGACTTTTTTAAAACAAAAATGATCCCCAAAAAGTCAACTTTGAAATCTCCTTAACCCCTTAACGCTGAAGCCACTTTTCACCTTCCTGACACGGCCCATTTTTTAAAAATGTGTCTATTTAAGTGGTTATAACTTTGGAACGCTTTAACATATCCAGTTGATTTTGAGATTGTTTTTTCGTGACACATTGTACTTCATGCTGGTTGAGAAATTTAATCAATATATTTAGTATTTATTTATGAAATAAATGGAAATTTGGCAAAAATTTTGAAAAAAACAATGTTTTCCAAATTCAAAATTTTCTACTTTTTGGAAAGTTGGTCATATCACTAAAATAACTTGATAACTAACATTTTCCATATGTCTGCTTTAACTTGGCATCATTTTTCAAACCTCTTTTCCTTTATTTAGGATGTTAGGAGGCTTATAACTTTAGGTGCAATTTTTCAGATTTTCACGAAAATCATCAAAACCTACTTTTGGAGGGTCAATTTAGTTAGAAGTGACTTTATAAGGTCCACATGACAGGAAACCCCCACAAATGACACCATTTTAGAAACTACACCCCTCATAATATTCAAAACAACCTTTGGGAATTTTGTTAACCCTATGAGCGTTTCATGAGGGTGAAAGATAAATGAAAGTGAAATTAGAGAAATGTAATTTTATCTTACTATAGATTCATTGAACACTAAAATTTGCACCTTCACAATGGGTTAAAAAGGAAAATGCATTTTACCATGTTTAGGGCAATTCCTCCTGAGCATGCCAATACCCATTTTGTCACTGTACCCTGCTGTACGGGCACATGGGGGCACTTGGAATGGAAAGAGCGTTGTTTTGTTTTTGCAGGCAAATATGGCTGAAAAAGTTTTCATGTGTCAGGATGCATTTGGAGAGCCATAATGGTACCAAAACAGAGGAAAGCCCCAACATGAGACACCATTTTGGAAAGTACACCCCCTGGAGAGTTTAGCAACGTGTAATTTGTGTATTTTCCCCAACAGGTGTTTGATTCAATTAGGCCCCAAAACGGAAAAAAGGTGAAAATTTTCTAAAAAAAGTCACTTTTACCCCAAATTTTTGTAAGCCACAAGGGATAAAAGATGAAACAACCCCATAAATGTGTAAAACTATTTCTCCTAAGCACAGAACTGCACCACTTTTGCATATAAAGTGTTGTATGGGTACACAGAAGGGCTCAGAAGGGAAAGAGGGGCTTTGGCCTTTTAGAAGCCAGATTTGACAATCATCCTTTACATGTGTCAGGATGCATTTGGAGAGCCCTAGTGGTACCAAAACAGATGGGAACCCCAACAAGTGTCACCATTTTGGAAAGTGCACCCTTTGGAGAATTCAGCAAGGTGTAATATGTGTATTTTCCCCTACAGGTGTTTGCTTCAATTAGGTCCCTAAAAGGAAAAAGGTGAACATTTTCCCAAAAAAGTCACTTTTACGGCTAATTTTTGTATCCCATAAGGCATTAAAGATGAAACAACCCCAAAAAATGTGTACTAGCATTTCTCCTGAGTATAAATTTCCCCCACACATGCAAATAAAATGTTGTATGAGTATGCAGTGAAGCTCAGAAGGGAAAGAGGGGCGTTGGCCTTTTAGAAGCCAAATTTGACAGACATCCTTTACATGTGTCAGGATGCATTTAGAGAGCCGTAGTGGTACCAAAACAGAGCGGAACCCCAACAAGTATCACCATTTTGGAAAATACACCTCTTAGAGAATTTAGCAAGGTGTAATATGTGTATTTGTCCGTAAAGGTGTTTGATTTAATTAGGACTTAAATAGATAAAAGGTGAACATTTTCTTATAAAGGTCATTTTACTCCTAATTTTATATAGCCACAAGGGCTAAAAAAAATGTAATAACCCCCAAAATGTGTAAACCTATTTCTCTCAAGTGTAGAAGTACCCCACATGTGTATATAAAATGTTGTATGGGCGCACAGTAAAAGGAAAGGGGAATGTTTGCCTTTTAGAAGCCAAATTTGACAGAAATGTTTGACATGCATTTGGAGAACCCTAGTGGTATAAAACAGAGAAGAATCCGAAAAGTGACCCTAATTTTTGAATGTACACCCCTTAGAGAATTTTGCAATGTGTAATATATGTATTTGCCCCTACAGGTGAATGATCCAATTAGGCCCTAATCATTAAAAAGGTGAAAATTTTCCTATAAATGTCACTTTACCCCTAATTTATGTAAGCCACAAGGGATAATATATTAAATAACCCCAAAAAAGGTGTAAAACTATTTCTCCCGAGTGTAGAAGTACCCCACATGTGCATATAAAATGCTTTATGGGCGCACAGTAGAGGAAAAGAGGGATGTTTGTCTTTTAGAGGCCAAATTTGCAAGAAATCCTTAACATGTGTCAGGATGCATTTGGAGAGCCGTAGTGGTACCAAAACAGAGGAAAACCCGAAAAGTGACCCTAATTGTTGAATGTACACCCCTTGGGGAATATAGCAAGGTGTAATATGTGGTGTAGTGTAATACACGTGGTGAAATGAGCATTTTGAACATACAGGTGGTTTCCAAATATGATGTGCAATGGAGTCCAAGATGGAAATTTCAATTATTTCTGGAAAGTTCAGTGCCCGTTATGTGGCGCCCCTTATGAAATAATGGAGGGGTATAGGGAGCAACGGGACATAACAGTTGTTATTATTCATTTTACCGAAATTAATTCACAATAGGTTGGGCATGAATTGTGAATGTCTAGTGTATAAGGAGGTAGAATATATCAAGGGACCAACTAAACTTTTGTCACTCTGGAGGTGTCGCAGGTCTCTTAGTAGTATGTAGTGTCCATCCTAACTTCTCTTTTGGAACAGACTCTTTATTGAGTCCTACCATTAGAAGCAGCAGAATTCACTGGGAAAATGCTGTCCTGGCAAAACACAGGAACATCTAAACCAGAGGTACTGGGGCCCCGTCCTTCTTGTCCCAATATTAGTTTCCTAATATCTTCCTCTTGAAAACGGAGAAATGATACGGCAGGACATGCACATTGGAACAGCTCGTAAGAGTTGTACAGCATCATCTGAACAATGTGCACGGCCAGCGCTTTTGTACCATATCTTCGTTTTTCGTAGGGAAATTATCGCCAAGTGTTGCTCTTATTCACCCTAGCGATGCCCATTGTGACGAATATTGCTGCTTTTGGCTGGACCAAATCGACCAGCCAATAGCGGCAAACATGGACAGAGGGGGGAAACAAAACCCCTCTGGACCGCAAGGCAAAATTGGTGGCTTTCAGGAACAGCCGCCACCCTGCCCTGATCACCGTGTCTACAGACATGGTGATTGGTATTACTGACGTCATAAGTAAATTCGCTGCTATTGGCTCGTCTGAATTGATGAGCCAATAGCACCGATAATAAACTGAGGGTGTGTGGGGGGGACGTAACCCTTCTGGTCCATGGGGCAGGATGGATGGCTGTCAGGAACAACCGCCGTCTTACCCCGATCAGTGAACAGCCGCCGTCTTACCCTGACCGGTGTTGGCAAGTCACTACCCGCCGCACCGTTCTATAACAACGCTCGTTGGGAATAGGCTATACAATCTTTATTTATTTTTTAAGCAATTTAGGCAAGTAAGGGCTTATTTTTTGCGAGACGAGATGCACTGTAAAAAAAAACTTAATTTTAGTGGGTTTTTAGTTATTGAAGCAATTTTATTAACTTTTTACGTGTGGAGGAAAATAAAATCATCAATTTTTGTTTTGGATTTTTAGCATTTTTTTGGGGGGGGGGGTGTTCACTGTAGCATAACAATAATATATTATCTTTATTCTACGGATCACTACGATTACGGTGATACCTCATTTATATAGTTTTATTTTTATTTGTCCAATTTTATTGAAGGAAAACTAGAATAGAAAAAATTGCATTTGTTTTAGTATTGCCATTTTTATAGCGGCATAATTATAGTATTTTTTGGTTTACGGAGCTAGTTGTAAGCTTATTTTTTGCGTGACAAGTTGCTCTTTTTATTGGTATCATTTTGGTGCTTGTAACTTTTTCGGGTCACTTTTTAGAACATTTTTTGTAAAGCAATTTGATAAAAAGTTTTAATTTTTGGCAAGTTTTTGGGTTTTTTTTTTACCACGTTCACCGAGCGGGTCCAATTATGATTAGGATTTATTGTACAGATTGTTACGGACGCAGTGATACCAAATAAGTGGGGTTTTTTCGTGATTTAGTGTTTTTTATACTTTATTACTTGTGTAAAGGGTAATGTGGTGTTTGGGGGGACTTTCACTTTCTTTTATTATTTATTTTTATTGTAAAAAACCTTTATTTATTTATTTTAACTTTTTTTACTGTTACTGACATCTAAGCTTGAACAAGTGATCTTCTGATCACTTGTTCAAGCTTTTTTACAGGTTACACAGTGCAATACAGATGTATTGCACTGTGTAATGTAAGACACTGAGCATGCTGCGCATGCCCAGTGTCTTACAGCCGGGTCCTGCCAGAAGGCAGGGACCCGGCTTCCGGAGGAAGATATCGCAGCCCCGGGCACCGGCAGTCCGGGGGCTGCGATCGGAGCAGCGGACCCCGCCCGGTAAGCGCCGCGGGGGGGGGGGGGGTGTCCGATTCAACTATAATTAACTTTAAATGCCTCTAACACGCCGCGACCGCAGCGTGTTAGGGGTTAACACCCGCGATCGGAGAACTCTCCGATCGCGGGTGTTAGAGGCGGGTGTCAGCTATAACATATAGCCGACACCCGCAGCTTCTGGCACCGGCTCCGTTCAGGAGCCGGCGCCAGAAGCTTGACGTAATAGTACTGCATTTTGCGGGAACGCACCTCCCGCGATGCAGTACTATTACGTCAAATGTCGGGAAGGGGTTAAAAATACGGAAAACAGATGTTCAACTTATATGCTGCGTGGAATCAAAATAAAATATCCAGGCATTTTAAAAAGTCAGTAAACAAAGAAAACATGCTAAATGTTAGTACCCAATTTGGGTGGTAAAACCATCTGTCTGAAGATGAGAATTTTGAAAATGGCGGACTTCTCGAAAATTTCACCAATTTTTACATCATCTTTTAATAATAAACACAAAACATATCAATCAAAATTTACCACCAAGGTGAAGTACAACATGTGACGGGAAAAAAATTTAAGTATTCAAAAGTTTTAACCATATAAAGCAACACATGTCAGATCACATTAAATTGGCGCTGAGCCTTAAGTTACAAAATGCCTGTGTCCTTAGGGGCTTAAGGTTTGGATGCCAAATAAACGGATCCTTTCTCTGTAACGAAAATGTGGCTACAAAACCCAGGCTTATCTCCTGTTGAGCATTAGGAAGTAATTGATCACCAAATGGAACTCCTATACCACCCGATGTGACAGAAAATTCCTTAGAGCAATGAGCTTATACTGTAAGGCTGAGATGTATTCCATATTTTAGCATCATTAACGTGTCTACAAATCAATCATTTAAAGACTTCCATGTTTTTAACCTCCATGTGCTCTTAACTTCAATGTTAGGGAGTGTAGGAAGATGTTGGAGATTTAATATGCAAAAATTCTTTACTATATTTCTGAAATTGAAATTGTAAAGATCTAATAATAAAGAATTCCATAAACAATGTTCAAACTACATTTAAGAATAGAAACATAGTTTTCATTACCTTCCATAAATCGGATATATAAAATTTGGTATTTTTATGTACACCTTCTCTCCGTGCTCTGTATCTTGAATACCATACAAGCCAAGGATTTAACTCATAGCCAACAGCTTGGAAACCTTTCTTTGCAGCAGCAATTACCTTAAGAAAAAGAGTTTAATTTATAGTTCAAAGTAAAGAATTATTTACATATTTATAAAGTCTTTAGGCTATATGAACATCTTAACTGCACTGTCTTCTGGGTGCCAAGTAGTCTTTGTTCACTATTATAGCAACAGCACGACAGTAAAGAAGATTTAGCTTTCTCGCACACCAAATTCAGATGTATTTCCAGCTTAAGTAGCAATAATCTTTATTTATATAGCGCCATATTGCAAAGTGCTTTAAAATACTAGTAATCTAATTCCCTGCCAATTTTTCTAATCTGCCATGTGTCACTATATACTTTTACTGGATAGAGAGTGAGAGAATTTGTCCTCTAGGATAAGTTCCTACAGGCAGGGGCGTTGCTAGGGTGGTAAAAGATCCGGGGCACGGGCCCCAATGCATGTGTATTGCACTTTGAGTAATGCCCCCTCCTGTACATAACCCCCTCACATGTGGTTGTGCCAATAACAAGGTTACTTCTGGTATATACAGCTACAGAGAACAAAGGAGAAATCCCCATCACCACATCTTATGTTCCTCATTGTCCCTACATCTTTGTTCCCTGGAAGTGTTATCCTGCTGCCGCCCCTAACAATCTCCCCAAATACTGAAAGGCTGCGCTCACACCTTTGTCTTGCATTTAAACAAAACCAGGTGCGTGTTACCCATCACATGTTTATTACTGGAAAATATATGTGATCAAACCAAGGCCTGTCCTAGTGACATGTGTGAACACGCTCCAAGAAATGTCCCCCACACAGCCCCCCCCCCCATAAGTAATGTGCCTCACACAGTCCCCCCAGTAAGTAATGTGCCTCACACAGTCCCCCCAGTAAGTAATGTGCCCACACAGCCCCCCAGTAAGTAATGTGCCCACACAGCCCCCCAGTAAGTAATGTGCCCACACAGCCCCCCAGTAAGTAATGTGCCCACACAGCCCCCCAGTAAGTAATGTGCCCACACAGCCCCCCAATAAGTAATGTGCCTCACACAGTCCCCCAGTAAATAATGTGCCTCACACAGTCCTCCAGTAAGTAATGTGCCTCACACAGCCCCCCAGTAAATAATGTACCTCACACAGTCCTCCAGTAAGTAATGTGCCCACACAGCCCCCCAGGAAATAATGTGCCTCACACAGCCCCCCAGTAAGTAATGTGCCTCACACAGCCCCCCAGTAAGTAATGTGCCTCACACAGCCCACCAGTAAATAATGTGCCTCACACAGTCCCCCCAGTAAGTAATGTGCCTAACACAATCCCCCCAGTAAATAATGTGCCTCACACAGTCCCCCCAGTAAGTAATGTGCCTAACACAATCCCCCCAGTAAGTAATGTGCCTCACACAGGCCCCCCAGTAAATAATGTGCCTCACACAATCCCCCCAGTAAGTAATGTGCCTCACACAGCCCCCCCAGTAAGTAATGTGCCTAACACAATCCCCCCAGTAAATGTGCCTCGCACAGCCCCCCAGTAAATAATGTGCCTCACACAGTCCCCCAGTAAATAATGTGCCTCACACAGCCCCCCAGTAAATAATGTGCCTCACAAAGCCCCCCAGTAAATAATGTGCCTCACACAGCCCCCCAGTAAATAATGTGCCTCACACAGCCCCCCAGTAAATAATGTCCTCACAAAGCCCCCCAGTAAATAATGTGCCTCACACAGTCCCCCCAGTAAGTAATGTGCCTCACACAGCCCCCCAGTAAATAATGTGCCTCACACAGCCCCCCAGTAAGTAATGTGCCCACACAGCCCCCCAGTAAGTAATGTGCCTCACAGTCCCCCCAGTAAATAATGTGCCTCACACAGTCCCCCCAGTAAATAATGTGCCTCACACAGTCCCCTCAGTAAATAATGTGCCTCACACAGTCCCCCCAGTAAATAATGTGACCACAAAGCCCCCCAGTATATAATGTGCCTCACAAAGCCCCCCAGTATATAATGTGCCTCACACAGCCCCCCAGTAAATAATGTGCCTCACAAAGCTCCCCAGTAAATAATGTGCCTCACACAGTCCCCCATGTAAGTAATGTGCCTAACACAATCCCCACAGTAAATAATGTGCCTCACACAGACCCCAAGTAAATAATGTGCCTCACACAGCCCCCCAGTAAATAATGTGCCTCACACAGTCCCCCCAGTAAGTAATGTGCCTCACACAGCCCCCCAGTAAATAATGTGCCTCACACAGCCCCCAGGAAATAATGTGCCTCACAATGTTCTCCCCCTTCCCTAGTCCCTGTCATGTTTCTCACCTCACAGATGCAGCTCTCTCTCTCTTTCTGTGCGCTGCTTTCCCCTGCAGGTCACGTGATAATGACATCATCACAGGTCTTTCAGCCTCTGGAACTCCCGGAGGCTAGGTCTTTGCAGGGGAAAGCAGCGCCTGCACTCATTCTCATCACGATCTGAGGACACAGATCGTGATGAGAACGAGAGGGAAGGAATCTCCCGGGCAGCGGGGCAGATGATCTGCTGACCCGAGGAGATTCGGGGCACTGGCCAAAAGATCCGGGGCACGAGCCCCGGATCTTTTGACCTAGCGACGCCCCTGCCTACAGGCATAGTCCAGCAAATGTCTTTTATATTCAAAGAGCATGTTCTTGTGCCTGAACAACTTTCATTTCAGATACATAATAATAACCGATAACCGATGCTTGTCATAGTTCAGATCCAGAGTACAAAATAAATCTAACCCTTATGGGCAAAGGCTTAGCCCTATTGCGCTTTGCTCTGCTCAAAAGCCGCACTGCTCTCCAAGCCACCTCACAGAGCATCTGCTGCTTGGTCGCCCTGTGAGGGTCAAAGTAATGATTATGTGTCCATAATAATTATATGCTTTATGATTGTATACATGTGCCCTTTGCCCTATATTTTTGTACACTGTTTGTTATGAAATACAGAGCTTTTCCCTTACATCAGTTTTAACCAGACATGCAACTGTCAGCAGAACTCAAGTCTTGTGATGGAAAGCAGAAGATGGAAGAGCAGATGTTTGATAAGAATAGCATCAGCATCCAGACTAGTGGTCAATTTACTGTAGACAACGGTGACTGGAAATTCCCCTGGCATAGCAACCATAATCTAAGTTGGAAGACCAATCAGCAAGAGCCGGGGGCCAGACATATATGCTTAGCTATAACCAATTATAATGATTTTAATGTATGTGACCACACCTTTTCCTATGGGTATAAGAAGCTATGTAATCAGGAAATAAACACAGTTCATCTCTTTTTTCTGTTCGGCAAGTTAAGAGCATGAACCTAAGATAAAACAGAACTTCAGTCTTCTGTCTTTTCTTATCCAAACGTGCACACATGCTCAACTAATTTGGAGTGTCTGAGAGAAGAGTGTAAGGCGGGATTGACCCGACCCTGACAGCTGGCGCCCAACGTGGGGCCATCCCCGCTGATACCGTACACCCGAGGACCCGAACCAGAGGGTGGAGGACGAACGCTTGTCCACACCAATAGAGGACCGCGGCCTCACTGAATCACGGTAAGTTGATGCATATTATATATGTGTTGGACTTCCCTGTGATCATTGGTGTGGAATAAGTTAGTAGCTTCTGATACTTTTCGGGTCTAAGGGCTGATTGTCTGAGTGGTGAGACTCATTTTCTTTACGGTGATCGCTGGGATGGTTCAGAACTGATGTATAGTGACACTTCCCTATGGTGTGTCACTGAATCACCACGCCTCATTCTCTCAGGCACTGAGTCAGACCTCTGGGTGGAAAGTGAAAGTAAAAGGCTTCATTGTGACATATAGAGTCTCTGCCCCCCTTCTGTAGAAGCTGGGGAGGAAGTTTGCGGACTGAGAATAGTACAGATTGACATCCTCTGTTCTGGGGATATTGGGCACTGGTTACGTGTCCGGATTGTTTTTATTGTTTTTATTGTTTCATTGTTTTTATTATTTTATACGGGGGGAGGGAATTAAGGTGGTCTAGGGTTAGAGACCGGAAAGAAGATAGCATGGCTCACTAGGAGACCGGCTGATTAAGGTACCGAGGGAAGCACGGTTTTTGAACTATTAATGGTTCTAACGGATGTGTAGTCAGAGGTTTTGGTAGGTTAGGGACGTTTGTTATTTTCTTGATACACAACGGTGAGCCGGGGCCCCTGCGTTGAGAGTGAGTAGCTACACCAACGTGTACCTTGTTAGAACATGATGTTAGGTGTGTTTAAGAAAGTGCATACCCTCCCCGAGGGGGCAGAGACTGCAGTCGGGCTTGTTGAAAAAAAGGGAAGGAAAAAAGTATGTTAACAATTGTGTGAGGTTGTACAAGTATGTTGATATGCCCTCAAAGGGAAGGCTGCAGCCTTCAGTGTGGAAGCAAATTCTAACCACAAGTAGAGGTGTGTTAGAAGATAAGGGCATACTGGAAGCCGCTCAGGCTCACTACAGAGTGGTCAGAGCATTGCAAGTTGAATGATGGTCAGAAGTGCAGGGAGATGATTGTTCAACAAAAGCGGAAGTGCTATATGGATATGTGAAGCTTTTAGATAGAGATGTGAAATGCGGAACCAAAATGGCGACAGTGCCATGTGCCCAGCCACAGCCCTATAATGGCGGACAACCCGGTCCGGAAGGGTGGACCTGTAGAGTGTGTGGTTTATAAAACCTGGAATGGGCGGAGTCATGATAAGAATTAGAAGAATTAGAATTAAAAGGACGGTGAGAGGAAGAAAAAAAAAAAAAACTTGATTAGATTTTTAAATAGACACTTAGAGCCTCTGACTTTGACAGACGGACACCAGGACAGAGTGACAGGAATCCTTCAGAGTGCTCGTTGAGAAAGAGACAGGTGATAAGGGACATTTCAGAGATTTTGATGTGTAGAGAATTTGAGAAAAAGAGATTTTATTCCTTGATGACTAAATTTCTCCATAGCTGCTTGTAATTTGTGTTTGAGAACTGGTCTTGGAGCGATCTGTGCTGTGCTTGGGAGAGAACAGACAGTGACTTTGCAAGTGCAAGTTTACAAGGAGGGGGGGCGATAGAGGGAACTGTGACTGAAAGACAGAGGGAAACTGAGACTAGTGTTTCACAGACCACAATAAGTATGACTGACAAAAGTTTCGATTCCGGACGAGCCCAGTTCAAGGGGGCGTGCTTCCACTTGCTGGGAGGAGACATTACTGAAGTGACTAAAGTGAGTGGCTATATTCTAATAGGGGGGCGGTAACTAACGAGGACGTCAGCAAGTACATCCCCCCCAGACAGCTTCTCTTATTGTCAAACCCTCCCCTGCTAGCCCAGTGATGATTTTAACCCATTCACAGTCAAGAAAAAGACCCAGAAAGAACAACATATATGTAGGATGGTCTATGATCTCCAAGCTGCTAATGAGTGTCCAACACTGGCAGCAGTCCCCGAGAGTGACAAATTATTCACTGTTATTGATTTGGCAAATGTTCTACTTTCTGTGCCCCTGCATGAAGATTGCCAGGACCTATTTGCCTTTACCAGTTTAGTATTCCAGAATACCTGATGTACATTCCCACAAGGGGGGTAAAACTCACCCAGCCAATACCCCACGGCCCTACAGGGAGTAGACTGACAGACTAGCCCCTTACTGGATGTTCTCCTTTCCAGTATGCTGAGGACCTACTGTTGTTGTTTGCCAGGATGCATTTATTGACCTTATGTGTTTTCTGTTCCAGAAGGGTTGAAAAATTTCCAGAGATAAACTTCAGTACTGCTAGGAGAAAGTGGTCTTCCTAGGCCACTGCTTCTCAGCCACAGGCAGACACCTGACAGAGGAAAGAAAGCTGGTGGTCCAGAATGTGCCCCTGCCCTGAGGCCCTGAGCCTCTTTACATGTTTTTAGGACTGACCAGCTCCTGCAGCCTAGGATAAGGTCTGCTGCCTCCAGCCTGATGTTGCCCCTTGATAAACTGAATTGCCTCTTCCCCATTTGCCCTTAGTCAGGAGGCAATTGATGCATTCTAGAGCCCTAAGCTGACAAATCCTGTCTGCCCCGGCCCTAGGCACACCCCACTGAACCAGACATTTTATTTTATTTCGCTTTGAGTATTCAGTCCATGCCATAAATGTTTTAGCCCAGGAATATGGTGGCCTCCTCAGTGGCCCACTATTAGGCCCGGTTAGACTTAGTTGTGAGGGGGGCCCCTCATGTGTCAGTAGCTGCAGCCAGCAATCTGCTCAGCAAGGCTAGTGAGCTGATCCTAGACCCTTGATCACTCAGTTACAGTGCAAACCCCACAAGACTTGCACAGTGTCCTCACCCAAGTACAGCCCAAACATCTGAAGAAAGGAATCACAGCTCAGACTCCAGTGTGCACTCCTGATGCCCCAGGACACACTGATAAGGTGCACAGCTCTGAATCCTTCATTTTGTCGCCAGTCTTCCAGGATTCAGAGAGGGGGGGAGAAGGGTGATTAACCCAGATGTTGAGTTTTTTTTCTCATAGATGGCTCCAGGTCTGCAGGAGAAGACAGACGGTTCTACACTGGATATACAGTGGTCAGTGGCGCACATGAGGTAGTACAAGCAGAACCACTCCCTCCACACAGATCAGCGCAGGAGGTGCAGTGATGGCACTCAGGGAAGTGCTACAGCTGGTGGAAGGTAAAAGGGCAAACATCTATACTCAAGGTATAGTCCTGGGGTCTAAACACGGCTATGAACCCTTATGGAAGGCTAGAGATTTCCTCACCTCTGCAGGGACCCCCTTTAAGCATGGCACACTGATTAAAGAGCTCATGGATGCTCTCTTACTTCCAAAAGAGGTGGGGATAGTAAAAGAAAAAGCACACACAATTTGGTGACTCCACAAGCCAAGGGCAAGTATGTGGCTGACGGGATGGCGAAGGCAGCTGCACAGATGGAGCCCAGAGACTGTCCTGAAGTCTCAGCCGTGAGTTCTGAGCTAAAAGTTTGATCCACAGGTGTTCCAGTCCCTGGTGGCCCGAGAGTCATCAGAAGTGAAGGAAGTGTGGAGGAAAGCTGGAGCCCAGATGACGATGGGACCTGGATGCTGGGAGAGAGGGTGTGCCTGCCCAGAGCCCTGCACCCGACAGTAAGTCAAGTAGCCCACAGACACACACACACATCCAAAATGGCCATGCTAGTGCTCATAAACCATAAGTGGTTTGCCCCGGGCATTACTACCCCTGTCACTAGACTAGTGAAAGCCTTTATAGTCTGTGCCCGCCACAACCCGGGTAAGGTGGAAAAGACCCCACAGAAGGTGACACCCAAGCTGCTGTATCCCTTCCAAAGACTGCAGATGGATTTTATCCAGCTACCAAAAAGTGGTACGTAGGAATACGTGCCTGTGTGCATTGATCTCTTTCCAGGGTGTCCAGAAGCTTCTGCCATGACCAAGGCTATTGCCAGAGCCGCAGCCAAGAAGTTGGTGAGTGAGATTTTTCTGCAGGTTTGGACTTCCAGAGACCATAGAGTCCAGTCGCAGAACCCACTTCACTGGACAGGTAAAAACCTAAAGCCTTGTCCCTCCTGGGTGTAGAACAGGCGAGTACTTTCTTGCTGCCCACCATTCAGTTAGGACCACCTCCAACAGAAATATGGGATTGCCCCCTTTGAAGTACTTTTTGGCTGCGCACCCAGACTAGGCCCCTACTTCCCATAGACCCTAGAGCTGATGGCAGGAAACCAGGTGGAATATGCCACACAGTTGAGCCAGGCCTTGGAAAAGGTCCGCAAAAGTGTTTCTGATTCCTTTTTCAGATCCAGACAGAGACCTCAGGATGCATAACCTGAAGCCTGGAGACTACGTGGTGGTAAAGAGACACTAGAGAGAGAGTCTGGAGTTTTGTTACGACAGTCCTTTCCAAGTCCTGCTGACCAATGCCACGTCTGTGAAGCAGGAGGGAAGCCAGCATGCTGCCACGTTTTTTATTGCAAACTTACTTATTCTTCCTGCTAGCTGGTCTCTTCTGACTGACTGTATGCTCAGGGACACCCCAACCATGAGTATTATTGTATCTGTAGGGGTGACCAGGATGCCCCCAGGGTAGGAGACTTTACCTACGGTTGGTGCAACAAGACAATGACCTTTTTTTTAACATTGACAGCACAGGTAACCCTGTATTAGCAGTGTCTGATGTGTACTGGATTTGTGGGGATAGGAGAGTCAGGTCAGGCCTAGAGACTGGGAAGGTGAGTGCACGGTGATAAGATTTGTGCATTCCTTCCTCGTGATCCCCAGGGATAAGGTTGATCAGACACATAAGGAAAGGTAAAGAATCCCAAAGGATTCTGAAGGTCTAAGAGAAGCACCTAGATGACAACGTTTATATAGATACACCAAGGGAGCCACACATCGGGGAAAGAACCAAGCCTATGCCTGCATCCAGAGAATCTATTATGCCCCGGGAATCACACCTGCCATTGCTGCATACAATCAGGCCTGTACCGTATGCGCCACTTGCAATCCCGCCCCTACAGCAAAGGTACCCCAGCAACACCTTGCCAAACCAGAATACCCATTTCAAAGGATCCAAGTGGACCACATCCAGCTACCCAAGGAGGGAAAACATGAATATGTACTTGTGGTAGTAGACATGTTCTCCGGATGGCCAGAGGCGTACCCAGTAGCTAACATGACATCAAAAACTACAGCAAAGAAACTAATCACTGAGACAGTTTGTAGATTTGGAGTACCACAAGTTATAGAGTCAGACCAGGGCCCTGCTTTTTCTTCTCAGATATTCAGAGAATTATGGAATATGTTGGGAGTAGATTTGGGCCTACACACACCATACCACCCACAGAGCTCAGGAAAGGTAGAGAGGATGAATGGTACCCTAAAGAACAAATTGCTCAAAATGACCCAGGATAGTCCCCTCCCCTGGCCAGAATTGCTCCCCATTGCTCTGTATCATGTCCGACACACTGCCCAGGCTAAACATGGTCTCACCCCCTATGAGATTTTGTTTGGCAAACCACCAGTTTTTCCCATAATAAGTAAACAGGAATTGTCTGAAAGTCATGATAAGACTGTACAATATGTAATTGAATTGTCCAAGGAATTAACTAATCTGCATGCTGCAGTTGTTGCTTCTCTTCCAGAGTCATCAGGTGACGTAGTTTACAACTTCCAACTAGGTGATCAAGTATATGTGAAGAAGCATATCAGGAAAGATTGCTTCCAACCCAGATTCGAGGGACCTTATACAGTGGTCCTGGTACAGCGGTGAAACTTGAAGGGAAACCCACCTGGATGCACGCGTCACACTGCAAGGGGAAGACAAAATGAAGCTCTATATCCTTTTCTGTTTAAGTTGTTTAATAATCACAAATAATTGCCAAATCACCACTTTTTGGGTACATACCACGGCCCCGTATGAAGAGTATTTCTTTGATTTTTGTGATATCGTAGATTGTCGAGGGACAGAGGACATTAGATGGGATCCATCATACCAGTACAAGGGCGAAGCACAGTTCTACATCTGTGTAACCCGTCCCGGGAATGAGAACTGTAACTCATGGTCAGATGTAGGGTGGAACACAGGGAAAAAGTGGGGATATAGACCCCAAGAAGGGTTGGCAAGGACAGACAAACATGGCAAATCCCTCCTTGACGGATGACTCTGTATCTGGGGGGAGTCCCGACTAGATCATGTAAACACCCAGGCAACTGTCTTCCTTTGTTCATAAGCATTACGATGCCTTCCCCAGGAGATTTAGGTAAATATGTGTTAGGATGTCATAGGGGGACGCTAAATGGGAAGCTTGGGATGTTCGAATTGCGGGACGCTAAATTGAGACCCACAAGTGTCCCAGCGAACTACATAGCAGGAGCAGATCAAGAACTACAGAAAGAAGTAAGCGAGGTAATACCAGTTCCCGGGTTAAAATGGGAAGAGGTTTTCTCTACGGAAACTCAAGTTGTCCCAAGAAAGAACTTATGGTTAGAATGGGTAAGGTATACTGTAAAGGCACACAACATATCAGTCGGATGCATAGCTTGTGCAGGGGCAAATTCTCATCTAACCACCCAACCCTATGTGATCCCACATATAGATAAGCTGACCTGTTTGATGAAACTTTTAAAGGGCCAGAATACCTCTGATTGTTTGGAATATCTACCTTTAGTTCATGTTAAGTCCAAGGTAAGACCCCCAGGTGAAATCTGGGTTTAGCAAGGAAACTATACCTGTGTATCCTCTGACATCATTAATGCCAAAACTCCCCTGGGGGTGTTTGAAAAAGGTTTTTGCCAAGAGATTGTCACCATAGACTCAGATTTGTTGTCCGACCATACCTCTTTTCTTTATGATGTCTTTTGGCTTTGTGGGAATGGTAAGCTGAGGAATCGCCTCCCCCAATCATGGAGGGGTCAATGTGCCCTAGTTAAATTAGTCCTGCCTTTCTTGATGTTACCCTGGGATCCGACTCATAAAAATGAACAGGTAAAGATAAAAAGGTCACTAAGTAACACTGATTATGGACAAGATCCTGAGGTTTACATAGATAGTATTGGTGTCCCAAGGGGGGTCCCAGACCGATACAAGGTTCAGGATCAGATTGCAGCCGGATTTGCTTCCATAATTCCCCAAGTGTAAATCAACAAAAATGTGGACTAGATAAATTACGTTTACTATAATGAACAGAGGTTTGTAAATTATAATAAGAATGCTTTCACCAGTATTGTGGAAGAACTGGGCCCCAATACTAGAATGACTTTACAAAATAGAATGACCCTAGATATGATACTCGTAGAAAAAGGTGGAGTGTGTGGAATGATAGGAGAAGACTGTTGCACTTACATCCCTCAGAATTCAGGTGCTGGTGGTAAAACACTGATAGCAATAAAGAAAATCACAGCATTGGCGGCTGAGATGAAGGAAAATGCAGGGGTAGATACCTCCTGGGCAGCATGGTTTACTAGCTGGGCAGGAGGGTGGAAGGCCCTTTTCCAACAGATAGGATTGGTACTACTCGGGATGTTCATCCTGGCTCTATTTCTCTTATGTTGTTGTATACCATTATACAAGAGGTTGGCCAAGAAAATTGCGAATAATAAGGCTAAAGGAGTTTTTCCGAATATCGATAAACAGTCTGTTTGTTATATGTCCATGAGGAATAGAAATCTGCCCGATTTGCCTGAGATCTCAGTTCTGTCAGAACAGCCTGATGTTCCAGTTCTGGAACACCCAAATTCTTCCCCGATAGATGACCTACCTGCCATTGTGATCTCAGAATACGTAACCCCCTCCCCAATAGTGGAAGCTTTAGTGTAAGGGAAAGAAGGAGGACTCCATGTGTCAGTAAGGTTAGTGCTGGGAAATCGATCCAGGTGTCACAAGGGCACGTTGGGTCAATGACTCAGTGAAGCAATCCACTCCCCTCTCCCACCACATGGACAGCCTATAAGAAAAACGAATCGCAGCGAAGTGTAGGGAAAAGCTCAGTATTTAGGGGGGAATTGTGAGGGTCAAAGTAATGATTATGTGTCCATAATAATTATATGCTTTATGATTGTATACATGTGCCCTTTGCCCTATATTTTTGTACACTGTTTGTTATGAAATACAGAGCTTTTCCCTTACATCAGTTTTAACCAGACATGCAACTGTCAGCAGAACTCAAGTCTTGTGATGGAAAGCAGAAGATGGAAGAGCAGATGTTTGATAAGAATAGCATCAGCATCCAGACTAGTGGTCAATTTACTGTAGACAACGGTGACTGGAAATTCCCCTGGCATAGCAACCATAATCTAAGTTGGAAGACCAATCAGCAAGAGCCGGGGGCCAGACATATATGCTTAGCTATAACCAATTATAATGATTTTAATGTATGTGACCACACCTTTTCCTATGGGTATAAGAAGCTATGTAATCAGGAAATAAACACAGTTCATCTCTTTTTTCTGTTCGGCAAGTTAAGAGCATGAACCTAAGATAAAACAGAACTTCAGTCTTCTGTCTTTTCTTATCCAAACGTGCACACATGCTCAACTAATTTGGAGTGTCTGAGAGAAGAGTGTAAGGCGGGATTGACCCGACCCTGACAGCCCGTTATTGGCCGTCCCTGCAATGCATCCACCTTACAGCTGTTTGTCCTCAGGGCTAGCGTGACTGTGGCCGAAACGGATGGAGAATGGTTGGCAGATTCAATCCATCAAGGATTTCCAATGTGCCAGGAGATGTTGCATGCTAAGTGAAGGACATCCAAGCCGTGGAGGTGGAGGAACAAGTGTGATGCTTCACACTTCATGCCACTGGATGGTCTTAGCCACAAGATTTGTCCCAGTTAATATGTTAGCCAGAGTAGAAGCCGAACACGTTAATGATGCCAAAAGCCTGTGGAAGGAAGGTATCAAGTTGGGACATAAACAGTAATGGGTCATCTGCATCTGCATCTGCAAAACGCTCTTGCTGCAAATCTTGAGGGATACCTGAATAAATAGTACATAATGGCAAATAATAGAAAAAATAAGGGACAGCCTTGGCATGTACCTCTCACCAAAGTAACAGTGGTAGAGAGCTATCCATTTACTGCTTATGCTGCACAAATATGGAGATATAGCAGAGAAGTCCACTTACGGAATACAGTACCTAAGCCAAAGCACGCAAAGAGCAGAAAGAAGGAAGTCCCACTTCCTTTGGTTAGTATTGTATATTATGAAGAGATATGGGTCTATAAGATTGAGCTTTTCTCTGGTTTAAGTATAACCACATCATAAAACAACTCCAGAAGTGTACTCTGGTCAAGGGAGGCATGTATGACTTTCAGCATAAAGGGGAGCAGAACATCTTGATATTTAGCCCATACAGCTAGTGGAATCCCATTGACATCCCATCGGAATCCCCATAGTACACATTTAGAATAGACAGTGTAATGGTCAGATTTATCACACTGATAGGACATCGCTATATGCATTTATCAGTCCGGTTTTTATGGCCGTAAAAATGGTTGTGTGTTTCCCGTATTTCACCTGTATGTCACCGTAACGAGCCATATCCGTAAAAAAAAAACAGAGTGCTGGCAAATGATGTCACTACCTTGGCCCAACCCCAAATAATGTCCTTTGACCATCCCAGAATCCATTTTTTCTTTACTGACAGCGTTTTTAGAATCCATTGCTGTTCCTTGATGTGGAATCCAGCATTTACTTGCAGTTGCATACAATACTGTTGACAATCTGCTCCTGGACCGACAAGTGCAAAAACTTTTGCAAACCCCTACCAGATAGTTCCTCCCATAAGCGTGGGTCTCCTGGGCAACCCCACTGAAAAACTGCACATAAATGGTGAAAAACAGGATACCAACGTAGATAATGTGCCGAAAAACGTCAAAAAAGGGGACATGTTCAATCCCTTATGTAGCACTCCCACGTCACGTTAATGGTGGCCATATTTATATGGAGAAAACACAGTTGTGTGCATGTGTGTGTCTTACTTTCCACTTCCTAATAAGTGGTTTGGCTTATGCCAAAAAAAAAAAAAAAAAAGAAAGCATTTTTGATGCAACTTAGGCAAAGTCCCTTTTGTCATACTAGTTGCAAAAGTGTCTAAAAACAGCACAGCTAAGCTTTCTACATACTTTCTTTGTTTGTCCAATGGACTCTTGTTGTGAGCGTTTGAAAGGCTGCTGGATGACCATAGTGATGATAAAAACCTCAATTACTTTGTACATTACATTATTTGTACATTTAAAAACAATATATAATAGTAAAAGGATCTATGAACAACGTCTTTCGCGCTTTATCTGGTTCCTAAATTGAAAATGAAACTTAATACAATTTAAAAGACTATGAGTCGGGTCACAAACATTGTGACCATTTCCGGTTTGCCGTAAGTTACAAATGAAAATGGAACATGAACCATATATTACTAATGCCTGAAAGCTTAATGTTTTGGTGAAAAATCAGGGTTTTCTGATATTATATGTTAGTTATGGAACAATTTTTATCTCAAAGATATCTGCTGACTAATTTATAGAAATTTTTTGCCTCTTCAATGGGACCATAGTTAGAATAAATCATCAATATACCCCCTATATAAGGATAAATACTCAGCAAAGGGGCTGTTTTCGTTTAATAAAAAAATGTATTCAAACGCCCCCATTAATAAGTGCAGGAAGATGGTGAAGCTCCTCTTTGGAACTACAACTACGGATGGCAATTTGTGTCAAAAAGGTTGGAGGTCGGTATGTGTAGAGTGGAACGGTGTGACGAACGATGAAACAACTCTATGATAATACAAGTATTTTTCTGATTTTTCTATAGCCGAGGGTGGCAATGTATTATTTACAGATGTCATATAAGAAACTTAAGTTTTGATTATAAAATGGTCTTGTTTGCTTCATTTAGACCATTTGGGGACAATGTAATTTGTAGATCCAATATACCTCAAACCTACATAGTGTCTGGAATCAATGGCGTTGTTTCTGGTAGATGGTCTATAGGTGTAAATTAAATCAAAATTAAAGCTTAAGGAAAGCACACAAAAAAGGTGTAATAACAAAAGAAGAAAAATCTTTATTTGTTCAGTTTCCTTCTACGGCTTATTTTTACTTCTTGCCGAAAACACATAAAAAAACCCAGCCGGGGAGACCTATCATCTCCAGCATTGGGTCAAAGACAAGTGATATATCCTATAATTTAGGCCTTCTTTTACAGAAATATGTTATTAACCTTCCAAGTTTTTTAAAAAGATTCAGATCAGCTCATTAGAGAACTTCATGATAAGCAGTTTATGTTTTATCACTCTAATATTAGAGTACAGCAAATTGACATCAATCAACATAAAATCTGTTGAATATTTTTTGAGAAAAGATGATATAATTTCTGAAGAAAAAATTAATTTTCTGAAGAAAAAATTAATTTTCTTTTAAAAAGTTTATGTATTGTTTACAATACAAATTTGTATCATCAAGAACTCGGTATGGCCATGGGTACACAAGTAGCCCAATCATTTGCAAACTTATTAATGGGGGCGTTTGAATACATTTTTTTATTAAACGAAAACAGCCCCTTTGCTGAGTATTTATCCTTATAAAGGGGGTATATTGATGATTTATTCTAACTATGGCCCCATTGAAGAGGCAAAAAATTAATAGTACTAACTGGGGAATTTCATTCACTTTGGAAACAAGTAAGACAGATATAGTATTTTTAGACCTTGAAATTTATCATGAGAACATTTTCAAAACAAAAACGCATTTTAAAAAGGTTGATTCCAACAATTATTTAGAATATAATAGTTCACATTATAAAAAATGGATTGAAAATATACCATATTCACAATGTTAAAAGAGTTAGGAACAATTGCACAACCACTGATTCGTTAATAAAACAAGCAAATATATTAGAAGAATGCCAACCATTAAGTCAAATGAAATGTGTCACCTATAGAAAGGCAGCTACCATAAAAAGTCTTGTAGCTCTGAGTATTCTAAAACAGTAAAAAAAAAAAAAACACTAAAACAAAAGGGACATTTAAGTAGATGTGGACAATCACTATGCTTATGCTGTAAGAACATCAGATTAAGGGTTTCTTCATTCACATCTAATAATACAAAGGAAACATTTCTTATTAAAAACAAGATGTCATGTCACACCAAATATGTAATATATGTTATCGAAGTTTGCCACCTAAAGTATGTAGGTAGAACTGTGCAATCCCTACATAGTAATTTGAACAAACATTAAGAAAAAAGAAAAGTCTGGAAAAATTGAGCTCTATGTCACCCCAAAACTAAATCATCTTTCGATTACGCCTACAGACCATATACCAGAAAAAACACCAAATAGATTCAAGACACTGTGTACGCGTGAGGTATATTGGATCTACAAATTAAATACAATGTCCCCATATAGTCTAAAAGAAGCGAAATAGACTATTTTATAATCAAAACGCAAGTTTCTTTTATGGCATTAAGAGGGTGGTTCAATAAGTATAAGTTTGATGACAGAGGGCATTCCTGAGGGAAAACGGTGTTATCATTGTGTGCTGCCATCTATCAAACAACGGCAAAACAAATTGCAGACTGATTGATTGGTTAGTTTGGATTTGGCAGCCATTTGAGTAAGACGTGTTTCATGATTTTCGCTAAGATGGAAAAAGAGCAGTAGCGTTCGATAATTTGCTTTTTGTTTTTGGATGGGAAAAAATGCGAGGAGATAAAGGCAAAGTTGGATGCTGTTTATGGGGACACTTCTCCATCTATGACTACAGATATTGGTTCAACGAATTTAAACGTAGGTGAACATCCGTTTTTGATGAGGAGCGGCCAGGACACCCGGCAGACGTGGTTCCCGAGGAAATCATTCAAAAAGTTCACGACATGATACTGGCTGATCGATGAATGAAAGTGTGCGAAGTAGCAGAGGCCGTAGGTGTGTCGACCAGAACAGCAGTTAATATTTTACATGATAAGTTGGCGATGAAAAATTGTCGTCCCGATGGGTGCCGCGATTGTTCAACAAGCAGATGCGGCTGTTAACTTGGAAGCAGTGTTTGGTGCAATTGAAGCGAGATCCAAAGGAGTTTTTGTTTCGAGTTGTCACCGTTGATGAAACCTGGATTCATCATTTCACACCAGAAACTAAGCAACAATCAAAACAATGGATTTCTCCCGGTGAATCTGCTCCAAAGAAGGCGAAGACGGTCCCATCAGCCAGAAAGGTCATGGCGATAATTTTTTGGGATGTGAACGGTGGATTTTTGGATTTTTTAGAAAAAGGAAGAAGATCACTGGACAAAGAGTTATTGGACCGCTTCAACAAAAAAATTGAAGGAGACATGGCCGCATTTGGCGAAAAAGAAGGTGCTGATTTTTCACCAAAACATTCTTAAAGGGGTATTCCAAGAATCAGCATAATTCATATACAAGTGGGCATTCAAAATATAAGCTAATGTGTAATTAGTTGTTATTTAAAATGTTGCTCCCCTTAGCAGAAAATGCTGGTGACATAGACTGTAATGAAGAATTAAAATGCTACCGGCCCTTTAATCAGTCCGTTAATTTCCTCCGCGCGGTCCGTCACAGAAAAGAAGATGGCCGCTGGTCACATGTTCACATCACATGTCCTGTACCTGCCTGGCCAGGGTCATGTGATCGCCACTACGTTTGGCTGTAGTCGGTTGGTTGCAGTGCATCCAGTAATATCAGAAAACCCTGATTTTTCACCAAAACATTAAGCTTTCAGGCAATAATAATATATGGTTCATGTTCAATTTTCATTTGTAACCCACGGCAAACCGCAAATGGTCACAATGTTTGTAACCCCCTGTGAGCAGACTCATAGGGGCAGATTTATCAAGTGTCTGAAAGTCAGAATATTTCCAATTGCCCATGGCAACCAATCACAGCTCCCCTTTAAAATATTCATGAGCACTGGTGAAATGAAAGCTGAGCTGTGATTGGTTGCCATGGGTAACTGGAAATATTCTGACTTTCAGACTGCTTGATAAATCTGCCCCATAGTCTTTTAAATTGTAGTAAGTCTCATTTTCAATTTAGGAACCAGATGAAGTGCTTGGTCCAAGCGCAAAACATGTTGTTCATAGTTCCTTTTACCTATTATTTATTGTTTTTATAAGTATAGTAATGTACAAATAAATTGAGATTTTTATCACCACTTTATCATCCAGAGCCCTTTCAAACGCTCACAACCCGAGTCCGTTGGACGAACAAAAGAGTGCAGTCTTCCGAATCAGAGATGGAACTGTATTACGAGCGTGGAAGCAGGAGGACAAAATAAGAAAAGGAAAAAGAAAATTAAATCAGGTGTTGTGTCCTACTGCACAACCCTTTTCAGGTTAGTAGTTTCAATACTACCATACACTACACTATACTACACTATAGGAGCGCCTCTTGTCTCCCCCATTTTTTTTCTTATTCCTGTAACACAGTGTAATACAGATGTATTACATACTCATGCTCAGTGTGTTACTGCTAGGAGGCAGGACCCGGGTCCCTGGGAAAGATTGCGCAGCCCCGGGGCACTGGCAGACCCTGGGGCTGTGATCCGAGCAGCGGACACCCCTGGTAAGCGCAGCGGTGGTGATCCGATCTGGTACAGAACACCACGGTCAGCATGACCACGGCGTGTAAGGGGTTAACGTCCGCAATCGGAGGAAACTCCGATCAGGGTCTTAGAGGCGGGTGTTGGCTATAATATACAAGTCTTTGCCACCCATGACGTAGTATTACGTCCAATGTCGGTAATGGGTTAAATTGGAGACATTCAAATCTATACTGGGTTATTATACTTCTAAATTTACTCAAATAGGTAACAAGTATAGAAGGGCTAGATTACACCCCGGGTGGCTTACAGCTACAGTTAAAAGGGCAATAAATGAAAAAAAGAAGGCATTCAAAAATTGTGAATTAGATTACTCACCGGTAATTCTATTTCCGTTAGTCCACCATGACGGCCCAACCTGGAGGATGCCCCTTGACCTCTGCAGGGACAGGAAGAAGAGAGGTTAAATGCTCCCCCCCTTGCATCCTCCCGCCAGTGATTACAAAATAACCATGCTGAGGAAGATACAACCAGATTTATTTAGTATGTTTGCTCCACATACAAAGGAAAATTATCTGGAAATAATAATACAAAGAAAGGAAGAAATCCAGCTGGGAGGGAAAATATATAGGCCGTCATGGTGGACTAACGGAAATAGAATTACCGGTGAGTAATCTAATTCACAATTTCCGCTTCGTCCCCCATGACGGCCCAACCTGGAGACTTACAAAATTAGTAAGCTTTTTTAGGGAGGGATTACAGCCTGTAACACCTTGCGTCCAAAAGATAGGTCTTTTGACAAGTGCAAGTCCAGCCTATAATGCTTGGAGAATGTAGTGGATGAAGACCACGTTGCAGCTCTGCAAATCTGATCTAGTGACGCTCCTCTTCTTTCCGCCCAAGATGTGGACATAGCCCTGGTCGAGTGAGCTCGGATTCCTGCTGGTATCGGGCTTTTCTGTAGGTCGTAACATGAGGCAATTGCCAGTCTCAGCCATCTTGCAATAGTCGCCTTCGACGCCTTCCTCCCCTTATTTTTCCCATCCAAAGAACTCCATTCGCGTTCTCTTGCCGAAGAAGGGTTCTCACAGAAGGAGGGTAGGATAATCTCCTGATTCCTATGAAAGTCGGAAACCACCTTGGGAACAAAATTTGGATCCAACATCAACACAATTCTATCATCTAGAATTTTCATGTAGGGTTCCCTAATCGATATAGCCTGAAGTTCACCTAACCTTCTAGCAGAAGTGATGGCTATCAGGAAAACTGTCTTAAGTGTCAGGTTTTTAACACTGGAGGAATCAATAGGTTCAAATGGTTCCTTCATTAAGGCATTCAAAACTAGAGTTAAGTCCCATGCTGATGATTTTTTAACAGTCTGAGGCTTTAACCTAGAGGCAGCTTTAATAAATCTTTTGACCCACCTGTGCTCGATGAGAGGCTGGTCGAAGAAGGCACTAAGCGCCGACACCTGGACCTTCAGGGTGCTGGTAGACAAACCCAACTCCAAACCCTTTTGAAGAAATTCAAGCACCTGCAAAATATTAAGGTTAGCTTGGGAAGGTGGACTGTCCTTACAGAAGGAACAGAACCTCTTCCATATCTTATGATAGATGGCAAAGGTGACTGGTTTTCTACTTGCCTTCAGGGTCTTGATGACTTCAGATGAGAGTCCCTGAGAGCTTAAGAAGCTGGATTCAGGATCCAGGCAGACAGCTGTAATTTCCCTGGGTTTGGATGATGGATTGGACCCTGATGTAGTAGGTCCTCTGATAGCGGAAGAATGACTGGATTCTCTGGTGACATCTTCTTCAAGAGTGGGTACCAGCTTTTCTTCGGCCAGTTCGGGCAGATGAAGATGGCTCTGGTATTTTCCTGAAATATTTTCCTCAGGACCCTGGCGATCAGGGGAATTGGGGGGAAGGCGTAGACTAGTGGAATGTCCCAGGAGTGAGAGAAGGCGTCCAGCCGTTCCCTGTTCTCCCCTTTTTCCAGAGAAAAATAATGCAGGCATTTGGTATTCTCCCTTGTTGCGAACAAGTCCACTAGAGGATAACCCCACAAAGATGTTAGCCGCTGGAAGATCTCCTCCTTGAGGCTCCACTCGTTTGGTAGGATCTTTCTTCTGCTTAGAAAGTCCGCCCTTGAATTCTCCGTGCCTTTTAGATGAGTGGCAGATATTGACAGAGTGTGTTGTTCTGCCCACAAAAATATTTTCCGAGCTAGGGTACTCAGGAGAGGAGACCTGGTTCCTCCTTGTCTTTTTATGTAGGAGACCGTAGTTGTATTGTCTGATAGAATTAGGAGGTGTTGGTGGGCAAGAAGAGGAGTGTTCGCGCTGAGTGCTTCCCATACTGCTTGCAACTCTCGGAAATTTGAGGACCTTCTTGTAATCTCCTCTGTCCAGGTACCCTGGGAAATTTGCTGAGGCATCACTGCCCCCCAGCCCCTCTGGCTCGCGTCTGTCTGGATTGGGATGTAAGGGCTGTTTGACCAGAAGATCCCTTTCCTCAGATTTCCGTCTCCCAACCACCATAGCAGGTCCTCCTTGACGGCAGGTGGGATTGGGATTTTCCTGTCCAGATCCTCCTGTTTTCTGTTCCAGGATCTTAAGATCCATCCCTGGAGTATTCTGGAATGGGCCTGACACCAGGCTACCGAGGAGATGCAGGCTGTTAGAGAGCCCAGAATCTTCATAGCTTCTCTGATAGAGATCACTGATTTTCTCCTGAACCTTGTTATCAGATCCTTGATGTGGTCTCCCTTGTCCTGTGGAAGGAACGACATTTGGTAAACTGAGTTCAGGTTTACACCCAGGAATTTCCTCACAGTAGCTGGGGAAAGTTCTGACTTCTGGTAGTTTACTATCCATCCCAGTCTTTTTAAGGTTTCTAGGGTGAGATCTCTGGAGAAGAGTAAGCTCCCCCTGTCTTGGCCAACAATGAGCAGGTCGTCTAGGTACGGGACGATCAGTACGTCCTGTAGTCTGAGAGACGCCACCACCTCTGCCATCACCTTTGTAAAGGTCCTTGGTGCAGATGATATTCCAAAGGGGAGTGCACAGAATTGAAAGTGTAGTGTAGCACCCTCTGGAGACAAGACAGAAAACCTTAAAAACCTTTGTGAGAAATGGTGTATAGGGATGTGATAATATGCATCCTTTAAGTCTATAGTGCACATTAATGCATCTTGGTGAATAATGTGTGTGGCTGATCTTACCGACTCCATCCTGAATTTCCGGTAGACGATAAACTCGTTGAGACCTCTCAGGTTGATGATTAGTCGGTTTGTGCCGTTCGGTTTCTTTACCAAAAAAAGAGAAGAGTAAAAACCGGATTTCTCTTGATCCTGTGGAACAGGAATAATCACTCCAGAAGACAAAAGAGAAGTTACTTCTTGCCATATTAAACTGTGGGATGTAAGTGACATGGAAGGTGAAGGTGGCATATATTTCGTAGGGGGAAGTCTGAGGAATTCGATGTTGTAACCATGCAGTAATATATCTAAGACCCAGGGATTTGAAGTGACCTTCGTCCATTCTCCTCTGAATCTTAGCAACCTTCCCCCTACTATGGCATCATTGTTTTTTGTTTCTATTAGGGTCTGTTGGGGTGGAGAACAGAAACCCTCTCCCTTTACCTCCTTTCGGGTAGCTCCAGCGTCCCCTTTTCCCTTTATCCTTGTAGGAATCCCTTTTGAAGTCTCGAAAGGGCTGCTTCTTGGGTATCGATCTCTCAGGAAAGCCCTTTTTCTTATCTGATGCTCTCTCAAGTATAGCATCCAACTCTGGGCCAAACACAAACTCCCCTGAGAAGGGAAGACTGCACAGTTTTGCCTTGGATCTGATGTCCCCGTTCCACTGTTTTAGCCACAGCGCCCGTCGGGTAGAGTTAGTAAGTGCTCCCTCCTTTGAAGCGAAACGAATTCCCTCGGCAGCAGAATCTGCGAGGAAGGCTGTTGCAGATTTCAGCAAAGGAAAGTTCTCCAAGATTGTTGATCTCGGAGTCCCTTCCTTGATGTGGGATTCCAACTCATTCAGCCAGTACAGCAAGTTCCTTGCGACTGAGGTGGAAGCCAAGTTAGTTTTCAGACTGAGCATGGAGGTCTCCCAGGCCTTTCTCAACAGGGAGTCAGACTTCCTGTCCATAGGGTCCTTTAATTGGGCCGCGTCCTCAAAAGGAAGGTCAGTCTTCTTTACTATTTTGGTAACTTGCACATCCATCTTTGGACAAGTGTCCCATACTTTAGACTCCTCGGGCTCAAAAACAAGTCTCTTCTTAAAGTTTTTGGACACGATAACCCTTTTTTCTGGCTCTTGCCACTCCTCAGAAACCAGCTCCTTTAACGTGTCATTCAGGGGAAACACCCTCTGGCGTTTTGCCTTCAATCCCCCAAATAGTTCCTCCTCCTTAGATCTAGGGGGAAGAATCTCCTCGATTTCCAAGGTCTGTCTAATTGCTTTTAAGAGACCATCGAGTTCCTCGAACTGAAACAGATGACGTGAATCTTCTGTTTTTTGTGAGTCCGTAGGATCATCATCTTCTACGTATGAGCATGAGGGAGCTTCAGAATCATCCCCCCCCTCAGATATAGAAGAATCCGGCTCCACTCTAGGTTTCTTACACGGTGGAGGCCTGGACGTAGCAGCGGCCACTGAAGAGCTTATTTTCTCCTCGATAAACCCCTTTAATTCGTCTAAGAAGGATGTCTTTTCCTCTCTCATAAAATTGTCGATGCAAGACTTGCAAATCGGCTTTTTGTATGAGTCGGACATAGAGTGGGCACACATGTTGCACTTTCTAAGCCGGCTTTTCTCGGGTTTTTCAGACCTGCTCGTCTTATCCCCTTTATCCTCCTTGCCTTTCGTTTTAGACCCTTGGTCTTTCTCCTGAAAGGGCAAGCGGAGGATAATAAATGACCCACTATTTTACACACAGTAAAAAACCCAAACCTGCACAAAATCCCACTTACAGAAACCGGAGGATGCAGGAAGGTAGGGTCTGCCTCGTCAGCCATCATAAAAGCCGTGGAAGCGCACAGGAAAATTTCAGAAATACACAGCACAGGAAACCAGCACCGCAGCGTCACACACAGATCTTAGACCTGAGATCAGCGTGACTACCTGCTCCAGGTGACCTTAAATACCTTAATGGGGAGCCCATCCCCCTGTAGACTTCGCCTGCGCCGTGCTCCCGTTCCCAGGGATGCATTGCGGTCCTGTGAGCCGCCACTTCCGGTCGCGACCGGAAGTCGTCATCGGACCTCGAGGACGCCGGGAATTGTAGTTTTTTCGGCCGCCGCGCGCTCACACACGGATCGCGGAGCGGCGGCCAGGACGAACGGACTGGAAGGGCGGCGAAAGGGAGGACACAAGGCCGACCGAACGCCCCAGCCCGCCGGGATTTAGCCAGCCAGGACTACCCGTAAGTTTACTTCGTCCCCCCCCCCCCCTGGAGGAGAGAGGGCACCTCTCTTGTCCTGCCTCGGCAGGGACAGGAAGAACACTGGCGGGAGGATGCAAGGGGGGGAGCATTTAACCTCTCTTCTTCCTGTCCCTGCAGAGGTCAAGGGGCATCCTCCAGGTTGGGCCGTCATGGGGGACGAAGCGGAAAATATAAATCTTGAGGTCACCTCAAGATTTAGGTCACCTAAAGCATTCAAGATCTTTACTAAGTTCTGTAAGAAGGAAATAAAAATCAGTCAAAATTAAAAAATGACTCCTACTCAGAATGGTCACCAGTTATATGTTGTGTACACAAGAGTTCGGTGCTAGGCCCTCTACTGTTTAATATATTTATTAATGATATAGAGGTAGGTGTCTGTTTTTGCAGATGACACCAAGCTGTGTAGTGTAATACAGTCTATGGAGGATGTTTATAGGTTGCAGGGTGAATTGGACAAACTGAGTGTTTGGTCATCCACTTGGCAAAGTGGGTTCAATGTGGATAAATGTAAGGTTATAATTCACATGCAACATATATCCTAGGGGGAGTTAAGCTAGGAGAGTCTTGTTGAGAAGGATTTAGGAGTGCTAGTAGATCATAGATTAAATAACAGCATGCAATGTCAATAAGCTGCCTCTAAAGCCAGCAAGATCTTCTCATGTATCAAAAGTGGTATGGATTTCATATTACCACTGTAAAAGGCGTTGGTTCAGCCTCACCTGGAATATGCCGTCCAGTTCTGGGCACCAGTCCATAAAAAGGATGCCCTGGAGCTGGAGAGGGTACAATGAAGAGCCACAAACATGGAGAATCTCAGTTATGAGGAAGGATAAAAAAAACAACAACTAGATTTATTTAGTATGGGAAAAGAGACGATTAAGAGGATACATGAATAATTTATATAAATATAAATGAATGGTCTATGCAAAAAATATGGTGGAAAGTTGTTTCAGGTTAATCAAATAAAAAGACAAGGGGACACTGTCTCTGTCTGGAGAAAACAGAGTTAAACACAAGAGGGGACAGGGCTTTTTTATTATGA
Organism: Engystomops pustulosus; assembly: GCF_040894005.1. Taxonomy (NCBI): domain Eukaryota; kingdom Metazoa; phylum Chordata; class Amphibia; order Anura; family Leptodactylidae; genus Engystomops; species Engystomops pustulosus. The sequence goes on along the minus strand of NC_092415.1, from coordinate 125,723,270 downwards.
GAACTATCTGTGGAATAGCCTGCCTCACGTGTTGGTCACAGCAAGCACAACAGAGTTTCAAGAATGGCCTACATACCTTCTTTTTTTTTTAATCAGATTGATCTTTATTTATTTTTACATTTTAAGGCAAACAATACAGCGCCAACAATACCCCAATGTTATTACTTATAATAAGTTTAGCAATGCCCCAGCCCTTCAGCACCTTCCCAGACCAACAAAATCATTCATACCCCGACATTCGTACCCCCCACGCTAATCCTACCTCTCAGCAATGCTTGTGATGCCAGCCCCGGTGTATCCAACCACTCACTCCACAATTTCTCAAATTTCTCCCTTTTTTGGAATACCGCCCGTTCATTTAGCAACAGCCCATTCGCTTTTGTAAGGAATTCTGCTTTGGTGGGCGAAACAGGCTGCATCCAGTGGGCAGCAATGGTCTTCCGCGCAACCAATAGTATGCGGCCAACCGCCGTTTTACATCTAACTGCACCTCCTCCATGCATCCCAACACACACAGCAGTATGTTCCTAGGCAAATGTGTAGAGAAAACCTTATCAAGAAGATCCAGCACTCCTGACCAAAAGGATGACAGATGTGTGCAGGTCCACAGCATGTGAGCCATATCTGCAGGAGCTTCCCCACACTTTGGACAGTTATCATCAGGACGGATACCTATATCATGCAATAGTTTAGGCGTACAATAAGCGCGGTGTAAAATATATATTTGAGATAATCTACCCGATTCACTGATGGACATAGACGGGATCTCCTCCAGTATCCCCTCCCATTGGTCATCCGTGATATTACCTATGTCCCTTTCCCACTTCTGCCTGACCCTAAGGGGGTAGCTGTCCAAAAATGTATCCAATAAGAGACGGTACACCAAGGATATCAATCCTGGTAGATAATCAGCATTGGCCACACATCGAATAATTGGATCCTTCCTGATTTCTAAGGGAGTTAGTCGCTTTTGTGCGTCAAATGCATGGCGGACCTGCAGATACCTGTAGAAGCTGCCTTACGGTTAGGATATCTCTTCCTTCAGTTGCTGAAATGATTTAATGCTACCTTCCTCGCATAGTTGGGACAGTTTAACCAGGCCCACCGAGACCCAATACTCGTTGTCCTCCATTTTAGCAAATACACCGAGCGTCCCATTATGCCATAAGGGGGTATATTCTGTAAAGCCTGTAATCCCTCTAACCTGCTTCACTTTCCCCCATAGGGTGTAAGCTTCATTGTCGGAAACCAATCAGTTTCCCGGCGAAGCCCCCCCCCCCCCATCCAAGGTCATGAGTAGCCTCGTAGTACCTAAATAGTAGCTAACATCCCTGCTGAGACCCCTACCATTGTGTCAGCCCCCCACCCCTGTAGGTGTTGGAGTTGCGCTGCCAAATAGTAAAGCCATGGATTGGGGAGGGCTAATCCCCCGTTAGTCTTTGAGTGCTGCAAAGTTTCCAACTTGATGCAAGGGTGTTTCCGCCCCCACACCAAGTCTCTTATTAGGGCATTTATCCTGTGAAACATATTAAGGGGTAGCCATATAGGGGCATTCTGCAGGGTGTACAGCAGCTGGGGCATCACCACCATCTTTACAAGGTTCAGACGGCCTATTACCATCAAGGGAAGCTTACACCAAGCTGCTATCTTGGTTCTTAGTAAGAAGTGGCGTCAAGTTAAGTTCTTCAAAGTCCCATAGAAACCACTGGTATGGGAGTCCCCAATCCCGCCAAGGCACCATCCAAACGATCCACTGCCATCAAGGCCGACTTATGCCAATTAACAGTAAGGCCTGATAGGGATCCAAATTCATCCAACAGGCGCATTGCCGCCGCCAAAGAGGGCCGGTGTCTCCCAGAAACAATAAAGCATCATCCGTGTACAGCGCTATTTTATTGTGTAACTGGCCACATCGAAACCCCTCAATATCCGGAGACAGCCTCACTGCCGCTGCTAATGGCTCTATGGCGATGGAGAACAGCATGGGTGACAAAGGGCAACCTTGTCGTGTACCCCTAGTAAGGGGAAACCACTCAGACAATTCTCCATTTGCAGAATATAATACTTTGACCCAAGATATAAAATTAGGTCCAAAACCGATCACCCGCATGACCTCCCAAAGATATTGCCATTCCACGCTATCAAAGGCCTTAGCGGCATCTAGTGTTAAAACTGCTCTCTGACCGATGTTATCTGCGGGGATCTGTAGGTTGAGTAGCAATCTCCGAATATTGATAGAGGTCGATTTCTGGGGCATAAAACCCGTCTGGTCGGAGTGAATAATGGAGGGGATGACACGTATTAATCGATTGGATAAGGTCTTGGCTAGTATCTTCACATCAGTGGATAACAAGGAAATGGGCCTATATGACTCCGGTACCTGAGGGTCCTTCCCTTCCTTAGGTATTACCACGATAATAGCTTCCTTCATCGACCGGGGTAAGTCCCCTTTCTCAAAGGATTCCTCAAAAACCTTTAGTAGCTTAGGCAACAAGATTCCCCCAAATTTTTTGTATAGCTCCATTGGCATCCCATCCACCCCTGGGGCCTTGTCGTTGGCCATCGCCTGCGTTGCCTCTTCTATCTCCTCCAAAGTCAGAGGGCCCTCCAGCATATCCCTATGCTCTGCTGATAGTTGAGGTAGGGAGAGTTTAGCCAAAAAATTCTCAATATCTCTATCTGACGCCTGCATTCTTGTTGTGTACAGGTCTGCGTAAAAGGTCTGCAAGACATCTAGAATACTTTTAACATCAGTGCACACTACCCCGTTTGGCGCCTTGAGAGAACCAATATGGGTTGCCCCTTGCTGCGCCTTCGAGATGACAGATAGCAAGTGGCCTACTTTCTCCCCTTCCTCAAAAAATCTTTGTTTCATAAACATACGCTTCCGAGCCGCCCCCTCTAGCAAGTGTGTGTTAATTACCCCCTGAGCCTGTCGCAGTCTGTCTTTGATCAGGTCAGTAGGGTTTTCAATAAAGTCCGCTTCTGCCCTACGCATTTCCAAGTGCATAGCCTCATCTAATGCCCGAGTCCTAGATTTGGTAACACTCACATATATCATAAGAACCCCCCTCAAAAAGATTTTCATAGTCTCCCATGTCCATTGCTGCGAGTCACAATCTACATGCGCCTCAAAGAACTGAGTGAGGTCGCCCGGAACATTACTAGTCACCAGCGGTTGAGTCAACCAAAAGGGATTAATTCTCCACAATCTCATAGAGGTATGAGGTTCCCCGGGTGTGGTAAAGGAGATTAACATAGGGGAGTGATCAGACAATGTCCTCTGGAGGTACTGGACATCTGTCACTCAAAGTAACATTCCGGAATCCCCCAGCGCCAGGTCAATCCGAGAGAGAGTACCATAGGTAGAGGAACAGCAGGAGTATTGTCTAGAGCACGGGTATCGGACCCTCCATAGGTCTATCATACCCACCTCCGAGATCAGAGTACCAAAGGGAGTCACCCCTACCGCCCTACCATCTGTCAGCAGTCTATGTCTGTCCAGGTCTTCATGAGGGACATTGTTGAAATCTCCCACCACCAAATAGGGTATCCCTGGATGCTTTGCAATATATGCCAACACCAAAGTACATACCACATTCGAGTATGGAGGAGGGATGTATACTGTAATAAGCAGAAAGGAGAATGTACCGACATTACATTTCAGACAGATATACCTCCCCTCCGTATCCACTACTTTATCTACACGTTCCAAAGGTATATTCTTATGCACCAGAATGCTCACCCCCCTTGCGTATGTGGAATAGACAGCATGGTAGGCATTTCCTATCCAGGGCTTATTCATCAAATGGATATGATCCTCAGACAAATGTGTCTCCTGAAGACAATATATGTCAGGTTGTTGTCTAAGCAGGTACTGAAAGACCCCCATACGCATCAGACAGGCCTCTCACATTCCAACTAACTATTTTCACAATCATCGCCATCTATCCTTACATACATACCAGAGTTGCAGCCGCCCTTTCCCACCACACACCGACATAGCATCCATCCGCTTTCTCCCAGGGCCGGAACCAGACCCTCCCCCCCCCACAACAATAACAAGTACCACAAGTGACTCCTAATACATCTCCATCCACCTCTGAGTGTGCACTGCATATTTCTCATATATAACCATCTTGGATTCAGTACTACTCATCAGGTACATCTCCCACCCACCTCCCCCCTATTCCCACCAAATAGTGGAGGGAAGACAGGATCTTCCTACCCTTAACAAAACTATCCGGATCACTACTTTTACTCCAGAACCATTGAATTTAACACTGTATAATAAACATAAAATGTAGAAAAACTGCCCCTTCTGCAGATATCTTATCAGGAGCACCATACAGTAACAGCCGCAGGTGCATTAGGGCAACACATCAGAAACTCTTATCTTAAAGGTCTCTATAACAGAGGTCGATCAGTCCCCCTCCTCCGGTACACGATTCCGCAGTTGGCCTTCATGTTGGTCTAGCCATTGCAGGGCTGTTTTAGGATCCTCAAAAAAGTGGGTAGTCCCCAATGCCACCACTCGCAACTTGGCTGGGAATATCATAGAGTAGGGGACATTCATGGCTCGTAACCTGCGGTTTATGTCCAAGAACTTGGCTCTTCTGCGCTGCACATCTTGAGAGTAGTCCGGAAACAGAGATATTTTAGCCCCGTTGATGGTGAGGTCAGGATTATCCCGGGCCTTACGCAGAATAGTATCCCTGTCTCTGAAGTGTAAAATCTTTGCCAACATTGGTCTAGGTGGGCGACCTGGTGGTAGTGGTCTTGTGGGGTCCCTGTGGGCCCTTTCGATGGCAAACAATGGAGATAGCGTCTCTTTCCCAAATTTCTGAAGCAGCCAATGCTCAATAAATGTTGTGGGATCTTGGCCCTCTTCTTTCTCGGGTATCCCCACGAGCCGTACATTATTTCTGCGTGCCCTATTCTCTAGGTCATCGGTTTTATCCCAAAGAGCGCCAATCTCATCCTGTGCCCTTCTGGAAGCTTTTTTGCATTTCGCAATATCATCCTCAAGATCTGAGGTTCTCTGCTCTACCTCAGTAGTGCGTTCAGATATTCTATGCACCTCATGGCGCAAAATGGAGAGGTCTTCCCGCATGCCCCCCCACTTGTTGTGTGAGAGAGCTAATGCCTGTATTACAGCGGGCCACTGCCTTCAGAACATCAGCGATAGTGGGCTCCGCTTCCTGTGAGGAGACTTTAGTAGGCCTGGGTGTCTGTGTAAGTGTCCGGTCACCCACCTCCATATCAGAGAGCTCGTCCTCTGACAATTCCGGGTCAAGTCCAACCGAGCCAGCTGTCCGCTGCCATGAGTCGTCAGGAGGACCCAATCGGCTCCCTCCTGTCTGCCTGGCAAAGCAGCCCAGCCGGTCCGCGATGTTCTTCTGCCGGTGGGAAGATGTGGGAGTAGGTGCGGAGGCGCCAGCTCCATCTTGAAAATCAGGGCCGCGGTGTCTAAGCGTACCGGAGGATGTCAGCAGCAGGATCCTCGGTTCTGGGCAACCACCGGATAAAAGCAGGATAACTGGTGGGAGCTCTCCCTATGCGCGTCTTACTGCATGCTCCGTCAGGCCACGCCCCCTAGATACTTTTTTACAACTAAATAATATTGACGGTTATGTTATATAGAATTGCTCCCCCTAATTCCCTTTCCCATCCAATCCCTTCCCTTGCTTCGTTGAACTTGATGGACAAGTGTCTTTTTTCAACCATATAAACAATGACCGATGCTCTGGTGTTATTTAAAACCAACAACAGCAGCTATGTGTTGCACACTTCTCTCATTGGGCAAGAATGTGTAGCTGGCGTCTCAGGTTGGAGTTTTACATGCGCATTTTTATTGCTCTTTTGGGAGTATATTTTTAATTGAAATAAATCCTGAGGGTTAAACTGTACTACGCTATCTGCGGGTGGATTTCTTCCAGTGATCCACCACGACATACGGTGCAAACGGAGGAGGTTACAGGAGAAACGCAGGAGTGTTTGGTCTGAATAGCGGTATATTGCTATCGGAGGATTCAGGAACTTGTGCTGGAGGAGTGTGAACTACTCTACTTGTGGAGTGATATATTGGAAGGATAAGGACATACGGAAGGGAGTGAATCGGGAGCTCCGGTCAGAACTTATTCTCTATGTTTTGTGAAGCTGCTGAGAAGTCTAAACAGAGATACTGAAGCAAAGAGTGAAGAATTATAATCTTTCTAGTTTCTCCAAGTATTGCATCGCAATCTTTTCTACCAAGCAGCAGAGCAAGCATGGGTCATGAAGCAGTGCATGGAGGAGGTGGTTTTGCCAAAATTCTATAAGTTTGTTCTATTTCATACACCAGTAAAAAAAAGCAGCTTGTGGTAGGACCTCCTTGAACCAATTTTCAACAAATGAGCCTGGTTTGAAAAACAGGAAATGAACGAGTCAGGAAATGAAGGAGCACTTTGATTAGCAACTAAGCTGTAATATTAAATATTACGTTCATAATTATTGCTTCATATTACAAAAAAAAAAAAAAAATCTGGAACTTACAATACGCCCATCTCCGCTCCCAATGTCAACAATGGTCCCACTTCGAAACTGAAGCATTTTCAATACGTTTTCTACTTGAATCTCTGAAGCAGGTACATACGGAAGACACATTTTTCTTAAAGCAGGTGCCACAAATGGAGTAGCCACAGCATATACTGCCAATAAAGTGCCTCCCACAACACCGGTTGCAACCAGTCCCCATCTATTAGTTTTCTGAGGTCCATTATTATGATTAAAAGTTTTCTCTCCTTCTGAAGTACTACCTCTTGCATGTGACATCTGCAAAAAAAGACAAAGAAATCTTAATAACAACACTAAAAAAAAATGCAAAACACAGCTTATGTATGCAAGTTTTCAACCAAGTTTAAAGTAAATATATTAAATTGAAGAAGATCTAGTCACATGGGGCAAACATCCTGCCATTCCGTTAACAGAAATGAAAGTTGGTGCACCGTAGTATATTGCTTAACTGATGATACATCCTAGGGTTTAACCCCTTAAGAACATAGTCAGTTTATAGCTTAAGGCTCAGCCCCGTTTTTTGGATTCTGACATGCGTCGCTTTATATGGTTATAACCCATGAACACTGTTACTTATCAAAGCGATTCTGAGATATATCTGCTATATATCTGGATAACTTATTTTAATGTCACACGACTTACAAATCGAATATCGGTTTTCTGTATTTTCAAAATTGACTATTTTGGGAAAAATTCTTTTGAATGAAATGTTGAATAAAAACATGAAAAAAAACCCTATATATCAACCCATTTTCAAATCTGCAACCCTCAAACTATCAGAAACAGCTTTTAGGAAGATTGTTATCCCCTTGAGATCTTCATATTAATTATATCAAAATAAAGGTGAAATTTAGAATGTTTATTTAGCCCTAAAATTTACACCTTTCCAAAAATAAAGGTGTAAAACCCACATGTCCAATCCTGGGCACCGGTCCATAAAAAGAATGCCCTGGAGCTGGAGAGGGTTTAATGAAGAGCCACAAAAATGATCAGGGGTATGGACAGTCTCTGTTATGAGGAAACATTAACCCTTTCCCGACGCAGCCCTTTCATTTTTTGCTTTTTCATTTTTTACTCCCCACCTTCAAAAATCTATAACTTTTTTATTTTTCAATGTACAGAGCTGTGTTATGGCTTATTTTCTGCGTAACCAACAAAAGAACAAAAGAGAGGATACGTATGATGGACTAAGGTAATATCAAAAAAACTTTATTAATACATAAACACAGTAACAACAAAACCACATAATAAAAACACTTAAAAAGTGCACCATGCAAGGTGTACTTGACCTCCCAGGACCAGTGTGTCCTGGGCTCCCCAGCCCCAAGCCGACCAAGTCAAAACGACAAATGTGTGATGCAGGACAATGAGGGGAGTACTAAATACAGCTGAATAACATCAAATTGCAACAGGCAATATGTGCATACATAAAGTGACCGGTGCAAAAAATAAATGAACCCAACAGTCCTGTATATAGTAGCCTAAATGCCTGAAGTATACGGTACCTAATGTGGATCCATATGGTAAGGTGAGAGAGGCAGAAAGGCAAGGTCGGAGTGGGGAGGAGGAGGAGAGAGGAGCGAACCCCACGCGTATCGTCACCTGCTCCGGTGACTTCCTCAGGGGTGTGTGGCTCAATACCATCGTGGTCCTGTTTATATGGGGTCCCCCCGCCCATAGGAACAATCCCCGCCCCCACACAAAAAACCCTATTACCTGCTAATTTGGCAGCTGCAGATGGCATGTGGTGGAATGGATCACGCATATGCGGAAGTGATCTAGATCATGTGACCAGTCAGCTGCAGGAAGTGATCCAGATCATGTGACCAGTCAGCTGCAGGAAGTGATCTAGATCATGTGACCAGTCAGCTGCAGGAAGTGATCTAGATCATGTGACCAGTCACATGATCGGAGTTTACTCAGATGAAAACAAAGACGGATAAATGCGCCTGCGCTGAGAAATGGTGTAACTTGCATCGCCGATTCAAGATAAGTATATGATACAGTGAAGCAAGGATCATGTTTTTGCCACAAAGGACCAAGATGTGTGTGAGATTGTAATAATAGAGTACTTGACCAATCACATAGTAAGCGTTTGTTCAAATGAACACAAATACGAATAATACCACCTATATTGCAGATTCTAAATATGTATAAAGAATAATGGTGTAATAACAGAGAACAGAGAAAGTCAGAGTCCTAAAATACGGAAAGTACACTCTTTTTTACGGAAAGAATCGAAAGCGATCACCAGACACCGGTCACGTGATCGGGGTCTACTCAGATGAGAACAAGGACGGGTAAATGCGCCTGCGCTGAAAAATGATATCACCTGCATCGCCGATTCTAGGTGAGTATACAGTGAAACAAGGATCATGTTTTCATTAAAAAAAAAAATAAATTATTATAAATATATAAAATAATGGAATATAGACCAATCACATGGTGAGAGTCGTGAGCGACGCATGATTACTGAGTGAGACATTATGGCCAAATATTACACAAAAATTTTTTTTTTATTATTATATAGACGATGATCATAAACAATAACTATATTCCAACCAAGGGGTACGATGGCCAGTGCATCTGTAACCCTCTTTTTGGGTGGTAGAGTCCCGACTCAGTGAAGTTGTGCAATAAACAAGTGATAATGGTACAGATCAAAGCCGTGCCAAACCTATGAACACCAGCAGTTTTATGAAAATATGGTCTTATAATAGAAGGCCCAAGCAGTATTCCAACAGAGGGGTACGATGGCCAGTGCATCTGTAACCCTCCTTTTAGGCGGCGGAATATCGACTCAGTGAAGTTGTGCAATAAACAGGTGATTATAATATAAATCAAAGCCGTGCCAAATCCGTGTATACCGACGGTTTTATGAAAGTCTGATCCTATAATAGAAAACCCAAACAGTAGAAACGACAAGATATTATGGAATACAGAAGAGCGTGAGTTATCTGCAGGCGGAATGCCCAATGTTATGCAGCCAAGTGGCGAACTTGGGAAAAAACAAAAAAAAACAAAAAAAAAAAACAAATTACACTTCAAAATGGTGGTATTTAATATTCCATGCTGTGTACTGGGAAGTGGGAAAGAAATTTCAAATGCAGTGAAATTTGTGCCGTATTCTTGTGGGCTTGGATTTTACGGATTTCACTGTATGCCCCAAATGGCATGTCTACTTTATTCTTTGGGTCGGTACGATGATGGGGATACCAAATTTGTATAGGTTTTATAATGTTTTCATACATTTACAAAAATTTTGTCGGCTTTTGATGACGTTTACATTTTTAGGACTGTAAGACATTTTGATCACTTTTTATAGAATTTTTAATATTTTTTAAAATGGCAAAAAAAATGGCATTTTCGACTTTGAGCACTATTTTCTGTTATGGGGTTAAACGCAGTGAAAAACAGTCATTATGTTTTGATCGGGCATTTCCATATGCGTTGATACCTAATGTGTTTATGATTTTTACTGTTTATTTATATTTATATGAGTTCTAGGGAAAGGGGGTGATTTGAAATTGTTATGTTTTTTTATTATAATTTTTTTTACTACAATTTTTTTTACTTTTATTTTAATTTTTACTATTTTTCAGACTCCCTAGGGTACTTTAACCCTAGGTTGTCTGTACGATCCTATCATATACTACAGTATGGCAGTATATAGGGATTTTCCTCCTCATTCATTACAATGTGCTGATAGCACATTGTAATGTATGGGTTAACGCGAAGTAGACTTGGGTCTTCGGAAGACCCGAGGCTGTCATGGAGATGGATCGCTGCTCCCCGATGACGTCACAACGCCACCATCTTTTTGAAACTGCCAGCGGCGATCAGCGGGAAAAACACCCACGATCGGTGCCAGCAATATGCAGCAAAGACTTACTGGTTATGGAGAGGGCTCAGCCTGTGAGCCCTCTCCATGCACCTGGCATGTGACATAGTATTACATCACATACCGGTAAGGGGTTAAAACAACTAGATTTGTTTAATCTGGAAAAGAGATGACTACGTCCATACAAAAAGTATTGTGTAAATTTGTTCCAGATTAAATCGAATCAAAAGACAAGGGGAACTGTCTACGTCTGGAGAAAACAAAGTTTAATCACCAGAGGCGACAGGGCTTTTTTATTATGAGAACTGTAAATCTGTGGAATAGCCACAGAACCGATGCCTTGTAGTGTAGTGGTAATATTACAATTTTTATGATCTACTAGTACGCCCAGGTCCTCCTCAACAAGAGACTCTCCCAGATTAGTAAATCTGGGAGTCTCTTGTTGAGAAGGACCTTGGCGTACTAGGTCCTTTTTTTATTTTTACTATTTTTCAGACTCCCTAGGGGGAGTACCCCCAAGGACATGTTGCCTGTGGATTATTAGCCCCCAGGTGCATATTCTTACATTTATCCACATTGAACCTCATTTGCCAAGTGGATGACCTAACACTCAGTTTGTCCAAGTCCCACAGCAGCCTATGAACATCCTCCATAGACTGTATTTCACTACATAGCTTGGTGTCATCTGCAAAAATAGACAGTGCTATTAATTCCTACCTCTATATCATTAATAAATATATTAAATAATAGTGGGCAAAGCACAAAAGCCTGGGGTACATTTATCCACATTGAAGACTATGAAGATGAAGACTTGTTTTTTGTTGGACATGTTGTACGTTAAAAAACTTATATACTCCTGAATGTTACTGTTTCAATCATTTTTTATTGCATTTTTGTGGGATGAAATAGGTAAAAACCATAAGGAGGGTTTTTAAGTGTGTGGGTTTGATTTATTGATTTATTCCAAACATGGTGATTCTATATATGTGAGGTTTGTGTTACGATTTAGACTTTTTTGCGCATTATCCATCTCTTCATATGTTGTTACGGGGCCTATGGGCATATTGTGAAAGCAGTAATGAAAAAAAGTAAAAATCCCCACATTACACCACTTTGTCATCCATAAATATAATAATAAAATGTAATAAAAAGTTATCAGACTTTTAAACATTTACCTAAATTGTTTAAAAAAAATGTATCCTGCAAAATATTACACCTTACACTCTGAACACCTTTTTACTCTAAACACTAAAGAAAAAAAAAAAAAAAAAGGTAAAGGTGTCCCTTTTCTTTCAACATAACAAAAAAAAAAAATGAATTAGGTAAATCCATGATTGTATTTACCCAAATAATAAAGTGGCATTTGTAAGCGCATTCACTATGCGATCCACAGTCAAAGATTTTTGAAGATATTTTATTTGCTCTTTATGAGTCACCGAACAGGCCATTAATAATAGGAATTATTCTTACAGTTAATTTGGTTTCCATTATTCCACCATGATGGCCCCACCTGGAGGATGCCCCTTGACCTCTGTAGAGAAAGGAAGCAGAAAGGATAAATACGCATCCCCAGCATCTGCACTCCAGTGTCCAAATTTCTACAAGGCGGTGGATGCAACCCATTTTATTCTTCATGTTACTTAACATACAAAAATAACAGTAACTCAAGAAGAAAAAAAACTGTTACAGGATGGGAAATATTACATGGAAACCAAATTAACAGTAAGAATAATTCCATTTTCAATTGCGTCCCCAAGACAGCCCCACCTGGAGATATACCATTAGGGCGGGACCATAGCTTGGAGACATTTACTCCCAAAAGAGAGGTATTTAGAGTTTAACATGTCCAATCTATAGTGTCCAACAAATTTTCTAGCACAGGAACAGGTGGCCGCTATGCAGATCTGCTCGATGAACGCACCCCTTTTCTCTGCCCAGGATACCGCCATAGCTCTTGTAGTGTGTGCATTTCTTCAGCTTCATAAGAGTCTTTAATCACAGTTCTTATCCATCTGACTATAGAGGCTTTTGACGCCTTTAGGGCTTTATTTTCACCATGAAACTGTAAGAGAAGGTTAGAGTCCTTCTGCCAACCTTGGGTGGCTTCAATATTTTCAATACAGTACGTCATACATGAACAGAGGGCCAGGATTGTTCCTTTTCTGAAGTCAAATTCTGGCAGAATGAAGGCAGGATGATTTCCTGACTACGATGGAACTTCGTACTTGGTTATTCTGTAATCACAAATTCTTAAATAGGGTTCAGTTACAGAGATTGCCTGAATTTCACCCAACTTTCTAGTGGTTGTGATGGTCACTAAGAGAGCAGTTTTTTTCAGGCACTTTTTCAAACCGTTGACGTCACCATGTCACGACATGCACAATATAAGCATTGTCAGCAGCCGTTCTCATGAAGGAAACCAGCAACTGGTTGTATGAACAGTGTAACAATTTCATTAATCAATACAGGTGAATATTAAAAACAAAGCATACACATTAATAGATGAAAAAAAAGTGATGCTTGACAATAGTATCTACATGTCATCTTAACAGGACAAGCATATATAGATTTTCTCTTCTTATATCAGAGTCAAAAATAATGAGGTAAACATTTTTATAAAAAATTATATAGAATTCATATTGTTAAGGTCATTGAGTATCAATTCCCCAATTCAAATCTACTATGAACAGGTGATTTTTTGATAATAGGACTACGTGTAAACGCTATCAGAGAACGTGTACTGTATTTAACTGTATAAAAATATGCCAATTCCCTTGAGTTAATTCTTACGTTTTGTTACAGAACTTTCTTTTCGCAGTTCTTCCTGGGTAAGTGAAGATGCTTTATGTATAGCTTCCTCTGACAATTTTTTGGATAACCTTTAGATCCAAGTCTGTCCATTAATTTCTGAGATTGTAATCTGGACCGAAAGAGAAAACAAGTTTTGTGGCGTTAAGCTTACAAGGTGACATTTGTGTTGATAACATTCATGCATGTGACTAACTCAGAAGTAACTCAGAACTGTGACACTAACATAAAGATTAATAACGTTTCTGACATGACTAACTATCCAATTTGTCTATGGTTTCGTCTAATATTGTCAATCTAACTAACGTTCTTATGGAAGACTGGATTTCTGTTTTTGAAAGGTATACATTTTTCCGTAATAAATTATGTCCAGTATGAAATTGATCTGCAGAGGGAAATACGTATATATCTCTTCTTTATAAAAAAAAATGTTCAGGATCGAGGCCCTGTTGTGACACAGGTTAAAGAGGGTGAAGTCCCTTTAGGTTTCTTTACTTCTGGGTCACCTTCCCCTGTTAACCCCTTAAGGACGCAGCTTGTTTGCAGGTTAAGGCTCGCTACTTTTTTTTTAAATTTGACCAGTGTCTCTTCCTGTGGTAATAACTTTTCAACGCTTTAAGATATCTCTGTGATTTTGAGATTGTTTTCTCGTGAGACATTGTAGTTTATGTTAGTAGTGTCATTTCGGTGATCCGTTCCTTTTTTGGGGGGTAAAAAGTAAAAAATTTAGGAAAAATTTGAAAAAAATAACTATTTTCAAAGTTTCAAATGTTATACTTTTTAGACAAAAAGCGATACCACAAATTTTTTTTGATAGAAACCTTTTGCCATTGGTCTTCTTTTTATATCCATTATTTGTTTTAAGTTTCCATTTTTTTTATGGATGTGAGAAGGTTTGAAGTTTTAGTAGCAACTTCTCAGATTTTCTTGAACTTTGAAAAATGCAAACTTTTTGGTGATCAATTCAGTTTGGAAGTGCCCTATAAAGGCTTATGTACTATATACCCCCACAAGTAACACCATTTTATGAACCTAACATCTCAACCTATTCAAATCAGCATTTAAGAAGTCTGTTAACCCTTTAATTATTTTTCTGGAAGGATATGAAAATGGAGTGGAAATTTTGAAATTTCAATTTTTGATTTCAATCTTTCCAATTTAGCCCTAAAATGGATACATTCAGAAGGAATTTGAGGTAAATATATATTCCTAATTTCTTGCCCTGCTTCTTCCGAGTACGGCAATACCAGACATGTGGATGTCAGCTGCTGTTTCCCCGCACAGTGATGTCCAGAACAGAGTTAGCGATACTGGGAATTTGGAAGGCCAATTTGGCTGCAAATATTTTGTGGTGCCACAGTGTAATTGAAGAGCCCCTGAAGTAAACGTACAATAGAAAACCCAAAATGTCACTATTTCGGAAACTAGACCCCTCAAAGAATTTATCGGTGGTTGTGGTGAGCATTTTAACCCCCAACACGCTGGTCAAAATTGAATGCAAAGTAAATGGTGCAGAGTAAAAATTGCGTTTTTATCTCAAAAATGTCATTTTAGTGCCTCATATACTGTGCCCAACCCATGCCACTTTAGACAAACACCACAAAAATCATTCTGCGGGTTGTCCCGAGTACAGCAATACCACACATGTGGCAATAATTTACATACTGGGCACACAGAAGGGATCAGAACGGAAGGAGTGAAATTTTGATTTTCCAGCTCCGTTTTCACATGTTTGGATTTGGAGTGCCATGTCATGTTGGCAGGGCCCGTGAGGTGCCAGTGCAATAGAAACCCCCAATAAATAATACCATTTCGGAAACTAGACCCCTCAAAGAATTTATCGGTGGTTGTGGTGAGCATTTTAACCCCCAACACGCTGGTCAAAATTGAATGCAAAGTAAATGGTGCAGAGTAAAAATTGCGTTTTTATCTCAAAAATGTCATTTTAGTGCCTCATATACTGTGCCCAACCCATGCCACTTTAGACAAACACCCCAAAAATCATTCTGCGGGTTGTCGCGAGTACGGCAATACCACACATGTGCCAATAATTTACAGGCTGGGCACACGGCAGGGGTCAGGAAGAAAGAAGCACAATTTAGGTTTTCAAGCTTCGTTTTCACTAGATTGTTAATGGGGGGTACCCCCGAGGTACCAGTACAATAGAAACCCCCATGTAGTGAACCCATTTTGGAAAGGGAACCCCTAAAAGAATGTATGTAGGCTTGTATGAGCATTTTAACCCCTAAGGTGCTGGCTCAAATGTAATACAAAGTGAGTAGTGCAGAGAAACAATTGTATTGCAACTTATCAAATATGCCATTGAAGTGACAAAAGTATTTTGCCCAACTCATGCCACTGGGGAAAAACACATCGAAAATCAATCTGCGGGTTACCCCGGTTAGGGCAATACCCCATAGGAGGCAATAATCTGTAGGATGGAGACACGGCAGGGCTCAAAAGGGAATAACTTGTTGGAGCACAGACATTGTACATTTTTTTTTTCTTTTTGGCATCATGAAAGATTTGTAGATGCCAATAGGGGCCAGTACAGTAGAAACCCCTAAGAACTGACCCTATTTTGGAAACTACACCCCTCCATGAATTAATCTAGGGGTATAGTTAGCATTTTAACCCCACAGGTGGACCCCTGAAAAAGTGCAAAATGGATAGTGCATAGTAAAAAATATCCATTATGTCATTTTGTGCCCAGCTGCTGCCATTGGAGACAAACAACCTAAAAATCATGATGCATGTTTTCCCGGGTAAAGCATACGGGACAGTAATCTACAGGCTGGGCACATGGCAGGGCTTAGAAGGGAAGGTGCGGCATGATGTATAAGCTGTGCGTCAGGGTAACAAGAGGGTACTCTAAAAATCCCGGGATGTATGATAAATTCGGAAACAATCTTTCATACATAACCCTGGTTTTTCTGGGCATGTCTCACAGTGATGAATGGTGTCCTTCCGAATGCCATTTTTGGAGCACACCCTGCACCTCTTTTGTGACCTTCCCTTGCTGGCTGCTTGGGGAACTACTCCTGGAAAGTGCTACCCTGGTACAATACGTGATGTGGCCTCACTTCCAGATGTGCTAGCACTCCCCCCTTCCTGGTCTCCAAAAAGAAAGTACTTTATTACCACCAAATTCCAGGAAAGTTCCCCTCTGGCCGGCATATCGATGCAGCACATAAGCATTATACAATGCCATCTGCATGATGTGCACGGCCAGCTTCTTGTACCACACCCTCGACTTCCGCATGGCATTGTACGGCTGAAGCACCTGGTCAGACAAGTCCACCCCTCCCATGTATTTGTTATAATCTAAAATACAGTCTGGCTTGGGGGTTTCTGTACTGGCACCTCGTACTGGGACAGGGGTGGTGGTGTGCTCATGTATTGTGGTTAATACAAGGACCTCTCTCTTGTCCTTGTACTTAACACACAATACAGAGTCGCTGCATAGTGCCCTGCTTTCGTGCCTTTTAAGTTTTTGCCCAAGCAGCGACTTAGGGAGACCTCTGTGATTTCTGCGTACAGTGCCGCATGCCGCAGTATTTCTGGAAGTGAGGCACTTGAACAGGGTGGTGCTGGTGTAGAAATTGTCCAGGTAGAGGTGGTAGCCCTGGTCCAGCAGTGGGTGCACTAAATCCCACACTATCTTCCCTGTAACACCCAGGAAGGGGGGGCATTCTGGGGGCACTATAGTGGAGTCCTTCCCTTCATATACCCTGAACTTGTATGTGTACCCTGATGAACTTTCGCACAGCTTATACATTTTCACACCATACCTTGCCCTCTTATTGGGCAGGTACTGGCGGAATTGAAGTCTCCCTTTGAATTGTACCAGGGACTCGTCTATGCTCACATGTTTGGCGGGGGTATATGCCTGGGTAAACTCGGCACTAAAATGATCTAATATGGGCCTGACCTTAAATAACCGATCATAACTGGGGTCACCTCTGGGTGGGCACTGTGTGTTGTCAATGTAGTGCAAAAACTTATGGATGGCTTCAAAGCGCATCCTGCTCATTGCCATGCGGAACATGGGGGTGTGGTACAGTATATCTGTGCTCCAGTAGTCCCTGATTGAAGGCTTCTTTACTATCCCCATGAGGAGTATTATGCCCCAATACTTGTGCATCTCTGCTGCAGTGACAGGGGTCCACCTGTAGGGTTGTGCATAAAAGGACGTGGGGTTTTGGGCAATATGTTGTGCAGCGTAGAGATTTGTCTGAAATATAATAATATTCAGCAGCTCCTCATCAAAAAAAAAACTTTAAAAAGTCCACAGCTCTGAGCCCTGTCGTGTCAAAGTTAATGCCAGGATGGCCCAAAAAGTCAGGGACCTGAGGGGTATAATTATCTGGGGCTACCCATGTGGGATCAGTGGAAGCCCCAGACGCTTCTCCTGCAGAAGTCCCAGGCACTTCTCCTGCAGAAGTCCCAGGCACTTCTCCTGCAGAAGTCCCAGGCACTTCTCCTGCAGAAGTCCCAGGCACTTCAATCGCAGAAGTCCCTGGAATCCTACGGCGCCTTCTTGGGGGTCCTTCCAGGTCACTAGAAGATGAGCAGGAGGATGATAATAGGTAAAAGGGACCATCATCCCCACTAGCTGACTCGGTGTCAGAGGTAAGCATGTTATATGCCTCCAACACGGTGTACGTCTTCTGAGACATTGCACACAAAAAAAATAGAGAACTAGAAAAATTAGATAATGTGCACCAAACTACATGGATAAACCGTCTAGCAGGCACACAAAAAAAAAAAAATATAATGCACACCAAACTACACGGACAAGCCACACAGATGGCACACACAAAAAATAATGTGCACTAAACTACACGGACAAGCCGCACAGATGGCACACACAAAAAAAAAGGTAATGCACACCAAACTACACGGACAAGCCGCACAGATGGCACACACAAAAAATAATGCGCACTAAACTACACGGACAAGCCGCACAGATAGCACACAAAAAAAAAAATAGCTAAGTACGGGTACACCTACGGCGCTCTGGAAAAAAATATTACCAGGCACCGAAAAAAAACCTATGTGCACCGCGCAAAAAGGCGCTACAAATGCACCTAGCTCGCCCTAAGACAAATTAACTACCACTAAGACTGCTAAAGACTCTGTGCAGCGCTATTCACACGGCGCACTGAAAAGTGTGTCCAGTGCAGAACAACGCTAACACAGCGCACTGAAAAGTGCGTTTGGGTTCAGAAGGGACAGACAGGGAAAAACGGAAGACACGTGGGATCACACAAGGCGATCACACAGGGAACACACAGGAAAAAACAGATAGGGATAGGGATTTGTAGGGAACAATAGGGATCAGATAAGGATCAGAACACTATTTATAGTGTAAAAGTGTATTTTGGTGCACACAGTAACGCTCTTTCCTCTCTCCAGCGATACCAAACCAAAATGGTGCCGCTGGAGGAAGAGGAAAGGGCTAAAACCACGTTTATTAGCCTAAAATCGCTGTAATTGGCCAGTCAGGTTTGACTGGCCAATCACGGCGATCGGCGGGCGGGACCGATTTGATTGGTCGGGTGACGGAGACAGAAACTCCTCCTGCCTCTGTCACCCAAATCTCATCCCGATGTCACCACGTTTGGCGATGTGGTGACAACTCTAAAATAGTATGCGCTCGCGCAGTAGCTGTACTGCGCTGAGCACCAATAGTGGGAAGCTGCGCAGTACAGCTACGGCGCAGAGCGCTAAGGGGTTAATGTTTCGGATATCTTGATAGAGCTTGATAAGGATTTATCTTAACGTAGAAATTGATTCAATAGGAGGTGGAAATTGGAGGCTTTTAAAGGGAACCTGTCACCTGGAGACCCATTTTTAGCACTCCCCCAGTCCCCAAAGAGCATAGTACATACACTGCCAAAGTGTTTTTGTATTAAAAATTGGTTTTACAGAAAAAAAGATATGTTACATTGCACCTTTCATTAGCATGTGCTGTGTGACCAGGCAGTTGCCAAATGGGAGGGTCTGGAAAGGAGCAGTTCCCCCCCACATGGAGTAGCTCTTCCCCAAGTTATCCCACACGACACGTCTCACTTTCTTTAACCTGATTTTTGGAAATTTATAAATCTTTGCATTTACATTTTTTTTAAATGTATTGGTTACTCCTGAGGGTGAGGTCACACACGGCGCAGTGTAAACGTGATGGTAATGCATATGTTAACATTTGTGTTTACTATGCATTTTGTAAATACAAATGTTAACAGTAATATAAGAAGGCAAATGACCTCATCAAAATGCAAAGTGTTACCTCACCCGTAACATCATGTGTGACCGCAGCCTAATATGTCTTCATCTTGCCTGGGTGTGACTACAATGCTTAAAAATGCAGGACACAGCCTCAAATCCAAACTTTACAGTAGTGTCCACTCATGCATATAACCCCCTTCCCCCCCACATGGCTCGTGTCCATGTGTATTTGAGACATTTGCAACAAAAAGTATCAATAAGAATCCAAAATTTGCACCTGCCAGGATAAGAAAAATATGCATTACAAGTAAAAAGACATGATCATACATAAGGCACAAAAAAATAGCTGCCAAATGTCTCAAAATTCACCACAGAAAGAAAAAACTATGATACATGTCCCCCATTCTTATTGATGCCCAAAAAGATACTCCATATATAAACTGTTTGTGAAGGACTTGAGTTGTTTTGTCACATTACACCTTCATGTTTGATGACCAATGGTTTGTCCAGAGAACAGGCACCGCCATGGGCAGTCCCATGGCCTGTACCTTTGTCAATCTTTATTTGGCCAGTTTTGAAAGCAGTAACATCTTGAAGTCTCATCTTGAAGAACTATATATTTTTGATCTGAAAATAAAGTGGAGAAAACGAAGGGAAAGGTTGGCTTAATTTTTTATAGAAAATCTACGGCTACTAATTCCATCCTACACTATAAGAGCTTTCATCCTGAACATACGAAGAATAATTTACCTTTTAGCCAGTTCCTCCATTTAAAAAGAATAAACGATGACCAAGGTTTCAGATTAAAATCTCAGGAATTAATGGACAGACTTGCATCTACAGGTTGTCCCAAAAAATGTTTTATAAAGCATCTTCACTTACCCAGGAAAAACTGCTACAGCAAAAAAAAAAAAAAAAAAAAAGTGGCGTAACAAAAACATAAGAGTTAACTGTAGATTTGCCTTTTCCTTTGAGTTTGGCCCATGTGAGAGAGCCATTCAAGGGAATTGGCATATCTTGAAACATGACCCTCAGTTAAATAAGATTACCAGTACACGTCCTCTGAGTAGGACTATGTCTAAAAGAAAAAAAGCATCAAAAATTAACTTGTTCATAGTAAAAACGTGTTTGAAGAGAGGGATCCCAAAAGGGAATTTAAAATGCAGGTTTTGTAACTAGTTTAAATACAAAGGCCAGCTTAATAGACATCATAGTGAAGAAAACTATACGCATGTTGTCAGTATGCTTTAGAGCAGTGATTTTCAACTTTTTTTGAGCCGCGGCACACTTTTTATACTTAGAAAATCCTGGGGCACACCACCAACGAAAATAGCACAAAATGACACTAAAACAGTCATAAAAGGCCTCCCTTTACTAATAAAAAACCCCTAGCGGCCTCCCTTTACTAATAAAAAACCCCTAGCGGCCTCCCTTTACTAATTAAAAGACCCTAGCGGCCTCCCTTTACTAATTAAAAGACCCTAGTGGCCTCCCTTCACTAATTAAAAGACCCTAGCGGCCTCCCTTTACTAATTAAAAGACCCTAGTGGCCTCCCTTTACTAATTAAAAGACCCTAGTGGCCTCCCTTTACTAATTAAAAGACCCTAGCGGCCTCCCTTTACTAATTAAGAGCCCCTAGCGGCCTCCCTTTACTAATTAAGAGCCCCTAGCGGCCTCCCTTTACTAATTAAGAGCCCCTAGCCGGCCTCCCTTTACTAATTAAGAGCCCCTAGCGGCCCCCTTTACTAATTAAAAGTCCCTAGAGGCCCCCCTTTACTAATTAAAAGGCCCTAGAGGCCTCCCTTTACTAATTAAAAGGCCCTAGAGGCCTCCCTTTACTAATTAAAAGGCCCTAGAGGCCTCCCTTTACTAATTAAAAGGCCCTAGAGGCCTCCCTTTACTAATTAAAAGGCCCTAGAGGCCTCCCTTTACTAATTAAAAGGCCCTAGAGGCCTCCCTTTACTAATTAAAAGGCCCTAGAGGCCCCCCTTTACTAATTAAAAGACCCTAGCTGCCTTCCCTATACAAATAATAACCTCAGGAGCTACAGAAGATGGGCGGATCGCTGACGCGGGGCTTGTAGGTAAGTATGGGGCAGAAACACGGGGGGCACTGTGGCAGTGCTGCACCCCTGTGCAGCACTGCCACAGTGCCCCCCGTGTTTCTGCCCCATACTTACCTACAAGCCCCGCGTCAGCGATCCGCCCATCTTCTGTAGCACCATAGTTCGGGGAACTTTCCCCGCGGCACACTCAACCATGTGTCGGCACACAGGTTGAAAATCACTGCTTTAGAGAACATAAAATTTATTACCACAAGTATTGGGTGTCCATTGAACATGTTCGTTGTGCACACAACGGCAATTCAGAGGTTCTAAAATGTGCTGGGATTGAGAAAGTTAAGACCATTCCCCTGAGTGGCGATCGTTCACATATACTTCTTTGTCGAGAGAATAAATATTTTATAAAATTTGATGATATGGGAGAATTAGGTCTCAATGATAGTAATGATATGAATGTTTTCTTTAATGTTTACCTCATTTTTTTTGCCACTGATATAAGAAGAGAAAATCTATATAAGCTTGTCCTATTTAGATTACTTGTAGCTACTATTGTCATGTATCACTTTGTTTTTATCTATTCAATGCTCCCCTGTATTGATAATGAAATCGAGTCGCTGTTCATACAGCCAGTTGCTGGTTTCCTTGAGGACACCTGCAGTTAACAGGGCTTATATTGTGAGCGTCGGGACATGGTGATGTCAAGGGTTTGAGAAAGCGGCTGAATGCTTGAAATTGCCTCTCACCTCGCTCTACTTTTTATTAATTACTGCAACACTCAAAGGATATCTGCGTAAATATCGATGAGTGCAGTGAGTGTAGTCTCATATTTTTGCTGCTTGGACTATGTTATAAGAACTCTGTATTGAGAAGAACAGCAACTAGTAGTATGGATCATCTGGGACCCACTACTCTGTTTTTCCCAAGCCAGTTTTGGTTTTCTCCACCTTGGATAGATAGCAGCAGTGCATTTTCTTCTTGGATAGTTTTTAAGGTGAGATCTCAAACACATATTTTTTATGGGCCTGAAGAGTGAACCAGAAAGACAATAAGGACTAGACACAGGTCCCAGGGGGTAATTCTAGGTTTCTGGAAAGGTGTACATTTAGCTGAAGCTGTTAAGAACCTTTAAATCATTAGTGCTCCTCTAGAGGAGTGTCAAAGAAGGCCCCGAGTGCAGAAATTTGTACTTTGACCATTTGTCTTCGGACCTTTTTCTAGGCCTTCCTGTAGAAATTCTAATATCTGATAAATGTAAGGGAAGATTGATTGGAAGGTTTTTTTACTGCAAAAAGCTACATTTTTTTTCCAGATTCTAATGATAGACGGCAGAAGTTGACAGCTTATTACTTGCCTTTAAAGTGGAAATTATTTTATCAGAAAGACCTTTGATCTTGAGAAGACACTTTTAATATCCAAACATTTCTGGATTTGGGTGAAGAATGGGCCCTTGATATAAGATCTTTCCTCTGCGGCAAAATTATTAGATTTGAGCCATATTCTTCAGGGAGGTAAACTGGGTCTTTTTGGGCCTAAGAGGAACTACAATAACTTTTGATATCAAGGGAAGATAAGGAAAGGCATAAGAAATGAGTGCATTCCAGGTATGGCAAAAACCTCCATTTGACAAATCAGAGAGCAGAAATAATTTACTTTGGCATTTTACTTTATAGCCAACAAGTCTGGGGATTTCCCATAAGCTTGTCAGGAGAGAGTAGACTTGGTCGTTTAGGCACCACTTGTTTGGACAGATTTAAACCCTGCTCAGAAAGTCTGCTGCAATATTCCCTGTCCCTATTCATTTTGTTCTGCCCAACTGAAAATTTTCTGTAAAAGTTCCAGGGATCTTGTCCCCTCTTGATGAGAAATAAAGACAACTGCCAAAGTGTCTGAAAAAAAAGTTTTAGGTTTTGGCGATTCAAGGTTGTACCCTTATCTCCCTATAGTTTGAGGACCAGTTTGCTACTGAATGGGGCTACAACCCCTGTAAGAACCTTCCAGGGAGTTATGCTCCCCAACCTGACTGACTTGTATCCGTCTGAATTAAAAGGGTCAGACAGTAGGTGTTCTCATTATGGAGAGATTGCCAATTAATGCCACTTTAAAGGCATGTGGAGACTTAAAAGTCATAGATGCTCCATTAGGGATTTCTCGAAAGTATGCAAAAACGGTTTCCAAGGTGTTAAATGGAAAACAATGTCTCCTTTTGCTACCTTGAAAGGCAGCCCCCTTAACACCAACTATGACCTACAAGAAGTCTAAAGTTATGGTGTGGGATTAAGCCAAACCAGTACATCTATTCCAGAAGGAACAGACTCCCAACAGTAGACAGCACTGTTTCTACCTGGTTAGGTCTCCTCAGTACAGCATAGGTAAATGGATTGGCTGTGTAAGAGGCTGTTGACTAGGGTCAGACAGTAGGTGTTCTCCTTATGGAGAGATTGCCAATTAAGGCCACCTTAAAGTCATATGGAGACTTAAAGCCACACCTTGAAAAACGTTTTTTGCATACTTCTCTGTATTGAAAGGTCAGGCCAGGGATGCCACGGAAGAACTCTCTCCAAGTTGTTGAGATTCTTCCACCAACCCGGGGACTCCAAGCTTTATAGATGTTAATGAAATTGAAAATCAGCCTGGAAGTGCTGCTGGGATTTTTTTTAATCAAAAGTAGAGGAGAGTAGTAGCCAGGGGTCACACTAATTTTCTTCCAGGAGAATAAAAATACTGAGGAGGAGTATGATATTTTCAGTAACAGAAATACTCCATAGGAGTTAAAAAGGTAATAAATGGCAATTTATATAGGCCCCTGACCAGGCTTTTTGTAATATAATGATTCTTTTTCATTTACCTTTGTTTATTTATTACTTTTACCTAAGGTAGAAGTTAGAGGGAAGCCCATCAGATCACCATTACCAGTGATCTGTAGACACAGACATATAGGGAGAAGGTACATGGCCAATTCCCTGCATGTCTATTATATATCCTAATGATGTCATCACTGGATCCCTCAGAATTAGGGTGCACAGCGCTGTGACAGGGGACTGATTATACCAACCCCCTGTCACAGTACAGAGAGGTTGCAAGAGAGGTGTTTACAAAAGGGCCACCCCCCAACACATAATGCTTACAATGTTAATAAACTTAACCCCTTCATGCCACGGAGCTGTGAAGGGTGTATGAAGAGGGGTCATGGGCCGAGCCCTCTTCATACAGAGATGTGCTTTGCTGCATATCGCAGCAAAGACCCATCGCTAACACCAGCGGCCAGTGCTTGCATGGGCGCCGCCATCTTACCTCCGATCGCCGCTCCCCAGAACGTCATGGGGGGGGGGGTGATCGGTTGCTATGGTAGCCTTGGGTCTACGTTTGACCCGAGGCTTAATGGCTTCTGCATATTCATTACAATGAGCCAGTGGCTCATTGTAATGTACAGTGTGCAGAAATGTCATATACTGCAGTATATACAGTAGTATTGCAGTATATGGTAGGAACGATCAGACCATCTAGGGTTAATGTACCTTAGATGGACTAAGATATAGGAAAAACAGAAAAAAAAAAGTTTAAAAAATGTGAAAAATTCATAAAATATTAAAAGTTCAAATCACACCCTTTCCCTAGAACTGATATAAAATATAATAAACTGTAAATATCACAAACACATCAGGTATTGCCCCGTCCCAAAATGCCCGATCTATTAAAATATAAAACGGTTACAGTCGGCAGTGACCTCCGAAACGGGAAATGGCGCCCAAATGTCCGAAATGCGACTTTTACACCTTTTTATATGACATAAAAAATGTAAAAAAAAATTATCAAAATGGTAGCAGTTAAAACGTCGGCTCATTTCGCAAAAAAGGACACCACTACCAGGTTCATACACCAAAGTAAGAAAAAGTTATTAGTGTCAGAAGATGGCAAAATTTTTTTTTCTTTTTTGTACACATTCCTTTAATTTTTGAAAATGTATGAAAACACCATAAAACCTCTATAGCCCTCAAGAACATGAACATGACGCTCATGCGGTTTTATTTAAATTTTTCCACATTTGGAATTTTTTTTTCCGGCTTCCCAGTACACGGCATGTTAAAATAAATAACATCACAAGAAAGTAAAATTTGTTACGCACAAAATAAGCCCTCACACAGCTCTGTACACGGAAAAATGAAAAAGTTATGGATTTTTGAAGATGGAGAGCAAGAAATGAGCGAAAAAACCCTGCGTCCTTAAGGGGTTAATTACATGCTACAGAACCTACTCATGCACGGGTCAGCTGCTGCAGAACCTCCTCGTGCACGGGTCAGCTGCTGCAGAACCTCCTCGTGCACGGGTCAGCTGCTGCAGAACCTCCTCGTGCACGGGTCAGCTGCTGCAGAACCTCCTCGTGCACGGGTCAGCTGCTGCAGAACCTCCTCGTGCACGGGTCAGCTGCTGCAGAACCTCCTCGTGCACGGGTCAGCTGCTGCAGAACCTCCTCGTGCACGGGTCAGCTGCTGCAGAACCTCCTCGTGCACGGGTCAGCTGCTGCAGAACCTCCTCGTGCACGGGTCAGCTGCTGCAGAACCTCCTCGTGCACGGGTCAGCTGCTGCAGAACCTCCTCGTGCACGGGTCAGCTGCTGCAGAACCTCCTCGTGCACGGGTCAGCTGCTGCAGAACCTCCTCGTGCACGGGTCAGCTGCTGCAGAACCTCCTCGTGCACGGGTCAGCTGCCTCACTGATGTTAGATGGGTCGCAAATAGAGATGAGCGAGCACTAAAATGCTCGGGTACTCGTTATTCGAGATGAACTTTTCCCGATGCTCGAGTGCTCGTCTCGAATAACGAACCCCATTGAAGTCAATGGGAGACTCGAGCATTTTTCAAGGGGACCAAGGCTCTGCACAAAGAAGCTTGGCCAAACACCTGGGAACCTCAGAAAAGGATGGAAACACCACGGAAATGGACAGGAAAAAGCAGGGGCAGCATGCATGGATGCCTCCGAGGCTGCTTAATCGCACCATTATGCCAAAATTATGGGCAACAGCATGGCCATGACAGAGTGACCGAATGAGGCTAGATAGCATCTAAAACATGCAATAATTGACCCTGACACTATAGGGGACGGCATGCAGAGGCAGCGGCAGCAGCGGCAGGCTAGAGAGTGTCATGGCGACATACCCTAAATGGACTCAGGCTTCACCAAAGGAGGTGAGCAAGAGGCGCTGAAATGATTTCCTATGTGAACAAAAGGTTGACGGTATATTTAGTCGATAACACAGCATGGTGGCGACATAGTGACCAAGTTCCATAACGTATCTGGTGAAACACCCGAAAAATGTGCCTGACACAGCTCTTTTGATAAGGGGACGACATGTGGAGGCAGCCATGGAGACGACTTCCATGATTAAGAGCGACAGTATGGGGCATTCATATTGCGCTGCTATGATTGCAACTTCAGGTCTCCAGCATGGCGGCGACAGATGGGCCGAGTTCCACTATGTATCTGGTGAAACACCTGAAAATTCTGCCTGACACAGCTCGTTTGATAAGGGGACCATGTATGGAGGCAGTGAACTAGTAGTAGATTAAAGGTGCTGCAGTTAAAACTATGTTAGTTGGATCTTGTGATGGAGCTGGCGCTCTGCTGCCAGGCGAGCTTTCGCCAATCCAAGCCCCTGTCTCTAGGCTACTCCCCAAACAGCACTTCTAAGAACCTTTTGTATAAGATCAAGTGTAGTAGCGTTCTTATAAGTTTGGGTTATGCCGGGTGAGGGGAATGTAAACAGATGCGCAAGAAGCGCTGAAATAATATCGGTAAAATTGCTTAAAACAGAGGACCGGGTAGGTGGCCCTCCAGAAAAATGAAATACATAGAGTACTATAGCTAGAGCCAGTTGGCCCTGGCAAAAAATAGCCAGTTTCCTCTGCTTTAGTGTACAAAGAGGAGGAGAAGGAGGACAATGAGGAGGAGGAGTGCATACATTATTCCGGTTGAGCTTCTTTCACCTGGTGGAGAATGAAAATCCGGAGAAATCCAGGCTTTATTCATCTTGATAAGCGTCAGCTCTGTCAGGACAGGCATGTACGCTTATCGGTGATGCCACCAGCTGCACTGAAAACCCGCTCGGACAACGCGCTAGCGGCAGGGCAGGCAAGAACCTCCAAGGCGTACAGCGCCAGTTCGTGCCACATGTCCAGCTTTGAAACCCAGTAGTTGTAGGGAGCTGTGTGATCATTTAGGACGATGGTATGGTCAGCTACGTACTCCCTCACCATCTTTCTGTAAAAATCAGCCCTACTCTGCCGAGACTGGGGACAGGTGACAGTGTCTTGCTGGGGTGACATAAAACTGGCAAAGGCCTTGTAAAGCGTACCCCTGCCAGTGCTGGACAAGCTGCCTGCTTGCCTACTCTCCCTCGCTACTTGTCCCGCAGAAGTACGCCCTCTGCCACTAGCGCTGTCAGAAGGGAAATACTGTTTCAGCTTGTGCACCAGGGCCTGCTGGTATTCATGCATTCTCACACTCCTTTCCTCTCCAGGGATGAGAGTGGAAAGATTTTGCTTGTACCGTGGGTCCAGGAGAGTGAATACCCAGTAATCGGTGCTGGAATAAATTCTTTGAACGCGAGGGTCACGGGATAGGCAGCCTAGCATGAAATCTGCCATATGCGCCAGAGTCCCAACGCGCAAGAATTCACTTCCCTCACTGGCCTGACTGCCCATTTCCTCCTACTCCAACTCCTCTTCTTCTGCCCATACACGCTGAACAGTGAAGGACTGAACAATGGTCCCCTCTTCTGTCTCGCCAACATTCTCCTCCTCTTCCTCCTCCACCTCCACCGATATGCGCTGAGAAACAGACCTAAGGGTGCTTTGGCCATCAACAAGCGAATCTTCTTCCCCCGTCTCTTGTGACGAGCGCAAAGCTTCCGACTTCATGCTGACCAGAGAGTTTTTCAACAGGCCAAGCAGCGGGATGGTGAGGCTGATGATGGCGGCATCGCCACTGACCATCTTTGTTGACTCCTCAAAGTTACTCAGCACCTGACAGATATCAGACATCCACGTCCACTCCTCATTGTAGACTTGAGGAAGCTGACTGACCTGACTACTAGTTCTGGTGGAAGTTGACATCTGGCAGTCTACAATCGCTCTGCGCTGCTGGTAAACTCTGGATAACATGGTTAATGTTGAATTCCACCTCGTGGGCACGTCGCACAACAGTCAGTGAGCAAGCAGTTGGAGGCGGCGCTGCGCTGCCCTGAGAGTGGCAGCATCTGTGCTGGACTTCCTGAAATGCACACAGATGCGGCGCACCTTTGTGAGCAAATCAGACAGATTGGGGTATGTCTTGAGGAAACGGTGAACTATAAGATTTAACACATGGGCCAGGCATGGCACATGTGTCAGTCTGCCGAGTTGCAGAGCCGCCACCAGGTTACGGCCGTTGTCACACACAACCATGCCTGGCTTCAGGTTCAGCGGTGCCAGCCACAGATCAGTCTGCGCCGTGATGCCCTGTAATAGCTCTTGGGCGGTGTGCCTTTTATCGCCTAGGCTCAGCAGTTTGAGCACCGCCTGCTGTCGCTTAGCGATAGCACTGCTGCTGAGCCTAGAGCTACCGACTGATGGCGCCATGCCCACGGATGGTTATTCGGAGGAGAAGGTGGAGGAGGGGTGGGAGGAGGAGGAGGCATAGTAGGCCTTTGAGACCTGGACCGAGGTAGGCCCCGCAATCCTCGGCGTCGGCACTATATGACCAGCCCCAGGGTCAGACTCGGTCCCAGCCTCCACCAAGTTAACCCAATGTGCCGTCAGCGATATACAGTGGCCCTGCCCGGCAGCACTCGTCCACGTGTCCGTGGTCAGGTGAACCTTGTCAGAAACGGCGTTGGTCAGGGCACGGATGATGTTCTCTGACACGTGCTTGTGCAGGGCTGGGACGGCACATCGGGAAAAGTAGTGGCGGCTGGGGACCGAATACCGAGGGGCGGCCGCCGCCATGAGGTTTCGAAAGGCCTCTGTCTCTACCAGCCTATAGGGCAGCATCTCCAGGCTAAGCAACTTGGAGATGTGGACGTTGAGGGCTTGGGCGTGTGGGTGGGTTGCGCTATACTTCTTTTTGCGCTCCAGCGTCTGGGGAATGGAGAGCTGAACGCTGGTGGATGCTGTGGAGGATCATGGAGGCGAAGATGGGGTTTTCGCACGGGAGGTGTTTGGGCCGGGGTCCTGGGCAGGGGGCTGACTAGCAGATGACACAGGGGAAGGAGCAGTGGTGTGCCCGGGCTTGGTGCCATTGAGTGGGGTGTTTAGCATTCATATGCCTGCGCATACTGGTGGTAGTTAAGCTAGTAGTTGTGGAACCCCTGCTGATCCTGGTTTGGCACAGGTTGCACACCACAGTCCGTCGGTCATCCGGTGTTTCTTTAAAGAATCTCCAGACTTCTGAAAATCTAGCCCTCGCCACGGGAGCTTGACTACGGGAAACATTTGGCGCTGATGCACCAGCTCTGGCCCTGCCTCTCCGTCTGGCCCCACCACTGACTCTTCCAACCTGTTCTGCTATAGGACTCGCCTCTGTCTCAGAAGCACTGTGTTCACCCGGCCTATCAACCCAGCTTGGGTCTGTCACCTCATCATCCTCCGATCCCTCAGTCTGCTCCTCCCTCGGACTTCCTGCCCTGACAACAACTTCACCACTGTCTGACAACCGTGTCTCCTCATCGTCCGACACCTCTTTACACACTTCTTCCACCACGTCAATAATGTCATCATCACCCACAGACTGCGGCCGGTGGAAAACCTGGGCATCGGAAAATAGCTCAGCAGCAACCGGACAAGTGGTTTGTGACTGTGGGAAGGGTCCAGAAAACAGTTCCTCAGAGTATGCCGGTTCAAATG
Organism: Engystomops pustulosus; assembly: GCF_040894005.1. Classification (NCBI taxonomy): domain Eukaryota; kingdom Metazoa; phylum Chordata; class Amphibia; order Anura; family Leptodactylidae; genus Engystomops; species Engystomops pustulosus. Next base: position 125,692,901 of record NC_092415.1, on the reverse strand, counting down.
CCAAATTTTGCTGGGAGGGGGCAGACTGGGGGAAGGATGCTGAGGTGGAGGAGCTGGAGGAGTGCTGATTTCGGTGACATGGGTGGACTGCGTGGAAGACTGACTGGTGGACAAATGGCTATAAGCATTGTCCGCAATCCATGACATCACCTCTTCGCACTGTTCTGGCCTCAACAGTGCTCTACCACGAGTCCCAGTAACTTGAGACATGATGAACCTAGGGAGTGTAGCTCTGCGGCGTTCCCCTGCTCCCTCATCAGCAGGTGGTGTCTCACCCCGCCCAGGACCACGGCCTCTGACCCCTGCAGTAGTTGGACGCCCACGTCCACGCCCTCGTCCTCTACCCCTTGCCCTCGGGTTAAACATTTTCCAAATTAAAGTTTGGAAATAAAGTTTATTTTTTTTATTTATTTATTTTTTTAAACAAAACGATGCTATCCTATTTCTATGGCTAGTTGCTAACCTACACTGACAGCACACAACTGGATTTTGTGCTGTGCCTGATGACTTTGAGTTATAAAAAGAAATAAACGTAAAAAAAAATAAATCAGCAGACTGTGCCTAATTCAAATCAAACCCCTAATAAATTGTCCCACTTCGGTTTTTAAGGTGGTTATGTGTGTCACTAAGAGCTAAACACAACGGTAGCAAGTCTCCCTGCAAATTACTCACAATATGGTACTAGCTTCACTACTAATGGCAGCAAGCCCAGCCACAGGCAAACCAAAAAAAAGTAAAATAAAACGTTATTGTAGCCCTAAGAAGGGCTGTTGGGTTCTTGTAGAATCACTCCTGCCTAACACTATTCTAATAGAACACCCTAACGCTTTCCCTGACCAGCAGCAGCTCTCTCCCTAGCGGCATCTAGACAGAGAATGATCCGAGCAGCGCGGGCAGGGGCTAAACTATTCCAGGGTCACCTGATCTGGCCAGCCAACCACTGCTATCGACGTGTAAGGGTACCACGTCATGCTGGGTGGAGTGCAGAGTCTCCTGGCTTGTGATTGGCTCCGTTTCTGGCCGCCAAAAATCACAACGGCGGGAGATGCCATTTTCTCGAGCGGGCGAAGTATTCGTCCGAGCAACGAGCAGTTTCGAGTACGCTAATGCTCGAACGAGTATGTTCGCTCATCTCTAGTCGCAAACAATGGGACAAAGTCAGTTGTTTGTGGCCAGCAAAATGCACCCATGTTCATGTGCACAAATACTAAACACACATAAAAACTTGCAATACATATGACACACTGATACTGCACGCACATAACACACACAAACATACATACAGTACAATACATATGATCTACTAAGACAATCTATTAATACACCAAATTAAATAACGGTGTTCCAAAGCCAAATTATTATATAAAATGTATCACTTTATTAATCATAATTCATTAAAATTGCAGGAGGAATGCAAAAAAAAAAAAAACAGACCAGGCAGTGTATCAGTACATATACAAAGAGAGTGCAAAATATGAAGCAGGAAAGAAGTGCATAGTGCAAATCATTGAAATGCCAGCTAATATGGCCCCAATGTATAATGGGTATAATGCTTAAAGCGTATCACAAACCGTAGGGTTATGCCAGCACACAATGAGGAGTAAGAGCTTTTGAAAAAACGCCAAAACAACTCCTGGATAGGTCAAGAAGAGAAAACGATAAAGAAAAATGTATCTTCTCATTTGATTTTAACACTATGGCCCCCAAAATTAAAAAAAAGAACGCCGCATGATAGAAGCAGATCCACAGTAGGGAAAAAAAACGGACCCACAGAGGAAGAAAACAATAAAGGATCAATTAATTAAAAGTAGACTACAGGATACAAAAAAAGAGGATTGGCTACAAAAAACAATCCTGAAAGGGAATTTCAGGTGTGGAAGTTGTAATCACTGTTCCCACTTACTTACAAGAAAAGCAATAAGATTTGGAGGCATAACACATAGAATAATGCAATTTCTAACTTGTAGATCCTGCTTTGTCGTTTACATTATTTTCTGTCCATGCAGCCATTCTATATTGGCAAAACTATTCAGACACTTTTTTACCAGCTTTCAAGAACATAAAAACTCCATAAAAATTGGGAATGGAGCACCTCGCTTAGTTGAACGTATATACAGAGAGCACATAAAGGAGATCTCAATGTATTAACATTTGCAGGTTTAGAGCAAATACCCTTGCTAACAAATGGAGGTGATGGGCACAAAAAAATTATTGAGAAAGGAGGTTTGGTGGATCATAAGAACAGGAGCTCTGAGACTAAACAACAAAAATGATGTGGGGGTTTTTCTGTAATGTATAACATAGACAATGTTTATACTACGCGGAGAAATGTCGTTGACATACAATAGTATACTTTCGATATATAATTAAAATCCGTAAAAGTTATAAAATAACCATTTAGTCATCTCTTGATCAAAGAACAGAAGCTTTCTCCCACGGAAAGCTGTGGGTTAATACCCCGTACGTTTATTTGTCATTGTACACTCGCAAACGACTTACAATTGGTTGAATAAAAATTTCCTCTCAGGATTTATCATTATGCAAGATTTTGCGCAGCTGTATAGTGTTAGACTGGCAGGATTTATAGTCAATTTCTGCCTTTTTGCACAGGAAACTCTCAGATACCTCATACATAAAACTGAGCAAAAAATTCCCCTGTAGTAACAATGGACCCACATACACCACCTCCTATGTGGTGTAGTTTTGCAATTAAATTTGCCTTCTTTTGAAAATTCGCAGTTGATAAATGTGGTGTTGCACTCTGTGGTTTATTTTTTCCACCATTTAGAGTTGCGTTTTTTTCTCACTTAAAAAAAAAATGCAAAAACGATGTTTGCTCAAAAATGTGCTACAATTATACACCAAGAAGCTACATAGGACTAATGATAAATCTCCTCTATGGGGTTTATTAAAAGAAGTAAATTTGTCTGTACATGTGTCTTCAAATGGAGGTACCGGAATTACTATTTTTATGGCCAAAAGCGACTGAATTTCTAGCCACAACTGGATGATTAAGGCTCTGGTTTGTTTGGTTACAATGAATGTTTTGGGAGGGAGAGAGGAGTGTAACTGCATTTTGTATCCATTATGGATGGTGTTCAAAATCCAAGGATTTTGTGTTAGCTTGGTCTATTGAGAATAGAAATTCAACAGTACCCCCCCCCCCACCCCCTACCCCACGCACTCTGGCATCATTGTTTCTTAAACTAGGAGCTAGGGTTGCTGGAACTGAGAAGGAACCCTCTTCCTCTGCCCATTTCCTTTGTATGAAAATCTTTTATCATTAAATTGCCAAAAGGCTGCTTCTTTTGAAGTAGTTTTACTTCACAGAAGCTTTTCTTATCTCCAGCTTTCTCCAGGATTTACCTCTGGCCCAAAAATATATTTACCTTCAAAAGGGAATGCTACAGAGTTTTGCCTCCAAGAGAAAATCCCAACTGTTTGAGTCCTAGAGAACGCGTAGCAGTGTTGGATAGTGCTGCTTCCTTGGCGCTTTGAAGTATTGTTATATGTTTAATGAAAATGTTTTTATTTTTCATATATTTGCTAAATGCTGAAAACTGAGATGAGGCCAGACTATGGATGAAGATTGATAACAGAGCCCTGTGCAGTGAAAGAATGTGGCCTTGGCTGAATAACGATACTTCCCACTACAAGAATAGACAGCCTTAGTTTCTGCAATTATCTTATTATAATTTACTAACCAATGAACTACGGACATTACTTCTTATCTTTAACTAGCCGAGCCCAAATCCATCCCACTGAAGGTTTCTGTAAAAATCCTTAGTGACATGAATAAAGCACACACATCTGCCTAGCAGTCCGCAGAGATTTAGATATTATACCATACGTTGTCTTGGTCTAATTTCTTCTTCTGAGCTCAACTCTGTGACTTTTATCAGTATTAGAGAATCTGAGGTTGTGTAAACAAGAACAAAACTTGACAGCGCTAAACCTCCCACATTCTGATGAGTCATCTGCAATAAATGCTGTAGCGGATTTAAGAATTGCCTCCAAATCAACATCTGATTTAAAAGAGATGATCATGGTTCTAGATCTTTTTAAGGGAGGTTCTGATTGTACTCGCTCTGTAATAAAGGAACACATCACAAAGGAAGGTTATTTCATCTCTAAGCAGGTGATCAATACCGGGTTGTTCAACATCTCCCACTGGGGCTTTTCTTCAGAAGGGGTCCAGAGTACCGGAGTGGCTGGCTTATGCGGCCTTGGGCACGCTATGGTCACGGTGCTTGGTATTGTGACCGGAGGATGGGCTTACAGCCTGGCAGGTCTCCAGCATGTGGTGTGTGCAAGAAAAGTAGAGGGAGAGGCTGAGGTTTCTTCCTTGGGCAACCCTTGAGGTGTATACAGGATTTCCTGGGAGATGGAAGATGGGGAGACTGTAATCATGAAGCAGCCTGACCCAGGGATCACACGGAGGCATGTTGTGCAAATTAACCCATGGTTCTTTATGTGAACTGGAACGGCAGGCAATGGCCTAACATCAACAGCAGGTAAGCAGGCTGCAAAGCTGGTAGGAGATAGCTGGTCTGCAGGAAGGGTTGCTCAGAGCCTGTGAGCTTCAGGCTGGGCTGGTAGATGGAGCAGAGTCCGGACAGTGGACCTCTGCTCAGGGACTTAGTCTCCTGATTTGCCCAAGGTGTCAGGCAGCTGGCATGAGACACCTCTGCTTCCTGGCAGGGTGACACTAGTTTATGCAGCACAGAAATGTGCTGTACTCTCTTCTGCTTCTGGAGTCTACTGACTCTGCAGGACCTCACTGGGTCTGACCTGATCGACCATGTGCTCCTGCCCACAGGGGGTTTTTATACTCTCCTCGTGGGGTGGCAGCACTCTCCAATCAGCTTCCGGTTTGCTTTACAATTAGAACACATCATATAATTGGTTAATAACATTTCACATGTTAACTCTTGCCTTACCAGGCAGTGGTTTCACGCTGCAACTACTAAGTTTCCCATGTCACAGACATTCTAGTGAGGTGATCAATCTCACCAGGTAGCTACTGGCATGAAGAAAGACATTCATGCCTACATATCCCTTAGCGTAGGAGCCTGGCAGTTTGTGATAAAACATGTTGCACTTTTGCAGGCATTTTTTTTGGCAGCTTGTCCTTTTTTGGGGTCCTTTTTCCTCTTTTTTTGTTTTTTTTTAATCCTTTTCTTTAGGATTCTAGGAGGAGAGGGAATGGGCGCCAAGGTATAAGGGGGATATAGAAAGACATTGTGTATAGCCCCCTTAGAACCTCAGGTTGATTAGTCCTGTCTGGACAGTTCAGACAGCTCTTTTATGTACAGCAGTCAGTCGGCACCCAGCTTTCCCAAACTCCTGAATTTTATAATTGAGTTGTTTTTTCAGCAAAACTACTCCGTTCAGGGATTAAACAAGATATGCACCAGTGTAGCTACAGCATTACCAAGGTGTTTGATTCAAAATGCATTAAAGCAAATGGTAGATTTCCTTTAACTTCCAAGGGTCATGGATCTTTTCTTAGGTCATCATTTTGGCCTGGCCTTGAAAGGGATATTCCCACAAAAACAAGCTAAATATACTCAGGAAAAAAATTAACACAGTCTCCATTCTGTCATTAAAAAAAAACTCCACAGATATAATTTCAACCTGCCTCTATTAGTCCTGGTGTTTACAATTTTGGTTGTCCCTGGACACAACTGTAAGTTTTCTGACGATGGTTGGATTCTTCTCATGAATAGCTTCTCTTGTCTGCACACCGCAATGCTCTCTGCCTCTTGTCCCTCCACCGTGCATTACATTACACACTACAGACACAGCAGCGTGCAGAGGCTTACTTTACTAGTACAGACAAAATAAGGTCTTTAGATGTCGCAGAGCTGACTCTGAGCACTACAGGTGAGATAGCAAAGCTGGAGTATGTCAAGTTTTATATCCATCTCATAAGTCTGTCATGGGAATCTGTAACTCTTTTTCTATGTGTCAGATATTAGTAGACTGTTCTGAAGCTTAATAAAAGTGTAGCTAATCCCTGAACCCTGATAATCTCAGCACATTGTCAGCACACATCATCTCACTGCAGAGGAATCATAAAGTGTCTGCTTAGAGAGTCTTAGAGCTAAGACAGCAAAAAAAAAAAAAAAAACTAACTAAAATTATAAAGTAAGCGGTCAAAAATGATCTTTATTGTGTAAACATCACTAGGGGATTAAAATGTAATAACTTTCTTTCATGGGCAAACCCCTTTAACCTGAGAGACTGACAAGTTAGGAGCTTTCCAATTTGCAGCAATATGATCTAGACCAGTGATGGCGAACCTTTTAGAGCCTGAGTGCCCAAACTTCAACCAAAAGCCACTTATTTATTGCAAAGTGCCAGTTCAGCAATTTAAGCAGTAATTTATTTCTCTTGTTCTTTGACTACTTTCAATTGTAGTCACAGAGAGGGCTCCGAGTGCCGCCTCTGGCACCAGTGCCATAGGTTCGCCACCACTGATCTACACTGTCATTTGCTGCCGGAGGCATAAACTGAAATTCTCCCATATGTTTACTTATATACAGGTCCCTACATAGCTTTACCCCCCCCCCCAATTTTTTTTAATTTAAATCGTGCCCCTATATACAGCCCCCAATCACTTAAATTACGTAGTGCTCCCCTTCCTTTTAAATACAGCCCACCCTGATAATATAATATGTAGTTAAATTATGCTTAAATTATAAAAAAGTTACTCGTAGGTTATATAATGTGCAGCTCACCTTCCATATTATAAAATATACAACCCCCTTATTATATAATATGCAGTCCCCGTTGTATTATATACATCCCCCTTACATAATGTTTTATGATATACAACCCCTTTATTATTATATACAGCCCCCCTTTTTATATCATATTTAGTTCCCTTAGTCTATAATATATAGCCCCCTTATATAATTTGTATCCTCCTTATTTTAGAATATTCAGCCCCCTAATACAATATGTAGCCCCCTTATTCTTTAATATACAGCCCCCCTATGATATATGATCTATATATAAACTATGATATACAGCCCTCTTTTTTTCTATGATATGCAGCCCCCTGTTTCTATGACATGCAGCCACCCTTTTTCTATGATATGCAGCCACCCTTTTTCAAAACAAATTTAAGTGTGGCCCTTCTTCATTTAATTAAAAAAATATTTAATAAAAGCTCCTCTCCCCCAATTAAATTATCAACAGCTCCTATAGTTTAATTAAAATCTGACCTCTATGTCTATATTCTCCAACCTATCTATCTATATACAGACCCCTTCATACAGATTTACTGCCCAAAATTTAAATTGTGCCCCTATGTACAGCCCCCACTCAAATTACATACAGTGCTCCTCTTCCTAATACAGTGTCTTCCAATATTATATACAGTCCCCTTCCATGTTGATATATTGCTTCACCCTCAAGTTACATTATATACAGCCCATCCTGATTATATAACGTGTAGTTAAATTCTGGCTAAATGACAAAAAAACCTACCTGCTGGTTATATAATGTCAAGCTTACCTCCCATATTATATAATATATATAATCTACAACCACCCTTATTATATAATATGCAGTCCCCATTATAATATATACAGCCCACCATCTTATAATTAAATATACATCCCCCTTACATAATATGTAGCACCCTTATTATATGAAATACAGCCCCCCTTATTATATATGTAGCCCTGTTTACTATATAATATGCAGCCCCCCTTTTAATATTATATACAGTTCACTTATTCTATATTATACAGCCTCCCAATATAACATGTAGCCCCCTTATCCTTTATTATACAGCCCCACTTATATAATATGCAGCCACCTTTTTTCTATGATATGCAGTCTCCTGCATACTCACCTTGACTGTCAGATTCCTCTTCCCGACTCTTCTGCTGCCTTGTGCACTGGTTAATAAATTTTCCCAGGATAAAGTTTCCTCATTTCATAATCCTGAAATCCTTTTTTTTATCAGACAGCAAATTTAAAGAGTGTCAAATCTCCACTGTCTTAAGACAACTGACCTTCATTGCTTATGGCGTCTGTAGAAAAACCGGATGTTCGTGCATAGAAAACAGTAAGGGCCGTTCTTTTCAACATTACAGGACGGCAGCTGCTACAATTACCGGGGTAAGGTGTGACGTCACTTCTGATCATGTGACCGAGGTTATGTAGTCGTGGAGCGGAGCTTACTGGTTTCCACCTGCATGCAGTGTAGGTAAAAGGTGCAGGCTTGGTATATCTCTTTTGTGTGTGGAGAGATTATCAGGGTAGGTATGAGGAAAAGGAAGGATCTGTGGAGCGATTTAATGTGTGCGATGGGGTTACACATCTGAATGCAGTCTGCAAGTGGGGAAAGGGGGTGAAATGCACAGAAGCCAAAGGCAGCAGTGTGTCACTGGAGGAACTAGGTGTACACGCATGGGGAAGGGTGAGGATCGCAAATGGATCATTAGAGGCCTAATGGCTAAAGATTGCCACATTGGGGGGGCGCACGTTGTATGTGTGGCAGGCTGCCACATGGGGGGGGGGCGCACGTTGTATGTGTGGCAGGCTGCCACATGGGGGGGGGGGGCGCACGTTGTATGTGTGGCAGGCTGCCACATGGGGGGGGGCGCACGTTGTATGTGTGGCAGGCTGCCACATGGGGGGGGCGCACGTTGTATGTGTGGCAGGCTGCCACATGGGGGGGGCACGTTGTATGTGTGGCAGGCTGCCACATGGGGGGGGCGCACGTTGTATGTGTGGCAGGCTGCCACATGGGGAGGGGGGGCGCACGTTGTATGTGTGGCAGGCTGCCACATGGGGAGGGGGGGCTCACGTTGTATGTGTGGCAGGCTGCCACATGGGTGGGGGGGCGCACGTTGTATGTGTGGCAGGCTGCCACATGGGTGGGGGGGCGCACGTTGTATGTGTGGCAGGCTGCCACATGGGTGGGGGGGCGCACGTTGTATGTGTGGCAGGCTGCCACATGGGTGGGGGGGCGCACGTTGTATGTGTGGCAGGCTGCCACATGGGTGGGGGGGCGCACGTTGTATGTGTGGCAGGCTGCCACATGGGTGGGGGGGCGCACGTTGTATGTGTGGCAGGCTGCCACATGGGTGGGGGGGCACACGTATGTGTGGCAGGCTGCTTCATGGGGGGTGAAGTCTGTCACATAGTAATGGCTCTCACATTGTATAATACCTACCTTCTTTGGCCTACTAGAATAATACCATGTGGCTCATTCACCTTGTGACCTCCACCTCATCTTCCCCTTCACCTTGTGATCCACCTCCTTTTCTCCCCCACACAGTGTAAACCTCCTCTTTCTTGTCATGCTTATGACCGTGTGTGGTAATATTGTGTGTTTTTCACCCCTCTAGATTCTATTTCGTATTGGTTCCTGGATAAAGCATGTTTCAGAAGAGAGGATCACAGAAACATGTACTGGGATTTGAGAACAAAACCTGCTTAGAAGGGCCTTACCACAGGCTAGAGGGTAGCAATGAATGCAGTATGCACCCTGCTGCTTCATTCATTTCCTGGGTGTGCCAGATCACCTGGATCATAGTTTATAGGGTTGAAAAAAAGACACATTTCCATAACGTCCCCCATGACGGCCCACTAGGAGGATGACCCTTGACCTCTGTAGGGACAGGAAGCAGAGAGGTTAAAAGCCTCCCCCCCACATCCTCCCGCCAGTGTCTTCCTGTCCCTACAGGGGTCAGGTCAAGAGAGGGTCTCTCTCCTCCTAAGGGGGGGGGGACGTTTTAAAAAAAAAAAAAAAAAAGAAGAGAAGGAATCTCCATACTCACCTGAGTTACCTGGGGTTACGCGACTGCGGTCCAAGTTCCCCTCGGTTGGCCCGGCGCTGCGGGCTCTCCCTGGACAGGAACATCGTCCGGATGGCGTCTTCTCCGGCGGGCTGGTCCGCCAGACTCTCGCCGGTGACGACTTCCGGTCGCGACTGGAAGTGACCGCGGACGCTAGCGCGGGACACGGAGGCGGCCACCGGCAGGGGGATGGGCTCCCCATGAAGGTATTTAAAACCTCATAAGCGGGTAGTCAGTTGGTCTGAGGTCTATGACTTGGGTTTTCTTGGCTGGCCGTCCCAGACATCATAATGGCTGATGAGGCAGACTTGGGCCTACTCCACCCCCCAGTGCACGTGAGTGGTGCTGTGTGGCAAGATATACAATTGTTGTGTTTGAGATCACCAAGTCATTGTTTCCTTGCCTTCCTTCCCTAGGAGCAAGTTTCCAAGGGGAAAGGCAAGGAAGAGAAACCAGGGAAGTCTGAAAAAACTAGAGAGAAACCGGAAAAAAGCAGGATTCCTGTTAAAAAATGTAGTATGTGTTTCCGTACCCTACTTGAAGGCTATAAGAAACCGATCTGCAAATCCTGCATTGAAGATTTCATGCGGGAGGAGAAAATGTCATTTATGGACGAACTTAAGACCTTTATAGAAGAGAAAGTGGGTTCTTCGGTGGCGGCAGCAACTCAGGGAGCCCCCCCACGTAAAAAAGCTCGGATTGTATCGGCTTCCTCATCAGAGGAAGAAGAGGGGTGCATTTCAGACTCTCCTTCCTGCTCTCTGGCTGGAGACCAGGAACATCAAGATCGTGAGCAGGCAACAAGCTCCCGCTACTTATTCCAGAATGAAGATCTGGACGACCTTCTGAAAGCTATGCGTGATACATTGAACCTTGAAGATGAGGAACCCCCTCTTTCTCGTGAAGACGAATTGTTTGGGGGACTCAAAGCCAGGAAACATCGAGTCTTTCCCCTTAACAATACCCTTAGGGGATTAATTAGTCAAGAATGGAAAGACCCTGAGAGGAAAATCGCGGTCTCAAAGAACTTCAGGAAGCGCTTAGTCTTCGACCCAGAAGAATCAAAAGATTGGGACTCATTCCCCAAGGTTGATGTGCAGGTATCCAAGGTCTCAAGGAAGATGGATCTGCCTTTTGAAGATTCGGCTCAGTTAAGAGACCCGATGGACAGAAAATCTGAAGCCCTTTTAAAGAAAGCATGGGAAACCTCCATGCTAAGCCTTAAATCAAACTTAGGAGCCACCTCGGTGGCGAGAACATTATATTTCTGGCTGGGGAAATTAGAGTCCCATATCCGGGAGGGTACTTCCAGAGAAGCCTTACTGGAAAGCATACCGTTATTAAGATCAGCTACTGCTTTTCTTGCTGACGCATCTGCAGAAGGAATAAGGTTCGCTGCAAAAGAAGGAGCTCTTACCAATGCCACCAGGAGGGCCCTATGGCTGAAGCAGTGGAGCGGGGACATCCGCTCTAAATCCAAGTTGTGCAGCATTCCTTTTTCCGGGGACTTTGTGTTCGGACCCGAATTGGACGCCATACTAGAAAAAGCGTCTGACAGGAAAAGGGGATTTCCAGAGTCCAAAACAATACCCAAGAAGTCTTCCTTTCGTCCTTTTAGGAACACCAGAGAGACTTACCGTGGCAAAGGTAAGCAAGGACGATGGAGTTATCCCAAAGGAGGAAGGGGAAGGGGTTTACTTTTCTCTAACCCCCCAGAGGGTCCAGGAAACAAGAAACAATGACGCCAAAGTGGGGGGGCGTCTCCTGGGATTCCTATCCCAGTGGACGAAGATCACCTCGAATGCCTGGGTACTGACCATCATGGAATCGGGCTACAGGATAGAATTCTCATCACCCCCCCCTTCTCCAAGGTTCATTGCTCCTTTACCATCTCTCTCTCACTCTACACATTCCTTCATTTGGCAGGAAGTATTTCATCTAATCCACATGGGAGTGGTGGTGCCGGTTCCTCGAGAACAAGAAAAATTGGGATTCTACTCCCCGTTGTTCCTTGTCAAAAAACCAGATGGATCAAATCGCCTAATCATCAACTTAAAAGAGCTAAACCGCTTCATCGTTTACAGAAGATTTCGCATGGAGTCGGTAAGAACCGGTACCCAACTTATTCACACAGACTCCTATATGTGCACATTAGATCTAAAAGATGCATACTATCATGTACCTATTCACCCCTCATCTCAGAGATTCCTAAGATTCTCGGTTCTCTCTCCCGAGGGCTCTGTCTTACACTTTCAGTTCCGTGCACTTCCATTCGGTATCTCATCGGCTCCAAGGGTCTTTACCAAGATCATGGTGGAGGTGGTAGACTTTTTAAGACTACAAGATATATCCATCATCCCTTACCTAGACGACTTGCTAATTATAGGGAAAGACAAACAAAACCTAATTTTGGCAAGAGAGTCTTCCCTAAGAATCTTAAGAGTTGGGATGGTTAATCAACCTGAAAAAATCAAGTTTAATACCTTCCACTCAAAAGACTTTTCTAGGGATCATTCTAGACTCAACTCACCAAATGTCTTTTCTTCCTCAGGAGAAAGTATCCAACATAAAGCACCAGATTCACTCATTCAGACGGAAGGACTCTATACCAGTCAGGCAGGCGATGAAGATCCTGGGCCTCCTTACAGCATGCCTTCCTGCAGTCGCATGGAGTCAGAGCCATACTCGGATCCTTCAGAATTGGATCTTAACTTTCTGGAACAGGAAGTCTTCAGGGCTAGACAAGAAGATCCGGATTCCTTCCTTCGTAAAGAGGGACCTGCTGTGGTGGACGGAATCAAGGAACCTAGAGAAAGGAGTATGTTGGCACCACCTCCCAAGCATCACTATAGTGACAGACGCAAGCAGCTCAGGTTGGGGAGCAATCCTCCCTTCCCACTACGAGCAAGGGTCCGGACAAGCAAGAAACAGCTCAAATTACAGGGAGTTAAGAGCAGTATGGGAAGCGCTAAAATCAAACACAGCCTATCTGAGGAATCATCATATCCACATTCTCTCGGACAACATCTCGACAGTGTCCTATTTAAGGAGACAAGGGGGTACAAGGTCCCCAGTATTATCGAAGCTGGCTCGTACCATCTTCCAGTGGGCAGAAGAAAACATCCTTTCCATTTCAGCCACCCACCTGAAGGGAACCCTAAACAGAGAAGCGGATTATCTCAGCAGGAGAGAAATCCTACCAAACGAATGGTGTCTCAACCAAGAGATCTTCTTACATTTAACCAGCATCTGGGGCATGCCCCAAATAGACCTATTTGCCACGAGGGAGAATACAAAATGCCAGCAATACTTTTCTCTGGAGGCAGGCGAGTCCAGGGATCACATGGACGCGTTCAGCCATCGTTGGAACGGAAGTCTCATGTATGCCTTTCCCCCAATTCCCCTAATTGCGAGAGTACTCAGGAAAATCTTGCTCGACGGGACAAGGGTGATCTTGATCTGCCCAGACTGGCCAAAAAGAAGCTGGTACCCACTGTTGAGGTCCCTATCTGTCCAGCAACCTCTTATGCTACCGATTCGGAAGGACCTTCTGTACCAAGGTCCGATTTTACATCCCGATCCAGGAAGACTCCGTCTGGCGGCTTGGATCCTGAGTTCGAGTTCCTAAGGTCCCAAGGTCTCTCTCGGGCTGTAATAACTACTTTGAAGGCAAGTAGAAAAAAGGTTACTTTCGCCATATATCATAAAATATGGAAAAAGTTTGTGACCTTTTGTGGGGCTAATCCCCCCTCCCAGACTAACCCAAATATTTTACAGGTATTAGACTTCCTGCAAAAAGGACTAGAAATTGGTCTTTCCACTAGCACCCTGAAAGTCCAAATTTCGGCTCTGAGTGCATTCTTCGACCATCCCCTGGCGGACCACAGGTGGGTCAAAAGATTTATTGCAGCCGCTAATAGAATTAGGCCTCAGATTCTGAAGCGGGTTCCCTCCTGGGATCTCTCCCTGGTTCTGGATGCTCTCTCCAGACCTCCTTTTGAGCCTTTAAAGGACGCTAGTATAAAAAACTTAACTTTAAAGACTTCTCTATTAATTGCTGTGACTTCAGCTAGAAGGCTGGGGGAACTCCAAGCCATATCTATTAGAGAACCCTATATGTGCATTCTCCCTGACAGGATAACTCTGACTCTGGATCCAAGCTTTGTTCCCAAAGTGGCGTCTGGATTTCACAAGAATCAGGAAATAATTCTTCCATCCTTCTACGGGAATCCTTCTTCAAGCAAGGAAGTAGCGTGGCATTCCCTGGACGTAAGGCGCTCGGTCTTAGAGTACTTAAAAGCCACAAAATCCTGGCGCAAAGATCACAATCTCTTTGTTCAGTTTCAGGGGAAGAACAAAGGGGTAAAGGCATCCAAGACCACGATCGCCAGATGGTTAAAGACTGCCATAGCCTCTTGTTATACAGAGCAAGGGAAAGAAGTTCCTCCTAACCTTAAAGCCCATTCCACCAGAGCCATATCTGCCTCCTGGGCAGAAAAGAGGGGCGCTTCTCTTGAACAAATCTGCAGAGCTGCCACCTGGGCTTCTTCATCCACCTTCGCTAAACATTATCGGCTGGATTTACCTAACTCACAGGATCTCGCCTTCGGTCAGAAGGTTCTCCAGGCTGTGGTCCCACCCTGATTCTACTAATTTTGTAGATCTCCTAGTGGGCCGTCATGGGGGACGTTATGGAAATTGTGAATTAGACTCACCGGTAATTCGGTTTCCATCTAGTCCTCCATGACGGCCTATATAATTTCCCTCCCATGATTTTCTTTCACTTTGTTGTAAAATTCTGTATGTGAACAAACAGGCAGAATAAAAATATGTTGTATCTTCCACCGGTGTAGTTATTTGGTAGACACTGGCGGGAGGATGTGGGGGGGAGGCTTTTAACCTCTCTGCTTCCTGTCCCTACAGAGGTCAAGGGCCCCTAGTGGGCCGTCATGGAGGACTAGATGGAAACCGAATTACCGGTGAGTCTAATTCACAATTTCCATCTTTGGATTTGATTTAATTTGAAACAACTTACCACCATATTTTTTTGTATGGACCATTCATATATTTATATAAATTAATTGTGTCCCCTCAGTCGTCTCTTTTCCAGAATAAATAAATCTAGTTGTTTTAATCTTTCCTCATAACTGAGACCCTCCATACCCCTTATCATTTTTGTGGCCCTGTGTTGAACCCTCTCCAGCTTCAGGGCATCCTTTTTATGGATCAATGGCCAGGACTGGACAGCATATTCCAGGTGAGGCTGAACCAATGCCTTGTACAGTGGTAATATTACATCCCTATCCCGAGAGCCCATACCACTTTTGATACTGACAAGATCCTGCTGGCTTTAGAGGCAGCATTGCATGCTGACACATGGGTGGGGCGCACATTTATGATCTACTACTACTACCCCCAGGTCCTTCTCAACAAGGGACTCTTCCAGATTTACTCCCCCAAGGACATATGTTGCCTGTAGATTATTAGCCCCCAGGTGCATAACCTTGCATTTATCTGACCAAACACTCAGCTTGTCCAAGTCATCCTCCATAGACGGGTGTCATCTGCAAAAATACAGTACTATTAATTCCTACTTTTATATCATTAATAAATATATTAAATAGTAGTGGGCAAAGCAGAGAATCCTGGGGTACACAACTCATAACTGGTGACCATTCCGAGTAGGAATCATTGACCACAACTCTCTGGATACGATCCTTCAGCCAGTTTTCAATCCAATTGCAAATGATTCCTGCCAAACCAATAAACCTTATTTTATCCATAAGGCCTCTATGAGGGGACAGTGTCAAATGCCTTTGCAAAGTCCAAGAACACAATCCACAGCAGCTCCTCCATCCAAGCATCTGCTCACCTCTTCATAGACGCCTGGTTATCTCTTGCACTGTAGAGGATCACAAGAGTACTGGAAATACTAAAGTTCTGTGTTCGCCAATTTTTCAAAGCTCCCATAATATTTAACAGTGGCAGACTTGACCTGCCACTCCATCAATTAGACCTAAGTTCCTGTGATTAGTGGAGTTCCTAGAATTCACACCCCCACCAGTCGGATTCCTGTTTCCTATCCTGTGGAAAACATACTATACTTAACCTCTTTCCTGCATTCTGCTCCTGTGTGCACCTCCTGGTTTCAACAGCGGACTTGACATCCCTGCTGCAGCCTTATATTCCTCTTAACCAAACGCCTCTGAGGCCAGTAGTAGACTGTGGCAGTCTTGTGCCATCGACATGTCACCACTGAATACAGAGGCCTTCAAGTAGGGAGGGTGTAGGTATAGGCTTCCCTGATTTTGGCCAGATATTCTTATGTTGTGGACAACTTTTATGTATCCTAGTGGAACATTGGAAAAAAAAAAAGTCTAAACAAAATATATAATTTTATAATAAAAACAAATGTTTCTTAACCCCTTCACGCTCCGTGATGGATATATCCGCCACGGAGCTATGAAGGGTGTATGAAGAGGGCTCACGGGCCTCTTCATACAGACATGGGTTTTGCTGCATATCGCACCAGAGACCCATCGCTAACACCCACGGGGGTGCTTGCACCGTTCGCGGATGTTAACCTGTTGTTTGCTGCCGGCGGCACTGAAAGCATGGCGGCACATGGGCGCTGCCATCTTTCCTCTGATCGTTGCTCCCCCGAACGTCATCGGGGGGCGATGATTGGTTGCCATGGCAGCATCTGGTCTTTGTTTGACCCGGGGATGAATGGCTCATTGTAATTTATAGTGTGCAGAAATGCCATATACAGGCGGTCCCCTACTTAAGGACACCTGACTTACAGACAACCCATAGTTACGGACGGACCTCTCTGCCCCCTGTGACCTCTGGTGAAGCTCTCTGTTATGCTTTACTATAGTCGCAGACTGCAATTAACAGCTGTGAGATGTCTGTAATGAAGCTTTATTGATATTCCTTGGTCCCATTACAGTAAAAATTTTTGAAAATCCAGTTGTCACTAAGACAATTTTTTTTTTTTGTGTGGATCAACAATTATAAAATATACGGTTTCGACTTACAAACAAATTCAACTTAAGTACAAACCCAAGGAACCTATCTTGTACGTAACCCGGGGACTGCCTGCACTGCGATACAGTAGTATTTCAGTATATGGTAGGAACAATCTGACCATCCAGGGTTAATATACCCTAGAGCAGTGATGGCGAACCTTTTAGAGCCCGAGTGCCCAAACTTCAACCAAAAGCCGCTTATTTATTTCAAAGTGCCAGCACAGCAATTTAAGCAACAATTTATTTCTCCTCGTTCTTTGATAACTTTCAATCGTTCAGCCTCTTAAAGACACCAACGCAGTTGAATGGAGGAGGGCAAATTCGCCTATCATTGTAGGAAGATTCTGTAGGAAGATTCTTTGAGTCCTGTATGGTGAACTTCATGCTGGGGTGATGGCCTGGGTGCCCACAGAGAGGTCTCCGAGTGCCGCCTCTGGCACCAGTGCCATAGGTTCGCCACCACTGCCCTAGAGTGTCTAAGGAATTGTGAGAGAAAAAAAGTTTAAAAAATGTAAAAAATTTATAAACTATTAAAAGTTCAAATCACCCCCCTTTCCCTAGAACTGATATAAAACAGTAAAAATCACAGACACATTAGGTATTGCCACGTCCCAAAATGCACGATCTATCAAAATATAAAAACTGTTATAATCGGCGGTGACCTCCGAGACGGGAAATGGTGCCCAAATGTCCGAAATTCGACTTTTACACCTTTTTATGACATAAAAAATGCAATAAAAAATGATCAAAATGTCACACAGTCCTCAAAATGGTAGCAATGAAAACGTCGGCTCAATTTGCAAACATTGGAAAGTATGAAAAAAATTTAATTTTTTTTTCTTTTTTGTACACATTCGTTTAATTTTTGAAAATGTATTAAAACACAATAAAACCTGTATAAATTTGGTATCACCGCAATCGTACCGAACCAAAAAATAAAGTAGAGGTATTATTTGGAGCGCAGAGTGAAAGTCGTAAAAACCGAGCTCACATGAACACACTTTTTTTTAAAAAGTTTTTCCACATATGGAAATTTCTTCTGGCTTCCCACTACATGGCATGTTATAATATATAACATCAAATGAAAGTAAAATTTGTTACGCAGAAAATAAGCCCTCACACAGCTCTGTACACTGAAAAATGAAAAAGTTATGGATTTTTGAAGATGGAGAGCGAGAAATGAGCGAAAATACCCTGCGTCCTTAAGGGGTTTAAGTTGGTGTTCTCATTATTTGTTTCCTGTATAATAATATATAAATAAAAAAAATCAGAACCAAGGTTTAAAAACTACAGTTTTTTTCCCAGTTAAGAATAATTGATTGAAAAAGCAACCTTTTTTTGCAAAGAGGATCTTTAAAGGGGTATGCTGAGACAAGAAGCGGGTGGGCAGGCTGCCGTAATTTATCGGAGCTAAAGATGTAACAAGCAGGCCCGCCACACAGGAGCACTGGAGGAGGTAAGTAAAGGTTTCTATTTTTTAACAGCTCTCCCCAGCCCACCTGCAAAGTTTTTAAAATAGTTTGACCCCCTTTAATATGGTTTTGCTGTAAAAAAAAAACAACAGTTTTATAACTTCTAGAAGGTTCTTTTCTGTGGATAAATATTGGTCTGTTTAATGTTATGGTCTCCAATATTTTTGTAACCAAGGACCGGCAGCACCCAGAAATGTTTTTCTGGGGACTGTGTTCACCATGGTCCCTGGAAAATAATTTGTGTTCTCCCCAATTAACGCATACCTAACTCCAACCCATGTTATAACCCTTTTCCTGCAGCTCTCATTTAAAAATGCCAACTTTATAAGAAGGATGGGCTACAAAAAAGGGTACATTGTAAGACCACTTTTTCTAAAATCAACCTTTCCCCACCTATAATATCTACCTGTATTTGGACCCTTCCCATTTCTGCACCCCCAACACCCACCAAACCTGCAGTTGTCGTCTTCATCTCCCTTTTCTGTGGCAGTACCCTGCTCTAAAGCTAGCGGAAGCAATGTGACAACATTACTTTGTGTACATTCGGGGAGATGTAGATGACACCTTTTGCTTTGGTGTGGAGGGGGGTATCCGGTTTTATTATTAATATTTTTACAAAGTGCTGTAGAATAGGGAAACCAGGAAAAGGCCGAGGCCCCTAATTTTACCACAAAAAACTGTGAAAACCTATTGACTCGAGTATAAGCCGAGGGTGGGAAATGCATTGGTCACAGCCTATCCAGTATGTAGCCAGCCAGCCCCTGCCCCAGTGTATATAGCTTGCCAGCCCCTGCCCCAGTGTATATAGCTTGCCAGCCCCTGCCCCAGTGTATATAGCCTGCCAGCCCTTGACCCAGTGTTTATAGCCTGCCAGCCCCTGACCCAGTGTATATAGCCCCCCCCCCCTTCCCCGTTGTGCAGCACAACAATACCGGATGAATCGCACAGAAGATCTACGGGTGCCGCCAGAAAGGCAAGGTTTGATTTATTTTTTTGACTCGAGTATAAGCCGAGTTTGGGTTTTTCAGCACATTTTTTGTGCTGAAAAACTAGGCTTATACTCGAGTATATAGGTAGTTCTAATCCTCAGAACAGGGAGTCATTCATCAATTGTGGGGCAGGGTCCATTTTTCTCAACGCGAACTGTGAGGTTTATTAGACTATGATTTTTAGATTATGGTGCATGACTGAAATAGAGTCTTAAATAGCTGCACGTTCATGCTGGTGAAATAGAACTTAGTAGACCTGCTTTTTGTTGGTCTAATTTTGTGCCAAAAAAAGTGTCTGGAAACTAGATGTGTAGTAAAAGTATCGGGATTCATAAACTCAGATTGTGACAAAAAAGGTGTGAGTGTCAAAAAAGAAGCTAAATTGTGGCGCTGACGCATCTGAAGTATTGTGCACAAGGTTCAGCAACAAAAATTTAAACATTTTGGAAAGCCAATGTTACTTAGGGTGGCGTCAAATCATGTTTTGTGTCATACGTTGTAAGGACACGTCAGGAGGATTCCACCGTGTTTTTACGGTGGCACCAACATATCCCACTGTATGACTATACAATGGTATACGTCACCCGGGGATTGGCTGCTGCCAATGAAGGGATCGTTCCACCAGTGATGTCACTGTCCTAACATGGACAGTGACATCACTAGGTCCTCCCTCCTGCTGAGCAACGTATGCAATCCGCAAGGCGGTGGAGAGAAATACAAGACCCTGCATCCGCTCCCTATAGCCTTCTATTGCCTCCACTATGTGCATATATCGCTCAGGCTTAGGCATTCCTTCCATAATTAAATCTATGGTAGGTCCTACCTGGCTTAGATTTCAGCCATTACTTTCACCAGGGTGTTCCTACTCTGGTCTGTCTTGTGCATTTGGCTCTGGGGTGTGTGCGTAGATATGCAGATTTTAATGCATTGCACACACTGCTACATTGACATACATGATATTACAGAACGGTAGATGCTGTTTGCTTCTCGTCTTAAGGGGTTAGCCAGTTTTCAATAAATATCCATTAGACATGTCTCTGCATGTATATGTACCTGTGTCTTTGCCTTCTATGAGAGCTCTAGCCTTTCCCTGTTCTCACCATGCAGCTTCCTGTTTCTCTGTTCTTCAGCCTCCAGTGTGTTTTTTTTTCCTCAGTCCTTCTCACTGACATACACAGGGAGAGGGGAGGGGGGCAGCAGGATGAGTCAAAATCTATTTATCAGATCTCAGACATGTAAACAAACATCCGCTGAGAGTCTACACACAGCACTGAAGAAAACATCAGGGATGATGAATCTTTTTCGTTCCAAGGGCTCCATTGTCATACCGCCACCCTTCAGGGGGCCACACTATTAACCAAAACCCTATAGGGGCAAAAACCACAGTACAGAGCAGATTCCCCCCAGAAACCACTTCTGCATAGTACTTTATTTGTGCAATAAATAACATAGACCTCAGAGCAGACTACAATACAGCACACAAACAAGACCATTATAATGATGGTGGAAATTGTCTGAATCCATGCAGCAGGTAATTGTGAATAACTAACTGCACGCAGGGACTCTGTTACACCCTAGTATTGTGCCCAGCCAGGTATTTTTACTTTTTAACTGCTGCGCAGAGCCTATATTTACTGCTCCTATGTACAAGAATATAACTGCTATAGTACTGCCCCCTATGTACAAGAATATAACTACTATAATTAAATTAATGCAAAACACCGGTGGCTCATTCCCGATCGCAGGCGTTTTCATAGGAACGCCGATGCGATCGGGCCGCTGGCCGCCCCGGTGGGCGTGGCTTTGTTTGCATTTGCATGCGCAGACAAGGCGCCACGTCTGACATCACCCTTAGGATCACATGTAAACCTAGTACGGCCCTAAAAGGCCCCAGGTATACGAATATGGGATATTCACAAAAAAGAGTTATTATACCGAAATGCCTGTAGCATAAAAATTTAAGAACAACTGGAAATGACTAACAACTATATAACTGAGGAATACCTAAAATTTCAGAATTCTAACTAAAGTAATCTTGCAGTAAAAAGAAAATAAGTAACAGAGCGGGCCTGCAAGGCCCCACATATGCATTCTAGGGTTAAATGGCTGTTAACATTTGCATTTACAAAACACAACATATGTTAATGTGTTAACAGTAAGTCAACGATTGTGTTTTGTAAACGCAAACAACTGCTAGCTTCCTGGTTTGATGTGCATCTACATTTTTATTTCCTGATATTCATTTGTGTGAGTTTTATTGCAACCAAGTAGATCTGAAGGTATTTTACTTGCATAATCTGTATATTGTGGGGGGGGGGGGGGGGGGTACAGGGAGGCATTCACCTTATCTAGACAGTATAGTCACAGGTGCTGCCTAATTAATAGTGGGGTGTGGCTATCTAATTAGCTGCCTTTATATACTTCTGTGGTCAGTTTGTTTGGTGGTTTGTTGCAGTGAGCTCAGCAGATTTTTGTGGCAAATAACCTTTTAAAAAGCATCAGAAAAGTGAGTGTGCAAGCTTTGTGGTGATTGTTAATTGATCCTAAGTGTGTGCAGTGTCCAAAGTGGGACTTAGGATTAAGGGACTTAAAGGGGTATTCTCGTCTGGGCATTCACATTCCGTTTGATAAATCTGCCATATATAAACATTTCTTCAATTAGATGTTATTAAAAAAAATGTTCCTGTGTGAAGATAATTTCTTATAAATGTAGTGATATGTTCCCTTAGAAACGAGATGGCTTCCTCGGATACGGCCACCTCTGCTGGAGGGATTGCACAAAGAAACAAAAGGTTTTTGTATATGAAATGTCCGGGAGTTACTGCAAATCCCACATCAGTCCTGTGGTAATGATCGCTGAATCCAGGAGGTCAGGCAGGACTCTATATCCCAAGTCTGGCCACCGCTGCCAGAGTGTGACGTGGTCGTATCCGAGGAAGCCATCTCGTTTCTAAGGGACAACATGACTACATTTATGAGAAATTATGTTCACACAGGAACATTTTTTTAATAACATCCAATTGAAGAAATGTTAATATATGGAAGATTAATGAAACTGAATGTGACCGTCCAGACGAGAATACCCCTTTAAGTTTGAGGGACTTTAGCAGGTAACTGCTATATTTTGTGTTACTTTTACTGTGAATTCTTCTTTTCTTCCGTATTTCTCTTGTAATCCCCATTAGAACAATGGATTCCATAAGTGGCATTGCTACACAGTGTACATCCTCTGCCATGTATGCTTTCCTTGAACAGCCGTTCGAGGGGGAATACTGCTGTGTGGGATGTGTGAAAATTGCTCCTGGAGCACAAACTCTCTGGGGAAGATGGGTGTGGGGAGGGAAGTATGGTGGTGCAGAGTGAGGGGTGTGGGGAGGGAAGTATGGTGGTGCAGAGTGAGTGGGCATCTAGTTGGGTAACATGTAGAAGGCGGGGTAGAGGGAAGAGTTGTAGGGAGTCTAGTCCTGATCTGGTGCACCACAATAAGTTTGCCAGGCTGGCAGATGAGGGGGATATCAGCTCCGGGGTAGCAATGCTGCAGCAAGACGTATCCTCTAGCAACCAGGGGACTGTCTGCTCCAGTAAGACGGGAAATGGGAGCACAGGCAAGGTCAGACAGGTCCTGGTAGTGGGAGATTCGATTATTAGGGGAACAGACAGGGCAATCTGTCACAAAGACCGTGCATACCGAACAGTGTGTTGTTTGCCGGGTGCTCTGGTTCGGCATGTTGCGGATCGGGTTGACAGATTACTGGGAGGAGCTGGTGAGGAACCAGCGGTCATGGTCCACATTGGCACTAATGACAAAGTAAGAGGTAGGTGGAAGGTCCGTAAAAATGATTCATGGATGTAGGCCATAAGCTCAAGGCAAGGACCTCGAAGGTAGTTTTCTCCGAAATACTACCTGTACCACGTGCCACACCAAAAAGGCACCCGGAGGTCAGGGAGGTAAATAAGTGCCTAAAAAGTTGGTGTAGGAAGGAGGGCTTTGGGTTCATGGAGAACTGGGCTGACTTTTCTGTCGGCTACAGGCTCTACAGTAGGGATGGGCTGTACCTCAATGTGAAGGCTGCAGCTGTTTTGGGGGAAAAAATGGCTAGAAGGTCGGAGGAGTGTTTAAACTAGAGACCTGGGGGAGGGCAACTACACTTGTGCAGGGCAAATAGACAGTGTAGATAGAGAGCTGGGAAGAATCATAGTCCGTGGGGGAGGAAGGGAGGCTGGAATGAGATTGGGGAATAAGAACAAAAGGAATAGGGAAAACCATATAAAGTGTATGTACACAAATGCCAGAAGCCTCACAAACAAAATGGAGGAACTGGAACTCTTGCTGTTTTAGCGCAAATATGATAGTGGGTATCAGCGAGACATGGCTGGACAGTAGCTATGACTGGGCTGTTACTATAAATGGTTATTGTCTTTTTAGAAAGGATCGTATAAATAAAAAAGCCGGAAGGGTTTGTTTATATGTGGATTCTTGCCTCAAGCCTGTCCTGTGAGATGACATTGGTGAGTCCCTATGGTTGGAGATAAGGGGAGGGAAAAAGAATAATAAAACATTACTAGGGGTTTGTTATAAGGCTCCAAATATAATGGAGGCAGCAGAGGAAATGCTGATAAGTGAAATGGATGCGGCTTCAAAGCATGGTGAAGTACTTATCATGGGGGACTTCAATTTCCCAGATATTGACTGGGGGGCAGAAACCTGCAGGTCCTTCAAAGGTAGCAGGTTCTTGTCAACAACAAAAGACAATTACCTGTCGCAACTAGTCCTGGAGCCAACAAGAAGCGGGGCTCTGATAGGGTATCAAAACTACAGGTTGGGGGGACCTTGGTAATAGTGATCATAATATTGATTTTGTATTACGCTTTACTAAGAGCGTTAGGGAAGGGGCAACCAACACTCTAAACTTCAGGAGGGCAAATTTTCAGCAACTAAAGGAAGACCTTAAAGGTATAGACTGGGACAATGTTCTCAAAGACAAAAGCCCCCCCAAAAATGGGACTTTTTCTCATATATTCTAAAAAAAAGTCCTTTGAGAAACACATACCTTATGGGAAAAAGCATAAGAGGAACAAGAAAAAGCCAATGTGGCTAACTAGTCTTGTAAGGAAAGCAATAAGCGCGAAAGATAAGGCGTTTAAGGGGCTAAAACGTGAAGGTAGTGATGAGACATTACAGGATTTTATAATATAGAGAAAAATAAAGCGGATAAAGGCCGCAAAAATAGAGACTGAGAGAAATATTGCCAGGGAGAGCAAAAATAATCCCGAATTATTTTTCAAGTATAAAATTATAAGAAACTAAAAAATGGAGAGTGTGGGTCCTCTTAGGAATAACAGGGAGATGAAGAAAGGGCCAATCTACTGAATGTCGCCTTCTCAACTGTCGTTACCCTGGAAAATTCCCTGGTGGAAGACACAATGAGGAATAATGTAAAGTCTCTTTGGAATGTCAACATTTTAACCCAGGAAGAGGTACGGTGCCACCTCACAACCACTAAGATAGATAAATCATGAACTATGTACCGTGAAAGACAGAACGTTATTTTTAATATTTGAAGATTCACCGAGGACTGGTTATGTTCCACAGGACTGGCGCATAGCAAATGTGTTACCAATATACAAAAAAGGATCAAAAAGCAATCCTGGAAACTACAGACCTGTGAGTCTAACTTCTGTGGTGGGGAAAATATTTGAGGGGTTTGTTTGAGATGCTATCCTGGAGTATCTCAATGTGCATAACCTTATAACCCAGCGTCAGCATATGTTTATGAGAGATCAATCCTGTCAGAGTAATCTGATTTGTTTATACGAGGAGGTAAGTTCAAGGCTGGATCTGGAGGACGCTGTGGATGTTGTATATCTGGACTTTCCAAAGGCATTTGACATTGTGCCGCATAAAAGGTTGGTATATAAAATGAGACTGCTGGGAATAGGGGAAAATCTGCGTATTTGGGTATTTGTGATGCACAGGATACATAAGCTCGGAGATCAGCTGCGATGACAGCTACGCTGTATCCTGTGAGTCCGAACGCTACGGAAAGCAACACGGGACAATTTGAAAAAGCAAACTCGGAGACGGAGGGCAACCAGAACGAGTGATGCATCAAGAAATGGTGAGTTGGGTTGACTTTACCAGTGGAGTGACACGGGTCAGTATTGGGGCTGCTTCTTTTTAATATTTTTATTAATGACCTTGTAGTGGGTTTACACAGTCAAGTTTCAATATTTGCAGATGATACTAAGCTGTGTAAAGTAATAAATACTGAGGTTGATAGTTTAGCATTACAGAGGGATTTGTGGAAGCTTGAGGAGTGGGCAGAGAAGTGGTTGATGAGGTTTAATGTAGATAAATGTAAAGTTATGCACTTGGGCCATGGAAACAAAAAGTATAATTATGTTCTTAACAGTCAATTACTTGGTAATACTGGAGCTGAAAATTACTTGGGGGTATTGGTGGATTGTAAACGTAATTTTAGTGACCAGAGCCAGGCGGCTGCTGCTAAAGCAAATAAAATTATGGGATGTATCAAGAGAAGAATAGATTCTCATGATAAGGGTGCAGAGGAGAGTAACCAAGATTATTAGGGGAATGGGGGGATTAGAATACAATGACAGATTACAAAATGTGGGAATATTCAGTTTAGAAAAAAGACGACTGAGGGGAGACCTCATTATAATGTACAAATACGTGAACGGACAGTACAAGGATCTCTCCAAAGATCTTTTTATACCTCGGCCTGTGACCAGGACAAGGGGGCATCCTTTACGCCTAGAGGAGAGGCGATTTTACCATCAACATAGACAAAGGTTCTTTACTGTAAGAGCAGTGAGACTATGGAACTCTCTGCCGCAGGAGGTTGGTATGGCGGACTCTTAGTATGTGTTCAAGAGAGACCTGGATGACTTTCTGGAGAGAAAAAATATCACGGGTTATGGCGATAAAACATTTTTTTAATTATTAAAGGTTGGACTTGATGGACTTGCGTCTTTTTCCAGCCTTATGACTATGATACTATGTGTTCTGGATCACCTGGAATGAAATTAGGAACTGTTTGGAAGGTGAGTCATATGCTGACATCCTGTGAGACCATAATATGTCTTACAGCTGTCTTACTCTGTTTCTCTTTGTGATCTAGAAAAGAAAAAACAATACAAAACCTCTGAACATTTACCTCATGCATGTATCTGATCACGTGAAATCACAGCATTCCTCCATGATGGGTAGAATTCCATGGAGAATGGGGAGGAGTATAAATCCATGGAAGCTGAAGTGATTTCATGTGATCAAATATATACATGGCATACAATTTGCTAATATTAAGAGGCTAAAGGACCTGTGATGATATCACCCTGGTCACATAAAATGCTGATGCAACATCCCCCACTGGAACCTAGCCTTTTCTTGGTGGCCTGGAGGCAGCCAGGGCCCAGAATAATAGAGTGGCTAGTTTGGCCTTGGGCACGCTGTGTTTGGTCACAGTGCTTCGTATGGGGACCAGTGGGCTGACCTATAGCCTGGCAGGTCTCCCACAGGTGGTGTGTGCAAGAAATATGGAGGGAGGGGCTGATGCAATGGTTGATCTCGGGGGAAACCCCGGAAGTGTCTGTAAGATGAATCCCTGGGTGATGGATTGGGAAGCCCATGGTGGTAAGCAACCTGGATCCAGGGATCAGATGGAGGCAACGTTGTGCAAATTACAACAGTAAATACAGTATTTAACAGCAGGCAACGGGCAAATGGTTAACAGCTGATTCTCTAGCTGGAAGAGTCATGGAGAGCCGGTGCACAGGAAGGTTACAGATAGATACAGGCTGGGTTGGTACAGATGGAGCCGAGTCCTGGTGATGGATCTCTGCTCTAAGCGTAAGTCTCCGTACATGCCCTGGGTGCTAGACGCTGGCCGGAGGCACCTGTAGTTCCTGGAATTAGGACACTGGCTGTATCAGACAGAACATTGAGGGCTGGTTCTGTCTGAAGACTCTAGCAAAAGACCATGTGCTTCAGCCCAGCAGGGGTTTAAATACTCCCTGGTCAGGCAGTGGCACTTCTCCAATCAGCTTCCATCTTGTTTTACAAGAACATAATTGGACAAGAACATCTCACAGTGTTAACTTTTGCCTCAACAGACAGTGGCTACAGTTGCAATTACTAAGTTCTCCAATAGTTAGAGACCTCCTAGAGAGGTGATCAGTCTCCCTAACAGCTCCTGACATGGAGAGGGCACTATTCACAACTAACTTCTTGCCCATGTACTGGCCTCTGCCAATACCCCTTTGATAATTGAACGAGCCAAGAAAATATAGGCTAAAGCTGGCTAGCATTACACAGCCTCCAGATGGCCCAACCATACGACAACAGGTAGTGCAGGTCATAAAGTACACTTTGGATAAAGTGCTTGGATATGTGCAGTGTAGGGGAGACAAACTGCCCACGGTCCTGGCTATAGGAACTGGGATTGGTATTGGACTAAATAACATAAGTGAGGACGATACTGTTGGTAGATTATGACCTTACACCAACTTTTTTCTTAGGAAAGGTGTCATGTCCAGGTGGCACAATCTTCGACATATATATATTATTTGTTATACACAGCATGCCTGCCGTCTGACGGCTTACTCTAGTGTATGACCTCTAGGTGTCAATGCTTAGAAAACCCTGGTCCCCTAAACACCTACAGGTTACACCTAGAGGCCACACTAGTCCAGAGCTCTGATTTTAGGCGTAACCCTGCGGTCAGGATTTGACATCAAGACAAATAGACAGTCCGACACAGTCTTATCCGCATAGCTGCAAAGCCTATGGTAGGATTAGTGCAAACTAATATATAGTGCAAAGCAGCACATTGGCTTAATCAGCCCAATGGGTACATTGCTTAGAAACATTACATAACGTTGCATGAGAACTGCTTTTAGTAGCAGATTGAAATGTCCATTTCCTGTAAAGAAAAGGCATAGCATGCAGAATAGCATCAATAACAATATATAGAGAGCTCTTTTGAACTGAAAGAGAAGGCATACCATTGCTGGCAATAAATAAGCACATAAAAATGTCCGTTTTCTACAAGGGAAGGCATGAAGTGCATATAAATAAACTTTTTTTCATACAAAAAATATGGTGGTAAGTTGTTTCAGATTAAATCAAATCAAAAGACGAGGGGGCACTGTCTCCGTTTGGAGAAATCAAGGTTTAATCACCAGAGGCGACAGGACCTTTTTACTATGAGAATTGTCAATCTGTGGTATAGCCTGCCTCAGGCGCTGGTCACAGCAGGGACAGTAGAGAGCTTCAAGAAGGGTCTAGATGCCTTTTTACACCTAAATAACATTGATGGTTATGTTATATAGAATTGTTTTCCCTAAATCCCTTCCTCATGCAATCCCTTCCCTTCATTGGTCGAACTTGATGGACAAGTGTCTTTTTTCAACCATATAAACATGAAACTATGAAAGTGTAGTCTCTTGGAGAGCTCAAATAAGGCAGAGTACTTTCTCTAGGCACAGTCCTTGATGAAGGAAAAAGCAAAAATACAAAGGGTCTCCTCATGATATGAGGGACACAGTCATTTGGAATAGAAGTTGCTCTGCATTCAGCTGATAGGAATGCTTTCAAAGCACAACTGGGGAGAAGTCCAGTAATGTCTATGGCTTAATAATAAATAAAGAGTCACAGGATAGTCTTGGCTCTATAAGGGGTTATGGGCTGAGCCCAACTGGGCGAAAAATAATCAAAAGCCATATTTATAAAGCAGCTGATAATGGGCTTCAGGCCATCAGGGAACTACTCACTGGGGCATACTTACTTACCCGGTCCCTGCGCGATCGCCGATCCGGACTGTCCGATGAGGATGAACTCTGCCACGATTCATGAAGATCGTGCACCTGATTACCTGCATGTGTTGCTTCCCCGATCAGGTCCGCCGGAGTTCATCTTCTTCTTCCTGGTGCATGTAAGTGCTTGGCTTGCGACATAAATTTAAATGTTAAATCCTGCATGAATCCAAAGATCATCCGACGGCCTGCCCCCGGATTTGTTGCGTGAAACCCGCCGCGATTGCGACACAAAACGATCGCGTGTGACACAATCCATGGCGCAATCCCCGAAAAGTCGGGAAAACCAACAAAAATGCATCTGCGGTACCCTTTGTATTTACCCTTTGTATTTAAGCCTAACTGTCTGAGTCTGGATCAGGATCCCTGGATCAGGATCAGGAGCTGGTTCTGGATCCCTTGGTAGGGCTGCAGCTGGCTGAGGACACCTGGTGGTGAATTCAGGAACTGCAGGTCGCAGGTCTCATTAGACCCAGGAGCAGGAACACTGGCTTCCGGAGTGTCTAAGTCTTCAACTGAAGTTAGCAGTCAGGGTCAGAGAAGTATACCTGCTTAGGTTTACAACCCTTGCACTGGGAAAGCTGGTACTCCTGCAGGTATCCAGGAGCCTTTCCTTTTGTTTCCCATTGAGATCTACGGAGGGCTTGTTGAGAGAAAATTGTCTCATTGTCATTGTCATCGATGTTAGGTACCGGAGTTGAAGGCACAGATTCTTCGGGTGCAATGAAGGCAACAGGCTCATGAATGGGGCCATTCTCCAGGGGCAACAGTATTGGTGACTGCTGCCGGGATGGTGTCCTCTCCAGACTAGATCTCACTGGTGTGGAAACAAGCACACATAACCAAAGCACAGTCACAAGGTCAACAAAACTGGGGGTCGGAGAACAAAGAGGGTCTCTTGGACTGGATGCTGGGGTCAGACATCTTGGCAGAGGGTCCCTCTGTACCTGGAGTATCGGACGGTCTCCTCTTGAAATCTTGTAGACTTCAGGGAAGAGACTTTTCTTAACTAGGTAGGCTCCCATTGCCTATCTAACGTTTTGGTGGGGTGGTTGTTCCATAGCCACACACATTCTCCGAGGAAAGAGGCTCTGCACAGGCATGGTGGTCAAAGTCTCTATTTTGCTTATCTCTGGCTCATAGATCCACAATTTCTTTTGCATCTGCCAGGCACCACTGGTGTTCCTGGACCCAATCAGTCTGAAGGAGCAGAGATTGGGACTCAGGGGCTTCCATGTCCAAGGCCATATCTGCGGGGAGATGGCCATGTCTCCTGAACATCAGATAATAGGGAGTGTATCCAGTGGAGCAGTGAGTGGTGTTGTCGCACAGATGCACCAACTCAGGTAGTAGCTTCAGCCAGTAAGCCCTTTTTGCAGGCGACAGAGTCTAGTTCATTATTTCGCAAAGTTTGTTTCCCTGTGGGTGGTATGCTGTGGTCCTCAACTTCTTGCAGCCAAAGAGGGTGCACTTGGAACACTTGGGATTCAAATGTTGTCCCTTGGTCCATGACGATTTTATCCAGACAGCCGCAGGGTAGGATGAAGCTTTTCCACAGGGCCACAGCAGTAGTTCTGGCCACCTGACTGGCACCACCACCACAAACTGGTATAATGTTCAATGATAGTCATTGCATACACATGTCTGGAGCTTCTGGGCTACAACCTCACGCGGTCTAGGGCAACCCTTTGATTATGTAGCTCTCGATGTCGGGTTTCATGTTCAGTCATAGGTAATGGGATCCAGAGTTCTCCTTTTTAGCATGCCCTGATGCATACTTAGAGTCTTCCGCTGGCGCCATAGTTGGGAAAATTCTCCGTCGGCCCAACGCAGACGTATCCTTTCACTTGCCCACTGGAGAGGTAATCCATTAGTTCTCTTATGGCTCGGCTATTAGCCTGGAGACTCAACTAGAGTTCCTTCTCTGCAGATGGGAAAGACTCATCTTGTTGCAGAACAAGTACCACTTCAGAGGGCAAGGAGTAGACTCTCTGGGCGTCTTACTGCACAAAGTGGGTATAGAATGCAGGCATCTCAATGACTTCCCACTGAGCATCTGTGGAGGGTCCGTTTCACTGGTCAGGGAGATGGGACAAAGCATTGGGGTTATCATTGGCCTTGCCGGCCCGATACTTGATGGTAAAGTTGAAATTGGCCAGCCTGGAGGCCCACCACTGCTCCAGTGCCCCAAGCCAGAGGGGTATTCAAATGCACCAAAGGGTGAAGAAGGAAGCCGCCAAATAGACTTTTCGGTCACTGCCCAGACTAACACCAGGAACTCCAACTTGAACAAACTGAAATTCAAGTTGTTCTGTTCAGAGGGAATGGCTGCTGTTGGCTATGACCTTTTCAGTTCCATTCTGTAGCTGGGATAGTACCCCTAGGCCCTGTTTGCTGGCATCTGTGTAGAGTATAAAGGGCAGATTGTAATCTGGATATCCTAACACCAGAGGCTCAGTCAGCCTTTGCTTCAGCATCTGGAACACAGCTTCTCATTCTGCTGTCCAGTTGAGGGGCACTCAAGACCGTTGGTCATCTTTAGGAAGTCCCCATTAACATTTTTGTGACGTGAACAATGCAAATTGGGATCTTAAAATCTGTCTTTTGACAGTTGTTTTAGCTGCACCTGGTTTAAGTTCTACCATAACAGGCAGTACTGGCATATTATCTATGTCTGTCATTGATTTGACCTAGAGTTTGCTTTACTTAACATATTTTCATCTGGGGCCTCATTGGGTTTGTCATAATGTCACAAAGAATGGTTTAGAGAATCTAAGTGGAATTAAACAATTTAATTTTGTTATTTGCACATTCCTGTTATATGCAGACAATACAACACTAGGAGGTGAAAAATTCCCCTTTTTTCACTTGCTGAATACTGTAATGTGACTTACTAACCTTCTAGTTATCCACTCCAAGAACTCACTGTACAAAAATCTAAAATCAGTGACAAAAATAACCTTTTTTACCTGCGATATTTTTATTTTCAGGTTTCCACAGGATCATTCTGTTAAATCAAATACAGTTTTTCTCATACAGTTATCTGCAACATCCCCCACTGGTGCCTAGTCTTTTCTTGAGTCCTGGAGGCAGCCAGGGCCCAGAATACCATAGTGGCTGGCGATTGCGGCCTAGGGAGCTCTGATGTCACGGTGCTTGTTATGGGGACCGGAGGGCTGACCTACAGCCTGGCAGGTCTCCAGCAGGTGGTATGTGCAAGAAATATGGAGGGAGAGGCTGATGTACTGGTTCTCCCTAGGGCAATTGGGTCCCCAATTGGTAAATCCACCAAGCTTCTCGCCTCAATAGTTCAGCGGTTGAATCCCCTCCTCTGTTGTTGGTATGGATAATATCCAAACCGACGACTTTAAGCCCCCTGGTCTTACTGGCATGGAAGTTTCGAAAATGGGCTGCCACAGTGGAGAGTATCTTACCTTGCCTAAAGTGGGCATCTGCATTAGTGATGGTTGACAAGTGCTGCTGTACCCTCTTCCTAAGCTCCTGTGTGGTCTGTCCCACATAGATTTTCTGACAGGGGCAAATTAAGGCGTAGATCACGTTTTTGGTTTGACAGTTTATATAGTTCCTTAGAGTGAAGTTTTGAAGAGACACAGGATGTATGAATGTTTGAGTAGCAGGCATGAGAGGGCAAATCGAACAGTTCCCACAGGCATATGAACCCTTTAGTCTTGTGCCATGACCCAAAGTTTGAGTTGGGCATGAGAAATGACTGGAAGATAGATTATCTTTAAGATTTCGGGCGCGTCTTGCTATCAGGGTCGGTCTATCAGTAACCAAACTCCTCAGTCGTGGTTCCGCTCTTAAGATGTTCCAGTTTCTTGACAAGATCTCCCGAATGTCTGACCACTGATTGTTAAAGGTGGTCACAATGCCTAGTTTGAACTCTTTTGTTTTATTTTTGGGCATTAAGAGGTCGTTTCTGCTGGAATCCCGGGCCCTTCGATAGGCTTTGGAGATTATCTTTTTCGGGTAACCTCTGTTCAGGAATCTATCAGTCAGTTCCAGTGCATTGTCACGAAAGTCACCTTCTTCTGTGCATTTACGTTTCACCCGAATGAATTGTCCCACCAGGATGCCATTTTTCAGACGTTCTGGGTGGAAAATATTGTAATGGAGCAAGCTGTTGGTTGCAGTTGTTAAGGAGATTGCACAGGTTTCGGACACCATCTTGACTACTGTCCGCCATCTTAGATACAGCGGCCATGTTCCCTAACCATTGTCAAGTTAATGTCATGATTCAAACTTCATTTTATGTAACCTGTTTGCTTGCCTGTCAGCTAATACCCTTTGACATTTAATGAGAAGCCAGTATGTCCTTGATGCTGCATGATATTATGATTCTGGAGCCCACTTATCTTATTCTTCTCAGCAAACTAGTATAAACAATATGTGCTGATGACCAATAGTTTTGGAGTATACTATTCACGCCCCTTTGATGATTCTTCTGTCTGTTATATATTATGCATTTTGATTATTAAAGGGTAGAAGATCTTGACTAAGAGATTGACGTGTGTCTTGGTCTTTATGTTCAATCATGGGTTAATTAGGACTCACCTTACAAAAGTCAAGAGGGCTGTTGGGGCCCTGCATAAAATATCCCTAACAGTATTTGGCATCCTGTTCTGGGTGGGCTTAGGAGTGAGCAACAACAGCACCAAGACAGCCTCCGTGAAGGGTCCCCATCGGCTTGGTGAACAGAACTGACCAGAGCGCTCTCAGGGTAAGCGGTTTTTTATTGTCTACCTTGAAATGTCACTTCTGGTTCACTAGTTGGACGGACCGGGTAAGACTGTCTCTGTGTTACATATTTGCCACTGTTGTCCCTCACTGTTAACCCTTAGATGTCTGCAATGCTAGAGTGGGAGATATTCTGTTGTGATTGTCATAGTGTCAGTGATACAGTTTTGTCATTAAGGGTTGCCCACAGACTTTCTTTGGGAGTCTGAGCGGTCTCGAATGACTAAGAACTAGTCGAGTCTGAAGGACAGCGACTTGGAGAGTCAGTCTGAGGACAGTGACCTGAGCATCAGTCTAGTCAGGCAGTGATCCAGTGTAGAGTCCCTTGTGGACCTGCAGGGTCAGTCTGAGGGCAGTGACTTATTCTAGCGTCAGTCCAGTCAGGCAGTGATCTAGTGTAGAGTCCCTTGTGGACCTGCAGGGTCAGTCTGAGGACAGTGACCTGGGAGTCAGTCTAGTCAGGCAGTGATCCGGAAGTCTCAACCGACCAACCCAAGTGGGCATTGTGGGGAGGAGACATTACTGTAGTGAGTGGCGGAGACGGCCCCAACAGGGCAGGAAAAGGGGTGGTTACGGACAAGGATGTTAGCGAGAACAGTCCCCCTTCTGAACAGCCCCCCCAAACAGAGTTATCGCCTTTCATTGTAGAACTGATGTGTGACTCTCCCCTGCTAGTCCGATGATGATTTTTGCACATTCCCGGTCAAGAAAAGACTCAGAAAGAACAGCCGGATACATGTAGCATGGTCCATGATCTCTAAGCTGCCAATGAGTGTACTGAAGCCCAGTGGTCCCTAGCCCAAACTGGCAGCAGTCCCTGAGAGTGATATATTATTCACTGTTATTGACTTGGCAAATGTTTTCCTCTCTCTGCCCCTACATGAAGATTGCCAGTACCTATTTGCCTTTACCAGTTCAGTATTCCACTATACCTGATGTAGATTCCCACAAGGGGGGGGGGGGGGTAAAACTCACCCAGCCAATACCCCACGGCCCTACAGGGAGTAGACTGGCAGACTAGCCCCTTACTGGATGTTATCCTTTCCAGTATGCGGTGGACCTGCAGTTTTTGTTTGCCGGAATGCATGTACTGACCTTATGTGTTTTCTGTTCCAGAAGAGTTGTTAAGTTTCCAGAGACAAGCTCCAGTACTGCCAGGAGAAGGTGGTATTCCTAGGCAACTGCTTCTCAGCCACAGGCAGATATCTGACAGAGGAAAGGAAGCTGGCAGTCCAGAA
Source organism: Engystomops pustulosus (assembly GCF_040894005.1). Classification (NCBI taxonomy): domain Eukaryota; kingdom Metazoa; phylum Chordata; class Amphibia; order Anura; family Leptodactylidae; genus Engystomops; species Engystomops pustulosus. Next base: position 125,657,758 of record NC_092415.1, on the reverse strand, counting down.
TGTGCCCCTGTCCTGAGGCCCTAAGCCTCTTCACCTGTTTCTAGGACTGGCCAGCTCCTGCAGGCCTGGGATAAGGTCTGCTGCCCCTTTCTGACTGAATTGCCTCTTCCCCATTTGTCCTTAGTCAGGAGGCAATTGATGCATTCCATAGCCCTAAGCTGGCAAATCCTATCTGCCCCGGCCCTAGGCACATGCCACTGAACCAGACCTTTTATTTTATTTTGCACTGAGTATCTAGGCCACAGGTGTCTTAGCCCAGGAACGTGGTGGCCTCCCCAGTGACCTACTTTTAGGCCCGGTTAGACTCAGTCGTGAGGGGAGCTCCTCATGTGTCAGCCAGCAATCTGCTCAGCAAGGCCAGTGAGCTGATCCTAGACCCTAGATCACTCAGTTACAGTGCAAACCCCACATACCTTGCACAGTATCCTCAAGACCAGCCCAAGCATCTGAGCAAAGGCCAGACAGCTCAGACTCCAGTGTGCACTCCTGATTCCCCAGGATACACTGATAAGGTGGACAGCTCTGAATCCTTCGTTCTATCGCCAGTCTTCCAGGATTCAGAGAGGGGGGAGCGAAGGGTGATTAACCCAGATGTTGAGTTTTTTCTCATAGATGGCTCCAGGTCTGCAGGAGAAGACAGACGGTTCTACACTGGATATACAGTGGTCAGTGGCGCACATGAGGTAGTACAAGCAGAACCACTCCCTCCACACAGGTCAGCGCAGGAGGTGAAGTGACGGCACTCAGGGAAGTGCTACAGCTGGGGAAAGGTAAAAGGGCGAACATCTATACTCAAGGTATAGTTCTGGGGTCTAAACACGACTATGAACCCATATGGAAGGCTAGAGATTTCCTCACCTCTGCAGGGACCCCCGTTAAGCATGGCACGCTGGTTAAAGAGCTCATGGATGCTCTCTTCCACAAGATGTGAGGATAGTAAAAGTTAAACCACACACAATTTGGTAACTCCACAAGCCAAGGGCAAGTATGTGGCCGACGGGATGGCGAAGGCAGCTGCACAGATGGAACCCAGAGACTGTTCTGAAGTCTCAGCGGTGAGTTCTGAGCTAAAAGTTTGATACACAGGTTTTCCAGTCCCTGGTGGCCCGAGAGTCATCAGAAGTGAAGGAAGTGTGGAGGAAATCTGGAGCCCAGATGCCGATGGGACCTGGATGCTGGGAGAGAGGGTGTGCCTGCCCGGAGCCCTGGACCCGACAGTAAGTCAAGTAGCCCACGGACACACACACATATCCAAAATGGCCATGCTAGTGCTCATAAACCGTAAGTGGTTTGCCCGGGCGTTACTACCCCTGTCACTAGACTAGTGAAAGCCTTTATAGTCTGTGCCTGCCACAACCCGAGTAAGGTGGAAAAGACCCCACAGAAGGTGACACCTAAGCTGCTGTATCCCTTCCAGAGACTGCAGATGGATTTTATCGAGATACCAAAAAGTGGTACGTAGGAGTACGTGCTTGTGTGCATTGATCTCTTTCCAGGGTGGCCAGAAGCTTCTCCCATGACCAAGGCTACTGCCAGAGCTGCAGCCAAGAAGTTGGTGAGTGAGATTTTTCTGCAGGTTTGGACTTCCAGAGACCATAGAGTCCGGTCGCAGAACCCACTTCACTGGACAGGTAAAGACCTGAAACCTTGTCCCTTCTGGGTGTAGAACAGGCCCTGCACACCCCATACCCTTCCCAAGTTGGTGGTGCGTTTGAGATACTTTAAACAGCATGATCCGGGAGGCCATGGAAGTAACAGGGAAACCATGGCGTGAGTGCTTTCCTGCTGCCCACCATTCAGTTAGGACCACACCCAACAGAAAGATGGGATTGTCCCCCTTTGAAGTACTTTTTGGCCGTGCACCCAGACTAAGCCCCTACTTCCCACAGACCCTATAGCTGATGGCAGGAAACAAGGTGGAACATGCCACACAGTTGAGCCAGGCCTTGGAAAAGGTCAGGAAAAGTGTTTCTGATTCCTTTTTTCAGATCCAGACAGAGACCTCAGGACGCATAACCTGAAGCCTGGAGACTACGTGGTGGTAAAGAGATACCAGGGAGAGAGTCTGGAGCCTTGCTATGATGGTCCTTTCCCAGTCCTGCTGACCAGCGCCACATCTGTGCAGCTAGAGGGAAGTCAGAAAGCTTCCACGCTTTCTATTTCATGCTTACTTATTCTTCTTGTTAGCTAGTCTCTTCTGACTGACTGTATGCTCAGGGACACCCCAACGATGACTATCACTGTAACTATAGAGCTGACCAGGATGCCCTCAGGGTAGGAGACTTTACCTACGGTTGGTGCAACAAGACAATGACCTTCTTTTTAACATTGACAGTACAAGTAACCCTGTATTAGCAGTGTCTGATGTGTACTGGATTTGTGGGGATAGGAGAGTCAGGTCAGGCCTAGAGGCTGGGAAGGTGAGTGTATGGTGATAACACTTGTGTATTCCTTCTTCGTGATCCCCAGGGATAAGGTTGATCAGACACATAAGAAAAGATAGAGAATCCCAAAGGATTCTGAAGGTCTGAGAGAGAAGCACCTAGATGACAACGTTTATATGGATACAGTGGGAGCACCAAGGGTAGTTCCAGATGAGTACAAGGCCCACAATCAGATATGGGCAGGACTAGAGTCCATTATTCCCCAGATAGCTATGAGCAAAGATTTTGGGTGGGTTAACTGTTTTTTATTGTAATCAACAGAGATTTGTGAATTATACCAGAGATGCTTCCCATAACTGCATGATTTTGGACATGATCCTTGCTGAGAAGGGAGGAGTCTGTAAGATGGTGGGAGTGGCTTGTCGCATATACATCCCAGATGACATTGCCCCCTATGGATCCATTACCCATGCTCGTGAAAAGATTGAAGGACTGTCCAGGGAACTCAAGAGAAACTCTGGGGTGGACACTTTGTCCTTCACTTTGTGGTTGGGGGATTGGAAGGGTTTCCTTTAAGTGGGGGTGATATTGGGGATTGTGATTTTGCTCTTGTCACTTATGGCATGCTGTGTGGTCCCCCTCATCAAGTCCACCATGTCCCAGATGTCCGTCCAGGCGGTAAGAACCACGACAGGAGAAGTGCCCGGAGGGGAGGATGATGCTGCCTGTTTACAAACCTATGAACTATGGGGACTCAGTGATGTGATTTGAGTGTGCAGGCCTGTAACCCCTGAGTGACTGGCCTCCAGGGGATCTGGTGAAGAGTTAACAAGTCCAGCAGGTACAGGCTTAGCCTACCTGTGGGTACCTGGAGCTTGAGGAGGTTGCTCAGGACGGAGTTACAGGCCAGCAAAGCTCAAAGGGGGAATGTTAAGGAGATCGCACAGGTTTCGGACGCCATCTTGACTACTGTCCGCCATCTTAGATACAGCGGCCATGTTCCCTAACCATTGTCAAGTTAATGTCATGATTCAAACTTCATTTTATGTAACCTGTTTGCTCGCCTGTCAGCTAATACCCTTTGATATTTAATGAGAAGCCAGTCTGTCCTCGATGCTGCATAAAATATCCCTAACACAGTGCTCTTGCGATATAAATTAGTGGACAAACCTCCGTTCTTCTTAGATATTTTCAGGTCAAAGAATTCAACAGAGACCTGTGAAAAGGATGAGGTTAAGACAATATTCCTGGTATTGTGATTGAGTGTTGTTATAAACTCCTGGCACAGTTCCAGAGATTCATCCCACAACAGTAGGATATAAAACGGTGCCAGCTGCATACGTGTTGTCTGTAGTAATTCGACGGGTACACTTGCTCGCCCTCCCACCACCCCAAAAATAGGTTGGCGTAGGAGGGCGCACAAGTTGCACCCTTCGCCATACCAGAGACCTGTTTGTAAAAGCAACGATGGAAAATAAAGTAAATTATGTTTAAGCATGTACCCAAGCAGTTCCAAAAGAAAAGAGTCGTGTCTTCTGCCCCCTGTGGAAGTAGGCCACAGCAGCAATTCCATCGTCATGTGCAATATTGGTATACAAGGATTCCACGTCTAAAGTCACTAACCAGGTGTCCTCTGATGTACACATAGATTGGATCTTCTGAATAAGGTCCGTAGAATCTCTAATATAGGACAGTAGAGATGGCACCATGGTCTGTAAATAATGGTCCACATAACTGCAAGCCTTCTCACAGAGACCCCCAATCCCTGATACAATAGGACACCCAGGTGGGCAGGTCAGGGATTTGTGGACCTTTGGGCGCATGTAAAATGTGGGGATTTTTGGATGGTTAACTCTCATGTAATCCTATTCTTTTTTTGAGATGATCCCAAAACGCAGAGTCTAATAGGAGTTTTAGTTTCTCCTGGAAAACCTCGGTGGGGTCGGAGAGTAAGGGTGTATAATATGTCCTGTTGCCCAGTTGATGTTTGGCCTCTGTTAGATACAGGTCCGCAGGCCAAAGGATGATATTCCCTCCCTTGTCGGCCTCTTTTATTAAGAAGTTTGGATTTGTTTTCAGTGATTGGATGGCAAGCCGTTCTTCCCTGGATAGATTTTCCCCACTAACAGTGTCTGGATGTCCTGAAATACACTGTTATAGAAAAGCTGTATTGCTGGTATTAATGTAACTTGGGAAGGAGTACGTAGTGGACAAGGTCTCCTACCTGTATTCTTAGCTAGTTCATTCTCTCATAGTAGATCCAGGAGATCACGGAAAGTCTGTCGGTCAGATTCTGGGACCTCGTCCAGGAGTGATGGTTGCTGATACAGTACCTTAAAGGCTAACTGGCGACAGAAGAGGAAAACATCTTTAGTTAGTTTGAATTTCTCCAAACGCTGCATTGGTGAAAAAGTCAACCCCTTACTTAAAACAGCTGTCTCGGCTGCAGATAAGTTGTAATCAGAGAGGTTAATTATCCGCAACTGTTCTCCCTTTGGACCTTCAGGGTCTTCTTATTTTTGTTGTGTCATCGTTTGTCCCTCTTGTATGTGGGAGATGGTCCCGCACACTGTCTTGTTCTCTTTTTGACATTGATATGGTCTGTGCTGCCCCCTTCTGACCTTGTATCTCCTTCGCTGGTGTCTGAGGCTAAAAAATCATCACCAGAGTATAATTCAGAGGGTCTATCACCCGTATTGTTTCTGCTGGGGGGTTGCCTCCGATTGCCCCTGTGTGTCCACCTAAATGCTCTATCTCTATCAAAGTCCATCGTGTCCCTACGCATCCTCTCCTTCTTCTTCTGAATAACACCTTTTTCTAGTTTTCAATCGTCTCTTGTAATTGTGCTTGAAAGGGTTGTATCTAGAGATGAGCGAACACTAAAATGCTCGGGTACTCGTTATTCGAGACGAACTTTTCCCGATGCTCGAGTGCTCGTCTCGAATAACGAACCCCATTGAAGTCAATGGGAGACTCAAGCATTTTTCAAGTGGACCAAGGCTCTGCACAGGGAAGCTTGGCCAAACACCTGGGAACCTCAGAAAAGGATGGAAACACCACGGAAATGGACAGGAAACAGCAGGGGCAGCATGCATGGATGCCTCTGAGGCTGCTTAATCGCACCATTATGCCGAAATTATGGGCAACAGCATGGCCATGACAGAGTGACAGAATGAAGCTAGATAGCATGTAAAACATCCAATAATTGACCCTGACACTATAGGGGACGGCATGCAGAGGCAGAGGCAGCGGCAGCAGGCTAGAGAGTGGCATGGCGACATACCCTAATTGGACTCAGGCTTCAAACCAATGGGTGTCAGAGAGGAACCAAAGGAGGTGAGCAAGAAGCGCTCAAATAATATCGGTACATGATAAAAGTTTGCCAGTATATTTTGTGGATTACACAGCAGGGTGGCGACAAAGTTAACATGGAAGCCATGAAAACAACCCAAAATTCTGCCTGACACAGCTCGTTTGATAAGGGGACCATGTATGCTTACAGTTCATGCCAGTCGCTGCACTGGCTGCCAGTCTCCTTTCGAATACAGTTTAAAATAATAATAACCCTCATCCATAAAGCTCTGTATAATGCTGCACCCCCCTACCTCTCCTCTCTTATCTCAGTCTATCGCCCAACCCGTGCTCTTAGATCCGCCAGTGATCTTAGATTAACCTCTACCCTAGTGCGGACCTCCCACTCGCGTCTCCAAGACTTCTCTAGAGCTGCACCAATTCTATGGAATGCTCTGCCCTGGACTATCAGACTAATACCTAACCTCCAAAGTTTCAAACGTGCTCTTAAAACCCATTTCTTTAGGCAAGCCTATAACACTCATTAACTGCATGAAGTTTTAACTCTTCTACTAACCCGTCCTGTGTCGTCCTCCCATCTGTTATCCAGCAACCAACAGGCACCAGACTTCTCTGCAGTCCCATTCACCCTGGACCTGGTATATAAGATGACGGCTGAGTGGTTCAAGCGACAGCAATTCCATTTATTATATTTTTTTCTATTCCCTAAGAAGAATGGCTTGACCATTAAATATTCTTTTACCTCGTGTTACCCCATCATCTTCATAAACCGTAAGCTCTGGCGAGCAGGGACCTCACTCCTGTTGTTCCATACAAATGTTGTGCTCTGTTACATTACATTTGTATTTGTTTCCTATGATTTGTAAAGCGCTACAGAATATGATGACGCTATATAAATAAAGATTATTATTATTATTATTATGGAGGCAGTGAACTAGTAGTAGATTAAAGGTGCTGCAACTATGTTAGTTGGATCTTGGGATGGAGCTGGCGCTCTGCAGCCAGGCGAGCTTTTGCCAATCCAAGCCCCTGTCTCTAGGCTACTCCCCAAACAGCACTTCTAAGAACCTTTTGTATAAGATCAAGTGTAGTAGCGTTCTTATAAGTTTAGGATATGGCGGGTGAGGGGAATGTAAACAGATGCGCAAGAAGCGCTGAAATAATATCCCTAAATGGTAAAAGTTTGCAAGTATATTTTGTGGATTACACAGCAGGGTGGCGACAAAGTTAACAACTTTGATGTGGAATGCCCTGTAATAGCTCTTGGGCGGTGTGCCTTTTATCGCCTAGGCTCAGCAGTTTCAGCACCGCCTGCTGTCGCTTAGCGACGGCACTGCTGCTGTGCCTAGAGCTACCGACTGATGGCGCCATGCCCACGGATGGTAATTCGGAGGAGGAGGAGGTGGAGGAGGGGTGGGAGGAGGTATAGTAGGCCTTTGAGACCTGGACCGAGGTAGGCCCCGCAATTCTCTGCGTCGGCAGTATATGACCAGCCCCAGGGTCAGACTCGGTCCCAGCCTGCACCAAGTTAAGTGTAGTAGCGTTCTTATAAGTTTGGGATATGGCGGGTGAGGGGAATGTAAACAGATGCGCAAGAAGCGCATGATGCGCATGGAGCTGGCGCTCCGCTGCCAGGCGAGCTTTCGCCAATTCAAGCCCCTGTCTCTAGGCTACTCCCCAAACAGCACTTCTAAGAACCTTTTGTATAAGATCAAGTGTAGTAGCGTTCTTATAAGTTTAGGATATGCCGGGTGAGGGGAATGTAAACAGATGCGCAAGAAGCGCATGATGCGCATGGAGCTGGCGCTCCGCTGCCAGGCGAGCTTTCGCCAATTCAAGCCCCTGTCTCTAGGCTACTCCCCAAACAGCACTTCTAAGAACCTTTTGTATAAGATCAAGTGTAGTAGCGTTCTTATAAGTTTAGGATATGCCGGGTGAGGGGAATGTAAACAGATGCGCAAGAAGCGCTGAAATAATATCCCTAAATGGTAAAAGTTTGCCAGTATATTTTGTGGATAACACAGCAGGGTGGCGACAAAGTTAACAACTTTGATGTGGAATCCATGAAAACAACCCAAATTTCTGCCTGACACACCTCGTTTGATAAAGGGACGATGTATGGAGGCAGCTATATGGACGACTTTTGGAGGTAGCAATGGAGACAACGTGTGGAGGCTGCTATGGAGACAATTTAATTTGGATAGTGCCTGTATGTGGCAGTCCCAAACATTTTTCAAACCAGAGGAGCAGGTAGGTGGCCCTCCAGTAAAATGGAATAGATTGAGTGCCTGTATGTGGCAGTCCCAAAAATGTTTCAAACCAGAGGAGCAGGTAGGTGGCCCTGCAGTAAAATGGAATAGATTGAGTGCCTGTATGTGGCAGTCCCAAAAATTTTTCAAACCAGAGGAGCAGGTAGGTGGCCCTCCAGTAAAATGGAATAGATTGAGTGCCTGTATGTGGCACTCACAAAAATTGTTTCAAACAGAGGACCGGGTAGGTGGCCCTCCAGAAAAATTAAATGCATGAAGTACTATAGCAAGAGCCAGTGGGCCCTGTCAAAAAATAGCCATTTTCCTCTGCTTTACTGTACAAAGAGGAGGAGAAGGAGGAAAATGAGGAGGAGGAGGAGTGGATCAATTATTCAGGTTGAGCTTCCTTCACCTGGTGGAGATTGGAAATTCTGAGAAATCCAGCCTTTATTCATTTTAATAAGCGTCAGCCTGTCAGCGCTGTCAGTCGACAGGCGTGTACGCTTATCGGTGATGATGCCACCAGCTGCACTGAAAACCCGCTCGGACAAGACGCTAGCGGCAGGGCAGGCAAGAACCTCCAAGGCGTACAGCGCCAGTTCGTGCCACATGTCCAGCTTTGAAACCCAGTAGTTGTAGGGAGCTGTGTGATCATTTAGGACGATGGTATGGTCAGCTACGTACTCCCTCACCATCTTTCTGTAAAGATCAGCCCTACTCTGCCGAGACTGGGGACAGGTGACAGTGTCTTGCTGGGGTGACATAAAGCTGGCAAAAGCCTTGTAAAGCGTACCCTTGCCAGTGCTGGACAAGCTGCCTGCTCGCCTACTCTCCCTCGCTACTTGTCCCGCAGAACTACGCACTCTGCCGCTAGCGCTGTCAGAAGGGAAATACTGTTTCAGCTTGTGCACCAGGGCCTGCTGGTATTCATGCATTCTCACACTCCTTTCCTCTGCAGGGATGAGAGTGGAAAGATTTTGCTTGTACCGTGGGTCCAGGAGAGTGAACACCCAGTAATCGGTGCTGGAATAAATTCTTTGAACGCGAGGGTCACGGGATAGGCAGCCTAGCATGAAATCTGCCATATGCGCCAGAGTACCAACGCGTAAGAATTCACTCCCCTCACTGGCCTGACTGTCCATTTCCTCCTCCTCCAACTCCTCCAACTCCTCTTCTTCTGCCCATACACGCTGAACAGTAAAGGACTCAACAATGGTCCCCTCTTGTGTCTCACCAACATTCTCCTCCTCTTCCTCCTCATCCTCCTCCACCTCCACCTCCTCCGATATGCGCTGAGAAACAGACCTGAGGGTGCATTGGCTATCAACAAGGGAATATTCTTCCCCTGTCTCTTGTGACGAGCGCAAAGCTTCCGACTTCATGCTGACCAGAGAGTTTTTCAACAGGCCAAGCAGCGGGATGGTGAGGCTGATGATGGCGGCATCGCCACTGACCATCTGTGTTGACTCCTCAAAGTTACTCAGCACCTGACAGATATCAGACATCCACGTCCACTCCTCATTGTAGACTTGAGGAAGATGACTGACCTGACTACCAGTTGTGGTGGAAGTTGACATCTGGCAGTCTACAATCGCTCTGCGCTGCTGGTAAACTCTGGATAACATGGTCAGTGTTGAATTCCACCTCGTGGGCACGTCGCACAACAGTCGGTGAGCGGGCAGTTGGAGGCGGCGCTGCGCTGCCCTGAGAGTGGCAGCATCTGGGCTGGACTTCCTGAAATGCGCACAGATGCGGCGCACCTTCGTGAGCAAATCAGAAAGATTGGGGTATGTCTTGAGGAAACGCTGAACTATCAGATTTAACACATGGGCCAGGCATGGCACATGTGTCAGTCTGCCGAGTTGCAGAGCCGCCACCAGGTTACGGCCGTTGTCACACACAACCATTCCCGGCTTGAGGTTCAGCGGTGCCAGCCACAGATCAGTCTGCGCCGTGATGCCCTGTAATAGCTCTTGGGCGGTGTGCCTTTTGTCGCCTAGGCTCAGCAGTTTGAGCACCGCCTGCTGTCGCTTAGCGACGGCACTGCTGCTGTGCCAAAAGCTACCGACTGAGGGCGCCGTGCCCACGGATGGTAGTTCGGAGGAGGAGGTGGAGGAGGGGTGGGAGGAGGAGGAGGCATAGTAGGCCTGAAACACCTGGACCGAGGTAGGCCCCGCAATCCTCGGCGTCGGCAGTATATGAGCAGCCCCAGTGTCAGACTCGGTCCCAGCCTCCACCAAGTTAACCCAATGTGCCGTCAGCGATATATAGTGGCCCTGCCCGGCAGCACTCGTCCACGTGTCCGTGGTCAGGTGGACCTTGTCAGAAACGGCGTTGGTCAGGGCACGGATGATGTTGTCTGACACGTGCTGGTGCAGGGCTGGGACGGCACATCGGGAAAAGTAGTGGCGGCTGGGGACCGAATACCGAGGGGCGGCCGCCGCCATGAGGTTGCGAAAGGCCTCGGTCTCTACTAGCCTATAGGGCAGCATCTCCAGGCTAAGCAATCTGGAGATGTGCACATTAAGGGCTTGGGCGTGCGGGTGGGTTGCACTATATTTGCGTTTCCGCTCCAGCGTCTGGGGTATGGAGAGCTGAACGCTGGTGGATGCTGTGGAGGATCGTGGAGGCGACGATGGGGTTTTTGTGGCAGGGTCCTGGGCAGGGGGCTGACTAGCAGCTGACACAGGGGAAGGAGCAGTGGTGTGCACGGCCGGAGGTGAACGGGCTTGTTGCCACTGAGTGGGGTGTTTAGCATTCATATGCCTGCGCATACTGGTGGTAGTTAAGCTAGTAGTGGTGGAACCCCTGCTGAGCCTGGTTTGGCAAATGTTGCACACCACAGTCCGTCGGTCATCCGGTGTTTCCTTAAAGAACCTCCAGACTTCTGAAGATCTAGCCCTCGCCGCAGGAGCCCTCGCCACGGGAGCTTCACTAGTTGACACATTTGGCGCTGATGCACCAGCTCTGGCCCTGCCTCTCCGTCTGGCCCCACCACTGCCTCTTCCAACCTGTTCTGGTCGAGGACTCTCCTCCGTCTCAGAAGCACTGTGTTCACCCGGCCTCTCAACCCAGCTTGGGTCTGTCACCTCATCATCCTCCGATCCCTCAGTCTGCTCCCCCCTCGGACTTCCTGCCCTGACAACAACTTCCCCACTGTCTGACAACCGTGTCTCCTCATCGTCGGACACCTCTTTACACACTTCCACTACGTCAAGAAGGTCATCATCACCCACAGACTGTGACTGTTGGAAAACCTGGGCATCGGAAAATTGCTCAGCAGCAACCGGACAAGTGGTTTGTGACTGTGGGAAGGGTCCAGAAAACAGTTCCTCAGAGTATGCCGGTTCAAATGCCAAATTTTCCTGGGAGGGGGCAGACTGGGGGGGAGGAGGCTGAGGTGCAGGAGCTGGAGGAGTGGCGATTTCGGTGACATGGGTGGACTGCGTGGAAGACTGACTGGTGGTGGACAAATTGCTCGAAGCATTGTCAGCAATCCACGACATCACCTGTTCGCACTGTTCTGGCCTCAACAGTGCTCTACCACGAGTCCCAGTAACTTCAGACATGAACCTAGGGAGTGTAGCTCTGCGGCGTTCCCCTGCTCCCTCATCAGCAGGTGGTGTCTCACCCCGCCCAGGACCACGGCCTCTGACCCCTGCAGTAGTTGGACGCCCACGTCCCCGCCCTCGTCCTCTACCCCTAGCCCTCGGGTTAAACATTTTTAAAATGAGTTATAACTTTATTTTTTTTTTTACTTTTTTTTGTTTTTTTTTGTGTTTTTTTTTTTTTTTGTGTTTTTTGTTTTTTTTTGAGTTTTTAAAACCAAACAATGCTATCCTATTGCTATGGCTATTTTCTAGCCAAGTATCAAAGCACACTACTATGCCAGATGAGATGACACTGAGTTAGTGCCTAATTGAAATCCAACCCCTACTAAATTTTCCCACTTCGGTCTTTGCTATGGATATGTGCGTCACTAAGCGCAGAACACAGCGGTCGCAAGTCTCACTACAAATTGCTCAGAATTGACTAGTACATGCACTGCAGAAAGTACAGCCACCAGCAGATCAACCAGAAATCAAATATATAGAACGCTACTGTATGCGTAAGTAAGCTCTTTGTATTCTCCTATGGCTATTTTCTAGCCAAGTATCAAAGCACACTACTATGCCAGATGAGATGACACTGAGTTAGTGCCTAATTGAAATCCAACCCCTACTAAATTTTCCCACTTCGGTCTTTGCTATGGATATGTGCGTCACTAAGCGCAGAACACAGCGGTCGCAAGTCTCACTACAAATTGCTCAGAATTGGCTAGTACATGCACTGCAGAAAGTACAGCCACCAGCAGATCAACCAGAAATCAAATATATAGAACGCTACTGTATGCGTAAGTAAGCTCTTTGTATTCTCCTATGGCTATTTTCTAGCCAAGTATCAAAGCACACTACTATGCCAGATGAGATGACACTGAGTTAGTGCCTAATTGAAATCCAACCCCTACTAAATTTTCCCACTTCGGTCTTTGCTATGGATATGTGCGTCACTAAGCGCAGAACACAGCGGTCGCAAGTCTCACTACAAATTGCTCAGAATTGGCTAGTACATGCACTGCAGAAAGTACAGCCACCAGCAGATCAACCAGAAATCAAATATATAGAACGCTACTGTATGCGTAAGTAAGCTCTTTGTATTCTCCTATGGCTATTTTCTAGCCAAGTATCAAAGCACACTACTATGCCAGATGAGATGACACTGAGTTAGTGCCTAATTGAAATCCAACCCCTACTAAATTTTCCCACTTCGGTCTTTGCTATGGATATGTGCGTCACTAAGCGCAGAACACAGCGGTCGCAAGTCTCACTACAAATTGCTCAGAATTGGCTAGTACATGCACTGCAGAAAGTACAGCCACCAGCAGATCAACCAGAAATCAAATATATAGAACGCTACTGTATGCGTAAGTAAGCTCTTTGTATTCTCCTATGGCTATTTTCTAGCCAAGTATCAAAGCACACTACTATGCCAGATGAGATGACACTGAGTTAGTGCCTAATTGAAATCCAACCCCTACTAAATTTTCCCACTTCGGTCTTTGCTATGGATATGTGCGTCACTAAGCGCAGAACACAGCGGTCGCAAGTCTCACTACAAATTGCTCAGAATTGGCTAGTACATGCACTGCAGAAAGTACAGCCACCAGCAGATCAACCAGAAATCAAATATATAGAACGCTACTGTATGCGTAAGTAAGCTCTTTGTATTCTCCTATGGCTATTTTCTAGCCAAGTATCAAAGCACACTACTATGCCAGATGAGATGACACTGAGTTAGTGCCTAATTGAAATCCAACCCCTACTAAATTTTCCCACTTCGGTCTTTGCTATGGATATGTGCGTCACTAAGCGCAGAACACAGCGGTCGCAAGTCTCACTACAAATTGCTCAGAATTGGCTAGTACATGCACTGCAGAAAGTACAGCCACCAGCAGATCAACCAGAAATCAAATATATAGAACGCTACTGTATGCGTAAGTAAGCTCTTTGTATTCTCCTATGGCTATTTTCTAGCCAAGTATCAAAGCACACTACTATGCCAGATGAGATGACACTGAGTTAGTGCCTAATTGAAATCCAACCCCTACAAAATTTTCCCACTTCGGTCTTTGCTATGGATATGTGCGTCACTAAGCGCAGAACACAGCGGTCGCAAGTCTCACTACAAATTGCTCAGAATTGGCTAGTACATGCACTGCAGAAAGTACAGCCACCAGCAGATCAACCAGAAATCAAATATATAGAACGCTACTGTATGCGTAAGTAAGCTCTTTGTATTCTCCTATGGCTATTTTCTAGCCAAGTATCAAAGCACACTACTATGCCAGATGAGATGACACTGAGTTAGTGCCTAATTGAAATCCAACCCCTACTAAATTTTCCCACTTCGGTCTTTGCTATGGATATGTGCGTCACTAAGCGCAGAACACAGCGGTCGCAAGTCTCACTACAAATTGCTCAGAATTGGCTAGTACATGCACTGCAGAAAGTACAGCCACCAGCAGATCAACCAGAAATCAAATATATAGAACGCTACTGTATGCGTAAGTAAGCTCTTTGTATTCTCCTATGGCTATTTTCTAGCCAAGTATCAAAGCACACTACTATGCCAGATGAGATGACACTGAGTTAGTGCCTAATTGAAATCCAACCCCTACTAAATTTTCCCACTTCGGTCTTTGCTATGGATATGTGTGCCACTAAGAGCTAAACACAACGGTAGCAAGTCCCCCTGCTAATTCCTCACAAAATGGTACTAGATGCAAATTAAAATAAAAAAAGTAGAACGTTATTGTAGCCCTAAGAAGGGCTGTTGGGTTCTTTGAGAATCACTCCTGCCTAACAGTAAGCTAATAGAACACCCTAACGCTTTCCCTGACCAGCAGCAGCTCTCTCCCTAGCGGCATCCAGACACAGAATGATCCGAGCAGCGCGGGCAGCGGCTAGTCTATCCCAGGGTCACCTGATCTGGCCAGCCAACCACTGCTATCGACGTGTAAGGGTACCACGTCATGCTGGGTGGAGTGCAGAGTCTCCTGGCTTGTGATTGGCTCTGTTTCTGGCCGCCAAAAAGCAAAACGGCGGGAGCTGCCATTTTCTCGAGCGGGCGAAGTATTCGTCCGAGCAACGAGCAGTTTCGAGTACCCTAATGCTCGACCGAGCATCAAGCTCGGACGAGCATGTTCGCTCATCTCTAGTTGTATCATAGTGGTTTTATCAAAATCATTTAGTTTAGATTCAAAGTCCTTGATTTTATCCCTAGTCTGTGCCAGAACCATCTTGTCATGTGTGATTAACATATGTATGAGTATACTGGAACATTGGAGTAAAGCTTTCTCCCATGTAGCCTTGAATTCATCATCAGGTTCCCATGAAGGGAATATCTGGACCCTAAGTCCACGTGGTACCAAATTGAGACGTAAATACTCTTCTAAACTTCTTATGTTCCAGTGGACCCTTGTAAGGGTTTTATGAGCATCAATCAATCCTTTGGTGATGGACTTAAAATCTCCATCCACCTGAGGTTCGCAGTTCAAGTCAAAAACAGACCCCCCCTGACTAGACCAATATGACTCCCGAGTTTTTAAATCCATGTTAAATAATCTGCCAAGTGGCAATCAAAAGCGTGCAAATACATATGCGTTTCTATAATTCTTTTTCCTTGTGTCACTTTGAATAGCACTCTAATACAGCATATCATTACCCACTGGTGATGTTTATGTGGGCATTTTATTATTTATTTGTGTGTTTACCTCGCCATTAACATTGTATATATGTAGATTGGGTATAATATTATTGCCGCCGTCTTACCAATCACTTTTGCTTCTCAAGTGCCCTTATGCGGATTGGATCACTTTTTCTGTGTAAGAGTGGGATGAGACTATTAGTGGTCTCTGTAACAAATCCATACTTCGCCCAAAAAATTATTTCATATTTTTTGACACATGAAGCATTTTTTTTACTTTTATTTTTGTCTTTCTTTCTTTCACCCTTCATTGAATGTGTTAAGATGCACGATTTCACTTACAAATAGAGTGCTTTATTTATTTATTCATGTACCTGAACCATAGGTTTGGAGCAGATTGATAGATCACCATGCTTATACACCTTCTTTATGCATGAGGATCGATATTTCTATCGTCGGTAGCATTTGGTTGCTTGGTTACTATACTTACCTTGATATCACTGGGTCCGACGCCTCATCACTTCCGGTGTTCGGACCTAGTTGACTGCGCAAGCGCCTGTATGGATTGACTGAATATCACCTACTCCCGCGTGATTTCCGGCATCTGCAGCTTAACATGCACTATGCTACAGCTGATGGTGAGTGTTGTGGGACTATATAAGGGGAGCCTGGCAACAAAGGGGGCATCTTTACCCCTGAGGAAGTCTACAGTGAGAGACGGAACGCGTGGGGAGCCCTCCACCTCCTGACTTTTGCATCAACCCGCATTTTTGATGTTGTCACCATGCTGCCTGACTTTTACTTGTTGGATTCATTACAGTGTGTCGTTGACATTCTTGGTGTACACCACTGCTGTGCAGGGTTCCACTTTCTAGATTGTGCAAATATCTGTATTGTCTATATTTTCTCCCTGTACCACATTGGGTGCCAAAATGTTAGGGTGTTCTCCAGCAAACCTTTAAATGTATTGATCAGGTTTAAAATTATGCGTTTATGAAGAAAAGAAAAGATTTTTTAAAATCAGGTAATGTTTTTTGAAAAACAGCAATAAATGACAATATGAGTCTGTTAGTGTGACAGTGTGACCGGAACAGTCCCTTAGCTACCCTCCCAACTCCCCCCCCCGTTTCCACCGCATGGTCCGGCCTTTATTCACAAAAAGAATACCCTATAGGAGCATCATACCTAACATCACATTCACACACTCATTACAACATAAAATGTTTACAGTCCCAACGATCCCCCAGGTCTGGATGGCAACCAACATCTCAACAGTTCATCAGATGTTACCCCTTCTATCCACTTCTTCCATTGTTTCTGAAACTTTGTCACAGACTTTCTTTTAACATACACTCTTAGTTCCATCTGGATAGTATTACCCTTTACCCCTCCCATGTCCAGAGGGGCAACTTCTAAGCAGTGACAAGCAATAGATTTCCATGCCTGATAGAGTTTTGGCTAACGCCAACCGTTGTGAGAGCTATCTAGCTGCCCCACGCAGCCAAGCGCACATATTTTGGCACACACACCTCAAACACGCGCTTCATCCGCCCCACACATTGGGCAGCATGCATAGCTACGCTCCCCCATCCATCGAAGCACCAATGATGTCTGATAAACTCTATGCACAAGGGAGAATTGTGATCTCCTCTGTGCTACATTTAGGGACAATATACCAGGGGGCCACCTCATCCCATTCTTCATCCTAAAGAGGGCCACCTCATCCTCCCATTTCCCACAAACCACAGCCATCTGGCCACCCAATATTTTATCAAGCACCTCTCCATGCAGTATAAAATTGCCGTGGCCTGAAGTACACCTGTAATTACTCCCAGAGATGAGAACGATACTGCCTCCTGTCCAAACTGTGTCTGCAAGGCATGCCTAATTTGTAAGTATTGAAAAACTACCGAATGTGGAATATCAAACTCCTCCCTTAAGGCTTGAAAGGACTTGAAACCGGTATCATCATACAGCTGCTTTAAACAATGCACTCCTTTCTGGTACCAGATACGCATACCCTCTAACATATACACCTCCCCCAAATATGGATTATCAGACAGTTACAGCTCTATTGCCAGTAACTGTCTATACATACCCCATACCTTGTGCATCAGTCCAAAATTAGGGCGGTTACTTGCTAGCCTACGGAACACTCCAGCTTCCAGTCCTTCAGCCAGCGATAGATGTTCATTAAAGTGTCTCAATACCTTCAGACAAAACGTTCCCTCCTCTGGTACCTCCCAGCCCCCAAACTGCAGGGCACTGTGTGGCCAAAATGTATGCCCATACATTTGGAATGGCCAGCCCTTCCCTATCCTTAGCTGCAGTTTCTCCAACCGGATCCTAGGAACCCCTATTTTCTATACCAAATCATGAAACAGGCTGTGTAGTTTTCTAAACCATAACTTTGGAATCCAGACAGGTGAATTATGAAGTACATACAACAACTGCGGCAGCAGTATCATTTTTGGGGTTACCGGAGCATGCCGGTAAGGGGTTAAAAATCTCGCATCTGCATCTTCATTGCATCCCACAGAATCCTCTTAGACACCGATCTCAGATTGAAGTCAAGGCACTGCCGAAGCCACTCTTTCCCACTCCCTCCATCAATCAATTGCAGCCAGAACGCATTCAGACGCCAGTCCGGTCTGCCACCCCTCTCCAATCCTCCACACTGTATCTTCACTAACACTGGGGAGTGGTCAACAATCTCGGTGGGAGATAGGAGATATCTTAAGTCCTAGGCACCATGCCTTGTGAGCCACGCATCAAGTTGATGCGAGATCAAGTTCCATAGGTGGAGACACAAGAATATTGGTAAACCCCTACATTTTGTTCCCTCCAGGTGTCATGCAAGCCCACCTATGAACACCAGCTCCCCAAGGATGTGAGCCCGTTCCCCCATCTTCCCCCAACATTTAGAAACCTATCGTCCCCCTCCTGCAGCATAATATTAAAATCACCCATTATAAGCAGTGGGGTCACAGGTATAGTGGACAAGCGCACCAATAAATCTCTTAAGGGTGTGCTAGACTATAGAGGCGGGATATACAAAACCACTTATATGCAATTCCATTTATACAGTTTGCAGTTAACCCCTATATATCGGCTGTCGGAATCTGAAAAAAAGATGAATGACATATGAATGGAATCGACCGACCGATCAACAAACTGAAACCCCTAGAATAGGAAGTATGGTAGGCATGATAGCTATGGCCAACCCATACCGTGTCTCCTTCGTGAGATGCATGTCTTGCAACCTAATTGAGGCTGAATGCTGTTTTATACAGTTAAACACTGCTGGACGCTTCCTGGCATTACCTAGACCTCGAACATTCCAGGACATAAAATTAACTGACTCTGCCATATTGACTTGTTATCAATGAACTTGGCACTCACTCCCATATGCAACCAACAAGGACACATAAATAATGACACTCTAGGCCGGACCCCCCTTCCCCACCACAACATGGTAAACATTAAACCTTCGCAGAGGGTTAGTGCTATCAAATAGCATCCTAGCAAGAACCAGAAAGTGCAGAGTATCTGATGTAACAGTGCAATCTACTAAGTCCCTAGTAGGGGCTGAGGACTGCCTGCACCTTTCACACTTCCACTACACCACTCAATACAGTAGAGAACATGAACTGTAAAATGTATATAAAAGCAGATGTAATAAAATCAGGTACCTTCTCCTCAAAGCTGTAACACAGGAGTACCCATTCCTACATTTTGCAATTACATCTCCTTCCATGTGATAAAGGCCACCTCCCCATATGAAACCAGACATATAGTTATTTAACTAACTCCCCACTCCCCCTGTTCACAGCAATGAAACCTCTTCTTGCTGAAAAAATTGCGGTATCTCCTGTCATGCTCCCGCAAACTTGCTTCATTAGCATCCAACCAATCTCTTGGGTAGTAGAAAAAATGAGTGGACCCCAAAACTACTACCTGCAGGCGGCCCGGGTACATCATCAAATAGGACACCTCCAGGGCACGTAAACATCTTTTTATATTCTGAAATTGAAGCCTTCTCTTTTGGACCTCTGCAGAAAAGTCCTGAAAAAAGCTATATGCACTACATTGCTAGGTGTAAGATGCAGTCGCGGTCCTTGTAGTGTAGCAGCTTCTCAGGCACCGGATGTGGGGGTCTTTCAGGCGGGCCTGTTCTATTGGGCACCCGTTGTACTCTTTCCACAGTGAAGAGGGGAGTTAGATTATCTCTGCCAAATACTTTCAGCAACCATTTTTCAAAATAATCTGTAACGTCCATGCCAAAACGTCACACTATTCCACAGTTGGTGGAATAGATGACGTTTACTGTGTGTACTGTGGCTTAGTGTTTGGATTGACTGAGCCACACCCTGATCCTTGTATTTCAGCCCTGCCCAGCAAGGGTTACTAGCCTGATGGACAGTTTCCCCAGTGTGCTGCTGGAGGCATGTCCGGGAACTGCCATATATACCTGCCTATTCCCATCAGACTTTGCTGGTTATTTCAAGTCTTACCTGTGTATCTAGTGCTCTTGCTATCATGTTTGGTAATCTGTGTTTTTTATCCAATTCTGTACCTTTGCAGCCATCTTAGTTTTGACCCGGTTTGTCTCCACTTGTCTGCCTGTATCTGGACCTGACCTGTATATAACCTGCTTTATCTTGACCTGTCTCCACTTGTCTGCCTGTATCTGGACCTGACCTGTATATAACCACTTGATCTTGACTTGACCTGTATATACGTTGTTTGTCCCTCAGTATTGTTTACCTCCTTGTGTTATCCTGCTTTCCCTGTCTCTGACCGGTGTTAGTATTCTGTGCACTTGTGTGAACACTGGTCTATTCACCTGTCCGCTCCACCAGACGAAGTCCGTCTCCCTGTCATCTTGTAGGGTCGCTCAGTGACCGTCAGTTAGGTTCCTGTTAGTCGGTTCGCCCTTATTAGGGCGGTTCCATCTGCTTTAGGCAGGGCCTTAGCCTGCATGGATGTCACAGGGTGAGTTCACCACCACTTACCTAGTTGGACAGCTAGCGCCAAGCCTGGTTGTGGTTGCGCGTTTGCTGGACAGGTGCTGACATAATGATCAGGATTTTGTCTGTCTACCTTCTCTGGCACACCAATTATTCTGACATTATTCTGGCAAAGCCTGTTCTCGAGATCATCAGCTTTAGCCTTTAACTGGAGCACTGCATGAGACTGGTCTCACATTTCTTGCTGCAATGGTGGTATGGTCAACCTCTCGCACCCTAGACTCCACTTTGGACTGCACAGCATGCAACACATCAGCCAGTGTAGGTTCTTCTGCTTCCTCTAATGTCTGGGACTGTAAAGGCTGCACGGCTTCAGAGCTCTCTTTCTCCTCCGGACCATCACGGTCTTCTTCACCCCCAGACTGCTTGTCACTTAGGACGACATACCTTGATCCTGGGGAGTCTGCACGTGCCTGCTGCCACTCCTCAGTGGTATCTGCCCACATTTGCCTGACTGTGCCTGACAGGCGGTCGCCTGTCAGGCAACTGATAAACAGCCACTGATAAAGGGTTAAAACGGATGGATTCAGGATACTAGCGGCAGAGCTCCGGCACTCAGTTTCTTCTCACATCTGTAGTTTGGCCACGCCCCATTGAAGAAAAGCTTTATTAAAGAAAGAGCCTTTATCAAGAAAGAAAGTCAAACATTTTACATTGTTTGAGATACACCAAAAAGCTTACACCCATATAATTTCTTGTAAAAGCAGGAACTTGATTTCAGTAAGGAATTATTTTCTAATATGTATATGAGTGTTGTATACTGTGTTTGAAGCTTAACCACATAAATTTCCTCTATAGCACTGGAAATTTTTCTTACAGCTAGATGCATAGTCTTGGAAGCAGGTGAAATCTTGATCTGATATTTCATGTAGAGAAATCAATTACATATTATAATCATGAATACAAATACAATATGGTGTAGGAATACAAGATGGCAGATACAAGTACAAAATTAAGGGATGCAATTTGTTTACATACAAAATGGCTGAAGCACAATATAACTTGTTTAAAAACACAGGTGTACCTAATTTTTTTTTCAGCATATAAAGTGGAACAAAATTATATCTAATTTAAAATTAAACCTTTAACCCCCTTACATTTCCCTCAACTAGAACACTAGCTAGGAAAATATTAAAGAAAAACAATGTATACAGCCAGTATAAACTTGATGTTTCAAGGATACATGTGAAGGGTTAACTAATGATAGCCACTGCATATTCGGAACAGTATACATCAAGATTCGAAAGCCTCTTGATGTATCTGGGCGGGATGCTGTGCATCGTTTATTCTACGGCAGGCAGGGCCTGGCATAGAGAAGAACACAGCTGGCGACTTTTCACATACAAATGCAAACACAAATACAAATTTCACATACATACAGTAATGTCCCGCCCCGGCCCACCCCGGCCGCCCTGCGCCCTCCATTTACGCCCCACTGGCATGATGGTGGCGGATTGGGGCAAATAATCGCAAGTGCTAGCAATAAGCTAGCATTTGCGATTATTTCAGGGCCTCTGTGCCACACCAGTGCCCTCATAAATATGCCCCAAAAAGTGCAAGAATTCAAGTGTAGGGTTAGAATTCAAGTATCAATATAAGTGGTATATGGCACTCACCTAATTAATATCTTGAATTGTAAGCATGCAGCATATATTCTTTAACTGAAGTGCAGCTTGCAGTGGAAAGACATAATAGGATCAACATCCATAGATATAACCCATTGGTCACTGTAGTTAAAGCGAGTCCAAAAGGGCAGAGCTTCTTCAAAAGATTTTCGTAAACGCAGTATAACGCTGTACAGATGAAGTACAGATGAAGTAACACACATAGAAAAATCTTCAGTTTGTCCTATCTCCTGTGATGCATGAAAAGGAGGAATTACCAAGCTGAAGTAGACATTCCTTGAGCTCAGGTTTCTGTGTGCGCTGCTTCAAATGTACACTCAAAGAACCTGTATATTTCAACATTTTGGGAAATATCGTCATATATAATATAATAATAATAATGCTTTATTTATATAGCTCACAGATTACACAGCGTTGCACAGAGCTTGCCAAATCCCTGTCCCCATGGGGCTCACAATCTAATCAACCTACCTGTATGTATGGAGTGTAGGAGGAAACCCATGCAAAACAAAGAGAGAACATACAAACTCTTTGAAGATGTTGACCCTGGGACTTGAACCCAGGTCCCTAGCGCTGCAAGGCTGTAATGCCAACCACTAAGCCACCGTGCTGCATATACACTTACCGGCCACTTTATTAGGTACACCTGTTCAACAGCCAATCACTCAGTGCATTTAGGCATGTAGACATGGTCAAGACAATCTCCTGCAGTTCAAACCAAGCATCAGTATGGGGAAGAAAGGTGATTTGAGTGCCTTTGAACGTGGCATGGCTGTTGGTGCCAGAAGGGCTGGTCTGAGTATTTCAGAAACTGCTGATCTACTGGGATTTTCACGCACAACCATCTCTAGGGTTTACAGGGAATGGTCTGAAAAAGAAAAAACATCCAGTGAGCGGCAGTTCTGTGGGCGGAAATGCCTTGTTGATGCCAGAGGTCAGAGGAGAATGGGCAGACTGGTCCGAGCTGATGGAAAGGCAACAGTGACTCAAATTGCCACCCGTTACAACCAAGGTAGGCAGAAGAGCATCTCTAAACGCACAGTACGTCGAACTTTGAGGCAGATGGGCTACAGCAGCAGAAGACCACACCGGGTGCCACTCCTTTCAGCTAAGAACAGGAAACTGAGGCTACAATTTGCACAAGCTCATCGAAATTGGACAGTAGAAGATTGGAAAAACATTGCCTGGTCTGATGAGTCTCGATTTCTGCTGCGACATTCGGATGGTAGGGTCAGAATGTGGCGTCAACAACATGAAAGCATGGATCCATCCTGACTTGTATCAACGGTTCAAGCTGGTGGTGGTGGTGTCATGGTGTCGGGAATATTTTTTTGGCACTATTTGGGCCCCTTGGTACCAATTGAGCATCGTTGCAACGCCACAGCCTACCTGAGTATTGTTGCTGACCATGTCTATCCCTTTATGACCACAATGTACCCAACATGTGATGGCTACTTTCAGCAGGATAATGCGCCATGTCATAAAGCTGGAATCACCTCAGACTGGTTTCTTGAACATGACAATGAGTTCACTGTACTCAAATGGCCTCCACAGTCACCAGATCTCAATCCAATAGAGAATCTTTGGGATGTGGTGGAACGGGAGATTAGCATCATGGATGTGCAGCCGATAAATTTGCGGCAACTGTGTGATGCCATCATGTCAATATGGACCAAAATCTCTGAGGAATGCTTCCGGCACCTTGTTGAATCTATGCCACAAAGAATTGAGGCAGTTCTGAAGGCAAAAGGGGGTCCAACCCGTTACTAGCATGGTGTACCTAATAAAGTGGCCGGTGAGTGTATATATTCTATAAACCATATATTTTGTAGATATAAAGTGATCTGGTAACCTAAATGCTATAGATATGCCATTTCAAAATGTCTTGCAAAATCTTCTATAGTTTCCACAATAAGACATTTAGTATCAGCGACCCTGTACATTATTAATACATTTTACTAAACACAAAAGCATTTTATCAATTACATTGTTCTTAATCTTGGCACATAATTAATATATGTAGCCATCACAAAGGTTCTAATATTTTTTGCCTCTGTTGGAATAACATACTCCTAGCAGAACATTTACATTGAGGTCAAGCACAAAATAGAGTACAAATTGTTCATTTATTTACTGTCAGATTCAGAGGATGACAAAGGCAGCCTTAAGGGGTTCCCATTAGCAGATAGAAGGTCAATGCCACAATCAGTAGAAGGCAAAATGGAGAGGAGAAGGTCTGGTATGCTGCTGAAGGCATAAAAATGTCTTCATAACGATAAATGCTGACTACATTTTCTGAAACCGGAGGTGAGTCAATATCATGTCGCGTAATGGAACCTAGAAGATTATAAGAAATACTTTTTTAGATTTAAGTACAAAAGACCGATCCACAAAAGATGCAGATCCACAAATCTTTGTTGAATAGACACCACAGCATTTCATTAGCCCCTCCAATACAACATTTTATTATTATGAAAATTTAACAACATCATGTTCTGCAAAAACAGTTTAATCTCTTAATCTCCGATAGCGCTGTAGCACTGAGCGCTGTAACTTAGAGGTCAGCGTCTGATATATCGGATGCAGAGATGATGCCGGCTCAGTTGGAGCTGGGCAGGCATTGCAATACACTGGGTGTCAGCTGTAACTAACACTTGCCTGACTGGGGTCGCTCCCTCACAATCACCCCTACCCCCATGTCGTCTTCAGGGGTGCCGATCACTGTCATAGGCTGACACAGCTAATACTGATGTATTCCAGGGTATTATCATAAACAAACAATTAGATGATTGCTTGTTTATGAAGTAATAAAAAAGTAAAACCACAAAAATAAAATAAATAACTAAATAAATAAAATTGTTATAAACATAAAATGCAAAAAAAAGTCAAAATCATAACACAAACCCAACGTATCACATCACCTCGTCCATCACAGCGTGTAGAATTAAAAAAGATAAATATTAAACCCGCTTGATGAACACTGTAAAAAAAACCTTTTAAAACCCACCAAGAATTATGATTTTTACCTATTACATCCAACATAAAATGCAAAAAAACATATGTACTCCAGAATGAGACTTTTGCACAGAAATAGTAAAAATGTTATGCCACCTGGAAGATGGCACTGCACAAATGATAGATTTGCCCCACACATTAGGTTTTACTTGTCAAATTTAGTAAAATGAAAAAAAAAATCTAAGCATGGGGTTTCTCTGTAATCGTGACCCATAGAATAAAGATAACTTGTTTATTAGTCTATACGATGAACATTAAAAAAACAAAGAAGTAAACAATCCAGTACAGAATTGAAGCTTTTCTACTTTTGCCCTCAAAAAAATATTTATAAATCTGTAACAACAGGGGATACTAACCCCCAACACGGGAAAATGCATCTCATCCCACAAAAAAAATGCTGTCATATGGCCCCACTAACGAAAAAACTAAAATTTTATAGACTACAAAAGGGGCCAATGAGGAAACTAAAATCCTGGCAGCTGCACAGCGCTCCTTGCCTTCTGTGGCTCGCTGTGTGCCCATGAAACAAGGCCACATGTGGGGGGTCTCTGTAAATTACATAACAAATTTTAAGATGGGTTTTCTCTTTTTATCTCCCGGAAATGTTTACATTTTAGGGCTAAATAAACATATTTCCGATAAAATTTGACCATTCTAAATTTCACCTCCATTTTAATTTAATTACTATGAAGATTTCAAGGGGTTAACAATCTTCCTAAAATAGTTTGAGGGTTGCATATTTGAAAATGGGTTTGATACTTAAGGTGGTTTTAATGTTATATATTTAAAATTTAATTATATACAGTAATATTCCCCAAAATAGTCAATTCTGAAAATACGGAGAACCGATATTCGTTTTGTAAGCAACGTGACATCAAAATAAATTATCCAGACATTTAAAAAAATTATGAAAATGTAAAACAGACATATGTGAAATGTTATACAGCAATTAATTTAAGTAGTAAAACTATCTGCCTTAAAATGCAAAAATTATTTATTTTAAAAATGTTCAAAATTTTAAAACACAAAACTTATAAGCTAAAATTTATCACTAAAATAGGGTACAACATGTGAGGAAGAAAAGAATTACATAATTGCTTTGGTAAGTTACACAAAGTTCAAAAGTTATAACCATATAAAGTGATGCAAGTTAGAATACAAAAAGTGGGGCTATCTACCATCAGGATGAAAGACTGTATGCAAATGAGCCTGAGGGTCTCGGGATCCATTAACACCTATTCAGCCTGGAACCCCTCAGGTTTATTTGCATACAGTCTTTCACCCTGGCGGTAGATGCCCTTTAAGACTCAGCCCCATTTTTTGTATTCTGACTTTCGTCGCTTTTATTCACTTGTTTTAATCCCATTGGCGTGATCAAAACTCGAGACCAGACTGCCTGGACCGCAGCCAACACTATGTAAATGAGTTGAAAGGACTTCAACTAGTGGCTTGTAAATATATTCCCCCCACTCGAGGCTTTTTACTTATTTTGGTACATTACAACCTGTGTTTATCTGTTTTTGAATCTGAATTGTATTATGCATCTGCTAGTGAAGTGAAGTATAATGAGTAAAATTTAAATATAAACAAAAATTCTATAGAAAATATAGTCCAGACATTAACAATATTTGAAATAGTTTTTTTCCCATTTGAAATAATAATTGAAAATCTGGAGAAATTCACTCCTTGCCTTAACCCTACCACAAGTTGGATTGGCTTGATAGGAACTTTTTGCATACCATACGGTCAAGCTCTTCCACAGCAGCTCACTGGGGTTGAGATCTGGTGACTGGACTGGACACACCATTACAGATAGAATACCAAATGTCTGCTTCTTCCCTAAATAATTAATGCATAATATGGAGGTATGCTTTAGGTCATTGTCCTGTTGTAGGTTGAAATTGTCTCCAGTTGTGCAGCGAGGCCTCCCACTTCTCTTTATAGAGCCTGTTTGCTTTAAATCTATAAGCAATACGGGTTGAGCTTTGCATTTGGCTACATATTTTAGTTGGAAGGATGAGCAGACCAGCTGATAAAAGGAAAAAAGGGGTGGTAACCACCCCAGTAAAGACCCCAAAAAATTTGAGTACAGCAGACAAATTTGCCCTAGAAATCCAATCAAAATAAAATGGGGAAAAAATCTGTAAAGCACGTAACCAGTTGCAAATGTAAAGAGTAATGGGTAAGGAATCAAATGGGTTAATAGAGACGGAAAATCATATGCTGGTGTCAGGATTCAGGGGCAGTGGACCCACTGTACCACCGCGGAATGATGTAAGCCGACACTCCCGGAAGCGAAGTCTAAGTGGAACCTGATTTTTACCTGAGGCCACGGCAAAGCGAGTTGGACTTGCTGAAGCGTGGTACCACCAGGTCGCTCCACAGGCGCAAATTTTTCTGTGATGGCGGCCAAGGCGAAGTACCAAGTAGTAGAGCAGAATCATAGTCGGGGACAGGTAGGAGGTCAGGACAAGCAGCAGGGGAATCGGGATAGTCAGTAGCAGAGCAGAAGGTCAGGGCTGGTGGCAGAGAAGCATAGTCAGGAACAGAACTAGTGTCACAATGGGAAATCAGTCTAAACGCACAGGACATGGAACAAAGCTTTCTCTATGGCACAAAGTGCTGGGACAGAGGACACAGGAAGGGCCTAGCAATTTATCAGCACAGGTGGTTGGCCACCGGCAATTATTGGCATGCTCTTACAGAGCTGGCACATGCCAAAGCGCAGCACCACTGCTGGAGCCATGGAAGGTGAGTGAGATTGCAGGGTTACTCCAGGGGCACAGGGAGGCACACGGGTGAGACCCTGAGGCACACCTGAGAACTTGTGGACCTGATGAGACTCTAGGTCAGAAGACAAGTAGTCCAAGTAGACAAAAACACAAATATACAGTAGGTCTCTAAAGACGTCTTTGAGAAATTCTTAAAATACTGCAGTCCAAAAGGAATGACTAGATACTAGAAGTAGCCAACCCGAGTGTTAGAAGAGTCTTCCACTTATCTCCCTCACGGATATGGATACGATTATATGACGCCTGAAGAACCAATTTAGAGAAGAGCTTGGCGGTCATAGAGGTACCGACACAGAGGATGACAGAGGGGGACTTTGGAAGGCTGGAGTCAAACGGGGTAGTCGATGGACTCTGGCTTGCCTTAGTTCAGCTTGCAGTTCCTTTGAGCGTTCAGAGAGGCATATGTCAATCCGGGTAGCCAGAGAGATCAGGACACTCAGAGAAGACAGAAGGTTCAGTGCAGACAGGGAGTCTTTGACCTGACTAGACAGTCCTTTTTTAAAGGTAGCAAGCAAGGCCGCCTCATTCCAATCTAGCTCGGAAGCTTCCTGGAAAGGAGGCTGATGATGAAGGCCACTTTAGACCATTTGGAGACAAACTGGGTAGGCATAACTTCAATGTGCAAGGGGCACTGGGTTATAAAGCCCCTGCAAAACAAGGGTTCCATATTAAACTTGGTAGGCAAGAAGAGTCTCAGCCTAGATTCTGGTAGGTAGACAAACTGTAGTAGCAGGAGAGACCACAGGAACTTGACGCTGCTGCTGAGTAGCCTTCAATTGCTGCAACATAGCGGTCACAACAGGAAATCATACTAAACGCACAAGACAAGGAACAAAGCTTTCTCAATGACATGGAAGCACAAAGATCTGGGACAGCGGACACAGGAAGGGGAGGCAAGTTATCAGCAAAAGTGGTCGTCCAGTGGCAATTATCTGCACGCTAAGCCTACGCTAAATCCTACAGAGCCGGTGTGTGCTGGCACTAGAAGACGGGGACATGCACACTGGAGCGCAGGGACCGTCACTGAAGCCGGGGAAGGTTCCTGAGACTGCAGGGTTACTCTGGGGGCACAGGGAGGCACACGGGTGCGCCTGTGACCTAGAATATGGGTCGCAGGAGCACCTGTGACAGCTGGTACACAGAGAAGTTAAAAACAGGGTTAATGAGAACCACAAGGGGTTGTGCATTGGGTACTAGGGAAAAAAAACATACAATAGAAATAGTACAGGATGACACACCCCCACACTAGCATAAGTATACAACAATGTTAAAAAGTGCACAGAAGCCATCACAAGTTTGGTAACACAAATGGGTTCTTTCAAGGAAGAAATTGGATTGATTAGAGCAGATATGAACAAATACAAGGGAAGAAGAAACTGATAATAGAATATCAGATATGGAAGACTGGAAAAAACAAGTCCAGAAAGAGGTTGATGTTTTAAAATCAGAAAATAAGGAATTCGAAAATAGATCTAGAAGATCAAATATTCGATGTGTATTCTTCAGAGAAGGAAAAGAAGGGAAATATTCCACCAAACTTGTACAAAGTTGTTTTCAAAAAGAGTTTGCGCAAGAAAATTTTTCAATGCCAGGATGCTTGGACAGAGCACATAGAAAACCCATGAAACCCCCTTCACCTGAAAGCTGGTCTAAAAATAATGTTGGTGAAGTTTATGGCATCTACAGGGACTGGGTTCTCAGGAAGGCAAGAGAGAAAAGAAACATAGCGTTGAATAGTGATAATTTTTCCATATTATGCTATAGAAACTCACAAGAAGAGGAAAGACTTTCAGAAATTAAGGCTAAGCTGCGGAAAGAAAATATTCAATACTCTATGATGTTCCCAGCCAAACTGTAGCCGGTAATCTAGCAGGAAAAAAACATTTTTTTATTTACAGCCCAGCGGATGCAGAAAATTACTCTAGGTGTATTAAACAGAAAATGGACATTAAAAAATTCATTACAGGAATGCTATTATTTAGTCTGCAGGGGTTTTCCTCCTCCTCTTGTCCTCATCCCTCCTTCAAATGCTTTGTTATGCATCTAAAGATGGGGATCAGGGTAAAGGGATTATTTGTATGTATTATAGTATAGGCAGATGAGTGCTAAACACTATAAAAAGTCCTGGAATATTAGAGGAATGGTCAAGAGGCAGAAGAAGCTATCGATTTCTGAAACTGTTTTGCGGTATAGGCCTGACATCCTTTTTCTTCTGGAGACACATTTGTGCACTAAAACACTATGGAATTTTAAAAGAAGCTGGTTTGGGAATTTATATTACAAAAAATATTCATGGTATTCACATATACACTTATAGAGAAAATGGAAGATAGAAAAGATACTTGTCAGAAAAGTAGAAAAGATACTATGAATAAAGTTGGTGAATATTGTGTTACACACAAAAATAATAAAGTTAAATTATTGTTAGAAGAGTTTGGGTGGAAAGCAATGTGGTGGGAATTGAACTCTAAGTTCAATGTTACTCTAAGTCTTATTTGGGTTTTTCAAGAATAGATTTAGTAGTCACTAACATAGAAGGATCTTTATTTTTAAGGAGATATATTATGGATGTAAAAATATATCAGATCATTCTCCAGTATATATTGTCATAGAGACAAGTAGCCCTGTTATAAACTGGATTTTCAAAATTATACCAACATGGATCGTAAAAATAAAAACGGTATGAAACTATCCAAGAAAAGTTGAAAGAGTTTTTTGAAAAGAATCAAATAATATAGAAATAGTTTGGGGAAACAGCAAAATCATTTATATGTGAAATTTATAAGGTCAAAATACTTAAATATAAAAGAAACCTTTCAAAAAATGTAACAAACATAGAAGAGGAAGTGAAGAAGAAAGAACAGGAGTATGTTTTAGATCCAACATTGGAGAAAAAAATAGCAATATTATTCTGATATACTAGACATACAAATTGATATACTAGACATACAAATAGAGGAAAAAACGAAGAACAACAATAGACGTCAGTATTTGGAGGCAGAATGCTAGCAAATTTAGTTGGAAATCTGAAAACTCAAACTAGGATTTTTTGCCAGTAATGTGATGCAGGCATATCTCTAGGACCTAAAAATATCAGAGGTGTGTGTAGAAGACAAGGGAAAATGTAAATGGATGAGGCGGTGAGGGTGGGGGTTGGGTGAAGGGAGGTAAGGGATTGAGCATACCTTCAGGGGTGATGGAGCCAGAGCTGTTGGCAGGGAAATAAACTGCCCTAGATGGTAAAAGAGAATGGAATTAACTAGTGCATGTGGGCAAAAAGAGGAGGTTAAATGGGGAAATGATTGATGGCATGAGAAATTGAAGGTCCGTAAGGACCGGAACTTACAGCCGTGCACACTGCACGCCAGAGTGTAATGGCAGTGCGAGGAGTTTGGCGGTTAATATGTCAGCGCCTGAAAGTGGCGCATGCACAGAGGCATCCGCTGCGGCAGAGCAGAGTCAACCTAACTGAGTGATGATTGGAAGAGGACGTGAATGAGAAAATGTAGGTGAGTATGGGAAAGATGAGTGGAGGGGGAGGTTTTGTGGATCGGGGCAGAAAAAATAATAATAACAGGGAGAGAATGGAACTGCAATCCAATGAAAAAATGCAAAGCACAAGGGCCCACATTTAAGATGTACACTCAGAGATGAATAGTAGTATGAAAGAGTGAGATGGCTGTTTGGTGGATATGGGGGTGAGGACCCGTGAGCAGATGTATGTGGATGGATGAGTAAATACATATATGTAATCCACAAAGAACAACGTTTTTTCTCCAAACAAAAATTCTTAGTGGAAGGGGAGAGTGCAGGTTATTTACTGGCAACAATTATACGGTCCCAGCAGGGTACATCTCATATAGCGGGGTTGAGAGATAGAGATGGTACTACTCTGACTTCAGACGTTGACATAGTAAATAGATTTTATGAGTACTATAAAGGAATTTACCAATCCCAATTGACAGTATCCAGAGAAGAGTTGAGGGAGTATGTCTCAGGTGTATCCTTACCAAGGCTCACTTCAGAGGTTAGAGATCAACTAGAGGGTCAGGTCACGTTAGAGGAGCTGGAAGAGGCATTGGCAGACCTAGCTAATGATAAGGCACCGGGGTGTGATGGACTGCCGGTAGAACTATACAAGCTACATAAAGACCTCCTGCTGCCACCATTGGTTGAGGTCTTTAAAGAGGCGTTTAACCAAGATCACCAAGATCAATGAGAGAGGCCATGATTGTTTTGATATTGAAGCCGGGGAAGGAGAGTACAGACCTTGATTCTTATAGACCTATATCTTTATTGACAAATGATGTTAAACTAAGGTGCTAGCTAAGCGCCTACTGCCGGTGATCTCGGCCTTGATCCATGAAAACCAGTCAGGCTTCATGGAATTAATCTTAGACAATAGAAAAGGAAAACACGGTCCAGCCAGGCTCCAGACACCGAAAACTTCTTTATTTAGTGCATAATTAAAAGTTTGGCACTCCACTCTAATCGGACTTCTAATCGGACGCAAGCATCTACGGGTTACCAAGCAACCTACAGCGTGACAAGTGACAAGATCATGTGATCTGGGCGCGTCACGTGGGTCAAGCCACGTGACCAAATACGATTTGTCCGCGATACCGGGGCTGCCCCATTGACTTTTCCGGACTCCTCAAACTTGTGGGATAAGATAAGATGTCTGTGGTTATCTTATATATTATTGTTGTATAACCAATTATCCGTTACAAATATTATGTTTTACTGCCATGCTGTATTGTAGGTGGGCGGTAACGGAAATGTTTGGGATGTTGGGGGAGGGGAGGTGCCTTTGTTCGCACTGGGCTTTAAAAGTGTGACCATGCCTCTGTAATGTAGCCATGATTAAGGACCGGACCACCGTCTGAAACGCGTAGACATTTATTCTATCTGAGTGGAGTGCCAAACTTTTAATTATGCACTAAATAAAGAAGTTTTCGGTGTCTGGAGCCTGGCTGGACCGTGTTTTCCTTTTCTCTTGCCATTGATGTACCCTAGCAGAAGGGTGGCCCGTGCCGGACTCGACGCCTATTGGGGAGGTGAGCTGGTAATCTCTTCCGTTGCATGTTGATGTTTCTGCAGCCGCGCACACCTCCCCACATCCACGTTGATGATAGATGGTTTTTATGAACTGACATTGGATATTTTACCTATACCATGAGTACGAACAGAGCCGAACGTGCCGCAGAGGTCTTCTCCAGTCAAGACGCTGCACGTGGTCCACAGAGTGGATCTGGAGATAATTACAAAATACTTGAAAAATTAATGGAACATGAAACACGTGTGTGGTGGGACCAAACCACCCTTAAGGCATATATCGACAGAAAGCTTATTCCAAGAGGCTTACGACTTAAGAAGATACCCTCAGTCATCTACTCGGACGAGTTCACTGCAAATTGGAACGATGCATTGTCTGAATGCTCACTGAAATTAATGAATTTAATCATCGACAATGAAGAAATAAAACTAAAAGAGTTACAAGTCGATATCGATAAGGCAAAAACCAATCTAAAACAGAACCTAACTGAACAGGAGTTTGAAATACAAATGCAGCAACTAGTGCAACATATAACCTGTATAGAGGAAAAAATTGCTGCTATTAAAAGATCAAAATTTCAAAGGGATGAATTTGATTATGAAAACCAACAGGTGTACGAATGGGGACGCTGGGAAAGACCGCCACACACTCCCCGCTCTATCCTCAAGAAATCCAACAAAGGATATCATCGTTATAAAACACAGAGAGTGGGCTTCCTATCTTCCGATCAAGATTCATCGGAATATTTGACCCAGGAGTCGGAACAAGGCGGCAACACCCCTAAACCTGCGCCATACTACAAGAAGAAAAGGAATAGGAAACCCTCAAAAAACGTAGAGGGGGGCGCAAACACCGAAAACACAAATGGTATCCCCTCTTGGACACTGAGAAGCAAGAAACCCAAATAGGGGACTTAGATGTAGTCAACTTATCCAATCACACCCTTTCCCCTGATCAGATTAAGGTTCTATCATTAGGACTTTGATATTTACACCACCATATGTGATATCAACAAATTTATTAGGGACCTAACTGTGAAACGTCCTTTCTTTAATTCGAATGAAGGTTGTAATACAGACCCTGAGAACCATCAAGTAAGTGAAAATATATTTGTACCCTTTGATTTTAGGGAACAACTTACATTACAAAATTTGATGTCCCTCAGTGATGATGATGTCGTTTATAATTATAATTGTGAAAAACCTATTCGTAACTTTAGGGTAAAGAACCCAAGGTTCTATCCGGTTAACTCTTGTGCAGACTGTATGGATTTGTTTCAGGAGAGGATGGAGCGTGACCTCAAAAAATTAAAAGATTCTCTGTCTCCCCATGAACACAAGGTCAACAACCTCCCCCCTCCTCTGAAACAAGCATTGAAGGACATTATAAACTGGCAGGATGTCATTATAAAAATGTCCGATAAAGGGGGTTCAGTTGTACTGATGGACAAATTAATGTATAAGGAACAAATTTTAGCGCTCCTTAATGATTCTAGTACATACAGAAAACTAAATGAAAATCCAACCAAATGTTTTAATAATGAACTAAAGAAATTATTGGATGAAGGATTAAACCTGGGAGCTCTTACACAGGGCCAGACTGAGCAGATCTTTGTCGAGGATGCGGTGATACCCATAATTCACGGTCTCCCGAAAACTCACAAAGGGGTCATACCACCCCCTATGCGTCCGATTGTTTCGGGCATCGGGTCCCTGAGCGAGAATCTGTGCAGCTGGCTAGACTGGGTATTACAACCTCTGGTACGACGAGCCCCGGGTTTTCTTCAGGACTCACGTGACATCTTACAATCTGGGAAAACAATTTTCATTGGCTGAGCTGCGACGTGGTATCATTGTATACCTCCATCCCCCACGACATTGCTCTCAGGGCACTCCAATTCCACCTTGACAAATATACTAAATACACGTCTGAGTACAAAGAGTTCGTCATTATGACTTGCCATTTCCTTATTACGCATAATTTCTTTATGTTTGATAATACTTTTTATTTACAGACAAAAGGGGTGAGCATGGGGGCCAAATTTTCCCCATCTTTGGCCAATCTTACCATGTCGTGGTGGGAGGAACTCACAATCTACTCCCCCGACAACCCCTTTCTGGATTGCATTGAGTGGTATGGCAGGTACATCGACGATATTTTGATCGTTTGGCGCGGCGATGTACCTGCCATACCACTCTTCATTGATCACCTAAATAACAACATGTTTAATCTAAGCTTTACATATGCGACCCACCCTAATGACATTTCGTTCCTCGATCTATCCCTGCACGGCGCCAGTGGTACAAATATCACTACCAAAACCTATCGTAAACCCACAGCGGGTAACACAATCCTACATGCCAAGTCTCAACACCCGCCCCATACCATCCAGGCCATTCTTGTAGGAGAGTTAACAAGAGTGAGACGAAATTGTAGTGATATTTCCACTTTTCACAGGGAGGCATCCCAAGTATGCAGTAGATTGAGGAACAGAGGTTACCCAAATTGGACATTAGAGAGAGCCTACAATAAAGCCCTCAATAAAAACAGACATAACCTCATACACCCACATCAATCTAATGATTCAAATCTTAATCGTAACAATAACCCCACGTCCTTTTGTACTCCTACTTTGGTCTTGCAGTTTAGCCCTCAGTTTAAAGCCATCTCTGAGATCGTGAACCAACATATCCCCCTACTCAAAACAAATCCTGCACTTGAGAACATCCTCAAAAATGGCTGTCGGGTGGTTTCTAGGAGGGGTCAAAGTCTGGGAAATCTATTATCCCCTTCCCTTTTCTCCACACACCTTAAACCTACGTGGTTGTCTACCCAGGGTTTTTTCAAATGTGGAGCCACTCGCTGCCAAACCTGTAAATTTGTGGACAATAAAAAGAAAATGTTCTTCTCAAGTGATGGCAAGAAGCAGTTTGCTATCAAAAAATTCATAAATTGTAATTCAGATAATGTAGTGTATATCATACACTGCACCATGTGCAATCTTATGTACGTTGGACATACATCCCGCAAGTTCAAGGTCAGGTTTTTGGAGCATATACGGGATATCACAAACCCCATGGGTCGGAATTTATCCGGTGCATCGCAGCATTTTGTCACAATCCACAATGGGGATGTTCACTCCCTGACCACTTATGCCATAGAAAAAGTCCATATGAATGTTAGGGGCGGTAATGTGGCAGCTCGTTTGGCCAGTAGAGAAGCTTTCTGGATTTTTTCCTATTTTTTTTCCTATTCCCAATGTTCAAATTGTTGATTTTATTAATTTCTTTTTCGCTACTATTCTAACATTGCTTATTCTATTTGCCCTAGATCTAATGGCACTTACCGTGACGTCTGGGGGAGTTTTCTCGGTTGCGCCGCGAGGATCCTCGCCGTTTGCCCAGACCTTTTGTTCTTGTGGTATTCATCCGGGGTCTCCGCTGCGGTACCGACAGGATTCCTCCTCGCCCCGGACTCCTTTGTTGTTATCTTTTTTTAAAAAAAAAACCCTTACCCGGTATCCTTATTTGGGACTTCTAATCGGACGCAAGCATCTACGGGTTACCAAGCAACCTACAGCGTGACACATGACAAGATCATGTGATCTGGGCGCGTCACGTGATTCAAGCCACGTGACCAAATACGATTTGTCCGCGATACCGGGGTTGCCCCATTGACTTTTCCGGACTCCTCAAACTTGTGGGATAAGATAAGATGTCTGTGGTTATCTTATATATTATTGTTGTATAACCAATTATCCGTTACAAATATTATGTTTTACTGCCATGCTGTATTGTAGGTGGGCGGTAACGGAAATGCTTGGGATGTTGGGGGAGGGGAGGTGCCTTTGTTCGCACTGGGCTTTAAAAGTGTGACCATGCCTCTGTAATGTAGCCATGATTAAGGACGGGACCACCGTCTGAAACGCGTAGACATTTATTCTATCTGAGTGGAGTGCCAAACTTTTATTTATGCACTAAATAAAGAAGTTTTCGGTGTCTGGAGCCTGGCTGGACCGTGTTTTCCTTTTCTCTTGCCATTGATGTACCCTAGCAGAAGGGTGGCCCGTGCCGGACTCGACGCCTATTGGGGAGGTGAGCTGGTAATCTCTTCCTTTGCAAATTAATCTTTCTTGAATTTTCTTGAATTTTCAGAAAGGGGTCGAGTGTCGGGGTGTTCCTGCGGTGGTCTCACTCGACGCTGCCAAGGCTTTTGACAGCATCGAGTGGGAATATCTATGGGTGGTGATGCAGAGAATGGGCTGTGGACCACAATTTATGACATGGGTGTGTCTTTTATATTCGCAACCAAGTGCAAGGGTTAGGGCGAATGAATATCTCTCGGAGGCATTCCAGTTAGGAAGGGGCACAAGGCAGGGCTGCCCCCTTTCCCCCCTCCTTTTTGCAATAGCTATAGAGCCCCTGGCTAGTTTAATAAGGAATACGCCTAATATACAGGGCTTCCCTATAGGCTCTGGAGAGGAGCGTATCTCACTATACGCTGATGATGCCCTGTTATACACTCACCGGCCACTTTATTAGGTACACCATGCTAGTAACAGGTTGGACCCCCTTTTGCCTTCAGAACTGCCTCAATTCTTCGTGGCATAGATTCAACAAGGTGCTAGAAGCATTCCTCAAAGATTTTGGTCCATATTGACATGATGGCATCACACAGTTGCCACAGATTTGTCGGCTGCACATCCATGATGCGAATCTCCCGTTCCACCACATCCCAAAGATGCTCTATTGGATTGAGATCTGGTGACTGTGGAGGCCATTTGAGTACAGTGAACTCATTGTCATGTTCAAGAAACCAGTCTGAGATGATTCCAGCTTTATGACATTATCCTGCTGAAAGTAGCCATCAGACCAGCCCTTCTGGCACCAACAACCATGCCATGTTCAAAGGCACTCAAATCACCTTTCTTCCCCATAATGATGCTCGGTTTGAACTGCAGGAGATTGTCTTGACTGTTAGGATCAGTGGATCCTCTGGACCACCGCGGGAGATGTAACTAGCCAACACCCGGAACCGGAGCCTAGAGGCACCTGGTATTCACCAGAGCCCGCCACAAAGCGGGTTGGACTTGCTGCGGCAGGATACCACTAGGTCGTTCCCAGGTGTGACTAGCCCACGGTGGCAGCCGAGGTCGAGGTACCTTAGCGGATGACAATCTCGTAGACAGGTCCAGGCACAGGGTCAGGGCAGGCGGCAGAGATGCAACGTCAGGTCCAAGTCCGGGGTCAGCAACAGGAGGTCCAGAGGTCCAGGCAGGTGGGAACGGGAACACAGCAACACGAAGGAACTCGGGTAACACAGGACACAGGAGCGGGAACACACAGAAATACACGGGAACGCAGGAATACACAGGAACGCAGGAATACACAGGAACGCAGGAATAATCGCTAGGAAGATGTGCTGGAAGAAGAGACTGGCAAGAAGTGGGGCTGAAGGCAAACCTGGTAGAGGGACAAAATGGGACATCTTAGAGAAGCGGTCTGTTACCACCCAGATAACGGTATTGCCAGATGATGGCGGCAGATCAGTAATGAAGTCC
The DNA here is from genome assembly GCF_040894005.1 of Engystomops pustulosus. NCBI lineage: Eukaryota > Metazoa > Chordata > Amphibia > Anura > Leptodactylidae > Engystomops > Engystomops pustulosus. Next base: position 125,619,490 of record NC_092415.1, on the reverse strand, counting down.
ATAGCCACGTGAGACCACGGGCAGGTAGGCACGGGTAACGGCAACAGAAGACCAGCTGGTTTTTGTCGTGAGGGCTTATTGCGAGCACAAGAGGCACAAGACCGCACAAAATCCCGAACGTCCTTGACCAAATCAGGCCACCAATAGAAACGGGAAATCAGGGCCACAGAGCGCTGCACCCCAGGGTGCCCAGCCACTCGAGAAGAATGTCCCCAGGTCAGGATCCTCTTTCGAAGTCCAGGTCGTACATAAGTCTTGCCGGGAGGTAATTGCCGAAGGTCCACCGGCGCTGCCAGCACAAGCCGCTCTGGAGGAATGATGTGTCTCGGAGCATAGTCCTCCCCCATAACATCGGAAGCACGTGACAGGGCATCAGCCTTGATGTTTTTCTCAGCTGGGCGAAAATGGATCTGGAAGTGAAAACGGGAAAAGAATAAGGACCACCGGGCTTGACGTGGGTTCAACCGTTGAGCTGTCTGCAGGTACTGGAGGTTTTTGTGGTCCGTGAAAATGCTGACTGGAAATCGGGCTCCCTCCAGCAGATGACGCCACTCTTCCAAAGCCAGCTTGATGGCTAGAAGCTCCCGATCTCCAATGGAATAATTTCTCTCCGCGGAGGAGAAGGTTTTGGAGAAGAAACCACAAGTGAGTGTTCGTCCCCTGGGACCCTTCTGGGTAAGGACTGCCCCAGCACCCACGGAGGAGGCATCAACCTCCACCAGGAACGGCTTTTCAGTATCCGGTCGGGTAAGGACTGAAGCGGAGGAAAAAGCAGTTTTTAATTTCGTGAAGGCTTCTTCTGCTGCTGGTGGCCAGACACGGGGATTAGCACCCTTTTTCGTAAGCGCCACCATCGGCGCGACCAAAGATGAGAAGTGTGGGATAAATTGCCTATAATAGTTGGCAAAGCCCAGAAATCTTTGTATAGCTCGCAGTCCCACTGGGCGTGGCCACTGAAGAACCGCAGATAACTTGGCAGGATCCATCTGCAAACCCCTATCAGAAATTATGTAGCCGAGGAATGGAAGGCTCCTCTGATGAAAGTGGCACTTCTCCAACTTGGCATAGAGGTGGTTTGTCCTGAGGCGGCTGAGAACCTCCCGTACATGGGACTGGTGGGACTCCAGATTGGCAGAATACACAAGGATGTCGTCCAGGTACACCACGACACAACTGTACAATAAGTCCCGGAAAATATCATTTACAAACTCCTGGAAAACGGCTGGCGCATTACAAAGTCCGAAGGGCATAACTAAATATTCAAAATGCCCATCACGGGTGTTAAAGGCAGTCTTCCACTCGTCACCCTTCCTGATGCGGATGAGGTTGTAGGCCCCACGAAGATCCAATTTGGAAAAAATTCTTGCACCCCCCAGGCGATCAAATAGCTCCGTGATAAGCGGCAGAGGATAGCGGTTCTTAACGGTGACCTTGTTAAGACCGCGATAGTCTATACAGGGGCGGAGAGAGCCATCCTTTTTTGTGACAAAAAAGAAACCAGCGCCAGCTGGCGAGGAGGATTTGCGGATGAAACCTCTTTGCAGATTTTCCTTAACATATTCCGACATAGCGGCTGTCTCAGGAACCGAGAGCGGATACACCCGACCCCGTGGTGGAGAAGATCCAGGCAGCAGATCAATGGGGCAATCATAGGGACGATGTGGAGGAAGGATCTCGGCTTGCTTTTTAGAAAACACGTCTGCAAAGTCCCGGTACGGAGCTGGAAGTCCCTCCAGAGGCTTGGGAGACAAGGTAGCAGTCCTGACAGGAAGCGGATGTGGAACCGTCATGCAGCGTGAGGGGCAATCCGGACCCCAACGGAGAATTTCCCCAGAAGACCAGTCCAGAACAGGGGCATGATGCTGCAACCAGGGGAGACCCAGCAGGAGAGTGGAAGTGCACTGTGGCAGCACAAAAAAGGAGAGTCTCTCTTTATGCAATGCACCAACTTGAAGGAGCAGGGGTTCAGTGCGAAACCAGATAGGCACGGAGAGAATCTGGCCACTGACTGAGGCAATGGACAAGGGCTTCTCAAGACGAACCACCGGGAAGTGATGCAGGGCGACCAGTGCAGCATCTACAAAGTTCGCTATGGAGCCCGAATCCAGGAAAGCAGAAACCTGGACCGGAGTACCGGTGCCAATGCTGAGGAGTACAGGGAGAATCAAGCGTGGAGAAGCTTTATTCACACCTAGGGACGCTTCTCCAGAGAAGCCTAGGTGCTGACGTTTCCCGGGCGTTGGGGACGTACAGGGCAAGTCCCGACGAAGTGCTGTGGGCTGGCACAATACATGCACAAGTTCTCCTGACGTCGTCTGGAAAGCTCTTGTAGAGTGAGCCGGGTCCGGTCAACCTGCATGGGTTCCTCAACAGAAGATTCAGGCGAGACCTGGAGCGGCCTTTGGAAGACTGGCGCCAGGCGAGGAATGCGTCTAACACGGCCTAGGGGATACTCTGAGCGTAGTTCCTCAGCTCGCTCCTTAAACCGAACATCAATTTGAGTGGCCAAGGTGATAAGGTCACTCAGAGTAGATGGAAGATCCCGAGCTGCCAGTGCGTCCTTGACCTGCGCAGAGAGCCCTTTCTTAAATGTAGCGATGAGGGCTGCATCGTTCCAAGCAAGTTCAGAAGCCAGGGTGCGGAATTGAACTGCGTACTCTCCCACCAATGAGTTGCCCTGACGCAAGTTCAACAATGCAGACTCCGCAGAGGAGGCTCGTGCTGGTTCCTCGAAGACTGACCGGAACTCTGACAGAAACGCAGTGAGGCTAGACACAACCGGGTCATCTCTGTCCCAAAGCGGAGTAGCCCAGGCCAGGGCTTTCCCGGAAAGAAGGCTGAGGACAAATGCCACCTTGGACCGCTCTGTGGCAAATTGCGACGGCATGAGTTCTATGTGCAAGGAGCACTGGGTTATGAAGCCCCTGCACATCTTGGGATCTCCATCATACTTGCCGGGCAAAGAGAGGCGTAGCCTGGGTTCAGCAGCAGGAAGATAAGCCGGGGTAGCAGGGGTCGCAGCGGCCGCTTCAGGAGACTGTTGCTGATGTTGGGTCGCAAGTAGTTGTTGTAGCATGGCGGTGACTTGCTCTAGCTGATTCCGCTGTGCTGCAATCTGCCGGGACTGGTGGATCACGATGGTGGCGAGATCAGGCTGACTGGGAGAAGGAGCCTCGGCGGGATCCATGGCCGGATCTTACTGTTAGGATCAGTGGATCCTCTGGACCACCGCGGGAGATGTAACTAGCCAACACCCGGAACCGGAGCCTAGCGGCACCTGGTATTCACCAGAGCCCACCGCAAAGCGGGTTGGACTTGCTGCGGCAGGATACCACTAGGTCGTTCCCAGGTGTGACTAGCCCACGGTGGCAGCCGAGGTCGAGGTACCTTAGCGGATGACAATCTCGTAGACAGGTCCAGGCACAGGGTCAGGGCAGGCGGCAGAGATGCAACGTCAGGTCCAAGTCCGGGGTCAGCAACAGGAGGTCCAGGCAGGTGGGAACGGGAACACAGCAACACGGAGGAACTCGGGTAACACAGGACACAGGAGCGGGAACACACAGAAATACACGGGAACGCAGGAATACACAGGAACGCAGGAATACACAGGAACGCAGGAATAATCGCTAGGAAGCTTTCTCTAAGGCTATGAGGCACAAAGATCCGGCAGGGGACACAGGAAGAGGCAGGATTCTTAAAGGTGAGGTTCAGCCAGTGCACCAATTAGCGGTGCGCTGGCCCTTTAAATTTTCGGCAGGAGCCGCGCGCGCGCCCTAGGAGGCGGGGACGCGCGCGCACGGCAGTCCGGGGAAGAGCAGGAGCCGGGAGAGGTGAGTTCAATGACCGGCCTGCAGCGGGGGCAAACGGGGGTGCACGGATGCGCCCGCGATCCGAGACAGGGATCGCGGGAGCACCCGTGACATTGACCATGTCTACATGCCTAAATGCACTGAGTTGCCGCCATGTGATTGGCTGATTAGAAATTAAGTGTTAACGAGCAGTTGGACAGGTGTACCTAATAAAGTGGCCGGTGAGTGTATTTGGGAGATGTGGACAACTCTATCAGCCCAGCTATGGAGGTGATCAAACAGTTTGGAGATAGGTCGGGCTTGAGAAATTAATTGGGATAAGTCCTCCATCCTACCACTGGCGGCACTTTCGCCGGATTCTCCGTTCCATGCACCGCCCCTTCGGGTAGTTCAAAAATTCAAATACCTTGGTGTTATGGTATCCCCGGACCACAGGGATTATATTGAGGATAATCTAGTGCTCTTAATGAATACGTGTAGGGATAAGGTCAACACGTGGTGTAAGCTCCCTTTATCCATGATAGGCAATTTAATAAAAATGGTGCTTATGCCCCAGCTGCTTTATATCCTTCATATCTCCTGTATAGGGTGTACAAGACACCAAGCCTACTTCATAGGATAGGAGTACCACCTGATTCTTGCTGTCCCAGATGTTCGTCCCCAGATGCCAAATGTTATGGGAATGTGAGGAGCTGGAGGAATTTTGGAAACAAGTTTTGTATTTAATTCTGAAGGTGCTATCAGTGGACCTAGAGCCAGATCCAAGGATTTGCTCGTTGGGATTGATCGAAAATGATAATATAGAAGGGATCACTATGCTGTGTATACAAAAGTTATTATATATGGCAAGCAAGTCCATAGCGGCTTGATGGATCCAGACTTCGGCACCCAAAATACAGGAATTCATAAATAAGGTTAACAGTATAATTAGATTGGAATAGGGGGTATACTTGAAAAGAAAATGCCCCAAAAAATTCGATAAACTATGGGGAAGATGGTTGAACATGACTGGACTTCCGAATAGGGCTCTGATAGATTTACGAAATAGCTCTCACTACCAGCTGATGACTGTGACTGTATGAAGATATCTACTTCTTAGGGAAAAATTTCTGTCGTAAAAAATTTGGTCTTCATCTGTCTGCTGTAGGGAATGTGGGTGGGGGAGTGGGTTGTTTTTATTGTTTTGGTCTCTTTGTCCCTTTGTGCAACAGTAAAGTGTTGTAAAAAACAAAAATTACAATAAAAATGTTTTGATAAAAAAAAAAAATAACATAGCACTGGAGGCTACGATGTGCGATTATCTTCACAATTACATAGAGAAAAAAAATATATTAGATAATAAATATTAATTAAATAAAGGGTAGCATAATGACAAAAGCACATGGTAGGGGTGACAATTAGAGGTATAGAAATCCATATTGTGGGCCAGTCCCTGAGCCCAGTAAGGGTTTATAGGAGGAATTCTGTTTTAGTGGTGGCCGTTCTTTTTTGATGGATAGTCTTTAAACTCATTCCAGAGACTCGTTGAGACCGTTGGGGGACAGGGTATTCAGCTTGAAGATCCAGTAGTTTTCCCGCTTGATTAGCTGGTCCAATCTATTCGGGTGGTTCTTTGAGATTTTTTAGATGGGGATCAAAGAAAGACTGCAAAAATCCCTATCATGGTGGGTGAGACAGTGTCTAGCGACACTATGAAGTAGAAAACCTGCCTTGGCCTTGCTGCGTTGGGTGTTCATGCATTCCCTGAGTGTTTGAGATGTTCCAAACATTGTATCCAGGTAAGCCTCAACATCAATCTCTGATTATTCCAGTTTTACCACCTTGACACCTATGACATTTACAAATACCTACTTAGGTTTTTAGATATGTATAGCGCTATTTCTGCGTTTCACTACCTCTGTATAATTATATTACGTTCGTAATGTTCCTATGAATTTCTGCATAATAACATGTATATTTATGTATGCATTTTTATGAATTGTAAATCTATATTTTCTGCTTTATTCTATTTATATACACCACCTCCCCCCATCTTCCATCTTGTTTGATGTCTTTTTAGTGTAATATGTTTATGGACCTGATGAAGAGGACAATTCGTCCTTGAAACGCATCGTCCACCAATGAAAAATAAAAAACCTGTGTTTTTCGACTTTTCAGTCTTTGTACCTTGCCATGGCTGCCACCGGACAAAGTCGCACCTGTGGAACGACCTGGTGGTACTACGCCACAGCAAGATCAGCCCGCTTTGCGGCGGGCTCTGGTGAAAACCGGGTACCACTTAGAATCCGGTCCCAGGTGTCGGCTTACGTCATCGTCCACTACCTGGATCCTGGATTTAGCAGGTCCTTCCCCTCTTTAGGTATTAGCATTATATGGGCTGTTTTAGAATGTAGAGAGAGTGGTTCTCTTCAGAGCAAATTATTAAAATATGGCATCAGAACTGATAAGATTTTGCTCTTGAGTGCCTGATAAAACTCTGATGTGTACCCATCGAGGCCCGGGGCATTACCATTTTTAAGTTGGATATTATCTCCTCCATTGTGATTTCAGCATTAAGGGTGTCTAATTGGGTCTGAATTAGCTGTGGAATGTTGATGTATGCTAAATACTGCTGTGTCTACCCCTCCCCTCTGACATTGTCATAGCATAGGTGAGCAGAGAATTTTTGGGAAGTGGCGTTTACCTCCTTTGAAAATGAGACTTAGCTGTCCTAATCATGTGTGAAGTGTATGGATATGTGTCGATTTATGATGATCTTTAGTCAGTCTCGCCAACATGTGCTTGATTTGTTTTCATACAGAAAGAGTTCTGCTTCAAAAAGTTGGTGTTACAGTTCCTCTTTTCTGTCCTTTCTTCTTTTTGAGATTAGCCCCATAAGCCATAAGTCTGCCCCTTATCACTGTTCAAGCTGATGTCCAGAATGCCCCTGGTTCCTCTATATGTGCTCCATTTACATATTCATGTTCGGTCCACCAACCCTCAAGCAATTGCAAACATGCATCGACTTTTGTCAAATATGAAGGAAATCTCCATAAAATGTATGTGCCTTTAGAGTATATTTTATGGAGCTCTATTTGTCCTGGTGAATGGTCAGATTTAGCCAGGTCTCCTATTTCAGTAGGCACCTACAGATCTTGTCTGAGAGAAGCAGGTAGTCTTTGCGAGACCAACTACTGTAGTGTGTATATTCCCTAGCTTCAGGATGTATTTTGCCCCATGCATCATGTAACCCGGTCTTGTGCAAAAAGTTGGCTACCATTTGATCAGCTAGACGTGTTTGTGTTCTTATTGTCTGCTAGGTGGCGTGGTTACGCTTACGGTCTTCTGTGGTCTTAACTGCATTCATATCCCCCCCATTCTTGGTGTGAGTCGTCTTACCCCATCAGGACCAGTTGTCTAGAATCAGTCTCTCCTGAGTGACTTGGGAAAGTTCATTCCGGCCTCCAGTGAGGGAGACCTGGAGTCATGGCTGCGAAGCCGACGTCTTGTGGCCTCTAGTGATGGGGAAGTGTCCCTTCTCCCCCTTCCCACGCAAAGTTGTGATGCGGGGAGTATGCTGTGCTTTGTTAGCGCTTCCTCTGCTGCCTTTGGTGCTGTATAAGTCCCTATAGAGCCATCTTCATAGACCACTCTCGCCAGCTGGAATTTTAACCGTTTCTCTACCAACACTGTGCATAGCAAAACAGTAGTTTGGAATTTCTATGTGCATATGCAAGGCACATGTGCATGTGCAAGAGACATGTGCACTGACATAAAGCTTTTTCGATATATCTGTCTTATCGTTAACATCGAGGTAACACATGATCACTTGCCGAGGCTGCAATGTGGATAAGTCTCTGTTCAAGAGCTGTGAATTTGTGAGTTTCGCGTCTGGGTTCAATTGGTGTGCCCACTCTGCTCTACAGCACTAGGCAACAAAACAAGCTTTCTCTGAGGCATATAGCACAAAGAGCCAGTGGGGAATGCTGGGATAGGCGGGCTTTTATAGAATTCCTGGAAATAGGCAGCACCAATTAGCGATGCACTGGCCCTTTCAATCTTTGAGTGCCAGCGAGCCGCCCTGGGAGGAGGGGAAGCGCGCGGTGCTGCAGGATCCGGAGCGTGGAGAGGTAAGGAAGTATGAAGGGGAGCTGGGGACCGGAGAGAGGCATGGGTAACAGTACCTCCCCCCTTTGGCCCTCCTCTTCTTGGTTTGAAGGAACCTCTGCCGGAGGCCATGGTCTAAGGTATTGTCCTTGGGCTCCCAAGATCTCTTTTCAGGCCCGAACCCCTTCCAGTCAACAAGGAAGAACTGCTTACCCTTCAATGTCTTCATGTCCAGAACCTCCTTTACCACAAAGACATCAGTGGAGTCAACCTCAGGAGAAGGAAGAGGAGATTGCTGAGAGAAGCGGTTCAAGATGACAGGCTTCATGAGAGAGACATGGAAGGAGTTCGGGATGCACATAGTGGGAAGAAGGCAGAGTTTATAAGCCACAGGGTTTATGCACTTTATCACCTCAAATGGCCCCAGAAAACGTGGACCAAGCTTGTAGCTGGGAATTTTCAGCCGGATGTACCTGGATGATAACCACACCTTCTCTCCCAGAGAGAAAACTGGATGAAAGCTGGGTCTTGGTGCGGACCAACGCCTGAAGCACAGACTGATGTGTCTGTTCCCAGATCGATTTGAGGTCTTGCACCAATTCTTCCACTGCAGGGACATCCACGGGCACGGGCAGAGGAAGAGGTGGTCATTGGAATTTGTCCAAAGACAATAAAGAAAGGGGCAGTGCCAGCAGACTCCGAATCCAAGGAGTTGTAGGAGACAGCGTAACAGAGTGGACCAGCCGTCCAGACGGGCAGAGACAAAATGACGAAGGTAACAGCCCAGAGTTTGCCTGTAGCAGAGGGAATGCCAGAATACGGAAATAAACTGGTCCGAGACAATGTGCAAAGGTAGTCCATGTAGCTGGAAAATATGGAGGAAGAGTAAACTGGCCAGAGGAGGAGCTGACTGCAGACCAGGAAGCGGAACAAAATGAGACATCTTGGAGAACTGGTCAGTTACCACCCAGGGGAAGATGGTAGATCCGTAATAAAGTCCATGGCCACATGAGTCCACGGGCAGCTTGGTAATGGCAACGGCAACAGGAGACCAGCAGGTTTTAGTTGAGATAGCTTGCACAGGAGGTGCAGGAACCCACAAATTCCTGCACATCTTTGACCAGGTCTGGCCACCAATACTAAGGAGAAATGAGGGCTACTGGGCGCTGAACCCTAGGATGCCCAGCCACTCGAGAGCAATGTCCCCAAGTCAATGAGGCACATTTACTAAGGGTTTCCGGAATATTACCATTTTGTGCTGAATTTCCCGGGTTTTTGGCGTATGCGATCAGATTGTGGTGCATCGGCACCAGCTTGCATGCGACAGAAATCGGGGGCTTGGCCATCGGACATCCCAGCCGATTCGGACAAACTGCGGAATTTAAAAAAGGAATTGTATCCCAAGATCAAGCACTCACATGCACCGGTAAACTATGGTGGACCTTGGCACAGAACGACACATGCAGGAACTCGGACTCACGACCTTAGTGAATCTGCCCCAATATCTATTTCCTTTAAGCAGGTCGGACATAAGTCTTGCCAGGAGGGAGCTGCCACAGATACACTGAAACAGCAAGAATCAGTCTTTCAGGAGGGATAACATGCCACAGTGCCAATTCTTCCCCGACAACATTGGAGGCAGGAGAGAGGGCATCGGCCTTGATATTTTTCTCAGCAGGGCGGAAGGGATCAGGAAATTGAAGTGTGAAAAGAAAAGGGACCAGCAAGCCTGTTGTGGGTTGAGGCGCTGAGCAGTTTGGAGGTACAGGAGATTTTTGTGGTCCATATATACACAGACCGGATGACAAGCTCCTTCCAAAATATTCTACCAAGGCAAGTTTAATAGCCAGAAGTTCATGATCTCCAAAGGAGTAATTCCTCTCGGCAGCAGAGAAGGTTTAATAGAAAAACACACAAGTGAGTGTTCGGCCTTTGGATCCTTTCTGGGTGAGAACAGCACCTACAGAGGAAGCATCCACCTCAAGTTGGAATGGTTTCTCAGTGTCAGGCCTTGTAAGGACTGGGGCAGAAGCTAAAGGCAAATTTAAGCTTGGAAAATGCTTCTTCGGCCACTGGAAGCCTGAGTTTAGGATCAGGGTTCTTTTTTGTTAACGGCACAATGGGAGACATGAGAGAGGAAAAATGTGGTATAAACTGCCGGTAGTAATTGGCGAAACCCAGGAATCTCTGTATGGCATAGTCCTATTGGGCGAGGCAACTGAAGTACCACAGATAACTTGGTTGGATCCATCTGTAGGCCCTCATCGTAGATGACGTACCCGAGAAACGGAAGACTTCTGATGGAACTGGCACAATTTGGCATAAAGACGATTGCCACCTAAGAACTTGTCGTATGTGGACTTGATGTGACGCCATGTCAGAAGAAAACACCAAGATATCATTCAGGTAAACTATGACACAGGTGTAGAGCAAGTCTCTGAAAACATCATTGGCAAATTCCTGAAACACTGCATGCACATTGCACAGTCCAAAGGGGATGACAAGGTATTTGAAGTATTGAAGGTCTTTTACTCATCACCTTCACAGATGTGGATGAGGTTATATGCCCCCCGCAAATCCAGCTTAGTGAAAACCTTGGCATCACGTAAAAGGTCAAAAACTTCTGTGATCAGGGGTAGCGGGTAGCCGTATTTCACCGTGACTTTATTGAGACCGCAGTAGTTGATACACGGACAGAGGTAGCCATCCTTCTTGGCCACGAAAGAATAATTTAGCACCGGCAGGAGTAGAGGACTTGCGGATGATGCCCTACTGCAGATTATCTTTCATATTGGTGTCACGCGATCCATGTCTCCCCATTCCCCCAGCTTTGTACTCACCTCATCCTGGTTCCTGGCTCCGTTGGTCTCGTCTCGGTCCCGTCGAGGCGGCGCTCCTGCTTCTGGCCGAGGCCGCACGCGTTCCCGCTCACTAGGGCACACGCGTCGGACTCTTCGAAAATTTAAAGAGCAAGCGTCCTCCTTATTGGCGCTGGCATCCCGGCTCTGCTATATAGCCTGGCGACTCCCAGCATCCCCTGTCGGATCCTTAGGTCATTCTTCTGAAGACAAAGCCTTCCTGAGCGTTTCCAGACGCCTCCATGATCTCTGAGCGTTTCCAGACGCCTCCGTGTTCCTCTGGTGTTCTTGTGTTCCTCTGGTGTTCCCGTGTTTCTGTACTCCTGTGGCAGTCCTGTACTCCTGTGGAGATCCTGTAATCCTGTGGCGGTCCTGTAATCCTGTGGCGGTCTGGTATCCTAGTGGTCTTCCGAGGTCCTGCCAGCCATCCATCCGAGGTCCTGCCGGCCGTCCATCCGAGGTCCTGCCATCCCGTGGTCCTGCCATCCTGTGGTCCTGCCTTCCCGTGGTCCTGCCTTCCCGTGGTCCTGCCTTCCCGTGGTCCTGCCTTCCTGGTGTCCCTACCTTGGCTGCCACCATGGGCCTAGTCGCACCCGTGGAGCGACCTGGTGGCTCCCCGCCGCAGCAAGACCATCCCGCTTTACAGCAGGCTCTGGCAAAGACCAGGAGTCCACTTAGACTCCGCTTCCGGGTAGCGACTAGCATCGTTATCTCCCAGGGAGTCCATAGACTTTAGTCCCAAGGGACTATTCCCACAGAACGAGACAATTGGCCGACATGCCGCAGTCTCGAGGACGGAGATTGGGTATACCCGACCTCGTGGAGGAGATGTGTCCACTAGTAGCTCTATAGGAAAGTTGTAGGGACGGTGCGGAGGCAGAATCTCAGCTTGTTTCTCTGAGAAGATGTCAGCAAACTCCATTTAAACATCAGGAAAACCCAACAATGGCTTGGAAGACTCAGAAGAAGACCTGTCGGACACTGGTTGGAGAGACAGGAGGCAGCTAGACTGGCACTCAGGACCCCAGCGAAGAACCTCCCTAGTCAGTCAGCGTGTTGCTGTAACCACGGAAGTCCCACTAGAACGGAGGATGTGGAGCGGGGAAGCACATAGAAAAACAGTCTCTCTTTATGCAAGGCACCAACTTGCAGGCATAGCGGTTTCTAGACGCTGAGGACGCACTGGACACGACTGAAGGAAGTGTTCTGGACTGGCAGTGTAGATGCAGAGATTTCCCTGACTACGTTCTTGGGGTGATAGCTGGGTTTTACCCACCTGCATGGGCTTTTCAGTAGCAGAGATAGGAGACTACAGAAGTGATCTTTGGAAAACTGGAGCCAGACGGGAAAATCATCTGACTATGGGTTGCGTTGGATCAATCTGCTGCTCTTGCATTCAGAGAAGTATATATCTATGTGAGCGGCCAAGTAGATTAGACCATTCAGGGTAGACGGCAGGTTCCGTGCACACAGGGCAACTTTGAGCTGACTAGACAAGCCCCCTTTTAAAGGTGGCGACCAAGGCTGCTTCATTCCAAGAGAGTTCAGAAGCCAGAGTACGGCATTGCACCACAAAGTCCGCCACTGAGTCCCCTTCACACAAGTTCAGAAGGACAGTCTCAGCAGAATACGCCTGAGCTGGTTCCTCGAAGATGGTCCATAGTTCAAAGGCTAGCAAGATTGGTGGTATGCTCCAGTGCACAATCTGCTGTATGTATACACTGCTAGAGCAGGAGTTCCAGGGAGCATACCGCTGCGACGGATGTGCCCATATTTTTCTACTGGAAGCTCATGTTAGAGAGCCAGAGGAAGATATGGCACGTCTGCGAGCAATCCACAATCTTGAGAGGAGTATGCTGCTCACTGAGTGTATGTTAAGGTAAACCTAGCTGATAGATCAAACATTTCTACTTGTTCTATTTTCCTAAAAGCATTGTAACAGAGACTTCATTTTAAGATGGCGCCGGCCTCTTGATCATAATGAAAACAATTAAGGCAAAAGAATGTCAACATGACGTCAGTAAGCAACAGCAAGGCAATTCTCCAATCAAGAGACAACATGAGCTGGGAATTCTCCACCCCCTTCTACTTCTTTCTTAATTTCTACATAGTTTTGTGAAACCAAATAAAGCTTACGCAGTGCAGATTTGCCATGGCAATGACAGCATGAGTGAGATTTAAATCAGCAATTTGTCTGAATTAAGCATGCACGCATGCTTATTGATTAGAAACACGCAGCCAACGCACACTAACAGTTGGAGGCACTGCTGAGATTTCGCGATCAGGACGACCAGGACGCCCCCTCGTTCCAGCACTGTTTGCAGTCTTGGGGTCACCGTTTCCTGACTAGGTCTGATCAGCCCATGATCCCGGTAAGTTTCAGATTACATATGTTAACCTGTGACTTGCCTGTGACTTGGAGAATGGTGATACCTGTGACTGTAGACAGCTGGGATTGGAGGGTAAATATGTATGGTGTCCTGCATCGGGGTCTGAATTGTTATAGAGCTCTAAATGAGAAGTGCCTTGGCTGCTGTGTGTATGCACTTTGCTGAGCGAGAACAGAAAGGGAGGGGGGGGGACGTTCGAAGTTCATATAGAGAGGAGTATAGCGTAGCCGCAGTGAATATCAGACATATGGGCCGTTAGAATTAGGAGAAAAAGGGAGATCGTTAAGCGGGGACCTTCTGATAAACCTCTGTAACTGACACGCGGTGAGCTAAGTCTCTGTTTCTCATGATCGGTGAGCTTGAAGGTCAGACCTTCTGATAAATCTCTAACTGACACGCAGTGAGCTAAGTCTCTATAACTGGTGATCGAGGAGCTTGAAGGTCAGCCCTTAAGCCGTGAGTAGCTTTGTCTCGGACAAATTATGCTTCGGTTTAGGAATAGAAACCGTCCTCCCAGAGGGAACCACTTGTGCGCTAGCGATATTTCAGTGCAAAGAAGGGAAATATGTAGGTAGACAGAAGATTGGCTTGATGTAAGTAGAGAGAAGGTTGTTGAGTCAAGTAGGATGAATTAAGTAGGACTGTTGGAAAAGTGCAATTTGATATAATGGAACAGCAGCGCTGGTAGGTTTGTGGTGAAATGAAAAGTAATTGTGAAGGTTTGAAAGTTTTGGGATGTGTCAGATGATCTGATGATTGTACAGATTGCAAACAGACACTTAGAGCCTCTGACTTTGGACAGAGTGACAGGGAACCTTCTGAGTGCCCATTGAAGAAAAAGACATAAGGGACATTTCAAAGTTTTTGATGTGGAAAGAATTTAAGAAAAAGAGATTTTATTATATTGCAGACTCCACCCCTGTATCTGGTGGTTAGAGAACATGCCATCCTTCAGTGGTGGCCATCTTAAGACAGTTTATTTTTCAGTGGCGGCCATCTTAAGTTATATTCCCTTCAAGTCCCTGAAAGTTAATTGCCTATGACTCTACTCTGTTGCCAGCCATAAAGGCTGGTTGAGGATAGCAGCTGAAACCCCCCCCCCCTCTCGGGATTCTGAGCAGATATTTGAAAACAAACGCCAGCTGGTGATATTTTACCGTTTCGGGCGTCTTCTGGGTGTCTTGGAGTGTAGGACGCTGTTTGTTTGGGTATTATTAAAACTTATTTGATATTGACAATTAGAGAAAAATTACTAGAAAAAGTATTGCAATGTCTCTGTACCTGATTTCTGGAGTTAAAAGGGTTAACGAGATGGTGGGGGCAGAAGTCTGCGTTTTGTTTTCTTAGGAACTGATATGAAAGTGGCCTTCAAGTATAGATAACACAGGATTTCTCCCTATTGAGATGTTGGAGTCTGGCCAAAACTTTATAGAGAGCACAGAACACTGGACTGGAGATGTTGAAGGGAGAATCCTATATGTCTGGATGAGATAAAGCGGAGACGCACACGATAATGGAAGAGTTCCATGGGAACTGTTTGCAGCTTTGGGACACATGGGGGATGGCCTGACAGTGTAGTGTACATCTGTTTTGTAATGGGTTTTTACCAAAGGTGTTAACGGACTAGAGACATCTCTACCAGATTTGCGTATACAGGAACTGATAAGACTGTGACTGAAAGCCAGGAGGAAACAGAGACCAGTTTCACAGACCACGGCAAAGAGAGACTGAGAGAAAGTTGGGTCCGCTGACAGCCCGACCCAAGTGGGCGTTGCGGGGAGGAGACACTACTGTAGTGAATGCCAGAGATGGCCCCAACAGGGCAGGACAAGAAGGGGGGGAACTAACGAGGATGTCAGCATGCACAAGAACTGATGTGTGATTCTCCCCTGCTAGCCCGATGATGATTTTAACCCATTCCGGGTCAAGAAAAGACAGCAAGAAAGAACAGCCGGATACATGTAGGATGGTCCATGACCTCCAAGCTGCCAATGAGTGTACTGCAGCCCAGTGGTCCCTAGCCCAAACTGGCAGCAGTCCCCGAGAGTGACATATTATTCACTGTAATTGATTTGGCAAATGTTTTCCTCTCTGTGCCCCTAAATGAAGATTGCCAGTACCTATTTGTCCTTACCAGTTCAGTATTCCAGTATAGCTGATGCAGATTCCCACAAAAGGACAAAAGTCACACAGTCAGTACTCCATACTACTCGGCCCTACAGGGAGTAGACTAGCCCCTTACTGGATGTTGTTCTTTTACAGTATGCGGATGACCTACTGTTTTTGTTTGCCAGAATGCAATTATTGACTTTATGTGTTCTCTGTTCCAGAGGGGTTGCAAAGTTTCCAGAGACAAACTCCAGTACTGCCAGGAGGAGGGGGTCTTCCTAGACAACTGCTTCCCAGCCACAGGCAGATATCTGACAGAGGAAAGAAAGCTGGCAGTCCAGAATATGCCCCTGCCCTGAGGCCCTAAGCCTCTTCACATGTTTTGAGGACTGGCCAGCTCCTGCAGGCCTGAGATAAGGTCTGCTGCCTCCAGCCTGATGTTGCCCCTTGATAACTGAATTGCCTCTTCCCCATTAGTCAGGAGGCAATTGATGCATTCCATAGCCTTCAGCTGGCAAATCCTGTCTGCCCCGGCCCTAGGCACATCCCACTGGATCAAACTTTTGTTTTATTTTATCTAGGCCACACCACATGTGTCTTAGCCCAGAAACGTGGTGGCCCCCCAGTGACCCACTATTAGGCCTGGATAGACTCGGTCGCGAGGAGAGCCCGTCATGTGTCAGTAGCTGCAGCCAGCAATCTGCTCAGCAAGGCCAGTGAGTTGATCCCAGACCCTAGATCACTCAATTACAGTGCAAACCCCACATACTTTGCACAGTGTCCTCACCCAAGTACAGCCCAAGCATCTGAGCAAAGGCCAGACAGCTCAGACTCCAGTGTGCACTCCCAGAGCGTCACACTGAAGAGGTGCACAGCTCTGAATCCTGCCGTTCTGTCACTAGTCTTCAAGGATTCAGAGAGGGGGGGAGAGAAGGGTGATTAACCCAGATGTTGAGTTTTTTCTCATACATGGCTCCAGGTCTACAGGAGAAGACAGACGGTTCTACACTGGATATACAGTGGTCAGTGGCGCACATGAGGTAGTACAAGCAGAACCAATACCTCCACACAGGTCAGCACAGGAGGTGAAGTGACGGCACTCAGGGAAGTGCTACAGCTGGTGGAAGGTAAAAGGGCAAACATCTATACTCTACGTATAGTTCTGGAGTCTAAACACGACTATGAACCCATATGGAAGGCTAGAGATTTCCTCACCTCTGCAGGGACCCCCTTTAAGCATGGCACGCTGATTAAAGAGCTCATGGATGCTCTCTTACTTCCACAAGAGGTGGGGATAGTAAAAGTAAAAGCACAAACAATTTGGTAACTTCACAAGTCAAGGGCAAGTATGTGGCTGACAGGGTGGCGAAGGCAGCTGCACAGATGGAATCTAGAGACTGTCCTGAAGTCTCAGCGGTGAGTTCTGAGCTAAAAGTTTGATCCACAGGTGTTCCAGTCCCTGGTGGCCCAAGAGTCATCAGAAGTGAAGAAAGTGTGGAGGAAAGCTGGAGCCCAGATGCCGATGGGACCTGGATGCTGGGAGAGAGGGTGTGCCTGCCCAGAGCCCTGCATTCGACAGTTTGTCAAGTAGCCCACGGACACACACACATATCCAAAATGGCCATGCTAGTGCTCATAAACCATCAGTGGTTTGTGGCATTACTACCCCTGTCACTAGACTAGTGAAAGCCTTTATAGTCTGTGCCCGCCACAGCCCAGGTACGGTGGTAAAGACCCCACAGAAGGTAACACCCAAGCTGCTGTATCCCTTCCAAAGACTGCAGATGGATTTTACCCAGCTACCAAAAAGTAGTACGTAGGAATACGTGCCTGTGTGCATTGATCTCTTTCCAGGGTGGCCAGAAACTTCTTCCATGATCAAGGCTACTGCCAGAGGTGCAGCCAAGAAGTTGGTGAGTGAGATTTTTCTGCAGGTTTGGACTTATAGAGTCCGGTCGCAGAGCCCACTTCACTGGACAGGTAAACACCTGAAACCTTGTCCCTCCTGGGTTTAGAACAAGCCCTGCACACCCCTTAACTTTCCCAAGTTAGTGGTGGGGTTGAGAGACTAAACGGCACTCTTAAGTTAGAGATCAGGGAGGCCACGGAAGAAACAGGGAAACCATGGCCCGAGTGCTTTCCTGCTGCCCATTATTCAGTTAGGACAACCCTTAACAGAAAGATGGGATTGTCTCCCTTTGAAGTACTTTTTGGCTGTGCATCCAGATTAGGTCCCTACTTCCCACAGACCCTATAGCTGATGGCAGGTGGAACATGCCACACAGTGGAGCCAGGCCTTGGAAAAGGTCCACAAAACTGTTTCTGATTCCTTTTTCAGATCCAGACAGAGACCTCAGGATGCATAACCTGAAGCCTAGAGACTACGTGGTGGTAAAGAGACACCAGAGAGAGAGTCTGGAGCCTCGCTACGATGGTCCTTTCCAAGTCCCGCTGACCAGTACCACGTCTGTGAAGCTAGAGGGAAGTCAGCATGCTTCCACGCTTTCTATTGCAAACTTACTTTCTTCTTGCTAGCTGGTGTCTTCTGACTGACTGTATGCTCAGGGACACCCCAACCATGACTATCACTGTAACTATAGGGCTGACCAGGATGCCCCCAGGGTAGGAGACTTTACCTACGGTTGGTGCAACAGGACAATGACATTCCTTAACATTGACAGCACAGGTAACCCTGTATTAGCAGGATTTGTGGGGATAGGAGAGTCAGGTCAGGCCTAGAGGCTGGGAAGGTGAGTGTACGGTGATAAAGTTTGTGCATTCCTTCCTCGTGAACCCCAGGGATAAGTTTGATCGGACATATAAAGAAAAGTTAGAGAATCTAAGAGTTAGAAGGTCTAAGATAGAAGCAACTAGATGACAATGTTTATATAGATACAGTAGGAGCACCAAGGGGGGTTCCAGATAAGTACAAGGCCCACAATCAGATATGGGCAGGTCTAGAGTCCATTATTCCCCAGAGAGCTATGAGCAAAGATGTTGGTTGGGTTAACTGTTTTTATTGTAATCAACAGAGATTTGTTAATTATATCGGAGATGCTTCCCAGAACCGCATGGCTTTGGACATGACCCTTGCTGAGAAGGGAGGAGTCTGTAAGATGTTGGGAGTGGCTTTTTGCATGTACATCCCGGATGACATCCCCCCTATGGATCCATCATCCATGCACTTGAAGGACTGTCCAGGGAACCCAAGAGATACTCAGAAGTGGACACTATATCCTTCACTTTGTGGTTGGGGGATTGGAAGGGTTTCCTTTAAGTGGGGGTGATATTAGGGATTGTGATTTTGCTCTTGTCACTTATTGCGTGTTATGTGGTCCCCCTCATCAAGTCCACCAAGTATCATGGGTATCAGTAGTTAGAAAAGCCAAAGACCCCCTTACTCAAGTTACCTAAATTTGCATAATGAAGATATCCCTCAGAGATCAACCACCCCTGAAACATATCAAGCAGCCCCCAGAGTAGGGAAAGGTAGAGTAGAGATTTGATTTCCATATGTGAAAGTCCACTAAATGGGGGCACACCCAACAGGGGTCTGCTGTCATCCAACTGGTGAAGAGGAGAGAGAAGCACATATGGGCAAATCTGTAGGTCCTTCTAAACTAAGAAATTCCAGGATTTAGGGGGGACTAGCTGATAGATCAAATCCTGTCATTTCTACTTGTTCTATTTTCCTAAAAGCATTGTAACAGAGACTTCATTTTAAGATCGCGCCGGCTTCGTGATCATAACGAAAACAATTAAGGCTAAAGAATGTCAACATGACATCAGTAAGCAACAGCAAGGAAATTCTCCAATCAAGAGACAACATGAGCTGGGAATTCTCCGCCCCCTTCTACTTCTTTCCTAATTTCTATATAGTTTTGTGAAACCAAATAAAGTTTACGGGGTGCATATTTGTCATGGCAATGACAGCATGAGTGAGATTTAAATCAGCAATTTGTCTGAATTAATTTCTTATGATGTGCATGCATGCTTATTGATTAGAAACACGCAGCCAACGCACACTAAAAGAGGATGTCTTAAATCCTACCCTAACAAGCAAGCAATAAGCGGGAGAGAGGTGGAGGGTGAAAAAAAAGCCAGGAGGACCAGGTGGGTAGCTGGGTTACTGTAGATAGAGGGGGGTAGAAAGGGGTCCAAGAAAAAGGAAGGCCAATGCCGAACATCCGTGCAAAATTGTGCAATGATGTAAGGACATCAGTGTCAGAAATGGCAGCCCTATCAGCTGTGAGAGCAGACCAGCTAGTAGTAGGGAGGATGGAAGTGCAGGTAAGCCAAGGCAGCCAGTGGTTGTAGGGGACTCTATAATCAGGAAGACGGATAATAATAATTAGTTTGAAGCTGCAAACTTCAAACTCCAGAAAGATAAGTGATCCGCGGGAAGGGGGAGGCAGGCACATAACTGTTCATAAGTAAGAACAGAGATGTTGAGTTTAAGTGGGAAATGCAGCATTACTCTTAAATAAGATGTCCAGCAGCAGTGCCCCCTCATCATTATAATGTCCAGCAGAGCCCCCCATAGTATTAAATGTCCAGTAGAGCCAGCCTTTATGATTAAATGTCCAGCAGAGCCCCCATTTATAATTGAAGCGTAATTATAAAGTATAAAAACTTTTGTCTAGCTCTACCCTAAGCCAAAATAAGCAATTCTCTAATTTACATTCCCATTACCTACCTGCAGCCGTTTTTCAACTAACATGCTGGAAGCAGGCAGTACCTTATCTCTCTGACTGGGTAGGAAGAAGCCAGAAGCATGATACAGGTATTGTTGGAATTGTTATAAAAGGCTCTCTCCAGCTGTGCTGAAGAAAAACTGTTTAAATGTGCAACACCCTCGCAAGGCAGAGCTGTGTTTGCGAATACGTCCCACCATGTAGCTTGCAGCCTGTGTAGGGTCTAGTCATCCCCACAGCATGTCACTACATCACACTACATAGTCCTTATAGGACACAGGGGAACATTGCAGTGGTAGATCCTGCCTGGTAAGGCAGGAGTTAATTGTTTTATGTGATGTCAGATGTGTCAGCCAATCACATGTGTTACACTCTGTTTCTGTGAGCTGAGATGTAATTGGAGGAGTAGCCACCACCTGACCAGTGGGAGTAACAAAACCCCTGGCCAGGAATGTTCTAGAGGACACTTGTAGAGTACCAGTCAGACCTAGGAGTCTGCAGAAGCAGACTGGAGTTACTCCAGTACAGACTCTGCGGAGTCTGTGCAGCTAGCATACCAGACCAGAGCAGGAAGAGCCTAGCCTCTGCCTGAAGAGTGGAACTAATAGCTAGTTTAGTGAGGAAAGGGGTATCATCCTACCTTTAAGGGTGATACCTGAAGCAACCCAGGACAAGCTGAAGCATCCTTCCAGGACACAGCTACCTCCCAGCCTGCCCTCTGCATCCAGGCTGGCGCTCTACATCCTGTGGCTCCCTCCAACTGCATCTCAGCACTCCACTACTCTGTTAAAGGCACGTTGCTGCAGTTCCTGTCGGTTCCAATAAAGAACTGTAAGTTGTTTTTGTTCAACCTCTGCCTCCGTCTGGTCCCTGCTACTACGGCTGCCATCATCACAGGCACCCTGTCCACTACACAGAGACTTATACTCTAGACACCAAAGGGTTGCCCCAGGGAGAACCGCTATAGCAGCCTCTCCCTCATCATTTCTTGCCAACACCACCCTGCTGGAGACCTGCCAGGCTGTAGGACAGCCCTCCGGTTCCCCCATACCAAGCACCGTGACACTAGCGTGCCTAGGCCGCAACCGCCAGCCACTCAGGTACTGCGGGCCCCGGCTGACTCCAGGCCCCGAGAAAAGGCTAGGCCCCGGTGGGGGGATGTTGCAAATGTTTTTAAAATTCCAGCAGAGTCCCCCTTAAAATAAAATGTCCAGCAGAACCCCCCTGGGGTTTATTTATTTATCCCTCAAATGTACATAAAACAAGAACATAAAGGTGTCTATTCACTCCTAAATTTTTTGGATCTCTCAGCAGCGTTCGATACTTCGGACCACCAGTCTCTCCTCAGGATGCTTCGCGCCATTGGCCTAAAGGACACTGTACTCTCTTGATTTTTTTCCTTTCTCTCTGACCGCACTTCTGGATAGAAATCTCCAGAATCCACCCATTTCTGACAACTGAAACCCTAAAAGGCTAATTGTTGCTCTGATTCACTAGATCAACTAGACTTCTGTAACTCCCTCCTAATTCGTCTTCCAATCAATAAACTCTTTCCTCTACAATCTATTCTCTATGCAGCAGCCAGGCTCATCTTTCAGACCAAACGCTACACGGATGCCTCCAGTTTGTGCCAATCACGGCACTAGTTGCCCGTCTCCTTCCGAATTTAGTTTAAAATAATAACCCTCATCCACAAAGCTCTGCATAATGCAGCACATCCCGATCTCTCTTCTCTCATCTCAATTCCAATTCTTTGGAATGCCTTTCCCCGGACTATCTGACTAATAACCAATCTCCAAAGTTTCAAACAAGCTCTTAAAACCCATCTTTTTAGGCAAGTCTATCATACTCGCTGACAGCATGATGCGTCACCTCTCTTTTTACTAATCCATCCTATGTCCTTCTTGCATCGCTTATCCAGCAAATACCAGATATACACCAAGCTCCAAGCTTCTGTGCAGTCACTTGCACATTGGACTTTGTATATAAGACGGCAGCTGATGGCTGGCTCAAGCAGCGTCTATCAAGCAGCATATATTTTAATTATTCAATTATTTTATTATTTAATTATTTTATAAAGAATGGCTGGACCATTATACAGCTTCTTAAAGGAAACCTACCATTTAGAATGGTAGGGGTAAGCTGTAAGTACCGAGCACCAGCTCAGGGTGAGCTGGTGCCGGTACTTACTTTCGTTAGTGTTATAAACCGCGGTATCGCGGTTTTAACACTTTTTAAACTTTAGAGCAGAAGGGGCTTCGGCGCTGGTGCTCAGTACTTACAGCTTACCCCTACCATTCTGAATGGTAGGTTTCCTTTAAACCTCTTGTGTCACCTCCTCATCCTCATCAAATGTAAGCTCTTGCAAGCAGGGCCCTCACTCCTATTGTTCCATATGACTGTTTGTACTCTGTAATGTAATATTATATTTATATAGGTCTCCAATGATTTGTAAAGTGCTACGGAATTTGATGGTGCTATATAAATAAAGATTTTATTATTATTCTTAAGAAGCACCATTTTGCTGAAAAAAATTTCAGGCATTATGTGGAATTTACTTTGCTTAAAACAAAGCAGGAGTACCGAAACACTATTTTTTGGATGGCTATACCACATTGATTACATTTATTTACATTTTATTAGCTTTTTTTTTGTCAGGAATGCAAAAGAAAAAATTTATTCTGATACTGATTATTTACTTTTATTTTTTTGTTTTATACACAGTACAGCATACATATTATGTTATTTATGTTCTATGGGTCAGTACTATTACAGCCATTTATATAGCTTTTTTTTATAAAAGCGCATTTGGAGTAAAAATAATTTGCTTTAGCATGAACATCTGGCATAACATTTAGATTTTTTAGTTGATTGAGCTGTATTAGGGCTTGCTTTTTGCAGATTAAATTGTATTTTATTGGAATCATTGTGGTATAAATATGACATTTGGATCACTTTTTATTGCCTATTTTGTTTGGATGGATGCACAAAAATCCTAATTTTCATCATATTTTTTATTCATTTTTTTTACTTTATTTTGCACATATATCAGGTGATTTTTACTTTTTTATTATATGTGGGAGTTTAAAAATATGTGGGGCATATAGGGGACTTTTTTAATTTTGTTATTTTATTCATTCAATTATTAGTAAATATTTGTATCACTCTATGAAAAATTTTTTTTACTGTCCCACTCTTGGACTTGAAAATGTGATAATTTGATCGCTTGTTCAAACTAATACACTGAATACTTATATATGGCGGTGTATTAGAGTAGTCAGCCTATGCAGAGGCTGTCATGTGCAGTTACAATTCCTGTCGGAAACAGGATCTATAACTCAGCAGCTGAAGGTAGTCTGGAGGTCCTTTGTTGGACCCTGGGGATGCCATGGATTAATAAAATCTCACCAATTAGCTATAGGTGCCCCAAAATTACGTACTAGAAAGTGCATCTCATGTGGCAAAAGAAATAAGCCCACATTAAAAATAGAAAAAAAATTATAGCCTGTGCAACTTGACAATGCAAATCTGCTCTAGATGGCGCCTCCTTCCATTCTATGCCCGGCTGTGTGACCATACAGCAGGTTACCACCACATCTAGGATATCAGTGAACTCGGGAGAAATTGGGTATCAAACTTTGTGGAGCTTTTTTTCATTCAATCTATTGAAAATGTTTAATATTTCACCCCCTATAGGGGGTTACAAACCCCTAAAAGTTTTTCATAAGTTGAGGAGTGTAGTTTCCATAATGGGGTAATTTACGAGTCTAACTATTATTTAGGCCTCTGACAGTCAATTAGAAGTTGAGCAGGTCCATCTACATACGGGTTTTGGTGATTTTCCAAAAAAATTTGAAAAATGGTACTTAAATTCTGAGGCAGCATAAACCATACATTTGGGAAATGTAAGTTATGAATGTATTTGGGTGCTATAACTATCTGCATCAAAAGCAGAGAATTTAGAACCAAATTTTTAAACTAATTTTAAGTACAATGTGTCACGAGAAAACAGTCTCAAAATCCCCTTAATATCTCAAGACTATGGCACGCGGCAAACTACTTATAGTGACACAGGGCAGATTTGAAAAATTGAGTCCTGTAGCTGAGCCCTCTCCAGTCTAAGTCTTTGCTGCATATTGCTAGCACTGATCGCGAGTGTTTTCCCGTCGATTGCCGATGCATGGGTGCCACCATCTTGGTGACGATCGTTGCTTCCCTGTGACATTATCGGGGACCGGCGATCAGTCACCATGACAACCTCAGGTCTTCGGAAGACCCGAGGCTGTCTCGTTTTAACCCATTCATTACAATGTGTGATTTGCACATTTAATGAATGAGGTGGAAAATCCTCTACAGTATGGCAGTATATGGTAGGATCGATAGGCCAACCTAAGATTAAAGTACCCTAGGGCAGCGATGGCAAAACTATGGCACGCGTGCCACAGGGGGCACGCAAAGCTGTTCCTGTGGACACGCGCCGGTGCCAATAAACCTCTGCCCATCCTGCGAAACATTTGTCTATGGGAGCGACGAAGCTAAACACCGCTTGCACATGCGCAGTAACTCTGAACTCAGCCGGGAAGCAACTGAAAGTATCAGTCGCTCCCATAGACACCACGGAAGAGTTGCCCGGCATGCGTGGTAACTCCACATGGGATGGGAGAAGGCAGTTTGATAAAGCTTGATATGTCAGAAAAATGTGCACCTAAAGGGGCTGTTACTGCTTAGTCGGCCTGTGCATTTCTGTCTGGTGTGCACTACAGTTATCAGAAATGTCTGAGTAGAACCAATGGCAACCAGTCAGAGCTCAGCTTTCATTTTATAAACAGCTGTGTGAAAATGAAGGCTGGGTTCTGATTGGTTGCCATGGGCAAATTGAAAAATTCTCATTTCAACCACTTCTAATAAATCTTCCTCATGGTGCTGGTTACTGATAACATGTGTTTTGGTGTAAACACCCCTGTGATCGGATAAGCCCCCCTTGTTGCATTTAAAAAAAAGTGTTGTGGTAGTGGTCATCTGTGCTCCATCAACCCACTCTGATATACATATTGGCCCACATTTATTAAAATGTTTGCCATTTCAGTGTTCAGTCTGACTTTGCAGTAGAAGCAACATGCAAACTGCTTCCACATGGATTTATAAAGTGTTTGCGCCAGTTTTGAGTTGCGGCTGCTCTATGTCCGGCAGGACAGAAAAATGTGCACCTAAAGGGGCTTTTACTGATTAGTCGGACTGTGCATTTCTGTCTGGTGTGCACCACAGTTGTCTGTGTCACAATTCTGCAACATGAACAAAGTGCACCATTATTTTTGTGCACACTTCCCAAACAGTGCAGGGAGCACTAAATCCATGAAGACCATGCGCTACAAATCATGAATCTACAGGACACTGCACGTAGTGCACTATTTTTGTTAAATGTGGTCCATTGGATCTTCCTTGCCATCCAAGGATCCTTGTACCACCACTATAGGGTACTGTGTCAAGGGTTATGAGTGACATTCAATTAAATGAGTACATTAGTGGAATTTCCCTGTATTTATGTAGTAGTCTCGGTTCTGGGACTATAAGTTCAGTTACTGTACTATTGCTACATAGCTTCTAGTACGATATCTATACATTGATCTTTGTTTCTAGTTTCATATCTATGCAGAAAGCTGAGTTCTGTTGTCATAACTATGCAATGAACTTGGTTTTCGGCCTGGATCGAAATGTGGTTCTGGTACTGTAATTATACAATAAACTTGCATAGGTACCAAGGTTGGTTCTAAAACTATATGTAGTAAAAAATGGAAATGCAAAAGCTGAATTTTATGCCTAGGCCTGCGGCCTGGATAAGGGGGCATCCTCTACACCTGGAGAAAAGGCGGACTCTGTTATGGCGGACTCTGTGTACATGTTCATGAAAGGCCTGGATGTGTTTCTGGAAAGCAAAAGGTGGGAAGCTCACCTGTGGCATGGACAGTAGTTGCCAAAAGTGATTCCCGTAGTGGAGTTGGAGGGGAGCATAGCTCTTAGTGTAGCGGGAGCCATAACAACCCTGCTGTCCCTGCCCTGTTGCCTGTTGGAGGCTTATCTGGAATAACATCATTGTGTTAGCTATTTAGAATTGTATTGTTTGCCTCAAAATTTTTTCTTATGCTTTTCTACACAACAAAAATGAGTACAGCAAAAAAAGCAAAAATGGATAGTGGCAAGTGGATAGTTCCAAGAGGCCTGGACAGAGTCATATGGAGTGATTTAACGAAATAGCAAACCGTTAAGTATACTGTGTAATGAGAGTGTTGAGTGTCGCACATCAAGTGTCAGATGGCACTTTGACACCAATCATAAAACTATTGCACAATTTGAGAAAACAGAAAGAAAAAAGTTTCTTGAAGTGCAATTAAGGAAACATCACTCCCAGCATCTTAGTTTTTCTAACTACCTTTCAAAAACCAATTATCTCACTGCAGCCAGTTTTAAAATGTTGCTGTGTATAGCTAAACATGGTAAGCCCCTCTCAGAAGGGGAAATTATCGAAACAGCCTTGCTGACTAGGAGTAATTCCCTTTTTCATTTTTCAGGATTTTCCAAACAACAATAAAATCAGTCAGCGTATCTCTGAGACTCCACTTAGTAGCAGTGTTAGTCAGCAGCTCACCAATGACCTACAAAAGGCAGCCTGCTACTCCTTGTGGATGAGAGCATGGATATTAATAATCATGCAAAGCTAGAAAGTCATTTTACGTTATGCTGTTGGTGACAACGTGAGAGGAGAGCTGGTAGAACTTGTGTCTTTGCCTAATAGAGCACAAGGAGTAGATATTTACAACGATGTGGCTTTTACATCACAAGACATAACACCAGGAAAAGTTGTTTCCATTACTAGTGATGGGGCACCTTCTATGGTTGGGGCAACTTCTGGTTTCATAGCGTTGTTTGTTAAAGAAACCAAACATGAAGTCATTCAGTTTCATTGTATTATACATCGCGAAGCTCTATGTGCAAGTGAAAGCAGCAAGAAATTTGCAGATATCCTCAAAGATGTCACAAAAATGGTAAATTGCATTATGGCTTGTGCTCTGAATTTTCGACAATTTCAAGCACTTCTTGAGGAGGTTCAGGCACAGTATAATCTTCTGCTTATGTATAACAATGTCCGGTGGCTGATCAGAGGATGGGTACTGGAGCGATTTGTAGCCTGCTTGGAGGAAATCAGGCTGTTTATGCATGAAAAAGGGTAGGATTACCCACAGCTCACTGAAATGGCCCGGTTTACCAACCTGGTTTTTGAAAGAGACCTTGAAACTGGGCAGCTGAAATATTTTCCAAATCTAAAAGACCATTTAGAAAACTGTACAACATTTGCAGTCATCAGGACGTTGTAGTAGTTGCAAAGGTGAATTTTAGTAAAAGATTTTTACAGTTCCGTAAGATGGAGGCAACCCTGCGTTTTCTTACTACACTAGATAAAACTCAATTTGAAGAACTTTCTATCTCTTGCTTACACTGGTTAGATTTAGGAAACCTGGAAATGGAGATGTTGGAATTTCAAGAAAACTCGATCTGGAAAAATAAATTCTCTGATCTGCATGAAACACTCGAGAAAATGTAAAGGATGACAAATGACAGCACAGATGGGAACAGCACTTCAGAAAATGAAATCCTTTAAGTGTGGAATTCTCTGCCAGATAATTTTAAGTCAATGAAAGCACTTGGCATTGCTTTGCTTACTTTGTTTGGATTATCTTATGCTTGTGAGCAGCTCTTTTCAGCTTTGAATTATATCAAATCTGACACCAGAAACAGATTAACGGATGACCTGTATGTCATTAACAGAGTGCTGCATGTGTTGCTCTGAAACTTACAAATTATGAGCCCAGGATAGACCAATTATCAGTGAACATGCAACAGCAAAAATCTCATTAATGGGTGCTTTCCATCAGTTTTTACTATACAGTACTACAGCCAGCGTTAGGTGGAGTTTTGGTTTTTGCCCTGAAGAGATATGTAACCATACCTTAGTGCGAGTTGTTAGAAGTACAAAATGTTGTTGAAATATGGATTTATATTCCTGGATTGTACCTGGACTGTGGTGCACTGCTATGAGAGAGCTCACAGCACAGCTCCACCCCCTTTCTTTCCTCTGAGTCACTTCTGTAGCTAGTTGCTACAGAACAACAGTTACTTAAGGGGGGCTTTGTAACAATGCAACAGAGTGCTCCAAATCCAGCTACAATTCTGGAATATACATGGAATCTCTCATAGCAATCACACATCTTTCTAGGAACAACATCTAGCACTGGCTCTGTGCTACATGATCAAAACTTATGAAAGATTCCCTTTTAAGAGCTCAAACCTTTGAGCTCTTTTTATACAGTTTTTTATTGTAATACAAAAGATTGTAACGGTTGAGCTATTTTTTATCAATTAAAACCTTGCTATTCTATTTAAATTTTTGTGTTGGCACTTTGCTATAAGTAATTTGGGTTTGGGTTGCATTTTGGGCACTCGGCCTCTAAAAGGTTCACCATCACTGCCCTAAGGGGTCTGAAAAATAGTAAAAATAAAAAAAGTAAAAAAAAAAATTATAATAAAAAACCCTAAAAATTCAAATCACCCCATTTCCCTAGAACTGATATAAATAAACAGTAGAAATCAAAAACACATTAGGTATTCCAAAAATGCCTGATCTATAAAAATATAATAAAGTTTTTTCACCGCGTTAACCCCATAACAGAAAATAGCGCCCAAAGTCGAAAAATGACACTTTTTTTGCCATTTTGAAAAATTTTAAAAAATTCTATAAAAAATTATCAAGGTCATACAGTCCTAAAAATGGTAGCATTGAAAACGTCATCAAAAGTTGCACAGAACAACACCATCCACAGCTAGTTATTGTTAACAGAAAATTGCAAAATCCCCCAAAAAAATTTGTACAGGGGGTTTTAAATTTTGTAAATGTATGAAAACAGTAGACATGTGAAAAAATTTTGGGGCGAACAGTGAAAGCTGTAAAACCCAAGCCCAAATGCATTTTTTCACCATTTTCAATGCATTTGGAATTTCTTTCCCGATTCCCAATACATGGCATGGAATATTATATACTTTCACTATGAAGTGCAATCCAGTACATCCACATCTAGCCACCAATAGAAACAGGAAATAAGGGCTACAGAGCGTTGCACCCCAGGGTGCCCAGCCACACAAGAGCAATGAACCCAAATCAATATCCTCTTTCGAAGTGCAGGTCGGACATAGGTTTTACCAGGAGGAAGCTGCCAAAGATCCAATGGAGCTGCAACCGTCGCTCGAGAAAAAAAAATAATATGCAGAGGAAACAGTTCTTCCCCAAGAGGCACGAGATGACATTCTTCTCAGCCGTACGGAAGTAAATCAAGAAGTTAAAACGTGAAAAGAATAGCGACCAACTATAGGGATAACGCTTTCTCTAAGGCTATCAGGCACATATATCCGGCAGGGGACACAGGAACGGGCTGGAATATAAACAGAACGCTGGAGCTGCTGGATCGAGGGGAGTGAACCAGCAGGGGTCCGGGGCAGCAGAGAGGGGCATGGGTGTGCCTGCAACCGGGGTGTGGATGGCAGGAGCACCCGTGACAGGAGCCACTATATGTGAGGGGATAGGGAGCCTCAATATGTGAGGGGACAGGGAGCCACAATATATGAGGGTACAGAGAACCCACAATAGGTGAGGGGACAGTGGAGCCACAATATATGAGGGGACAGTAGAGCTGCAATATGTGTGGGGACCGGTGAGCCACTATATGTCAGGGGACAGTGGAGCCACAGTATGAGAGAGGACAGGGGAACCAGAATATGTGAGGGGACAGGGGAGTCACAATATGTGAGAGGACAGGGGGCCATGATATGTAAGGGGTACAGGGGAGCCACAATATGTGAGGGAACAGGGGAGCAACAATATATGAGAGAACATGAGAGCCACAATATGTAAGAAGACAGAGGAACCAAAGTTAGACTATTTTGACCCTTTTTCACGCCAAAAAGCCCACCAAAACCATTTATAAATAACCTTAGCACATTGGCGCTGTACAGGAACGGCCTGCATCGACCTACATCCAACACAGCCCTCTTTATGGTTTGTAAGGAATTGGAATTATTTCAGGGCTTGTGCGCCAGAAAACAGGTGTAAAAGCATTGATAAATTTTCTACATTTACGAGATTTATAGTTTTGGCTGTAGCATTACAAAAATGATAAAGAAAATGAGGAATAAAAAAAATTATATAATGATATAATGAGAACACAGGTTGTGAACAACACAGCATAATACTAATCGAGAAAAAATATGTTTTACTTTATCAGAGGTTCATATACCAAAAATACCCATTTAAGCCCCTTTGAACCCCCTGGATCAATTATTATAATATCCATTGAGCCACATAAGAATTACCCTATACACTTTTTTTAACCCATTTCTGCCACTGCAGTATTTTGTTGTATTATAACGCTAAAACCTGCTATGCCGTCAGATTTGCGACACAGGGTGAAAAAAGGGCATACAGCTGAATGCTTTGCCATTGTGGTGCAAAATCTATCTGCCTCCTGAGGACACACAAAGGTCAAAACAAATTACCCCCTAATTAAAACAGCGAGACATCACCTGAAGTTCAGGCCTTCCTGCTGAAGCGTGAATAGTTGGCAAGTATGAGTTAAACTTATGTTTTGTAAGGTGCAAAGGAGCTATTTTTACTATCACCAATGTATTACAACTAAAAATCCTATTTAGACTAATTTTCAGTATAGGAAACTTCCCCTCACGGTAACAGCATAGCTATAAGATGCATTTTGACACGTTAAAACTGTATCCTAATGCAATAAGGGTAAATAATTTACAGAAACAGTGCGTTTCTTACCTTGAATAGCAGGGCCCCAGGCAAACAGATAATACCAGCTTAAGTGCAAATCAATTATAGTCTCATCTCTAGGAACATATACAGGGCGTTTAAAGCGACAAGTAACACGATTGTTTTCAAATACGCCTTCCTCATCTCTGGCAGGATTTCTCTGGATCTCTTTAGCCCACTGGCCAACATTGTAGAAGTGTTGTATGCGAACTCTTCCATTATCATCATGGACACAGGCCATCACGTCATCCCCTCCCTAAAACAGAAACCTTTAATTAATAAGCATGTATTAATATACAAGATAAAGGTGATTATTATCATATCTCTAATAAAGTTTAGATCATAACTCTTAAGTTTAAGGCAAAAAATACATATGTAAGCTTGAGAAAGTCTTTGACAACAATACCAATGATATCACTTGGCTGTCTTTTTCCTAGCCTGTGATCCAGGCTGATAAATCTATCAGCACTTCTTGCAAAATCATCTTCAGCTTCTCCTAAAGTAAACAGCCACTTCCTGGTTGTGACATCAGCTGAGGGAACTGAGGCCAGAGCAGCTTTCGCTCTCTTCCCATAATGGTAAATGCTTTCACATGCACTAGCACTAGCAGCCCAGCCAACCAGGACACATAGCCCCAGGCTGAAGCCTCTGATTAGCATTACTACTGTACAATACAAATGTTACCTGACAGATGTCAAATGTCACCCCTGTAAGGGCAGTTGAGAAGGGGTATTACAAAGAAAAATAAAAAAACAGCTGCTGACAATCAGGAGGACAATGAGACACAACGCACTAGTATTAGTCTTGATCCAGTGTATCATACTGCTGTCCTGCATCCCCCCTTCTCACTGACCCCAATGTAGCCTTGTCAAAGCCTAGAGAGAAAGGAGTGGTGAGCAGAGCAGGCTTGTGGATGATATTGAACAACATGTTTCTCAATCCAGCTATAACATAGGCAGGTAGTATAGTAAATTCAAATGTACCATTGAAATCAATCATGATAAACCTTACTTTTATATATAGCAATCGTGACCTGGATACTCTTTTTATATTTGTTATCCATGGCTTCCTTTCTTTTAAAATCAACTTTTAAAATAATGCTAATGATCCTGTAGGTTTAACGTATCAGTTCAAAATCCCATTGACATCAAAGTAAATTTTATGGCATCCGGTATCGTCAATTTTGTCATGGATCCGTTATCCATGTATCCATGTCAGAGGAAAAGTACTGCTGCCTCTGTAAATTTTTATTTCCAAATATACGCAAGCATAACGGATAGAGATGAGCGAGCACTAAAATGCTCAAGTGCTCGTTATTCGAGGCGAACTTTTTCTGATGCACGAGTGCTCATTTCGAATAACAAACTCCATTGAAGTCAATGGGAGACTCAAGCATTTTTCAAGGGGACCAAGGCTCTGCCCACGGAAGCTTGGCCAGAAACCTGGAAACCTCAGAAACAGCAAAGGCAGCATACATGGATGCCTCTGAGGCTGCTTAATCGCACCATTATGCCAAAATTATGGGCAACAGCATGGCGGTGACAGATGGGCCGAGTTCCATTACATATCTGGTGACATCCTGACACAGCTCGTTTGCTAAGGGGACGATGTATGGAGGCAGCTGTGTGGACGACGTTTGGAGGCAGAGACCACAGCCTCAGGCTGGCGATTGTCCAGGTGACATAACCAGAGTGTACTCCGGCTGCAAACAGCATTTCTAAAAACCTTTTGCGTACGATCAAATGTAGCACTGTTCTTATAAGTATTTGGCCTGGTTATGGCGGGGGAGGGGAACGTAAAGAGATGCGCAAGTAGCGCTGAAATAATATCCTTCATAGATAAAAGCTTGGCGGTATATTTTGTGGATAACACAGCAGGGTGGTGACAAAGTTAGCAAGTTTGATGTGGAAGCCGTTAAAACAACCCAAAATTTTGCCGGAAACAGCTCGTTTGCTATGGGGCCGACGTGTGGAGGCAGCTATGGGGATGATGTGTGGAGGCATGTGGAGGGGGGGGGGGGGGGGGAAGACGCGCACTCAGTAATCCAGCTTTGCATGCATTGTGAAAATGAGTGACCCATATAAAACGCCAGAAAATCACAGCCAGTAAAAAAAACGAAAATGTAGCCTGACACAGCTCATTTGCTAAGGGGACGACGTGTGGAGGCAGCTATGGAGACGACTTTTAGAGGCAGCTATGGAGACGACGTGTGGAGGCAGCAATGGGGACAACATGTAGAGGGAGCTATAAAGACAATGTGTCCTCCACAAATCGTTTTAAAGACGCTATAAGGACGACGTGTGGAGGCTGCTATGGAGACAATTAAATTTGGATGGTCCCTGTATGTGGCAGTCCAAAAAAGTTTTCAAAACAGTGGACCGGGTAGGTGGCCCTCCAGAAAAATTAAATAGATAGAGTACCTGTATGTGGCACTCCCAAAACATTTGCAATACTGAGGACCACGAATGTGGCCCTCCATAAAAATGTAATACATACAGTACTATAGCTAGAGCCAGTTGGTCCCGGCAAAAATAGCCAGTTGCACAAAGAGGACGAGAAGGAGGAGAAGGAGCAGAATGAGGAGGAGAATTATTCAGGTTGAGCTGCTTTCACCTGGTGGAGAATGGAAATCATGAGAAATCCATGCTTGATTCATCTTGATAAGCGTCAGCCTGTCATCGCGTGTACGCTTATCGGTGATGATGCCACCAGCTGCACTGAAAACCCACTCTGACAACACGCTACCAGCAGGGTAGGCAAGAACCTCCAAGGCGTACAACCCAGTAGTTGTAGGGAGCTGTGTGATCATTTAGGACAATGGCATGGTCAGCTACGTACTCCCTCACCATCTTTCTGTAAAGATCCCCCCTACTCTGCCGAGACTGGGCAGTGTCTTGCTGGGGTGACATAAAACTGGCAAAGGCCTTGTGCTGGACAAGATGCCTGCTTGCCTACTCTCCCTCGCTACTTGTCAGAACTACGCCCTCTGCCGCTAGCGGTGTCAGATGGGAAAGACTGTTTCAGCTTATGCACCAGGGCCTGATGGTATTATGCACTCTCACACTCCTTTCCTCTACAGGGAGGAGAGTGGAAAGATTTTGCTTGTACCGTGGGTCCAGAAGAGTGAATACCCAGTAATATGTGCTGGAAAAAATTCTTCGAACACGAGGGTCACGGGATAGGCAGCCTAGCATGAAATCTGCCATATGCACCAGAGTCCCAACGCACAAGAATTCACTCCCCTCACTGGCCTGACTCTCCATTACCTCCTCCTCTTCCAACTCCTCTTCTTCTGCCCATACACACTGAACAGTTAATAAGGACTGAGCAATGGTCCCCTCTTCTGTCTCGCCGACATTCTCCTCCTCTTCCTCCTCATCCTCCTCCACCTCCTCCCATATGGGCTGAGAAACAGACTGGAGGGTGCTCTGGCTATCAACCACGGAATCTTCTTCCCCCGTCTCTTGTGACAAGAGCAAATCTTCCGACTCCATGCTGACCAGAGAGTTTTTCAACAGGCCAAGCAGCGGGATGGTGAGGCTGATGATGGCGGCATCACCACTGACCATCTGTGTTGACTCCTCAAAGTTACTCAGCACCTGACAGATATCAGACATCCACGTCCACTCCTCACTGTAGACTTTAGGAAGCTGACTGACCTGACTAGCAGTTCTGGTGGAAGTTGACATCCGGCAGTCTACAATCGCTCTATGCTGCTGGTAATCTCTGGATAACATGGTTAATGTGGAATTCCATCTCAATGGCATGTCGCACAACAGTCGGTGAGCGGGAGGGGAGTACCAGAGAGAGTTGCAGCATCTGTGGTCAACTTTCTGAAATGCGCACAGATGCGGCGCACCTTCGAGAGCAAATCAGACAGATTGTGGTATGTTTTGAGAAACCGCTGAACTAACAGATTGAACACATGGGCCAGGCATGGCACACGTGTCAGTCTGCCGAGTTGCAGAGCTGCCACCAGGTTACGGCCGTTGTCACACACAACCATGCCTGGCTTCAGGTTCACCGGTGCCAGTCACAGATTGGTCTGCACCGGCACTGCTGCTGCGCCTAGAGCTACCGACTGATGGTGCCATGCCCACAGATGGTAATTCGGAGGAGGAGGTGGAGGAGAGGGTGGGAGGAGGAGGAGGCATAGTAGGCCTGAGAGACCATGACCGAGGTAGGCCCCGCAATCCTCGGCGTCGGCAGTATATGAGCAGCCCCAGGGTCAGACTCGGTCCCAGCCTCCACCAAGTTACGGATGATGTTATCTGACACGTGCTGGTGCAGGTCTGGGACGGCACATCGGGAAAAGTAGTGCCGAGGGGCCTCCGCCGCCATGAGGTTGCGATAGGCCTC
This sequence comes from Engystomops pustulosus, assembly GCF_040894005.1. Lineage (NCBI taxonomy): Eukaryota > Metazoa > Chordata > Amphibia > Anura > Leptodactylidae > Engystomops > Engystomops pustulosus. The sequence goes on along the minus strand of NC_092415.1, from coordinate 125,584,315 downwards.
GGTCTCTACCAGCCTATAGGGCAGCATCTCCAGGCTCAGTAATTTGGAGATGTGGACGTTGAGGGCGTGGCGTGTGGGTGGGTGGAACTGTATTTCCTCTTGCGCTCTAGCATCTGGGGTATAGACAGCTGAACGCTGCTCATGGAGACATTGGTGGACGCTGTGGGAGATCGTGAAGGCAAAGGTGTAGGTTTCGAGCGGGAGGTGTTTGTCCTGTGCAGGGGGCTGACTAGCAGAGGCAGCAAATGACACAGGGGAAGGAGCAGTGCTGGGCCCGGCTGGAGGTGAACGGCCTTAGTTCCATTGAGTGGGGTGTTTAGCACTCATATGCCTGCGCATACTGGTGGTGGTTAAGCTAGTAGTGGTGGAACCCCTGCTGATCCTGGTGAGGCACAGGTTGCACACCACAGTCCGTCGGTCATCCGCTGTTTCTTTAAAGAACCTCCAGACTTGAGAAAATCTAGTCCTCGCCACAGGAGGTTTACTACGTGAAACATTTGGCTCTGATGCACCAGCTCTGGCCCTGCCTCTTCGTCTGGCCCCACCACTGCTTCTTCCAACCTGTTCTGGTATAGGACTCGCTTCTGTCTCAGAAGCACTGTCTTCACCCGGCCTATCAATCCAGCTTGGGTCTGTCACCTCATCATCCCCCGATCCCTCAGTGTGCTCCCCCCTCGGACTTCCTGCCCTGACAACAACTTCACCACTGTCTGACAACCGTGTATCCTCATCATACGACACCTCTTTACAAACTCCTTCCACCACATCAACAAGGGCATCATCACCCACAGACTGCGACCGTTGGAAAACCTGGGCATCGGGAAAGAGCTCAGCAGCAACCTGAGAAGTGGTTTGTGACTCTGGGAAGGGTCCAGAAAACAGTTCCTCAGAGTATGCTGAATTTTCCTAGGAGGGGGCAGACTGCGGGGAAGAAGGTTGAGGAGCTGAAAGAGTGCTCACTTGGGTAACATGGGTGGACTGCGTGGAAGACTGACTGGTGGACAAATGACTTGAAGCATTGTCCGCAATCCACAACATCACCTGTTTGCACTGTTCTGGCCTCAACAGTGCTCTACCACGAGTCCCAGTAAGTTGAGACATGAAGCTAGGGAGTGTAGCTCTGCGGCATTCCCCTGCTCCCTCATCAGCAGGTATTGTCTCACCACGCCCAGGACCACGGCCTCTGACCCCTGCAGTAATTGGATGCCCACGCCCTCTTCCTCTACCCTTAGCCCTCGGTTTCAACATTTTCCAAATAAAAGTCTAATTTATGGACAAAAGAGAAATATAAACTGTACATTTTTTTTGGTAATTTTATTTTATGTTTGTTTTTTTTTGATTTATAGAAGAACAAAACGTGCAGAAGAAATCAGACAGAAACCTCAGAAGATGATTGCTATGGCTAGTTTCTAACCAACACAGACAATTCTGGTGTCCACCAGGTGTTGCTGCTCTGCCGAGGTCCGCTGGAGTTCACCAACCTATTCCCGGTGCATGTGAGTGATCGATTTTGCAATTCCAGTGGGTTATCCGACGACCACGCCCCCCAATTTCTGTCATGTGAAAGCCGGAGCCGATGCACCACAATCCGATCACTTGAGCCAAAATCCCGGGGCAAACCCGGCGAAAAAAAAGCGATTTGGACCCTTAGAAAATGTGCCCCAGTTTGTTCTTGGACTTTGCAAAGGCATTTGAATTTGTATCTTAAAGAGGCCTGAGAGGTAAAAAGAGGTAAAATAAGGAATATTGGTTTGGAATAAATCATTTGCAATTGGATTGAAAACTGGCTGAAGGATCGTATCCAGATAGTTGTGGTCAATGATTCCTACTCAGAATGGTCAGCAGTTATAAGTGGTGTACCACAGGGTTCTGTGCTTGGCCCAATTAATTATTGAATTAATTTATTAATGGTATAGAGGTAGGAAGTATTAGCACTATGTCTATTTTTGCAGATGACACCAAGATGTGTTGTGTAATTCAGTCTTTGGAGGATGTTCATAGGCTGAAGGGTGACTTTAACAAACTGAGTGTTTGGTCATCCACTTGGCAAATGAGGTTCAATGTGGATAAATGTAAGGTTATGCACATGGGGGATAATACTCAGGACAGGCAGCACGGGATAGGAGTAGGAGGCAGAGCAGATGGTCAGGGCTGGCAGCAGAGGAGCAAAGTTAAAGACAGAATCAAGGTAACAACGGGAAATCAGTCTAAACGCACTAGGCAATGAACACAGATTTTTCAATGGCATGAGAGCACACAAATCTGGCGTGACCAGGCCCAATTAGCGGCCATCTGGCCCTTTAAATTGGGAGAAGCCAGAGTGAGGACAGGTGAGTGAGCCTGCCGCAGAGGTCAGGGGGCACACGGAGGCACAAGGGTGCACCTATGACCTGGGTCTCCCCCACATTCAGTCTCTCCCACTTCTTGGTCTGAAGGAACCTCTGAAGAAGACTACGGTCCAAGATGTTCTCCTCAGGCTCCCATGATCTCTCATTTGGCCCAGACCCCTTCCACTCGACAACAAAGAACAGCTTCCCTCTAACCATCTTTGTATCCGGGACCTCCTTAACCTTGAAGACATCGGTGGAGTCAGCCACAGGACAGGAGGAGGCACTTGCCAGGAGAAGCAGTTCAGGATGACTGGCTTTAGAAGAGAGACATGGAAGGAGTTTGGGATGTGCATAGTGGGAGGAAGGCAGAGCTTATACGCTACAGGGTTTATGCGCTTCAGTACCTCGAATGGGCCAAGTTTGTAGCTGGGAATCTTCAGCCGGACATACCTGGAGGACAGCCACACTTTATCACCCGGAGAGAATATCGGAGGAGGCCTGTGTTTTTTTGCTGGCCTGGGTCTTTGATCAGATGCCTGTAGCAAGGAGAGTTGAGTCTGCTCCCAAAAAGATTTAAGATCTTTGATCAAACCTTTCCATGCAGGATCATCCGAAGGCACAGGAAAAAGGAAGAAGAGGGTGTGGGTGCTGTCCATAGACAATGAAGAAGGGAGCGTAGCCAGCAGATTCAGGGTCCAAGAAATTGTAGGAAAACTCTGCCCACGGCGACAGAGTAGACCAGTCTTCCTGACGGGCAGAGACAAAATGACAGAGACAACAGCCCAGAGTCTGGTTAACTCTCTCTACTTGTCCATTTGACTGCGGATGGTACGCATAGGAGAAATCCAGCTTTACTTGAAGTTGACGACACAGGGATTGCCAGAACTAGAAAACAAACTGGACCCCATGGTCTGAAACAATGTGCAGGGGGAGTACATGAAGCTGGAAGAGGTGGAGGAAGAACAGGCTGGCAAGGTGAGGAGACGAGGGTAGACCAGGCAGAGGAATGAAGTGGGACATCTTAGAAAAATGATCCGTTACCTCCCAGATGACTGTATAACTGGTAGAAGATGGGAGATCTATAATAAAGTCCATGGCTAAGGGGGTCCACAGGCAACTGGGTATCGGCAATGGCAGGAGCAGGCCTGCTGGCCTTTTAAGGGCACAGGAAGTGTAGGAGCTCCTAGATCCTTGACCAGATCTGGACATCAGTAGAAACGAGATATGAGAGCGACAGATCTCTGAACTCCAGGGTGCCCAAGAACACGAGAGCAAAGTCCCCAAGTTAGTATCCTCTTCTGAACAGCTGGTCAGACATAGGTCTTTTCAGGAGGAAGCTGTCGTAGGTCCAAAGGAGCGGCAACAGGTTCTTCCCTAATTACATCAGAGGCACGAGAGAGGGCATAGGCCTTAACATTCTTCTCTGCAGGACGGAAATGTATCATGAAGTTGAAGCGGGAGAAGAAGAGGGACCAACAAGACTGTCGAAGATTGGGAGCAGTCTGGAGCTATAGGAGATTTGTGTGGTCGGTGTAGATACAGAGCGAATGACAAGCTCCTTCAAGAAGATCAAACCATTCTTCCAAAGCTAGCTTTATGGCCAGAATAATTCCTCTCTGCGGCTGAGAAGATCTTAGAGGGTTTGACCTTTGGGCCCTTTCTGGGTGAGAACAGCTCCAGCACCAATAGCTCGGGCGTCAACCTCTAGCAAGAACAGTTTCTCAGTATCAGACAGGGTGAGAATGGAAACAGAGGCAAAGGCAGACTTCAACTTAGAGAAAGCTTCCGCCTCCTATGGCGTGCGTGCTGGCTTCTCGCTGTTTGAAAGGGCCAGCGTGACGTTAATTGGTTCTGCCCATTCCAGGTTTTTAGAAATAGCTGGCCTCTTCCTGCAAGTCCGATTGGATCTATGCACCTAGTGCCCTAGAGAATGCTTGTTCCTGACGCTAAACACTGATATTGTGAATTACCGTTGTGACCCCTTTTTCGTTCCTGACTTCACTAGTCTGCTCCCTGCCTTGACCATTTGCCTTGGTTCTGACTCTGATCCTGTACCGCCTCTCCTGTCCTTGAGGAACCAGCCCAAGCATCATCCGCTGAGACCACCCTGCTGAACTTACGCCAAGGGTTTCTTCAGTTGGTGACTATGTGGTGCAGTTCTGCACTCCTGGAATGGATTTGGTCGCCATCTTTAAAAAAGGACTGTCTGCTTAGATCAAAGACGCCCTGTCTGCAGGATTGACATCCGCTTCTCTAAATGCTAGGAGGAACTGCGAGCTGAACTATGTCCGACGACTACCCTGTTTGGCTCCAGTATTCCAAAGGCCCCATTTGCCATCCTCTGTGTCTGTTACCAAGGTGGATAAAACCCGGCTAATACCCCAAGAGTGCTATAGATAAAGACAGGAGAACCTCTGCATCTATTGTGCCAGCCCGGAACACTTTTTCCAGACTTGTCCAGTTTGTCCTCAGCGTCTGGGAAATGCACGCACCAAGGTGAGAACAAAGCTTCTCCATGCCTAAACATACCTGTCCTACTCAGATCCAGGACAGGTAGTCAGTTTCAAGCCTCTGCCTTTCTAGACTCCGGCCCTGCAGGAAACTTAGTGGATACTGCCCTGATCTCCCAGCATAGCCTTCCTGTGGTCCGTCTTGAGAAGCTGCAAGTTATCTCATCTGTCATTGGACATATCCTCAGCGATCTGGTCCGGTATTGCACCAAGTCCCTCTGCCTACAAATCGGGGCATTAAATAAAGAGACACTGTCCTTCTATGTAATACCCCTTTCCACTTCCTCTCTATTATTGGGCCTTCCATGGTTGCAACAACAAGCACCAGTCCTTGACTGGCAGACTAGGGGAGGTTCTTCCCTGGGGCCCCAGGTGCCAGTCTCACTGCGTCATGCCTCTCCACCCAGTCTCCTCATTGTTGTCCAAGCCTTTGGTGGGTCTTCCTACTGCTTATATGGATAATGCTGATGTCTTCTCGGCGAAACAAGCAGAGCCGTCGTCCTTACCATTGCCCTATAGAGCTGCTCCTGGGCAAATCACCCTTGCGGGGTCGAGTTTACCCACTCTACGTGCCAGAAACCACAGCCATTTCGGCTTACATTAAGGAGAATTTACAGAAGAGATTTATCCGCAAGTCTTCTTCTCCTGCCACTGCTGGTTTCTTCCTTGTGGCCAAGAAACACTGTTCTCTCCGCTCCTGCATAGACTATTGTGGTCTTAATAAAGTCACGGTGAAGAACCTGTATCCTCTACCCCTGATCACGGAACTCTTTGACCGCCTCCGTGGAGACAAGCTCTTCACTAAATTGGACCTTCAGGGGCATATAATCTTATCCGTATCAGTGAAGGTGAATGGTGGAAGACCGCCTTCAACACTTGAGATGGCCACTTCAACTATCTGGTCATGCCCTTTGGACTGTGTAACGACATCTTTCAAGACTTACTTAACACTTGTGTCATTGGCTACTTGGATACAATCCTTGTGTTCTCTTCTGACCTCAAGTCTCATCAGGTCCACATGCGACAAGTTTCCAGGCGCCTAAGGGCCTATATACCAAACTTGAGAAGTGTCAGTTTCACCAAAGAAGTCTACTATTCCTCGGATACATCTTCGCTGACAAGGGACTACAAATGCAGAAGTTGTCTGGGGTACTTCTGTGACCTCGTCCAGTAGGACTTTGTACTATCCAAAGATTCCTGGGCTTCGCTAATTACTACTGGCAGCTCATTCCGCATTTCTACTCCCTCGTGTCTCCCATTGTGGCACTGACAAAAAACGCCAATCCTAAGCTGTGGCCTCTGGCTGCTGAAGAAGCCTTCTTCAAGCTGAAGTCTGCTTTTGCTTCTGCTCCTGTTCTCACCTGGCCCAATACTGAGAAACTGTTCCTGCTCAAAGTTGACGCCTCCTGAAGGGGGAGGCTGAAGGGGGAGTACTGTCATGGTTGTTCCTCCGCATCCCCTCTCGGATCGCAGACACACCCGTTTGCCTCTCTGTGCACCCTCATGTGTGCCGCGGTCTCACTTACCTTTCGCACTCCAGCGCTGTCTCCCATGATCAGGGGTGTGTGTCTCTGCCTCCTAGGCTTCTTGTGGTTTAAAGGGCCAGCGCAATGTTGTTTGGTTCTGGCCATTCCAGGTTTTTATAAATAGCCGGCCTCTTCCTGCAAGCCCCAAGCTAAGTACAATGGCACTTAGTGCCCTAGAGAAAGCTTGTTCCTGACGCTATACGATGATATTGTGCATTCCCATTGTGGCCCTGGTTCTGTTCCTGACTTAACTACTCTGCTGCCTAACTTGACGTTTTGCCTTGCTCCTGACTCCAATCCCGTGCCACCTGTCCTGACCTTCAGCCTGTCCCTGACAACGATTCTGTCTCATGATTATGTACTCTGCCTTGGCGAGCAACGTTGCGCCTCCCAGATTTACTCCCCCATGGACATTTACATTATTAGCCCCCAGGTGCATAACCTTACATTTATCCACATTGAAACTCATTTGCCAAGTGGATGACCAAACACTCAGTTTGTCCAAGTCATAAGCCCCCCTGCTTAAAACATCCTGCATAGACTGTATTACACTGCACAGCTTGGTGTCATCTGCAAAAATAGACACAGGTGACCATTCAGAGTAGGAATCATTAACCACAACTCCCTGTATACGATCCCTGTATTCCTGCCAAAGCAATAGACCTTATTTTACCCATCAGTCATCTATGAGGGACAATGTCAAATGCCTTTGCAAAGTCCAAGAACACAATATCCACAGCAGCTCCTCCATCCAGGCACCTGCTCACCTCTTCATAGAAGCAGATCAGGTTAGTCTGACACCCATGCTGGCTGTCACTTATTATACTATTTGATGTCACACACTCCAGTATATAGTCTTTTACTAACCCTTCCAATATTTTCCCCACAATAGAAGTTAAGCTTACAGGCCTGTAATTGCCTGGCAAAGTTCTAAATCCCTTTTTATATATTGGCACCACATTTGCCTTGCGCCAGTCACTTGGCACCACACCAGACATTACGGAATTCCTGAAGATTTTAGACAGTGGTAAACCAATAACAGAACTGAGTTCTTTAAGAACTCTGGGGTGTAACCCATCCGGTCTGGAAGCCTTGTATACATTGATTTTATTGAGCTTAGATTGGATCATGTCTACATTCAGCCAGTCTAGTATATTACAGAATGCATGAACCGACACTGGCACCACCCACATCTGAAGTTCTTTCTTCTATCCCCATTTTCAGAATAAAGAGTTCCAACCTGCTCTGAACCATTTTTTTTGCATTGATATACCTAAAAATAATCTTGGGATTTGTTTTGCTATCTTTAGCCACCTGTCTTTCATTTTGTATTTTGGCTGATTTGATTTCCTTCTTACAGATTTTGTGGGATCTTCTACAGGCTGCACCATTAAATTATGCTGCAGAAAGTTGATAAAATGTCTCCCTTTCACAGATGAAGAAGAGCCCAGACTCCAATTTATATTTGGAAAGTTAAAGTCTCCCATTATCACTAGGGTCACTTCCTGTGCATCCTACTCCATCTGTTTATATAGGTGACCCTCTATTTTCTCAGAGATGTTAGTGGGTCTATAAATTACACCAAAAATAATTTTCTCAAAGCTCTCCTAGTTTTGAATTTCAATCCACCAAGTTTCAGCCTCCTCACACTCTTCTGAGACCACTGTCTCATTCACAATCGTTTTTTAAGTCTCTTCTGACATACAGACACATACATACATACACCACCTCCCCTCCTATTTGCCCTGAAAAGAGTGTGAAACTTTGAATATTAACACCAACAACATATAACTGTTCCTCTAATACCAGAGCCTCAAGCTCACCCATTTTGCCTGTGATACTTCTGGTATTTGTGAACATACACTTTAATTTTCCACATTAATTTATCTGTTTTAAAGTAATTTTACTGGCACATATATCCACACTATTGTTTTGTAACTTGTGGATCTCCTTATCCACTGCCTCAGTCCCCCATACACCGCCCACTTCACCAGCCACCATTATAACCAGTCCCCTCTCTGATCTGTCTACCCCTTTTCCTCCTCCCCCGATCCTAGTTTAAATACTCCACCACCCCTGCTAGGATCTGCTCCCCCAGCACAGCAGCCCCCTTTCCATTTAGGTGCAAGTTATCTGCGGAAAACAGCTTGTACCCCAATGAAAAGTCAGCCCAGTGCTCTAGGAACCCAAATTCCTCTGCTCTAGAGAATAGAGAATACTACCTTGGAGGTCCTTCCCTTAAGCTCTGAACCTAATTCTTTAACTATTCTTCAGGCTCCTCCACCTACCGTCTATTCTGTTATTGGTAACAACATGGTCCACGATAGTTGGGTCATGCCCAGCCCCTCCCAGTAATTTATCCACCCTTTCCACCACATGCTAAACACTGGCACCAGGGAGAAAGCAAATCATTTGGTTGAGGCGGTCTTGGCGACAAATGATTCTATCCGTCTTCCTGATTATAGAGTCTCCTACAACCACTAGGTGCCTTTGCTTACCTGCATTCCCATCCACCCTTCTACTAGCTGATCTGCACCCCCAGCTATTAGGGAGAGCAGGATCCACTAGGGCTGCCATTTCTGACAATGACGTCCTTACATCATTGCACAATTTTGCTAGGATGTTCAGAGTCAGAATTGGCCTTCCTTTTCCTGGACCCCTTTCTCTCCCCTCTATTTACAGTAACCCAGCAACCCACCTGGCCCTGCTGGCTTTCCTCTCCCCCCTCCACTTCTATCCCACTTATTGCTTGCTCAGTGAGCAGCATACTCCTCTCAAGATTGTCGATTGCTCGCAGACGTGCAATATCTTCCTCCAGATCTCTAATACAAGCTTCCAGTAGAAAAATATGGGCACATCTGTCGCAGCGGTATTCACCCTGGAACTCCTGCTCCAGCAGTGTATACACATATGGCAGAGTGTTCACTGGAGCATACCACCAATCTTACTAGCCATATCCTAGTTACAAAACTGTGAGGAGTGTATAAATGAAGAGATATAAAATGAGGATTACTTACAGTTCTGTGGACTCCTCTTTTCCAAAATCCGCTTGTTAAAACTCCACTTATGTTCACAAGCTACTTAGAAACACAATCCAAAATGAGCAAGCTCAAAACTGAGTTGCTAGACCTTAATTTATCAGGTGAGAACACCAATCCCTCCTCCCAATTAGCAGAGCAGACAAAGAAAGGAAAAAAAAGCTATTTAAATTGTGACACTAAGAAAAAGTGCCTTGCTATTACTTATATACTCAATCCCCAATCACCCAAACCACAGATTCACTCTTAACACAAAAAAATCTGCCTGTTCATATGTTCACAAGCCACTTAGAAACACAAGCCAAAATGAGCAAATCCAGCACCAGCACTTGCGTGTAAAGCCCTCTGCAGATTTTCCTTCACATAAGTCGATATAGCCGCGGTTTCAGGAACAGATAGGGGATACACTTGACCCCGTGGCATCAATTCTATTAGGCATTCATAGGGCCGGTGTGGCGGCAGAGTCTACACTCGAAAATACATCCGCAAAGTCCATGTATGAAGCAAGGAGACCCACCGGTTGCTTGATGGACACCGGATAGACTGAGGTGGATATGGGATGAGGGACCACCAAACAGCGAGACTGGCACTGCGGACCCCAGCGAAGAACCTCACCGGTAGGCCAGTTGAACACGGGAGCATGTTGTTGCAAAAACGGAAACCCAGTAGAACAGAAGATGTGGATCGGGGTAGAACATAGAATGACAGTCTCTCCTTTTGCAAGGCCCCAACTTGCAGGCATACGGGCTCAATGTGATACTGAACCGAACCACAGAGGATCTGCCCACTGATGGAAGAAATGACCAGGGGATTCTCTACACAAACCACAAGAAAATGATGCTGGGAGACCAGGGCAACATCCACGAAGTTCCCTGCAGAGATGGAATTCAGGAAGGCTTAAGTTGAACTGGGTCACATGTTCCAAAGCTCAGTAGAACTTGGACATTCAGGCATGGAGAAGCTTTGGTTTCGCCTAGGGGCGCTTCTCCCAGGAACCATAAGTGCGTGTGTTTCCCGCACACTGAGAATGGACTGGAGAAGTCTTAAGAAAGACTGGCACAATAGAAACAGAGATTCCCTTGTTTATACCGGGACAACACTCTTGAATAGACAGACGAGCTCTATCCTACTGCATGGGTTCCTCTGTTACAGACACAGAAGACAGCTTAGGTGGTCTTTGAAAGACAGAAGCCAGGTGGGGCCGACGTTGGGTTCTGACTTGCACTTGTTCAAGATGCTGCTCCTTAGAACGCTCTGAGAACTGGATGTCAATCCGAGTGGCCAGAAAGATGAGACCACTCAGAGAAGATGTTAGGTGTTGTGGAGACAGGGTGTCTTTAATCTATCCAGAAAGTCCTTTTTAAAAGGTAGTGACCAAGGCCGCTTCATTCCAGGCTAGCTCAGAATCTAGGGCACGGAACTGCATAGTCACCGACATATAAGTCCCCTTGGTGCAAGTTCAGCAGGGCGGTCTCAGCAGATGACACATGGTCCTCAAAGGTGGAACGGAATTCAGCGAAGAAGGTGGAGTATTAGCTGTGACCGGGTCTTTATTGTCCCAGTGGGAAGTAGCCCGTGCCAGAGCCTTCCCCGAAAGGAGGCTGATGATGAAAGCCACTTTAGACCATTTGGTGACGAACTGCGTAGGCATTAGTTCAATGTGCAAGGAACACTGGGTGATAAAGCCCCTGCACAACTTGGGGTCCCCTTCATACTTGGAAGGCATGGAGAGTCTCAGCCTAGGTTCTGTGGAAGGTAGACAAACAAGAGTAGCAGGAGGGGCCACAGGAACTTAACGTTGCTGCTCAGAAGCCAACAATTGCTGCAACATGGCGGTGACTTGCACAGCAATCTGCTGTGACTGCTGGGCTACGATGGTGGTAAGATGACCAGAGGCGACAGGACTTACTATGAGAACTGTAAATCTGTGGAATAGCTTGCCTCAGGTGCTGGTCACAGTAGGGACATCATAGAGCTTCAAGAATGGTCTAGATGCCTTTTTACACCTAAATAACATTGATACATATGTTATTTAGAATGGTTCCCCTAAATCCCTTTCTCATCCATTCCCTTCCCTTTCTTGGTTGAACTTGATGGACATGTGTCTTTTTTCAACTGTATAAACTATGTGTAACATCCGTGCCTATGTCGCTCTATCCGTAGTTGGCGGAATAGAGGCGTTTATTTGTGTATGAACCGTGACCTTCTGCTTGTGTTTGGATCAACTGAGCCACAACCTGCTCCTTGCATTTCTGTCCTGCCCAGCAAGGGTTACTAGCCTGACAGTTTCCCCAGTGTGCTGCTAGAGGCGTGTCCGGGATCGGCCTCATATACCTGACCATTCCCATCATACCTTGCTGGTTATTTTGAGTCTTGTCTTCCCTGTGCTTCTAGTTCAGTTTTACCTGTCTCCGTTTGTCTGCCTGTATCTGACCTGTATATAATAAGCTTGATCTTGTCCTGACCTGTATATAACCCGTTTGATCTTGACCTGACCTGTGCATATCCCTCCTGTACCTGTACCTGGATCTGACCTGTGTTTTATCTGCCTGAAGACCTGTATATATCCGTTGTTTTGTCCCTGTCTCAGTCCTGTGTTTGTATTCCTTGTACCAGTGTAAACACTGGTCTATTCCTGCATTACGGTTACCTGTTCAGTCTTGTGTTGGTTTCTGTGCGCCAGTGCGAACACTGGTCTGTACCTGTATTCCCGTTACCTGTCCACACCACCATCCAGCAGCTGCCAGACGAAGTAAGTTTTCCCTGTCATCTTGTAGGGTCGCTCAGGGACCGTCAGGTAGGTTCCTGACAGTGGGTTCGCCCGTATCAGGGCGGTTTATCTCCTTTAGGCAGGGCCTTAGCCCGCAGGGACGTCGCAGGGTGAGTTCGCCACCACTTACCTAGTCTGACAGCTAGCGCTAAGCCTGGTTGTGGTTACGTTGTTTATTGGACAGGTACTGACACTATGATACTATGATATAATAGGGAGATGTGCTCATTAAAAACACAGGATGAGTTAGTTGCTAAATATTACTAATATATATACCATATATACTCGGGTATAAGCTAAGTTTTTCAGCACAATTCTTGTGCTAAAAAAGCCCCACTCGGCTTATACTCAGTTATATAAAAAAATAAAATTGGTACTCAACCTCCGGCACTGTCAACCAGCGTCCGCTTCTCCCCACAGCACGTTTTTGGGCTCTGCCAGCGTCCTCTTCTCCCCGCACCACCTCCTCTGGTTTCTGACTACTAAGAGAGTACTAACTTTATTTTTTTTATGGGGAACTAATGCTGTGGACATCACACTTAGGGGGCACTCAACTGTGTATATTAAACTAAAGGGGGAACTTGGCTGTGGACATTTTATTGATAAGGGGAGACAAATGGAAGTGTTTATCGAAGGGGGAAACTACTGCAAATTTTATTGATGAGGGGAGACTATAGGACATTTTATTAGCGCGTCACTGCTACATTTTTCACCTTAGGTTTGTACTCAAGTCAAAACGTTTTCCTATTTTTTGGGGATAAAATTTTGTACCCTTTTAGGATAATAAAAATGCATTGTCTTTGCATAACTGTGATGTACTATTGTGAAAAGTGACAAATATGTATCGGACGGCGTGTAGACAATATTGTAAAACTGTCTTATTTTCTATGGCTGCTTACTTGTAAACTATGCAAAGACAAAATAAAAAATTGTTGTTTAAAAAAATAAATAAAAACATTTTGCACCCTTGGGTCGGCTTATACTCGAGTCTATACGGTATATGGTATTAAGGAGGTTTGCCAATTTATAGCTCAAGACTCAGCCCCATTTTTTGATTTGTGACATGAGTCGCTTTATATGGTTATAACTTTTGAAAGCTTTTACTTATTAAAGCCATTTTAAGAATGTTTTTTCTTCACGTTTTAGTTCATTGTAGTAATAATTTTGGCTAAGTTTTGCGTTTATTTAAAAAAAAAAAAAATTAAACTGATACTTTTTTATCCAATTTGCCATTTTCAAAATTTGAAATGATCTCGTATATAGTGTATAGGCATATAGTTTTAACCATTTCCCATATGTCTACTTTACATTTTCATAGTTTGAATGTTTTGAAGGAGATTCCAGAATTAGCTTTTTTGGGGACCGTTATTGTTTTGGATGAAATTAGAAATATATAATATTATAAACCACCTATAAATCATTTTCAAATCCGTACCCCTCAGACTATCAGAAATAGCTTCTTAGGAAGAGTGTTAACCCCTTGAGATCTTAAAAGTAATTAAATCAAAATGGAGATAAAATTTAGGATAGTCTAATTTTGTCAGTTATACATTCATTTAGCAATAAAATTTACGTATTTCCAAAAGATAAAAAGAGAAAACCCATTTTAAAATTTGTTATGTAATTTCTCCTGAGTACAGAGAGACACCACATGTAAATGTTACTTGTTGTATGGGCGCACAGCGAGCCGCAGATGAGCAGGAGCTGCTAGGACATTGCCGTCCTTTTGTAGACTATACAATTTTAATTCTTCTATATGTTGGCCATGCGTGGGCAATTTTTTGCAGCATGAGATGTATTTTCCAGTGATACCATTTTGGGGTTGGCATCCCATATTGTTGAAAACCCCGTCCTGCGTGTTTCCTGATCACTTACATCGTGCGCCCGTTATCCTGCATGTGTCGCTCCCCGCTCAGGTCTGCTGGAGTTTATCATCTTCCTGATTTCCCCTGATTTCTGTCGCATGAAAGCCGTTGCTGATGAGCCAAAATCCGATGAGCCACAATCCCCTTCTAAATCCCTGTCCCTTAGTAAATAAGCCCCATTAACTTGTTTTGGGTGGAGAGGTAGAAAAGCAATTATGTAATTGATTATTAACTTTATTTTTTGGGTTTTGAAGCCTAAGAAACATCTTATTTTTATTCTATGGGTCAATGCAATTATGGGGATACCATACTTAGGTATTTTTTCTTATGTTTTTCTAAATTTCTCAAAATAAAACCTAATATTTTTTGTGGAACATGTAGTCCTTCTGGATTAGATATGTTTCTTTAATCACTTTTTATTGCATTTTATGTGGGATAAAATAGGTAAAAATCATAATTTTGACAGGTTTTTAAGTTTTTTTTACTGTGTTTATCGTGCAGGGTCAATAATTATTTATTTATTCTACAGGTCGTTATGGATGCAGTGTTGAGATTGTGTTAGGATTTTGACCTTTTTCATATTATATTTTTTTACAACATTTTTAAAAACATTCCTCATGGTGATAGTACAATAACAATCATCTGATAATACCCTGCAATACTGTTGCACATGCTTGGCTGACACTGTGCCTTTAAGAGCCCTTCACAGACGGGATTGTACAAGCACTGGCTGCAAAAAAAGCCCTGAGGTCCGATCAGGAAACAATTGGCGCCCCTGTAAGGCGGTGCAGAGGGGCCGATTGTTGGGGAGAGACCCCTGGCAAGCAGTTTAAGTGCTGCAGTCACGCTGACCATGGTATTTAACCAGTTAAACACCTGCGATCGGAGCTCGGAGCTGTATGCTGGCTCAGCTCTGATATATTCGACACAGAGTGCTAAGAGGTTAAAGGGTGTATATAGATGGTATGGAGCTCCAATAACACGACCACATCAACATGTGTACTGGAAAAGAAATTTAAGACAACAAGATAGCTTTCCTCAAAGTAAGAAGGTGATTCAAGTGGTGTTACACTAGAGATTAGATGAATATAGTATTTGTATAGTTGATATTGGCCTCAAGGTTGGACAATGACAACATATGCAGTGGATTAAATAGGCTATATTAGCTTTCAAATTTTATAAATTTCTCCAGGGGGTGCCAGAAGAATATACACTCATATGCTCATGTGTATCTACTAATGTGTTGGTTTAATATCCGTAGTTTCTGTTTGTATAACCTTTCGAATGTCAGGTTCTCATTTTTTTTTATTTCTGGTCATTTACATATAATGTTAGTAAATGGCGCCAGAGCACGGTTTGGCACAGGATTTAAACTGCACACTTGGATTCAATGCATAACAGATATCTCCTGTAAATTACTGTGTTACTAGAGCCATATTGAATCCAAAACACATGCTGCTAGCACGGTATTATAATCATTGTTACACCTCCTTATCAAACTAATCTAATCTTTAACCGACCTATCTGCCAACTAAACACACAACATGTATTCAGCCCCCCGACATGTTTCACCAGACAAGGTGGCGTCATTAGAGGAAGGGCTATACTGCTGGAGGGGCGTGTCTTTGTCTCAGACTTATAGGGGCACATTTACTTACCCGGCTGCTTGAGCCCCCCAACATGTTTCACCAGACAAGCTGGTGTCATTAGAGGAAGGGCTATACTGCTGGAGGGGCGTGTCTTTGTCTCAGACTTATAGGGGCACATTTACTTACGCGGCTGCTTGAGCCCCCCAACATGTTTCACCAGACAAGCTGGTGTCATTAGAGGAAGGGCTATACTGCTGGAGGGGCGTGTCTTTGTCTCAGACTTATAGGGGCACATTTACTTACCCGGCCGCTTGAGTTCACATACATGGAGTTTCTGCCGATCAGGCAGTCTGATGCAATTCACTAAGATCGTGCGCCCGATATCCTGCATGTGTCACTCCCCGCTCAGGTCCTCCGGAGTTCACCATCTTCCTCCTGGTGTATGTAAGTGCATGGCTTGCGACACAATTTAAGTTAAATCCCGCAATTTCTCAGAATCTGTCGGATCATCCGATTGCCAGCCCCCGGATTTGTGTGGCATGAAAGCCGGCGCGATTGCGACACAATTCGATCGTATACAACACAATTGCCTACTAAATACATGTCCCAGAGGCGCAATCCCCGAAAACATTGCAAAACCCCATAGAGTCTCATGTACCACCCCTTTCATGTAATATCAATGCCAAACAGTGGGTAATGACTGTCCACCTTCTGGCTGGATATATCATGCCATTCAAGTAAAGGTGCCTGCCCTCTGACTGGACTTGAAAGGTGGAAATCCTCACTTGCATCATATGAGTACCGTAAATAATGTTGTTGTATGGAATGAATAAGTGCATACTTAGGCTACGCTCTTATCATCCCATAAGGTTGTTGCCATAATATCTGCGTAAAGAGGTACATCTTTCTCATTCGAAATTATGTTCAGATGCCCAGAAATCCTTTCCCAAAATTGTTGCAAAGTTTTCCCCACATATTTGGGGCATAAACACGATGCAATGCAGACCACATTTGTATTAAGACAATTGATAGTAAAGCTTTT
This sequence comes from Engystomops pustulosus, assembly GCF_040894005.1. Classification (NCBI taxonomy): domain Eukaryota; kingdom Metazoa; phylum Chordata; class Amphibia; order Anura; family Leptodactylidae; genus Engystomops; species Engystomops pustulosus. The sequence goes on along the minus strand of NC_092415.1, from coordinate 125,567,645 downwards.
CCATTTAGTGGCTTAGTGACATTTTTAATTTCAGGAAGATAACGGCAGAAAGAATATGAAAAGGTACCGCATGAAAAGGAACCAATCATATTCTCCATTTACGCTTTGTTTCTACTGATGCAAAGTGGCTATGAACCAGATGCTCCTTACCCCCTTAACGCTGAGGCCCTTTTTCGTTTATTTGATTTCCAATTTTTACTCCCCGTCTATAAAAATCTATAACTTTTTTTTATTTTTCCATGTAAAGAGCTGTTTCAGGGCTTGTTTTTGTTGTAACAATTTGCGCCATTTTGAGGACAGCCTTTTGATCACTTTTTATTGAATTTTTTATATTTTGCAAAATGGCTAAAAATGGGCTTTGACTTTGGGCACTATTTACTGTTACTGGGTTAAACGCCGGGAATAACCATTGTTATATTTTGATAGATTGGACATTTTGGTACGCAGAAATGACTAATGATGACTTTATGACTTTCTAGGGAAATTTTATTTTTTTTGTTGCACATTGTAATAAATGGGTTAAAACGAGATCACTGCTCCCTGATGGTGTCATGGGCAGCGACAATCAAAGACAATATTGCGGCGCCCACGGGCCGCCGGCTTTTTAATACTGCCGGCATCGAGAGGTTAACCGGTGTTACCAGTCTTAATATGCAGCAAACACCCACATTGTATAGAGGTGGCTGAGCCTGTGAGCCTTCTCCATACAGCGGCAGCCCCCATGTGATGGTTCCTTCCCCTACAGTATGAAATAGAAGGATAGGGTATCAACCTTTCACCAATATCTCTTAAGGAGGTTTTAAATTTCTGGAGTGTATGCATCAAATGTACCTATGCATCTGATGGTATCTGTCCGTGTCTTTTATTTCTCATTCTGGATCAGAGCTCTTCTCTCTGATTTCTTGGATCTAGAATATGCCCTTTATAAATGTCTTTTAGGGTATCCTCTTGTTTGAATGCATCTATAAAGTAAATCACATTCCTGTTGGAAAACAGAATCTTCATAGCAATTCCTCCTAGCTCTCAAGTATTGTCCCACAGGAATGTTCTTTCTGAACAGATGGGGGTGCCAGCTGTGCCAAGATAGCAAACTGAGTGGGGGTAGGTTTTCGCAAAACCTTTAAATGTAACCTCCCACCCTTGACCAATGTAATGGGTGAGGTTGAGAAAGTTAAAGTTTTTCTTACTAATGTCATGCATCGCTTTCCAATAGTATTCTCAAAGTAATAGCTATAGCACAAAGTTATGAAAGCATGTCTCATCACCATCCCATAGGATCAGTATGTTGTCTATAAAGTGACCCCGGTATACTATATAATTACTAAACAGGAGGAAATGTTCTGAGAAAACCATGACATCCTCCCACCAACCACAGAAGTGGTTGGCATAGGAGGGTGCACAAGTCACCCCAATTGCCGTCTCCTTCACTTGGTGGTAAATAGAAAATAGTTTGTTAGTACAAAGGTAATTAAATCAACCACAAACTCATTGGGGCAGATTTACTTACCCGGTCCATTCGCGATCCAGCGGCGCGTTCTCTGCACTGGATTCGGGTCCGGCCGGGATTTATTAAAGGAAACCTACCACTTAGAATGGTCGGTGTAAGCAGTAAATACCGAGCACCAGCTCAGGGTGAGCTGGTGCCGGTACTTTCTTTCGTTAGTGTTATAAACCACGGTATCACGGTTTTAACACTTTTTAAACTCTAGAGCAGAAGAGGCTTCGGCGCTGCGCGCGACCGTCCGCGCGCAACGTCTCCGTCATTTCCTATGTAGGCGTCCGCACGCAGCGCCGAAGCCTCTTCTGCTCTAGAGTTTAAAAAGTGTTAAAACTGCGATACCGCGGTTTATAACACTAACGAAAGTAAGTACCGGCACCAGCTCATCCTGAGCTGGTGCTCGGTATTTACTGCTTACACCGACCATTCTAAGTGGTAGGTTTTACTTTAAGGCAGTTCCTCCGACGTCTGCGCTGAAGTTCCCTGGAATGCACTGGAATACACCGAGCCGGGCTGAGTGAAGATAAGTGCAAGCTCCGCGACACATTTTTTGTTTTAAATTCGGTGTTTTTTCCGAATCCATCGGGTTTTCGTTCGGCCACGCCCCCGATTTCCGTTGCGTGCATGCCAGCGTCGATGCGCCACAATCCGATCGCGTGCGCCAAAAACCCGGGGCAATTCAGGGGAAATTGTCGCAAATCAGAAATATTCGGGTAACACGTCGGGAAAATGCGAATCGGGCCCTTAGTAAATGACCACCATTGTGCTCTTTAAGTTGTATGCCTCTTGTATTTAGGAGATATTGCACTGCTTGAACGCCCAGATCGTGTAATATTGCTGGTACAAAGACTTGACGTAGTGACTGGAAATAAAAATGTCAGGAGCGAGTATCAATGAGAATGTGGTGTTCTGGTGGTGTTACCAGAGCTTCTCGGTGCTGCAGCATCCTAAGCTGCAACAATGACCAGAGCATGTCTCCCTCACACCCTGCTCTCTGCAACAAATAAGTTACATGCTTCAAATCAATAATCCATTTCCGCTTCAGATTTTTTCCATAATGAGTGTTTGACATCTGGTTGAATTCTGTTCACTAAACTGTGTTGTGCACAGACTGCCTCATTGCTCACAGTCATTGTCAAAAGTTTTGAGAATGACACAAATATTATATTTTCACATGATCCGTTGCCCTCTGGTTTTTATGTGTGTGTCAGATATTTTTATTACATACAGAAATACAAGTGCAATCATATTGTGAGTAGAGATGAGCGAACATACTCGTCCGAGCTTGATGCTCGTTCGAGCATTAGCGTACTTGAAACTGCTCGTTGCTCGGACGAATACTTCGCCCGCTCGAGAAAATGGCATCTCCCGCCGTTTTGCTTTTTGGCGGCCAGAAACAGAGCCAATCACAAGCCAGGAGACTCTGCACTCCACCCAGCATGACGTGGTACCCTTACACGTCGATAGCAGTGGTTGGCTGGCCAGATCAGGTGACCCTGGAATAGACTAGCTCCTGCCCGCGCTGCTCGGATCATTCTGTCTGGATGCCGCTAGGGAGAGAGCTGCTGCTGGTGAGGGAAAGCGTTAGGGTGTTCTATTAGAATAGTGTTAGGCAGGAGTGATTCTACAAGAACCCAACAGCCCTTCTTAGGGCTACAATAACGTTATACATTTTTTTTAATTTGCTTGTGGCTGGGCTTGCTGGCACTAGTAGTGCAGCTAGTACCATATTGTGAGGAATTTGCAGGGGGACCTGCTACCGTTGTGTTTAGCTCTTAGTGACACACATATCCACCTCAAACACCAAAGTGGGACAATTTATTAGGGGTTTGATTAGAATTAGGCAGAGTCTGCTGATTTTTTTTTTTTTTTACCTTTATTTCATTTTATAGCTCAAACTCATCTTGCAAAGCAGTGTGCTTTCAGTGTCGGCTACAAAATAGCCATAGGAGAACCCCAACGGCTTACTTAGGCCTACAATAGCGTTATATTTTCCTTTTTTTGGTTTGCTTGTGGCTGGGCTTGCTGGCATTAGTAGTGCAGCTAGTACCATATTGTGAGGAATTTGCTGGGAGACCTGCGACCGTTGTGTTTAGCTCTTAGTGACACGCATATCCACCTCAAACACCGAAGTGGGACAATTTATTAGGGGTTTGATTAGAATTAGGCAGAGTCTGCTGATTTATTTATTTTTTTTACCTTTATTTCATTTTATAGCTCAAACTCATCTTGCAAAGCAGTGTGCTTTCAGTGTCGGCTACAAAATAGCCATAGGAGAACCCCAACGGCTTACTTAGGCCTACAATAGCGTTATATTTTCCTTTTTTTGGTTTGCTTGTGGCTGGGCTTGCTGGCATTAGTAGTGCAGCTAGTACCATATTGTGAGGAATTTGCTGGGAGACCTGCGACCGTTGTGTTTAGCTCTTAGTGACACGCATATCCACCTCAAACACTGAAGTGGGACAATTTATTAGGGGTTTGATTAGAATTAGGCAGAGTCTGCTGATTAATTTTTTTTTTTTTACCTTTATTTCATTTTATAGCTCAAACTCTTTTTGCAAAGCAGTGTGCTTTCAGTGTCGGCTACAAAATAGCCATAGGAGAACCCCAACGGCTTACTTAGGCCTACAATAGCGTTATATTTTCCTTTTTTTGGTTTGCTTGTGGCTGGGCTTGCTGGCATTAGTAGTGCAGCTAGTACCATATTGTGAGGAATTTGCTGGGAGACCTGCAACCTTTGTGTTTAGCTCTTAGTGACACGCATATCCACCTCAAACACCGAAGTGGGACAATTTATTAGGGGTTTGATTAGAATTAGGCAGAGTCTGCTGATTTTTTTTTTTTTTTACCTTTATTTCATTTTATAGCTCAAACTCTTTTTGCAAAGCAGTGTGCTTTCAGTGTTGGCTACAAAATAGCCATAGGAGAACCCCAACGGCTTACTTAGGCCTACAATAGCGTTATATTTTCCTTTTTTTGGTTTGCTTGTGGCTGGGCTTGCTGGCATTAGTAGTGCAGCTAGTACCATATTGTGAGGAATTTGCTGGGAGACCTGCAACCTTTGTGTTTAGCTCTTAGTGACACGCATATCCACCTCAAACACCGAAGTGGGACAATTTATTAGGGGTTTGATTAGAATTAGGCAGAGTCTGCTGATTTTTTTTTTTTTTTTACCTTTATTTCATTTTATATCTCAAACTCTTCTTGCAAAGCAGTGTGCTTTCAGTGTCGGCTACAAAATAGCCATAGGAGAACCCCAACGGCTTACTTAGGCCTACAATAGCGTTATATTTTCCTTTTTTTGGTTTGCTTGTGGCTGGGCTTGCTGGCATTAGTAGTGCAGCTAGTACCATATTGTTAGGAATTTGCTGGGAGACCTGCGACCATTGTGTTTAGCTCTTAGTGACACGCATATCCACCTCAAACACCGAAGTGGGACAATTTATTAGGGGTTTGATTAGAATTAGGCAGAGTCTGCTGATTTATTTTTATTTTTTTACCTTTATTTCATTTTATAGCTCAAACTCATCTTGCAAAGCACAAAATCCAGTTGTGTGCTGTCAGTGTAGGTTAGAAACTAGCCATAGCAATAGGATAGCATCGTTTTGGTTAAAAAAAATAAAAAAAAATAAACACAAAAAAAAAAAAAAATTAAAAGTTTACACTTTAATTTGGAAAATGTTTAACCCGAGGGCTAGGGGTAGAGGACGAGGGCGTGGGCGTCCAACTACTGCAGGGGTCAGAGGCCGTGGTCCTGGGCGGGGTGAGACACCACCTGCTGATGAGGGAGCAGGGGAACGCCGCAGAGCTACACTCCCTAGGTTCATCATGTCTCAAGTTACTGGGACTCGTGGTAGAGCACTGTTGAGGCCAGAACAGTGCGAAGAGGTGATGTCGTGGATTGCGGACAATGCTTCTAGCCATTTGTCCACCAGTCAGTCTTCCACGCAGTCCACCCATGTCACCGAAATCAGCACTCCTCCGGCTCCTCCACCTCAGCCTCCTTCCCCCCAGTCTTCCCCCTCCCAGCAAAATTTGGCCTTTGAAGCGGCATACTCTGAGGAACTGTTTTCTGGACCCTTCCCACAGTCACAAACCACTTGTCCGGTTGCTGCTGAGCAATTTTCCGATGCCCAGGTTTTCCACCAGTCGCAGTCTGTGGGTGATGATGACATTATTGACGTAGTGGAAGAAGTGTGTAAAGAGGTGTCGGACGATGAGGAGACACGGTTGTCAGACAGAGGGGAAGTTGTTGTCAGGGCAGGAAGTCCGAGGGGGGAGGAGACTGAGGGATCGGAGGATGATGAGGTGACAGACCCAAGCTGGGTTGATAGGCCGGGTGAACACAGTGCTTCTGAGACGGAGGCGAGTCCTATAGCAGAACAGGTTGGAAGAGGCAGTGGTGGGGCCAGACGGAGAGGCAGGGCCAGAGCTGGTGCATCAGCGCCAAATGTTGCCCGTAGTCAAGCTCCCGTGGCGAGGGCTAGATTTTCAGAAGTCTGGAGGTTCTTTAAAGAAACACCGGATGACCGACGGACTGTGGTGTGCAACCTTTGCCAAACCAGGATCAGCAGGGGTTCCACCACTACTAGCTTAACTACCACCAGTATGCGCAGGCATATGAATGCTAAACACCCCACTCAATGGCACCAAGCCCGTTCACCTCCGGCCGGGCACACCACTGCTCCTTCCCCTGTGTCATCTGCTAGTCAGCCCCCTGCCCAGGACCACGGCCCAAACACCTCCCGTGCGAAAATCCCATCTTCGCCTCCACGATCCTCCACAACATCCACCAGCGTTCAGCTCTCCATACCCCAGACACTGGAGCGCAAAAGGAAGTATAGCGCAACCCACCCACACGCCCAAGCCCTCAATGTCCACATCTCCAAGTTGCTTAGCCTGGAGATGCTGCCCTATAGGCTGGTAGAGACCGAGGCCTTTCAAAACCTCATGGCGGCGGCCGCCCCTCGGTATTCGGTCCCCAGCCGCCACTACTTTTCCCGATGTGCCGTCCCAGCCCTGCACAAGCACGTGTCAGAGAACATCATCCGTGCCCTGACCAACGCCGTTTCTGACAAGGTCCACCTGACCACGGACACGTGGATGAGTGCTGCCGGGCAGGGCCACTATATATCGCTGACGGCACATTGGGTTAACTTGGTGGAGGCTTGGACCGAGTCTGACCCTGGGGCTGCTCATATACTGCCAACGCCGAGGATTGCGGGGCCTACCTCGGTCCAGGTCTCAAAGGCCTACTATGCTTCCTCCTCCTCCTACCCCTCTTCCACCTCCTCCTCCTCCGAATTACCATCCGTGGGCATGGCGCCATCAGTCGGTAGCTCTAGGCACAGCAGCAGTGCCATTGCTAAGCGACAGCAGGCGGTGCTCAAACTGCTGAGCCTAGGCGATAAAAGGCACACCGCCCAAGAGCTATTACAGGGCATCACGGCGCAGACGGATCTGTGGCTGGCACCGCTGAACCTGAAGCCAGGCATGGTTGTGTGTGACAACGGCCGTAACCTGGTGGCGGCTCTGCAACTCGGCAGACTGACACATGTGCCATGCCTGGCCCATGTGTTAAATCTCATAGTTCAGCGTTTCCTCAAGACATACCCCAATCTGTCTGATTTGCTCACAAAGGTGCGCCGCATCTGTGCGCATTTCAGGAAGTCCAGCACAGATGCTGCCACTCTCAGGGCAGCGCAGCGCCGCCTCCAACTGCCCGCTCACCGACTGTTGTGCGACGTGCCCATGAGGTGGAATTCAACATTAACCATGTTATCCAGAGTTTACCAGCAGCACAGAGCGATTGTAGACTGCCAGATGTCAACTTCCACCAGAACTGGTAGTCAGGTCAGTCAGCTTCCTCAAGTCTACAATGAGGACTGGACGTGGATGTCTGATATCTGTCAGGTGCTGAGTAACTTTGAGGAGTCAACACAGATGGTCAGTGGCAATGCCGCCATCATCAGCCTCACCATCCCGCTGCTTGGGCTGTTGAAAAAATCTCTGGTCAGCATGAAGTCGGAAGCTTTGCGCTCGTCACAAGAGACGGGGGAAGAAGATTCCCTTGTTGATAGCCAAAGCACCCTTAGGTCTGTTTCTCAGCGCATATTGGAGGAGGTGGAGGAGGATGAGGAGGAAGAGGAGGAGAATGTTGGCGAGACAAAAGAGGGGACCATTGTTCAGTCCTTCACTGTTCAGCGTGTATGGGCAGAAGAAGAGGAGTTGGAGGAGTTGGAGGAGGAGGAAATGGGCAGTCAGGCCAGTGAGGGGAGTGAATTTTTGCGCGTTGGGACTCTGGCGCATATGGCAGATTTCATGCTAGGCTGCCTATCCCGTGACCCTCGCGTTCAAAGAATTTATTCCAGCACCGATTACTGGGTATTCACTCTCCTGGACCCACGGTACAAGCAAAATCTTTCCACTCTCATCCCTGGAGAGGAAAGGAGTGTGAGAATGCATGAATACCAGCAGGCCCTGGTGCACAAGCTGAAACAGTATTTCCCTTCTGACAGTGCTAGCGGCAGAGGGCGTACTTCTGCGGGACAAGTAGCGAGGTAGAGTAGTCGAGCAGGCAGCTTGTCCAGCACTGGCAGGGGTACGCTTTACAAGGCCTTTGCCAGTTTTATGTCACCCCAGCAAGACACTGTCACCTGTCCCCAGTCTCGGCAGAGTAGGGCTGATCTTTACAGAAAGATGGTGAGGGAGTACATAGCTGACCATACCATCGTCCTAAATGATCACACAGCTCCCTACAACTACTGGGTTTCAAAGCTGGACATGTGGCACGAACTGGCGCTGTACGCCTTGGAGGTTCTTGCCTGCCCTGCCGCTAGCGTGTTGTCCGAGCGGGTTTTCAGTGCAGCTGGTGGCATCATCACCGATAAGCGTACACGCCTGTCGACTGACAGCGCTGACAGGCTGATGCTTATCAAGATGAATAAAGCCTGGATTTCTCCGGATTTTCATTCTCCAACAGGTGAAAGAAGCTCAACCTGAATAATGTATGCACTCCTCCTCCTCATTGTCCTCCTTCTCCTCCTCTTTGTACACTAAAGCATAGGAAACTGGCTATTTTTGCCAGGGCCAACTGGCTCTAGCTATAGTACTCTATGTATTTAATTTTTCTGGAGGGCCACCTACCCGGTCCTCTGTTTTAAACAATTTTTGGGAGTGCCACATACAGGCACTAAATCTATTTAATTTTTCTGGAGGACCACCTACCTGCTCCTCTGGTTTGAAAACTTTTTTGGACTGCCACATACAGGCACTCAATTTATTTAATTTTTCTGGAGGACCACCTACCTGCTCCTCTGGTTTGAAAACTTTTTTGGACTGCCACATACAAGCACTATCCAAATTAAATTGTCTCCATAGCAGCCTCCACATGTCGTCTTTTTAGCTGGCTCCACACGTTGTCTCCATTGCTACCTCCACACGTCATCGCCATAGCTGCCTCCAAAAGTCGTCCATATAGCTGCCTCCATACATGGTCTCCTTATCAAACGAACTGTGTCAGGCAGAATTTTGGGTTGTTTTCATGGATTCCACATCAAACTTGTTAACTTTGTCGCCACCCTGCTGTGTAATCCACAAAATATACTGGCAAACTTTTATCATGTACCAATATTACTTATATCTGTTTACATTCCCCTCACCCGCCATATCCTAAACTTATAAGAACGCTACTACACTTGATCTTATACAAAAGGTTCTTAGAAGTGCTGTTTGGGGAGTAGCCTAGAGACAAGGGCTTGGATTGGCGAAAGCTCGCATGGCTGCGGAGCGCCAGCTCCATCTCAAGATCCAACTAACATAGTTTTAACTGCAGCACCTTTAATCTACTACTAGTTCACTGCCTCCATACATCGTCCCCTTATCAAACGAGCTGTGTCGGGCAGAATTTTGGGTTGTTTTCATGGCTTCCACATCAAACTTGTTAACTTTGTCGCCACCCTGCTGTGTAATCCACAAAATATACTGGCAAACTTTTATCATTTACCAATATTATTTCAGCGCTTCTTGCGCATCTGTTTACATTCCCCTCACCCGCCATATCCTAAACTTATAAGAACGCTACTACACTTGATCTTATACAAAAGGTTCTTAGAAGTGCTGTTTGGGGAGTAGCCTAGAGACAGGGGCTTGGATTGGCGAAAGCTCGCCTGGCAGCGGAGCGCCAGCTCCATCTCAAGATCCAACTAACATAGTTTTAACTGCAGCACCTTTAATCTACTACTAGTTCACTGCCTCCATACATCGTCCCCTTATCAAACGAGCTGTGTCAGGCAGAATTTTCAGGTGTTTCACCAGATACATAGTGGAACGCGGCCCATCTGTCGCCGCCATGCTGGAGACCTGAAGTTGCAATCATAGCAGCGCAATATGGATGCCCCATACTGTCGCTCTTAATCATGGAACCATTTCCGTAAAAACAATTAAAAATAGAACCACTATGCTATTCCATTATTCCTAGGTGAAATATTCAAACGACCCGGCCTGCTTTGAAAATTATAATTTTTTCAAAGTAAACGCTTCTGGCCCCCAGGCCCATTTTGGGTGGGGAGGAGCCGAGAGACAGGGGCTTGGACAGGCGAAAGCTCGCCTGGCAGTGGACCGCCAGCTCCATCCCAAGATTAGGCAGCCTCAGAGGCATCCATGCATGCTGCCCCTGCTGTTTCCTGTCCATTTTGCCTCCACGATCCTCCACAGCGTCCACCAATGTCTCATTTCAACTCTCTATACCCCAGACGCTGGAGCACGAGAGGATATGCAGCACATCATCCCCTTATCAAACGAGCTGTGTCAGGCAGAATTTTCAGGTGTTTCACCAGATACATAGTGGAACTCGGCCCATCTGTCGCCGCCATGCTGGAGACCTGAAGTTGCAATCATAGCAGCGCAATATGAATGCCCCATACTGTCGCTCTTAATCATGGAAGTCGTCTCCATGGCTGCCTCCACATGTCGTCCCCTTATCAAAAGAGCTGTGTCAGGCTCATTTTTCGGGTGTTTCACCAGATACGTTATGGAACTTGGTCACTATGTCGACACCATGCTGTGTTATCGACTAAATATACCGTCAACCTTTTGTTCACATAGGAAATCATTTCACCTCCTTTGGTGAAACCTGAGTCCATTTAGGGTATGTCGCCATGAGACTCTCTAGCCTGCCACTGCTGCCGCTGCCTCTGCATGCCGTCCCCTATAGTGTCAGGGTCAATTATTGGATGTTTTAGATGCTATCTAGCCTCATTCGGTCACTCTGTCATGGCCATGCTGTTGCCCATAATTTTGGCATAATGGTGCGATTCAGCAGCCTTAGAGGCATCCATGCATGCTGCCCCTGCTGTTTCCTGTCCATTTCCGTGGTGTTTCCATCCTTTTCTGAGGTTCCCAGGTGTTTGGCCAAGCTTCCCTGTGCAGAGCCTTGGTCCCCTTGAAAAATGCTCGAGTCTCCCATTGACTTCAATGGGGCTCGTTATTCGAGACGAGCACTCGAGCATCGGGAAAAGTTTGTCTCGAATAACGAGTACCCGAGCATTTTAGTGCTCGCTCATCTCTAATTATGAGTAACAAAAGCTTTTATTGACAGAATGAGTTAATGCAGCAAGTCAATATTTGCAGTGTTGATCCTTCTTCAGGACCTCTGCAATTCTCCCTGGCATGCTCTAAATCAAATTCTGGACCAAATCCTGACTGATAGCAGTCCATTCTTGCACAATAAATGCTTGCATTTTGTCACCATTCTTTATTCATGGATGTGTTTTAAGGCAAGACTGTGAAAGAGATTCCCTTGGCTGAGAAGCAACCCCACACTTGAATGGTTTACAGTTGGCAAGAGACAAGACTGGTGGTATCGCTCACCTTGTCTTCTCCGAACAAGCTGTTTTTTTATGGAGAGAAGTGTCTTCTTTGCTGCCCTCCTTGATACCAGGCCATACTCCAAGAGTCTCCGCCTCACAGTGCGTGCAGATGCACTCACACCTGCCTGCTGCCATTCCTGAGCAAGCTCTGCACTGCTGGTAGCCCATCCCGAAGCTGAAACACATTTAAGAGATGGTCCTGGCACTTGCTGGTCCTTCTTGGGCGCCCTGGAGCCTTTTGGCAACAATGGAACCTCTCTCCTTGAATTCCTTGATGATGCGATAGACTGTTGACTGAGGTGCAATCTTTCTAGCTGCGATACTCTTCCATGGTAGGCCAGTTTTGTGAAGTGCAATGATGACTGCACGTGTTTCTTTAGAGATAACCACGGTTAACAGAATAGAAACAATGATACCAAGCACAAACCTCCTTTTAAAGTGTGCAGTGGTGTGATTCTTACTTAATCATGACAGATTGATCTCCAGCCCTGTCCTCATCAACACCCACACCTGTGTTAATGGAGCAAACACTGAAATGATGTTAGCTGCTCCTTTTAAGGCAGGCCTGCAATGAAGTTAAAATGTGTTTTGGGGGAAAAAGTTCATTTTCCAGGTAAATATTGACTTTGCAATTAATTGCTGTTAGGCTGATCACTCTTTATAACATTCTGGAGTGTATGCAATTGCCATTATAAAATCTGATGCAGTAGACTTTGTAAAAATTAACATTTGTATCATTCTCAAAACTTTTGGCCATGACTGTAGAAAAATCCATACAGTACTGTATTGTTTAAAGAGCTTTTCTCTGCAAATAGCCAAGCAATGGTCAACAGTTCTTTACAATGCACACCTTCTAGGTAAGCGGGAACTGTTTACGTATTCCTAAGCCATTCATGCTTTCACATCCTTTTTACACCTACTGTATATACTGGAGTATAAATCGACCCAAGTATAAGCCAAGGCCCCTAATTTTACCACCAAAAACTGGGAGAACCTATTGACTCAAGTATAAGACGAGAGTGGGAAATGCATTGGTCACAGACTCCCAGTATATAGCCAGCCACCCCCCCAGTAGTATATAACCAGCAAGCCCCCAGTAGTATATAACCAGCAAGCCCCCAGTAGTATATAGCCAGCAAGTCCCCAGTAGTATATAGCCTGCCAGCTCCCAGTAGTATACAGCTTGCCAGCCCCCAGTAGCATACAGCCAGCCCCCTGTAGTATACAGCCAGCCCCCTGTAGTATACAGCAAGCCAACCACCTGTAGTATACAGCCAGCCCCCTTTAGTATACAGCCAGTCAGCCCCCTTTAGCATACAGCCAGCTCCCTTTAGTATACAGCAAGCCTCCTTTAGTATACAGCCAGCCAACCCGCTTTACTATACAGCTTGCCAGCCCCCTTTACTATACAGCCAGCCTCTGACTGTAATGTATGGTTTATAATACTAGTCTTCTCATATGTAAAAGTGACACCTTATGGGACCCCTAAGCCTCTTGGGCCCTGTTGCCACTGTATCCTCTGCACCCCTTCAATTTACTCCTCTGGGTTCACTGCAGAACAGTTATTGACATTCCACTGCCATTCCAGACCTTCTTCAACTCTGTAGTGGTACCAGCCATCTTCTTTGGCATAGTCTGTTGGGGAAGCAGCATCTCAGCTAGGGAGAGGAGCAGACTGGACAAACTGATTAGGAAAGCCAGTTCTGTCCTGGGGGGTCCTCTTGACACAGTGCAGGTGGTAGCTGAGAGGAGAACACTGTGTAAGTTGAAGTCTATTCTGGAGAATAGCTCCCATCCCTTGCATGAGACTGTGGTGGCATTGGGGAGCACATTCAGTGACCGACTGCTTCACCCCAAGTGTGAGAGGGAGCGTTATCGTAAGTCATTCCTCCCCGCTGCCATCAGGCTGTTCAACAAACAAGGCCCAAACAGAAGTAACCTGCGCCCCCCACCTAACCAGTCCCTGCAGGTCCCATCCACAGACTAAACATCAAACTGCCGATCATTGCTTGTCTCTTTTTTTGTCTTTTTATCCCCCTTTTCTTTTTGTTCATTTATCCCTAATATTGTTGTTGTCATTGTTTTGTACTTCACTCTATGTACCCTCTCTGCTGCTGTAACGCTGTGAATTTCCCCACTGTGGGACTAATAAAGGATTATCTTATTTTATCTTATCTTAAAAACCCCTTCTGCAAAATCCAAACATACTGTTTTTCGTTTAAAACAGGTTAAAAAATTTGTGTTGAACAGGCAGCAATGGCTAACATGACTTGGAATATAAAACAAATTGAGACATGGCACACTATAGTAGATATATAGTAGTATAATCTGAAAATATGTGCTCAGATGACTGTGGAAATAATAAAATGTTGCTAATCTCATTTATTGTGCAGGTATGCAATGAACAAGATTCTAAAAGTAATGCCTACTGCAAAGCCTGGGTTCCTTTGTAATAAGACCCGAAATACGTAGTCTGACAAACTCTGGAATAAAAAACATCTACTGCACTAGTGAACAGTAGCTACTAAGAGCTTCTCTGTGCCTATTACCCAGAATATCCAGTTGTTTGATTTGTAACAGTTTTTAAAATTTTTTACAAAATTACATCCACTATATAAAACATATTCTTAAATTCATACAGGGTTGATCGCAAAACCTCATTATATCATGCCTAGTTATATCCATTCTTTAATAACATGAAACCACAACATGATTATATCTAATTATTCTTACCCTGCTACATAATATCTGATTATTTTCTTTATATACCCTCCCATACCCTCCCCAGGTGGTTGACAATGAACTTTGTAAAGTAGTATATTACTTAGGAATTATCAACAGATTAATTCATATTTTCCCAGTCTTGAATTCTACCAAGTCTTTATGACACTTCCACTAATTCAGATTGATCTGTGTCTAGACGCGGCCTTTCGAACCAGGCTTTCGTTAGCTTTTCTGCTTCTCCTATCCCTTCCTGCTGCTCCGCATACAGTAGTAAATCCATTTTACTTCCCCCTCTTGCAATCCTGGAATGTCTTTATTTTTCCACTTAAATAGAATTAGCTTTCTTGCCATTAGTAATCCCTTCATTACATATAGCACACCACATGGCGAACCAATCACTCCTAGTTTTGAGCCCAAAATGCAAACTCTTTCATTTGTTGGGATATTACAACAAAATATCAACTCTAATATATTTATAACTTTCTCCAAATATGTAGCTTTGGACACCGTCAGAGCATATGCACCAGGTCTGCATCAATTAGGTTGCATTTAGGACATTTTTCCTCTTTCGTTTTTTAAACTGGTTCAATCTCTTTGGGCAGTGGCGTAACAACCGCCGTAGCAGCCGTAGCGGTTGCTACGGGGCCCGGGGATGCCCCTACCTCTGTGTCCACTCCTAAATCTGCCCCCTCCGTGAGCTGGCCGCCCCCTCCCTCTGTGAGCTGGCCGCCCGCCCCCGGCACAGTTGACCTCCTGGCCATCCCCCTGCATGCTGGAGCCGGCCGCTAACATTGTGGACAGTTGCCCCTCCTCCGCACTCCACATCCCAGTGTACAACGCCCCCCCACCCCCGGCAACATAAGCAACCGTCCGAGTAACCAAACACCCGCCCCTGCGGCCGAACAAGCACCCACGTGCACAATCCCCCGCGCGGCCGAACAAGCTGCCGTCCGACTCCCAACCTTCACTCACGCAAACACCCCTACCCCCCCCCCCCGCGACCGAACAAGCTAAGACCCCCTGCGCGGCAGAACTGGCACCCGCCTGACTCCCCCAATCCCCCCCCGGGCGAACAAGCAACGTACCAAACTTCTACCCCCCACATCCCCCCGTGGACGAACCCATCCGATCACCCACCTACCCGCCAGAACACCAACCTGAACACCCGACTCAAGCCACGGCCGGGTGGTCACCCATACAGGCCCAAAACATCTGAAAAGGTAAGTATATACATATGTATTTATGTGTGTGTGTATATACTGTGTATATATGTATATTCTGTGTATATGTGTATATATGTATATACTGTGTATATGTGTATATATTGTGTATTATTGGATATATGCATATACTGTTTATATGTGTATATATGTATATACTGTGTATATATGTATATACTGTGTATTATTGGATATATGCATATGCTGTGTATATATGTATATACTGTGTATATGTGTATATATTGTGCATTATTGGATATATACATATACTGTGTATATGTGTATATATGTATATACTGTGTATATATGTATATACTGTGTATTATTGGATATGTGCATATACTGTGTATATATGTATATACTGTGTATATGTGTATATATTGTGTATTATTGGATATATGCATATACTGTGTATATGTGTATATACTGTGTATATATGTATATACTGTGTATTATTGGATATATGCATATACTGTGTATATACTGTGCATATACTGGGTATATATGTATATACTGTGTATATGTGTATATATATTGTGTATTATTGGATATATGCATATACTGTGTTGTAATGGAAAACCAAAATGAAGTCGAAGATACAACATGTCTTCTCTATAAAAGACAGTTCATGTAACCTTATTTCAACTATGAATGAACCCAAGTTGCAACATAGCTTATCCTCATTTGACACTGTTATATATATATCACATATTTCCTGTATGCGTCCAACTTTTGGGATGCTTTCCAGTGGAAATTGGCCACTTCCATGGGAAACTATACCATTGGGAGGATGATGGGAAACACATGTGCATACACATGTTTTTCCACATAGTTTGGTGACGCAGACATAGGGTATAAAAACTCGGGACTATCACCTAGCGGCAGACTATAGGATAGAACAGAAGAGAATACAATAGACTTACAGAATAGATTTGAAAGCTAGCTATATACTGTTGCAGTTTGTATCTCTGTGGGACGCCTGGAGAACAAACTTGATGTTACCTGTCAATACCTGTCATTCTACTGCTTGGTGATAGTCCGTGAAGATCCCTACATGCCGGAAGGTCATCAATGATGCTGGACAGTGTTGTAAGTTGATAAGCCCGTGAAGATTTGTGTGCCGGAGCTCATCAATGAAAGTTGACAGTGTTGTGAGAATTACATTTTATTTAACTCTTTATGTACTTTTGTATTGCAATAAACCTTTTTAAATATTGTTGACTGTGTAATTTTTCTTGTTCTATAACACGAAATCCAAAGAACCTGTTTCTCTTTGCAACACATTTTTGGCGTAGTCTGGCAAGGATTTCTATTTATAGAATTAAGAAAAATGATCATGAGTAAAATGTTTAAGTGTATTTCGGGTTGGGAGCAGGCTCCTTACTCAATTTTAATTACTGAAACTACTGGATTAAGTGAAAACTGGAAGGAACAGTTAACTAATTGTAGCCCGGTAGATGTTGTACAGTGTTTAGAAAAAGTGCAGATCAGTGAAAGCAATGTGTGGATTCTGATTCCAGAATGCTGGAAGCAGCATGAGGAGAAAATGCTTTTACAGAATCTTGTCTGTGAAATAGAACAGCCGCTGTTAACCCTACAGTCTCAGGAAACTATGCATAGATATCAGCAGCAGATGTTGGCTGACAAAGTGTTTCTGTATAACAATGTGTCAGAAGAGACATTTGTAAGGGCAGCCCGATATAAGTACAGAAAGCGGCGAGGGAAGATAAAGAAGCACAGGGTGGCTTTGACAGGTGATTGTAACTCTTCCCAACTTGATGCCTCAGTGTTCTTTTCTATGGATCAGGACGACTCAGGTGATTCAAAGGGGAATGATGATTGGGAAGATCCCTCTGATACAATCATAGACCCTCCGCAGTTAATTGCCAAACCAATTGTCAGAAGAGAGCAAACAACTCTTCTAAATCATGCCCAAGCTACTAACTTGTTTAAAGAAGTGAAGGCACTGTTATCCGATTACAAGGCTCAGGAGAAAGGGGGGTTGTTTTGGGAAAATTCTTCCCAGGAGTTATATGACTGACAGATTACCCAAGCCCACGGTGTAGAAGTGTAGAATGCCAGACCCCATGTAAATTTGCTAATTGATTAAAGACACAAAAATTATTGAAATGTATTTTGCATAAGTAGATATTGGGCAGAGGCTACATTTATTTATGGAAATCTAAGCAAACACTCTGGGCAAAAAGTGACTATTACAGTGCTTGGTATCAGAAAATCATAGGCATTTGAACAAAAATCTGGCTAAAAATAGGAAATCTTCCTGTCAAATAGTAATGTTTTATTGTACTATTGTTAATTGTTCTAGTCCCAGTCCCTGAATATATTATAGATATAGACATTTTAAAGGCTATGCAGTTGCAGCTGCATGACAGGAAGTTTGCTTTTGAAGTAAAATTTGTGAAAGTTAATCCACTTGTGATAGGAAAATTAAACATGAAACTTGTTGAAATCCCTAGAGCTACAAAAACAATCCATGTGAAGTAATACAGAATCCCAGGGGAACTCAAGATATAATCCTGGGACCATCCAGCTTGAGTTTACGTGGTGTACAGGTAAGTAATGAGGTAATGGATGTTGATTACTGAGGTGAAATTAGTGTGATTTTATAGAAGCATTGAGAATTCAGGAGGGAGAGAAGATAGAATAATTGCTAGTCTTGTCATACCAAAAATCACCCTAGCTAAAGGAGAGGCTCCTACACTCCTGACTGTATAAGGTCCTGAGGTTTTGGACACTCAGATGGAGCAAAGTATGTGTAAAACATCCCAAGATTCTCCCACACCAGCTGAAGTAATTATGGCACCGGGTGCAACTCAGTATCAGTACACCCCAGCCAATAATGTGTACTAACGTGAGTAATTTCTATCTCCTATTAGGCTCGGATCCCAATAAATCCTCATCGGATATCTTGTGGTGCTGCTATTGTGAGCCCTATCCACCCCCCAGCTGGTCCGAGAACAACCTAAGTCGAGGAGCAAGAGAGTGGGAGAGAGATCTATGGAGAACGAAGGAGAACATGTGGCTGCACCTAGCTCGAGTACTGAATGTGACAGACTTTTGCCTGAAAAATGTATATTCCAGCAATATCCTGGAAACTTGTTTGGTCGCTGTACCAACTCCTGTTGCAGTATGGACTCAACTGTTATGCATACAGTTAAATGATACAGAATTAACGGAAAATGATTTACTTATGCATGCGGACTGGATAAGTCCTTATTATGCTTGTTTGAACTGCCCCACTTACAGTGATTTAGAAGAAAATATGATCAGAATATCAACTGGGTGTCACGGGTGCACCCGCGATCGCTGTCTCGGATCGCGGGCGTACCCGTGTTGCTGCTGCTGCCCCCGGTCCCGGGTCCCGCTCACCTTCCCTGGCTCCCGCGATGTCCTCCCTGGCTCCCGCAGCTCGGCGCACGCGTCCCCGTCTCCTAGGGCGCGCGCGCGCCGTCACTCTTAGATTTAAAGGGCCAGCGCGCCAATAATTGGCGCTGGCCTGCTATAAGTTTCTTCCCCTTCCTGTGACCCTTGCCGGATCTTTGTGCCTCATAGCCTTAGAGAAAGCTTCCAAGCGAGTATTCCTGCGTTCCTGTGTTTTCCTGCGTTTTCCTGCGTTCCTGTGTATTCCTGCGTTCCTGTGTGTCTCCGCTCCCAAGTCCTGTGTTTCCCGTGTTCCTCCGTGTTGCTGTGTTCCTGTGCCTGTGTTCCCGTCCCCTTCTGCCTGGACCTCCTGTTGCTGACCCCGGACTTGGACCTGACGTTGCATCTCTGCCGCCTGCCCTGACCCTGTGCCTGGACCTGTCTACGAGATTGTCATCCGCTAAGGTACCTCAACCTCGGCTGCCACCGTGGGCTAGTCACACCTGGGAACGACCTAGTGGTATCCTGCCGCATCAAGTCCAACCCGCTTTGCGGCGGGCTCTGGTGAATACCAGGTGCCGCTAGGCTCCGGTTCCGGGTGTTGGCTAGTTACATCTCCCGCGGTGGTCCAGAGGATCCACTGATCCTGACAGTAAGATCCGGCCATGGATCCCGCCGAGGTTCCGCTTCCTACTCGTCCCAACTTTGCCGCCATTGTGGTCCAGCAATCCCGGGAGATTGCCGCTCAGCGTGAACAGCTGGATCAAGTCACCACCATGCTGCAACAGCTGCTAGCCACCCAGCAACAGCAACAGGCTCCTGTGCCCGCTCCAGCGACCCCTGCCGTTCCGGTCTGTCCTCCTGCCGCTGAACCCCGACTTCGGCTGTCTATGCCCAGCAAGTTTGACGGAGACCCCAAGGATTGCCGGGGCTTTATAACTCAGTGCTCTCTGCAAATAGAGCTCATGCCTTCGCAATTTGTCTCGGGGGGGTCTAAGGTGGCATTCTTCGTCAGTCTCCTCTCCGGGAAAGCTCTGGCCTGGGCTACCCCTCTTTGGGATAGAGGCGACCCAGTCACGACTACTCTCACGGCTTTTCTGGCAGAGTTCCGGGCCGTATTTGAGGAACCTGCACGGGCCTCTTCTGCCGAGACTGCTTTACTGAACCTGCGCCAAGGCAGCTCGTCTGTGGGAGAGTATGCCCTCATCGCTACCTTTAAGAAGGGACTCTCTGCGCAGGTTAAGGACGCTCTGGCTGCTCGGGACCTGCCGTCAACTCTGAGTGGTCTTATCACTCTGGCCACTCGGATTGATGTTCGGTTCAAGGAACGCGCCGAGGAACTCCGCACCGAGCACCCTCAAGCCCGGGTAAGACATTTTCCTCGCCTGGCTCCTGCCTTTCAAAGACCTCTCCAGCCTTCGCCTGAATTGTCTGCTGAGGAACCTATGCAGGTGGACAGAATTCGGCTCTCTCTACAGGAGCGTTCAAGACGACGACAGGAGAACCTCTGTCTGTACTGTGCCAGCCCAGAGCACTTCATCAGTTCCTGTCCTGTCCGTCCTCAATGTCCGGGAAACGCCAGCACCTAGGCTTCTTGGGAGAAGTGTCCCTAGTTGTAAGTACAGCTTCTCCACGTCTGACTCTTCCCGTGCTCCTCAGCGCTGGCACCGGTACCCAGATCCAGGTTTCTGCCTTCCTGGATTCAGGCTCTACAGCGAACTTTGTGGATGCAGCCTTGGTCTCTAAGCATCACTTCCTGGTGGTTCGTCTCGAGAAGCCATTGTCCATTGCCTCGGTCAATGGTCAGATTCTCTCCGTGCCCATCTGGTTTCGCACGGAGCCCCTGCTTCTGCAAGTTGGTGCCCTACATCAAGAGAGACTTTCTTTTTTTGTGCTGCCCCAAAGCACATCTGCTCTACTGCTGGGTCTCCCCTGGCTGCAGCTTCATGCCCCTGTTCTGGACTGGTCTTCTGGAGAGATTCTCCGTTGGGGTCCGGATTGTTCCTCACATTGCATGCAGGTCCTTCATCCACTGCCTGTCAGGACTTCTACGTTGTCTCACAAATCCCTGCAGAGACTTCCCGATCCGTATATGGACTTCGCAGATGTGTTTTCCAAGAGACAAGCTGAGACACTACCTCCACATCGTTCCTATGATTGCCCTGTGGATCTCCTTCCGGGTGCTACTCTCCCCAGAGGTAGGGTCTATCCGCTTTCTGTTCCTGAGATGGCTGCTATGTCTGAATACATCAAGGAGAATCTTAAGAGGGGTTTCATACGCAAGTCCTCCTCTCCGGCTGGTGCAGGATTCTTCTTTGTCACCAAGAAAGACGGCTCCTTACGTCCCTGTATAGACTATCGTGGGCTTAATAAGATCACTGTTAAAAACCGATACCCCTTGCCGTTGATCACGGAACTCTTTGATCGCCTGCGCGGCGCCAAGGTGTTCTCCAAACTGGATCTTCGGGGTGCTTACAATCTCATCCGGATCCGCAAAGGTGACGAGTGGAAGACGGCGTTTAATACCCGGGATGGGCATTTTGAATATTTAGTAATGCCCTTTGGACTGTGTAATGCCCCTGCTGTCTTTCAAGAATTTGTTAATGACATTTTCCGGGACCTCCTCTATACATGTGTCGTGGTCTACCTGGATGACATCCTGGTGTACTCTCCGGACCTTGAATCCCACCAGAGACACGTACGCCAAGTTCTGGATCGACTTCGTGCCAACCATCTCTACGCCAAACTGGAGAAATGCCAGTTTCACCAGCACAGTCTTCCATTTCTTGGTTAAATAATTTCCGACAAAGGCCTCCAAATGGATCCCGCAAAACTGTCTGCAGTTCTTCAGTGGCCTCGCCCAGAGGGCCTCCGAGCCATACAGAGGTTCCTGGGGGTTCCTGGGGTGCAAATTATTATCGACAGTTTATTCCCCATTTTTCCACTGTGGTGTCTCCCATCGTGGCCCTCACTAAGAAGGGTGCCAATCCACGTTCCTGGTCTCCTACAGCTGAAGAGGCCTTCTCCAAGTTAAAGTCCGCTTTTGCCTCAGCTCCAGGGCGCGCGCGCCGTCACTCTTAGATTTAAAGGGCCAGCGCGCCAATAATTGGCGCTGGCCTGCTATAAGTTTCTTCCCCTTCCTGTGACCCTTGCCGAATCTTTGTGCCTCATAGCCTTAGAGAAAGCTTCCAAGCGAGTATTCCTGCGTTTCTGTGTTTTCCTGCGTTCCTGTGTATTCCTGCGTTCCTGTGTGTCTCCGCTCCCAAGTCCTGTGTTTCCCGTGTTCCTCCGTGTTGCTGTGTTCCTGTGCCTGTGTTCCCGTCCCCTTCTGCCTGGACCTCCTGTTGCTGACCCCGGACTTGGACCTGACGTTGCATCTCTGCCGCCTGCCCTGACCCTGTGCCTGGACCTGTCTACGAGATTGTCATCCGCTAAGGTACCTCGACCTCGGCTGCCACCATGGGCTAGTCACACCTGGGAACGACCTAGTGGTATCCTGCCGCAGCAAGTCCAACCCGCTTTGCGGCGGGCTCTGGTGAATACCAGGTGCCGCTAGGCTCCGGTTCCGGGTGTTGGCTAGTTACATCTCCCGCGGTGGTCCAGAGGATCCACTGATCCTGACACTGGGGCTATAACTGATGCAGAATTATGCTTTGAATTTACATGTGACAAAACACACATTCCAGCTTGTAATAAATTTTTTCAGCACACCCCTGCACAACCCCCAGAACAAACACCAGAACACACTGATGAGCAGGGACAAAGCGCTGAACAAAATAAATCCACAGGTGCACACACCGAACCTAAGGCAGTGGTACAGAAAAGTTTGCCAAAAATTTGTGATAGAACTGACAAGGATTGTCATCTTCTAAGAGCCGGACGGCGAATGCAGTGTAACAGAACAATGATTGTCCCATCATTAGACTCACATGTACCCCTGCCCCCAGGTTGGGTTTTAGCTTGTAGCAATAACAGTTACACTTATTTACCTGCCAATGTGACCGGAGGTCAATGTGCATTATCCCGTTTAACTTTAACTATGGTCCCTCCACCACCTGAGCGTGCCTTACGTATATCACCTGAGCATGTTCTGAGAAAGAGAGACACTATACCACTGCCCGAAGACTGTTATTATGATGTAACCCTCCTGTCAGCAGCAGAATATATAAGTCTGGCTGTATCACCACTAGGAGTGCCCGGCTTAGCCGTAAATAATCAAAGAACACTAGCACACATGGCTTGCTTTATGATAAGAAATATAAATATCACTAGTGCTTTTATAGAGGATATTTTGCTAGATTTACATTCATATAAGAAGGCTATATTACAAAATAGAGCCGCTATAGATTACCTGTTACTCAAACACGTTCACGGATGTGAAAGTTTTGCAGGATTGTGTTGCTTTAATATATCTGATCATTCAGAAGATGTTCATGGTAAATTACAGCAACTGCATGAAATGATTACCCATATAAAACAAGATGTAAATCAAGGGTGGTGGGATTGGCTATTAGCCTTCCTACCAGATTTTGGATATCTCCGACAAATTGTCGGAATTATAATTTGCATAATATCTCTCTTAATTATAAGTTGCTGTTGTCTCCAATGCATTCCATCCTTATGTGCTATGTTCAAACCCACTAAGCGCCAGCATATAAAGGTAGCTTATGGTGCATATAAGGTGACCTGATCTGTCTAGGGTGGAATGTAATGGAAAACCAAAATGAAGTCGAAGATACAACATGTCTTCTCTATAAAAGACAGTTCATGTAACCTTATTTCAACTATGAATGAACCCAAGTTGCAACATAGCTTATCCTCATTTGACACTGTTATATATATATCACATATTTCCTGTATGCGTCCAACTTTTGGGATGCTTTCCAGAGGAAATTGGCCACTTCCATGGGAAACTATACCATTGGGAGGATGACGGGAAACACATGTGCATACACATGTTTTTCCACATAGTTTGGTGACGCAGACATAGGGTATAAAAACTCGGGACTATCACCTAGCGGCAGACTATAGGATAGAACAGAAGAGAATACAATAGACTTACAGAATAGATTTGAAAGCTAGCTATATACTGTTGCAGTTTGTTTCTCTGTGGGACGCCTGGAGAACAAACTTGATGTTACCTGTCAATACCTGTCATTCTACTGCTTGGTGATAGTCCGTGAAGATCCCTACATGCCGGAAGGTCATCAATGATGCTGGACAGTGTTGTAAGTTGATAAGCCCGTGAAGATTTGTGTGCCGGAGCTCATCAATGAAAGTTGAAAGTGTTGTGAGTATTACATTTTATTTAACTCTTTATGTACTTTTGTATTGCAATAAACCTTTTTAAATATTGTTGACTGTGTAATTTTTCTTGTTCTATAACACGAAATCCAAAGAACCTGTTTCTCTTTGAAACACATGTGTATATATGTATATACTGTGTATATGTGTATATTTTGGGGCACATTTACTTACCCGGTCCATTCGCGTTCCAGCGGCGGTCCTGCGCCCAATGTCCACCAGGTGTCGCTGCTGCGCCGAAGTCCGCCGAGGTGCCCCGGAGTTCATCGTCTTCATCGTGGTGCATGTGAGTATGGCCTGTGCGACCAATTTTTTTTAAAAAATGCGGCGGTTTTTCCGAATCCGTCGGGTTATCGTTCGGCCACGCCCCCCGATTTCCGTCGCATGCATGCCAGCGCCGATGCGCCACAATCCGATCCCGTGCGCCAAAATCTCAGGGCAATTCAGGGGAAATCGGAGCAAATCGGAAATATTCAGGTAACACGTCGGGAAACCGCGAATCGGGCCCTTAGTAAATGACCCCCATTGTGTATTACTGGATATATGCATATACTGTGTATATATGCATATACTGTGTATATGTGTATATATGTATATACTGTGTATATGTGTATATATTGTGTATTATTGGATATATGCATATACTGTGTATATATATGTATATACTGGGTATATATGTATATACTGTGTATATGTGTATATATATTGTGTATTATTGGATATATGCATATACTGTGTATATATGTATATACTGTGTATATGTGTATATTTTGGGGCACATTTACTTACCCGGTCCATTCGCGTTCCAGCGGCAGTCCTGCGCCCAATGTCCACCAGGTGTCGCTGCTGCGCCGAAGTCCGCCGAGGTGCCCCGGAGTTCATCGTCTTCATCGTGGTCCATGTGAGTATGGCCTGTGCGACCAATTTTTTTTTTTAAATGCGGCGGTTTTTCCGAATCCGTTGGGTTATCGTTCGGCCACGCCCCCCGATTTCCGTCGCATGCATGCCAGCGCCGATGCGCCACAATCCGATCCCGTGCGCCAAAATCCCGGGGCAATTCAGGGGAAATCGGAGCAAATCGGAAATATTCGGGTAACACGTCAGGAAACCGCGAATCGGGCCCTTAGTAAATGACCCCCATTGTGTATTACTGGATATATGCATATACTGTGTATATATGTATATACTGTGTATATGTGTATATTTTGGGGCACATTTACTTACCCGGTCCATTCGCGTTCCAGCGGCGGTCCTGCGCCCAATGTCCACCAGGTGTCGCTGCTGCGCCGAAGTCCGCCGAGGTGCCCCGGAGTTCATCGTCTTCATCGTGGTGCATGTGAGTATGGCCTGTGCGACCAATTTTTTTTTTTAAATGCGGCGGTTTTTCCGAATCCGTTGGGTTATCGTTCGGCCATGCCCCCCGATTTCCGTCGCATGCATGCCAGCGCCGATGCGCCACAATCCAATCCCGTGCGCCAAAATCCCGGGGCAATTCAGGGGAAATCGGAGCAAATCGGAAATATTCGGGTAACACGTCGGGAAACCGCAAATCGGGCCCTTAGTAAATGACCCCCATTGTGTATTACTGGATATATGCATATACTGTGTATATATGCATATACTGTGTATATGTGTATATATGTATATACTGTGTATATGTGTATATATTGTGTATTATTGGATATATGCATATACTGTGTATATACTGTGTATATATGTATATACTGTGTATTATTGGATATATCCATATACTGTGTATATGTGTATATACTGTGTATATGTGTATATACTGTGTATAATCACGAAAATAGAAAGCACTCCAAGACGTCCAGCATTAGGTGAAAAAAATGTTCTTCTTTATTCCATGTTTAAAAAGTTCAACAAAGTACAACGACATTTCGGCTCGCTTGGAGCCTTTTTCAAACATGGAATAAAGAAGAACATTTTTTTCACCTACTACTGGACGTCTTGGAGTGCTGCCTGTATTCGTGATTATATATTGTGTGTGCTGTTTGTATTTTCCTTGAGTATATACTGTGTATATACTGTGTATATATGCATCTACTGTATTTCTACCCACACATATTTATATAAGCATATATATGTGCACATTTAAATATATGCACATATATGATGTATGTGTGTTTTTGCATATGCTGTGTATATTCTGTATGTATATGTTGCATGTGTGTATATGGCGTTTTTATACTGCATGTATGTGTATATATGGTCAGTGTATACTGTATGTGTGTTTAACCCCTTAAGGACGCAGGGTTTTTTCGCTCATTTCTTGCTCTCCACCATCAAAAATCCATAACTTTTTCAATTTTACGTGTACAGACCTGTGTGAGGGCTTATTTTGTGCGTAACAAATTTTACTTTCCTGTAATGTTATTTACCGTATATTCCGGCGTATAAGACGACCTGGTGTATAAGACGACCCCCCTACTTTCCTGTTTAAAATATAGAGTTTAAGATATATTCGCCGTATAAGACTACCCCTTTTCCAACGCATACAGTAGTATACAGCACAGCCCCCAGTAGTATACAGCACAGCCCCCAGTAGTATACAGCACAGCCCCCAGTAGTATACAGCATTGCCCCCAGTAGTATACAGCACTGCCCCCAGTAGTATACAGCACTGCCCCCAGTAGTATACAGCACAGCCCCCAGTAGTATACAGCACAGCCCCCAGTAGTATACAGCACTGCCCCCAGTAGTATACAGCACTGCCCCCAGTAGTATACAGCCCAGCCCAGCATTAAAAAAAAAAAAAATAAACTTATATACTCACCCCGATGCTCCCCCGATGTCCGCGCCGTCTTCTTTCTTCTGCCGGGCGCCGCCATTGATCTTCCCCGGCAGGCGCCTAGTATGACGCGCCGCTGCTGACGTCATACTGGGTGCCGACCCGGGGGAAGGACATGGCGGCGCCCAGCAGAAGACGGCGCGGAAGACTGAAGACAGCACAGCGCGGACATCGGGGCCAACGGAGGGTGAGTATGCACCCCGATGCCTTTTTGAGGCTGCCGGCAGCTTTTTGAGGCTGCCGGCAGCCATCGCTGTGCAAACACCCGCGATCGGTGCTAGCAATATGCAGCAAAGACTTACCGGCTATGGAGAGGGCTCAGCCCGTGAGCCCTCTCCATGCACCGGGACCCGCCGTATAAGACGATTACCGGCGTATAAGACGACCCCAGAGAAGACAGAAGATTTTTCTGTCTTCAGAAGTCGTCTTATACGCCGGTATATACGGTATTTTAACATGGCCAGTACTGCGAAGCTGAAAAAAATTACAAATGTGGAAAAATTTTTAAAAAACGGCATGTGCGTCACGTTCTTGTGGGCTCAGTTTTTACGACTTTCACTCTGCGCTCCAAATAACACCTCAGCTTTATTCTTTGGTTTAGTGCGATCGCGGTGACACCAAATTTATATAGGTTTTATTGTGTTTTAATACATTTTCAAAAATTAAACGAATGTGTACAAAAAAGAAAAAAAAATTTGCCATCTTCTGAAGCTAATAACTTTTTCATACTTTGGCGCACGGAGCTTTGTGAGGTGTCATTTTTTGCGAAATAACCAACGTTTTCATTGCTACCATTTTAAAGTCTGTGCGACATTTTGATAATTTTTTATTCCATTTTTTGGAATGTGTAAAAGTCGCATTTCGGACATTTGGGCACCATTTCCCGCCTCGGAGGTCACCGCCGGCCGTAACCGTTTTTATATTTTGATAGATCGGGCATTTTGGGATGCGGCGATACCTAATGTGTCTGTGATTTTTACTGTTTATTATGTTTTATATCAGTTCTAGGGAAAAACTTTTTTAAAAATTTTTTTTTTCACTATATCTTAGACCATCTAGGGTACATTAACCCTAGATAGTCAGATCGTTCCTACCATATACTGCAATACTTCTGTATTGCAATATATGGCATTTTTGCAGCTCATTCATTACAATGAGCCACTGGCTCATTGTAACGAATCTGCAGAAGACATTAAGCCTCGGGTCAAACGAAGACCTGAGGCTACCATGGCAACCGATCGCCGCCACCCAATGACGTTCGGGGGCGCGGCGAACGGAATAAAGATGGCAGCGCCCGCGCGCCGCCGTTTCTTAAATGCCGCTGGCGACTTTGCCGGCGGCAACGGACGGGTTAATAGCCGCAAGCACCGACCGCGGTTATTAGCGGTGTGGGTTTGCTGCAATATGCAACAACCCCCACCTCTGTATGAAGAGGTCTCAGCCCGTGAGCCCACTACATACATTCCTTATACCTCTGCGCCGTAGAGCTACGGCGCAGAGCGTTAAGGGGTTAATATATATATATATATATATATATATATATATATATATATATATATAAAATATAATGTGTATGCAGTATGTGTGATTTTTATATACAGTTTGTGTGTGCATAAATGTGTGTGTATATGTGTATACTTGTATGTATATAGGTGCGAGTATATGAGTGTAGAAATTTGTGTGTATATAAGTATATAAATGTATGTATATATGAGTGTAGAAATGTGTCTAATTGTATAAACATCTCTGTATAAGGGTACATTCACAAGAACGTGTGCCGGTCGTATATCTGGCTGCAAATGATACTTCCCTCATAGGCATCTATAGCACCTGGGCTCGGTACAGTGAGCACAACGAGTACTCACTGTTTCGAGCCGTGGCCGCAAAAGAGAGAGAGCGTATCTATGGCTGTAAGAATGACCATGTGGCTCTATTCTCTATGGAGAGGGGAGGGGTGAGCAGTGATCACCTCTCCTCCTCTCCAGCACGCCAGACATGTGCCTGCCACGCTATAGCCGGGCGCGCACACGTTTATGTGAATGCAGCCTAAATATGTAAATATTTTTAGGGGGAAAGGGAATGTGCAAATCTGCTATGGGGCCCAGCCTCTCCTAGTTACGCCTCTGGCTTTGGGGTATAATGGGATCCATGTATAATAAATATCTGAGAGATTGTATGGGACATATTTTTAGTGATGTGTTTAACCATCGCAAGTGCAACAATCCACCCTTCCATGGATAGATCAGGTATCTTTTATTTATTTTATATACACACGCCATTAAACCCTTCCACCCTAGTTTGCCACTTAAGAAGAGATTTAGTGGGTGTTCTTCTACTATAAGTCACAACAATGAATTATCCTCTTCTAGACATATTATATGTCCACTTAGTAAAGGAAAATCTCTTATACCACAATTATGATCCAATCGATTGCACCTATAACTAGACAACACTAGGTGGCGGTAGAGTGTTAAAAAATAATCTTTTATTTAGAATTTTAACTTTAAAAGATATAAAGCATAGGTTTTTTCATTTAGTTTAAGGCATACCAATAAATTATCACAAAAAAGTTCAGGGGGGTACAGCACAAACATTGGTTTTAAAAACTTAGAACAGATAGAAAAAAGTATTGAAAGATTAAAAACTTAATGCACTAAACTAGAGAGACTAGCTGGAGAATATGAAATAAAATACCTATTGCATCCTTATTTGCCCGGCCACACAAAGATTAGATTGCACCAATATCTTAATATTTTCCTTGTTGCTACAAAGTCCCTATCTCAGCAACACATCATATTTTTTACCTTTCTTTTTGGTGCAGCATTAAATGGCGAAGCCGTAGGCGAAACGCGCGTCGAGGTTGAGACCTTGATGCTGGAGACCGGCACATTAAGTTTTTAATCTTTCAATACTTTTTTCTATCTGTTCTAAGTTTTTAAAACCAATGTTTGTGCTGTACCCCCCTGAACTTTTTTGTGATAATTTATTGGTATGCCTTAAACTAAATGAAAAAACCTATGCTTTATATCTTTTAAAGTTAAAATTCTAAATAAAAGATTATTTTTTAACACTCTACCGCCACCTAGTGTTGTCTAGTTATAGGTGCAATCGATTGGATCATAATTGTGGTATAAGAGATGTTCTTCTACTATGAACTTTTCTCTTTTTACATATTCTTTATAGGCACAACTGAGTTGTACATAAAAATAGCAATGCTTTATACTTAGATTAAAATCTTCAGCCAAATCCTCAAAAGATTTTGATACTCCCTGATTTGTGAATCCCCACAGTGGTGATATATCTAGGTAACCTTTATAATGCAACTTATCTTTAGTTTTTTCCCAAATCCAATGCATTAACTTAAACATAGGGTCTCGTGTTTTAAATTCTTTTTTTTTAAAAACCCACCCGTTTCTAATGGTGACCAAATGTTGTAAACATCCACATTTTATTTTTGCCCCCCCCCTCCCTCGAATCACCCAGCATTTGCATGCTCCACCATTGCCTCAAGATTTTTTTTTGGTTTGACCTCCCGGGCATGAACCCTGACTGATCATTATGTAATACTGTCCTGACTACTTTCAGTAGCCTTGTTGCTAAGATTTTAGCTAGCACCCCCACACCAAGTCTCACTGCAGTCATCACCCTGACCTGGAGCCGGACACGTTGTGAAGGCCTTCCACAGGGAAGCACAGCCCCCATCTTGGGAGCAGGAGGAGCAGATCCAGGACGGCTCCCAGGCCACATCAGAGGCTCCCGGTGCATACACCTTTGACCTTGGATGTTCACCTTGGATGTTCACTGTGCCGCTGCCACAGTGAGTAGCGCCCAAGGGCAAGGACATAATGGAGATAGTTCCTCAGCATCTTGAGGGGCCGGGGAAAGAAGCAAGGTAACAGCTTATGGGGATAGAAGTATAACACCTCCCTCCTCCCACAGGTCAACAAAACGGGCTATGTTGCCTACAGAGGGAACAGCCATGACGGTGGCAGGGGCCCAATGAAGAACCACAGCACCAAGCCAAGCACGAGACTGCTCTTTTCCTGGCTCCCCTATGCCAGACCTATCGGGCCCCCCCACTGCAGATGCGTTTTATCCTTCCAGGGATCATTCCCCTGGGGCCAGCATGCTTTTCCCCCTCCTTTGGGGACTTTTATCCTTCAAGTGATGCACTTTTTATGACAAGAGCCAATGGCGGACATCAGTGATCTGCAAACACACATTGTCGCTATCCCAACTAGGGATGACATGGAAGCTTATGTGAACAGTTTAGAAGCGCCTTACAGAGTGGAAATAGCTAATCTGCATTCTGAGGTTCCGGTCATTGAAGAGCGGGTGACAGCCACTGAACATGCTACAACAACTACTACCTCCCGATTTAATCGCCACAAAGAGATCTTGGCCATGCACTCTACAACTTCAATATCTGGCAGATTCCATTGATGCGGAAAACCGAGGAGGAGGAGTAATATAAGGGTGAGGCCTCCCTGAATGCATTGAATCCCGTCACCTGGATGTTAATGAAACCCTGGGGGTGTCTCCAGATACTCCTCTGGCACTTGATCGAGCACATAGATCCCTGGGGCCCTAAGCCTCTTGAAAACGAGAGGCCTAAAGATGTAATTTGTAGGGTACACAGATACCAATTGAAAGACAACATCATGAGAGCAGTGAGAGAGAGACCCCCCCAAGTTTCCAAGATCACCCTATTCAACTTCTCCCGGACCTCTCCCGCCTCCCTACTGAAGCGCAGAGCCATGCGCCCCCTGCTGGCAGTCCTCCAAGATCGTCATCTGCTGTACTCATGGGGCTTCCCATTCGGCTTGCAAGTCCAACAGGTGGGTAGGACATTTATTCTCCAGCACCCGGACAACCTCCCGGCCCTGATCAGAGACCTTGCCCTTTCTCTGATTGAAATCCAGGACTAGCCGACCCTCCCCACGCTCCCTCCTGGAGAAAGATGGGGCAGAGATAAAGAGGAAGGTACTGATCATAACAAAGCTCTGTGATAACCTGGTTTGATTGTTTACTAGCTTATGCCGTTCCAGGCCTTATGCAATTGCTAACCAATATGTAGCCTTGTTCCAATGCCTTCGATTTTCATTATTTTTTCAGTTCAAATTCAGCTTAAGGTGGGAGGTTGGGCCAGAGGGGAGCTGCCTTCGGGGAAAGCTCGCTTCCCCTTGGGGTGCCTTTGATTTTGCTGGCTGGAGTGGGAGGTGGTTAGACCTTACTGGTCCTTAATCCCACCAGTGTTTTCACAGTTAGGTGGTACATAGTACCTGACTGTTGTGCTTATTCATCTGTTTCCTTGTTTGTTACGTCTATATAGTCCCTGTCACCCTCCCACGTCCCTAGTGTTACTTACCCTATATGTACACGCCTATATGTATCGAGGGATGCTGTGATTTTCTATGAAACTGTGGGGACACCTGATTACCTTGGCCTCTCTATACCTCCCCAATAAGGGACAGATTGCTGCCTGTCGCTCAATTGTAGCCAAACTGCGGGAATTTTCCAAAGGGGTGACTAACATTGTCATGGATCCTAGTGCTGTTCTTCCCGCAAATCCCCGTAGCTCCTTCCCAAATGTGTTCCCTGCAACGTGCCGTACACGACACACAACTGGTAGATGTGTGGCATATTCTGAACTCAGTGCATTTAGGCATGTAGACATGGTCAAGACAATCTCCTGGAGTTCAAACCGAGCATCAGTATGGGGAAGAAAGGTGATTTGAGTGCCTTTGAACGTAGCATGGTTGTTGGTGCCAGAAGGGCTGGTCTGAGTATTTCAGAAACTGCTGATCTACTGGGATTTTCATGCACAACCATCTCTAGGGTTTACAGAGAATGGTCCGAAAAAGAAAAACATCCAGTGAGCGGCAGTTCTGTGGGCGGAAATGCCTTGTTGATGCCAGAGGTCAGAGGAGAATGGGCAGACTGGTTCGAGCTGATAAAAAGGCAACAGTGACTCAAATCGCCACCCGTTACAACCAAGGTAGACAGAAGAGCATCTCTGAATGCACAGTATGTCGTACTTTGAGGCAGATGGGCTACAGCAGCAGAAGATCACATCGGGTGCCACTCCTTTCAGCTAAGAACAGGAAACTGAGGCTACAATTTGCACAAGCTCATCGAAATTGGACAATAGAAGATTGGAAAAACGTTGCTTGGTCTGATGAGTCTCGATTTCTGCTGCGACATTCGGATGGTAGGGTCAGAATTTGGCGTCAACAACATGAAAGCATGGATTCATCCTGCCTTGTATCAACGGTTCAGGCTGGTGGCGGTGGTGTCATGGTGTGGGGAATATTTTCTTGGCACTCTTTGGCCCCTTGGTACCAATTGAGCATTGTTGCAATGCCACAGCCTACCTGAGTATTGTTGCTGACCATGTCCCTCCCTTTATGACCACAATGTACCCAACATCTGATGGCTACTTTCAGCAGGATAATGCACCATGTCATAAAGCTGGAATCATCTCAGACTGGTTTCTTGAACATGACAATGAGTTCACTGTACTCAAATAGCCTCCACAGTCACCAGACCTCAATCCAATAGAGCATCTTTGGGATGTGGTGGAACGGGAGATTCGCATCATGGATGTGCAGCCGACAAATATGCAGCAACTGTGCGATGCCATCATGTCAATATGGACCAAAATCTCTGAGGAATGCTTCCAGCACCTTGTTAAATCTATGCCACGAAGAATTGAGGCAGTTCTGAAGGCAAAAGGGGGTCGAACCCGTTACTAGCATGGTGTACCTAATAAAGTGGCCGGTGAGTGTATATAGTTATCTCTGCACTAGCCTTGCCCCACAGACTCTAAGTAATAGTGGGACAGTGGAGGTGCTAACAGGTAATATACATGTGCCTAACCTGTACCAATATACAAAAAGGGATTGAAATGAAAACATCTAGCACCAACTCACACTGTACACCAGATATACAGTAAAAAAGTTTTTTGGATCTAAAACTGGAACATATGAGTAGCATACAATTCTATGTTCAAAATAGGAGAACGTATAGGATCTGCAACATAAAGAAATATATATCATATATACTCGAGTTTAAGCCTAGATTTTCAGCACACAAAACTCAACTTATACTCGAGTAAAAAAAATATAGGTTTTACCAGGTTTTTTTGGTAAAATTAGGGGCTCGAGTATATACGGTACCTAAATCTTTGCTTAAATTCTATGATGTATACTATGTGAACTAAGTAAACATCTCATTAAATGCGTTTAAGATCATAGGCTGGGTGAGGTGTAGGGTGGCACTGAAGTGCCCAAGTGCCTACCTCTACAAAAAGTGTGAAACTGTTCAGCATATAAAAAATCGTTGACCAAGCATCTCCTGCAGGCAGCCAAAACAATACTCCCAAGGAAATGGAAATCTGAATCCCCTCCTACAATAAGTGAGTGGTTTGGGGAAATAGCCTTGACGCACAGAATGGAAGAACTTATTGCTCAATCGCCAAAGGACCGCACACGATTCTCAAAAACCTGGTACCAATGGCAGCAGTTTGTGAGCTCACCGCTCTATCGTACATTACAAGATTAGACTCTCTGTGGAAGTGATGCAGCTGGGAAATGCTCCACCTACCCCTCCCTTACGCCACCACCTGAACCCCCAGTCCCCACCCTTCCCTCCTCCCAATCCTGGCTTACCTAAGAATCCTTTCCTCTCTCTATTCTTTTCCCCCTACATCCCCCCCCCCAACCACTATCTCTATTTTTACTTCAACTATAGATTTACGCTTATTAGCGTGTGAAACAAATGCCTCACCACACTTATGGTGAATGTTCTGCACGCCATATGCGATGGTTCCTATTTCTCCTACTATTTCCGTTGCTTTCAAACCTGAATGTTTGTTTATATGTTATTTATGCATGCCCCAAAGGCAATTAATGCATAACCTTCTGTTATACTGTACAAGTTTCAATTTATTCAATAAAGCTTTGAATGATAAAAAAAAAAAGTGTGAAACTGATTGAAAATGATGAAAAATGTATAAAAATAGCATGGATTATAAAATATGGATTGTAAAATAATAAAATCATATATGTTCGTGAAAAAGTCCAGAGAGCGAATTCTTTGTACTTCATATGCTTTTTGTAGACAAATGAAAATAAAAACATAAAAAATTGTTGTAATATTGAGCTTTCTATTTGTCAGGGAGGTATGATGTTATACCAAATCAGACTGAGAATCAGAATCTTGCTTTATGCAACATTAGTTGTGTATCATTTCGGCAAGCTCAGAAAATGGGCCACATTTACTTGCCCGGTCCTGTCGTGATCCCCGATACGGACGGTCCGGCGCGATTCACCAACAACGTGTGCCCTAGATCCTGCAACTGTCGCTTCCCCACTGAGGTCCGGCCGAGTTCACCTTCTTCTTCCCGGTGTATGTGAGTGCATGTCTTGCGACACAATTTGCGATGTTAAATCCTACGCGTTGTCAGAATCCGTCAGATCGTCCAACAGCACACCCTCCGATTTGTCTCACGTAAAAGCTGCCACCAATGCGCCAAAAAACGATCTCATGCGCCAAAAACCCCTGTTAAATGCGGCACAATGCGGAAATCGTCGAGAAACCCGACGAAAATGTGGTCCGCGGGCCTTAGTAAAAGAGCCAGAATGAGCTCAGAGCTCATGTAAGGCCCAGATACATGGATGGTGAACAGTCACATAGGAGAAATAGTGGCTGTGGTGGAAATGTCACTTCTATATGGTGATAATAAACAACAAATATATTGTAAGCTGTTTTCTCCTACTAAATATGGGGACTCACGTTTTGTCGACCACTTTCATGTGCTTTCATCTGCATGTGAAAAAGTAAAACGTCGAGGTAAAAACCTGTGGCTCCATAACAATCGCGGTACTCTATTACAAGAAGAAAACACATGAAAGAGGTCGACAAAACGTGAGTCCCCATATTTAGAAGAAGAAAACAGCTTACAATATATTTGTTGTTTATTATCACCATATAGAAGTGACATTTCCATCACAGCCACTATTTCTGCTATATGACTGTCCACCATCCATGTATCTGGGCCTTACGTGACCTCTGAGCACATTATCTGAGCTTGCCGAAATGATACACAACTAATGTTGCAACAAGCACCATTACCGAGTTGAGATTAAAGATTGTCATTACAATTGATACCGCAACATTTATATCCTGAACGGGCAGATTCTGATTCATAGTCTTATTTGGAACAACATACCTCTCCCTGACAAATATTATGCTTTTATTTTCATTTGTCTACAAGAAGCATATGAAGTACAAAGAATTCGCTCTCTGGACTTTTTCACGAACATATATGATTTTATGATTTTACAATCCATATTTTATAATCTATGCTATTTTTATATATTTTTCTTCATTTTCAATCAGTTTCACACTTTTTGTAGAGG
This sequence comes from Engystomops pustulosus, assembly GCF_040894005.1. NCBI lineage: Eukaryota > Metazoa > Chordata > Amphibia > Anura > Leptodactylidae > Engystomops > Engystomops pustulosus. The sequence continues at coordinate 125,531,418 of NC_092415.1, read as the reverse complement.
TGGGCACTTGGACCCTTCAGTGCCACCCTACCCCTTGCCCAGCCTGTGATCTTTAACGCATTTAATGAGATATGTTTATTTAGTTTACATAGTTTTCTTATTTCACATAGTATACATCATAGAATTTACGTAAAGGTATATATTTCTTTTTCATGTTACAGGTCCTATACGTTCTCCAATTTTGAACATAGAATTGTATGTTACTCATATGTTCCAGTTTTAGATCCAATAAACATTTTTACTGTATATCTGGTGTACAGTGTGAGCTGGTGCTAGGTGTTTTCATTTCAATCCCTATTCTTACTATTCCCCCGCCCATCAGTCATACAGTCGTATCAATATGATAGGGATGAATTTCATATCCCCTTATACATCCCCTTATTGAGAGACTATTCATCTTAATATCCTTAGTCCACTTTAAGAGAACTGTGATAAATAAATATTACATGAATAATGATCTCCGTAGGTGACCAGAATGGACTTTGATCAGGTATTTATTCTCTTAATTATGGAACTAGCTACACTTGGTTCTTAATAGTAAAATCAATACGCGAATTATTAACCGATCAAGTGCTATGAAATTATAAAATATAATATTATAAATATTATAAATATTTTTGATGCTGTCCAATGATTGTAAGACAACTCAGTAACCACCCTTCTTTTGGGTATATAAGAAGATGCAAGTTTCAATAAAGGGAGTTCTTGTTCTGAGAGCAATCTATGTTCTTGTTTAATTACTGGCTCGAGCTTGTTATCATCCTGAATTTGGCTCTTCTTCAATATACTTACTTGTCCACCTTCAGGGCAAACCTAAAAGATATGTTCTGGCTGAGTCCTCATGCCCTGACCTGGCAGCCCACGGCTGCCATTGCCCAGCATTATGGCCCGACCATGTCCCAATCTCAGTAACCCTGAGTATACCGGGTTGCTTCTTCACTCCCTGGCCCTGGCACCTGAACTTATAACTTATTAAAAAAACACGCCATTTGCATGACAGATATCAGACAACTCCAACTTTATTGAGGCCCATAGAGATGATCAGACCCCCTTCCCAGTGCAATGGGAAATATTGGAGGGTGCGATCCGAGGAGAATTTATTAAGCATGGGTCGCGGTTGAAGTGGGAGAGGGCTGCCAAAGTACAGGACATGTTAAATAAAATACAGACACTAAAGGCGACCCACAAAACAGGAGGATCACAAGCAGTGATCAAGCTCCTTAACACTAGAGAGGAGTTGAGGAGCATACTAGATCAGAAATACCTCAGATTTCGAACACTCCAACAAATGTGGAGGGCCCTTGGCGAGGCTCCTCCACCCGCGGTCAATTGCCACATATATCTCGAAAATCCAGGACAGGGTGGGGGAGGAAGGCACATGACCCCATCACAATTTGTGACATTTTTCGCTCATACTACCAGGAACTTTATAATATTCAGGGCCAATACATAGAGAAGGACCTTACTGAGCAAGAGCTATCTGAGGCAATAAAGATAACCCGGCCGGCAAATTCCCGGGACTGGACGGGTTCACACCTCGTTTCTATAAAACTCTCAGGCAGGAACTAGTCTCCTTTCTCACCAGGGTTTTTAACGGGCTCTCCTCGCGTACACCCTTCACTTGACAGTCCCTTAAAGCTTCTATATCAGTCATCCTCAAACCAGGGAAAGATCATACGGTATGTTGCAACTATTGTTCTATCCCTTTAATTAATGTTGACGTTAAGCTATACTCGAAAGGTTCTGGCTAACCAGTTGGGGGCTATCCTCCCCTCGGTCATCCACGGGGACCAGATGGGCTTTCTGCGAGAAAGGGAGGCCCGGGACAACACTAACAAGACTCTGTTGTTGATATCTCGGGCCAAATCCATGAGGCAACCTTTCTGCTTGCTCTTGGTGGATGCGGAAAAGGCCTTTGACCATGTGAACTGGGGTTTCCTTGGGGCGGCCCTGAGAGTGGGACCTCGGTTCCTGAGAATGATTAAATCTCTCTATTCATCCCCTACGGCCCAAGTCAAAACTAACGGGATCTCCTCTACACTGTTCTCAATTCAGAATGTAAGTCACCAGGGCTGCCCCCTCTCTCCACTCCTCTACATTATTGTAGTGGAACACCTAGCCATGGCCCTGTGGGAGAACGCCAGTGTACACAGTCTCCAGATGGGGTCTAAACATTACAAGGCCGTCATATATGCAGACGATCTATTACTATATGTGTCACAGCCCCGGGTCTCCCTCCCATCCATCCCATTTACCCGCGTCAGCCTCCTAAGCAACTTTAAGGTTAATTTGTCCAAATCGGAGGCCCTAAATGTCTCTCTTCCAGAGGTGGAGGCATCCCACCTGGCGTCTCAATTCCCCTTCAAACGGCAAATATTGCATATGCGTTATCTAGCGATAGATATGCTGGCAGATCTCTCCCATCTCTACAACCTTAACTACAAGACCCTCCCTGATCACAAAGTAAGGGACCTGGCCAGATTAGCACTCTGTAATGGTTTGGACGTATTAACCTCCTTAAAATGGATGTGATGCCCAGACTCTTTGCAGGTGGGCGAATCGGATGGCTTTGGTATAGACCAAACCCATCCGATTCACCCACCGGGATCCTTTTTTACTAGTCCTAGTCTCCGCTCTGCTTTTTGGATATTTGTATGGGGGGTGGGGGTGCGAGCCAGATTAGCTATGCTACCCTGGCCAGACCTAAAGCTGCAGGTAGAGTGAGCCTTCCAGACCCCAAACTATACCACACAGCGACCATTCTCATGCGCCTCATTGACTGGCACTATCATAGGGCATCCAAACAGTGGGTATACCTAGAGACAACCCTTACTCACCCCCACCTTCGGACTACCTCATGGCTGCAGCCGGCCCAACGACCCGCAGATTTTACATATTCCCTTTTTTCCATGAGTGGGAGAAGCTAGTGTCCTGGGACTTCTTGCCAAGGCCCTCTCACCTCCCTATTTAACAACCCAGGCTTCTCCCCGGGGATGGGAAGAAGGAGATTTCTTTGTTGGGAGGTGGTGGCCGACACTCATATGGGACAGGTAATGAATACATCTTTCGTCACTTCCTTGCAGCGGCGAGGACAGTGATCCCTCGACATTGGAAAAGCCCCCACGAACCCTCTACAGTGGAGTGGATACAGGAACTCTGACACATACGTAGGATGGAGGAGTTGGTGGCCGGTGACTCACCGGATCCGGGTAAAGCACCTACAGCCCGGATGCCAAGGGAAGAATATCAGCTGACCCCTGCCTTTCAGGATCTATTTACCTAAACTATGAGGAAATGTAATTATATACTGCTGATTGAGTACAACAGAGAGTTGACCATCCTACAACCCTCTTTCCCCTCCCTTTTTCCTTACCCCCTTGTCTTTGTATGGTTTGTCTTGTTCTGTTATGTCTGTCTGCCCCTTAGTCTCTTGATGTACTAACAAAATGGGTGCAGGGAATTTTTATTACAGTTCCACACATCATTATAGTTCATTCTTATACTTATACATCATTCTCCTTGTGATGTTTTGATGATGTTACGTTCAAGCGCTGAGGTCCTGCGTGACCACTGTTCACTCATTCTTTTGAAATCTACTTTATCCATGTTTATGTTCATATTGTTCCTCAATAAATGTGGATTAAGCATAATAAATTCCCCTCCTCAAGTGTCAAGTTGGGGATCGTTATACCTGTCAAGCTATCCTTAATCTCATCCAACCCCACTCCTTTCTCTGAGGTGTATAGGTCCTCGAAGAACCATTTAAATTCTTCCCTAATTCCATCCTGGGTTTTCACTAGGGCACCCACTTTCCCTCGAATTAGCCTTATGGTGTTATTTCTATGTTATATTTTTATCACATTTATCATATTGGCCTCTTCATTGAAGTGTTTTGACCCAAGATTGACTTCTGACACTGTATTTTATTGTCTCTAACAGCTTTTTCTATACAGTGCCTTTTCAAACAATTTTGTGCCTTTAACCAAAGCCCTTTATTCACCTTTGTGGGGTTATCAACAAATTCTCTTTCCTTTTTTGAAAATAATTGATCTGATCCTTTATAAGCCCTCTTAGGTATGCCTTTAACGTATCCCAAACTATACCAATATCTTGTGAATCGATGTTCTTACATAAAATAAAAATCGTATGTTCTTATACACATATTGGGGGTCATTTACTAAGGGCCCGATTCGCGTTTTCCTGACGTGTTACCCGAATATTTCCGATTTGCGCAGATTGTACCTGAATTGCCCCGGGATTTCGGCGCTGGCATGCACGCGACGGAAATCGTGGGGCGTGGCCGAATGAAAACCCGACGTATTCGGAAAAACCGCCGCATTTAATAACCGAAAATGTGTCGCTTGGGAAGCGCTTACCTTCACCTGGTCCGGCTCGGTGTATTCCGGCGCGATCAGATGCATTTCAGCGCAGCAGCGCCACCTGGTGGACGGCGGAGGAACTACCTTCATAAATCCCATCCGGACCCGAATCCTGTTCAGAGAACGCGCCGCTGGATCGCGAATGGGCCGGGTAAGTAAATCTGCCCCATTGTCTTTCACTAGGTCAAACCAAAATGGTTTGATCTTGTAAAATACAAGACCAGTCATTGTACTTAAAGAGAACCCGTCATGCAAAATAACCCTCCTAAACTAAATATATTTTCATAAACTGCCATTAGAGAGCATTGCCTCTATCCCTTCATTGTCCCTCTACATGCCTGTAAACCTAAGCAATGAGGTCCTAAAGCTGTATGCAAATGACCTGTGAAATGTCCAATGAAGCATTAGCATATTCAAGCTGTCCACTCTATTCATGAGTGGGAGGCACAGCCACACCCCCAGTGCATGACTGACAGCTTGTATAATGATGTGAGGCTGTATAATGGTGTGCTTCCTGGTGCTGGTGGCCACGCCCCCTGCAGCCTGTGTGTGCATGTGTGTGTGTGTATAGGAGAGATACAGCAGCTCCAGGCAGCCACGTTACAGCAGAACATGTCAGATTCATGTGTAGCTGATGTCTGTGTCTCTCACCTGTATATTAGGAGGATGCAGCATGTCAGCAGATGACATACACACACTAGCCATGCTTTACTATACATTACACACAGACATGAGCAGGGGGAGGGGTAACAGGGGTGACATCACTGCCTCTGACCATGTGACCAGCCTCATTTACATGATAAAGAATAGATGATTTTACAATGAATAATGTATGAAATAACTAGATAAAGGCTGGGATGGGATCCTTGTGAGATGCTCCAACAGGTAGAGGTGACAGGACTAGTGGCAGAGACCTGATGACAGGTGTCCTTTAATTATTAGTATTAATTATTAGTATTTCTTAATGTAAACCATATTGGCAGTGAACCGACAGACCTCTTGCACCCATATCTATTCTCTTTATTAACTCATACCCTTCATCATTTACTAATACAAGATCTATTCTGGAGAGGGAATTAAATGAATTTGAATGACACGTGTATGTCCTCTTTCCCTCCATATATCCCTAAAGCCCAATTAAGTCATCATTCTACCAAATGTAGAGATTGCCTGTGTAGATGGCCGATTGCTTCTGTCCAATCTCTCATTATTTACAGGCGATCCCCTACTTAAGGACACCCAACTTACAGACGACCCCTTGTTACAGACAGACCCCTCTGCCCACTGTGACATCTGGTGAAGCTCTCTGGATGCTTTGCTTTAATGACGGCTGCAATGATCAGCTGTAAGGTGTCTGTAATTAAGTTTTATTGATAATCCCTGCTCCCATTGCAGCTAAAATTTTGATAATCCAATTGTCACTGGGGAAAATGTTTTTTTTTGTCTAGAGCTACAATTATAAAATATACAGTTTCGCCTTAAATACAAATTCAACTTCAGAACAAACAAATGGACCCTATCTTGTATGTAACCCGTGGACCGACTGTACATGATTGCAGTCTCCCATCCAAAAGATGGGATCATTGTTATATTTCTCTACTTTATTAGCTATGCTGACATCAAGCGGATGATATACACCTATCATAACTATTCTTATTCCATTCAGTATGGTGTGTTGTATTATATATCTACCTAGGGGATCTATTTTAACATCTTATTCCTGTAAACATTTTTGCAAATCAAAATGCTCAAACCATGAGCATAAGAATAAAAGGTTGAGTTGTAGAATCGGGAAAGCCAGGCTTTACTCAAGATCTTATATGTGTCCTCCACTAGGTGTGTTTCCTGGAAGTAAATCAGGCTAACAGGACCACACAGGATTACAGGACCGCCACAGGATTACTGGACCGCCAAAGGACTACAGGACCACCAAAGGACTACAGGACCACCACAGGACATGTGAACACCACAGGAACACGGGAACACCACAGGACTCAGGGAGATGTCACTTCAGTTAGAATGACTTGAAGATCCGGCAGGGGTGGAGGAGGAGCATGCGAGCGGACGTCCGTCCTGCCACTCCCGCCCCCCTGAGTATGGCACCCAACTCCGCGCTAGGAACGTTCCCGGGTTGGGCACTTGGAATAAGTAGGTGGACGCGCTCCCGTGTTTGGAGCGTGGTCTGGAGTGAGAGGACCGGATGAAGCGTTTGGAGGGACCGGAGTGTAGCTGCGTGGCGGAGGGCGAGTGGACCTAAATCGCAGCCGTGTGAGCGCAGACCGGTGCGCGAGCACGGGAGCTCGCTTGATCCCCGTGTGGAGGAGGTTTCTTCGTCTCCTGCCTGGCCGCGGGTACTCGAGGGTTCTAATGGCCTCCGACAGAGGTGTGGAGCCTGCAGAGGAGCGTGGCCGTGGCGGGTCGGAATCCAGGTGTCCAAGACAAGGTGTCAAGCGTTCCTGGTGAGACTGCACCAGCCGGCTCAGATAAGTGAATCCTGGAAGCTCCAATGTTTGGTGGCATGTGTTTGAAAGGGCCTACCATGTGCTCATTGCCCGACATTTGGGGTTAATTTCTGCCCCTGCCTCTGCTTTCACTCCCTTTATTTTGGAATATGCTGCTTCCATCCTTGCATGATTAATGACTGCTAATGACATTGCTAATGCTACAATATATCTGGATGGAAGCCTTAAATTAAGATACTAATTTGGCTTGCATGGACTGAGCTGATCTCTAACTAACATCATGACCTCTACTGTTAGACTACGGAAAAGGGCTTCAATTTTTCTGTCTGCCTTTGCATGACTAACGACTGCCATTGATGTACTAACTATATATGTGGATTGAATCTCTAAATGCGATACTAACAAGTGTTCGTACCTGCTTTTGTATGACTAAGAACTATTTTTTTTGCTGTATTAACCACCTATCTGGTTTGCCGGAGCATGTTCTGATTTCTAATTAACCCCACAGCTTGAAACGTGCGTGAAAGGTGCAAAAAAACCGAAGATACTACTATATGCGCTTAATTTCTTCTGCTAAATTACGGAAAAGGGTCTTAAACTCTGGTGACTGCTTTTGTATGGCCTACTGTATGACTGTTACTGTTGTACTAACTATCTATCTGGAGTGAATCTCTAACCCACGATACTATCGCACGGTCTGGACTTTACTTCGATATTGAACTAACATCTAATATAGGGTCGAACGTATGATTAACATTTATACCCTCTTTAGGTCTAAAGACTCTATTGTGTTACGTTTTAGCTCCCTTCCTTTTTTGGTGAATACGGTCAATTTGACTTTAAGGAATTTATGCTTAGTTTTGTGGAATTTATAATTATTCTTAGCCTATTTGGAGCCCCTTTGCACAACCAACCCATTATCCCTCTGTGTTGATACTGGTATTGTTATTATACTTGGTAACTAGGGGGAGATAAAATAAGGGGGGAAACAAGATGCCAAATAATAAAAGACTGGCAAAAGGGGGGATGGATGTGACTACCCCAACCCCGAAAGATCAGAGAAGAGTCGAAAAAGTTAGAGATAATGCTAAATCTAAATTAAACAATCTCCAAAAACAGACAATCCCGATAGGCTCCCGATGGGCGGTCTCCCGATGGGTGGCTCTGAGAAGGCTAATGATGAGTGGGGATATATCCCCTAATATCTCCTTAGATAACTTTTCTGCCTCCAGCATGATAGAGATCTCAGGACTCGCTAGAAACGAGGATGGCAACGTTAGTATTACCCAAGAAAGAACTCATGGGAAGGAATATCCAACCCCTCCTACCCTTAGTCAAATTCTGGAGGCGGTTTTGCAATGCATGGGGGATATTAAGGTTTTATCAGTGGAAATTACACATGTGAAGGAGGAACTGTCCCTCCTCCGAGCCAATATGTCCAGCTTGGGACAGCGCCTTGATACAGCGGAAGACCGCATCTCGGATGTTGAAGATAAATTATGTAAAATAGAGGCAAAATCTCTTAAAACAGAATTAAAGGAGAAAAAAAAAAAAGATAGTTGATTTAGAAAATAGATCCCGCCGTTCAAACATTCGTTGTGTGGGTTTTCCAGAAAAATCAGAAGTTGATGACACAATATCCTTCCTACAAGAATGGTTGAAAAAATAAAATGTTGAGGTTTGTGGGATTGTTTTTTTCCTGTTTTTTTTTTTTTTCTTCTCTCCCTCTTTGGGGTCTCTCTCTCCTCTGCTCAGCTCTCCTCAACACAACATTGTGAATGTAATGATTATCATCTTTCTGGTGTTATCGTTGTTCTATGAAAGTATTGTCTTGGAACATTAGGGGCTTAGGCTCCCAAAGTAAGCGGGTAGCGGTCTTTCACCTTATTAATAACCATCGCCCAGATATTATTGCTTTACAAGAAACACATCTTCTGCCTGACTCGATTCACAAGATCCAGAAAAAATGTTTTGATCGGTCGTACCATGCCTGCTTCTCCTCATATTCCCGGGGGGTCTCACTTCTCTTACATAAAGATTTAGAGTTTCAGGAAATTCAGGTCAGGGTGGACACGGAGGGACATTACATATTTTTGCACTGTACTATAGAGGGGAAAATTTGGATAATTGGTAATATTTATATCCCACCCCCATTTTCTGCCTCTATTCTGGTAGAATTTTATACTTTTTTCACAGGTGGGAGGGGCGAATATGCTGCTTATAGGTGATTTTAACACTATTTTGGATTTAAATTTGGATGTAGCCCATGTAGGCTTAGGTGAGCAGTCATACCATAACCCTCACGGTTTAAAAAATATAGTTGACACTTTTGGGTGGTACGAGATTTGGCGGGAAATAAATAAAGATAAAAGGATATTTTCTTATTACTCTAAAACCCACAATGTACTTTCTCGCTTAGATATGGCATTTACTAATATAAATACACATAAAATATGCACTAACTGTAAGTATGGAATTAGAGGTGTCTCTGATCACGCCCCCTTCTGGCCAAAATTTTGGCTGAGCGACTTAAGAAATGTATTAGGAGTGTGGTCCACGTGGATCAAAGGGGATTTATGCCCGGGTGCTCCACAATGGACAATCTCAGGAGGCTGTTTTTGAATCTTCAGTCGATACCATCTAACCCGGGGGAACGTACTGTCTTAATGTTAGATGCGTCAAAAGCTTTTGACACATTAGAATGGGACTATATATGGTCAACCCTGGAAGCCATGGGTTTCGGTGATAGATTTATAGCATTGGTAAAATTATTATATAACGATGCCTCAGCAAGGATCCTAGTTAATGGGGAGATATCAAAGGAGTTGAAATTGAGCAGAGGCTCTAGACAGGGCTGTCCTTTATAGCCACTATTGTTTGCTATTGCCTTAGAGCCTCTGGCTTGTAGGATTCGCCAGTCACGAGATATTTTAGGTTTTAGGTACGGTGAGATTCATGAAAAAATATCATTATACGCAGACGACATCTGGCTATTTTGCGGCTCACATGAAACCATCTCAAGAGTCTTTACAGTTTTCTCCGAGTTTGGGAAGCGATCTGGACTAATGATAAACTGACAGAAGTCTGCCTGCCTCCCAATAGACCCCCTAGGTGGTTTCATGCCTAGGGATATAGAGATTTTGGCACCGGATGGCTCTATATAGACTACCTAGTGATAAAAATCTCAGTGGATGTACTTAGATTTAATGAGCTTAATATCATACCGTTATTAGGACACATCAGAAAGAAAATTAAAATCTGGAAAATTGTTTGGTAGAATTGCCCTGATTAAAATGCAATTACTTCCAAAAATTCTATATACACTCTCTGCATCCCCTATCTGGATCCCTCAGAGGACTTTCAAGATAATTGAGAGTCTTTTTAGGGAATTAGTATGGAGGGGAAGACAACCTCGTATTAAGCTGGAGGTCCTGATGCTCCCAATGGGAAAGGGAGGTTATGGACTTCCAGATCTGAAAATTTATTTTTTATTATTTATTTTTGCACAACTAAAAATACTTTTGACATGGGACTTACCTTTGGCGGATTTACATTTCAGGTTATTACGGACCGATACATATCATTCCATGTTATTGCCAGCATATTATTTAAGAACACATGTAATCCAAACAAGGTAAAACTTCCACAGATGTGATTATTATCACGTTCGTTGATTAGTAATGCAGTAGTCCCTAAATTGTGCTCTACATTATAAAAAGCTGCAATTAGTAACAAAATACATATCTGTCAATCTGTATTACTGCCGCTGTATACTGAGCACATACAATCTGAACAGAATGGAAATTCCACAGATGTAATTATTATCACGTTCGTTGGTTAGTAAAATACATTATAAGAAGCTGTGATTAACAACAGAAAACATATATATCAATCATTGTTACTACTGCTGTATTTTTTAAGAGCACATGCAGTCCAAAAAAGATAAATACACTTCCACAGCGGTAATTATTCTCACATTCGTTGGTTAGTAAGGAAATGGTTCCTAAGTAGCAGTAATTAGTAACAAAATACATAACTCTCAATCACTGTCGTTGCCGCTGTATAATTTCCGAACAAATTGGAAATTTCACACGTGTAGTTAACACATTCATTGATTAACAAAGCAGTAGTTCCTAGGTTGCGCTCTGCATTATAAGAAATTGTAATCAGTAACATAATACATATCTAACAGTCTCTGTTACTGCCGCTGTATTATTTAAGAACACATGCAGTCCAAATGAAATTTTCACAGATGAGATTATTATCACGCTCGTTGGTTAGTAAAGCAATAGTTGCTAGATTGCGCTCTACATTATAAAAAGCTGTAATTAGAAACAAAATAAACATCTCCCAATCGCTGTTACTGCCACTGTGTTATTTATGGGTCATGCCACACATGGCGTTTTGAACTCATTTTTGATCCGTTTTTAAGCAGTCCGTAAAAAAACGCATGCGTTTTTTAAAAAACGCATGCGTTTTTTGAAGACTCATCCGTTTTTTACAAGTTTTACCAATTACCGTTTTTGAAAATGGTCAAAAACGCATGCGTTTTCAAAAAACGCATGCGTTTAAAAAAACTGATGCATTTTTTAACAGACTGCTTAAAAATGGACCAAAAACGGGTTCAAAACGTCATGTGTGGCGTCACCCTAAGAGAACATGCAGTGCTTTGCGCTCTGCGTTGTAAGGAGCAAGAAAAAATAGTAATATGTCACTTTTCTGGAAATCACCAAATTGCTAATAAGACCTAGGATGTGATGAGATGAATTCCTCATGGTACTAAGGTACTTTACAAAAATCAAGGCTAAGATACCAAAATGACCAATTCCACATATCCATCAAAACATAAAAATAAGCATGTGTGACCATATTAAAACATAACTTTTAATCAATCAGATAAAAAAGTAGTCGAGTCCTCATGACTCAAAGTCAAGTAGAATAAATGACGCCGCGCAAAACAATAAATTCACCAATAATACAAAAGGTAGGTATGTACCCACCTTATAATCACAGCAATAGTGGGTTAAAGGTATACAGCTATATAGTATAACAGGGCAGCTAATGTAAAAAAAAAATCAATATACTCATGCAATAAATCACAATGCACAAAGGTAGAAAAATGGAGCAATCTCAACCAGTCCTGTGATATGCCCGGTGTCTATCAGGTACCCATAGAGGGATGGTCCAGAAGTCTGTTGTCCGGTACCTAATTCATCCCTATTGCTGTACCCCAGAAAATTAGCTTCTGCCCTAACAAGGGCGGTCCCACACTTGCCCTGATCACTCTCCCTAAATAAAAGTAGGGTACCCAGATGTCAAGCTATAAACATAAAGAAAATCAATAGTTAGTCCATCCTTACATCTGCATTGTAAGGAGCTATAATTAGTAACAAGTTAGTAATTAGTTAGTATAACGGTAGTTCCCAAATTGCACTGTTAGTTCAGCAGTAAAAATTTATCCTCCCAGATCTATCATTAAAACAGGGCGTGTTAGATAATAAGCGCTTCTCACCACACCATGTACATATATGGCCGACAGGTTCTTATGTACACAGTACTCCCACGCCGGGACCAAAACTTCATCCAGAGACTGACCACCAATAGGCTTCACCCAAGCTCCAGACCCAGAAAACTCCGGCACCGGCATTCAGACCACCTTACACTTACTGCAAGGCTGCGGTAGGTGATTGGAGTAGGCCCAGGGCCTCCTGGATTGCCCCAGCAAACATGGGTCACATGCAGGGCTCACAGCCACAAATCCGCCACTTGGTCTCAGAAGGTTCCAGCGGCCCGGCTGGGCAGCAGCATCCAGTCTCAGCCGAGTGACATACTGCAAGCGAGGGAGGGAGACGAGATGAGCGACTCCAGCGGCACCTCCACTCCAGCTGCGCTCCCGACGTGTCACATGCTCCTCCCCCCGGTTAATAGCCTTAACTTGTAACAGTAAAATTTCCTTTGTGGTAACATCCTTTAACATTTAATAACATCCTTTACTTTTGTTAGGTTTGTCCCATCACTATATGTTAATAAACTTATAGTGGTGGGACTAACCTGACAAAAGTAAATAATTCCAATATATGCATTGATTATAGTTATGTCAAACACAACATGTTTGTCAAGAAGTTATATCTGGCACTGCATTTCCATTTTCATCACTTAATTCCGATTATTGTAATATTAACTTTTTTTCTAAAGGTACCGAAACATCTATAGCCTGTTGTTTTGATTTATGGGATATGATGCACTAATCAAATATTTATATTACAGGCGGTCCCCTACTTAAGAACACTCGACTTACAGACGACTCCTAGTTACAAATGGACCTCTGGTAATTGGTAATTTTGTGTACTTTGACCCTTGACTACAATAAACAGCTGTAACAGTTATCACAGGTGTCTGTAATTAAGCTTTATTGCTAATCTGGGTTCTAATGACAACCCAACATTTTTAAAATCCAATTGTCACAGAGACCAAAAAAATTTGTCTGGAGTTACAATGATAAAGTAAATGGTTCCGACTTACTTACAAATTTAACTTAAGAACAAACCTACAGACCCTATCTTGTACGTAACCCGGGAGGGCTCCCAGACAATTTAGTTCACACTAAACCTTCCTAAATCTTCCTCTCCTCTATGAATAGAAAGAACTATTTAACTCCTTAATGATGCAGCCAGTTTATAGCTTAAGGCTCAGTCCCATTTTTTGGATTCCGACTTGCGTCAGTTTATATAGTTATAACTTTTAAACACTGTTTTTTATCAAAGTGATTCTGAGATAGTTTTTTCCTCACGTTGTACTTCATTTTAGTGGTGAATTTTGGCTGATCAGTTTTGCGTTTATTTACAAAAAAAGAAAAAAATGATGAATTTTTTTAAAAATATGCCATTTTTTAAAATTCTAAATCATTGCGGTTTCAGACAGATAGATTCACCACCTAAATAAGTTGCTGAATAACATTTCCCATATGCCTTCTTTACATTTTCATATTTTTTTTAAATGTCTGAATAATTTATTTTGATGTCACGTGGCTTACAAATCTAATATCGGTTTTCCGTATTTTCAGAATTGACCATTTTGAATGAAATTTTACATATTTAACATCAAAACCCACATATATAACCAACCCATTTTCAAATCTGCACCCCTCAAACTATCAGAAACAGCTTTTAGGAAGATTGTTAACCCCTTGAGATCTTCATAGTAATTACATCAAAATGGAGATGAAATTTAGAATGGTCAAATTGTGTCGGTTATACGTTCATTTAGCCCTAAAATTTACACATTTCCAAAAGATAAAAAGAGAAAACCCATCATACAATTTGTTATACAATTTCTCCCGAGTACAGTGACCCACAACATGTGGCCGTTACTTGTTTTATGGGCACATGGGGAGACGCAGAAGGGACAGAGCGCCCTGTAGCTGCCAGGATTTTAGTTTCCTCATTGGCCCCTTTTGTAGGCTATAAAATTTTCGCTTTTTTGTTATTGGGGCCATGTGGCGGCATTTTTTTTTTGCGGGATGAGATGCTTTTTCCAGTGTTACCAATTTGGGGTTGGTATCCCCTATTGTTGAAAATTTAGGAATATTTTTTTGAGGGCAGGAGTAGAAAAACATCAATTCTGTACTGGATTTTTTCCTTTTTTTATGTTCACCGTATAGCTGAATTTTTTGATAGATTTTTCCCCACATTAGGTTTTATTTGGCAAATTTAGTAAAACATAAGAAAAAATATTCATGTATGGTATCCCCGTAATTGTACTGACCCATAGAATAAAGATAACATAATCATGATGGCTTGTTTTTTGTGGGACATGTTGTACTTTGCAACAGTATCATTCTGGACTATATATGTTTTTTGATCACTTTTTATTACATTTTTTGTGGGATTCTATAGGTAAAAATCATAATTTTTGGTGGGTTTTTAGCAGTTTTTTTTAACAGAATTCATTGTGCGGGTTCAATAACTATTTACTTCTATTCTACGGGTTGTTATTGACGCGGTGATACTATATATGTGGGGTTTGTGTTATGATTTAGACTTTTTTTAGCGTTATATGTCTCTTTAGGTTGTTTAGATTGTGAGCCCCATAGAGACAGGGACCAATTTGTAATGCTTTGTGCAGCGCTGTGTAATCTGTGTGCGCTATATAAATAAAGAATTATTATTATTATTTATATGTTATGGGGATTATGGTCATTTTTATTGATTTATTACTTTATTTTTTATTGAATAACCTTTTTTTCTTTACTTTTTTACTATTTCCACCATGGGACATGAACAAGCAATCATATGATTGCTTGTTCATGATAATATTTAGCAAAACTGATATATTGCAGGGTATTAGCACATGCATAAGCTGACACTGTGCCTTTAAGATGACGTCACAGACGCCATCTTTCAGGCAGTGCCTACAGGCAGCTCTGGGGTCCTGATCGGACCCCCATGGTTGCCATAGCAACGATCGGTGCCAGCCCCCCGAAAACGGTGCGAAGGGGGGGGAGCGATCGTCGTGGAAAGATCCCCCTAAGGCATGTTAAATGCCAGGGTCACGCTGACCATGGAATTTAACGGGTAACACACCCGCGATCGGAGCCCACACCAACCGCGGGTGTTACACTAGAGTGTTGGCTATTAGTTATAGCCGGCACCTCATATGTCCCGATTCCGATTCGGCTCAGATCTTGAGCTGAACCGGCATCAGTGCTCCGTCCGATATATATCGGAGGCTGAGCGCCAAGAGGTTAATGCAGACATGGGGCAGATTTACTTACCCGGTCCATTCGCGATCCAGCGGCACGTTCTCTGCGGTCGATTCGGGTCCGGCCGGAATTCACTAAGGTAGTTCCTCCGACGTCCACCAGGTGGCGCTGCTGCGCTGAAGTTCCCCGAGGCCCACCGAAATGCACTCAAGTTCACTGGCCTATTCCTAGTGAAGGTAAGTGCAAGTTCCGCGACACTTTTTTTAAAAAATGCAGCGTTTTTCCCGAATCTGTCAGGTTTTCGTTCGGCCACGCCCCCTGATTTCCGTCGCGTGCATGCCAGCGCCAAAATCCGATCGGGTGCGCCAAAATCCCGGGGCAATTCAGGGGAAATCTACGCAAACGCAAATATTCCGGTAACACGTCGGGAAAACGCGAATCGCGCCCTTAGTAAATGACCCCCATAGTGTCAACTTATGTCTCTGTTCCCTAAAAGTCTTATCAAATGTTTTGGAAATGGCTCCATGGGACTGTGAAAAACACACTTCACAGCTACCATCATAATTAGTAGATCTCAATGACTTGCCTTTAAATTGATGATCAGGGTCTTCCAATATTTTCTGTTGTCTGAAACTCTAGAAGTTTAACCAGGACTGCTCCACGTAAATATACGGCAGCATTTACTGTGAAAGGACGCCCTGGCTCCTAGAAAAACAAATCTGGTGTCAAATTAAACAGGAGAATCCCTCCTTTATTTATTATATGCAGGGCCAGTTCTAGACAAAGTGGGGCTTTGGGCAAAACTAAAAGTGGGGCCCCAAAATAAAACTATTTTATGACGAGTCAAAGTCAGTAAGAGGCCCTCTTTAGTATGGTAAATCAAACTGTAATATGGGAGAATTCTATAGGACAGCGATGACGAACCTATGGCACGCGTGCCAGAGAGGGCACGCAGAGCCCTCACTGCTGGCACGCGCCCCATCCTCCTAACCACTGCCAGGTGCGGACAACCACTGTCCACACCTGGTTGTCATGGCTGCTAGCAGTATGCTGACACTTCCTGCTCTGTCACTCCGATCACTGCAGCGCACAGGACGGTAAGCGTCCCAGCGCTGGCAGCGAAATGATGTCATTACGCTGCCAGCGCTGGGCACCTTATTCCGTGTGCGCTGCAGTGATCAGCCGGAGGAACGCAGAGTCTGAGTTTTTTTTTTTTTTAACTCAGCGCATCCACGGGGCATAGTAGATCAGCAGGAGGCTGATTTCCTGCCCGCTCCCGCCCCTCCCCTCCCCTAAGCAACCGGCCCGAAACTCACTGCGTCGCTACCACAAGCCCCCGCACCTGTACCCCAGCCCGCTATCGCAACCCTAACCCCCCCGCCCAAACTCCGCCCACTACTGCAATTTGCCTGCTCGAACTCCGGCCGCTCTCACTACCCCCCCCCCAACTCCGGTCACTGCCCCGCATCACCCCCTCCCCTGGAACTCATGTCTCATAACCCCATTGCCCCGAACTCCAGATGCTGCATTACCCCCCCCCCCCCAGCCCTAACTCTGGCCGCCCACCCTCTGCCCATCTACCCTACTGACCTCCCCGGAACAACAGACACCTGAACTTCTGCCCGCCAGCATGGCCGCCACCTTGGACAACCAAAGAGTAAGTAACATATGTATTTCTATGTATGTATTTATGTATATGCATATTATATTATAAATTTATATGTGCATTTATATATTTATACCTGTGTGAGGGCTTATTTTTTTGCGTAACATATTTTACATTTATTATTCCATGTCGTGTACTGGGAAGCTGGATTTTAATACTTTCGCTGTGTGGTCCAAATCATTTGTCTCCTTTATTTTTTGGTTCGGTAACCTCACAGTGATACCAGATTTGTAGGTTTTATTGTGTTTTAATACTTTTTCAATAATTAAAACAGTGTACGAAAAAGAAAATAGTTTTGCCATCTTGTGACGCTAATAACTTTAGTGCACGGAGCTGTGATGTAAAATGGTGTAAAAGTGGCGTTTCAGTGTGTATAGGACTGCTGGAATCCGAGCTCAGACAGTCCTGTGTAAATTGATTGTAAACTAAATCGTCAGTTTTATGGTTAAATTGCCGTACTGGCACTTTGCGATAAGTAATTAGGTTTTGGGTTGCAGTTTGGGCACTCGGTCTCTAAAAGGTTCGCCATCACTGTTCTATAATCTTTCTTCTGCTAACCGTCTGGAGGGGGGCAAATTTCAAACGACTATATCTCCTCAACTCTTGCACCTAGAAACAAAATGCTGCTGGATTGTGTATGGATGCCTACCAGAACCGGAGATGTCCACAATTGTCAATAAAAAGCTGAACATAAAAATCGACTTTTTAAGTACAAAATTAAGAGAGGATATCTTCGGCTCTGTGATTTATCCATACACAATCCATATAATCAGAGGAGAAGAGAATCTCTTCTTTCAAATGAATCTAAAATTGTGTTTCTAGGTGCCATGGATCCGGAGATATTAACGATGGTATTTTAACAGTTAATATGTCTGTTTTCCTGGTAGATAGAAACAGAAAGAAATATAGAAGAGGAGACTCTTCTTTCATAGGAAAAAAGAAGTGAGGTTCTATGTGTCACAGAGCCAAAGATATAGCCCTCTGAAGTGTACCCTCCTCCAGATTCTTAGCTGGCAGCTACAGGGAGATTTCTGAGAATGCTGGACACAGGAGCTGCTACACCTCACAGATAATGGAAATATTCACTTTATATGTTGCTACATTTTGAAAAGGAATAATATCAACTAATATTAATGTTTTCAACCCTCTCTTATCCAGAACTATCTAAGAACACACTTGCCTCTTATTGCCTTTTATTTGGTGATGGGGTTTTTTTGCGAAAATTAACTGATACCATGAACATTCAATCCTCTTCGCCTAATGTTGCTATTATATTAACAACGCAACCCAGAACATGTCCATAAAGCTATATGTTACACCAAAAACACACACATGTTCTGGAATAAAGTTTTTATTTCACACCATCCTCCATTATTTAGACCTATGTTATGAAGTTCTCACTCAAATTCTTATGAAGCATAAAGGGTTCTGTTATTGTACAGCTAATACAATGGCACACATCTAAAAGTGACTTATTATCTAATTAGCTTAATTTATTGATATATAGTTATTTATTTGGGTTATCATTGTGTAAGGGAGCAAACAATGATAGATCTGTATGAAGCTCAGTGCAATTTTCTGCAAAAAAGTGTTTGGTGTCCCCTGTGGATTTAAGAATCCTTTTGCTGCATATTTTGATGAATATACACATGTGGGGTATGTATGATCTCCTCACATCTTGCTGTTTTAGGAAAGTATGTTTTCTTTATATAAGAATTTTAGATTTGTACATATTATAGAGGAAATTTTGAATTTTCATGCAATTTTTGCATTTTATTTCCCTTTTCTGCAAAGTTGCATGAATGTGGTAGTGTGTATGAATTTAAAAGTTATTCTTGTTGACTGGAAAAATTTGATTGACAGAATAGGAGCTTTTTATTTTGTGCGTTATATATTTTTTAACACATATGTGGAAAGCAACCAAATATATCATGGTTTTTGTTTTAGCATTTTTGGGAGTGTAAACGCTTGATGTTGTGTATTGTGGTATACATAAATATGCTCACTTTGTGTTATTATTTTTAAATCCCTATTTGTGCGTAAACCTCCACTTCGATGTGAGTTTTACGTAAAAACGTATGTTATCAAGGCATTTTCAGTGCACTTTTTGTTTAATAATTTGTGTTTGTCACAAAGTTACATGAGGGTGGTCAAATGTTTATTGCCAAATGCATTGCCTGGTGGTCTGCTTTCAAAATGATATAGGTTTTACGAGTACCTTTACTTTTTAATCTGTTTTATTTATATATTTTGCAGGTTGTGACTGTCTTTAAATATCTAGATCAAAAGCAGATATTAAGTTATTTCAATTTTAGTGATATTATGTTGATTTATTTATGTGAACATATCAATATGAGGCATTTGTGAACTCTACACATGTCCATTTATTACATTAAGGATATGTTTAGTTTGGAGCAAATTTTTGGCTATCAAAGTAAAATTTTAAGTATTTTTTATAAAATGTTTCAGTTTGAATCAAAATTGCATGAATGCGCCTATGTCTATAAACTTTTTTGCTGTAATTTCGATTTTATTTGTAAACGTCAAAACTAAAAATTGCTCTGGCCAATAACGCGACAAAATATACAGAAATGCCACGCAGTGAAAGGGTTAATACCCCCTGCTTGAATTCCCTGAAGATGCTTATCATCTATCTCATGTCTATGCATCTATCATCTATTTGTCTAGTTATCCATCTCCTATAATCTGACCATTTATATATCTTGCTTTTTCTCTATTTTTCAATCAATCTTCTATTTCTCTTCTACTATATTTATCTCTCATATCTATCTCCTGTATATATCATCTACTTTATAGTTCTGCATCTAGTAATCTCTATCATCTTTCACATTTATCTTCTATCATAATAATTATAATTAATAATTCCTTTATTTATATAGAGAACACAGATTATGCAGCGATGCAGCAGAGTTTGCCAAATCAGTCCCTTTCCCCATGGGGCTCACAATCTAATCATCCTACTAGTATGTTTTAGAGTGTTGGAGGAAACTGGAGGAAACCCACACAAACACAGAGAGAACATACAAACTCTATGTTGACCAGCGCTGCAAGGCTGTAGTGCTTACCATTGAGCCACCGCGCTACCCATCAATCTCCCTATCATCTATCTATCTCCTATAGCAGTGATGGCGAACCTTTTAGGGACCAAGTGCCCAAACTCCAAACCAAAGTCTATGTAATCATTGCAAAGTGCCAACACGTCTATTTAGCCTAAAATCACACCATACCACTCATATAATGTAAAAGAACATTTTGTTATCTGCCTTTTCTTTAAGCTTATGTAAGTATAAGCGGCCCGTTTGCAGCCACACCTTCCTGTTCAACTCAGTAGGGTCTGATATATATTATTGCTCTAAATCATGGCACAAAACTGCCAATTCTGATTCCTGGCCCTTTGTTTCTTTTTTAATGTGGGAAATGGCCAACTGCATGCAATTGTGTAGATACGCTTTCATAGCGTCCCATTGAATTCTTAAGTGCTGATCAGGATGGTGGGTCTTGAAGAAGGTGGACAACTTAGTAAATCGGGCACTTAGTAAATAACAATCTCAGAATCGTTTTGATAAGTAACAGTGTTCAAAAGTTATAACCATATAAGCGACGCATGTCAAAATACAAAAAATGGGTCTGAGCGTTAAGCTATAAACTGTCTGCTTCTTTAAGGGGATAATCACATCATCTCAAAAAAATACATATGTCAGGAGGCCCCTTAAATGTTTGAGGACTTGAGGCCCCCTACAGTCTCAGTTCTTATCGATGTTGTGGGGGTGGGTTTCTGCGTAGCTCCAGCCACTCGTTGGCTTCTGCCAGGGAGGTGAAGAATATGTTTTTTTTCTCCATCCATCACTCGTAGACGGGTCCAGTAGGCCATGGAATAAGGAACGTTCTTATCTCGAAGTCTGCGCTTTACGTCGATGAAGGTTGCCCTATGTTTCTGGAGGTCCAACGACAAATCTGGGAATATTGATATTTTCGCGTTGTCTACAGTATGCGTATGTCTGGATGTTTGCGGGCCTGGTGTAAAATCATGTGTCGGTTTTTTACAATTCAGCAGTCTTGCTAATGACGGTCATGGAGTCGCGCCCTGTGGCGGTGCACGAGCTGGCACCCTATGTGCTCTCTCAACTGCAAAGGCCGCCGAGAATTGTGCAGATGGGAATAGCTCCTGGGTCCATTTTTCTAGGAATTCCTCATGATAGTGTCCCTCTGTCCTTTCCGGCACTCCAATAATTCTCTAATTTACAAATCGTCCGCCTTTTGCTCCATTGAGACTGGCATTTTTTAGAGTAGTGAGGGTTCTTGGTACATTGGCGGTACGGTCTTCTACTTTTGATATTCTCTCCTCTGTGGTTTGCACACGATCTTTTGGATTCTGCAAATTGTGGCAAAGCAGGCTGACATCCACTCTCATCTCGTCTAGTTTGCCTGTAAAGGAGCTTTTACAAGCATCTATCGCTGCCAATACCTGCAGAGTAACCTGTTTAAGTGTAAGTTCCTTTCTTTCGTCTTCTCACTCTGTATGCAAAGCTGCTGTGGCTGCACTAGGCTCGGCTCTGGTTTGCACAGTGTGCGTTGTGGCTGCTACTACTGCAGGTAATATGCAGGAGTGCAGACTCTTCTTGGCCCCCTGGTGTAGCTGGAAGCCTCTCAAATCAGCAGCCCCTGCCCGATGTGTTCCATGAGGCTGCTGAAGGTTTTGGGGCCGTTCTGCACCCTGTCTGCCTGTCACTGTCTATAGCCGGCAGCCTTTTGCCTGCCAAGATGGCGCTTCTCCACCTTCCAAAATGGTGCATCTCCATCGGGGGTGGAGATAACATATAAAGAGACATATAACGCAAAAGACTGTCTAGATCATAACACAAACCCCACATATATAGTATCACCACGTCCGTATCAATCTGTAAAATAAAAGTAAATAAACAATTGCTGAACGCACGATGAACACCGTTAAAAAAACTTTTAAAAACCCACCAAAATTTTTTACCTATTGAATCCCACAAAAAAATGCAATAAAAAGTGAACAAAAAAACACATGTACTCCAGAATAACACTGTTGCAAAGTACAACATATCCCATAGCCAAAAAAGTAAAAATGTTATGCCACTTGGAATACGCCACTGCCACTGGCGTGCCTCTGTTTTATATGATGGCACATTTCCTGAGAGCTGCCGCCTTGCCCTGCCACTCGGAGCAGCCGTGTCACCAGGAGTTCTCTTTCTTGCGCCAGGCGGCTGACCTGGAAAGATTGAATTGCGCCACTCAGCCACATCGTAGCCGTCTCCTTCCGGCGCTTTATGTGTATGCCTTCTTTAAAGGGTGCTAAGGGCTCCCTCCAGCCGCTCAGGAGCAGCTATGTTGCTGGTTCCGGTCCAAGTAGGTCAGGATTTCTCCTACGGAGTATGTGGGTCTTTGGAGAGCTCCACGAGATGCGTTCGACCATCTTGGTCGCTAGCCCCGCCCCCTCCAGGCATGGTGTTCTTTGGATGCGAAAAGTTGTGTTTCTACTAAACAGATTTCATCTCACCATAATGACATTCTCCCAATAATGTTCTAGAACATCCAAATGCTCTCTAGCAAACCTCAGAGGGGCAATGACATATCTGGTACTGCAGGATCTGCATCCCTCTGCCCCTTGTGTGGAGGCTCTGATCAAGGGAGAATATAAGTGGTCTTGTATGTCTTCAATTTCCTAATTGCTCCCACAGTTGATTTCTTCAAGCTACTTGCCTATTAAAGATTCAGTATTACCAGCCTAGTACAGTTCTACAATCTTGTTTCTGGTGTCTTTTGGTCTTCACCATAGTGTGACTGTTTGTGGTTGCTACCACAGGTAATAAGTGGAGAATAGAGGTGCCTCTTAATTAAGAAGTTACTTGCTTGTTTGTAGGTGACCCAATACTCCACATTTTGTCTCTCATAGTTGAGGTCGACCTATGATGTCATTTAAAGGCCTTTCTAATCTTTTTAAGTGGGAGGTTGCACAGAATAATAATAATAACAATTCTTTATTTATATAGCGCCTACAGATTACGCAGTGCTGCACAAAGCATACCAAATTGGACCCTGTCCCCATGGGGTTCACAGTCTAAACAACCTACCAGTATGTTTTGGAGTGTGGGAGGAAACCGCAGGACCCGGAGTAAACCCACGCAAACACAAAGAGAACATACAAACTCTTTGCAGATGTTAACCTGGGTAGGACTTGAACCCAGGACCCCAACGCTGCAAGGCAGAAGTGCTACCCACCGTGCTGCCCTACTAAATACTTTTTTTACCCACTGTAGGCAGCCAGCACACTGCTCCCTCCAGTATATAGGTAGTAAGCACACTGCCCCCTAGTATATAGGAAGCCAGCTCACTGCTTACACCCCTAGTATAAAGGGAGCCATGCACAGTACTTCCCCTCCCTCTCATTTTATAGGTAGCAAGCACATTGCCCCCCACACACAGGCATTATGGGTACCCAGCACACTGCCCCAAGTGTATAGGTAGCCATCACACTGCTTCCATCCACCCAAGTATATAGGTAGTCATCACACTTCGCACCCCCATTATATAGGTAGCCAGCACACTGCTTCCACCCCCTTCATTTTATAGGTAGCGAGTACAGGGTTTTCATCAGCCCCAGTATATAGGGAGCCAGCAGACTGCTTGCCCCCAGTATATAGGTAGCCAGCACACTGCTCCCCCCAGTATATATGTATGTTGGAATAACAGCCAAGCAAAAAAAAAAGAAAAGTACCTAAAATGAAAGGCGTTATCTGACCATTTGCTTTTAGTAACACCAATGTTTGTTATTTTAGTACAATAATGCTCTAATTTTCTCAATCCGAGGAAGCCCCTCTTGTACTTAGGAATGATATTTTGCCATATTTACCATCTTTTTATCAGAAGAAAATCCTACAGCTACCCATCCATCGGTGTCAGCGCTTAGTTCGAACTCCACATCTGCCCCAATTCGACGATAGCTTAGAAAGTAATCACATGTTTCTGCATTACACCCAGGTTTACCATACCTAAAAATAAAATGATCAATTTTAGTTTTTGATCAGTGACATAAAACAGTAGATAAAAGGCTTAGATGTTCTCTTTAAATTAAAGGGAACCTGTCATCAGGGACCTCATTTTTACTAAAGACAGGTTGCAGAAGCCCTTCTCACCAGCAGTGCAAATATGCCTTTCTGCCTTTTCTAAGCGTTTGCATTACAATATAATTGTGTGTTATAACTTACCTTGCTCCCTGACAAAATCCTGGGGTAGTCACAGGGGCTGGACTTTGGTTGGGATGCATTTGGATGCATTTCAAAAACTTGTCTGTTACTCACTCCTTAGAGCTTGGCCCCCACCTTTGTGCTCCTGTATAGCTCCACCTACTTCTCCTTCTCAGAGGTTACAGCCTGGTCAACCTGAAATTAGTGGGGGAGGGACAAGCTGTACAGGAGCACAAACATGGACACAGCCTGCAGCTCAAACAGGTCACATGTTGTTTTTTAAAATGCATGCAAACCAAAGTCCAGCCCCTGTGACTACCCCAGGATTTTGTCAGGATGCAAGAGTAAGTTATAATACACAATTACACTCACCGGCCACTTTATTAGGTACACCTGTCCAACTGCTCGTTAACACTTAATTTCTAATCAGCCAATCACATGGCGTGCATTTAGGCATGTAGACATGGTCAAGACAATCTCCTGCAGTTCAAACCGAGCATCAGTATGGGGAAGAAAGGTGATTTGAGTGCCTTTGAACGTGGCATGGTTGTTGGTGCCAGAAGGGCTGGTCTGAGTATTTCAGAAACTGCTGATCTACTGGGATTTTCACGCACAACCATCTCTAGGGTTTACAGAAAATGGTCCAAAAAAGAAAAAAACATCCAGTGAGCGGCAGTTCTGTGGGCAGAAATGCCTTGTTGATGCCAGAGGTCAGAGGAGAATGGGCAGACTGGTTCAAGCTGATAGAAAGGCAACAGTGACTCAAATCGACACCCGTTACAACCAAGGTAGGCAGAAGAGCATCTCTGAATGCACAGTACGTCGAACTTTGAGGCAGATGGGCTACAGCAGCAGAAGACCACACTGGTTGCCATTCCTTTCAGCTAAGAACAGGAAACTGAGGCTACAATTTGCACAAGCTCATCGAAATTGGACAGTAGAAGATTGGAAAAACGTTGCCTGGTCTGATGAGTCTCGATTTCTGCTGCGACATTCGGATGGTAGGGTCAGAATTTGGCGTCAACAACATGAAAGCATGGATCCATCCTGCCTTGTATCAACGGTTCAGGCTGGTGGTGGTGGTGTCATGGTGTGGGGAATATTTTCTTGGCACTCTTTGGGCCCCTTAGTACCAATTGAGCATCGTTGCAACGCCACAGCCTATTTGAGTATTGTTGCTGACCATGTCCATCCCTTTATGACCACAATGTACCCAACATCTGATGGCTACTTTCAGCAGGATAATGCGCCATGTCATAAAGCTGGAATCATCTCAGACTGGTTTCTTGAACATGACAATGAGTTCACTGTACTCAAATGGCCTCCACAGTCACCAGATCTCAATCCAATAGAGCATCTTTGGGATGTGGTGGAACGGGAGATTCGCATCATGGATGTGCAGCCAACAAATCTGCGGCAACTGTGTGATGCCATCGTGTCAATATGGACCAAAATCTCTGAGGAATGCTTCCAGCACCTTGTTGAATCTATGCCACGAAGAATTGAGGCAGTTCTGAAGGCAAAAGGGGGTTCAACCCGTTACTAGCATGGTGTACCTAATAAAGTGGCCGGTGAGTGTATATTGTAATGCAAATGCATAGAAAAGCCAGAGAGGCATTTTTGCACTGCAGGTGAGAAGGGCTTCTACAATCTGTCTTTAGTGAAAATGAGGTCCCTGGTGACAGGTTCCCTTTAAATCCACATTTAGATGAGGCAGATGTGTAGCAAATCCACAACAAATTACAGTACGACACCTGTCCATAATATTGAATCACTGTACATCCTCAATTGTGTCACAATTAAACTGGATTGATAATCCACACAACTGCGCCAGCTTCAAAGTGGCTTCTCTTCTCAATTTGTTTATTAAAGCCCTGACCTTTGTGCAGAGCATAGAATTATAAAGCAGTATATTTTCAGGAGGCTGCAACACAGCTTCTCAGCATAAAGCTTTGCCCTGTACAGAGTCAGACTTGCAATGTAATTTGAGAGGAATTAAGCTGGCAGCAGTACAGAGAAAGAAGAGAAGAACTATGTCACCTGTACTTGATGGAGCAGCAGTCAGGGTGCTTGTTCTTTGCTGATGCTCCAATATTCACAGTTTCATGCAAAGTGTTACAATTCTTCCAAGAGTCTAAGCTTTCTGCCTTTCACTGAGCACACAGACCTATGCAGGCACCAGAGTGAAAATAGTGCAGATCATAGTCACACAGATCTTCTGACTCAGAGCCACCTTCCTTCAGGACTATGCTCAGGGTCCCCATTGCCAGGACCCCCCCCCCCATTCATTAGTATTATTTTTTAATCACTGAACCACCAGTTTTGCTGAAAAAAAAACTATTATAAAATTGATAATGAGGCTCTGGCGCACCTGTATCCATCACACAGGGCCCAGGGCGTTCTCCTACTACTCTCATTTTGTACCCATCCAGTGTGTATAAGGCTGCCTAATTCCCCCCCCCCCCCATAAGCCTTCCCAAGAGCCTGTAGCCTGTGACGTCATCCAGCTTTCCCAGTATCCTGCAGACCATTATGCTGCAATGTCACACAGCAGCTAGGGGATGGTGCAGCAATTACTTCTGCCTGTCAGGGACTGCAGAGTGAATACAGTGTTCTAGGCTTATGGTGGGCATGATTAAGCTGGAGGAGTGCAAACTTAGGGTAATAGGAGAGCGCTTGGCACCCTGTGTAACAGCTACCGGAGCGCCAGAGCCTCAAAATAATTTTATAATTGTTTCTTCAGTAAAACTGCTCAGAGCAGGGATTAAACAACAGCGGCTGTGTAACAACAGCATTCTCTAGGCATTTTTTGGTTCACAATGCATAAAAGCAAAATGGTAGATTTTAACTTCTTGGCTGATGCTTTTCACTTTTGTTGATCTCACCTTCTGACAATTGGACCAAATAATTTTTCCAGGGCCGCTTACCATTCCGCCACAGCCCTGTATAGTGCTGATGATGACATGTTAATGAGCTGTCCATCTGTGTCCTTTCGTGGTGCCTTCGCCTCTTACTTTAGAGTCCCTGAGAGGATTATCCTAGTCAGTCTGGATATAGAAGCCCTCAATAACTTCATTTCACACACAAAAGAATGTGAAGTTGCGGGAGACTTACACAAAACTAGAGGGGTACAATTTACTTTGCACAATGCATTTGTGTCAAAAATGTTGGATTTCATTTTGACAAGAAATTATTTCTTGTTCGAAGGCAAGTTCTTGCACCAGGACAGAGGGGCTACAATGGAGAGCCCTTTTTTTTCCACTTTTGCAAACCTCTACCTACGTTGTAGGAGAAAGAAATCGCCTTCCAATAAGTTCTGGAAGGATGGACCTTACCCATTTTATTATGGTTTTCTCATTCTTTGGAATAGTATTCAAGAAATCATCACAGGGTGCAGTCCAAAATAGATTATGTTTCTTGATATTACCATCACCCTGACATCTGAGGGGGAAATGGCTATGAGACTTTTCAGTAAACCAACTGTGACAGACAACTTATTAAGGTGGCAAATGGGGGTTTACCCAAAGTACAGCAACTTCAAGTATGCAGAAACTGTTCTTCAGCAGGGACCTAAAGCAAGAGATAATGGATAGCCTGCACTAAAAATTGGCATGTATTCTGTGCACCATAAGGAAGTAAACCAAATTCTACAAGCCAATCGGGGGATTTTCAAAATCCAGATATTGCAGACATGATTGAGGACAACCATCAATCTCATATAAAACTTCCAGGACCAAAAGGTACATGCATATGTGGCAGTTGTAAAGCCTACAACTACTTAACAACAGATACCTCCTTCTAGAATACAGTCACAAGAAAAAATATTGGATGAGAAACTCACAGTGGGCTCAGCCAGTTTATCTGCGTTTTTGCACATGTTTAATAAGATTATCAAGATTAAATATGTGCAAAAGTATGGTGCTGCAGGATCTGTAATGACATGGGAGGCTATAGAAAAAATATATTATATGTATCTACCTAGAAAAACTAATTCCCCTTTAATGGATCCAACCCAAGACCCCCTTAGTAGGGCATTGGATATGCAAAGCTCAGTTAGCTAGATTAGAGGAATTGAGTGTCTAGGACAGGAGGCGACTGTTTAGTAAGGATGAAAAACAATAAAAAGAATATGAAAAAGAAATACATGTTCATCTGGCTGAAGAACCTGTGATGAGGTCAGTGAAACACATAACCTGCAGAAGAAGGCAATAGCCTTTATAAGAAGGAAACTCTCTGCACCTGCATACAAAACTTTCAGCCAATTTACAAACTGCTGCCATCATGAGTAATTGAGTTAGATGGCTTTCTTTTTACCCTTCTTACCTTCACCCTCAGGAAATGGACACCCCCTTTTAAGACATATTTTAGACACCCCTTTTTAGACACCCACGTTTCAGGTGCAGATTCAGGACCATCCTGCCCATCCTTGTCTCCAGATTCTAGGCCACTCTCACCTCCTGAGGACCTTGACTCCCCAGGGGGAGACTCGGCACCCCCTGCAGGCCCCTCTCCACCTCTGGCCATTAATCCTCAGCCCCGCCATCGGCAGGAGAAACTCCATCCAGGGCCAGGAATCGATTTGAAAGTTCGACCAGTGGGGGGTTGGTTGCACCTTCCTTGTGTATCTTAGTCAGGGTGAGAGAAGATCTAACATCTGCCTTCTTTTTATCCTTTTTCTTCTTTTTGGTGCCACGCTTACACTTTTCCTTCAGCCACGTAGTAATATTCTCATTCATCCTCTCATAATGAGAGGAATCGGAGGACATGACACCTTCCTCTCTCTCAATCCTCCTGACCTCCTCATCCACTACATCATACTCTGGGGCCTTAGCAATAGGTGTGGTCTCCAGGACAGCGGCATGGGTTGTCCCAGCAGCCCAGTACTCCCCCCGCTCTCTCTCCTTTGATACTTCTCTAGATGTTTCAGCCGGACAGGAGTCTTTTTCCTGTCTTTCTTCCCTGGCTCCTCCATACCTCCGCTAGTCTCCTCCCCAGCAGATTTAGCCTCATGGCTTTCATCTGCCGAGGCTGAGCCCGCATTAGCGAAGGAAAGAAGACAATGACTGTACATGTAACCGAGATCACCACACAGGTTACCCATAATCTGCTCTGTACAGGATGCAGCGAGATGGCTGACACTCCCACACAATGCACACTTCTTCACAGTGCAGTTTGCGCTAAAATGCCCCCGATAAAAGATAAGGATACGATCCCTCCCCAGGAAGGCTGATGAACTTCACCATGAAGGTCCAGGCCTCTGACCAGATACCATAAGATTTTTTTCACGTACTCCCAATACCTCACCATAACGATTCATCCAGGTCATGATATCAAAACAAGATAGTGATTTGTTACGTGTAAGAACGGTCCCTTTCTTGACTTTGCTCTGGCGAGACACTGCTTGCACAGCAAAGTCCCGCCACACAGGCTTGTTGTATCTCAGCTCATTGTTGGATCAGAAGAACTCAAGCCCCTCCGGCTGAACAAAGCTGACGTCAAATTCGGATGTAGCATAGTGATGGATCAAGGCAAAGAGGCTATCTAGACCAAAATTGTGTAGGACAGGAACTACTTAGATATACGAATGTATGTAAGCCAACGCACCCCGATAGCTATACAATCCAAACAAAACAAGAAAAAGGTGGGATGCGTACACAAGGCTAGACAGAAATAACAAAAAATGTTTATTGGATAAGTAACAATTTTAAACACAATCAAGACGGGACAACAATATATATAAAAACACTTAAAAAGTACACCAGAGAGGTGTACAAAGCTGCCAAGGGCCAAGTTGTCCTAGAAACCCCCTACTACACTATAGTAGAACTACAGTAACCATAAGGACCAGAATATGAATAACCATATAGAGCTAAAGTGCAAAAAATTATGCATGAAAAGTGCAATTTGAACAATGTAACAAAGCTCTGATGCATGGATCCCTACATGCCCAACATATACAATACCATGTTGTCGTAGAATGAGACAATAAAGCAAGGCAGGCAGGTGTAGGCAGAGAGAGAGGGAGGGGGGTAGGAGGACCCCACGCATCTCGTCACCTATTCGGTGACTTCCTCAGGGGTAAGTGCCTGCCACTATACTATAGTACTATCTGGTGTAGTGAGAAGAGCTTGATAGAATCGCATGCAGGAGTGTGCAAACTAGGAGACAGCAACCAAAAAATTACCAGTTATTAACCCCTCTGCCTCTTTTGGCCTTTAGGACGCGGTCCCATTTTTCAAATCTGCCTTGTGTCACTATAAGTGCTATAGACCCCCTTTTGCCTTCAGAACTGCCTCAATTCTTCGTGGCATAGATTCCACAAGGTGCTGGAAGCATTCCTCAGAGATTTTGGTCCATATTGACATGATGGCATCACACAGTTGCCGCAGATTTGTCGGCTGCAAATCCATGATGCGAATCTCCCGTTCCACCACATCCCAAAGATGCTCTATTGGATAGAGATCTGGTGACTGTGGAGGCCATTTGAGTACAGTGAACTCATTGTCATGTTCAAGAAACCAGTCTGAGATGATTCCAGCTTTATGACATGGCACATTATCCTGCTGAAAGTAGCCATCAGATGTTGATTACATTGT
The DNA here is from genome assembly GCF_040894005.1 of Engystomops pustulosus. Taxonomy (NCBI): domain Eukaryota; kingdom Metazoa; phylum Chordata; class Amphibia; order Anura; family Leptodactylidae; genus Engystomops; species Engystomops pustulosus. The sequence goes on along the minus strand of NC_092415.1, from coordinate 125,500,382 downwards.
GGTCATAAAGGGATGGACATGGTCAGCAACAATACTCAGGTAGGCTGTGGCGTTGCAACAATGCTCAATTGGTACCAAGGGGCCCAAAAAGTGCCAAGAAAATATTCCCCACACCATGACACCACCACCACCAGCCTGAACCGTTGATACAAGGCAGGATGGATCCATGCTTTCATGTTGTTGACGCCAAATTCTGACCCTACCATTCGAATGTCGCAGCAGAAATCGAGACTCATCAGACCAGGCAACGTTTTTCCAATCTTCTACTGTCCAATTTCTACGAGTTTGTGCAAATTGTAGCCTCAGTTTCCTGTTCTTAGCTGAAAGGAGTGGCACCCGGTGTGGTCTTCTGCTGCTGTAGCCCATCTGCCTCAAAGTTCGACGTACTGTGCGTTCAGAGATGCTCTTCTGCCTAGCTTGGTTGTAACGGGTGGCGATTTGAGTCACTGTTGCCTTTCTATCAGCTTGAACCAGTCTGCCCATTCTCCTCTGACCTCTGTCATCAACAAAGCATTTCCGCCCACAGAACTGCCGCTCTGCCGGATGTTTTTTCTTTTTCGGACCATTCTCTGTAAACCCTAGAGATGGTTGTGCGTGAAAATCCCAGTAGATCAGCAGTTTCTGAAATACTCAGAGCAGCCCTTCTGGCACTAACAACCATGCCACATTCAAAGGCACTCAAATCACCTTTCTTCCCCATACTGATGCTCGGTTTGAACTGCAGGAGAGTGTCTTGACCATGTCTACATGCCTAAATGCACTGAGTTGCCGCCATGTGATTGGCTGATTAGAAATTAAGTGTTAACGAGCAGTTGGACAGGTGTACCTAATAAAGCGGCCGGTTAGTGTATATGGAACAATATAAGATATCCAGAGGGGATTTTGAGATTCAAAACCAATCACCAAAACTAATATTTAGATGGACCTGCTCAACTTTTAATTGACTGTGAGAGGCCTAAATAATAGGTAGAATTGTTAATGACCCCATTATGGAAACTACACACCTCAAAGTATTAAAAACCACTTTTAAGAAGTTTATTAACCCTTTAGGTGTTTCATAGGGGTTAAAACAAAATGGAGGTGTGGACTTTAAATTGTAATATTTTTTGACAATACATTCATTTTGGTTGGAAAATTAAACATTTATAATGGATTAAATGAAAAAAGGCTCCACTAAGTGTGATACCCAATTTCTCCCGAGTACACTGATACCCCATATGTGGTGGGAACCTGCTGTATGGGCGCACGGACGGGCAAAGAAGGGAAGGAGGCGCCATGCAGATCAGATTTACTATGTCACATAGTAATTTAATTATTTTTTGCCACATGAGATGCACTTTTCTGGTACATAATTTTGGGGCATCTATAGCTAATTGGTGAGATTTTATTAACTATTTGTTGGTGGAAGAAATGAAAATCATCAATTTTTAGGAACATTTTTTTGTGGGTTTTTTTTGCCTGTTTACCATAAACAGTATATTATTTTTATTCTATGGGTCTCCACAATCACAAAAAGACCTCATTGATAGTTTTAAAAAAATATTTTTTCCATTTTTACTGAATAAAAAGTAATTTGACGAAAATGTTAATTTAAGCATCACCGACATTCATATGCATAACTTTTTGATTTTCCGGCTTACAAAACTGGTTAAGTGCTTATTTTTTGCAAGAAGGATTATTCTTTTTAGTGGTCATATTTTAGAGTGCGTAACTTTTTAAAATCATCTTTTTTTTGGAGAGTTTTTTTTATTTGTTTTTTACGGTGTTCACTTTGCAGGTCCAATAACGATTCTGTTTTATTATGCAGATTGTCACGGATGTACCGATACCACCGGTACCGGTTTTGTGTATTTTATTAAATTTTACTGAATAAAAACTAATTTGGAGAAAATGTTGTTCATTTTAGCATCACCATCTTTTCATATGCATTCATATGACTTCGGGGCTGCCCAGAAGAGGATTGGATCCCCCACTAAGCGGCACGGTGGATTCGATCCATAGCGGGAACACCCTTACACCCTTTATTCACACAGGCATATGAATTTTGGAATGTTTTTTGCGTTTTTTTTTCCCCGGCGTTTACCGTGCAGGTCCAGTAACAATTCTGTTTTATTACACAGATTGTTACGGACGTGGCAATACCAAATATGTGGATTTTTTATTGTAATGTGTTAACTTTAGTGTTTTTAACCTTTTTTTTTACTTCAAGTCCAATACACTGCTCTACAATACTTTTTCATTGTAGAGCAGTGTAAACTGTCTGAGCATGCAGACGCATGTGCAGACTGTTTACAGTCAGACCCAGAAAGGGTCTGACTGCCAGGGAGATCGGGCAGCCCTGGAGCACTCGGCAAACTTCGGGGCTGCCCAGAAGAGGATTGGATCCCCCACTAAGCGGCACGGTGGATCCGATCCATAGCGGGAACACCCTTACACCCTTTATTCACACAGGCATGAAAAAACTGCATGCTTGACAAAGATTCATGGCGAATCGAAGCATTGCAGTTTTTTCATGCCTGTGTGAATAAAGGTTTATCACCTTTTTCATCATATTGGATGGTGTGGCCTTTTCCTTTCTATGTTGCTAGGAGACGCCACTAGGCACCACCATTTAAATACAGGTGTGTTTACCAAGTGTTTTGAGGCAAGTTGAAGCGCTTTATATAGCGTGAAATGAGTCGGCCTTCATACACTTTATCCCCTATATGTTTTACCCCTCCCTGTGTCGCTCATATGTCTTTTATGAAGAGATGAAATAAAGACAAAGATTTTCTTCAGGACGGTGAGGGCTGAGTACATCAGCACCCTAGACCTTACAAAGGGATATTGGCAGATTCCATTGTCTAAAGAGGATAAGGAGAAGACAGCTTTTTCCACACCTGAGGGTTTTTTTCAGTATATTCTCTTACAAGGGCTGGATTTACAATTAATCCAAATAAATTGGAGTAGTCAAAGAGAAGAGTGGGTGATTAGTCTCATGTATCCAGGCAAGGTTTTGGCTGAGAGATAAAGCCAGGAAGCTCAGGTGAGCTGTGGGATGTGTTTTTGCAGTGTAGGAGTCTGCTATACTGCATGCAGACCTGGATGTGTTACACAGCCAAGGACCAGCAATAGTGACAGTGACTACTCATGCTGGTGGATGGATACACGAAGATCCCTGCGGAACCGGAGTCCAAGAAAGCAGAGACCTGGATCTGGGTGCCAATACTGAGAAGCACCGGAATAGTCAGGCGTGGAGAAGCTGGGGATGGATGGAACAAGCCCCAAACAAATGCTCAGGACTGGCACAATACAGGCAGAGGTTCCCCTGACGTCTTCTGATACGCTCCTGGGAAGAGAGTCTGGCCCTGTCCACCTCCATAGGCTCCTCTGCAGATGATACAACTGGTGGCTGGAGCGGCCTTTAGAAAGTAGGTGCCAGGCGAGGAAGACGTCGTGGGCAGACTTGGGGTTGTTCGAGGCATAACTCCTCGGCACGCTCCCTAAATCGCACATCAATCTGGGTGGCCAAGGTGATGAGACCACTCAGGGTAGACGGCAGATCCAGAGCGTCCTTAATGTGAGAGGAGAGTGCCTTTTTGAAAGCTGCGGACAGAGCCGCATCGTTCCAGGAGAGTTCTGAGGCCAGGGTACGGAACTGGACAGCATATTCTCCAATGGAAGAGTTCCCCTGGCGTAGATTAAACAGCAGAAGAGGCCGGTGCTGGTTCTTCAAAGACCGTCCGGAACTCCGCCAGAAATGCTGTCAGATTAGCCGCGACCGGGTCGTCTCTGTCCCACAGAGGAGTAGCCCAGGCCACGTTTTTTTACAGAGAGAAGACTGACAATGAACGCCACCTTGGATGGCACAGTGATTATATGAGATGGCATGAATTTTATGTGCAGGTAGCACTGGGTTATAAAGCCCCTGCACATCTTGGGATCGCCATCATACTTGCCGGGCATAGACAGCCGTAGTCTGGATTCAACGTCAGGAAGACAACCCGGGGTAGCGGGAGCCACGGGAGCAGGCTCAGGAACCTGTTGTTGCTGGGTGGCTGTTCCAGCTTTTCGCATAGGGCGGCAATCTCCAGGGATTGCTGGACCACTTTGGTAGCCAGAGTGGGCCGAGTGGGAAGCGGAACCTCGGCAGGATCCATGGCTGGATCTTATTGTCAGGCTTAGAGGCTGTGGATCCTCTGGACCACTGCGGACGATGGCACAAGCCACAACCTGGGACCGGAGTCTAAGTGGCACCCTGTTTTCACCAGAGCCCGCCGCAAAGCGGGTTGGACTTGTTCCACAGGCATGACTTGTCCGCAGTGGCAGCCAAGGTCAAGGTACAGAAACGGCAGGCAATCTTGTAGTCGGGGACAGGCAGGAGGTTAGGACGGGCAGCACAGGATCGGTGTCAGAGACGTAGAAACAGCTCAAGGCAGGCGGCAAAGGAGCAAAGTCAAAAACGGAAACGGGGTCACAACGGGAATACACAGAAACAACACACGTCATAGACAAAGCTTTCTCTAGGGCTCTAGGCACAAAGATCCGGCGCCTGTGATCCTTTTTTCATTGAAACTATTTTACCGTTTAGACACACGTTTTTTGACTGAGCACATGTCTAGCAGGTGGGTGTTAATTCTTAGTGCACTGAGCCGCATATATCATTCGGCCAGCGTTGTCAATAACCACAGCGCGGCCACAGCTGCTGTCAGTGCGGCGCTGTCGTCCAGCAATGTTATTAAGCAGCTCCGCATATATCCAACTGAAGTTCACAATTTTTAGCACACAAATCATTATCTGGAATTATGTACACACTATGCTGAAAGAAAAATTAAAGAGGACTTAATATGAGCCTTAATATAGAAACAGGCTACATCCTTGAGGGGTTAATATTAAGCTAAATTAACCTAAATATACTTACCTATAGTACTCTTCTCTATGATTCCGGTGCTGGTCTTTTACCCTGACACACCGAGATTGCTGTAAAAAATTGTTAGAGAAAGCAGCCTGTTAATTATTTCTGACACTCTAGTGTTGTCACCTCCCTTTCCCATGTTGGAGAGGGAGCTGACTTGATGTAGGTGGCATGAATAATTAACAGCCTAAGGCCGAGTTCACACTTGCATTTTCAAAGCGCCTGTTCTGCTCATGCTTTTGATGTGCAGAACTTGCATTGCACTCTGACCCATTGTAATCAATGGTTTTTTTCAGACTTGCAATTATTTACACGCACACAAGCGCATTTTAACGCGTGTTTAAATCTTGCTCTACTCTTGCAAGTCACATGCATGAAAAAAGCACCATACAAATCTATGGAGATGGATCAAAAATGCATTGAAATTGCCAAAAAAAAGTGTGTGAAAAACTGACTGAAAACTGATTGAAGTGATCTTCAGTGTAAGCGTGAAAGAGGCCTGGCGTGTCAAGGTTAAAGAAAACCAGTGGTGGGAAGAGGACTTATGTTAAGTTTATGCACTTGGGCCATGAAAACAAAAAGTACAATTATGTTCTAAACAGGCAGTTACTTGGTAATAGTGCAGCTTAAAAAGACTTGGGGGTATTGATAGATAATAATCTTAATTTTAGTGACCAGTGCCAGGCAGCTGCTAATTAGGCAAATAACATTATGGTATGTGTCAAGAGAGGAATAGATTTTGATAAGGACATAGTTGTGGTCTTATACTTATAGTTGTGGTCTTATTTTTTACTGTAAGAGCAGTAAGACTATGGAACTCTCTGCCACAGGATGTTGTTATGGCAAATACTTTGTACATATTTATGAGAGGCCTGGATGAGAGAAAATAAGATCACATATGTATGGGAATAACATTTCTGTTGATTCAGGGAGTTATTTTGACCACCAATATTAGGGGTTGGGCAGGAATTTTTCCCTGCTTTGGGCTAATTGACATCAGCAGAGTTTTTGCCTTCTTCTAGATCAATCTGATATTATTAAATGGTTTTGGCTTGGGTTGGAAAGCCATGGGGAGGCCTACTGTCAGAAGTGGACGATCAAGAAAGGCTGACTGTGAAGTAGCCAAAAAGTACGATGTGTGAGGAGGGGGGCTGACTGTGATAAAGGCACAGCCATAGAGAGGCTGACTGTGAGAAGGGGGAATCCATGGGGAGGCTGATTGTGAGGAAAGGGCAGCCATGGATAGGCTGACTGTAAGTAGGGGAAAGCCCCAAGAGGTTGACTGTGTGGAGGAGTAGCTATGGGAAAGCTGACTGAGGAAAGGGTAGCCATGGGTAGGCTGACTGTGAGAAGGGGACTGCCATGTTGGAGGCTCACTGAGTAGGGCATAGCCATGAGGAGGCTGACTGAGTAGGGGGTAAGCCAAAGTGAGGCGGACTGTGTAGGCTGAGTAGGGTGTAGTCATGGGGAAGCTGACTAAGAGGAAGAGCCAGCCATGGAGAGGTTGATTGTGAGGAATGGGCAGCCATGGATAGGCTTGCTGTAAGGAGGGGCAGCCTTGTAGTAGTTGACTGTAAGTTAAGGTTGCACGATGCATCAAAATCACGGTACTTATATGATACTTTCAAAGCCAGAGCGGTTCAATACCAGGTTTCTGTTACTTGCGGTACTGGATGACTTCCACAGACTCTACAGACTCCTTGTATCTGTGTTCAGAGCAGACATCAGGCAGTGAATCCTTTTGAGAGATGTTTCGGGTTAGCAGCAGAGTAGGGACCACGTCATTGGGGTAATATCATCATGTTTCCATATATGGTGTCTACATCTCCTAAGGATTCCCCAGAGCAGACATCAGTCAGGGAATCCTTTTGAGAGAAGTGTTGGTTAGTGCAGAGCAGGGACCACGTCAACAGGGAGTTATCACCATCAATCTGTATATGGTGTCTACACCTCCCAGGAATTCCCTGGACACAAGGGGGCATATTTATCATACGCTGGCGCTCGTGCAGGGCCTTGCGTAGAAAAGAACGCAGCCGGCGACTTTTCACATATGAAAAGTCGCCGGCAGCAGCAGGTGCGCAGGCGCGGGGACAGTAACGCCCTGCGTCGGGCCACTCCTGGCAGCGCCCTCCACTCGGCCGGCCGCGCACCCTTTTCACGCCCCACTGGTGTGAAGGTGGCGGATCGGGGCAAATAATCGCAAAAGCTAGCAATAAGCTAGCATTTGCGATTATTTCAGGGCCTCTGTCCCACTGGCGGTCCTGATAAGTATGCCCCAAGGTCTCTATTTAATTCAATTAAATAAATAAATGCCCATATCGGGGGTCATTTACTAAGGGCCCGATTCGCATTTTCCCGACGTGTTACCCGAATATTTCCGATTTGCGCCGATTTTCCCTGAATTGCCCCAGGATTTTTGCGCACGCGATTGGATTGTGGCGCATCGGCGCTGGCATGAACGCGATGGAAATCGGGGGGCGTGGCCGAACGAAAACCCGACGGATTATGAAAAACTGCCGCATTTAAAAAAAAAAAAAAAAAGTGTCGCAGGACTATACCAGGTATAGGCCGGTGAACTTCAGTGCATTCCGGCGGGCCTCGGGGAACTTCAGCGCAGCAGCGCCACCTGGTGGACGTCGGAGGAACTACCTTAGTGAATCCCGGCCGGACCCGAATCCACCGCAGAGAATGCGCCGCTGGATTGCGAATGGACCGGTTAAGTAAATCTGCCCCATTGTATCTGTTTTTTTCAAGTCTATACGCTATCTGTCTTTTTTCCATATGCAAAAAAAGTTGATGGGTTCCCAATCTACTTCTTGCCCCGCCCAGTTGGTTGCCTAGTAAAATTTGAGAAAAAATACTCTGCATACGGATATCGTCCATTTTTTTGCGGATCCATTGACTTCTATGGATGTATGTGGTCCACATGCCAGACATAATAACACATGCTGAAATTTTTTCTCAAATGGACATGTGAACAGGCCGATGGAACAGGAAATGTTAACATAAAATACTATACTAAATAGTATAATTTAGTGCTCACGTAGACAGGCGTTTTTGATGTCCACGTGCTATCCTTTTTTTGAGAATGGCAAACGGACTATTTGGAACAGGACGTCCCCTACTTAAGAACACCTGACTTACATAAGACCCCTAGTTACAAACGGACCTCTGGATGTTGCTAATTTACTGTACTTTAGTAAATTACTATAAGTGGTTATAGCTTTGGAACGCTATGAGATATCCAGGGGATTTTGAGATTGTTTTCTCGTGACACATTGTACCTCAAATTAGTTTAAAAATTTGGATGAAATCTTTTGCGTTTAGTTATGAAAAAAAACAAAATTTGGCAAAAATTTGGAAATATTCTTTATTTTCAACGTTCTAATTCTCTACTTTTGATGCGGATAGTCATAGCACCCAAATAAATTCATAACTTACATTTCCCAAATGCCTGCTTTATGTTGGCATGGTTTTTTAAGATTCCACATATTTTACTAGAATGTTATGAGGCTCAGAATTTAGGTATCATTTTTCAAACTTTTTGTAAAATCACCAAAACCCGTATTTAGATGGACCTGCTAAAATTCTAAATGACACTGAGAGGCCTAAATAATAGCGAGACTCATAAATTACCCCATTATGGAAACTACACCCATCAACATATGAAAAACCACTTTTAAGACGTTTGTGTCAGGATCAGTGGATCCTCTGGACCACCGCGGGAGATGGAACTAGCCGACACCTGGGACCGAAGCCCAAGCGACACTTGGTTTTCACCAGAGCCCGCCGCAAAGCGGGTTGGACTTCGGCAGGATACCACCAGGTCGTTCCACAGGTGCGACCAGCCCGCGGTGACAGCCGAGGTCGAGGTACCTTAGCGGATGACAATCTCGTAGTCAGGTCCAGGCACAGGGTCAGGGCAGGCGGCAGAGATGTCCAAGTCCGGGGTCAGCAACGGGAGGTCCAGGCAGGTGGGAGCGGGAACACAGGCCCAAGGAACACAGCAACACGGAGGAACTCGGGTAACACAGGACTCAGGAGAGGGAACACACAGGAATACACGGGAACGCAGGAACACACAGGAATACACAGGAACGCAGGAATAATCGCTTGGAAGCTTTCTCTTAGGCTATGAGGCACAAAGATTCGGCAAGGGTTACAGGAAGAGGCAGGCTTAAGTAGAATTGGGCAATATGGCCAGCGCCAATTAATGGCGCGCTGGCCCTTTAAATTTGGAGAAGGTGCACAGCGGAGGGGAGCGAGCTAGGAGCCGGGATGGGTGAGATGCGCTGGCGGTGGCAGGGCAGCACGCGTGAGCCCGCGACCCGCGATGTAGGTCGCGGGACCACAGGTGACAGTACCTCCCCCCTTCGGCCTCCCCCTCCTCCTAGGCTGGAGGAACCTCTGCAGAAGAGGTTATTGTCCTCTGGCTCCCACGACCTTTCTTCAGGCCCGAACCCCCTCCACTCAACCAAGAAGAACCCCCTCACCGTCTTCATATCCAAGATCTCTTTTACCTCATAGGTGTTGGTAGAGTCCGCCACTGGAGTAGGAGGAGGATCTTGCTGGGAGAAGCGATTCAAGATGACAGGCTTGAGCAGGGAGACATGAAAGGAGTTCGGGATGCGCATGGTGGGAGGAAGGCGCAGCTTATAGGCCACAGGGTTAATACGCTTCAGCACCTCAAATGGACCCTAGATAGCGAGGGCCAAGCTTGTAGCTGGGAATCTTCAACCGGACATATTTTGAAGACAGCCACACTTTATACCCTGGAGAGAAGACCAGAGGAGACCTGCGTTTTTTTATCGGCCTGAGTCTTGGTGCGGGCAGACGCCCGAAGCAGGGACTGACGAGTCTGTTCCCAAATAGTTTTAAGGTCTGCTACCAACTCTTCCACAGCAAGAACATCAGCAGACACGGAGAGAGGTAGGGGTGGACGTGGATGTCTTCCATATAGAACAAAGAAAGGTGAGGCACCAGCAGACTCCGAATCCAGGGAGTTATATGAGAACTCTGCCCAAGGTAGCAAAGTTGTCCTGACGGGCAGAGACAAAGTGACACAGGTAACAGCCCAAAGTCCGGTTAACTCTTTCAACCTGTCCATTAGACTGAGGATGGTACGCAGAAGAGAAGTCCAGTTTTATCTGCAGATGATTACACAGGGCTCGCCAGAAGCGGGAGACAAACTGTACCCCTCGGTCCGAGACGATGTGCAATGGAAGTCCATGCAGGCGAAAAATGTGGGTGAAGAACTGGCTGGCAAGGTGTGGAGCAGACGGCAGGCCTGGCAGAGGAACAAAATGAGACATTTTCGAAAAACGGTCGGTTACCACCCAGATAACGGTATTGCCAGATGATGGTGGCAGATCTGTAATAAAGTCCATAGCCACGTGAGTCCACGGGCAGGTAGGCATGGGTAACGGCAACAGAAGGCCAGCTGGTTTTTGTCGTGAGGGCTTATTACGAGCACAAGAGGTACAGGACCGCACAAAATCCCGACCATCCTTGTCCAAATCAGGCCACCAATAGAATCGGGAAATTAGGGCCACAGAGCGTTGCACCACAGGGTGCCCAGCCACACGAGAAGAATGTACCCAGGTCAGGATCCTCTTTCGAAGTCCAGGTCGCACATAAGTCTTGCCGGGAGGTAATTGCGGGAGGTCCACCAGCACTGCTAGCACAAGTCTCTCAGGAGGAACGATGTGTCTCGGGGCATAGTCCTCCCCCATAACATCCGAAGCACGGGTCAAGGGGTCAGCCTTGAGGTTTTTCTCGGCAGGATGAAAATGGATTTGGAAGTAAAAACGGGAAAAGAAGAGAGACCACCGGACTTGACGCGGGTTCAACCGCTGAGCCGACTGTAGGTAGTGCAGGTTCTTGTGGTCTGTGTAGATGTTGACTGGAAATCTGGCTCCCTCCAACAGATGACGCCATTCCTCCAAGGCAAGCTTGATGGCCAGAAGCTCACGATCTCCAATAGAATAATTCCTTTGGAGAAGAAGCCGCAGGATGGAGTTCGGCCCCTAGGCCCCTTCGGAGTAAGGACCGCTCCAGCTCCTACGGAGGAGGCATCAACCTCCACAAAAATGGCTTCTCGGTATCAGGTCTGGTAAGGACAGATGCAGAAGAAAAAGCAGACTTTAGTTTCATAAAGGCCTCCTCAGCCGCTGGGGGCCAAGCACGAGAATTGACACCTTTCTTCGTTAGCGCCACCATAGGAGCTACCAGAGTCGAGAAGTGAGGAATAATTTGCGAAGCCCAGGAATCTTTGAATAGCCCACAGTCCCACTGGGCGTGGCCACTGAAGAACCGCAGATAACTTGTCAGGATCCATCTGCAAGCCTTTATCGGAAATAATGTAGCTGAGGAATGGAAGGCTTTTTTGATGAAACAGGCACTTCTCCAGTTTGGCGTAGAGATGGTTGGCCCTGAGGCGGCTGAGCACTTGCCGTACATGGGAATGGTGGGACTCGAGGTCAGCAGAATACACGAGGATGTCATCCAGGTAAACCACAACACAGCTGTACAATAAGTCCCTGAAGATATCGTTGACAAACTCTTGGAAAACGGCTGGCGCATTACAGAGTCCGAAAGGCATAACTAAATATTCAAAATGCCCATCACGGGTGTTAAAGACGGTCATCCACTCGTCGCCCTTCCTGATGCGGATAAGATTGTAGGCCCCACGAAGATCTAACTTGGTAAAGACTCTTGCACCCCGTAGATGATCAAACAGCTCCGTGATCAGTGACAGAGGATAGCGATTCTTAATGGTGACTTTGTTAAGACCGCGATAGTCAATACTGGGGCGGAGAGAGCCATCTTTCTTGGTGACAAAAAAGAAGCCTGCACCTGCCGGAGAGGAGGATTTGCGGATGAAGCCTCTTTGCAGATTTTCCTGGACATACTCAGACATGGCGGCTGTTTCAGGTACCGAGAGCAGATACACCCGACCCCGAGGACTAGAAGTGTCAGGTCCGCTAGGGAAAATGCTGGGACTTCTGGTTCTTCTGGTGGTGCCAGCAGCGTCTCCGAACCCCAGCACGTATCCGCGCAAACTCCACCTCTCGTCCCGGGCAGCGGCTGCTATGATCTCGCACTGTCTAGGAGTTGTGTTCGGAACTGCTGGGACTTGTGCTACCTATGCTTGGTGCCTGGTTGTTCTGCACCATGAGGGGTTGATTCCCAGAAGCTGTCCAGCTCCTATCAGGTTCTGGAGGTGGAGTTCTGGCTGCATAAATTGCAGCTTCACTAGTCACCTGTGCCAGTGTTTGAAATCCCTTCTCCACTCGCTCTCAGCATTAGGTTTGACTTGCTCTGTATCTGTATCTGTATCGTTGTGACCTCGGCTCGTTTTTTGACATTGACTCTTTGCCTACAGATTTTGCTATTGACGTACCCTCTCGTTGTGAATCCGGCTAGTTTACTGTTCTTTTGTGTTTTGTGTTTGTCAGTCTGTTTGTGTTTCCCTTCCACACTTATCAGTGTATTTCGAGTCTTCAAGTAGTCGCCCCACGGTTTAGCGTGGGGGGGCTATAGGAAGGGACAGAGGTTGGGGCAAGCACAGGGCACACTATCCCCTGTCTTTTGTGTTACCCAATCTTAACAGAAACACTGGCCACTCATAGGTCTGCATCCTGTATCCGACCTGCTACATTCTCTCCTCACATGGAGCCTTTGTCAGCAGTGGTCGCTCATGTCCAGATCCTAACTCAGCTTGTTCAGGATCTAGCTTCCCGTCTCCAAATTCAGGAATCTATGCAGGTTCCACGGCAGACACCACCGCAGGATCCACTGCCACCCATGCCTGAGACCTAAGGTTCCTCTCCCTGACTTGTTTTTTGGTGACCGTAAGAAATTTTTTTCATTTCGGGAGGGCTGTAAACTTTATTTTTCTTTACGTCCTCGTTCATCGGGCACAGAGACTCAAAGGGTGGGCGTGGTAATTTCCCTGTTGCGTGGGGATCCGCAAAATTGGGCCTTTTCTCTCCCACCTGACTCCCCATCCCGTTCTTCTCTAGACGCTTTTTTTTCTGCTTTAGGCCAGATTTATGACGAACCTGACCGCCGAGCACTGGCAGTTTCCCGCCTTAGATCTCTGTGTCAGGGAAAATGGACAGCAGAAGATTATTGTGCCCAGTTCAGACAGTATGTGACTGACTCGCAATGGAATGACTGCGCCCTAAAAGACCAATTTATGTCCGGACTGTCAGACCGAGTACAGGACTTAGTCTTAGCTTATGCCGAGCCTCAGACATTAGATGATGCTATGACTCTGGTCATCCGAGTTGATAGTCGCCTAAGATCCAGGCGATCACCTCGGGTGTCCCCTGACTGTCAGCCAGCGGCCAGTCTGTCTCCAGGTAGTCCAGAGTTGGAATCCATGGAGCTGGATAGCATCTCTCCTGCATAGCGGAAGCAACATCGACTGAGACGTCATCTTTGTTTCTACTGTGGAAGTCCTGATCATCAAATCAACACCTGTTCCAAGAGGCAGCAGCAGGAAAACTTCTGCTCCTAAGCAGTAGTTGGGGGGACTGCTTAGGAGCTCAGGTACTCCCAATCGTGTCTAGAATGTATTTACCTTGTACGGTTAAGTTTCAATCTGTTTCCTGCACTGGTCGCGCCTTTTTGGATTCAGGTGCTGCATCTAATTTTATTGATTATAATTTTGTCTCTCAGTTTTGCATGTCATTGATTCCATTGTCCACTCCTATCCAGATGTCGAGTGCGGATTTGACCCCTCTACAGGCAGGGTTGATTAAATTCCGAACCCCGCAGATAAAGCTTATGGTAGGAGCTATGCATGAAGAATGGTGTTCTTTCCTAGTTATGGAAAACTTGTCTGAAAACGTCATTCTTGGTCTACCCTGGCTCCGGATCCATAATCCGGTAATTAATTGGGAAACTCTGGAGCTGGTTCACTGGGGTCCTCACTGTAAGGATCACCTGACCAGAGTTTCATTATGTACAGTGGTGGCGGAAGATCAGAGTCTTCCAGGTTTTCTCTCTGAGTACTTAGATGTGTTTTCAAAACCCTTGTTCCAAGTCCTTCTTCCTTACAGGGAGTTTGATTGTAAAATTGACCTTCTTCCTGATGCTAGATTACCTAAGGGTTGTATATATAACCTGTCAGTACCAGAATGGGAGGCACTGAAGAGTTATATTGATGAGAGTTTGACAATCGGACATATCCGTCCCTCTGAGTCGCCCACTGGGGCCGGGTTCTTTTTTGTTGAGAAAAAAGATGGTGGTTTACGGACGTGTATTGATTATCGAGAATTAAATAAAATAACGGTAAAAAACTCAGGTCCTCTCCCCTTGATCCCGGATCTCTTAAATCAGGTTTCTGGGGCCCAAGTTTTCTCTAAATTGGATCTCAGAGGGGCTTATAACCTGATTCGGATCCGAGAAGGGGATGAGTGGAAAACCGCATTTAATACACCTTTGGGACACTTTGAATACCTGGTTATGCCCTTTGGTTTGAGTAATGCCCCAGCGGTTTTTCAAGGGTTTATGAACTCCATCTTTCATGATTACATCGGTGTGTTTATGGTGGTGTATCTAGACTATATCTTGATTTTCTCTCCTGATATGGTTTCTCACCAGCAACATCTCCGCCAAGTACTTACCAGGTTGTGCAAAAACCACCTCTTCGCTAAGCTGGAAAAGTGTGTTTTTTGCGTCCAGAAGGTTGCCTTCTTAGGTTATGTTGTGACTCCCTCTGATGTACAGATGGATCCGAGTAAGGTTCAGGCACTCACGGACTGGGTTCGGCCTACCAATCTTAAGGCCCTACAATGTTTTTTAGGTTTCGCTAACTATTATCGAAACTTTATAAAGAACTTTTCCGTGATCGCCAAACCCCTCACGGATTTAACCCGTAAGGGTGCTGATCCAAACAATTGGTCCCCTGCCGCTTGCTCTGCGTATGAAACTTTAAAAGCGGCATTCTCGTCAGCCCCAGTTTTGATTCAACCTGACCTCTCTCTACCGTTTGTGGTGGAGGTTGATGCCTCCGAGGTAGGAGTAGGTGCAGTGTTGTCTCAGGGGTCCTCCACTCTCACCAGACTTAGGCCCTGTGCATATTTCTCTAGAAAGTTTTCTTCTTGTGAGAGGAATTATGATATTGGTAATCGAGAGCTCCTTGCCATTAAGTGGGCATTTGAAGTCTGGCGGCACTTTTTGGAGGGAGCTCTTCATCCGATAACTGTGCTCATGGATCATAAGAACTTAGTATATTTGGATACTGCTAAGCGCTTGAACTCACGTCAGGCTAGGTGGGCCTTGTTTTTCTCTCGTTTTAATTTTGTGGTCACCTACCGACCTGGGTCAAAAAATGTGAAGGCTGATGCCTTGTCCCGTAGCTTCGGGACTCCTGAGCTTCCAGAGGCTACTGACAGAAATATTTTGTCTCCAGGGGTTGTGCTGGCAGCTGTCTCCTCCCACCTCTCCTCTCAAATTTTAGCAGGACAAAGATCTGCACCTAAAGACCTTCCGGAAGGCAAATTATTTGTTCCTCTTTTTTGACGTTTGAGAGTGTTGGAGGAGATGCATTGCTCGGTATTGGCAGGTCATCCGGGAATGCGGAGTACCTTGGATCTCTTAAAGAGAAGTTACTGGTGGCCTCACATGACTAAGGATGTGCACGCATTTGTCCAAGCCTGTCAGGTCTGTGCGCGAGGAAAGACTCCCAGGAGACGTCCTGAGGGGCCTCTTCCTCCGCTTCCAGTTCCCACCAGGCTGTGGTCTAAAGTGTCTATGGATTTTGTCACTGATCTGCCAGCATCTCAAGGCTGTACAGTGATTTGGGTGGTAGTGGACCGTTTCTCTAAAATGGGGCACTTTGTCCCATTAAAAAAGTTACCTTCAGCTGAAGAATTGGCTGAATTGTTTATACAGAATATTGTACGCCTCCATGGTATACCAGATGATATTGTGTCAGATAGGGGCGTACAATTTGTTTCCAAATTTTGGCGAGCATTTTGTTCTATACTGGAAGTTAATTTGTCATTCTCGTTGGCGTTTCACCCTGAGTCTAATGGTCAGTCCGGGGGAATGAATCAGGAGATGATTCAATATCTGCGACTCTTTGTCTCGGACAGTCAGGACCAGTGGGTGAAATTCCTTCCGTTGGCAGAATTTGCTATTAATAACCACTGTAGTTCGTCCACACAGGTATCTCCGTTTTTCTGCAATTATGGTTTTCATCCTCGTTTCTCTTTTTCATCTGTGCCTGTCTCTAATATTCCTCGAGCGGAAGCTATTACATCCAAGTTGCGCTCGCTCTGGTCACAAGTTCGGGAGAATATTCAGAGGGCACAAAATTCTATGGCCCAACAGACTGAAAGAAGGCGCACTAACTCCGATACGTTTGTGGTGGGGGATAAAGTGTGGTTATCCACGAAAAACCTTAAATTGAAGGTCCCCTCTTTGAAGTTTGCACCCAGGTTTGTAGGTCCGTTTGTTGTTACTCGTATTGTTAACCCAGTTTCCTTCAAGATTACTCTTCCAGCAGGGTGGCGGGTTCATAACACCTTCCATAAGAGTCTTCTGAAGCGGTATGTTGAGCCTGTTTTGCCTCTTCCTGACCCTCCTTCTCCATCTTTTGTGGAGGGGAATCAGGAATTTGAGGTGGAAAAAGTTATGAATTCCAAATGGGTAGGTAACTCCCTGCAGTACCTGGTCCATTGGAAAGGTTTTGGTCCTGAGGATAGGTCTTGGGTTCCGGCTAGAGATGTTCATGCTCCGCGGTTACTCAGGTTATTCCATCAGGCCTACCCTCAGAAGCCATCTTTAAGATCTAGGGGTCCGAAGGCCCCCCGTCAGGGGGGGGTACTGTCAGGTCCGCTAGGGAAAATGCTGGGACTTCTGGTTCTTCTGGTGGTGCCAGAAGCGTCTCCGAACCCCAGCGCGTATACGCGCAAACTCCACCTCTCGTCCCGGGCAGCGGCTGCTAAGATCTCGCGCTGTCTAGGAGTTGTGTTCGGAACTGCTGGGACTTGTGCTACCTATGCTTGGTGCCTGGTTGTTCTGCACCATGAGGGGTTAATTCCCAGAAGCTGTCCAGCTCCTATCAGGTTCTGGAGGTGGAGTTCTGGCTGCATAAATTGCAGCTTCACTAGTCACCTGTGCCAGTGTTTGAAATCCCTTCTCCACTCGCTCTCAGCATTAGGTTTGACTTGCTCTGTATCTGTATCGTTGTGACCTCGGCTCGTTTTTTGACATTGACTCTTTGCCTACTGATTTTGCTATTGACGTACCCTCTCATTGTGAATCCGGCTAGTTTACTGTTCTTTTGTGTTTGTCAGTCTGTTTGTGTTTCCCTTCCACACTTATCAGTGTATTTCGAGTCTTCAAGTAGTCGCCCCACGGTTTAGCGTGGGGGGGGCTATGGGAAGGGACAGAGGTTGGGGCAAGCTCAGGGCACACTATTCCCTGTCTTTTGTGTTACCCAATCTTAACAAGAAGATCCAGGCAGCAGGTCCATGGGGCAATCGTAGGGACGCTGTGGAGGTAGGGTCTCAGCTTGTTTCTTGGAGAACACATCTGCGAAGGCCTGGTACTGAGCGGGAAGCCCCGCAAAGGCTTAGGAGACAAGGTAGAAGTCCCGACAGGGAGCGGATGTAGAACCTTCATACAGTGTGATGAACAATCTGGACCCCAACGGAGAATCTCCCCAGAAGACCAGTCCAGAACAGGGGCATGATGTTACAACCAGGGGAGGCCCAGCAGGAGAGTGGAAGCAGAGAGTGGCCCAGCAGGAGAGTGGGGCAGCACAAAAAAAGGACAGTCTTTCTCTATGTAATGCTCCAACTTGCAGGAATCTGGCGACGGACAGGACAAGTCCCGACGAAGTGCTCTGGGCTGGCACAATACATGCACAGGTTCTCCTGACGTCGCCTGGAACGCTCTTGTAGAGAAAGCCGGACTCGGTCCACCTGCATAGGTTCATCAGCAGAAGATTCACCCAGGGGCTGAAGCGGCTTTTGGAATACAGG
Organism: Engystomops pustulosus; assembly: GCF_040894005.1. Taxonomy (NCBI): domain Eukaryota; kingdom Metazoa; phylum Chordata; class Amphibia; order Anura; family Leptodactylidae; genus Engystomops; species Engystomops pustulosus. Next base: position 125,482,484 of record NC_092415.1, on the reverse strand, counting down.
TGCCAGGTGAGGAAGACGTCTAACACGGCCTTGGGGGTACTCGGAACGTAGTTCCTCAGCGCACTCCTTAAACCGCACGTCAATTCGAGCGGCCAGGGTGATAAGACCACTCAGAGTTGACGGCAGGTCCCGCGCTGCCAGCGCGTCCTTGACCTTCGCAGAGAGTCCTTTCTTGAAGGTAGCGATGAGGGCCACATCGTTCCAGGCAAGTTCGGAAGCAAGGGTGCGGAACTGAACTGCGTACTCTCCCACAGATGAGTTGCCCTGGTGCAGGTTCAATAATGCAGACTCCGCAGAGGAAGCTTGTGCCAGTTCCTCAAAGACTGACCGGAACTCTGCCAGAAAATCCAAGAGGGTAACGATAACCAGGTCATCCCTGTCCCAAAGAGGAGTAGCCCAGGCCAGGGCCTTCCCGGAAAGCAGGCTGAGGACAAATGCCACCTTGGACCGCTCTGTGGAAAATTGCGACGGCATAAGTTCTATGTGCAGGGAGCACTGGGTGATGAAGCCCCTGCACATCTTGGGATCCCCATCATACTTGCCGGGCAAAAAGAGACGTAGCCTGGGTTCAGCAGCAGGAAGATAAGCCGGGGTAGCAGGAGTCGCAGCGGCCACCTTAGGAGACTGTTGCTGATGCTGGGTAGCTAGCAGCTGTTGCAGAATGGCGGTGACTTGTTCTAGTTGATTCCACTGTGCGGCAATCTGCCGGGACTGGTGGATCACTATGGTAGCGAGGTCTGGCTGAGTGGGAGGCGGAACCTTGGCGGGATCCATGGCCGGATCTTACTGTCAGGATCAGTGGATCCTCTTGACCACCGCGGGAGATGGAACTAGCCGACACCTGGGACCGGAGCCCAAGTGGCACCTGGTTTTCACCAGAGCCCGCCGCAAAGCGGGTTGGACTTGCTGCGGCAGGATACCACCAGGTCATTCCACAGGCGCGACCAGCCCGCGGTGGCAGCCGAGGTCGAGGTACCTTAGCGGATGACAATCCCGTAGTCAGGTCCAGGCACAGGGTCAGGGCAGGTGGCAGAGATGCAACGTCAAGTCCAAGTCCGGGGTCAGCAACAGGAGGTCCAGGCAGGTGGGAGCGGGAACACAGGCACGCGGAACACAGCAACACGGAGGAACTCGGGTAACACGGCAACACAAGACTCAGGAGTGGGAACACACAGGAATACACGGGAACGCAGGAACACACAGGAACTCAGGAATACACAGGAATGCAGGAATAATCGCTTGGAAGCTTTCTCTTAGGCTATGAGGCATAGAGATCCGGCAAGGGTTACAGGAAGAGTCAGACTTATGTAGAATTGGGCAATGTGGCTAGCGCCAATTAATGGAGCGCTGGCTCTTTAAATTTGGAGAAGGTGCCGCGCGCACGTCCCCGACAGCAGAGGGGAGTGAGCCAGGAGCCGGGACGGCCAGATGCGCTGGCGGTGTGCTGGCGGGGGCAGGGCAGCACAGGTGAGCCTGCGACCTGCGATGTGGGTCGCGGGACCACCCCTGACAGTTTGTTAACCCTTTAGGTGTTTTATAGGGGTTAAAACAAAATGGAAGTGCAGTCTGCAAATTGTAATATTTTTTCACAATACACTCATTTTGGGTGGAAAATTGAACATTTACAATGGATTAAATGAAAAAAGGCTCCACAAAGTTTGATTTGCTATGTCACATTGTACAGTCCTATAATTTTTTTCTTTTTTTAATGTGCACCTATAGGGGCTTATTTCTTTTGCCACATGAGATGCACTTTTCTGGTAGGTAATTTTGGGGCATCTATAGCTAATTGGTGAGATTTTATTAACTCTTTGTTGGTGGAGGAAATGAAAATCATCAATTTTTAGGAAAAAATTTATGTTTTTTATTTGGTCGTTGACCATACCATAAAAATAGTATATTATTTTTATTCTATGGGTCGCCATGATTACGAAAAGACCTCATTTATATAGATTTTTTTATTTTTTTTTCCCATTTTTACTGAACAAAAAGTAATTTGGCAAAAATGTTGTTAATTTTAGCATCACCGTCTTTCATATGCATAACTTTTTTATTTTTCGCCTCATAAATCTGTTTAAGGGCTTATTTTTTCGAGAAGGATTGTTCTTTTTAGTGGGCTTAGTTTAGAGTGTGTAAAATTTTTTAACCCCTTCCCGACATTGGACGTAATAGTACTGCATGTCGGGAGGTGAGTTCCCGCAACATGCAGTACTATTACGTCATGCATTCAAATGATCATTGTGTCTACAGCAGACCATCTCTGCTCACGGACCGGGGGGGTCACTCCCCCCCCCTATGCATACGATCGCTGCAATCAGCCGGTCAATTCAGACCAGCCGATTGCAGCAATGCATGGGTTAAAAATAGTATTCGGTGCGTCGGCGCCTCAAATCAGGAGGTGATCAGTGCAGTCCTAATAAGCACCGATCACCTCCTTCTGTTTGATGTTGGAGGTGGCACTCTGCCAACCTCCTAAATGATCCGATCTGTCTGTCTGACAGATCGGATCAAAGCTGTCACTGCCGGGGTTCCACTTAACAGCTCCGCTGGTAGGCTGGGCTGCCGGGTGAAGGGAGGAAATGATGACACATGTCATCATTGAGGAGTGACAGCCTCCTCTGTCGCTCCTCCCTCCCTGTCCGCCTCCCTCCTGCTCTGCCCACCCCGATCCCATACAGCAATGTAATGCAGGGACAGCGCACCGAGCACTCAGTCCCTGCATAGTGTGCCCACAATATAAATGGTGATCGGGGCTGTACTAGACAGCACCCGATCACCAGTACTTACATACATGTAGACTGATAGGGATCCGATCGGTCGGTCAGTAGTGACCGGCCGATCGGATCAATGGAGATCGGTCAAGATGGCTGACAGCAAGATGGCTGACAGCTATCTTTCCACGTGGTCCTCATCACCCCCCCCCAACCTCTTCCACCCCTCCCCTTTCCTGATGACAAGGTGGCATCATGCCACTTCCCTAATTGATCTGATTGGTTGGTCTGTCCTGACCAACCAATCAGATCTGTGGAGGGAGGTTCAAACTACTGCACACTGATCTGCATGTTTCATTCTAGTCCTGAACAGCGTGCAGATCAGTGTGTGATACCAGTCTGTGCTCCGTCTGGCTAGAAATTGCTGCAGTTGGCATCTTTGGTGGCATCTGTTGCGTTTGTGAGTGCGTTCAATAGCTATTGCTGAGCTGCTGTTTGTGATTTTTTTTGCATACAGCAGTCGCAGCGTCTTGATCCCTGTCCCAATCCCTGTTCCAGACCCTTCCCTCCCCTCCCTGTGTCCGTGCGGCGACTTTGAGCCTCTGTGCTCTTCTTTTTTTTGTCGCTTTTTTTTTTTTTTGGTCTTTTTACTGTCCGCTAACACCACTGTGTGTGTGCACCACTGTGTGTGTGCACCCTGTAACCACTGAACAGTTGATTGTATCTCTGTTCATTGTTTGGTACAGGAGCGTTTTTTTTTTTCTTCTTTTAGTCATTTTTGTAGCAGTCGCATCTCCCTGTGTGTGTTCTGCGAACTGCCAGCCGCTGATCAGCGGTAAACTTTACTGGTCAGTGTCTGTGCTATTTTTTGTGCTCTGACAACTGAGCGCTGATCAGCAACATTTTGCTGATCAGTATCTGCTCATTTTTTTGTTGTATCTTTTTTGGTACTTTTTTTTTTACTTCAGTAACTTTTTATACTGCAATTTTTTTGTAGGAGCTGCGACATCTGAGCACTGATCAGTAACCTTTTGCTGATCAGGTCTGCGCTCATTTTTTGTCATAGTTCATTTTGCTATAATAGAATAAGAATTACTTTTTTTTTTACTGCAGTAACTTTTTATACTGCAATTTTTTTGTAGGAGCTGCGACATCTGAGCGCTGATCAGTAACCTTTTGCTGATCAGGACTGCGCTCATTTTTTGTCATAGTACAGTTTTTTTTGGTATAATTTAAAAACTATAGTGTAATTCGCTCCCATACACGTGTTGAATCACAACATACACACTCCCTTGAATAAAGTTTATACACAACATATACACTACCCCTCCCAATAAAATATGGCCCATTCATCTCAAAGATCATATTCAGCAGAGGAGGCATATGCCTTCCTTGCTTCCGACACTGACTCAGAAGGAGAGGATGCCACGTTTCTCTATTTCTCATCCTCCTCTTCCTCCTCATCCAGTGATGAGGGGCCCTCCAGAAGGCGCCCCAGGAGAACGGTTGAGGATGTCCCCCAGCCCCCAAGTGACCCTGAATGGATCCCACCCCCTGATAATTATGAGCCTCAAATTCCTGAATTTGTGGGAAGTTCAGGAATTAATTTTGAGACAGAAGGCCTCACAGAAATTGATTTTTTCAAAATCTTTTTCTCTGAGGATCTTGTGAATTTGATGGTGGTGCAAACAAATTTGTATGCCCAACTGTTTTTGGCACAAAACCCAAGATCATCATTTTCTAGGTGGACCCCTGTAGATGCGGTAGAAAAGATGAAGTTTTGGGGTCTTGTGCTACATATGGGCATTGTAAAAAAACCTGAGATAAGGCAGTATTGAGTTCTGATAACTCGCCCGCGCTTTGAGGCCATTCTAAAATTTTTACACTACAGCGACAATTCGCAGTGCCCTCCTCAAAGCGACCCGTCATTTGACCGTCTTCACAAAATTAGGCCAGTTATTGATCACTTTAGCACCAAGTTTTTTGAGGCCTATACCCCTGAAAAATTCATTTGTGTAGACGAGTCACTTGTACATTTTAAAGGAAGACTAAGAATACACCAGTACCTGCCCAGCAAGAGGGCAAGGTATGGAATTAAAATGTACAAGTTGTGCGAGAGTACCACAGGGTACACCCACAGATTTAGGGTTTATGAGGGAAAAGATAAACAAATTAGCCCCCCAGAATGCCCCCCAGTCCTAGGAGTCACAGGGAAGCTTGTCTGGGATCTGATACACCCGCTGCTGGATAAGGGTTACCACTTGTATGTGGATAACTTTTATACCAGCATTCCACTCTTCAACTCCCTCATTTCCAGGGGTACTGTAGCATGCAGCACTGTACGCTGCTATGGTACTTCAGGGGTTCTCCAAATGTATCATGGCCACTGAAAACTTTTTCTGTCCAAATTAGCTTCAAAAAGCCAAACGGCGCTTCTTCCCTTCCACTTCCTGCTGTGTGTCCCCACAGAAGTTTATATCCACATGTGGGGTATTACCGCGTTCAGGAGAAATTGTTGAACAACTTCTGTGGAGCAATTTTTCCTTTTGCCCCTTGTGGATAACAGAAAAATGGGGAAAAAGTGAATTTTTGAGGAAAAAATATTCATTTTTTCAGGTTTCAGCCCAAATTTCTGTACACCTGTGGGGTTCAAATACTCATTTTACACCTTGACAAAATCTGTGAAGGGTGTAGTTTCCAAAATGGGGTCCTTTATGGGGGTTTTCACTGTTCAGCTATCTCTGGAGCTCTTGAAATGTATCATGGTAACAGAAAGGTATTCCAGCTAAATTTACTCTGCAAAAACCCAGTGGTGCTCCTTCCTTTCTATACCCTGCTGTGTGCCGGTACAGCAGTTTGCCAACACATGTGGGGTATTGCTAAACTCGGAATTAATTGTGTATTAAAATTTATGGAGCATTTTAGTATTTTATCCAATGAGAATGTGTAAATTTTTGGAAAAAATCATTAATTTTGCCAAAAAAATTCTAATTTCAAAATTTTACCTGATTTTGTTTCAACTCCTATGAAACAATTAAAGGGTTAACAAATTTCATAAAAGTTGTTTTACATTCTTTTAGGAATACATTTTCTAAAATGGGGTCATTATAAGGATTTTTCTCTCATATAGGCCTCTCAAAATCAAATCAAACTTATCTAGGCCCTCAAAACATAGATTTTGGTGATTTTCACCAAAATCTGAGAATTCACTTGTAGAGTTATAAGCCTCCTGTCTTCCTAAAAGAAGTAGAAAATGTTTAAAAAATCATGCTAACATTAAGAAGACTTATGGCAAATGTTAGTTAGTAAGTTATTTGGGAGGTATGGCAATCTGCCTGCAAAGCAGAAATTTTTGAAATTTGAAAATAGCGTTTTTTTCAAAATTTTCACCAATTTTTCATTTTTTTCATAACTAAACGCAAAAGATAACACCCAAATTTTTCAACTAATATAAAGTACAAAGTGTCAAAAGAAAACAATTTCAAAATCACTTGGATATGTTATAGCGTTCCAAAGTTATAACCACTTATAGTGACACAGGGCAGATTTGAAAAATAGGGCCGTGTCAGGAAGGTGAAAAGTGGCTTCAGCGGTAAGGGGGTAAATCACTTTTTAGAGCATTTTTTAAAGGGTATAAATTAAAAATTATCTTTTTTCGGAACGTTTTTGCGTTTTTTTTCTCCGGCGTTTACCGTGCAGGTCCAGTAACGATTCTGTTTTATTTGACAGATTGTTACGGATGCGGCAATACCAAATATGCAGGGTTTGTTTGTGTTTTTTATACTTTACATTTACATTTACATTTACATTTATTCTAATGTGTAGTGTTCAGTGTTTTTCACTTTTTTTACTTATACATACTTGAACTTGAACCAACGATGCTCTGATTGCTGGTTCAAGTCCAATACACTGCTCTACAATACTATTTTATTGCTCAGACAGTTTGCAGTCAGACCAGGAAGGGGTCTGACTGCCAGGGAGAGCGGGTAGCTCCGGGCCACATGCCAGTCCTCGGAGCTGCCCAGAAGTGGATCAGATCCCCCGGTAAGCGGCACGGGGGTTCCGATCCATAGCGCAAACACCCTTACGCGCCGCGGTCATGCTTGACAGTGGCGTGTAAGGGTTTAACACCCGCGATTGGAGTCGGCTCCGATCGCGGGTGTTAGCGCAGGCTGTCAGCTGTGATAGACAGCTGACAGCCGCTGCTTCTGGTGCCGGCTCAGTTCGTGAGCCTGTGCCAGAAGCAGGATGTTATAGCACGTCCCTGTGTGCTTAACATGTAGCCCCGGGGACGTACTATAATGTCCTGGTGCGCCTAGGGGTTAATAATAAGTTAACCCAAAATATGGAGACATTTGAAAAAGAAAAAGAATACTGATAAAGAAAAAAAATACTGATCAAAAAATTGCCGATCAGAATAATGGGAATTCGGCAAGGAGTACTAATAATTGGTTCCAGTACGGTTCCAAAACAATCATCCATTCCAACTAAAAAACTCTTAAAAGTACCCACCTTTGCAAATACACAGAAATCTTAACTCAATACCCTCAAGATAGATCTTAATCTTCCCAAACCAAAACTACCTTCTGGTAAATTCACCTCAGATTCATCAGACAATACTAACCTCAACGCTTCACAACTTACTATTCATAACACTAGTTTTAGTTTAAATAGCCCCAATAAGAACCTCAGTTCTACACCCCTACAATTGAGCCTGGCAATAAACATTCTCGCATCGAAAAGCGCTAATACATGAAATATCACCCTCTAGCGAGTCAGTTTCTTTTTTTAGGGCTTCCAAAGGAAGTGAAAAAGACCCCATCATTCAATTATGCGTTAAACCCCGGTCTAATAGAGGAAATCCATATGGCTGCCCCATTAAGGCCCAAAAGGAAAAACCGACTAGCAGACGAAAAAGAGGAGGGAAATGTAGAGTTAGACACTCTATCATCCACAGAAGAGTCACTCTTAGAGACACCAAAGTACAAGAGACAAAAGTAACACCCTGTTTTAAGCCAGCACTGGCTATTGAGGCTACCACCAAAGAGACTAGCAATACAAGATATTTAATCTATCCACATATATATTGAACAAAGCAGAAATTAAAACTTTAGAGAAAGGGCCCCACCTCATTTTGCCCCACCTCTTCTTTTAACGATTTCGAACTGTTCATAGACCTGAATAGGTTCATCCTTAAATTAACATTAAAATACATTTCAACATTCTGAATACCAATAAGACCAATACAGCAAACATATCAACCATGACTAGTCTCTCAAACCCAGGTCGGTTTTCTATCCAACACACCACAAAGGCAGTTTTGTGGAGACCTTCTTTACGCTGGTCTCCACAGACTTCCAAAAACTACAATCGTCCACAAACGGTCTAAACAGAACCTAACATCCTAAAAATCCTACAACATGCTTCAAACATGATCTATATACTCTTCTGGAAGATGGCTTTAAGTTGAACATTCTGAACAAAAAAAAGCTAAATTATCTTAACCCCTTACCGACATGTGACGTAATAGTACGTCACATGTCGGGTCCCGGTACATGCATATTGCAGCAAAGGCTTACCGGTAACACCCACGATCGGTGCCGACACAAAGGTGCCGGCGGCATCAAAAAGACGGCGGTGCCCAGGCGTCGCCATCTTTCCGTGGATCGTCGCTCCCCATGACGTCATAGGGGAGCGGCGATCCGTCGCCATGGTAGCTTCGGGTCTCACGAAGACCCGAAGCTATTTCGGGTTAACCCATTCATTAACCCATTCATGTATGAGTAGTAAAATCCCCATATGTAGTATGGCAGTATATGATAGGATCGTACAGACACCCTAGGGTTAAAGTACCCTAGGGAATCTGAAAAATAGTAAAAATAAAAAGTAAAAAAAAGTTAAAATAAAAAAATTATAATAAAAAAACCTAAAAATTCAAATCACCCCCCTTTCCCTAGAATTGATATAAATATAAATAAACAGTAAAAATCATAAACACATTAGGTATTGCCGCGTCCGAAAATGCCCGATCTATCAAAATATGATAACGTTTTTTCACTGCGTTTAACCCCGTAACGGAAAATCGCGCCCAAAGTCGAAAATGGCACTTTTTTGCCATTTTTAAAATTTTTTTTTAAATTCTATAAAAAGTGATCAAAAGGTCGTACAGTCCTAAAAATGATAACATTGTAAACGTCATCAAAATCCGCAAAAAACGACACCACCCACAGCTCCATACACCAAAATATGAAAAAGTTATTAGCCCCAGAAGATGGCAAAATCCCCCCAAAAAAATTTGTACAGGAGGTTTTAATTTTTTTAAATGTATGAAAACATTATACAACCTATACAAATTTGGTATCCCCGTAATCGTACCGACCCAAAGAATAAAGTAGACATGTCATTTGGGGTGCACACAAGAATACGGCACAAATGCGTTTTTTTACCAATTTCACTGCATTTGGAATTTTTTTCCCGGTACACGGCATGAAATATTAAATACCACCGTTTTGAAGTGTAATTTGTTACGCAGAAAATAAGCCATCACACAGCTCTGTACATGGAACATTTGAATGTGGGGAGTGAAAAATGAAAACGCAAAATCGAAAAAGGGCAGCGGCGGGAAGATGTTAAAGTTGAGGAGCCAGCTACAGCATTATTTTATTATCTACCAAGGAAACATAAGAACCCTGCTAACCCCCCTGGTCACCCTATTATATCGGGTATAAATTCCCTTACATCTAACCTGTCTCATTACGTTGACTTATTTTTACAGAAGTATGTAAGAGCTTACCTCATGCACATTGGATACTGCAGATCTTTTAAGACATATTCTACCCCTTACATGGAATGACTCATATTTATTTATTACTATGGATATATTATCCCTTTATACTAACATTCCTCATAATCTTGGTGTTAATGCAGTTTCTCATCTTCCACACTGACGAAGAAATCCGTACGCATACTTTTTTTTAAGTCAGTAGACAGTAACAGTTACCTAAACTTTTCAAAAAAGTGGAAAATGAATATTCCATATGGACAATTCAAGAGGATTAGACTCAACTGCACCATTACTGGAAATTTAAATATACAGAGCCAAGTTCTGACCAATAGATTCATTGCCAAAGGTTACCCCCTTCCCTGATATCATCAGCATTACTCAGAGCGGGACAGCTTTGAGTCAAAGTGAGTGTCTCCAACCAGCCATGCATCCCATTTCAGATTCACATAATGAAACTAACTTTATTCCCACCTTTTCTAATCGTCACGTCCCGGCTATCTTTTAGAAAACTTTAATCCTGTGATATGTAAATTTTTTTAAGCGGCTACTGGGGCATGGAGTAGCCGGACATGAGGCTACACGATGCGGCTACTCCACGCCCCAGTAGCCTCTTTACTCCGCCTAAAATGTCCTCGTCATCTATGAGGAGCTGCGCGCCCTCATCCAAATCCCCCGGCATCTGCGGCGTTCTGCATATGCGCAGTAGCTCCAGCCCCGGAGCTGCGGCCGCACAGCCGAAGATGACATGGTAGGTGGAGTAAAGAGGCTACTGGGGCGTGGAGTAGCCGCAACGTGTAGCCTCATGTCCGGCTACTCCATGCCCCAGTAGCCGCTTAAAAAAATTTACATATCACAGGATTAAAGTTTTCTAAAAGATAGCCGGGACGTGAGGATTAGCCCAAAAAGGGCTATCCTCACGTTCCATACATCCACCTACCACCTGATCTACCTTTTATAGGTAGAATCATGGTGGTAGGTTCCCTTTAAGAGCACACAACTTAATACTGCCATATATGTACACTAAAAGCATACTACAATACCTTCTCCAATAAACAAGAATGTAACTACTATAATACTACTGCCCCCTATGTACAAGAATGTAACTACTATAATACTACTGCCCCCTATGTACAAGAATGTAACTACTATAATACTACTGCCCCCTATGTACAAGAATGTAACTACTATAATACAACTGCCCCCTATGTACAAGAATGTAACTACTATAATACTACTGCCCCCTATGTACAAGAATGTAACTACTATAATACTACTGCCCCCTATGTACAAGAATGTAACTACTATAATACTACTGCCCCCTATGTACAAGAATGTAACTACTATAATACTACTGCCCCTTATGTACAAGAATGTAACTACTATAATACTACTGCCCCCTATGTACAAGAATGTAACTACTATAATACTACTGCCCCCTATGTACAAGAATATAACTACTATAATACAGCCCAGACAGCCCCAGTATTACAGCCCAGACAGCCCCAGTATTACAGCCCAGACAGCCCCAGTATTACAGCCCAGACTGCCCCAGTATACAGCCCAGACTGCCCCAGTATACAGCCCCAGTATTACAGCGCCACCCCCACACCTGGAACATAAAAATAAAATAACTCACCTCTCCGGCGCCCCGACGCTGCTCCCTTGCTTGATCGCAGTCCGCCCGCGGTGTCAGCTCCGTACGGGCCGGCGCCGCACAGACCATGACGTCAGCCGCTTGCTGACATCATGATCTGTGCGACACCGGTGTGTACCTTGTTGTCACCGCGGCTGGACTGGGATCAAGCAGGGGAGCAGCGTCGGCGCGCCGGAGAGGTGAGTTATATGTTTTTTTATTTTTCCACCGGCCCCACCAGTACAGGACCCCGGGCCGGCCCTAAACCAGACCCGCCCCTGGGTGCCTGTGATGAGTTGACAGGAGGCAGGTCCCGCCCTTCCATCTTGCTGATTGTAGGACAGCTGAAAACCCTGGTTGCTATGGGCTAAAAAAAGTACTATATAAGCACCGGGAGGCAAAATACTTTGAGGAATGATTTCCAGGAACACCCGGAGCAGAATTATGTTTTTTATTTTTTTTTTCTCTGAAAAACGGTTACACTTTAAGCAATGCGAAATGTTCTGGATCTATACGCTCCAAACCCTTGTACCTCAACGAAGTTCTCAAAAAAATGTTTCTGCTCCATTGTGTACAATTTTATGTATTTTTTCATTATGTTCACTTTGACTCCCGTGGCCCCATTCCTTATTATACATAATTCTTTTTGACTACCATGGTATTAGTAGTCTTATACTCCCAGTTTTAATTTTCCTTGTTTTATGTACATTTAGGTTCCTATTTTAACTATTTATGTACATTTATATTTAGCATCACTATATCATCCATTACTTTTACGCGAAAGTATTTACTTTTCCCATTAGTTTATATTACCATACTAATTATTTTATTTGATCTGATTATTTATTTATATATCTAGCCTTTTGACTATATGTGTGTATATTCATAATGTATTTTTTTAAAATTAACAATAATATTGATATAATAATATAATATATATATGGTTATATCCAAGCAAACAATTCACTCGTTATCTTACTAGTATCTCTACTTTATATGTTATTATGTTAGCATCTCTCTCTCTCTCTCTCTCTAGTCAGATTCAGTAGCATCTATTACACTTTAAATGTACATCAAACATTTATAAAATTATTATTTATTTATTGATGGGCTCTTTTATTCTATGTATTTATTTGTTTATTAATGTGCTTTTCCATTTGTTACATAATATATATTATTCCTATTATTCCTAATATAATGCATTAGAAACAAAGGGGTGAGCTGGTATGTTTTTCTTGGACTACACAGTCATGGGGAGGCTGACTGTGAATAGTTTAGAGAAATGGATAGGAACACTGAGTAGGGGGCAGCCATAGAAAAGCTGACTGAGGAAGTAGCAGCCATGGAGAAGCTGACTATGTACAGGGGGAAAGCCATAAGAGGCTGACTGTGAGTGGGGGCAGCCATGGGGGAGGCTTGACCGTGAAGAAAGGGCAGCCATAGGGTAGTTGCTTGTGCAAAGGGGGCATCCACGGGGAGCCAGACTATGAAGAGGGGGCAGTTGATTAAGGGGGGTGGTTGATTAAAGATGAGGCAGCCTTAGAAAGACAGACAATGAGAGGAAGGGGCAGCCATGGGGAGACAGACAATGAGGAGAAGGGGCAGCCATGGCAAGACAGACAATGAGGGGAAGGGGCCGCCATGGGGAGACAGACAATGAGTGGAAGGGGCCGCCATAGGGAGACAGACAATGAGGGGAAGGGGCAGCCATAGGGAGACAGACAATGAGGGGAAGGGGCAGCCATGGGGCAAAAGACAATGAGGGGAAGGGGCAGCCATGGGCAGGCTGACTGCAAGGAAGGTGCAAAACTGGCAGCACTGGGATACATCTGTATTTCACTATGTAAGCTGTATCTGAGCTTGAACAGGTAATCATAACATGAAGTGTACAAAATGTGTGCAAAAAATTCTTAATTGTTTTAACTTTTTTTTTACATCTAGTGACAATTAATAATTTTTTTAAATTTAATTAAATAATAAAAGAAAGTGAAAGTCCCCCAAACACCTCAATTTCCTATACACAAGTAACAAAGCACAAAAAAACACTAAATCACAAAAGAAAACAATTATTTGTTATCGCCACGTCCGTAACAATCTGTACAATAGATCAAAGTCATAACTGGAACTGCGCGGTTGGGAATGGGGTAAAAAAAAAAACGTGTAATACGTGCCAAAAATGTACATTTTTTATCAAATTACTTTACAATAAATGTTCTAAAAAGAGATCCAAAAAAGTTACAAGCACTAAAATAGAACCACTGAAAAGAACAAATTGTCATGCAAAAATAAGCCCACAACCAAAAAATACTAAAGTTATGCTGCTGTAAAAAGGCCAATACTAAAACAAATGCAATTTATTCTATTCTAGTTTTTCTTCAATAAAATTGGACAAATGTAAATAAAACTATATAAATGAGGTATCACCATAATCGTAGTGGTCTGTAGAATAACGATAATATATTATTTTTATGCTACAGTGAACGGCCCCATCCCCCCCAAAAATGCTAAAAATCCGAAACAAGAATTGTTGATTTTATTTTCCTCCACAAATAAAGACTTACAGTGCATCTTTATTTGTCCGAATTGCCCAAAAAATAAATAAAGATTGTACAGTCTATAAACCCCTTGCCGATGAGCACTGTGATAGAATGGTGTGGCGGGAAGTGGCTTGTCAACATGGTCCAGACACAGTAATCGGGTCATGATGGCAGCTGTTCTTGGCGGCCATCCATCCTGTCCCGTGGACCAGTGGGGTTTTGTGCCCCCCCTATCCCCCAAGTCCATGATCACTGCTATTGGCACATATATGCAGACCAGTCAATAGCAACAATTTTACTTCTGATGTCAGTAATAACGATACCATGTCTGTAGACACGGTGATCGGGGCAAGGAGGCAGCTGTTCCTGACAGCCATCGATTTTGCCTCGTGGTCCAGAGGGGTTTCACTGCACCCCTCTGTTCATGTTCATTGCTATTGGCTGGTCGATCTGGACTAGCCAGTAGCAGCAATATTCGTCACAATGGGCATCGCTGGGGTGAATAAGAGCAGCACACGGCGACAATTGTTGCTGTATAGGACAGCACCAATCATCAGTGGTAGGGGCCATGTCTTGTGGCATCACGCCATCTCCCAGGGAGCTCTGATTGACCGATCTGTGCACCCACTGCTGGATAAGGGTAACCACTTGTATCCCAGTGTTCCACAATTCCAATCCCGCAGTTCCAGAGGTTCTGTAGCGTGCGGCAGCACTGTATGAAAAAACCCTTGTTAAGCAACCACTGCAAAAGTGGGGACATCAAGGCGATCAGCAATTTGGCAGATATTAAGAAACTAATATTTCTACAAGAAGGACAGGGCCCGTACCTCTGGATTAGATGACCTCCGTGTTTTGCCAGTACAGCATTTTCCAGGTGAATTCCGCTGCTTTTAAAGGAAGGACTCAGAAGGAATCTGTTCCAAAAGAGGAGTTAGGATGGACACTATATACTACTTGAGACATGTGAGAACTCCAGAGTGACCAAATTTTAGTTGGTCCCCTGGCTAGCGTTTAGGATCACATGTAGGGTCTTTCTTGCATCAGGAAACATGGCTTCCTAATTAGAGACCTGACATTTCACAGTGGCACAAACTGGGCGTCACATAACAGGCACCACATACAGGGCATTAAATAATGGGAATCACAAACTGGGAATCACATAATGGGCACTGAACTTACCAGAAATAATTACAAGATAGGGTCACTTTTCGGGTTCTTCTCTGTTTTATACCACTAGGGTTCTCCAAATGCACGTAAAAGATTTCTGTCAAATTTCTAAAAGGCAAACAACGCTCTATCCTTCTACTGTGCGAACATACAACATTTTATATGCACATGTGGGGTTCTTCTACACTCAGAAGAAATAGTTTTACACATTTTGGGGGGGTTAATACAAATTTTTTTTTCCCTTGTGGCTTTAAAAAATTAGGGGTAAAAATTAACTTTATAGGAAAATTTTCACCTTTTTCCTTTTTAGGGACTAATTAAATCCAACACGCCAACATCCTAGTGTGTACCCAAACAACATTTTAGTGCAAGTGTGGGGCAATTTTATACTCGGGAGAAGTAGTAGTACACATTTTTGGGGGTTGTTTAATCTTTAATCCCTTATGACTTACAAAAATTAGGCGTGGGTAGAAAGCTTTCGTGCTGATGCCGGCTCCGTGAGTGTTATTGACGATCTGCATATCTGAAATAAGATCATCTCCGTAAAATCACGCAGACCATGCTGCTCACCAGCTGACCAATTAAATCGCACCAGACAAGCTAATTGCCACTCTCTGGCACATGACATCCAGCACATAAACACAAACAACCATTTGGACCTGAAGAAGGGGAAATCCTCCCTGAAACGCGTAGTCCCAACACCATCTACTATATTGTGAAATAAATGTTTTTTAAATATACTATACTAAGTACTGATTTGTCACAAAAGTACTTCTCTATCTGAAACCACAGAAGCTTACAAAAAACCTGAATCCCCCAACCCTACATCTCACATCTCAAACGTGGTGTACCCCCCCTATATAGCTAAAAATTAGGTGTAAAAGTGACTTTTTGGGGGAAATCTTCATCTTTTTCCTTTTCGGGGCCTAATTGAATCAAACAAATGTAGGGGCAAATACACCAATTACACCTTGCTAAATTCTCTAAGGGGGGTGCTTTCCAAAATGGTGACAATTGTTGGGGTTCCCCTCTACCACTAGGGCTCTTCATATGCATCCTGACAAATGTAAAGGATTTCTGTCAAATCTGGCTTCGAAAAAGCCAAACATCCCTCTTTCCCTTCTCAGCCCTACTGTGTACCCATACCAATAGTTTTACACATTTATGAGAGTTGTTTCATCTATTATACCTTGTGGCTTGTAAAAATTTGGGGTAAAGGTGACTTTTTTGAGAAAATGTTCACCTTTTTCCTTTTTGGGGCCTAATTGAATCAAACATCTGTTGTGGCAAATACACATATTATACCTTGCAAAACTCTCCGGGGTGTACTTTCCAAAATGGTGTATTTTGTTGGGGTTTTCCTCTGTTTTGGTACCACTAGGGCCCTTTTTAATGCAGCCTGACATATGAAAACTTTTTCAGTCATATGTGTCGTCTAAAAACGCTCTTTCCCTTCCACGATAAAATAAACACATGCTCTAATTTTCTGTTAGATTACGCATTTCACAGCTATAATTCCAACAAGTGTCTATCTGGTCCCAGTGTACACAATTTTGTTTGCCTGACTGTAAATCTTCTGACAGATTCTCCTCTCTCACAATGCAACGTATCATCGGCCCCTCTCCCCAGCATTCCAAGATGAGCACACACTCACACTTCCTGCCAGCAAACAGCAGCATAAGAAGAGTAAATCTATAAGCTACAGGCAAAATAAGATTTGGGGATCAAAGATAAGATCAGGCGAAAGAGGCATGTACCAGAGCAGACTGTGTGAAATACCGTATAAATGAGTTAGCAGTGCTGCAGAGTGTCATTGTTTGTGTTATGCAACTTATCATCTCTTATCTCCAATTTGTTTCATCTCTCTTTTTCTAATGTCAGATACTAGTGAAAGTTCAGAAGTTAAATAAAAGTGTTGATAGACCTGCACCGCGTGCTAACAATATGATTACATTAGTAATCATATTCTTAGCACACAGGGATAATAAAATGTCTGATAAGAGAGTCCCGCCCATAATCTGGAATTTTACTTTGACCATTATGAGTTATAGGAGCTAAAACAGCAATAAAACTGAGTAAAATTGTAAAGTAAGGTAGTAAAAATTAGATTACTAGGGGGTTACAATTTGAGAACTTTCTCCATGGGCAAACCCTTTTAATGAGGAATTGTCTGTAAAAATGTAAAGGGGGTCATTTACTAAGGGCCTGATTTGCCTTTTCCCAACGTGTTACCCTAATATTTCCGATTTGCTACGATTTTCCCTGAATTGCCCCGGGATTTTGTCGCACGCGATCGGATTGTGGTGCATCGGCGCCGGCATGCACGCGAGGGAAATCGGGGGTCGTGGCCGAACGAAAACCCAATGGATTCGGAAAAACCGCTGCATTTTTTAAAAAAATGTGTCGCGAAAATTGCACTTACCTTCACTAAGCCCGGCTTGGTGTATTCCAGTACCTCAGTGAAGTTGGTCCCCCCCACCTTGTTCAAATCAAACAATATTGGTGTCAAACGTTTGTGCTGGTTTGTGCAGCAGAAATTTTCATTTGTGCCGCTATCCTTTTTAAGATTTTAATGAAAGTTTCCAGAGGTCATCAGAGGTCAACCAGCCCCCCCCCACCACATTGCCAAAATCAAACAAAACTGGTGCAGAACAATTCTGCTACGTTTGTGCTGCCCAAATTTTGTTTGTGCTGCTTTTGTTTTGAATATATGAACAAAAAATTAGAGTTCAAAAGTTCAAGCTGCCCCCCCACATTAACCTAATGAAACAAAACTGGTGTCAAACGTTAGTGCTACGTTTGTACTGGTTTGTGCAGCAAAACTTTTCGTTTGTGCCGCTATCATTTTTAAGGCATGTTCAGGTGTTTAAGATGAACTGGTAAAAAACAAACCTAGTGACACTTCTCTGGCTTGATCACCAGGGGGAGCTAGCAAACACATTGTACTTTGGAAGAAATGAACTCTGTTGACCTCTGGAAAAAAGTATGAATATATTAAAAATGATAGCGGCACAAACGAAAATTTTTGCTGCACAAACCAGCACAAACGTAGCACTAACGTTTGACACCAGTTTTGTTTGATTCGGTTAATGTGGGGGGGCTGGTTGAACTTTTGAACTTTAATTTTTTGTTCATATATTCAAAACAAAAGAAGCACAAATAAAAATTTGAGCAGCACAAACCAGCACAAATGTAGCATAATTGTTCGGTCCCAGTTTTGTATGATTTGGGCAATGTGGGGGGGGGGCTGGTTGACCTCTGATGACCTCTGAAAACTTTCATTAAAATCTTAAAAACAATAGCGGCACAAACAAAAATTTCTGCTGCACAAACGTAGCACAAACGTTTGACACCAATTTTGTTTGATTTAAACAAGGTGGGGGGGCCAACTTCACTCAGGTTATTCCAGTGCTCTTCAGTGCAGCAGCGACATCTGGTGGACGGTGGAGGAACTACCTTAATAAAGCCCGGCCGGACCCGAATCCACCGCAGAGAACGCGCCGCTGGATCGCAAATGGGCCGGTAAGTAAATCTGCCCCAAAATGTAGGGAAGAAGCTGGTGGAATGTAAACATGCAACTAACTTTGTATTTGATAAATTGGCATAAAAATTGGTTCAAGTGGACAACAAAAGAACATCTCAAATTGTAAATAATCCTGATCCCATTTATCCATGGAAAGATTTAAATAAAATCCAGCTCCAGCAGCTCATACTACAACAACTATTGTCATAAATACTGATAATGATGGTTAAGTGAAGCTTGTTTCAAAACTACTGAAGCCTCAGAAGATGGATGTTATAAGCGAAATTGGGCATGACATCAATCGGTTCATGAAGTGGTTCTGTGATTTACAGAGAATTAGGGAGACTAAGAATTTGAATGGAAAAGATGTGGACAGATTTTGGAAAATGTTGTTGGAAATGGATTGTGAATTAGGATTGTACAAAACTGGACAACACAGGAGAACAAAAGATATTTTAACGGAAATGTTTAAGCTTTGCATGGAGTTGCTTCCAATATAGCTCTGTCTGGAAGGGTTGCGCAGATGAAACAAGAATGTCGGTATGAAATAATAGAATAGCCACTCTAATGGAGCGTCCTGGTAATCCAGGTTTTAACCCCTTAAGGACGCAGGGTTTTTTCGCTCATTTCTCGCTCTCCACCTTCAAAAATCCATAACTTTTTCATTTTTTTACGTGTACAGACCTGTGTGAGGGCTTATTTTGTGTGTAACAAATTTTACTTTCCCATAATGTTATTTATTTTAACATGCTGTGTACTGCGAAGCTGAAAAAAAATTCCAAATGTGAAAAAATTTTAAAAGAAAACTCACGTTCTTGTGGGCTCAGTTTTTACGACTTTGACCTTGCACTCAAAATAACACCTCAGCTTTATTCTTTGGTTCGGTGCGATCGCGGTGATACCAAATTTATATAGGTTTTATTGTGTTTTAATACATTTTCAAAAATTAAACGAATGTGTACAAAAAAGAAAAAATTTTTTTGCCATCTTCTGAAGCTAATAACTTTTTCATACTTTGGCGCACGGAGCTGTGTGAGGTGTAATTTTTTTGCATTGCTACCATTTTGAGGTCTGTGCAACATTTTGATCATTTTTGATTCCATTTTTTATGTGATGTAAAAAGGTGTAAAAGTTGCATTTCGGACATTTGGGCGTCATTTCCCATCTCGGAGGTCACCGCTGGCCATAACCGTTTTTATATTTTGATAGATCGGGCATTTTAGGACGCGGCGATACCTCATGTGTCTGTGATTTTTACTGTTTATTATGTTTTATATCAGTTCTAGCGAAAGGGGGGTGATTTGAATTTTTAGTATTTTATTAATTTTTTTATTTTTTAAACTTTTTTTTTCTTTTTTTTTTCACTATTTCTTAGACTATCTAGGGTACATCAACCCTAGATGGTCAGATCGTTCCTACCATATATTGCAATACTTCTGTATTGCAATACATGGCATTTTTGCAGCTCATTCATTACAATGAGCCACAGGCTCATTGTAACGAATCTGCAGATGCCAGATAGTCTCGGGTCAAACGAAGACCCAAGGCTACCATGGCAACCGCGCGCCGCCATCTTTTAAATGCCGCTGGTGACTTTGCCGGCGGCAATGAAAGGGTTAATAGCCGCGATCAGTGCAAGCACCTACCATGGTTATTAGTGGTGGGGGTTTGCTGCAATATGCAACAACCTCCACCCTTGTATGAAGAGGACTCAGCCCGTGAGCCCTCTTCATACATTCCCTTCACCTCTGCGCCGTAGAGCTACGGTGGTCGGGTCATAGAGTAATGTTGCTAAAGGCTCTAGATGAAGATGTCAACTAAAAGATTTTGTCTGTAACTTCTGAACCATGTGACATTAATGACATTTTATTGAGAGCAGATGTGGCAGAGGAGAAGCAGAAAGGGAAGTTTTCTAGTGAATGTTTCAAGAGTATTTAGAGTTTAGGGACAGAATAATGATGTAAATAATCCTTGTGCTAAAAGTCCCCAAACTAAAATAACCACCATGAATCATAACAGACAGGGAGAAAGGGGACAATATAGAACTACTTGGATACCATTTCAAACATGAAAGAGATAAATAAACTGCAGTTGCATATGGTAGACTTAAAGGGGTATTCCAGGAATAAGGATAATCTGTATTTAGAAAGGTCATTAAAATCTAATGTAATGTGTAATTGATTGTTATTTTCAATTCTCATTTGTTTAGCAGAAAAGGGATTTTGACCTAATATTTCACAATTTAAAAAAACCTACTGGCCCTTTAATCCGTCCTGTGCCTTTCCTCCACTGGGAGAGGACACAGGAAGGAAGATGGCAGCTGCGGCTGACGTCAGACGTTTGTGTCAGCAGAGTGGGGTCAGCTCTGCCTCTTCCTCACTCTCTCTCGATCTGAAGCTGGGCTGGTCACATGACCTGCCATTGCCTCACACAACCTGAGTGAAGTTGGCGCCCCCACCTTGTTCAAACATTTTCGTTTGTGTCGCTAATGTTTTTAAGATATTAATGAAAGTTTCCATAGGTCATCAGAGGTCAACCAGACCCCCACATTGCCAAACCAAACCAAACTGGTCTCGAGCAATTCTGCTACGTTTGTGCTGGTTTGTGCTGCTCAAATTTTTGTTTGTGCTGCTTTTGTTTTGAATAAATGAACAAAAAATTAAAGGTCAAAAGTTCAAGCAGCCCACATTAACCGAATCAAACAAAACTGGTGTCAAACGTTAGTGCTATGTTTGTGCTGGTTTGTGCAGCAAAGATTTTCGTTTGTGCCGCTTTCATTTTTAAGGTATGTTCAGGTGTTTACAGAGGTTAAAGGTGTTTAAGATGAACTGGTAAAAAACAAACTTAGTGACTAGCAAACACATTGTACTTTGGAAGAAATGAACTCTGAGGACCTCTTGAAAAAGGTATGAATATCTTGAAAATGATAGCGGCACAAACGAAAATTTTTGCTGCACAAACATAGCACTAACGTTTGACACCAGTTTTGTTCGATTTGGTTAATATGTGTGGGGGGGGCTGCTTGAACTTTTGACCTTTAATTTTTATATTCAAAACAAAAGCAGCACAAACCAGCACAAACGTAGCAGAATTGTTCGGCACCAGTTTTGTTTGGTTTGGGCAATTTTGGGGGGCTGGTTGACCTCTGATGACCTCTGGAAACATTCATTAATATCTTAAAAAGGATAGCGGCACAAACGGAAATTTTTGCTGCAAAACCAGCACAAACATAGCACAAACGTTTGACACCAATTTTATTTGATTTGAACAAGGTGGGGGGGTCCCCACCACAGCAGAGAGCACAGCTTCCAGCTCCTTTGCACCCTGCTGATTGTTACAAAAAACAAAGTTTGCAACATTGTAACCAGGTAAAATCCATATCCTGTATCTTTCTTTTGTTCAATAAATAAACTACACTTGTACCTCAGAGACGTGGATAAAAGGCATATCATGCCTGTCTTTGATCTAATAAAGAAATGCATAAAATGTGTGCATCTATAGTAATGAAAATAATTGATAATTTATCTACTGTCACTAGATTTAGAGTATATATGAATATAGAATGTATGTAAGATATGTATTATATATGGATATGAATATATATATAGCATATATACACTTTATATACATACTCTAACTATATATTCATATCCTAAATCCATATACAATACACATCTTGACACTCTATATATTCATATATACTGCAAATGTCTCTACACCCTATAAATATACAGTGTCAAGATGTGTACTGTATATGGATTTAGGATTTGAATAAATAACTAAAGTGTATGAACATGTAGTACATATTTATATACTGTCCATCTATACACGTTTATTCCCTATCCATACTGAATATATCTCTAATCCTATCTCTATACTGTATATATCTACACTCAGGGCTGGCTCCAGGTTTTAGTGGGCCACTGGACGATAGAGCCTCAGTGGGCCCCTTAACAGTGAACTTATATAGCAACATTAAAAAACAAAAGCTTAAAATATCAAAACACATACGCACAGATAGACAGAATATATACACACAGACATCCAGTATATACAACACATATAGGCACAGATAGACAGAATGTATACACACAGACATCCAGTATATACAACACATACACACAGATATACAACATATATACACACGCATCCACTATGTGTATTTGTTTGTATATACTGGATGTGTGTGCATATATATATATATATATATATATATATATATATATAGACAAAGTAAAATGGCAGCACTTCGAGATTTGATGTGGTCAAAAGAGCGTACTATTTTATTCCAGCATGTGCCAAGCAACGTTTCAGCTCCCAAAGCCTGGAGCCTTTTTCAAGCCTATATATATATATATATATATATATGTATATATATATATATATATATATACCTCCCAACATTTGTGAAAGGCAAAGAGGGACAAAATGGCGGCACGCACGATCCCCCTAAGCCACACCCCCAATCACTCCCTGGCCACGGCCCAAATTTTAGCCATATTATAATAATAGAAATCATCTCAATAAAAAAAAAAATTATCCTCTATGGGATTTGAACCTAGAAACTGCAGTGTCCATGTACAATAATGTCACAGTGTCTCAACCAACTGAGCTATGACCTCTGTGATTATCAAGGATTAGAATTTTGGTAACTAAGAACTATGACTACTGTTACACTGTGACACAGATTTAATGCCTTGGTATATAGGGAGGGATCTTCTCAGAGATTAATAGTCTCAATAATTACAACAATAACCTCTGAGAAGATCCCTCTCTATATATCAGTGCATTAAGTCTGTGTCACAATGTAACAGTGGCAGATAACACTTCTTAGTTACCAGAAATCCTCAGCTATGTATCACTATGTTCGAATCTCAGCCTGGATAAAACTTTATTTAATTTAAGAGCTTGTGTCCGGGGAATCCCTGGAGGCCATATATGGACAGATGCTGTAAATTAACGCAAAACACCGGCGGCTCGTTCCCGATCGCAGGCGTTTCCATAGAAACGCCGATGCGATCGGGCCGAGGCCCGCCCCGGTGGGTGCGACTTTGTCTGCGTTTGCGTTTGCAAGCGCAGACAAAGCGCCACGTGTGGCGCCAGCCTTAGGGTGCGTTCACATGTTGTGTTTTGGGTGTGTTTTCATTGCATTTGAAACGCATTACAACAGCTGATGAGAGGTTATTTGCCTAATTACATTGCTGTTTAAGTTTGTTAAGGCAATGTTAACACATGCATTATTAAAATGCACGCATTTACATTGCATTTACAATGCGTTTTGTAAATGTTAACAGTGATGTAATTAGGCAAACCTCTCCTCAGCTGTTGTAATGCATTTCATATGCAATGAAACGCAGGTCAAAACGCAACATGTGAACGTGCCCTTATTGATGCAAAGTACTAAGCAGGATACTGATGTGTAAAACTAACTTTAGGATGCAAAGACTTCTTCGACACTGCAACATAGACACTGCTGTTTGACACCATCCATGCTTTGGCAGGAACATGTAATGATAATCACAGACAAACAAAACAATGGTAGATGGAAAAATGTGATTTATTAGTTATTATTACTGGAGTAATAGAGCAGGACCTTCTGTGAAATGATCACCTTTGAAACCACTGGGAGCAGGAGAGGGAGCGGCTATAACTGACATCTCTGTGAAGATATGTAAAAGGTCAAAAAGATATGTCTCATACCAAAGGCTCATGGGACTTGAAGTACTGAGTGTCGGCCATCTTGGATATGACTCCACCTACTTTACAAATCCTATAAAGGTTTTCAGAACATGAAAACAAACTAAGTAACCTCTATTTCGTGATTGTTGACACTGTGTATAATTGTAGTTACATAATTCTAGCATTATTGTTTTTTTTATCAGAGGTTCATATTCTTGGAATACCCCTTTAAGACTTTTACCCCAACTTATCAACAAAATGATTGCTGTCCCCTCACTATTGGCTTAGTTTGTTTTAATTCTTTTCATTACATTGTTAGGTACTTGCAGGAAGTCACTGGTCTTTTCACTGAGGTGTGTTTCCATGGAGTAGAAATGCAAATGGGGGAAGTGTACTGAAGTCTGATGTCTATCACTCAATTAAGAATGATGCTTTTGTCTTATACATATTTAATGCCAGCAATCAAAGTTGATGTTTATGAATTTTGGCTAAAATATTATGCATGTATTATATTTTTGGTTTCCAAAGATTGGAACAAAACAAGAATAATCTAAATGCTAGTGGGGGGAGCTAAGGGAAGAAACTGAAAATCCATGACGATTTGAATTTATGTCAAATTAAGTCGGCTACATCTGAAATTAAACTAATTGACTATTTATTAATTTTCTCATTATATCATCACATATACGTTGATTTGTCAACATATATGTTATTTGTCATTTGTTACATTATTGTTAATCTTGTTTGTCAATTTATGTATATAATCTGTCATTTTTCAGAGACTTGCCCAGATACATTACTAAAAGGGATAAAAATGTTTGTGTAACTCAACCAAATCTGTGTTGGATGCTAGACAAGGTCTCAAATTTAGAAAGCTATCAAAAAGGGATCTGGGAGCTGACATATGAGTTTGCGTACTTCAATTTGGAACAGACTAGATTAGAGATAAGCAGGTTGGAGAAGATACTGCTTTAAAAGGGGAGAGTGGATTTTAGCACTTTAGCTGAAGTGAAGATAGCTATTCAGGACATTCATACGATTGCTGCAAATTTGCAGAGTATTTGTAAGTTTGTGTATACACTGAATGATTCCCAAAATCATAATAATGTGTCCAAAGCTATGGTTTGTGGTACGATAGGAAACCTAATGAGTGACAAACCTAAACCTAGGTTTACAAGAAATCAAGAAAGAACAATGGCCAAGGATTAAAGGGGTTCTCCGGTCACTATATGTACTTTTTTTTTTAACTAACCAGTTCTTTTGCATATATTATAGTTGCACACCCTTACCTCACCACCCTGGGCTGTATACTTTCTTTTCCTTCGCTTGTCACTTCACAGCTCACTGCTGCAGCTGCATAACTTCATGATGGCTGCCCCCATCCTGCTTAAAGACTACATCTCCCACAATCCCCCTGGTCAGCACAGCTTCTTCATACAGAGGAACGTGCAGCCACACCCCCACAGCAGGGAACAAGGAGCTGACTGCACATGTCAGACCAGAGAGCAGAGAAAGTATACAGGTCGTTTCTATGGAAACTGTAAGTGTAGCAGGAGCTGGCAATGCATAATAATGACTTTGATTTCATGAAAAGGGGGCAGAAGATTTAATGACACTGAATTAGTAAAGTGATAAGTGTGGGGAGATAAGGTATAGTGAGGTCAATCTTTGTCACCGGAGAACTCCTTTAAGGACTCAATATGGTCAGAAATGATGGACTCGATCTAGCTTTTGCAGAGATTAAAGGCCTTCAGGACACCTGCAAACAAGATCAAGTTGGGAAAAATGTGATACCTCTGATAATAGACAGTCCTATATGATCAGCGCCACCAACCCATTTATACAAGGTTATTTAGCTTGGAAAACTTGAAATGGACAACAACACCATTTATGATGGAAAAACTCCTTCTGCAGAATAAATTTCTTATCAGGAAGGATAAATGTAATGTCCGTGCCTGAACATCGCTCTATCCGCAGTTGGCGGAATACATGGCGTTTATTTGTGTGTAAACTGTGGCTTAATTCTTGTGTTTGGATTAACTGAGCCACACCCTGCTCCTTGCATTTCTCTCCTGCCCAGCAAGGGTTACTAGCCTGATGGACAGTTTCCCCAGTGTACTGCTGGAGGCGTGTCCGGGATCGTCCTTATATACCTGCCCATTCCCATCTTACTTTGCTGGTTATTTTGAGTATTGTCTTCCCTGTGTTTCTAGTTCAGTCTCCGTTTGTCTGCCTGTATCTGTACCTGATCTGTATATTACCCACTTGACCTTGATCTTGACCTGACCTGTATATAACCCGTTTGATCTTGACCTGACCTGTGTATATCCCGCCTGTACCTCTATCTGGATCTTGACTGATTATCTGCCTGAAGACCTGTCTAAATCTGTTGTTTTGTCCCTGTCTCAGTCCTGTGTTTGTATTCTGTTCACCACTGTTATCACTGGTCTATTCCTGTATTCCGATTACCTGTTCAGTCTTGTGTTGGTTTCTGTGCGCCAGTGTGAACACTGGTCTATACCTGTATTCACGTTACCTGTCCGCTCCACCATCCAGCAGCTGCCAGACGAAGTAAGTCTTTCCTGTCATCTTGTAGGGTCGCTCAGGGACCATCAGTTAGGTTCCTGATAGTGGGTTTGCCCTTATCAGGGCGGTTTATCTGCTTTAGGCAGGGCCTTAGCCCGCAGGGACGTTGCAGGGTGAGTTCGCCACCACTTACCCAGTCTGACAGCTAGCGCCAAGCCTGGTTGTGGTTGCGTGGTTTGCTGGACGGGTGCTGACAATAAAGTATGGAAAACATTAGATACCAACAGCTGTCTCAAACGTAATCAGGCTTGGTTGTGCTCCTATACACCAGAACAGTTGAAGGATGTAGATCAGGGGTCAGGAACCTGGCTGAGAGAGCCATGAACGCCACATATTTTAAATGTTATTCCGTAAGAGCCGTACCATAGGCAAATGCCCCCAGTAGATAGGTAGTCCCAGTGTTAGTGATGCCCCTGCGATCTACAGCCCATACTACCAGTAAATAGGTAGCCACAGCACATGTTCCCAAGTAAATAGGTAGCCACAGCATATGCCCTCAGTGTATAGGTAGCCGCAGCACATGCCTCCCAGCAGATAGGTAGCCGCAGCACATGCCCCCCAGCAGATAGGTAGCCGCAGCACATGCCCCCCAGCAGATAGGTAGCCGCAGCAAATGCCTCCCAGCAGATAGGTAGCCGCAGCACAAGCCTCCCAGCAGATAGGTAGCCGCAGCACATGCCTCCCAGCAGATAGGTAGCCACAGCACATGCCTTCCAGCAGATAGGTAGCCACAGCACATGCCTTCCAGCAGATAGGTAGCCACAGCACATGCCTTCCAGCAGATAGGTAGCCACAGCACATGCCTTCCAGCAGATAGGTAGCCACAGCACATGCCTCCCAGCAGATAGGTAGCCACAGCACATGCCTCCCAGCAGATAGGTAGCCACAGCACATGCCTTCCAGCAGATAGGTAGCCACAGCACATGCCTTCCAGCAGATAGGTAGCCACAGCACATGCCTTCCAGCAGATAGGTAGCCACAGCACATGCCTTCCAGCAGATAGGTAGCCACAGCACATGCCTTCCAGCAGATAGGTAGCCACAGCACATGCCTTCCAGCAGATAGGTAGCCACAGCACATGCCTTCCAGCAGATAGGTAGCCACAGCACATGCCTCCCAGCAGATAGGTAGCCACAGCACATGCCTCCCAGCAGATAGGTAGCCACAGCACATGCCTCCCAGCAGATAGGTAGCCACAGCACATGCCTCCCAGCAGATAGGTAGCCACAGCACATGCCTCCCAGCAGATAGGTAGCCACAGCACATGCCTCCCAGCAGATAGGTAGCCACAGCACATGCCTCCCAGCAGATAGGTAGCCACAGCACATGCCCCCCAGTAGACAGGTAGTCAAAGCAAAAAAAAAAAAAAGAATATTCACTTCCCAGCCCTCCTGGCAGCCAGCTCCTTATCGCTCACACACTCTTCTCTTTGACCCAGGCTTAGACGATGGCGGCAATGGCACCTGGGTTGTACCAAGGATGTAGGCAGCAGTAACAGCGCAGCCTGTGTCCAGTGATCAGACTAAGAGACACATAGCAGGCATCACTATTTATTAAAGATCTGTCTGAGGCAGATGCAGTCAACATATCTGGCTCCCGAGCCATAAGTTCCCTATCCCTGATGTAGATGGTTGTGCTGCGATTAATGCTGAAACCTGTCTAATCTAGCTGCAAAGACGTTCTATAGAATGGGAACAGATAATCCATAGGGATGGATTAAGAATGTGTTTTGGGGTATCCATGTTTACTTGGCAACAGCAAGTACAGTGCCATGAAACTATGACAGGGCGGTGTGTCAATCTGACAAGGGAAGTGATGACAGTCGGAGGAGTAGAGCCAACATTAAACTGGATCCAGCGTCTATGGACATTAATCTGAATCATGATTAGGCTGAAACTAAGTATGAAACAATGATGTCTCCATTATTCAAGAAAATACCACAACTTATGATTTTCAGGAGCTCTGGTGGAGCATTCCATATAATGCATACGCTCAACCCTTATTAACCCCTTAACCTGTTAACGCTCAGCGTCCGATATATCGGACGCTGAGCTCAATGACTAAGCGCAAGATCTGAGCCGAACCGGCATCGGGAAATACGGGGTGCCGGCTGTGACTGATAGCCGGCACCCCAGTGTAACACCCGCGATCGGAGTTGACTCCGATCCCGGGTGCTTAACCCGTTAAATGCCACGGTCAGCGCAACCGCGGCATCTAACATGCCTCTGGGGGGTCTTTCCCCCACGATCGCCCCCCCCCCCAACCGTTTTTGGGGGGCGCCGATCGTTGCTATAGCAACTCTGGGGTCTGTGACGTCATCTTACTGGCACAGTGCCAGCCTATGCAAGTGTATAGGCTGACACTGATAATACTCTGCAATACATGAGTATTGCAGAATATTATAATGAACAAGCAATCAGAGGATTTCTTGTTCATGTCCCATGGTATAAAAGTGAAAAAGTAAAAAAAAAAATGTTATTCAATAAAAAAATAAAGTAATAAGATCACTAAAAATGCCCAAAACCCCCAAAACATATAAAGAGACATATAACTAAAAAAAAAAGTCTAAATCATAACACAAACCCCACATATATAGTATCACCGCGTCCGTAACAACCCGTAGAATAAAAGTAAATCAATATTGAACCCCCACGATAAACGCCGTAAAAAAAACTGCTATAAACCTTCCAAAAATTATGATTTTTAGCTATTCAATCCCACAAAAAATGCTATAAAATGTGATCAAAAAACCATGTGTACTCCGACATGATACTGGTGCAAAGTACAACATGTCCCGCAAAAAATAAGCCATCAACCAGCTCCGTAGCCAAAAAAGTAACAATGTTATGCCACTTGGAAGACGGCAATACATAAATGATAGATTTTTCCCCACATTAGGGTTTTGTTTGACAAATTTAGTAAAACGTAAGAAAATATATTCAAGTCTGGTATCCCCGTAATCGTATCGACCCATAGAATAAAGATAACATGATTATTAGTCTATACGGTGAACACCAAAAAAAAGAGTAAAAAATCCAGTACAGAATTGATGCTTTTCTACTCCTGCCCTCAAAAAAAGTTCCTAAATTTTCAACAATAGGCGATACCAACCCCAAAATGGTAACAATGGAAAAAGGCATCTCATCGCGCAAAAAAAATGGCATCACATGGCCCAAATAACGAAAAAGCGAAAATGTTATAGCCTTCAAAAGGGGCCAATGAGGAAACTAAAATCCTGGCAGCTGCAGGGCTCTCCTTCCCTTCTGCGTCTCGCTGTGCGCCCATAAAACAAGTAATGGCCACATGTGGGGGGTCTTTGTACTCAGGAGAAATTGCAGAACAAATTGTATGGTGGGTTTTCTCTTTTTATATTTTGGAAATGTGTAAATTTTAGTGCTAAATGAACGTATAAGGGAACAATTTGACCATTCTAAATTTCACCTCCATTTTGATTCAATTACTATGAAGATCTCAAGGGGTTAACAATCTTCGTAAAAGCGGTTTCTGATAGCTTGAGGGGTGCATATTTGAAAATGGGTTGGTTATATAGGGGGTTTTGATGCTAAATATGTAAAATTTCATTCAAAACTGTATTTGTCCCCAAAATAGTCAATTCTGAAAATCCGGAAAAGCAATATTCTTTTTGTAAGCCGCGTGACATCAAAATAAATTGTCCAGACATTTCAGAAATTATGAAAATGTAAAGTAGACAAATGGGAAATGTTATTCAGCAACTTATTTAGGTGGTAAATCTATCTGCCTGAAAACGCAATGATTTTGAATTTCGAAAATGGCAAATTTTTCAAAAAATTTATCATATTTTCTTTTTTTTGTAAATAAACGCAAAACTTATCAGCCAAAATTTACCACTAAAATGAAGTACAACATGTGGGGAAAAAACAATCTCAGAATCGTTTTGATAAGTAAGTGTTCAAAAGTTATAACCATATAAAGCGACGCAGGTCAGAATCCAAAAAATCGGGCTGAGCCTTAAGCTACAAAATGGCTGCGTCCTTAAGGGGTTAATGCTGAAGCCACTTTTCACCTTCCTGACACGGTCCATTTTCTCAAATCTGCCCTGTGTCACTATAAGTGGTTATAACTTCGGAACGCTTTAACATATCCAAGTGATTTTAAAATTGTTTTCTCGTGACACATCGTACTTCAGGTTCTTTGAAAAATTTTGGTGGTATGTTTTGCATTTATTTATGAGAAAATCAGATATTTGGTGAAAATTTGGAAAAATTTTTGATTTTTGAACTTCAAAATGTTCTACTTTTTCCACACATAGCCATAACCGCAAAAAAAAACGTAATAACTAACATTCACTAAATGTCTAATTTATGTGGACATGGTTTTTTATGCATACTCTTATTTTTGTAGGATGTTATGGGCCTTTGAACGTTAGGTGCGATTTTTCACATTTTCATAAAAAACGCAAAATCCTGCTATTGAGGGACCTGCTCAGGTTTCAAATCACTTTGAGAGACCTAAATAAAAGTAAACCCCATAAATTACCCCATTATGGAAACTACGCCCCTCAACGTTCGTGAAACAACTTTTGTGAAGTTTGTTAACCCTTTAATTGTTTTACAGGGGTTAAAACAAAATCGGATGCAATTTTGAAAGTAAAATTTTTTTGGCTAAATTAATATGTTTTTCAAAAAATGTACAAATTCTCAGTGGATAAAATACCAAAACGCTCCACAAAATTTGATACCCAATCTCTTCCGTGTATAATAATACCCCATATGTGGTGGTAACCTGCTGTATGGGCACAAGCCAGGGCATCGAAGGGAGCTGCGCCATTCAGAGCAGATTATGCATTGTCACTTTTTATTGGCTATACAATCTTTATTTTTTTGGCAATTTGGACATATAAGGGCTTATTTTCTGCGACATGAGATGCACTTTACAAATACTTCATTTTAGTGGGTCATTAGCTTATTGATGAGATTTTATTAACTCTTGAATGTATGGGTGAAAAGAAAATTGTCAATTTTGGTTTACTTTCTTTTCGTATTTTTTGGGAGTCGTACACGTACACTAAAAATATTATATTATCTTCATTCTATAGGTCACTACGATTACAGTGATACCTCATTTATATAGTTTTTCATTTATTTTTACAATTTTACTGGATAAAAACTAATATAGAGGAAATCTCATTTGTTTTTGCATCGCCATCTTTTCGGAGACGTTACTTTAATATTTTTTGGTTGACAGAGCTAGTTTAGGGCTTATTTTTTACGTGTTGAGTTGTTCTTTTCAGTGGTACCATTTTTGCGCACATAACTTTTTTGATCACTTTTTAGAACATTTTTGTGTAGAGATTTTATGAAAAATGTACATTTTTGGCGTGTTTTTCGGGTTTTGTTTTTATGGCGTTCACCGAGCGGGTCCAATAATGTTTCTGAATTATTGTACGGATTGTTACGGACACGGCGATACCAAAAATGTGGGGGTTTTTGGCGATTTTGTGTTTTTTTCACTTTATTGCATGTGTATAGGGAATATTTGTGTTTAGGGGACTCTAACTTTATTTAATTAATTATTTTTATTAAAAAATTATTTTATGTAATGTTTTTAACATTTTTATTAACTTTTACAGGTTAGCTTGAACAAGTGATCCACTGATCACTTGTTCAAGCTCTTCTTCACATTACACAGTGTAATACAGATGTATTACACTGTGTAATGTAACACACTGAGCATGCTGCGCATGCTCAGTGTGTTACAGCCGGGTCCTGTCAGAAGGCAGGGACCCGGCTACAGGAAGGAGGATCGCGCAGCACCGGGCACCGGCAGTCCCGGGGCTGCGATCGGAGCAGGGGTTAACACCCGCGATCTCAGATCGCGGGTGTTAGAGGCAGGTGTCGGCTATAATATATAGCTGATACCTGCAGCTTCTGGCGCCGGCTCCGTTCAGGAGCCAGTGCCAGAAGCATGACGTAATAGTACTGCATTTTGCGGGAACGCACCTCCCGCGATGCAGTACTATTACGTCAAATGTCGGGAAGGGGTTAACCGACACTAGTTTTCAGCTCAATGACCAGACTCGATTTTTCAAATCTGACATGTCTCACGATAATTGGTTATAACT
Source organism: Engystomops pustulosus (assembly GCF_040894005.1). Lineage (NCBI taxonomy): Eukaryota > Metazoa > Chordata > Amphibia > Anura > Leptodactylidae > Engystomops > Engystomops pustulosus. Next base: position 125,449,761 of record NC_092415.1, on the reverse strand, counting down.
TCGGAACGCTTTAACATATCCTGGTGATTTTGAGAATGTTTTCTCGTGATACATTGTACTCCATGTTAGTCATAAAATTTAAGTGATAAGTTTTGCGATTCATTCTGAAAAAAAGCGAAAATTTGGCAAAAGTTTGTAAAAATTCTTAATTTTCCAAGTTTGAAATGTTCTGCTTTCCAGACAGGAAGTAAAACTACCCAAAAAGCTTGATAATTAACATTTACGGAATGTCTGCTTTATGTTGAGATGATATTTTATGCATCCTCTCACTTTTCTAGTATGTTATGAGGTGCAGAACTTTAGGTGCGATTTTTTCTCATTTTCATGAAAATTGCCAAAACTCACATTTTGAAGGACAACTCAGGTTCCTAGTGACTTTGAAAGGCCTAAATAATAGTAACACCCCATAAATGACCCCACTATAGAAACTTCACCCCTCAACGTATGTAAAACAACTTCTATTAAGTCCATTAACCCTTTAAGTGTTTCACATGGGTTAAAACAATATGGACCTGCGATTTAGAAACTATGGAATTTTTTTGGAAAATACATTCATTTAGGCCAAACTGACAGTTTCAGAATAAATTAAATGATGAAACGCACTGCAACGTTTGATGCCCAATTCCTCCCAAGTGTACTGATACCCCATATGTGGTGGTAAACTTCTGTACGGGCGCACGGCCAAGTATAGAATGAATGGAGGCGTCATTCACAGCAGATTTGTATTGTCACATTGTACAACCTATACATTTTTATTTTTTTTTGGTAATGCAAACATATGAGGGCTTATTTTTTACGGGATGAGATACAATGTATAGATAATTCATTTAGGGGGTCTATAGCTTATTCATGAGATTTTATTAACTATTTCAAGTGGGACACAAACAAAATCATAAATTTTTATTTTGGATTTTTAGCATTCCCCCCCTTCCCCCCCCGCTCACCGTAACATAAAAATAATATTTTATCTTTATTCCCTGACTCACTACGATTGCGGTGATACCTCATTTATATAGTTTTTCTTATCTTTGCTCAATTTTCCTAAGCAAAACCAATATTGGAGAATATTGCATTGTTTTTACGATTGACAACTTTTTAGGGCCATAACTTCTGTTGTATCATATTAGGGAATGTAACTTTTTTTGATCACTTTTTAGAACATTTTTTTTGTGAGTTTTTTTTTTACGTCGTTCACCGAGCGGGTTCAATATTGATTTAGATTTATTGTACAGATTGTACCAAATATGTACGTGTTTTTGTGTTTTATATACTTTATTTGCATTTCATGTGTAACTGGGGAGATTATGGGACTTTTATTTATTTAATTATATAATAAAATGATTTCATCTTTTTTTTTTTTTACTTTTTTACATTTTCTACTTCTTGGCTTGAACAAGCGATCGTTCGATCGTTTGCTCAAGCCTTTATACTGCAATACACTTGTATTGCAGTGTATAGTGAAAGTAACTGAGCATGCGCAGCATGCTCAGTTACACACATCCGGGTCCTGCCAGGAAGGCAGAACCAAGCGAGAAGAGGAGCAGGAAGCCCCGGGTCACTCGTCGGAACCCGGGGCTGCGGCTGGAGGGATCGGATCCCCCGGTAAGCACACACATCGGAGTTTTTCCGATCCCGGGTGTTAGTGTCGGGTCTGGGCTGTAAGATCACAGCCCGACACCGGCACCAGCGAGGCCCGGTGTCCTGAAATCATCTTCTGACGTGCCGCCGTAGAAAGACGCGTCAGAAGAAGTACCCTTAATGACCGCCGTAAAAAGCCGATACGGCGGTCATTAAGGGGTTAAGAACACTTTTTCTATATATTTTTTTTTTAATATTTCAATTTGTGTTAAAGGGGTTTTCCCACGAAAGAAAATTCTCACAGATCAATCCCCTGGTGATGTTTACACAATAAAGATATTTTTTAAGCCCTTACATTACAATTTTACTCAGTTTATTGCTGTTTTAGCTCCTAAGCAGACACATTATGATCCATCTAGTTCTGTGGTGTGACAGTGTGGTTAGATTATCAGGGAACAGGTATATATACACTTTCATCTGTCTTCTGACATTGTACTAACACACTGACCCATATAAAGAGAGATGAGAAAGATGAGAGATGATGAGATGCCTATTACACAGAGGTATGACAGACAGAGGCTGACAGACTTTAACACTGTCAGCTCTAGTGATGTGTCGTTTACGAACGAACCGGCACAAAGAGCTGGCTCTTGTTTGCGAACGATTGGAGCTGGCTCCCCTCCGTGAGCCGATGGCTCCCTTAACCTTGCCCCAACTGGCTTTCCACACCCCCTTTAACGCGATACAAACGGGTTAAAAGTGGAATGGTGTCCGGTGACTGACTGGCCTGCGGCTCCCTGTATATATTTAATAGCCGTTCAGGAGTCAGAAGAGCCGGCTCTTCTTAGTGAGCAGAGCCTAATAAGAGCTGGAATTCCCATCACTAGTGTTAAAGATATTACACTGGACTCAGACGCCATCTTACGTATTGTCGGACATTTTAAAGATTCAGCATTATTTCACATAACTTTGTGTAATGATAACTGAGTTTGGGTGTTTCCCTCTCTGAACAAAGACTTAGTGCTCACTAGCACCACCTAGTGGAAGGTATCCAGGTGGACATCTGGACATTTGGTTTATGTGAAGTTTCAGTATTTGCATGTAGCCAATAGTATTAGACTCCTTTGTGTGCTTACATCCAATAGTGTTACATTTCCTGGGTGAGAACACCCAATTATAGTTGCTTCTTTCCTAATTACACGCCTTATGTAAAGTGCCTTATGGTTTTCTATAAATGTCCGTCCCTCAATAAATTTATCAGTCTTGTTGCTAACTTACTGCAAGGACAGGTCTTGTCTTTTCTTCAAGTTAGTCAATTCCAGCGCTGGACACAGACTCATTTAATTTGAAAGTCACCTTACAATGATTAGGGGTTTGAGCCCCAGATATAAATCTAAAAGAAGTGGCGTCCCTGGGTGGGCATACTTTTATGGGCATCTAGCCATCGAGGTGACCTCCGCAAGAGTCCAGGCGGCCAGTGACCAGAACTGACAATGAGCGCTCGTCGGGGTAAGTCAAGTCTATTTTTGTCTACCTTGACTGTAGTTCTGTTTCACTGGCTGAAAGGGACTGGGTAAGGTCATCTCCTTGTGTGATATTATGCACTTTGCCTTATATGTCCATATATAATAGTATGTTCACTTTATGTGATAAAGGATCTCTTGTAAGGTGATTGATTGACAGAGACTGGACGTGACAATGTATGTTGTAGAAAAAGGTCTGCAGTGCCCTCTTGTGGATTGTTGAGATAGTTCAGAAAGTTTGTGATGGTGGAGATTTTTGTTCATGTAAGCGCGGATAGAATCTGGAAGTTTGCAGAGACAAATTCTGGCCAAATTTACGTATCATTCCTTCGGGATTGATGCGGCCCCGTGATGCGGAAAGGACAGTAGAGGCAGGAAGGACACTGACGGGAATTTTACAGTTGAGGGTTCTCCTTGATTTCTGAAATATTGTGTGAAGGTCTCTAATTTGTACTTACTGATAGTTAGCGGGGTAGTCTGGAGCTGTATGTACGGAGGATATCTATAGCCCTTGAACAAAATCAGGTATTCCACAGATTCCACAAAATGAATAGTGAGCAAAGTAAGACCGTAGCTGGACACTGCAGACCTAAAAAGGCAACTGACATAGTGTAACACAGGAAAGGTAAAGAGTGGGTAAAAGGAAGTTATGAGGTATTGAAGTTTTGGGTATGTTAGATGATCCCCTGAGTGTGCAGAGGTGGGAGACAGCACTTGATGTAAATGGTGGCTGGCTCAAAGACAAAAAGTGGCACACCCAGGCAGAAGGTTGTTTTGATGTAAGTAGAGAGTTAATGACAAAGGAAAGTGGATGGGGTTGATTACTGGAGACTTAGACCAGTGACTACGGACGGACCAGGGCAGAGGGACAGGAATCCTAGAGAGTGCTCATTAAAAAAAAAAAAAAAAATCTTTTGGAATGCAGAAGAGCACCCTCTTAGACTCCACCCCCGTATCTGGGGGTTAGAGAAGATGACACGCCCTACCATCTTTTAGTGGTGGCCATCTTAAGACAGTATATTCTTTTCAAGTCCATGAAAGTTAATTGCCTATAACTCTACACTGTAGGCTGGTTCTAGGATAGCAGCAGCTTCACCCTTGAGGCATCCTTGCGGACGTTTGAAATAAATGCCGGCAGGTGAATATTTTCACCAATTTCAAACATTTGCTAAGAGTCTTGAGTGTGCAACGCTGTTTGTTTATTTTGTTTATTTTATTTTTAAACTTATTTGATTCTGACAATTGCAGAAAAATTAGTAGAAAAAGTGTTGCAATGTCTCTGGTACCTGCTTTCTGGAGTTGAAAGAGTTAATCAGGGGGAGATCTCTGTGCAGCTGTGCAGCTGGGCTTTGTCTTATCTATGTCTGTGAGAAGTGGCCTTGAAGCATCTGTGTTGAGTGGGGGAAACAGAGCTGACAATCTAAAAGATGTAAAGGAATTTGCTTGTGATAAGAATACAAAGAGACACACTCTAGGAAACGTAAACGGCCCCAACAGGGCGGGACAAGGGGGGTGGTAATGGACAAGGATGTCAGCAAGAACAGTCCCCCTCTTCTGAAAGCCCCCCCCCAAATAGAGTTAGTGCCTTTCATTGTAGAACTCTTCCCTGTTGGCAAATGTTTTCCTCTCTGTGCCCCTACATGAGGATTGCCAGGACCTATTTGCCTTTACCAGTGTAGTATTTCAGTATATCTGATGTAGACTCCCACAAGGGGGGTAAAACTCCCCCAGCCAGTACTCCATACTACACGACCCTACAGGGAGTAGACTGGCAGACTAGCCCCTTACTGGATGTTCTCCTTTTCAGTATGCGGAGGACCTACTGTTTTTGTTTGCCAGGATGCATTTATTGACCTTATGTGTTTTCTGTTCCAGAAGGGTTGTAAAGTTTCCGGAGACAAACTCCGGTACTGCCAGGAGAAGGTGGTCTTCCTAGGCCACTGCTCCTCAGCCACAGGCAGATACCTGACAGAGGGAAGAAAGCTGGCAGTCCAGAATGTGCCCCTGTCCTGAGGCCCTAAGCCTCTTCATTCTATAGCCTTAAGCTGAGAAATCCTGTGTGCCCCGGCCCTAGGCACATCCCACTGGATAAAACGTATGTTTTATTTTGCACTGAGTATCTAGGCCACGCCACAGGTGTCGAGTCCAGGAACGTGGTGGCCTCCCCAGTGGCCCACTATTAGGCCCGGTTAGACTCAGTCGTGAGGGGAGCCCCTCATGTGTCAGTAGCTGCTGAGCAAGGCCAGTGAGCTGATCCTAGACCCTGGATCACTCAGTTACAGTGCAAACCCCACATACCTTGCACAGTGTCCTCACCCAAGTACAGCCCAAGCATCTGAGCAAAGGCCAGACAGCTCAGACTCCAGTGTGCACTTCTGATGCCCCAGGATACACTGATAAGGTGCACAGCTCTGAATCCTTCATTCTGTCACCAGTCTTCCAGGATTCAGAGGGGGAAGAGAAGGGTGATTAATGCAGATGTTGAGTTTTTTCTCATAGATGGCTCCAGGTCTGCAGGAGAAGACAGACGGTTCTACACTGGATATGCAGTGGTTAGTGGCGCACATGAGGTAGTACAAGCAGAACCACTCCCTCCACACAGGTCAGTGCAGGAGGTGAAGTGACGGCACTCAGGGAAGCGCTACAGCTGGCGGAAGGTAGAAGGGCAAACATCTATACTCAAGGTATAGTTCTGGGGTCTATACACGACTATGAACCCTTATGGAAGGCTAGAGATTTCCTCACCTCTGCAGGGACCCCCTTTAAGCATGGCAAGCTGGTTAAAGAGCTCATGGATGCTCTCTTACTTCCACAAGAGGTGAGGATAGTAAAACTAAAGCACACACAATTTGGTGACTCCACAAGCAAAGGGCAAGTATGTGGCTGACGGGATGGCGTAGGCAGCTGCACAGATGGAGCCCAGAGACTGTCTTGAAGTCTTAGCAGTGAGTTCTGAGCTAAAAGTTTGATCCACAGGTGTTCCAGTCCCTGGTGGCCCGAGAGTCATCAGAAGTGAAGGAAGAGTGGAGGAAAGCTGGAGCCCAGATGCCGATGGGACCTGGATGCTGGGAGAGAGGGTGTGCCTGCCCAGAGCCCTGCACCCGACAGTAAGTCAAGTAGCCTGCGGACACATACACATCCAAAATGGCCATGCTAGTGCTCTTAAACATAAGTGGTTTACCCCGGGCATTACTACCCCTGTTACTAGACTAGTGAAAGCCTGTATAGTCTGTGCCCTACGTGCTTGTGTGCATTGATCTCTTTCCAGGGTGGCCAGAAGCTTCTATCATGACCAAGGCTACTGCCAGAGCTGCAGCCAAGAAGTTGGTGAGTGAGATTTTTCTGCAGGTTTGGACTTCCAGAGACCAAAGAGTCCGGTCGCAGAACCCACTTCACTGGACAGGTAAAAACCTAAAGCCTTGTCCCTCCTAGGTGTAGAAAAGGCCCTGCACACCCCATACCCTTCCCAAGTTAGTGGTGTGTTTGAGAGACTAAAACGGCACTCTTAAGTTAGAGATCCATGAGGCCATGGAAGCAGGGAAACCATGGAGCGAGTGCTTTCCTGCTGCCCACCATACAGTTAGGAACACCCCCAACAGAAAGATGGGATTGTCCCCTTTGAAGTATTTTTTGGCTATGCACCCAGACTAGGCCCCTACTTCCCATAGACCCTATAGCTGATGGCAGGAAACCAGGTGGAACATGCCACACAGCTGAGCCAGGCCTTGGAAAAGGTCCGCAAAAGTGTTTCTGATTACTTTTTTCTAGATCCAGTCAGAGACCTCAGGACGCATAACCTGAAGCCTGGAGACTACGGGTGGTGAAGACACACCAGAGAGAGAGTGTGGAGCCTCGCTACGATGGTCCTTTCCAAGTCCTGCTGACCAGTGCCACGTCTGTGAATCTAGAGGGAAGTCAGCACGCTTCCACGCTTACTTATTCTTGCTGCTAGCTGGTCTCTTCTGAGTGACTGTATGCTCAGGGACACCCCAACCATGACTATCACTGTATCTATACGGGTGACCAGGATGCCCCCGGGGTAGGAGACTTTACCTACGGTTGGTGCAACAAGACAATGACCTCCTTTAACATTGACAGCACAGGTAACCCTGTATTAGCAGTGTCTGATGTGTACAGGATTTGTGGGGATAGGAGAGTCAGGTCAGGCCTAGAGGCTGGGAAGGTGAGTGTACGGTGATAACACTTGTGCATTCCTTCCTCGTGATCCCCAGGGATAAGTTTGATCAGACACATAAGAAAAGGTAGAGAATCCCAAAGGATTCTGGAAGAGAGAAGCACCTAGATGACAACGTTTATATGGATACAGTGGGAGCACCAAGGGGGGTCCCAGATGAGTACAAGGCCCACAATCAGATATGGGCAGGTTTAGAGTCCATTATTCCCCAGAGAGCTATGAGTAAAGATGTTGGTTGGGTTAACGGGTTTTATTGTAATCAACAGAGATTTGTGATTGTATCCGAGATGCTTCCCAGAACCGCACGGCTTTGGACATGATCCTTGCTGAGAAGGGAGGAGTCTGTAAGATGGTGGGAGTGGCTTGTCGCGTATACATCCCGGATGACATCGGCCCCTATGGATCCATTACCCATGCACTTGAAGAGATTGAAGGACTGTCCAGGGAACTCAAGAGAAACTCTGGGGTGGACACTTTGTCCTTCACTTTGTGGTTGGGGGATTGGAAGGGTTTCCTTTAAGTGGGGGTGATATTGGGGATTGTGATTTTGCCCTCGTCACTTATTGCGTGTTGTGTGGTCCCCCTCATCAAGTCCACCATGTCCCAGATGGCCGTCCAGGTGGTAAGAACCATGACAGGAGAAGTCCCGGTGTGGAGGATACCGTCTTGTTGAAGAATCAGCCTGTTAATAAACCCATAAACTATGGAAACACAATTATGTAATTTCCTGTAACCCCCGAGTGACTGGCCTCCAGGGGATCTGGTGAAGAGTTAACAAGTCCAGCAGGTAAGGGCTTAGCCTACCTGTATGTACCTGGAGTTTGAGGAGGTCACTCTGGACAAAAGTTACAGGCCATGCAAAGCTCAAAAGGGGGGAATTGTTAAAGATATTACACTGGACTCAGACGCCATCTTACGTATTGTCGGACATTTTAAAGATTCAGCATTATTTCACATAACTTTGTGTAATGATAACTAAGTTTGGGTGTTTCCCTCTCTGAACAAAGACTTAGTGCTCACTAGCACCACCTAGTGGAAGGTATCCAGGTGGACATCTGGACATTTGGTTTATGTGAAGTTTCAGTATTTGCATGTAGCCAATAGTATTAGACTCCTTTGTGTGCTTACATCCAATAGTGTTACATTTCCTGGGTGAGAACACCCAATTATAGTTGCTTCTTTCCTAATTACACGCCTTATGTAAAGTGCCTTATGGTTTTCTATAAATGTCCGTCCCTCAATAAATTTATCAGTCTTGTTGCTAACTTCCTGCAAGGACAGGTCTTGTCTTTTCTTCAAGTTAGTCAATTCCAGCGCTGGACACAGACTCATTTAATTTGAAAGTCACCTTACAATGATTAGGGGTTTGAGCCCCAGATATAAATCTAAAAGACTAGTCAGCTCTGCTACATCTCTGTTCTCACAGATATGTGCCTGCCTCCCTAGAATCACTTATCTGCTTGTAGTTTGCAGCTTTCTCTGCTCATGATCTGGTGGTGACAGGAAGTGAATCAGTGTGAGCTCTGTGTTGTACTGCAGGGGGTGTGGCTACAGGCACAGAGCAGAGAGGGACAGAAATCTCATCAGCACGCTATGCAACACCCCTACCAATGCATAGGCAAGGTGGTTGTTGTGAATAGCGCCCTCTCCTTGTCAGGTGAAGATACAAAGTGCTACGGACTCAAATGCAGGTATAGTATAACGTGAATATTTAAACGTGGTACAATGCTCACCTTTCAGTGTATATAATATTGCATATATTGAATTCCTTTTGTTGTAGAAGAGCAGCTTGCAGTGGAGAGATAATCACGCGAAATAAACATCCACAGACTTAACCCGTTCTTAAAGTGTATTCAGTGATTTGAAAGTGAGAGAAATCCACTCCAATAGCGCTTCTTCTTAGATTCCATATATTTATTCTTATAGCAAATAGGTGTAAAATAACGGTTTCGGCATTGGACCAATGCCTTCATCAGGTTAAAACCATATATATACAAAGGAATAACGAATCGTGCAGTAAACTTCTTTTTATTTAAAAAGGGAAGTTTACTGCATGATTCATTATTCCTACAAACAAAACCTCATTTTCATTCTAGGAAATACAGCAGAGCCTCAATGTAGAAGATCAGCACTACCACAGGATGATCTGCTTGTCTATCTTACCCCGCTCAAGTTCAAACACACTCATTGATCTAACCAAAATCAAAGTCAAATATACTGCACCAACTAATAAAAACTGCCTGCATATCCTGATCCATAGAAAATATATTGATTAGTAAATAAATAAATACAGATCTAGACTAAATTTATAGGTTAATAAATGACCACAAAAATGTTCCAGCTAAAAACATACGGAACAGACCAATAAATACATAATATTAGGTCCAATATCCAATGCATGGAAGCAGCACTCCGTGATCAAAAGTGATATATGACCTATACAAATTGTTTAATAACAACTTCTCTCCCCTGCTGGCCAACTTCATCTCAGACCTAGACACATGGCGGAAAAAAGATTTCTCTTGGCTTGGCAGGCTAAATATCCTTAAAATGACCCTCCTGCCTCGACTACTATACCTCCTGCAAACTATCCCCATTGCCATTCCTGCTTCCTTTTGGGATAGAACTAGAAAGTGCTTCTCCAAGTTCGTCTGGTCCCCAGGCCGCCCCAGAGTGAAGAGAGACATACTGATACTATCAAAAGACAGGTGTGGGTCTGCCGGACTGTCGCCTCTACTATTTAGCAGCAGCACACGCTAGAGTGCTTGACCTCTTTCATCATAAACACTCCAAACATGGGTTTCACTGGCTCAAAGTATATGCCCCAGAGAACTTTCCACCCTCCCCTGGACTTGGTCCCCTACCGCTAGAGATCCTGCCCCTCTCTCGTTCTCCACCGAACATACGCTGCGAATCCTGAAAGGTTTAGGCCCTCGGTACTCCCTAGTGGACAAGCAGGGGCCCCTCACACCTATCACGGACAACCCCCTATTCCTGCCTGGCCTCCACAAAGGTGAATTCCTATCGGACACACAACATAAACCTCTTCTTTTTGCACATGTCCTGGCAGGAACCACTCTGCAGCCGCTCTCAGTGCTTCTATCAGGCACCGCAGCAACAGCCACTCACCACTTCCAATATACCCAACTCCAACACTTTCATGCCTCCATTAAATCGCAAAAAAGAAGAAGGAAGGTACCTGGGTTCAAATACCCCCAATCCCGGCTCTCACCACAAAAAATGGACAAGATTTCCCTTTTCCTCATGTGCACGGACCGGTCAGGAGCACGACCGTGGGAACAGGATATCCAAGCAACAGCTACAAGTCCAGCACGACGTGGTAAGGAGATAAAATCATTACTTTATTTTCATTGTTAAAATGCTTCCATAGAGGACATCACAGTTGGCGTCACAGACCGACGCGTTTCGACACGACAGTGTCTTTTTCAAGGTCTAATAAAAATACATGTAAATTCACTATTTGAACGAACCGCGACCGGAAGCTCCGCCCACGTAACGCCCATCAGCGAAACACGTGATCGGGGCAAACCGGACTGCGATCCATCCAAATCATATAAAACATGGTATAACTGTAAAAAGTACATAATCTGTACAGATAGACAAGAGCATGGAGAAAGATACATTTAGTTATTGTCTACACTTCAAGATTTGTCAATAAACTTAATCTTCATGATCGTTAGACAAAGCATAGGGTATAACATTTATGCAGACAGACGGGGAGGAAAGGATGCAAAAAGACTTCGGGGATAAATGTGAAAAGTACAAAAGTAGGAGGAAGTGCCCTTAATTACGCTATTCTAAGTATCTCTGTTTCGGATATCATATGAAATGTTAATAACATAAGATAATATCTTGTCTCGCATTTAGACCCTCAGGTATTCTGGTCCCCATTGAAAATATCCAAAAGGATTCGCGATTTAGTAGTTTTCTTTGATGGTCACCCCCTCTTTTGGGGCGATTAACCCTCTCGATGGCTTGCCACTTGAATCCCATACTGTTCCTATTGTGAATATCCCTAAAGTGCCGTGAAACGGCAGATATATTAAAGGAATTATTAGTGATGTCCGACATGTGTCGGCGTAACCTGACCTTTAGAGGCCCAGTAGTGCAACCCACATACTGAACTTTGCACATCGTGCATGAAATAACATAAATAACATATGTGGTGTTGCAATTAACATAGGACTTCACTGCAAACTGTTTGTTCTTTGAGTAAGAGAGAACCTGATTGCCCTGTATGACATAAGGACACATTTTACACACCCGGTGTCCACATTTATGGTTACCCGGGTGTGCAAGCCATGTTGGAGTAGCACTAGTAGCACTTTGATATAGGCACAGGGATTATTGTTTACCCAGTGTAGGGGCCCTTTTGGGAATAAATTTAACCCCTTCTTTAATGATATTGTATAGGTCTGGATCCCGTGCCAAAATGGGGAGATTTTTCTTAATGATCCCCTTGATGGCATTAAACTGTCTGCTAAACGGAGTACTAAACGAGAGAATGTTGTTGGCTTGAATGTTTCTCCTATTCTTTTTTCTGTTGCTGTCATACAGTAACTCTGGCCTACTGACTGTCTCTATGCGTAGCTCTGCCTGCTTAATAATATTAGGCTGGTACCCTCTCTCCTTAAGTCTGTTAGAGAGGGATACTGTTTCCTGCTTGAAAAGCTTAGCCTCCGAACAGTTTCTTTTAGTTCTGACGAGCTCCCCGTATGGAATGTTGTTCTTCACATGTAAGGGGTGGCACGAAGTAGCTAGTAGAATGGAGTTACCCGCACTTTCTTTACGATATGGGGCTATGCATACTTGTTGTGGGCCACCTTTCAAGACAATATCCAGAAATGGGACACTCTCTCCCCCAAAATAAAAAGTAAAAGCCAAGTTCATATCATTTCTATTCAGGTAGAGGGCAAACTCCTGGAAGAGAGACTCGGTCCCGGTCCACACCCACACCAGGTCATCTATATATCTCCCCAACCACCTAATAGACGCCCGGTGCGGGTTATCGACCGAGAACACGAATCTCTCTTCCCATTGGATCATATAGATGTTAGCCAACGAGGGGGAAAATTTAGCCCCCATGGGAGCTCCCTCTACCTGAAAGAAGAACTGGTCATTGAACAAGAAAAAATTGTTTTTTAGCAAAAATTCCGTGGCTAGCATTAAAAATTCTTTAAGTTCACTGGTATAGTTACTATACGTGTTTAAATGCTTACTTAAATATTTCAGTCCAAGGGCATGGGGGATGGACAAATAGAGCGCCACTACGTCCGTGGTGGCCCAACTAAACGAATGATGCCATTCCAATTTGTCGACAATTTGAAGAATGTGCTTGGTGTCTCTAAGAAAAGTGGGTGAGATTCTGGTGAGGGGTTGTAGGAAGTGGTCCACCCACGCCCCTAACCTTTCCCCTAAACTCCCAATGCCAGCCACTATTGGACGTAGTGGTGGCGGGAATATCCCTTTATGCGTTTTCGGGAGGGAGTGAAATATGGGCGTGATAGGATTTTTTACATACAGGAATTCTGTCATTCTTTTGTCTAGAACCCCCATATCTAAACCCTCCTGTAAAAGTTTTTTTAGTTTGATGAGACAGGCCGAGGTGGGGTCATTGGTGACTTTCCTATATGTATTTGTGTTGTTTAATATAATCAGATTTTCCTTCTCATACAGGGTAGCATCTAAAACAACCACTGACCCCCCCTTATCCGCCTGACGTATGATAATGTCCTTATTGTTTTTGAGTTGAACAAGAGCTTTACTTTCTTGTTTCGAAAGATTAGAGACCTTCTTACTAGATCTATCACTGCTATCCTTCAATTCTATAAGCTCTTTTTCTATGACCTCCTGAAATCGGTCCAGATTAGATGTTCTGGATATAATCGGATAAAAATCCCTGTTGTTCGTGTAAAACGTGCTATTCGTGTTATTACTCTTGGGGCAGGATTCACACAATAAAGATTTAAGAGTGAGAGTGTTGGCTTGTACATCAAAATTGGGATATTCATGAATCAAGGTGGACAATTCCTCTAAACAAGGGTTGCTTTCGGTCATAGACATATCGGATTCATTGAATGCAGCAGACAAGTTAATCTCTACAGGATCACCCTCCAAAAACTTAGATTTAGCAAAATGGTTCTTTACTGTGATGCTACGTGCAAATTTATTAATATCTAAAATGGTAGCAAACAGGTCAAAATCCACGGAAGGCGAGAAATTTAAACCTTTACTGAGAACTAACATTTGTTGTTCAGTCAAATTATAGCTGGATAGATTAAGTACAGAAAGTTCTACTTGCGGTTTCTGTTCCTCCTGGTGTTCATTCCACCTCCTTTTGTGTCTCCTCCCGGCCCTCCTGCCGCGTTTTTTGGCAACTGAGACGGACCGGCATTGGAGATATTACCTCTCGGGATAGAATCCCCTTCATCCGAGGTGTATACTGAGGAACTGGCTGCTGAGTCCTCAGTCTCAGAAAAACCCACTTTACTGGTGCTTCCCGTTTTGCGGGATCGTCGGCCCTGTTTGGACTTCTTTAGGATGGACTTTGGGGTCTCGGCGGTAGTCCTTCTGCGTTGTTCCTGTCGGCTGTTCTTCCACGTATAAACTTCATTGGATTGATAATCTTTAATGTCCCTCGAAACTTGTCTTTTTTTACATCCATGATGTCTTTTTCCATTTTGTCTATGTTGTTTTTAATAATAGAAAACTGGTGTTCAAAATCCTGGAGTGAGACAGATTTTTTAATGTCTGCTAATACTGTCTCAATGTCATTATTTATCTCCAGTAGCAGACTTCTCTCTTCCTCAATGATCATCTGCATGTTCCCCCAGAGAGGATTTGATTGAACGCAAAAGCAAAGCGGCAAGCCTGTTCAATTTGGATTACTCCGAGAGTCAATCTCCTTCATTGTTTTTAACGCAATGGCATAATCTGGAAAAAACTATGGAGAAAGAGTTAAAAGTTTGGTGGGACGCCGAGACCCTAACGTCCTACATTGGGAAAAACATGATTCCCCGAGGGCTGAGGATTAGAAAAGCACCTACAACAATTTACTCACAAGAGTTCATGACAAATTGGAATGCAACTCTAAGCGAATGTTCCACCAAACTTATGCAGATGATCATTGAGGAAGAGAGAAGTCTGCTACTGGAGATAAATAATGACATTGAGACAGTATTAGCAGACATTAAAAAATCTGTCTCACTCCAGGATTTTGAACACCAGTTTTCTATTATTAAAAACAACATAGACAAAATGGAAAGAGACATCATGGATGTAAAAAAAGACAAGTTTCGGAGGGACATTAAAGATTATCAATCCAATGAAGTTTATACGTGGAAGAACAGCCGACAGGAACAACGCAGAAGGACTACCGCCGAGACCCCAAAGTCCATCCTAAAGAAGTCCAAACAGGGCCGACGATCCCGCAAAACGGGAAGCACCAGTAAAGTGGGTTTTTCTGAGACTGAGGACTCAGCAGCCAGTTCCTCAGTATACACCTCGGATGAAGGGGATTCTATCCCGAGAGGTAATATCTCCAATGCCGGTCCGTCTCAGTTGCCAAAAAACGCGGCAGGCGGGCCAGGAGGAGACACAAAAGGAGGTGGAATGAACACCAGGAGGAACAGAAACCGCAAGTAGAACTTTCTGTACTTAATCTATACAGCTATAAATTGACTGAACAACAAATGTTAGTTCTCAGTAAAGGTTTAAATTTCTCGCCTTCCGTGGATTTTGACCTGTTTGCTACCATTTTAGATATTAATAAATTTGCACGTAGCATCACAGTAAAGAACCATTTTGCTAAATCTAAGTTTTTGGAGGGTGATCCTGTAGAGATTAACTTGTCTGCTGCATTCAATGAATCCGATATGTCTATGACCGAAAGCAACCCTTGTTTAGAGGAATTGTCCACCTTGATTCATGAATGTCCTAATTTTGATGTACAAGCCAACACTCTCACTCTTAAATCTTTATTGTGTGAATCCTGCCCCAAGAGTAATAACACGAATAGCACGTTTTACACGAACAACAGGGATTTTTATCCGATTATATCCAGAACATCTAATCTGGACCGATTTCAGGAGGTCATAGAAAAAGAGCTTATAGAATTGAAGGATAGCAGTGATAGATCTAGTAAGAAGGTCTCTAATCTTTCGAAACAAGAAAGTAAAGCTCTTGTTCAACTCAAAAACAATAAGGACATTATCATACGTCAGGCGGATAAGGGGGGGTCAGTGGTTGTTTTAGATGCTACCCTGTATGAGAAGGAAAATCTGATTATATTAAACAACACAAATACATATAGGAGAGTCACCAATGACCCCACCTCGGCCTGTCTCATCAAACTAAAAAAACTTTTACAGGAGGGTTTAGATATGGGGGTTCTAGACAAAAGAATGACAGAATTCCTGTATGTAAAAAATCCTATCACGCCCATATTTCACTCCCTCCCGAAAACGCATAAAGGGATATTCCCGCCACCACTACGTCCAATAGTGGCTGGCATTGGGAGTTTAGGGGAAAGGTTAGGGGCGTGGGTGGACCACTTCCTACAACCCCTCACCAGAATCTCACCCACTTTTCTTAGAGACACCAAGCACATTCTTCAAATTGTCGACAAATTGGAATGGCATCATTCGTTTAGTTGGGCCACCACGGACGTAGTGGCGCTCTATTCGTCCATCCCCCATGCCCTTGGACTGAAATATTTAAGTAAGCATTTAAACACGTATAGTAACTATACCAGTGAACTTAAAGAATTTTTAATGCTAGCCACGGAATTTTTGCTAAAAAACAATTTTTTCTTGTTCAATGACCAGTTCTTCTTTCAGGTAGAGGGAGCTCCCATGGGGGCTAAATTTTCCCCCTCGTTGGCTAACATCTATATGATCCAATGGGAAGAGAGATTCGTGTTCTCGGTCGATAACCCGCACCGGGCGTCTATTAGGTGGTTGGGGAGATATATAGATGACCTGGTGTGGGTGTGGACCGGGACCGAGTCTCTCTTCCAGGAGTTTGCCCTCTACCTGAATAGAAATGATATGAACTTGGCTTTTACTTTTTATTTTGGGGGAGAGAGTGTCCCATTTCTGGATATTGTCTTGAAAGGTGGCCCACAACAAGTATGCATAGCCCCATATCGTAAAGAAAGTGCGGGTAACTCCATTCTACTAGCTACTTCGTGCCACCCCTTACATGTGAAGAACAACATTCCATACGGGGAGCTAGTCAGAACTAAAAGAAACTGTTCGGAGGCTAAGCTTTTCAAGCAGGAAACAGTATCCCTCTCTAACAGACTTAAGGAGAGAGGGTACCAGCCTAATATTATTAAGCAGGCAGAGCAACGCATAGAGACAGTCAGTAGGCCAGAGTTACTGTATGACAGCAACAGAAAAAAGAATGGGAGAAACATTCAAGCCAACAACATTCTCACGTTTAGTACTCCGTTTACCAGACAGTTTAATGCCATCAAGGGGATCATTAAGAAAAATCTCCCCATTTTGGCACGGGATCCAGACCTATACAATATCATTAAAGAAGGGGTTAAATTTATTCCCAAAAGGGCCCCTACACTGGGTAAACAATAATCCCCGAGCCTATATCAAAGTGCTACTAGTGCTACTCCAACATGGCTTGCACACCCGGGTAACCATAAATGTGGACACCGGGTGTGTAAAATGTGTCCTTATGTCATACAGGGCAATCAGGTTCTCTCTTACTCAAAGAACAAACAGTTTGCAGTGAAGTCCTATGTTAATTGCAACACCACATATGTTATTTATGTTATTTCATGCACGATGTGCAAAGTTCAGTATGTGGGTTGCACTACTGGGCCTCTAAAGGTCAGGTTACGCCGACACATGTCGGACATCACTAATAATTCCTTTAATATATCTGCCGCTTCACGGCACTTTAGGGATATTCACAATAGGAACAGTATGGGATTCAAGTGGCAAGCCATCGAGAGGGTTAATCGCCCCAAAAGAGGGGGTGACCATCAAAGAAAACTACTAAATCGCGAATCCTTTTGGATATTTTCAATGGGGACCAGAATACCTGAGGGTCTAAATGCGAGACAAGATATTATCTTATGTTATTAACATTTCATATGATATCCGAAACAGAGATACTTAGAATAGCGTAATTAAGGGCACTTCCTCCTACTTTTGTACTTTTCACATTTATCCCCGAAGTCTTTTTGCATCCTTTCCTCCCCGTCTGTCTGCATAAATGTTATACCCTATGCTTTGTCTAACGATCATGAAGATTAAGTTTATTGACAAATCTTGAAGTGTAGACAATAACTAAATGTATCTTTCTCCATGCTCTTGTCTATCTGTACAGATTATGTACTTTTTACAGTTATACCATGTTTTATATGATTTGGATGGATCGCAGTCCGGTTTGCCCCGATCACGTGTTTCGCTGATGGGCGTTACGTGGGCGGAGCTTCCGGTCGCGGTTCGTTCAAATAGTGAATTTACATGTATTTTTATTAGACCTTGAAAAAGACACTGTCGTGTCGAAACGCGTCGGTCTGTGACGCCAACTGTGATGTCCTCTATGGAAGCATTTTAACAATGAAAATAAAGTAATGATTTTATCTCCTTACCACGTCGTGCTGGACTTGTAGCTGTTGCTTGGATATCCTGTTCCATTAAATCGCACTCCCAACTCTCACGCACCCTGACACATTTCGAACAATTGTGTTTGGCGCATACTCACACGCCCCATGCCCTCTCAGAGATGTACAAACTGTTCATTTCTCCCAGCCGCACGCCTACACTGTCATTCTGCAAAGCCTGGGAAACTGAACTGGGGAAGACATTTTCCGAGGGACAACAGTCACAGTGTTTCTCTCTGGCTCAGAAAGCAGTTATAGCCTCTAAACATCAAAAAAATAGTTATAAAATTTTGACAAGATGGTACAGAGTACCCTCGCTTCTACACAAATTGTTTCCAACAGTCCGGGACAGGTACTGACGCTGTGGGTCAACAGGAGGTACAATGTCTAACATCTGGTGGCGGTGCCCTTGCCTACAAAGCTTTTGATCTAATGTACTTCAGGTCATTGAAGAGATAACAGGTCTTAAAATCCCCAACACCCCTGAAGCAGTTCTACTATTCATGTTTGACATATCCGTCTCAACATATAAGAAATCGCTGGCCAAACACCTCTTGCAGGCAGCCAAGATAATTATTCCACGGAAATGGAAATCTGACTCCCCTCCCACAATGAATGAATGGTTGGGGAAAGTAGCCCTAACGCACAGAATGGAGGAACTTATCGCTCAGTCCCCAAAGGACCGCATGCGATTTTCTAAAACGTGGTTTCATTGGCAGCAGTTCTTGAGCTCCCAGTCCTACCGCACATTACAAGATTAAGGTGGAGGTGGTGCAACCGGGCAAACAACAATGCCCTGTTCACATCTCTGGTACCATCATATGCCCCTTCTACCCCCCCCCCATCCTTCCCCCATCCTCTCCTAACCCCCATCTACCTAATCTTTTGTTTCCCCCCCTCTTTACCCCCCTCTATCTTCCATGTTCTCTATCTATATCTGCTATGTGTATCGCTAACAATGCTTGCCCGAACTTCACCGCAATGTATAACCTTTTGTAACAAAGATAAAACAATGGCGGAGGTCAGTTCTTACCGCTCGTTCTTGTTATAAATGTTTCCTCTTTATATGTTTAACTTGAATGTGTGCTTGTTAACTATGCATGCAAATAAGGCAAATAATGCATAAATTCATATTACTTTGTACGTATCTTAACTAAATCAATAAAGCCTTGAATGAGAAAAAAAAGTGATATATTATTTCATCAGTGGTACATACAACGTTTCAGCTATCTCCATGTAGCCATTCTCAAGCATGTGCAAATATCACTTTTGATCATGGAGTGCTGCTTCCCTGCATTGGATATTGGAGTTACGGGACCTTGAGTCAGATTCCTTGAAGCGCGCACCCTCATTGGATTTAATCCTGATTCCACAGTGCTGCTCCACAACTTTGGTTTCTCTCTCTAATATTAGGTCCAAATAGAGTGAAAAATTCACCAGTAGTATAAATCACGATAATTGTATTCCTTTGCATCAAGGTACTAAAGATGTACATTCCTTGTTCCCAGACGGGGGGATATTGAGATATCACCTTTAGGAAGATGCTTTTTTAAAAAATAATATATATATATTATACACTCACCGGCCACTTTATTAGGTACACCATGCTAGTAACGGGTTGGACCCCCTTTTGCCTTCAGAACTGCCTCAATTCTTCGTGGCATAGATACAACAAGGTGCTGGAAGCATTCCTCAGAGATTTTGCTCCATATTGATATGATAGCATCACACAGTTGCCGCAGATTTGTCGGCTGCACATCCATGATGCGAATCTCCCGTTCCACCACATCCCAAAGATGCTCTATTGGATTGAGATCTGGTGACTGTGGAGGCCATTTGAGTCCAGTGACCTCATTGTCATGTTCAAGAAACCAGTCTGAGATGATTCCAGCTTTATGACATGGAGCATTATCCTGCTGAAAGTAGCCATCAGATGTTACAGGGTACATTGTGCTCATAAAGGGATGGACACGGTCAGCAACAATACTCAGGTAGGCTGTGGCGTTGCAACGCTGCTCAATTGGTACCAAGGGGCCCAAAGAGTGCCAAGAAAATATTCCCCACACCATGACACCACCACCACCAGCCTGAACCGTTGATGCAAGGCAGGATGGATCCATGTTTTCATGTTGTTGACGCCAAATTCTGACCCTACCATCCGAATGTCGCAGCAGAAATCGAGACTCATCAGAACAGGCAACGTTTTTCCAATCTTCTACTGTCCAATTTCGATGAGCTTGTGCAAATTGTAGCCTCAGTTTCCTGTTCTTAGCTGAAAGGAGTGGCACCCGGTGTGGTCTTCTGCTGCTGTAGCCCATCTGCCTCAAAGTTCGACGTACTGTGCGTTCAGGGATGCTCTTCTGCCTACCTTGGTTGTAACTGGTGGCGATTTGAGTCACTTTTGCCTTTCTATCAGCTCGAACCAGTCTGCCCATTCTCCTCTGACCTCTGACATCAACAAGGCATTTCCGCCCACAGAACCACCGCTCACTGGATGTTTTTTCTTTTTCGGACCATTCTCTGTAAACCCTAGAGATGGTTGTGCGTGAAAATCCCAGTAGATCAGCAGTTTCTGAAATACTCAGACCAGCCCTTCTGGCACCAACAACCATGCCACGTTCAAAGGCCTCAAATCACCTTTCTTCCCCATACTGATGCTCGGTTTGAACTGCAGGAAATTGTCTTGACCATGTCTACATGCCTAAATGCACTGAGTTGCCGCCATGTGATTGGCTGATTAGAAATTAAGTGTTAACGAGCAGTTGGACAGGTGTACCTAATAAAGTGGCCGGTGAGTGTATATATGCAGTATACTTACTCCGAGACTGACACAATCTCAATCTCTATGGAAGCCGGCATGAATCAAGTGTCAATCTCCCCTGAAGTAGATGCTGGTTCTTTTAGGGCTCCAGTGTGAGGTAATGCAAATATATTTCTATCTTTAAGTGTGGAATTCAGGGCTTAAAGGAAACCTACCACTTCCGATGGAACTTTATAGCCGGTGCAGGCAGGTACGCGCTCAGCGCTTACCATGCGCGCGGCTACATAGGAAGTGAATGAGAGCCGTGCGCATGGTAAGCGCCGAGCGCGTACCTGCCTGCGCCGGCTATAAAGTTTAAAAAGTGTTTTAAACCGCGATACCGCGGTTTAAAACACTAACGAAAATAAGCTCCGGCACCAGCTCACCCTGAGCTGGTGCCCGGTATTTCCATCGGAAACCTGCCACTACAAGTGGTAGGTTTCCTTTAAGGCCTGAATTCCACACTTAAAGATAGAAATATATTTGCATTACCTCACACTGGAGCCCTAAAAGAACCAGCATCTACTTCAGGGGAGATTGACACTTGATTCATGCCGGCTTCCATAGAGATTGAGATTGTGTCAGTCTCGGAGTAAGTAAGCTCCTACAAGTGGTAGGTTTCCTTTAAGGTGTGTAATTTATAGATCCAGGATGTCTCTTTTTTTTTTTTTTTTAAGGCTGCAGCACGATCGTGGACCTGTACATGAATTTGCTTGATCAGGATGATTGTAATACTATTAAAAGCTTTGTCATGAGCCAGATGAAACACTTTGGTTTAAATTTTAAATGAGAGAGATATCCAGGAAATGCATCATATGTGGATGTGAACAGGACGTGAATTTAAGGTTCATATCATTGTTCCCTATGTATTTGACAAAATAATTGGCCTCTACATCGGACCTCCCCCAAGAGCAGGTCATCAATATAATGACCATACCACTTGATATGGGAGAGGAACGGGTTGTCAGAGGAAAAAAGAAAATTTTCCTCCCATACAGCCATGTAGATATTGGCCATGGAGGGCGAACATTTGCCCCCCATGGCCGCACCGCACCGCGGCAAGAAATAAGTGCCATCAAAGGAAAAATAATTCCTTGACAGTAAAAATTCCATTGACAAATAAATGAATTCTTTGACCGAATCATCAAATTTACTGTAAGTAGTCAAAAAATGAGCGAGACATTTTAAAGCAGGGGTCAGGAACCTTTTTGGCTGAGAGAGCCATGAACGCCACATATTTTAAAATGTTATTGCGTAAAAGCCGTACAATATGCACATGCCCCCTAGTAGATAGGTAGTCCTAGTGTCACGGGTGCCCCTGCGATCTAGGTCTTGAATCCCAGGAACACCTCTGCCCCTCTCCGTGGTGGCGCCCCTTTCCAACCTCACTCAACTCACCACTTTCTGGCTCCCGTCCCAGCTGGCCAACGTGCACGCCGGCACTTTCGGATTTAAAGGGCTAGCGTGCCATTGATTGGCGCTACCCTCTTCCCAGATTCCTATAAAGACTGGCGGCTCCCAGCATTCCCTGCCTGATCTTAGTGCTTCATGCCTATGAGGAAGCTTTCCACAGTGTTTTGCCCCTTCGCTGCCAGCCCTGACCTCTTGCTCCGTCGCCGACCTTGCATCATTGCCGCCTGCCTTGACTGTCTGCCTGTTCCTGACCACTCACCCGTGGAATGAACTGATTGTACCACGCTGTAGCAAGACCATACCGCTTTGTGGTGGGCTCTGGTGAAGAACGGGTGCCACTTAGATTCCAGTCCCAGGTGTCTACTTACATCATTGTCCACGGTCCAGGGGGTTCACTACTCCAAATCCTGACACCCACCATATGCCCCCAAGTAAATAGGTAGCCACAGCGCATACTCCCAGTAGATGGGTAGCCACAGCGCATACTCCCAGTAGATGGGTGGCCACAGCGCATACTCCCAGTAGATGGGTGGCCACAGCGCATACTCCCAGTAGATGGGTGGCCACAGCGCATACTCCCAGTAGATGGGTGGCCACAGCGCATACTCCCAGTAGATGGGTGGCCACAGCGCATACTCCCAGTAGATGGGTGGCCACAGCGCATACTCCCAGTAGATGGGTGGCCACAGCGCATACTCCCAGTAGATGGGTGGCCACAGCGCATACTCCCAGTAGATGGGTGGCCACAGGGCATACTCCCAGTAGACGGGTGGCCACATTGCATACTCCCAGTAGACGGGTGGCCACAGGGCATACTCCCAGTAGATGGGTGGCCACAGGGCATACTCCCAGTAGATGGGTGGCCACAGGGCATACTCCCAGTAGATGGGTGGCCACAGGGCATACTCCCAGTAGATGGGTGGCCACAGGGCATACTCCCAGTAGATGGGTGGCCACAGGGCATACTCCCAGTAGATGGGTGGCCACAGGGCATACTCCCAGTAGATGGGTGGCCACAGGGCATACTCCCAGTAGATGGGTGGCCACAGGGCATACTCCCAGTAGATGGGTGGCCACAGGGCATACTCCCAGTAGATGGGTGGCCACAGCGCATACTCCCAGTAGATGGGTGGCCACAGCGCATACTCCCAGTAGATGGGTGGCCACAGCGCATACTCCCAGTAGATGGGTGGCCACAGCGCATACTCCCAGTAGATGGGTGGCCACAGCGCATACTCCCAGTAGATGGGTGGCCACAGCGCATACTCCCAGTAGATGGGTGGCCACAGCGCATACTCCCAGTAGATGGGTGGCCACAGCGCATACTCCCAGTAGATGGGTGGCCACAGCGCATACTCCCAGTAGAAGGGTGGCCCCAGCGCATACTCCCAGTAGATGGGTGGCCCCAGCGCATACTCCCAGTAGATGGGTGGCCCCAGCGCATACTCCCAGTAGATGGGTGGCCCCAGCGCATACTCCCAGTAGATGGGTGGCCCCAGCGCATACTCCCAGTAGATGGGTGGCCCCAGCGCATACTCCCAGTAGATGGGTGGCCCCAGCGCATACTCCCAGTAGATGGGTGGCCCCAGCGCATACTCCCAGTAGATGGGTAGCCCCAGCGCATACTCCCAGTAGATGGGTAGCCCCAGCAAATACTCCCAGTAGATGGGTAGCCCCAGCGCATACTCCCAGAAGATGGGTAGCCCCAGCAAATACTCCCAGTAGATGGGTAGCCCCAGCGCATACTCCCAGTAGATGGTTAGCCCCAGCGCATACTCCCAGTAGATGGGTAGCCCCAGCGCATACTCCCAGTAGATGGGTAGCCCCAGCGCATACACCCAGTAGATGGGTAGCTCCAGCGCATACTCCCAGTAGATGGGTAGCCCCAGCGCATACTCCCAGTAGATGGGTAGCCCCAGCGCATACTCCCAGTAGATGGGTAGCCCCAGCGCATACTCCCAGTAGATGGGTAGCCCAGCGCATACTCCCAGTAGATGGGTAGCCCCAGCGCATACTCCCAGTAGATGGGTAGCCCAGCGCATACTCCCAGTAGATGCGTAGCCCCAGCGCATACTCCCAGTAGATGCGTAGCCCCAGCGCATACTCCCAGTAGATGGGTAGCCCCAGCGCATACTCCCAGTAGATGGGTAGCCCCAGCGCATACTCCCAGTAGATGGGTAGCCCCAGCGCATACTCCCAGTAGATGGGTAGCCCCAGCGCATACTCCCAGTAGATGGGTAGCCCCAGCAAATACTCCCAGTAGATGGGTAGCCCCAGCGCATACTCCCAGAAGATGGGTAGCCCCAGCAAATACTCCCAGTAGATGGGTAGCCCCAGCGCATACTCCCAGTAGATGGTTAGCCCCAGCGCATACTCCCAGTAGATGGGTAGCCCCAGCGCATACTCCCAGTAGATGGGTAGCCCCAGCGCATACACCCAGTAGATGGGTAGCTCCAGCGCATACTCCCAGTAGATGGGTAGCCCCAGCGCATACTCCCAGTAGATGGGTAGCCCCAGCGCATACTCCCAGTAGATGGGTAGCCCCAGCGCATACTCCCAGTAGATGGGTAGCCCAGCGCATACTCCCAGTAGATGGGTAGCCCCAGCGCATACTCCCAGTAGATGGGTAGCCCAGCGCATACTCCCAGTAGATGCGTAGCCCCAGCGCATACTCCCAGTAGATGCGTAGCCCCAGCGCATACTCCCAGTAGATGGGTAGCCCCAGCGCATACTCCCAGTAGATGGGTAGCCCCAGCGCATACTCCCAGTAGATGGGTAGCCCCAGCGCATACTCCCAGTAGATGGGTAGCCCCAGCGCATACTCCCAGTAGATGGGTAGCCCCAGCGCATACTCCCAGTAGATGGGTAGCCCCAGCGCATACTCCCAGTAGATGGGTAGCCCAAGCACATACTCCCAGTAGATGGGTAGCCCCAGCACATACTCCCAGTAGATGGCTAGCCCCAGCACATACTCCCAGTAGATGGGTAGCCCCAGCACATACTCCCAGTAGATGGGTAGCCCCAGCACATACTCCCAGTAGATGGGTAGCCCCAGCACATACTCCCAGTAGATGGGTAGCCCCAGCACATACTCCCAGTAGATGGGTAGCCCCAGCACATACTCCCAGTAGATGGGTAGCCCCAGCACATACTCCCAGTAGATGGGTAGCCCCAGGACATACTCCCAGTAGATGGGTAGCCCCAGCACATACTCCCAGTAGATGGGTAGCCCCAGCACATACTCCCAGAAGATGGGTAGCCCCAGCACATACTCCCAGTAGATGGGTAGCCCCAGCACATACTCCCAGTAGATGTGTTTCCCCAGCACATACTCCCAGTAGATGGGTAGCCCCAGCACATACTCCCAGTAGATGGGTAGCCCCAGCACATACTCCCAGTAGATGGGTAGCCCCAGCACATACTCCCAGTAGATGGGTAGCCCCAGCACATACTCCCAGTAGATGGGTAGCCCCAGGACATACTCCCAGTAGATGGCTAGCCCCAGGACATACTCCCAGTAGATGGGTAGCCCCAGGACATACTCCCAGTAGATGGGTAGCCCCAGGACATACTCCCAGTAGATGGGTAGCCCCAGGACATACTCCCAGTAGATGGGTAGCCCCAGCACATACTCCCAGTAGATGGGTAGCCCCAGCACATACTCCCAGTAGATGGGTAGCCCCAGCACATACTCCCAGTAGATGGGTAGCCCCAGCACATACTCCCAGTAGATGGGTAGCCCCAGCACATACTCCCAGTAGATGGGTAGCCCCAGCACATACTCCCAGTAGATGGGTAGCCCCAGCACATACTCCCAGTAGATGGGTAGCCCCAGCACATACTCCCAGTAGATGGGTAGCCCCAGCACATACTCCCAGAAGATGGGTAGCCCCAGCACATACTCCCAGTAGATGGGTAGCCCCAGCACATACTCTCAGAAGATGGGTAGCCCCAGCACATACTCCCAGTAGATGGGTAGCCCCAGGACATACTCCCAGTAGATGGGTAGCCCCAGGACATACTCCCAGTAGATGGGTAGCCCCAGCACATACTCCCAGAAGATGGGTAGCCCCAGCACATACTCCCAGTAGATGGCTAGCCCCAGGACATACTCCCAGTAGATGGGTAGCCCCAGGACATACTCCCAGTAGATGAGTAGCCCCAGGACATACTCCCAGTAGATGGGTAGCCCCAGGACATACCTCCAGTAGATGGGTAGCCCCAGGACATACCTCCAGTAGATGGGTAGCCACAGCACAAGGCCGCCAGTAGATGGGTAGCCACAGCACTTGTCCCCCAGTAGATGGGTAGCCACAGCACATACTCCCAGTAGATGGGTAACCCCAGCACATACCCCCAGTAGATGGGTAGCCACAGAACTTGTCCTCCAGTAGATGGGTAGCCACAGCACTTGTCCTTTAGTAGATGGGTAGCCACAGCACTTGTCCTTTAGTAGATGGGTAGCCACAGCACTTGTCCTTTAGTAGATGGGTAGCCACAGCACATACTCCCAGTAGATAGGTAGCCAAATCACATGCTTCCCTGCAGATAGGTAGTCACAGCAAAAAAAAAAAAAAAATTCACTTACCAGTGCTCCCTGCAGCCAGCTCCTCATCGCTCCCATGCTCTTCTCTTTGAGCCAGGCTTAGACGATGGTTGAGATGGCACCTGGGTCGTACAAAGGACGTAGGCAGCGGTAACATTGCTGCCTGTGTCCAGTGATCAGTCTAAGAGACACACAGCAGCCATCACTATTTATTAAAGATCTGTCTGAGAGTCAGATGCAGCCAACAAAAGAGCCATATCTGGCTCCCGAGCCGTAGGTTCCCTACCCCTGTTTTAAAGCAACATCATGAAGTGAAGGGTACAAACCAACCACATCACACGACAGCCATCGGTAAGTCTTTTTCCAGGTAAATCCATCCAACAGAGATACCACATGTTTGGTATCTCGTATATACCCCAGAAGACCAGTGGCTGAAGGTGGTGGTCGACCCATTCACTGAGTTTTTCCGTAAGTGAACCTATTCCAGCAACTATAGGTCTTAAAGGGGATGGGAAAATACCCTTGTGAATTTTAGGAAGGGAATGATATATAGGTGTGACCCATAAATTTTACCCATAAATATATTCCACAATTTTTTCATTAATGGCCCCCATATGAACACCTTCCTGTAACAAATTTTTTAAACATTTCTGAAATGATTTAGAAGGATCAGATGTAAGTTCTCTATATACCGTAGTATCATGCAACATGCGTAAGTTTAATTCTCTATACAGACCGCCATCCAACAGTACCACTGCACCCCCTTTGTCCGCCTGGCGGATGATTAAATCACTATTATTTTTTAATTCTTTAATAGCATTTTTTTGGGGGGCAGTAAGGTTATTCCTGGCTGAACATCCGTTTTTTAGACTATTTTTATTATGTTAGGGAAATATCCCCATATCTCTCGATGTGATGTGTGGTTCCAAATCAGGGTTCCCCAAACTACGGCCCGCGGGCCGTTTCGATCCGGCCCCTGGCGCTTGCCGGGCCCCCGCGGCCTTCGACGGCCGGGCAGGAGCCTCCGTCTGTCCAGACAGGAAGCTTCTTTCCGTCACTGTATAGTGGTCGATGCGGCCGCACTATTACTGGAGCGATGTGGCCGGAAGACAACCCCGGGGCACATCACTCCATGAAATAGGATGCGCGGCCGCGTGATGACGTCATCACGCGTCCGCGCACCATTTCCTGCCCGGACGCGGCAAGAAGAAAGAAGACGCGCGGCGGGAGACTTAGGCGAGTACAGGGTTTTTATTTTTTATTAAAAAAGGGCAGTAAAAACATTGTGGTGACCGGGGGTCAATAATTAAGGCAGTATAGGGGCAGCTTAGGAAATAATTAATTATTAGGGGCAGCATAGGAAATAATTAATTATTAGGGGCAGCATAGGAAATAATTAATTATTAGGGGCAGCATAGGAAATAATTAATTATTAGGGGCAGTATAGGAAATAATTAATTATTAGGGGCAGCATAGGAAATAATTAATTATTAGGGGCAGTATAGGAAATAATTAATTATGAGGGGCAGCATAGGAAATAATTAATTATGAGGGGCAGCATGGGAAATAATTAATTATGAGGGGCAGTATAGGAAATAATTAATGGTGGGGGGGCAGCATAGGAAATAATTAATGGTGGGGGGCAGCATAGGAAATAATTAATTATGAGGGGCAGCATGGGAAATAATTATATGGGGCAGCATGGGAAATAATTAATTATGAGGGGCAGCATGGGAAATAATTAATTATGAGGGGCAGCATGGGAAATAATTAATTATGAGGGACAGCATAGGAAATAATTAATGGTGGGGGCAGCATAGGAAATAATTAATGGTGGGGGCAGCATAGGAAATAATTAATGGTGGGGGTATAGGAAATAATTAATTATTAGGGGCAGTCTAGTAATTAATGGGGGGAGGCATATTCAATAATTAATGGAGAGGGGTCCCAGTATATTTAATAATTAATTGGCCCAATTAATTTGGCCAATATATAAAATAGTTCACAAGGGGGTGCAGTTTATTAAATAATTAATTGAGGGGGGTGCCAGTGTATTATGGATGCGGTCACATGTAAACTTTAGTCCGGCCCTCCAACGGTCTGAGGGGAACAGTGAACAGCCCCCTATGTAAAAAGTTTGGGGACCCCTGTTCCAAATCATTGTATAGTACGAGCTGCTCGGTGAATCACTCAGACCATCACATGTTTGAGAGAATTCCAATTTATTTAGGTAGCAGACAGTTTTTATAGGTTCTTGGGACAAAGGAACCTACTGACCATACCCACATTCCAATAGCCTCTGAAAGATGATCTGTGTACTTGGGGGGATGGAACTAGAAGAACAGATTCAAAAGGGGATATTTGAGTATAGTAAAACACGTGGAATGTGAACACAATAGAGAATGGATTCTATTCCCTCACAAATCCTCCCTTTTGTGAATAATTTCAGGTACTGCTCAGGTGGTACATTGACATATGCTAATCACACATCCAGGACTTATCTAACCCTTCACCTGCTTCCCTCCTGAGCATCCTGAACATTACATCACAACACAATTCGTGTAAATCCATTGTAAAGGGCAGAATCTCTATATCCTTATACATGTCACCCTACCAACCCCTGAGTACCATTAGGCATGGTATGCGGCGCACACACTATAGTACTAGTGGTAGGAGTAATAATGTCCATAGCAGCATCAAGATACACAGATTCATGTTCTGTAGTCTCTGGGTACTGCTCTCTTCAGCTGTCGTAGTCTCCTTGTAGTTTCTACACGTTGATGTGTCAGAGGTACTTGGGATGACCCTTCAAAAGACTCTTCAGGTGAGTCACATCAGGACCATCTCATCACCTCGGTGCAGGTCCTCTGCTCTAGCTACTTTAGGTTCTGGAACTGAAACAGATACTTGGTTATGCACCTAAGAAAAAAATGTATCTGCAGGTTTTGGACATCCCACCAATTCTCTATGACACATCTGGACAACCTTAGGGAAGTATATGTTCATCCATGGGGCAATTCTAAATACAACCTCAGTAGGTGAAAAGACTTTTTAATCCCTAAAGCTCTCGTCAACTCTATTACTGCCCCAATAGGGATTTTTACTTTAGTCTCTAGAATAAGTGGACTAACGTATTCATCGATCCCTGGCTGTGGTCTTTACAGTTGCTTTAGTTACAGGATAGGGTTCAGATTACCCAGAAAAGAGGTCCACACACATAAGTACCTGTTCGTAGCTACTTACCTTTGGTAGCTGTACTTAGCCAATCTGCAACCTCTGGAAAGGGTAAAGCGGCTTCGGAGTGTATATATGAGGGTTTTCACTACTCTCCCTACATTGTACTAAGCACATATAAACATACTTGTGTAAATGGACAGTAGCAAAAGTGAATCTAAGTGATACTCAATACTTATCCACCACGGAGCATGTAGAGTCTTAGACTGGTGTCTCACCCTGTGGGTGCACTGAACCATCATAGGGTAAAGGGCCCTTGGCAGACATTGCTTGTCACCTTTTTGCCATAGTCCACCCTCCAACCATTGGGTCCCAGTTTTACTCCAGTATTGCTTCCTCACCTGTGAAGCCTGTTTCCATAAAGATAGGAGTATAGATAACCGTACTAGGACAGTGAGGGTCACGGACTGTACTAATCCAGGCTCCTTTCCCCTAGGCTTTCTAGTAACCAGTATGGTCACTTCATGTGTTAGAACTTTAAAGATTTTTCCTTCTAGTATGGACCTTTATTGTAACACCAAGGCCTCTTTCAGCTATTTCAAAGTCTCATAGTTGTTGATAAACTTACTAGATCATGTCAGGAATCATAAAGAATCCCAAAAGACTCACATTCTTACCCTCTGTCACTTTACACCCCTTCATCAGTGCCTTCACCCCCGCCTCCTGTACAGACAAAATAAATTTATAAAGTTCGACTGTCCAAACTCAGTCTACTTTGTCTCAAGCGAATTACGATCCACCAACTGCTCTTGTAGGGCTGACTCTTTAGGTAGGGCCGATTCCAGGATGTAATCTTTCTTAAAACCAGTACAGTACAGTATCACAATAGCGCTATCAAACACACATGTTCAAACTCACACAATACCCATATACACTACCACACATCACATGGAGTTTTCAAATAAACTAACAAGATTCTTTGGACTGGGCAATATAGGCATGCAATATAGGCAACCAATTCCTGTTTGACCCTATCTTGAAACACGTCCAAAATCGCCGGGCGTGATTGAATTGGGTAGAACGAGGAATTGCGCATCCTGAAACTACTGTTCATATTGATCCCTTCATCATTTTCAGATTCAGATAATAATTGTCTTCACATAGAGATATTCAACTGATCTTGAAAAAAATTAGTGTCATTATTCATACACAATACATTATCATTAGACAACCCAGTATCCATTAAACAAATGAGAATGTGAAAAACCGAGGCCCTTAGAGAGGGCCGTGGTTTGATCATCAGAAATAATATAACTCGACAAATTAATAACAGGATTGTCCTTTACTTTCCCTGCCTTAGGGGATACCGTTTTTTTGTGTTTTCGTCCGGCTCTTCGTCGTTTTTTGAATGTTGTTTTTGTTTCTTCTTTTTGTTTTTTGATTTATCCGATATTGAATTCACAGAGGAGTCAGATGTATCATCCGAAGTTGCTCCAAACGAAGTTTCTTGTTCTGTGTCCGAGAAACTCACTTTCTGCTCCTTTTTTGACAGTTTTTTGTCATTTTTATTTTTCAATATAGATTTAGTCTTGGTATTACCATTTACCGTCCTATTTCTTTTCCAATCATAAACACAATCTAAAGCATAATCCTGTGTGTCACGATGAAACTTCGACTTTTTTATGTCCATTATAGTTTGCTCCAATTTTTTGATATTCTCTTTGACTTTAATATCCAAACTTTTAAATTCATTGCAGGCAACAAACTTTTGCATGTGTGACTTCATATTTTGAATTTGTATGCCCACAGCAGCCAATTCCTTCTCCTCATATTGAATTATCAATCGCATTAGTCCAAGGGAGCATTCAGACAAGACAATGTTCCATTGTTTTAGAAATTCTGTTGAATAAATTGTAGTCGGCAACTTCTTAATACGTAATCCTCTTGGGACCATATTTTTGTCCACATAGGTCTTTAATGTGACAGAGTCCCACCAAATTTTCAATTCTTTAGTTAAAAGGTCCTCCACTTGATGCATGCATGTTCTCAAGTTAAAAACATCTTTTGACTCTGGAGCAGCAATATTTACATCAAATATGCTAGCGGTTCTATTAATTCTTTCATGCATATTGTGAAAGTCCGCCAAACAAGTCGCTCCATTGTTAGCCTCCGTATCCATATTCACAAGTCAGACCGCAATCCTTTCAGCAAGCACGACATGAAGCATTTAGTAATCGAAACAGTGTACACGAGGTGTAGTCAGCTCACCTGGGATGCGGTCGACACGAGGATAGAGATCCCGAGCACGGCTACCTCCAGCTTCCGTGGAGTAATCAATGCAAGTCCAACACACCGGCTCAAGGGAAAAGGCTCCACTCCAAATATTGTAGTAAAATGTAATATTCTTTATTGAAATCTTCTATTGCTTCATACAAAAGATAAAAGTATGGACACCAAAGGCACTGAGTCAAGGGTACATGCCCGCGCGTTTCGGATGAAAACTACATCCTTATTCTATGGCTAACAAAAGCCGCAATGGTTCTAGGGTTATATTGCCTCTAATTAGGTTGCCAGCTGATTCACAGCCAATGAAATTCAATTCAGTTATTACCTATAACAGATATTGTGTATACGGGTTGATAAATCATGCATGTTCTCATTTTATCTGATATATTTTGCATATTTTATGTTTGCTTGCAATGTAATCTAGGTTGTTTTAGAGTGTATTGGTTGAAGACGGATTACTTGCTGTAACTTGTAGTGCTACCTCGTGGGGGAAAGACCCCCCAAAGGCAAGTTAAATGCCGCGGTTGTGCTGACCGCAGCATTTAACGAGTTAAACACCCGCCATCGGAGCCCACTCCGACCGCGGGTGTTACCAGTCCGACCCTGCATAAATACATGCTACCGGATTGGTTCCTCACCCTATATAATCCTTTTACGGACCTGGCTTATATTAAGGGAGAACTGGAGGCAGCTTCATTTGTCTCACTGAGTCTAGTGAAAGGAATCTTACAGCCATTCAGGGTTCTGATTTGTTGTTGTGCCATATCCGGAAGTGGTGTGGACAACTTTAAATCACTTCCTGCGCCTCTCAAAACCTTCTGGAAGTGTCTATAAAAGGAAGAGTTAACACTGCGAGATGTTACTGTCCAATAATGTTCTTGTAAAGAAAGGTGGAAGCCGAGGGCAGAGTCAGTGCAGAGAGCAGAGAGTCAGACCTCATGGTCTGCCTGCGATACCAAGTGTCCTAATATCAGGAACCACAGGTGCCTCAGGCCAATGCCTAGCACCCGGGGCAAGTCAGGAGAGCCCAGAGCAATGATCCACCACCCTGACTCAGCTCCTACTGTACCAGCCCAGCCTAAATCTACTTCTAGGTTGCTGGTAATCTTCCTGTGGACCAACTCACCATGACACTTCCAGCTTACGACTTTTGCTGCTGAAACCTGCTGTTAATCATTTGACTGTTGCCTGTTGTTGAATAAAGAACTGTAAGTTGATTTGCAAAATGTTGCCTCTGTCTGATCCCTGGATCCAGGCTGCTAACCCATTCATCACCCAGGAATTCATCCAACAGACACCTCAGGGGTTGCCCCAGGGAGAAACCATTGCATCTGGTCTCTCTCTTCTTGGAGACCTGCCAGGCTGTAGGCCCATCCACAGGTCCCCATACCAAGCACTGTGACCACAGCGTGTCCAAGGCCGCGATAGCCAGCCACTCCGATATTCTGCCTCCAGGTCACCAAGAAAAGGCTAGGCCCCGATGGGGGATGTTGCACTGTCACACAGGAATCCAAGATGGTGGCCCTGGCCCTAAGCCAAAAGTTACAGGGTCGTGTCTAGGGGCAACTGAAATTGTGTACACCAGGACTGACAGGTTGGAATAATATCTGTGAAATGCTGTATTTTTGTTAATAACAGTGAATTAGAGAATGTGTTATTTTGTTAACCCGAGTACATATAAGAAAATTGTCTTTGTGGGAATACCCCTTTAAGATTTATTTTATTCGGATTCTATGCTTGTTAGAGCAATCATATCAGGAGGATGAAGCAAAAAAGATCCAATCCAGGATAAACTAATTCTGATTAGAACCGATTCAAGTGGGGACGTGTAGGCGTATATTTTATATTTCAAATTTGTCTAGATGCAGTACAGGAAGATGTCAAATAAAAAGTAGTTCTCCAGCTCAAATCACGCAGACCAAGGAGTTGTTTAAGAAATCTTTGTCTTTATTCAATTCATGTTAAAATCATGTACAGACACACGGGTATTTCCAACGCATTTCAGACGCTACATGCGTCCTAAATCATGGATAACAATTTAAATCATCTGTGAACATCACATGACAACACGGACACACCTACCAAAGGGGGTGTGTTACCGTGTGTCATGTGATGCAAGCATCCCCATGGTTACAGATCAACAGTCATGAATAGGAGTGTTGTTGTGCAACACAAACATGGTCATCCGATCATGTGACCCAAATTGTCACATGACCAAACAAAGCTTTCCGTATAAAAAATGTACATGACTTAAGGGTTATCAACTGACTAAAGAACAAACTGAGGTACTTTCGAAGGGTATGAATTTTGTACCCACTGATCATTTTAATCTTTTTTCCACTAAATGTGACATCAATAAGTTCATACACACCTGTTTAACTGTTAAAAGACATTTTCTAGTGGGAGATCAGGATGAAGCAACTAGTACAAATCAGTTATCTTCTGCAATTAATGATAATTCTAGAAACAATGTAAACAATGTATTCTGTGAATTTAACTTTCAGGAACAGTTAACTTTGTTAAATATCATTTCACTAGAAAACAGATAATGTTACATCTTTAATAGTGATTTTGTAACTAGTAACTGATATTTCTACCCATTGGAATCACGTACTTCCTCTATGAATACTTTTCAGAGTAAAATAATACGAGATTTATTTGAGTTACAGCAGTACAGTGTTTTTTCAAAAAAAGGTAATTTCTCAAGGAGACAATTCCGTGCCCTGTCTGACTTAAAAAATAATGCCAATTTAATAATCAAAATGTCAGACAAAGGGGGCTTGGTTGTGCTTATGGACAAGGATACCTATTGTTCAGAAATATTGTCTATGCCATTAGACCATACAATATACAGGGAGCTAACACACAACCCAACCACTGTCTTCAAACAAAAAAAATTTCACATCATTGAGGAAGGCCATTCCTTGGGCCTTATCATCTCTAAACAAAAAGATTATCTGTCTGTGCATGAACCAGTAATTCCAATAATTTATGGTTTCCCCAAAACACATAAGGGAGTTTTCCCTCCCCTTAGGAGACCCACAATTTCGGGCATACGGTCACTATTTGTCTAAATTTAGCGAATGGACAAATTACTCCAGCCACTTGTAAAAAGGGTCCCAGGTTATTTACAGGATTCATCGGATGTCCTGAGGACTTTCGACAGAGAATTACAGTTGGTTGGGATATCTCCCTGTATACTTCAATTCCTTACAATGTTGCAATGAGGGCTTTAGAGTTTCATTTGAACTCCTACAGTAAATATACCAGTGATCTAAAAGAGTACATCATGCAAGTCACTATCATAGTCACTATCATAGTGCCGAGAACGTCTAGGCGGCTGCACACAAGAAAATGTGATGTGCAGCCATGCTATTACCTACATCCTCTCATGTATACCTCTGATGACACGATACCCATATATTGGGATCGTAGAAACGCGTCAGGTGTAAAATATGTTAGGTAGATTAGGATACTGACCGATTAAAACACAGTCAGCATCCAGTGTGAACAATACTCGGCAAAGTGCTAAGAGTGAAATAGGAGGTGACATGTAGCATTACTGTCACCTTATACTAGCACTTTAGTTCATTGTGTGTCTGGATACCTAAGAAGAGCGTGATCTCACAAGCTACCTTCATTGTGATCTCGCTGGTTGCCACACATGACGAACCATTTAACATTATCACAACAGCACTTTATTCAGTGTGTAGACATTTAATTTCAGACAAAACAATTTTTGTTCTGATGTACACACTGAAAGCCTGAAATTATCAGACTATGGCTAACCTTACCTTTGCTTGCATTTCCGTTCTTACTTTAGTAGAAAATCCCCTGCTTACTAGAGCTATGTCTTGCTTCTGCAGCACTACCCCTGCACTCACATCCAGTTCATTTGCCAGGTTCGCAAATTTATTGCTGTTATGCGGATGAGGCTTGGGGTTCTAACAGATTTGTGGAGGTTACAGTATGTTGCCAGTATGATACAAAAAATCTGAAACAAACCATTTTCTTATAATTGGTATGTCATTTTCATGTTGGGATACCTGCAAAAGCAAATATCATACAAATACAACACTACAGTACTCAGTAATATTAATATTGACAAAATATACACTTACTGACCTAAAACATCCTTTAGTTTTTCCACAATCATCTACACGTATCTTGGCAAAAGGATCAACTGGAGGAGCTGTAGGGAAAGGATACCCTAAAAAAAAATAACATTTATAATATCAGATAATTTACACCTCCAGTAGCCAGAAGAGAAAGAATCAATAGGATCATACAAAACCTTATAAAACCACATATGTTCTCTAAACAGAAACTGGACACATCAGAAGTTTCTAGATGTAGGGGGTAGTAAGAGGATTAGCTCTGGGATCGTCGTTTCCTGGGATAGATGGGCACTTTTTGGCACATCAGTCACAGTCCACGCCAGACAAGTTGGGTGCAACTGGCCGCAGCTAGTTTAATTAGCAAAAAAAAAAAATCAAGTCCTAGGCCGTCTGACCATTTACTATACAATTCAGTAGTTCCCTCTCTAACAAGAAACTGTATCTACTGTACAGTTTCACTACCACAGCATAACGCAATGAAAACGCAACCAAAACGCACCGTCTGACCATGCCCTCAGAGCTGCTGGTGACACTTAGAGTGACTAAGCAGACCAAGCCCATCTCTCCAAACTGCAGCAGCCAGGTCCTCCAGACCAGATTTTGGCTTCCTAGAAAATGTAGGACAGAAACCTAGGGGAAACACATATACCATTTAACACTTTTCCCCTGGTCCTGATAATCGCAATTGCTAGCATATTGCTAGAACTCTCGATTGTTTTCCCCTTTACACCACCTTCGGGGCAGGGTCCGTGGAGTGGCGTGAAGGGGTGAGTAGGCGGCGAGATAGTGTCCAAGGCAGGATGGATTGCAGGCTGTCAGGGTGGGGTGTTCTGGTCCCTGCAATGGCGCATTCACTACATCCAGTGACCTGGTATAGGGGGGCATGGAGGGGTGTGAAGGGGGCACGGCCAGCTGGAGGGTGAGCCGGCGTGGGGCAATCCTGTCCCTGTGCACTCGCTGCAGCTGGCAAATTTTTTATATCTGAAAATGTAAATGGCTGTTTTTATTTCTACATCAGTCAGGGCCTGGCGAAGAAAAAAGTGATAAGCAGGCCCCCGCTGGATACATAAAGAGGCTTCACGAGCATTGGCATATGATAAATGACCCCCACTGTGTACATTTTTATAAAAATGCATATAAGTCACTTTGATGGGAAAAAAGTGCCCTAACATAAAATAATGACCTACATTTATTAAAGCGTTTGTGCCAGTTTTCTGTCTGACTTTGCACTGAAAAGAATGTGCAAACTGCTTGTGTGTTTGCAATGGTTTGGTGTCACGGCTGCACTTTGTCCGACAAGACAGAAAAAGAGTGCACCAAAAGAGGCGTGTTAGTGTTTAGTTGTAGTTTGCACCACATTTATTACTGATGTGCACCACAATTCTGCAGCATAAAAAACCTGGTGCACACTTCCAAAGGAGTCCAGTGTGCACCCGATTAATGATAAACGTGACCCAATGGCCCAGATATACTAAAATGGTAACATGATGGAAAATGCAGTTGACAACCTGTACCACCCTCATGCAACTTTGTGACAACCACTAATTATGAAAAAATGCATGAAAACAAACATTTACACTTAAAACTCGCATAGAAACTGAGGTTTACACACAAAAAGGATGTAAACTTATAAATCAACAAAAGCCATGCAATATTTGGTTGTACTCCACAATTGTGTTAAATATGTGTACAGTCCGGGACTATAGTAAAGCATCCAGAGAGCTTCACTTTGTTGCTGTATAACATTTACCATATGTCTGCTTTACATTTTCTTAATTTTTGAAATGTCTAGGTAATTTATTTTTACATATTTTCAATAATGACTATTTTGGGGATTATTACGGTTTTTAATGCAAATTTAAATATATAACATCAACCCCCCCTATATAATCAACCCATTTTGAAATCTGTACCCTTCAAACTATCAGAAACAGCTTTTAGGAAGATTGCTTACCCCTTCAGATTTTCATAGTAATTAAATCAAAATAGAGGTGAAATTTAGAGGGGTCAAATTTTGTTGGTTATACGTTCACTTAGCCCTAAAGTTTACACATTTCCAAAAGATAAAAAGAGAAACCCAACTTTCAATTTGTTATGCAATTTCAGAGACCCCCACCACATGTGGCTGTTAACTGTTTTATGGGTGCACAGCGAGGAGAGAGGAACGGCCTTCAGCTGCCAGGATTTTAGTTTCCTCAATGGCCCCTTTTTGTATAAAATTTTAGCTTTTTCTTTATTGGGGCCATGTGACAGCATTTTCTTTTTTTTTGCGGGATGATATGCATTTTCCAGTGTTTTCATGAACTTTTTTTGAGGGCAGGAGTAGAAAAGCATCAAATTTTTTGGATTTTTTTTTTTTGGTGTTCTCTGTATAACCTCATAATCATTAATCTCTATTCTATGGGTCAATACGATTTCAGGGATACCATACTTAT
Organism: Engystomops pustulosus; assembly: GCF_040894005.1. NCBI lineage: Eukaryota > Metazoa > Chordata > Amphibia > Anura > Leptodactylidae > Engystomops > Engystomops pustulosus. The sequence goes on along the minus strand of NC_092415.1, from coordinate 125,411,042 downwards.
TTTTTCTAATGTTTTCCTAAATTTGCCAACTAAAACCCTAATGTGGGAAAAAAATCTATAATTTTTGCATTGCTGTCTTGTAAGTGGCATCACGTTTTAAATTTGTTGGTTACTTTGCAACAGTATCATTCTGGAGTACATGTTTTTTATCACTTTTTTATAGCATTTTTTGTGGGTAAAAATCATCATTTTTGATGGGTCTTTAACCCCTTAACGCTCTGCGCCGTAGCTCTACGGCGCAGAGGTATAAGGGATGTATGGAGAGGGCTCACGGGCTGAGTCCTCTTCATACAGAGGTGGGGGGTTTTTGCATTTTGCACAATAACCGCTAATAACCTTAGGCTATTTAGAGGCCATCTTTTTTCCGATCGCCACGCCCCCGAACGTCATCGGGGGGCGGCGATCGGTTACCATGGTAGCCTCGGGTCTTCTTTTGACACGAGGCTACATGGCTTATGCAGGTTCGTTACAATGAGCCAGTGGCTCATTGTAATGTATGACCTGCAAAAATGCCATATATTGCAATACTGTAGTATTGCAGTATATGGTAGGAGCGATCTGACCATCTAGGGTTAATGTACCTTAGATGGTCTAAAAAATAGTGAAAAAAAAAAAGAAAAAAAAAAGTTTAAAAAATAAAAAAAATTAATAAAATATTAAAAGTTCAAATCACCCCCCTTTCCCTAGAACGGATATAAAACATAACAAACAGTAAAAATCACAGACATATTAGGTATTGCCGCGTCCCAAAATGCCCGATCTATCAAAATATAAAAACAGTTACGGCCGGCGGTGACCTCCGAGGCGGGAAATGGCGCCCAAATGTCCGAAATGAGACTTTTACACCTTTTTACATAACATAAAAAATGAAATAAAAAATGATCAAAATGTTGCACAGACCTCAAAATGGTAGCAATGAAAACGTCGCCTCATTTCGCAAAAAATGACCCCTCACACATCTCCGTGCGCCAAAGTATGAAAAAGTTATTAGCGTCAGAAGATGGCAAAAATTTTTTTTTCTTTTTTGTACACATTCGTTTAATTTTTGAAAATGTATTAAAACACAATATAACCTATATAAATTTGGTATCACCGCGATCGCACCGAACCAAAGAATAAAGTAGGCATGTTATTTGGAGCGAAGAGTGAAAGTCGTAAAAACTGAGCCCACAAGAACGTGCAGGTTTTTTTCAATTTTTCCACATTTGGATTTTTTTTCAGCTTCGCAATACACGGCATGTTAAAATAAATAACATCACGGGAAAGTAAAATTTGTTACGCACAAAATAAGCCCTCACACAGGTCTGTACACGAAAAAAGATTTTTGAAGTTGGAGAGCGAGAAATCAGCCGAAAAACCCTGCGTCCTTAAGGGGTTAATGTTTTTTTTCCTGCATTTCAAGACTTAGTAATAAAACGTAATCTTTAGGAGACCAAAAAAGGGGGAGTGCCAGTACTTATGGAAGTGAGGTACCATGCATTGTACTATTGCAGCCCCATCCAGGAGAAGTTCCCCTAAACTGCTAGCATGGGAAGGACTCAAAAAAGGTGTTAGGTGTGTTATAAAAGAGGCATTAGGAAGTACACCAGTTATCCATGCGACACATGCGCGATATGAAGGAATTTTTTTAGTATCTATCACAATTTATATTGTAACACTTTTTTTTTTTTAATTCATTTACCCTGATGTACTCTGCATAGCTTATATATAATGAAACATGCCGTACATTCCTTTCTGAGCCCTGCCTTGTGCTCAGGCTTGCAGATTTATACCACATTGCCATACCTTGGAGAACCTGCATAATGATTTTTGGTGTGCTTATCTCCGGTGGCACGAGTTGTGCACAAAATATTTGAAAGTAAATTTTGAGAAAAAATGCTCGTTTTTACTATGGTATGCACTATACATTATGCATTATCTTTGAGTCACCACCTGTGGGGTTAAAATGCTCACTGCACCCTTAGATTAATTCATTGAGAGCTATAGTTTCCAAAATGGTGTCAGTTCTCAGGGGTTTCTACTGTAACGTCTATAAGGGCATCTAAAAATTCTTCATGCTGCCAAAACAAAAATGGAAAATGTCTGTACTCAAAATGTTCTCCATATTTGAAAAAAGAAAATGCAATTTTTACTCTGCACCATTCACATTGTATATTCAACAAAAGCTGTGTTACTGACACAGACTCTTAAAAAAAAATCAATCAATACAAGATACTATATAACTTAGACCATAATAAAAAACTTAGCTTCATTTTATCACCTCAAACAATTCTCGGTAATCTCACAAGGCTATCCCACTGCCTTAATCCACATTCAACAAAAGCTTAGCGTTACCGACACAGACTCTTCACTACAGTACACAAATGTGGATATTTCATGACTGGGTCCCATATTTAACATAAATTTATTCACAAAAAATGCCTAAATGTGGCCTAACTGAACCCATTGGTCAAATTTTTAACATTTATCATTTAACATTATCAAACTTTAACCTTTATTTCATCAGATTAAAAACTGGTATTCAATTGTATAGCACTGCAAATTTGTGTGTCAGACTCCAGGGATAGTGGACCCACTGGACCACTGCGGGCGATGACGTATGCCAACACCTGGGACACGAGTCTTCACCTGGTCTTCACCAGAGCCCGCCGCAAAGGGTTGGATTTGCTGCCGCGTGGTACCACCTGGTCATCCCACAGGTGCGACTTTGTCCACGGTGGCAGCCAAGGTGAGGTACAGAAACAAAAGGCAGGTTCGTGGTCAGGGACAGGCAGGAGGTCAAGACAGACGGCAAGAGCAGAAGGTCAGGGCTGTCAGTGTAGGAGCGTAAACAGAAACAGGTCTAGGGGTCACAACGGGAAGTCAATACACTGATGCAGGACAAGGAAACAAGCTTTCTCGACAAAGAGAAAGAAGCCAGGTTTTAAGCATTTCCTGAAGCGGGGCACTGGGACACACGGAGGATCACGGATGGGCCAGCGAGCTGAGACGTGGGTTGCTGGAGCACCCATGACAGTGTGGAGTATTATTTTAATTATAATTTTATTATGTGTTCGTTGGGAGTGACATAGGGTGGTGAAATACCAATTCCTCAAATTTTAGTGAGGGGTATTACCTTTTCCAGTTTTTTTTTATTTATACACAATACTTCCCATATTACAAATAGCTATTGTGTGACACCAATCAAATGTAATAAACAATATCAAGAGAGGGATACTGTGTTTGGACAGTAGGTGTCAGTGTCGTTACTCATATTAGAGGTAGAATGTATCTGTGTCTTATCTGATTCCCTGTAACTAATTTGTTGTCACAATGTTCTATCATAATGGCAAATTATTATCATAAAGACATTGGGGCTTATTTACTAAGGGTCTGTGGCCAACATTTTTGGGATTTGCACCGCTGTGACAGGTATTTAACTGGGGATTCTGTCACACACGTTGGGATTGTGGCGCAGCTGCACTGGCTTTGATGCAACAGAAATTGGGGGGCGTGCGTCGGACGATCCAACTGCTTCGGACTGAGCATGGGATTTATCTTTCAAATTGTGTCGCAAGATCAAGCACTTACATGCACGAGAAAGAAGATGGTGAATTTCGGCGGACCTGAGCGGGGAAGTGATACATGCAGGATATAGGGGATGCAAAATCTTAGTGAATTGCGGCACAGTGCATGATCATCGGACAATGAACTTTCGTGAACTCTGCAGGACCAGGTAAGTGAATGTGCCCCATTCTCTTTCATAGACTAATCTCAATGAGATTGACAGTAGGGACTTTATACGATGATGAGATTATTGTAGTAATGTTATACCCCTAACCCTGGCAGCGGAGAAGTGTACTCAGGAACAGAACTGAGGTTACAATGGGAATTCACCAAACAATTGCAGGGCATAGGGAACAAGCTTTTTCAATGGCACAAGGCACAAAGATCCGGTGGGAAATGTGGGAAGAGGCTAGCTATTTATTAAATTAGCAGGTGGTCAGCGTCAATTAGCGGCACACAGGCCCTTTAAGCCTGCGGAAGAAGGCGCACTTGCGCATCCTAGGATGTGAGGATGCACGTCGTACCACTTTCCTCTACCTTCTTCATTTCCAGGATCTCTTTTACCTCAAAGACGTTGGTAGAATCAGCCTCAGGAGCAGGAGGTGGTACTTGTTAGGAGAAGCGGATTAGAACATGGAAGGAGTTCGGGATTTGCATGGTGGGAGTAAGACGGAGCTTATTGGCCACAGGATTTATGCGCTTCAGAACCTCGAAAAGTCCTAAGAAACGGGCCGAGTTTGTAGCTGGGAATCTCCAGCCGTATCTGTCAGGACGTATTGTGCAAGCATGCAGAATTTTTTACCAGGAGAAAAGATTGGAGGAGGCCTGCATTTCTTATCAGCTTGGACTTTGGTGCGGGCAGATGCCCGAAGTAGAGATAGACATGTCTGCTTCCAGGTGGATTTGAGGTCTTGAATCAACTCTTCCACCGCAGGAACATCTAAGGGAATAGATAAAGGGAGAAGTGGGCATGGGAGACGTCCATAGACAATTACGAAGGAGGCAGCTACGGCAGAGTCCAGGGAGTGATGAGAATTCTGGCCAAGTTAGGAGGGTAGACCAGTTGTATTGTCGAGTCGAGACAAAGTGCCATAGGTAGGTTGATTCTCTCTACTTGTCCATTAGACTGTGCAAGATACGCAGAGGAGAAGTCCAGCTTTACTTGTAGTTGGTTGCTAGAACTTGGAAACAAACTGGACCCCTCGGTCAGAGGCGATGTGCTGAGGAAGCCCATGAAGCCACAAGATGTGAAGGAGAACAGGCTGGCAAGACTAGGAGCAGACCTGGCAGAGGAACAGAGGAGGACATCTTAGACAACCGGTCCGTGACCACCCAGATGACGGTATTACCCGTAGAAGGTGTAAGATCAGCAATAAAACCCATGTCCACCTGAGTATCGGCAAAGGCAGGAGAAGACCTGCTGGCTTAAAACGTGATGACTTGTTTCAAGCACAGGAAGTGCAGAAGCTCACAAAATCTAGTACATCCATGACCAGGCCTGGCCACCAGTAAAAATGATAAATGAGAGCTACAGAGTGTACCACCCCAGGGTGCCCAGCCACAAGAGAGCAATATCCCCAAGCTTGTATCCTCTACCGAAGAGCAGGTTGAACATAGGTCTTGTCAGGAGAAAGCTGCCGTAGGTCTACTGGAGCGCCAACAACCAGCCGTTCAGTTGGAACAATATGTCTAGGAATGGGTTTTTCCATAATTACATCATAGGCATGAGAGAGGGCAACGGCCTTAACATTTTTCTCTGCAGGACGAAAGAGTACCATGAAGTTGAAGTGGGAGAAGAAGAGGGACCACCGAGCCTGTCGACGATTGAGACGCTGAGGAGGCTGGAGATATAGGAGATTCTTGTGGTAAATGTAGATACAGACCGGATGATGAGCTCCTTCCAAAAGATAACACCATTCTTCCAAAGCTAGGTTTATGGGCAGAAGCTCATGATCACCTATGGAATAATTTCTTTCTGTTGCTGAGAAGGTCTTAGAGAAGAAGCTGCAGGTGAGGGTTCAACTTTTGGGCCCTTTCTGGGTGAGAACAGCTCCATCACCAATGGATGAAGCCTCAACCTCTAGCAGGAACGGTTTCTAAGTATCAGATCGGCTGAGAACGAAAGTAGAGGCAAAAGCAGACTTCAGCTTAGAGAAAGCTTAGGCCAAAGTATTTGGTCAGCGTTTTTCCTAGCGCCACAATGGGAGACACAAGAGGGGAATAATGCTGTATGAACTGCAGGTAGTAGTTGCGAAGCCCTGGAATAGCATGCAGTCCTATTGGGCAAGGCCACTGGAGTACCGCAGACCACTTGGCAGGATCGATTTGTAGCCCCTTGTCAGAAATAATGTATCTGAGGAACGGGGAGAACGGGGATCTTCTGATTGGCCCTCCGATGCCTGAGAACTTGCTGAACATGGGAACGATGGGACTCAAGGTTCGTGGAGAACACCAGTATATCATCAAGGTAGACCATGAAACAGGTATAAAGTAAGTCTCTGAAAATGTCGTTGACAAACTCCTGGAATACTGCTGGTGCATTACAGAGTCTAAAGGGTATAACCAGGTATTGAAACGCTCATAGATTGGCACAATTATTCTTGATGTAAAGAGTATACTACACGCCAAAAACATTCTCCAAATTCTCCTCTCAGAAGTATAAATGTAAAAAATGTGGCTTGGAAGGCGTGGATGATGTTCAACTACTCTGGTATTGTTCCAAGGTAAGAGTCTTCTGGAAGGGAAAAGAAGAGGAAATTAGAAAATTAATTGATATAGAGATCTCGTTAGATTTGAAAAGCTGTATAAGCTGAATAAGAGAAAATGAGATTGCTCAGGAGTGGAAATATATGGTAAAGCAACTGCTATTTTATGCTACATTTTCCATAATTAAACTTTGGCTATCAAGTAATATACCATCAGTTGCGTCTTGGAAAAGAATGGTTAACTATAGTATTCTGGCTGAAGGCTCTGTAAAGATGAAGGGGAAAAGGGAGGGATTAAAAAAAATTAGGAGAAAATGGCGATCTTGGACAACTACATATTTCTGCCAGGAGCAGAGACTGATGTTGTTGGAGATGTAGATGGGGTAAAGTGGGGGGACAGAGAGGGTTTTTTTTTTTTGTTTGGGTGGGGGGGGAATTATAGTGAAATAGGCTTAAAAAGTGTTGAAGGGGATTAGTAGGTAAAGGGATAAAGATTGTCTATGTAAGATCGTAACCCATGGTTGTTTGTACGTACTTAATTCTGGGTTTGATTTGTGATTGTATCATTTTGTATGTGATGATAAATTGTATTTGTTAATGTTTCCCTCTGAGAAAAAAAAGGCAGTCTTCCATTCATCGCCTTCACAGATGCGGATGAGGTTAAATGCCCCCCTCCGCAGATCCAGCATGGTGAAAACCTTGGCACCACGTAGATGATCAAAAAGTCATTAGCGGTTTTTCACTAACTTTATTGAGGCTGCGGTAATTGATGCATAGACGGTGGGAGCCATCCTTCTTAGCCACAAAAAAGAATCCAGCTCTGGCAGGGGAGCATGACTTGCATATAAAGCCCTTCTAAAGATTCTACTTCACCTATGCCGACATAGCTGTGGTTTCAGGTACAGATAAGGGATACACTCGACGTTGTGGAGACATGCCTGGCATCAAGTCTATTGGGCAATCATAGGGATGGTGTGACGGCAGAGTCTCGGCTTGCTTCTCAAAAAAAACATCGGCAAAGTCCACGTATGAAATGGGTAAACCCACCAGTGGCTTGATGGACACTGGCGAGACCGTGTCTGTGGTTACGGGAAGAGGAACCACCCAACAGCGAGACTGCCACTCCGGTTCCCAGTGAAGAACCTCACCGGTACGCCAGTTGAGCACAGGAGCATCACTGCAACCACAGGAGACCCAGTAGAACAGAAAACGTGGATCTGGGATGAACATAGAACACCAGTCTCTCTTTGTGCAAGTTCAGCAGATTACTCACGGGCTGATTTCTCAAAGACGGACTGGAATTCAACTAGCGGAATACACCTGGGAGTGGCGTCTAAGTAGCAGCTGGTTTTCACCAGAGCCCACCACAAAGCAGGTTGGACTTGCTGCAGCGGGATACCACCAGGTCATTCCACAGGAAAGACTTTGCTTGCGGTGGTGGCTAAGGTGAAGTACAGAGTACAGAGTATCAGGAACAGATCCGAAGTCACAACGGGAATTCACCAAACAATCGCAGGGCATAGGAAACAAGCTTTTTCAATGCCAAGAGGCACAAAGATCTGACGGGGAATGTGGGAAGAGGCGGGATATTTATTAAATTAGCAGGTGATCAGCGCCAATTAGCACCGCGCTAGCCTTTATATTTGCGGGAGACAGCACGCGCACGCTCATTGGACTGCTGGAGCCATCGCAGGAGCGCAGTCATGTGAGTTACCTTGCCACGGAGGTCCTGGGTGACAGATAGGGACAGGGGTGTGCCTGCAACCCGGGACATGGGTCGTAGGAGCACCCTTGACAGTTGGATATTGAGTAAGGCACTGGGATAGCTGTGTGAGATTGGTTAGCTGATGAAAATGTTAAAAATGGAGCAAAAATATGGGCATTCACTGAGACATAACGCAATAATATATTTCAACAAGCAGAAGCAGCAGGATTAAGCCTTGAAAAAAATGAAGATAATGGGGCACATTTACTTACAATGCCGCTTAAGTGCACTTAAAGTGTACCGTCTATAATGAGATCATGAATGTGTCGCTTCCCTGCTCAGGTCCGACAGAGTTCACCATCTTTTTTGTGATGTTTCTTTAACATGGGGTGTGCGACACAATTTCAAAGTTAAATAGAGCACTCAGTCCAAATCAGTCAGACCGACAGATGGCACGTCCCCTAATTTGTGTGGCATGGAAGCCAACACAGCTGCACCACAATCGCAGTGCATACACTTCTTAAATAACTATAGGGCAGTATAGTGGCTTAGTGGTTAGCATTATAGCCTTGCAGCACTGGGGACTTTGGTCAACATCTGCAAAGAGTTTGTATGTTCTTTTTGTGTATGCATGGGTTTCCTCTGATCTCCTCCCACACTCCTAAACATACTGGTAGGTTGATTAGATTATCCCCAATGGGGACAGAGATTTGGCAAGCTCTGTGTAGCGCTGCGTAATCTGTGTACGCTATATAAATAAAGAAATGATCATTACCTGCACAAGCCATTTTAGCCATGAAGAACGTGAACAGTCCCACTAAAGTTCATTGCAAAGCCTTTAGTAAATGTATTCAAATGTTCCTAAAGGTTTTCATAAGCAAATGAAGCTCCTTAAAAAAAGAGGTGATTCTTTACTTGTATGAAAAGAGTGTAAATGTGGAGTGATGAAAGAAGAGAGAGAAGAAATCGAAAAAATATTCCTGTAAATAATACAACTGATAATGAAACTACTGACACTTTCTGGTTCTAATAGAAACTCAAAGAAAAATAAGAAGATAGATAAGATTTCAACAAACTTTTTCAGAACAGGAAACTCCAATTTCCGACGAGACAAGTTCATCCATTAAAAAAAGCAGGGTGTGAACAAAAAGAGGTCATGGAGACATGGCAAAAAAAAACAAAAAGAAGTGAAAAATTTAGTTGTCAATTAGAGATGGGCGAATCGATTCTAACGAATCGGAATTCGATTAGAATTTCAGGAAAACTTTGATTCGTGACAAAGCCGAAGTTTACAGTGATTTGTGGGAACAATTTTTTTTTTCCTCCTTTATTACCATAATGGGCACAAGCACAACATGTTACATGGGTAGAGAACTCTGGGAAGGAGAAAGGAACACCCTGGATCACATGTGCAGACCTGTAAGCCTATCAGAGACTAGCAGGCTTATGTGATGTCACACAGCCCTATAAAAACAGGCAGCCATTTTCAATCTCGGCACTTCACACTGCGTCCAGCTGCTTGTACTGTACTGTGCCATAGAGATTTTTGCTCCAAACGAGTCCGTTTTGTGGGATCTGTATACCCAAAATAGCAATTCTTTTTTGTTGCTGAAGTGAATAGGAAGAAATCAGTGTAAAATCCACATACTTTCTGTAGCGATTTCTGCTTCAATCCCAGGGTGTCAGTTCTTGTGTTTCTGTATACCCCAAATTTCTGGTAGATAAAGTAGATCTGTGTCAGATCAACATTGTTGATTAACCAACATGTCACACAGAGAGGCAGGAGCAGGCACAGGTTGCAGCACGGTGAGGGGACATCGCGGCAGGGGTGAATCTGTGGGGCCAGAACTGCCGTTGTCATGTAGCGGCAGTGTGTTGATAAACAACCCAAAGGTTGTCGATTGGTTGACTCGGTCATCCACTTCCTCCCAGGTGACATCTGACTACCCCAGCCAAGAGTATGTGGGTTTGTCAGATACAACACTAAGTTGGCATGGCCCAGGAGCAGATCAGCGGCCCTAACCTGTCCTCAACCAGCCTCTCTCCTGTTCATTTTCCTCAGCCAGAGAGCTACTATGTGGTCTGGGCTTAGCGCCACTATACAGCGAGGACTAACTCCTTGAGGACAGTCAGCAGCTGCTTGGCAGTGAAGAGATAGGGCAGACATTTGCTGCTTTGTGCAATAGGCGAGAAAGCAGAGATGTGGCACATACACTCACTGGCCACTTTATTAGGTACACCATGCTAGTAACGGGTTGGACCCCCTTTTGCCTTCAGAACTGCCTCAATTCTTCGTGGCATAGATTCAACAAGGTGCTGGAAGCATTCCTCAGAGATTTTGGTCCATATTGACATGATGGCATCACACAGTTACCTCAGATTTGTCGGCTGCACATCCATGATGCGAATCTCCCGTTCCACCACATCCCAAAGATGCTCTATTGGATTGAGATCTGATGACTGTGGAGGCCATTTGAGTACAGTGAACTCATTGTCATGTTCAAGAAACCAGTCTGAGATGATTCCAGCTTTATGACATGGCGCATTATCCTGCTGAAAGTAGCCATCAGATGTTGGGTACATTGTGGTCATAAAGGGATGGACATGGTCAGCAACAATACTCAGGTAGGCTGTGGCGTTGCAACGATGCTCAATTGGTACCAAGGGGCCCAAAGAGCGCCGAGAAAATATTCTCCACACCATGACACCACCACCACCAGCCTGAACCGTTGATACAAGGCAGGATGGATCCATGCTTTCATGTTGTTGACGCCAAATTCTGACCCTACCATCCGAATGTTGCAGCAGAAATCGAGACTCATCAGACCAGGCAACGTCTTTCCAATCTTCTACTGTCCAATTTCGATGAGCTTGTGCAAATTGTAGCCTCAGTTTCCTGTTCTTAGCTGAAAGGAGTGGCACCCGGTGTGGTCTTCTGCTGCTGTAGCCCATCTGCCTCAAAGTTCGACGTACGGTGCATTCAGAGATGCTCTTCTGCCTACCTTGGTTGTAACGGGTGGCGATTTGAGTCACTGTTGCCTTTCTATCAGCTCGAACCAGTCTGCCCATTCTCCTCTGACCTCTGGCATTAACAAGGCATTTCCGCCCACAGAACTGCCGCTCACTGGATGTTTTTTCTTTTTCGGACCATTTTCTGTAAACCCTAGAGATGATTGTGCGAGAAAATCCCAGTAGATCAGCAGTTTCTGAAATACTCAGACCAGCCCTTCTGGCATAATGCCAGACCATGCCACGTTCAAAGGCACTCAAATCACCTTTCTTCCCCATACTGATGCTCGGTTTGAACTGCAGGAGAGTGTCTTGACCATGTCTACATGCCTAAATGCACTGAGTTGCCGCCATGTGATTGGCTGATTAGAAATTAAGTGTTAACGAGCAGTTGGACAGGTGTACCTAATAAAGTGGCCGGTGAGTGTATGTTGCACTTGCAAGTAGCCGGGCTGTGCATACTGACACCGTTGAGGAGAATAGCAATGACAGGGAAACAAAAATCAATGATGATGTAGCCGATCGTACTTGGGAGCCGGGTGAAGCCAGGGATTCATCATCACCGTCAGAAGAAAACGGTGTCAGCTTGCGCGTCAGGCAGCAAGTCGCTACTGTGGCCGTGAGTCAGCAGGGTGGCAGCAGTGCAAGGACGGGAGCCAAATGACCGCGGGGTACAAACCCCGCTTCGTAGGTCCAAGTAAGCAGTGGCACAGGGGCTCAGCGAAGCAGCGGCATTAGTCACTCAGTGAGTTGTCAGTAAAATCACCACCTTGGCGGTGTGGCAGTTCTTTGTTTAGACACCAGAGCAAACAAGCTTGTGTATATGTAGAATCTGTGGGCAGAAAGTGAAGCGTGGCCAGGGAGGTAATGTTGGCACCACGGCCCTGCATCAGCATATGCAGCGTCACCATCCAATGGCTTGGGAGAAACATGGTACAGATGTGGAGGTCCATCCTGCCACCGCAGCAACAGCAGCAGCACCTAGTGGCACACATGCCATTTCAGCCAGTCAAGGCTCTGAAGGGAGCTGTTTGTCTTTGACATCATTTCCCGGTCCAGATGCTCCTGCTTCTCGCTTCGCATGGCGGCAGCAGTCGTTGCACGAAGTGATTACAAAGAGACAACTGTATGCATCCAGCCATCCTAAGGTGTCATTGTGCCACCCTGTGGCCTACCATGTTTACGCCACGGGCATAATTTGCCATTGTGCCACTCTGCGGCCTACTCATGCTGCTGCCAACTGCTGCCCGCTGTCTCCCTGGAACACCATGTGATTTCCATAATGCTATTTCCACTCTCCACCACTCTATGACGTTGCCACTATGTTTGGTTTTCCCCTTCATATCACCTTTCAGAAGGAATGAAAACCCTCAGGATTGATAGCCAAAAGCAGGAGTGGATACAGAACACAGAGGACTTGCAAATATCCCATTTACTGGTCATCTCTGCTTTGTATCCACTCCTGTTTGTTTTTGGCTTTAGCAATACTGATAATGGATTATTGACCGATTGAAAGCAGACGCTGACGGATGAAAAGAAGGGCAAAATGATCAGTGACGTCAAAATTACTGCTGACACCCTCTCCACTCTTTTGGGGGGTTTCTACATGTATCCGCATTTAACAGAACAGGTTCTGTCATCATCTATGGAATCATCAGTGTAAAAAGAGTGCACTCTTTGAAAAATTCGGCAAATCGGGTTGAACCGAATTTCAACAAATTCGCCCATCTCTACTGTCAATATTTCTTCATATGAATTAACACAGGAAGAACTGAAAGTTTTTAATAAAGGACTTGGATTTGTCCCAACTCAGAAAACAGGCAGGTCCCGGGTTACATACAAGATAGGGTCCATAGGTTTGTTCTTAAGTTGAACCTGGTGTCCTTAAGTAGGGGACCGCCTGTATGGAGAAAGTTGAGATTTAGGGACTTCCGGTTCCGGCCCCGGCATGTAGAGGAGCAGAGGAGAGGAGCTCCGTAACCCGAACCCGAAAAGCAGGCCATACCATCGCTGTTTAGGGCAGGCACCGGCAGGAACATCAGGGGGAACGAAGCGGTGACCGGAGGACACCTAACCGGGTGCACGGAAGCCGCAGCGAGAGGCAGGAGGCGGCAGAGGAAAGGAGAGGAGGAGACGGCGCCATGTGGCAAACTCCCCAAACAGCAGCGCGGGCACAGTGAGTGAAGCGCTGCAACACGCCTAACCGCATACAGTACACAGTCAGCACCGGAGAGACGAACAGGGAGAGGCATAGTAAGCACGCCACGTGGAGCAACTAGTGCAGATAAAGCAGAGGTGGCAAAGTGACATAGCAGCATATACTATATAACCTCCACAGCACAGGCCAAAAGGAAGCCGTGTCATAAAGACAAACAGGGGACAAACACCTCATATCAAACCCTCACACAGTGCCCGGAAGCCAGCCCTATTACAGCAATAAATACAGATCAAAAGACAGAACGCCTGCATTATCAGAGGCCATACACATACCCAGCAATAGCAATGGCGCCCCCCCGCTCTCAAGGGGGAGATGTATCAGAAGAAGAACAGGCTGAGTCAGACACCAGCTCTCAACCCACAGCCAAACCCCCCATCAACTATAAAAGATTAGCCAAAGAAGTGGCTAAAAAAATAGCGCCAAGCATACAAGAAACAGTATCCATGGCGATAGAAGACACTTTACAGGCTATCCAATCGGAAATCGACTCGCACACAAATCGCCTGGGAGAGGCAGAGAGACGCATTTCTACTCTAGAAGACGACCTGGCGATAGCCCTAACAAAGATAAATGCAGCAAACACAGAAACGGAAAAGATGGCGGACAAAATTGATGACCTTGAGAACAGATCACGCAGAAACAACCTCAGGCTCATAGGCCTTCCTGAAACGGTCACTCCAGCACAGCTACACCAAGTTTTCACTGAAAAACTGCCATACCAATTAGGGATTAGAGGCCCACTGAAGGTGGAACGAGCTCACAGAATAGGCCCACCTAGAGCACCAAGGTCTCCATCAGCACGATATGCAGAAAAGGAGGATCGACCAAGGCAAGCAATAGCAAAATACCTCAATTACGCTGACAAAGAGGAGATACTACGAGCATACTGTCAACGACAAGAACCACTCATGATAGATAACACGAGAGTACTACTATTCGCAGATTACTCAGTGGACTTAACTAAAAAGAGGAAAGCATTCAGTTCAATTCGCTCGGAGCTTTTCAAGAAACAGTGGAAGTTCCAGCTAATGTACCCAGCAATTCTCAGAGTGACAGCCCCAGATGGCATGACGCAAACCTTTACAGACCCAAATATGGCAGAGTCAGCACTAGCAACTATGCCGAGCTGGCAAGATTCCAACGGAGGACGACGTACCCAAAGATCACCTCCAGGCTCTGAACAAGCATCACCACGTCCGAGTACATCAACACGGAAGCCACAATGCTCACAATGCCCACAATGTAAAAAAGTGATGGAGACAAGAAAGACTGTGAGAACCGTCATTGCGATATGAAAGATAAAATCTATGAATGCGCAAAGCAGCAATGAAGCTGGTACCAATACATACAAAGGGTGAACTGCTTCTACTACTTGACGGAAAATGAGGAAGTCAATGACAGACTACACGACGAGGTCAACCTTGTGGATTGGGGTGACTATGACAATGTTGTTTTACAAGTTGTTTCACATGTTATGGATAAGAGAAATGTTTATGTTTGAAAGGAAAAATTTTAGTCTTCACAAGCTAAGCTAACTCAGGGGGAGGGGAACCACAATAGACAAAAGCACACAAGGAAATACGCCAGGCAAATCATTAGCATCACAAACGCAATGACAGTAAAAGTGGTAACATGGAACGTTAAAGGCCTTCGATCTCCACAAAAGCGGTCCATGGTGTTGAGGCATTTGAAATCACTACACACAGACGTAGCGCTATTACAGGAAACGCATCTACTCAAAACAGAGGTTAAATACATGACACGCATATGGGTGGCCGAGGCAATTGGTTCAGCAGAATCAAGCAGACGAGGGGGAGTCATGCTTTTAATAAACAAAAACTCAGCCATCACTATAAAATCTCACACTATCACAGAGGACAACAGAATCCTCCACAAGATATTGGAAACGCCCGCAGGAGAGATAAGCATATATAATGTGTATGCCCCCAACACAGAGCAAGCACATTTCTATTCCTCCTTAACTGAACGATTGGCCTTGGATATATCCCAACAACTGGTAGTAGCAGGCGATTTTAATCAAGTGATGGACATGAGGGAAGACAGGTCACACCGCGATAATATATCTCTATCACACGCACAACCACAAACTGACCTAGCATTACTGACAACGGACCTGGGACTCACCGACTGCTGGAGACATGAGCACCCAGAGGGCAGAGAGTATTCTTTCTACTCAGAGCCACACGATACATGGTCCAGACTAGATCACATACTGGTAAACGAGACACTGTTGGATAGAGTAGAGCAAACTGATATAGAAACAATAGTTGTGTCAGATCATGCACCAGTGAGCCTAATTTTGACCCCGCAGCACCAAACAGGCACGGACTACATCTGGCGCTTCCCCTCGTACATGGCGCAGGATGAATCTTTCTTACAATTACTGAGGGGATGGTGGACTGAGTTCGAATTCTATAATGCATCCACAAAAGACAATCCACCCATACACTGGGAAGCAGCCAAAACAGTAATCAGAAACCAAATTATGGGGCACGTGGGACGAACCAAGAGACAGGCCAGAAAAAAACTACATGATGATAGCAGTGCGGCACTTCGAAAGGCATACACTTTATATTTAGCAACCCCGACACAACAAAACTTAGAGAAATGGAAGACAACAAAATCCCAACATGAATCTATACTAGAACAACAAGACCGCTACACACGGGTGCACGCACAGGCAAACCTGTTTAGATTTGGCAACAAGTCAGGCAAAATACTAGCTAATTTGGCAAAGGGTCGAAAACCGGTTACACACGTACCAAAACTTAGGCAGGATTCAGGGCAGATACAGGGAGACCCACGAGGAGTGTTAAATACCTTTCGCCAATACTATGCGGACCTCTACACTGATTCTGAACCTTATGACAGCACAAAAGGGGAGACATACCTAGCCCAACTCCAATTACCCACACTAACAGAGGATCAGAAGGGGACCCTCAACGCGGAGATCTCGCAGGAAGAGGTATCGGCGGCTATCAAGGGCCTAGCACTAGGGAAAGTACCGGGACCTGACGGTTTCCCTGCGGAAGCGTACATAGGCTTAAGGGAACAGATATCACCAGTATTGGCAGGATATTATAACGCCTTATTGAAAGGAACTCATCTACCACCCTATGCTAATTTAGCTTACATCAAAGTCCTACCGAAACCAGGAAGGGACCCCATGTTAACCAGCTCGTACAGACCCATCTCTCTTATCAACCAAGACCTTAAGCTGATAGCAAAGATACTAGCAGATCGTCTAGCGCTTTTTATGCCCGGCCTGATAGGTGACCCGCAGGTGGGTTTCATTAAGAACAGAGCAGCAGTAGCAAACATGCGACGGGTGCTCACAGTACTAGATGTAGCAAAGGTTCAGCCACCAACATCGGGCAAGAGGATCCTTTTGACCCTTGATGCAGAAAAGGCATCTGATAAGGTCCGATGGTGGTGGCTGAACCAGGTTCTGGACAGATTTGGAATACAGGGCCCATTCCGGACCTTAGTAAAAGCCTTATACAGAAATCCAACGGCGGCCATTTATTCGCCGGGATATCTAACGGCCAGATTCCCTCTGAATAGAGGAACACGACAAGGATGCCCTTTGTCACCATTACTTTTTAACTTGGCGATAGAACCTCTGGCACGAATGCTGAGAAACCCAGATATCAACCCTGGCATAAAGATAGGATCTGAAAGAGTCACTAATGAACTCTTTGCGGACGACGTATTACTTTTTATAACCGATCCGATAACATATATACCTAAAATCTTACAACACATCAAGCAGTTTGCTGGCATTTCAGGCTTTAATATTAACACAGAAAAAAGCGAGATCCTGCTCATAGACCCTTTTACTTTCTCTGAACAGGCTTGCATGAGGAGGCACAATATTAACATAGCTAATGAACACATTAAATACCTGGGAATTAACATAGGAAAGGCACCATCATCCCTATATAAACTTAACTACCCCCCAATATTCGCCAAAATCAAAGTGGAATTAAAACGTTGGGAATCATTACCACTGAATATATCAGGGAGAGTTCATCTGATTAAAATGATAAGCTTTGCCAGGCTCTTATATCCCATGCAGACATTACCATTACTACTGAAGACATCAGGGAACTGAATAAAGCATTCACAAAATTCATATGGCAGGGAAAGAGACCCCGCATTTCACTGCAGAAACTGGTATTTCGCAAACATCTAGGAGGCCTGAACTTCCCAGACATCAAAAGATACAACATGGCATGTCTAACTAGACACCTAGCAGACTGGCTCAATTCCACCAGTCATTACTCCAACACCAAATTAGAACAGGCACTACTACACCCATGTGGCTTGATAGCGGCCTTACATATACCTTATGGAAAACTGCCGCATGTAGCTAAGCAGTCGTTACTGCTAAGAGATACTATCGCGACATGGAAAACATTGCGGAAGAAAAACCAATTATCCTACCAAATCTCAAAACACCTTACATTATGGAATAATCCAGAATTCCCAGCAGGACAAAATAACAGGCTATTCATACCTTGGCGCACACAAGGAATACAACGACTACAACAGGTTTTACACCCCACTGAACCAAGACTAAAAACTTTGACTGAAATAACCACAGAATTCCAATTACCACCGAGGCAAGAATTCCAATATGCACAACTAAAAACTTTCTGTTCTGACAAACTACGGAATCTAGCGGGAGAAATTATGACTAACAAAGTGGACACTATAATAGGGGGACCAAACGCCAAACGAACAATATCCTTCTTGTATATACTACTGACACCAGAGAGAGACAATACGGAAATAGCCTTACAATTCCCATATTGGGAAAAACGACTAAGAACGACAGACACATCTTCAAGGATTTTACAAGGGTGGTCCGCAGTTAGAAAACACGTTATCAGTGAAAAATGGAGAGAAACATTTTTCAAAATGATGCACGGAGCGATATACGCATTCAACATACCTGCCTCAGAATCAAGACCAGACAGGCTCACTGCATGTCCTAAATGCAATAAACCACTGACTGACCTATTCCACTCAATATGGACCTGCCCCTCAACACAAGTTTTCTGGAAAGAAATCCAGAAATGTATTATAGATCATTATACAATAGCAATCCCCCTGCAACCATTGGCTTTTCTATTCCACTCTATAGAGCCACAAGGAGAGGAAGAAGACACAGATACTATTATATCCCCTATTATACACATCCTTTTATTGATTGCTAAAAGATGTCTGTTGAACCATTGGCTAACGGCAACTCTTCCGACGCTTTCTGAGGTTATAGACCAAGCAAAGATATACCTAAACATAGACAAGATAGAGACGGAAAGGAAGGGGGACAAAAGAGCGAAAGCCTTCTTCCGCAAATGGCGTAAGTTCATCACCAATATGACAGAGAACATCATAGGCACGTTAGGCAGACTGAGAACATAATATAATAAAAAAAAAAAAAAAAATGTTTTGGACCATAACGCAACCCACACAGACCTAATACCACTTAAGCATACCAATAACAACACCAACACAACAACAAAGGTAACCCCCCCCCCCCCCCCCCGGCTAGCTGTGAGACAATGATCACATCATTTTTAACATTTTTGATTTAATGTTTGCATTTAACAAGTTAAATATTGTTAAGTTATTCATGAAGTTAAAAACCTTGACAACAAGAGAAAAGCTATCAATTGGAACTCAGAGGCGCACAAAGCGCTACAACAAGGAAAAGAACAGGAGGAAAATGAACAGAAAACAGGAGTGGGAAAGAGGCACGAGAACTACGACACAAAGACATTTTCATTGGACTATATAATGTATTTATTCACATGCTTGTATACATTTCCAATGACAGAAAATGGAGATATCTGCCTTAATTTCTCAATAAAAAAGGTTTTAAAAAAAAAAAGAAATTGAGATTTACAAATTTTGTAGAAATTTAAGAGTTAAAATATTCTTTCAAGGCATAATGGGATACTGGTAGAGTGCAAAGAATGCAGACTGTGTCACATAAAGAAAAAAATTGCTTTGAAGAGATTGAGAGAACATCCTTCATTTGTTCTTAAGTTGAATTTGTATGTAAGTCGAAACTGTATATTTTATTAATGTAAATCCAGACAAAAAAAATTTTCCCACTGACAATCGGAGTTTCAAATTTTTTTTCAGTAAATGGACCAAGGATTATCAATAAAGCTTCATTACAGACACCTTATAGCTAATCATTGCAGCTTGGGACTAAAGTAAAGCATCCAGAGAGCTTCACCAGAGGTCACAGTGGGCAGAGAGGTCCGTCTTTAACTACGGGTCGTCTGTAAACCTGGTGTCCTTAAGTAGGGGACCACCTGTATGGAGAAAGTTGAGATTTACAAATTTTGTAGAAATCTAAGAGTTAAAATATTCTTTCAAGGCATAATGGGATACTGGTAGAGTGCAAAGAATGCAGACTGTGTCACATAAAGAAAAAAATTGCTTTGAAGAGATTGAGAGAACATCCTTCATTGTTTGTAAAAAAAAAAAAAAATAGGCAGATAAGGGTAGAGCAACTGTTATCATGAATAAGGATGATTATTGAGAAGAAGCACTGAAACAAGTGACCCATTCATTTATTGGAGATCACAAGGAGATCCTACATATGTGTTTAAAAAAGAAATGGACACATTTCTATTGGAATCTAAAGAGAAAGATGTGCTGATTAATGACCATCGGATAGGATAAACTCCCCCCTGCCCCCATCTCTTCTTCACATGGAGCTGCAGCAAAGTTGAAATCTGGCAGTTTAGAAATCGTGACAAAGAGGTGGAGGAGGAGAACCGTAAAGACTACTCTGTTTGATCCTAGAGCTTACTGCAAACACCACACGGTTTGTGACATGTATGGATGTGTATTACAGATCCATATTTTGAGTGTATTGTATGTGTTTGCCTGCAGGTGTGTCTGAATCTATCTGTCAGCATGCATGTCTGAATGTGTGCTGGTTTATAGACTAAAAATATAAATCACCTCCAAGTCCAATAAGGTTTACCTGAGGAAAAATCAGTGAACCTATACCTTCACCTAGGTGATGGCAGGTTTTTTGTCACAGAAACCTACCTTTGATTCAATCCCAACAGAAGCTGCATTCGTGTTCTCAAAAGAGAACTTTCCCCTCAACAAGGTAGAGATTAACACAGCCTTTAAGGGACTGTTAAACCTATAAATCCTATATAAGAGCTAGGTGGGAAGTAGCCAGTCTGGAAACCTACCTCAAACAAAAAATCATTTACAGAGGACTGAGAATTAATCTATCCCCGAATTCCCACCAAGAGGACACAGAATTCCACCAGGGTTGGCAACAGATACTAACTGAGAGTTCTCTCTGCCTGATCAATTATCTCAATGACTACGAAATAGCCTACCTACATAAAATAAGTGAGACCTTAGAGAAATAAAATGAAGGAGATTCACAAGTTCAGCGGCAACGCAGAGTACAAAACTCTAGAGGAAAATCTCTAAAAAAAATCATACATATGCAATTGAGATTAAAGAGAGGAAACATCACAAATATATAAGGGACTGTACTGACTTCGAAACAGGACAAGTCTATACAACCAACGTCAGAATTATTACTCTCAGAGTCCAAAACCTCAGCGTCTGAGGAGAGAACGATAGTAGGAGGCAGAAGTGGAACTAAACGCAAAAAGAAAAAGAAAAAACTAGCATACCAACAGCGTTTCAAGAAGCCAGCACATCTGGGAGAGGGACAACTCCCCATTGAACCACAGAAAAAAGCTGAAACTATCTACCCACAGAGAGACATCACATGTGAACCTCACTGGGGGACCGGGAATTTACAATAATATTACCCCTTATTTGGTGAGCACCACTACCCCAATACAGGTGGGATTAAACTTTTTTAGGGACAACACCAAATATGTCCCTAAGGGACAGAGAAAGAT
Organism: Engystomops pustulosus; assembly: GCF_040894005.1. Lineage (NCBI taxonomy): Eukaryota > Metazoa > Chordata > Amphibia > Anura > Leptodactylidae > Engystomops > Engystomops pustulosus. The sequence continues at coordinate 125,389,913 of NC_092415.1, read as the reverse complement.
GGGGATACAGCGGGAAGTAAATGAGGATGTCTTTATACAAAATCAGACAGACAAGTTGGTAATCAACCTTTCAAAGTTTGAACTCAGTGAGACGCAACTGAAGGTACTCCGAAAGGGCCTATCATTCACCCCTGTACCAAACTTCGACAAATTCTGTTGGATTAAAGACATGAATTTGTTCACCCGAAAGATAGCTTTACATAAACATCACAAACTCTTAGAGCAAGAGACTACTGTGAATGACGAAAGGGTTGAAGAACTCTTGTCAGAATTAGCAGAAGAGAAACTACTGGCACCCACTGAAATAACCCCACCACTAACGAATTAAAAACCCAAGAGTAAAAACACACCTCTCTTCTCACAATACCCACTCATCGAGGCCTTTGTATATATGGTGATAAACGATCTTGAGAAAATCAAACCGAATAAAAAATTGATAGCTTCTAATCTGGATAGTGAGGAGCGTAAGGCTCTAGATGAATTAACCGCTTAAGAAGTAGTATTCAAACCCTCGGACAAGGGGGGGGGGGACACGGTGATGATGGACAAATGTGACTATGTTGACATGGTCAAACGCCTATTGGCTGACAGAAATACGTATAAACCATTTGAGAGAGACCCAACATCTAAGTTCATACAAGAACTCTCAGACTTATTAATGGGAGCCCTCGAGGAAAACATGATCTTAAAAGGATGAGTTTAAATATCTCTTTATAAAAAAAACTACAATACCAACGTTCTATGTACTACCAAAAGTGCATAAATCAAAAAGTGCATAAGTCAAACTGATACCTGGAAGACCTATCGTCTCAGGGAATAAGCGAGTATATCGATAAACTACTACGTCCCTTTGTAATCTCCTTACCATCGTATTTGAGGGACACAAAAGATGTGATTACCAAACTGCAAGGGATAACAGTGACGAAGAATACCTATCAAGCAAGCCTAGATGTCGAGGCTCTATATAGTAATATCCAACACACATTAGGCCTGGAAGCAGTCACCCACTTTCTTAGCACAAAAGAACTAAGAAAGATGCAACTTTGTCGAAACACATGAAATTAGCGCATAATGGGGACCTTGAACAACTCTGCTTTTGGAGTATAGATTGCCTAAAAACAGGAATAAGAGGGGGGATCTGGACCGTAGTCTTATTCAGCTGGAGGCGAAATGGATTTATAGAATGGAAACTCTGAGCCCAAGAGGCTTAAACATGTGCAGCTTTCTTATAAATGAATCCTCACCAGGTTTACAAGTGACAATAGGCGAGAATTATGGAATGAAAGATGATCCAACCGATTAAGCACACCGCTTCTTTTAAACCAATTTTAATGGAGTCATTTAACCACTTTGTAACGTAAGCAATGCGTCAATCCGACATAAAGATGGGACTGTACCAAGTGAGAATTGTACATGTAGAACATTCGACCAGCGACATCACCTTAATATACACCATCCACTTACTAATCACAGTGTTTAGCTAATAGATGATAAAATATCCCTACCCTACCTCCGGTGAAACTATAAGCCCAACACGGAAGGGTGTACAGAGGAACCGGAGAACATAGTGAACCCCGTGAGCTATATATTCTCCTTTTCATTCTCACCACCCTCAGGTACTAACGCTACTTACCAAGTCCGTAGACATGCGCACTTGTAGTACCTGAAAAGGGAGATATAACCTAAGAACCGCGAACATGCGCGGAGAGAAGAAATGGAGCGCATGAGTATGGAACTATAGGACACGAGCACAAAGTCCGTGGGCGTGGGCATGCGCATTGGGGCTATGGAGACCGGCACCAAGTAAAACAGACATGCGCCAGGTCACAGCACAAAGTCTGTGGGCATGCACACTGGGACTACAGAGGCCAGCAGGCCTGGATAGCGGGATATAGCCCTCAGTCTTCCAATTGGCAGAGTCGTCATGATGAGAACCTATAAAGGATAGAGGTTCACGCAGTGTGCCGCATTATAGCCCCGGTACCACTGAGGACGCCACTACTTGGCGAAACATGTTGGGGGGGGGCTACAGCGTTAGATTTTTTAGATCAGCAGTGAAATTGTAGAGCAAAAGCGGGACATGAATAAATTAAAGACCTATGCAGTGTAGACCGACCGGAATACTTATTAGAGCATTGAAATAGGACAAAGCTAGGTAGAACCACAGTAGTCCTCTAAGAGAGGAGGACATATCTTGTGGGTGATATCTGCCTCTAAGTAGGGAGAACTTGTGTACCCCCTTCTATCCTCTAGGGAGGTTTCCTAAGAGGGATAAATATATACCCCCTATAGAGCCCTACTTACTAGTGAGATCATAGTGACTATATAAAATATCTCCTAATTACACAAATTACATATGTTGTCAACACTGACATAGGTTATTCTCCCATCCATCACTATATGGAAACTTTGACAAATCACTGTCTGTAATTTTAAGTCACAGTGGGGGTCATTTACTAAGGGCCTGATTCGCGTTTTCCCGACGTGTTACCCGAATATTTCCGATTTGCGCCGATTTTCCCTGAATTGCCCTGGGATTTTGGCGCACACGATCGGATTGTGGCGCATCGGCGCTGGCATGCACGCGACGGAAATCGGGGGACATGGCCGAACGAAAACCCAACAGATTCGGAAAAACCGCCGCATTTAAAAAAAAAAAAAGTGGCGCGGGACTCGCGCTTACCTTCACCAGGTATAAGCCTAGGTGAACTTCAGTGCATTCCGGCGGGCCTCGGGGAACTTCAGCGCAGCAGCGCCACCCGGTGGACGTCGGAGGAACTACCTTAGTGAATCCCGGCCGGACCCGAATCCACTGCAGAGAACGCGCCACTGGATCGCAAATGGACCGGGTAAGTAAATCTGCCCCAATGTGTTGGATGGAATTGCACCATTTTCTTCTTTTGTACTTCTTCAATTTTTATAAAGACTAATAAAAGTTATGTTTTAGTGACAATTGGGTATATATGTCCAAATTGGACGACTTGTTTGTCTTACACAAAAATGTATCGCATAAACCCAGTCACAAACTGGTCGAAACCTTTAAACTCTGTTTCTTGTGCAAGTATTATAAGGTTATGCAGCAGCTGAGAAGTGTATTATAAGGTTTTACAGTAGCTGAGTGTCACGGGTGCCCCGCGATCCATGTCTCGGATCACGGGCACACCCAAGCCCCTCTCTGTGGCGCGGCGCCCCTCACTTACCTCTCCACGATCCGGCTCCCGTACAGGCTAGGTCGTGGCTTCCCCGCTCCCACTGACCTCTTCCGGGATTTCCATGAATGCCGGCTGTTCTCATCATTACCTGCCATAGAGAAAGCTTTCCTGTGACCTTCCTGTTGCCTTATGCGGTGATCTCCGGTTGTGACCTTGGACCTGACCTTTGACCTCTGCATTTCTGCCGTCTGCACTAACACCCAGCCTGCTTCTGACCACGAGCCTGGACTACCATTCTGTACTGCTACCTTGGCTGCCACTGCGGGCTAGTCGCACCTGTGGAACGACATGGTGGCACCCTGCTGCACCAAGACCATCCTGCTTTGCAGTGGGCTCTGGTGAAGAACAGGTGCCACTTAGATTCCGGTCCCAGGTGACGGCGAGTACCATCTCCCGCGGTGGTCCCGAGGGTCCACTGACCCCCCCTGACAGTAAACTCCGGCCATGGACGCTGCTCCCGATACTGGCTGATATTTCCAGAGTTGTCAACCAGCAGTCCCTTTACATGGAGAACTGCTTGGTAAAGTTACCGCCACGCAGCAACAGCTGTTTACCTGTGAGCACCAGCGTTAGACTCCAGTGACTAGTCCTGCAGCGGTTTCTGTGACCTCTCCAGTCACTCCAGCTTGCCGACCAGCGGCGACTCTTCATGCCTGATAAGTATGATGCTGACCCCAAGCTATGCAGGGGCTTCATTACACAGTGCTCGCTGCACATTGAAGTGATGCCCTCCCAGTTTGTCACCGAACACTCCAAGGTGGCATTCATTATCAGTTTTCTCTCCGGAGAGGCCCTGGCCTGGGACAGAGACGATCCAGTCATAGCTACCCATCCTGCATTCCTGGCTGAATTCCGGTCCTTGTTCGAGGAACCCGCACAAGCCTCCTCAGCTGAAACGGCGCTGCTGAACTTAAGCCAAGAGGATTCATCCGTAGGCGAATACGCTGTCAAGTTTCATACCCTGGCTTCTGAGCTTTCCTGTAATGACGCGGCCCTGTCCGCAACATTCAAAAAGGGACTGTCCTCTCAGGTCAAAGACGCATTGGCCGCCCATGACCTGCCGGCTACTCTGAGTGGTCTCATCATCCTGGCCACTCGGATAGACGTAAGGTTCGTGAAGCGTGCTCAAAAGTTGCGTCATGAGCAACCACAGGCCCGGCCTCCACGTCTACCTCGCCTGGCTCTGGTTTCCCAAAGGCCGCTCCAGCCCCCAGACGCACAGTCTGCAGTGAAGCCTATGCTAGTCGACAGAGCCCAACTCACCGTCAAGGAACATTCCAGACGTTGTAAGGAGAACTTGCGCTTGTGCTGTGCCAAGCCCCAAGCACTTCATTGGGGCTTATCCTGTCTGTCCCGCAATGTCCGGGAGACGCCAGCACCTAGGGCTGCTGAGAGAAGCATCAATAGATGTGAATACAGTTTCTCCATGCCTGACAGTTCCTATGCTCCTCGGTGTCGGTACCTGCACTCCTGTGCAAGTCTCAGCCTTCTTGGACTCTGGTTCTGCGGAAAACTTTGTGGATGCCGCTCTGGTCTTCCGGCATCACATTCCGATGATTCTTCTAGAGAAACCTCTTGTCATATCTTCAGTCAGTGGACAAATCTTGTCCAATCCGGACCCGTACTGCACTGTACCAGTCTCTCTTCAAATTGGAGCTCTTCACAAAGAAAGACTGTTCTTCTATGTTCTGCCATGCTCCACGTCATCTCTTCTCCTGGATCTTCCATAGCTGCAACTTCACGCCCTGGTCCTCAACTGGAAGACTGGGGAGGTCATGCATTGGGGATCAGAATGCCACTCTCGCTGCATGGTGACATCTCTACCTGTCCTGACTGCTTCTGTGTCTCCCAAGTCTCTGGAGGGTCTGCCAGCTGCTGAGACTTTGCCGATGTTTTTTTACAAAAAACAGGCAGAGACTTTACCACTGCATTGTCCTTATGATTGCCCAGTGGACCTGTTACCTGGAACCTTGCCTCCCTGAGGCCGGGTCTGCCCTCTCTCTGTTCCTGAGATGGCTGCCATGTCAGAGTAAATGAAAGAGAACCTGTAAAAAGGATTCATACGCAAGCCCCCCCTCTCTGGCTGGTGCAGGGTTCTTTTTGTCACCAAGAAGGACAGCTCTCTACGTCCCTTCATATACAAGCTGGAGAAATGTCAGTTTCACCAATACAGTCTTCCATTCCTCGGCTACATAATCCCCGACAGAGGTTCCTGAGTTTTGCAAACTATTATCTATAGTTTATTCCACATTTTTCCACTCTGTCTCCCATCGTGGCACTTACCAAGAAAGGTGCCAATCCCCCTGCGAAGAGGCGTTCTCCAGGCTAAAGTCCATTATTGCCTCGGCTCCTGTTCTCACTAGGCTTGACACAGAGAAACCCTTTCATCTTGAGGTGGATGCCTCCTCCGTGGAGCTGGAGCTGTGCTCACCCAAAAAGGGCCAAACTCACACTTCTTTTCTAGGACTTTTTCTCCATAGAGAGAAATTAATCTATTGGTGACAGAGAACTGTTGGCCATCAAACTTGCTCTGGAGGAGTGTCGGTATCTACTGGAAGGAGCTCTCCATCCCGTTTATGTGTACACAGACCACAAGAACCTTCTGAACCTCCAGACAGCCCAACACCTAAATCCCAGGCAAGCCTGTTAGTCGCTGTTCTTAACTCGCTTCAACCTGCGGACAACAATGCCAAGGGTGTTGCACTGTCCCTTGCTTCGGATGTTGTTGGAGAGGAGCCTGTTCATCGGCATATCATCTCTCCTGAACAACTTGTTGTTACAGCTCCAGTGGGTCTTTGGCAGTATCCTCCTGGCAAAACGTATGTCAGACCTACACTCCGGAAGAGGATTTTGTCTTGGGGACATTCTGCGCGAGCGGCTGAGCACCCAGAGGTGCAACATTACATGGCCCTTATCTCTCGCTACTTCTGGTGACCAGATCGGGTCAAAGATGTCCGGGATTTCGTTGGATTCTGCTCCTACTGTGCCCTGCTCCTCTCGTCTCCAACCGGCTGGACAGTAACTTCGGTTTCTGATACCCTGTTTCTCGTGGTCTCACATGGCTATGGACTTTATTACTGATCTTTCTCTCTCTTCTGGCAATACCGTCATCTGGGTGTTGACGGACCGGTTTTCAAAGATGTCCCATTTTGTTCCCCTTCCAGGTCTTCAGTCTTGTCCACGGCTCGCCATTTTGTTCTTCCAGCATATCTTCTGGCTGCATGGACTTCTGCACATAGTGTCTGACCGAGGGGACCAGTTTGTGTCCAACTTCTGTTGCTCCTTGTGTAATCAGCTGCAAGTTTATGTGGACTTTTCTTCTGCCTACCACCTGCCTACCGAATGGGCAAGTAGAAAGGGTGAACCAGACTTTGGGCTGTTACCTATGCCACTTTGTCTCAGCCCGTCAAGATAACTGGGCTGATCTGTTACCATGGGATGAGTTTTCCTATAACTCCCTGAACTCTGGGTCAGCTGGCGCAGCTGGTCTTTGTGGTCTATGGACGAATTCCTTGTCCTCCTCTGATGCTACCCACTTCCTCCGATGTCCAGGAGGTCCAGGACCTCAAATCCATTTGGGAACAAACCCGTCTCTCCTCCGAGCCACTGATCACACGAAGACTCAAGCTGATAAGAAGCATAGGACTCCTCCTGTCTTCTCTCTAGGTGACCAGGTGTGGTTATCTTCCAGATTTGTCCGGCTGAAGATACCTAGCTACAAGCTTGGTCCAAGCTTCCTTGGTCCCATTGTGGTGATTCAGTGCATCAATCCTACAAACTGATGTCTACGAAGTCAAGGAGGTTATGGACATACAGACCGTGAGAGGGAAGCGGTTCTTCCTTGTAGACAAAGGGGTTGGGGCCTGAAAAAAGATCCTGGGAGCCCGAACTGAATATCTTGGATCAAAGCCTCCTCCAGAGGTTTTTTGGGACCAAGAAGAGGGGGAGGCCGAAGAGGGGTACTGTCACGGGTGTCCCCACGATCGATGTCTCTGTGACGCGGCACCCCACCTCCCACACTTACCTCTCCACAATCCTGTTCCCATCCAGGCTAGGCCGCTCACGCGTCCCCACTCCCTAGGGCGCGCGCAAGCCGGCACTCAAAGGTTTAAAGGGCCAGTGCACTGTTGATTGGCGCTGGCCACTTCCTGGTTTTCCTTAAAGGCCAGCTGATACCATCATTCCCTGCCAAATCTTTGAGCTTCCCTGCATTGTTCCTGTGAACCGTTACATTGGCAGCCACCGCGGGCTAGTCGCACCTGTGGAACGACCTGGTGGCACCTTGCTGCAGCAAGACCATCCCGCTTTGTGGCGGGCTCTGGTGAAGACCAGTTACCACTTAGATTCCGGTCCCAGGTGACAGCAAGTACCATCTCCCGTGGCAGTCCAGAGGGTCCACCGACCCCAAACCCTGACACTGAAGTTTGTATTATGAAGTTCTTCAGCAGCTGAAGTGTGTATTATGATGTTGATTGTGATGTGTATTGTGAGGTTCCGCAGCAGATGAAATGTGTATGAAATGTGAAATTAAATGTTCCATAGCAGCTGAGGTGTACATTAGGAGTTTCTGCAGCAAATGAGATGTGTATTATGAGGTTCCGCAGCAGCTGAGGTGTGTATTATATGGTTCCGCAGCAGCTGAGGTGTGTATCATGAGGTTCTGCAGCAGAAGAGATGTTTATTATGGGGTTCCGCAGCAGATGAGATGTGAGATGTGTATTATGAGGTTCTGCAGCAGATGAGATGTGTATTATGAAGTTCTGCAGCAGCTGAGGTGTATATTATGAGGTTCTTCAGCAGCTGAGGTGTGTATTATGTTCTGTAGCAGAGACTCTAGTGCAAAATCTATCTTACAGCCAAGAGATACCAATACATTTTTGGAAGGATAGAATATTGTAGGAAGATGTAATCTGGTTATGTACTCTAGACATAAAAAGTTTATATACAAATACATCACAAAGGCACTTTGGCAGTATGAGAGGCTTTATGTAATAATCCAAAATTGAGTAACAGCTTCATTGCATTTCCAATAACAGGTTTAAAAATTATTCTTACTAAGAATTATTTTAGATTTGGTGACAATTTTTATTTGCAGCTGCAGGGGTCCTCAATGGGGACCTGTAGCTCCAGGTTATGCAAATATCTTCATGTCTTATTTTGAAAAAATGTTTATCATGGATTTTGATTTCAGTGAAATGATTTTCCTTTTTACTAGATATGTGGACCATGGGAGCATGGCCTGGCTGAGCATGCAGTGAGATGCACATAGGGAGATACCACCAATTATCCTGCTTTTCTACAGTTCTTGCCCGAACCCTTGCTCCAAAACCAAAGATTCTGCTGGAGACATAAACCACCATTCTCCACTGCCGGAACTGCTGCGAGATATCCCTTCTAAAAGCACCTGCAGCTCGAAAGCATCTCACGACTCAGATTTCCAAAATGGCACCACCACATCCACTCCCGCACCCTCCTACTTGAAGGAAAGACATTTCAGACCGGCTGGGATGTTTTGCCAGAGAGACAGCAGGAGGCCGATCGGGCCCTCCTGAAGACTTGGCAGCGGTCAGGTAAACCGGTCAACGGGAACCCGGACCTGATGGAGAACGAGCTCTCAGATAACATACAGGGGGATGACCTAATGATTGTACAGACACCCAGGTCATCTAGGGCCTCCCCATAGGCTGCTGAACCCACCTTTGCAGACGTTTTGAAGGCAGTAACCCACTGTAATGCTGGTATCAGCTCCCTAACAAAGCAGGAGAGGGGCATGAGGGAAGACCTGTCCATTCTGCGACATGATGTGCATAAAATATCTCAATGCACCACTGAAGTAGAAAAGAGAACCTCAGAACTTGAGGATGACATGGCAAAATGTATGAAAGCTTGTAGACAGGCACAGGGTGAGATTGGTGCCCTTTGGCACAAAACGGATGACATAGAAAATAGGTCATGCAGAAATAATGTGCGGCTGTTGGGAATACCCGAGAAAGTAGAGGGCCAAGATCCCATTTTTTTGGCTACTTAAAAATTTGGGAAAGAAATGCTATCCCCGCTGTTTGCTATTGAAAGGACCCACAGGGTCCTTAAAGGGCCGCTTTCACCAGGTCGATGGACCAGACCAATGCTGGCAAAAATCCTAGATTCCAGAGCTAGAGACACTGTTCTCCGTAAGGCACGGGATAGTGCTTGCCTCGTCATTAACGGGACTAAAATATCTCTGTTCAAGGACTATCACAAGATGTGAAATGGAGGAGAGCCGAGTTTCTGGACATAAAACGCAGATTGAAGACCGTGAATGTCCCCTTTTCAATGCCAGCTAAACTAAGAGTGGTGGTGCTAGGTGGGGTCTGCCCATTTCTTTGAGGACCCAAATCCAGCTCTGCAATGGCTAGACCAACATGAGGAATCGTGCATCGGAGGAGGGAGAATGATCGTAACATGCTGTTGCGGCCTAAACTCAGACCTTGGCCTCAGGCCAATGGACATGAGGTTATTAAAGTGGGACTCTCCTGACAGGATAGACCAGGATACACCAAAAGGAACAGTCGTTCTCCTATTCTTATATTCTCATATTGAGTTACTAGTTTGGGTTTTGGAGCGAATGTGGAAATCTGAGCTGCTAAATTAAGGGCAGCAGGATCCTGCCTTCCTTCCACTGTTTAGTTGAAGGAGGGAGGTGAGTGGGGGGCATGGCTTGTACTAAACTAAAGAAGTTCATATATGAGAAAAATGCAATGTATGTTTGGCAGGTATATTGTTGGAATACGCGTTGCCCTAACAAGGGCCCATACGGGTGGTGGACACTTACATTTGTTCGGGTATTGATGGGGTAGGGAGTGGGGGAGGGACTGGTCCCGGGCCTGGGAGGATAGTGGGTGTTTGCAATGTCAGCAGATGGGGGAGAGAGTGGCATTAATTCTGGATTGAATATGAGGGTAGATGGCTATGAAGGTGATAGGAGTTAGTTGGAACATGAGAGGCCTGTCAGATGTGACCAAGCGTATGGGGGCTTTCCAGTATCTTGTCAACCCGCCATATATTGTCTTCAGGAGACACATATGTCAGATTACCGTATACACTGCATGAATAAGCCTTGGGTAGGAAATGCAAAATCATGTTGTTTATTCCTCATACGTTAGGGGCGTGAGTATTTTGGGACATAGGAATATACCCTTTCAATGCCTGGATAAAGTGGTGGATCTGGAGGGGAGATATATCTGCCTGAGATGCAATTTGCACGTTCTCTTTTCTGCTTATTAAGGTCTATGTACACCCTCCATATGTGAATGTGCTATGGATGTTACTGTTGAAATATATTGCAAGACATCCAGGGATACTGGTAGTAAGAGACTTCAATAATGTCCCCCAGACGGGCTTCATGTCCTGGAAATCAACCCCCATTAATATCCGGAGATCACTCTTCAGTTTACAGATTCCCGCAGATGATGCTGGCCAGAGAGCAGTTTTAGCACTAGACGCCACTAAGGCATTTGATAGCATTGAGTAGTCATACCACTGGAAAGCCATGCAGGAGATGGGCTTTGGCCCCAGATTCATCTCCTGGGTCAGGGAAAATGGAGAGCTATCTGAGTGGTTTCCCTTTACAGGGCTGCCCTCTATCGCCAATGCTGTTCTCCATTGCTATAGAACCGCTGGCGGCTGCGGTTAGGCCGTCTCTGGATATTGAAGGGTTCCGATACGGCCAGCTACATAATAAAATAGCAATATATGCGAATGACGCAATTCTGTTTCTGGGAGACACAGGACCTTTTCCCTGGCAGCAGTGATGCGTTGGTTGGAGGAATTTGGATCCCTATCATGGCTCACTATTACCTGCAAAAATCGGGATTGATGGCTTTGGATCGATTGGATGGTGACTTGGTGGGATCGTGGCCCCCATTCCAGTGGTCTCTAGATTTAAATACTTGGGGATAGAGGTTTCTCCGTATGTGTGAAATTTGACTCAACTTGACGCCACCTCTCAGTAGAGCTAAGATAGCAGCTTAGTGCAAGCTCCCATTGACGGTAATAGGCTGCCTAAATCTTGTAAAGATGGCGGTGATTCCCCAGCTACTTTATGCTCTAAACAGATTCTACAGAAGCAATGCCCTCTTCAGAGACTTGGTGTGGGATCGCAAACACCCCCGCTTCAAGCTGGAAACTTTTTTTAAAATCAGAAACTTTTATTGCTTTCATTTATAGCATAGATAAGCACCTTACAAATTACCAGTATTCAGTACATATTAATACAAGTCTACATTCAGTATAAACACATAGAACATTCCCCAGGTCCACCCAGCCCCCCTCCCAACAACTCTTTGGTCCGCCACCCCTCCCTTGATCCAACAAGTCGTCACGCATTCAATACAGCCTCCAATATAATAGGATACCTCTCAATGCCCCAGTATACTCCCCAAATTTAACCTGGACCAACCTCTCTGCAGTTCCTCAGTTGCCAATCCTGGAAAATTCCACCCAGTCGAGCCACTGAGATTACCCCTTTTCTGGTAAACCTTCATTTCCATCCATATAGTTTTATTCGTCATATTTATCACCTCTCCCAACCCTGGAGGATCCGCATCTAACCAGTGCTTAGCTATACTTTTCCTGACCTGGTAAAGAAATTTTGCCACAGCCAATCGTTAATTTTGAGTCCCTTGCTGTCCATCCATACTGCTCAATAAACCAACCTTAGGATCATGAGGAAGCCTTATGTTATATACCCGATCCATCAAATCCTCTGCCTCCTTCCACAAGTTCTCTAGTGCAGCACAAGACCAAAACATATGCCATCCGTCTGCCCTCTCTTCTTGACACTGGGGGCACCTTGCATCCTCCCTCAGTCCCATTTTCCATAGTACATATGGCGTCCTATATACTCTGTGCAGTAAGAACAATTAAGACCTCCTCAGTGCAACATTCATGGATAAGATACTAGGAGAACTCGTCACCTCCGCCCACTCTTCCTCCAATAGCTCCCCAACTTCCTCCTCCCATCTCCTTTTAGTCTCGGCCATAGGATCCCCCAATACTTTGGAGAGAATGGAGCTATACGGCAGGGAAATTATCCCTTTAGTCCCTTGAGCCTTAACTACCCCTTCCAACACTCCCATAGAGCCTATCTCCAAGGAACCAGATTGAGCCTGTGTCTGTAGAGCATGTCTCAACCACAAACATTGAAAAAAACAGGACTTGACTTGACTTGGACAAACTGAATGTTTGGTCATCCACTTGGCAAATGAGGTTTAATGTGGATAAATGTAAGGTTGTGCACCTGGGGGCCAATAATCCAAAGGCAAAATATGTCCTTGCGGGAGTAAATCTGGGAGAGTCCCTTGTTGAGAAGGACCTGGGGGTACTAATAGATCATAAATTGAATAATAGCATGTCAATCAGCTGCCTCTAAAGCTAGTAGGATCTTGTCATGTATCAAAAGTGGTATGGGATGTAATATTACCACTATACAAGGCACTGGTTCGGCCACACCTGGAATATGCTGTCCAGTTCTGGGCACCGGTCCATAAAAAGGATACCCTGTAGCTGGAGAGGGTTCAACGTAGAGCCACAAAAATGTTAAGGGGTATGGAGGGTCTTCGTTATGAAGAAAGATTAAAATAACTAGATTTATTTAGTCTGGAAAAGAGAGACTACGAGGGGACATGATTAATTTATATAAAAATATGAATGGTCCATAAAAAATATATGGTGGTAAGTTGTTTCAGATTAAATCAAATCAAAAGACGAGGGGACACTGTCTCCATTTGGAGAAATGAAGGTTTAATCACCGGGGACGACAGGGCTTTTTTACTATGAGAACTGTCAATCTGTGGAATAGCCTGCCTCAGGTGCTGGTCACAGCAGGGACAGCAGAGAGCTTAAAGAAGGGTCTAGATGCCTTTTACACCTAAATAACATTGATTGTTATGGTATATAGAATTGTTTCCCCTAAATCCCTTCCATCATCCCTACCCTTCCTTGGTTGAACTTGATGGACAAGTGTCTTTTTTCAACCGTATAAACTATGAAACTATGACTGCGGCAATTCAAAATCCTCCCTTAGTTGCTGGAAAGACTTCAATACCCCGTCAGAGTACAGCTGGTACAAGTAGCACACCTTTGCATATCCTCCAGCATAAACACTTCCCCCAAGATGGGATTGTCCCACAAGGGCGTGTATTTAGTATAATTTTCTACTCCCAGCAAACCTTTGTATACTTTTCACAACTTTTGCAGCAACCCCAACGTCGGTCTAGCCCTAGCCATCCCCTGAAACCTCTTTGCCTCCAGTGCAGCTAGCGGGCCTCCTCCCAAGTACAACAGCGTTTTTGGGCAATCAGTCACCCTTCCCTCCCTGGCCCAGCCACTCCCATGTTGACACTGAGCTGCTAAGTAATACACCCATGCGTTTGGCAGTGCCAGACCACCCTGGTATTTGGGGAGCTGCAATTTTTCTAACTTGATGCGTGGAACCCCCTTCTTCCACACCAAGTCCCGAAACAAATTATGAAATTGTCGGAACCAGTATTTGGGAATCCACACTGGGGCATTGTGAAGAATATAGAGCAACTGTGGCATTAGGATCATTTTAATTAGGTTAGTCCTGCCAAGGGATGATAGGGGCAACCTATTCCAAAGCAAAATCTTATTTTTAAAGGTCCATAGCAATGGTTGCAAATTCAACTCAATATAATCCTCCACCTTCCTGGTAATCTGGATCCCTAGATACCGAAAATCTGTTACTATAGGTAAATCTCCCACCGAGAGGGCCGGCAAAGTCACCTGATAAATCCTCATAAGACTTAGTCCAGTTAATCATCAGTCCGGAATATCTACCAAACCGCACAATCAGATCCAACAACTCTGGGAGGAGTAGCACCCGGAAGGAGATCCACTGGACAATCAAAGGGACGATGTGGTGGCAAGGTCTCCGCTTGTTTCTTAGAGAACACATCAGCAAAGTCCCGGTAACAAGCTGGAAGACCCTTCAGGGTTGTGGAAGACGCAGAAGAGGTCAGGACCTGGAGTGGTGCCACCATGCATCCCGGGCCCCATCGCAGGATCTCACCAGTTTTCCAATTGAGGACCGGAGCATGGAGTTGGAGCCAAGGAAGACCCAGAAGCTGATGTGGAGCGTGGCAGGATATAGAAGACCAGACTTTCTTGGTGAAGGACTCCAACTTGAAGATGGATGTGTTCCATGCGGTAACGGACCGGATGGGAAAGAAGCTGTCCGCTTACAAAGGAAATGACTAGCGGAGACCTGAGGGGAACCACCAGAATGTGGTGCCGGGAGACCAGAGCGGCATCCACAAAGTTCCCCGCGGAACCAGAGTCCAGGAATGCTGAGACTTGCACAGGAGGACCGGTACCGACACGGAGGAGCACAGGAACATTCAGGCGTGGAGAAGCTGAATACAAACCTAGGGACGCCTCTCCCAGAAGCCCTAGGTGCTGGCGTTTCCCGGACATTGAGGACGGACTAGACAAGCCCTGATGTGATGTTTGGGGCTGGCACAGTACATTCAAAGGTTTTCTTGGAAACGTCTGGATCGTTCTGCAGGCGAAAGTCAAGCTCTGTCAACCTGCATAGGCTCCCCTGCAGACTGTGCAACCGGAGGCTGGAACGGATTCTGGAAGACTGGGGCCAACCGAGGCAGACGGGGAAGCCGGACAAGAGAACGCTCGTGCCGCAACTCTTCAGCTCGTTCCAAAAACCGCACGTCAATCCAGGTGGCCAAGGTGATAAGACCACTCAGTGTTGCCGGCAAGTCACGGGCAGCCAACGCATCCTTTACCCAAGAGGACAGTCCTTTCTTATAAGTCGCACATAAGGCTGCCTCGTTCCAACAGAGTTCAAACGCCAAGGAGCAGAACTGAACAGCGTATTCACCCACAGTTGAGTCTCCTTGGCGTAGGCTCAGTAGCGCTGTTTCCACTGAGGAGGCTCGTGCTGGTTTCTCAAACACCGACTGGAACTCTGCCAGGAAGTTGGTATGGGTAGCTGTAACTGGATCATTCCTGTCCCACAGAGGAGTGGCCCAGGCCAGAGCCTTCCCGGTGAGGAGGCTGATGATGAACGCCACCTTGGAGCGCTCACTGGCCAACTGAGAAGACATTAACTCCATATGCAGCGAACACAGGGTGATGAATTTCCCAGCACAGGTCTCAGCACTTCAGCCAGAGTAGGTTCATTATCAGGTTCTTGAGAGTCCCTGTCAGGGCTGCTGCCAGGATCCCTCTCTTCCCCCATGTCCTCCCCAACTGCTGCAGACTCTGGCTGGGATCCCTACACATCTTCCTCCCCACTGCTCTCTTCTCCCAGCACAGCGTACCTGGAGCCCGTGGGGTGCTGTTCCTGCCTTGCAGCGCTCGGGGAGGGGGGCTGCTTCGAAGTTGCAGCACCGTGCTGGCTTCTAGCGAAGCTCCCCAGCCTCGCCGCGGTCTCCACTCTCAGGCCTGCAGGGGGACGCGCGCCACCTCTGCTCTGGGCGCCATCTTGGCCAGACCTCTCAGCCGACTTGCCGGTCACACTCTGCCTTTTGGGGCCCATGCCGGCACGAATTCAAGCACCGGAGCCCTACGACACTCCTAGGCCACCGGGTCAGGTAAGTTTTGGGGGCACACTGCACCTCCAGACTGTAGAAACAGGATGCTGGGCCAGAGCTCTCCCCACACGCGTGCAATCACACAAGAAGATAGGCCACACCCCTATCAAGCTGGAAACTTTGAAACATTTGAAGATGAATGGGGGATTAGCCCTCCTAATTACATGGCTCTATTAGCTTGCAGCACAGCCCCTACGGGGGTGGAGGGCTGAAAGAATGGTAGGGTAGAGTCAGCAGGAATGGTTAGCTACTATTTAGGTACCACAAAGCTACTGATGACCTTGAATGGGGGGGGGACTCCTAATGGGAATCTGACTACCTCCCGATGATGAAACTTATTCAGACCCTATAAGGGAAAGAGAAACAGCTGCAGATATTCAGGGATTTGCAGAATATACCCCTCTATGGAACAACGTGGCTCTTGGGGAATTCACAAAGATAGAGGATAGTGCATATTGGAACTCGTGGGCTTGGTTAAACTGTCGCAGCTAAGCGATAAAGGAAGCATAAAATCATTTCAATGACTGCAGGAAGAGCTATGGCTGCCACACAGTAGCTTCTACAGATACTTGCAAGTGTGCCATGCATTCAATGCACAAAAATGACTGACTCCTTTAGAAACCAAGACAGACACACTTATTAGGTGTGTAGCCAATATGACCCTTCTACCAAGACTGATTTCATTGATGTACAGACTCTTACCAGATACATTTTTTGAACGGTCATCCCCTTAGGGTCAGGCAAAAATGGGAAAGGGACGCAGGTGGTATTACCAATGGGATGGTATGCTGGAGGTGATCCCGTCTATATCCATTAGTGAGTCTGGGAGGCTGTCCCAAATCTATATCCTACATAGAGCTTATCGCATGCCCAAACTCTTGCATGACATAGGAATTCGCCCAGATGATACTTTTCCAAAGTGTGTGGAGGCTCCTGCAGATTCGGCCCATATGCTGTGGACCTGCACACACCTGTCCTCCTTTTGGTCAGGAGTATTGGAACTTCTAATTAAGGTTTTTTTCCACACAATTGCATATAAATATACTGCTACGTGTGTTGGGATGCATGGAGGAGGTGCAACTAAGAGGGGTAAAATAGCGGTTGGTTGACTCTTGGTAGCGTGAAAAACGATAGTGACCTACTGGATACAAGCTGAGTCAGAATTCCTCACCAAAGCAAACGGGTTGCTCCTAAATGAGCAAGCAGTGTTCCAAAAGAGGGGGAGCCCTGACGAAGTTGAAAAACTCTGGAGTGCATGGGTGGATTCACCTGGATTGGCATTGCAAGCATTATTGAGAGGAAGGATTAGATTGGGGGGCACAAGTGATGAGGTATGAATGACTCCAGGTAGGGGAGCTGAAGGGCTGGGGCATGGCTAATATTGTCCCATAAGTCAGGGATTGGTGGACAAGACGCATCCTAGGATTTGTGATGTTGAGGGTGCTACCACAGGCCGGAACCAAGAAGGCCAAAATAACACTTTTAGCTTTCTAACCAGGCCAAGGCAACGGTATCACAGGTTTCAACTGTGGAAAGAAAGGTCAATAAAGAACTGTTGGGCACTCCAGAGTTAGAATCCAGCAAAACAAAGGTCAGGAGAGCATGATGGGACCCAGAATCAAGCAGTTGTGGTAGTAGATGGGGAGACCATATCCTTCCTAGTGGACATTGGTGCAGCCTGAAGTGTAATAAGTGGAGATGGGCGTATTTGTTACGCAGAATTGTTCATCCCGATTCGCTGAATTTTTTGAAACAATTTGATTCGACCCGAATCAAATCATGACGAATCATGTTAAAAGACAGGTATTTCCTATATGCATAGGGAGCGTGGTTCGGTCTTCAAACAATGCTGTGTTTTAGTTTGACACACACATGACAGCCGCCGCTCTTAGAATCGCTTCACGCTTCAATGCCATGTGCACTTACAGAGGCCAACTTCACCAAATAAGCAAAGTGGGAATGCAGCCTGGCAAGGTAACGTCTGTGCAAGCTCAAAAGGGATGAGCTGAAGGCTAAGATCCTACTATAACATCAAAGAGTCAGATGATTCCATAGATTACAACAGAACCTGTTCTGTTAAACGCGGATACATGTAGAAACCCCCCAAAAAAGTGCAGAGGGTGTCGGGATTAATTCTCCATTGACGTCACTGATCATTTTGCACTTCTTTTCATCCGTCAGTGTCCGCTTTCAAACGGTCAATAATCCATCAGTATTGCTAAAGCCAAAAAACAAACAGGAGTGGATCCAAAACAGATATGACCAGTAAATGGGATATTTGCATGTCCTCTGTGTTCTGTATCCACTCCTGCTTTTGGCTATCAATCCTGAGGCTTTTCATTCTTTCTGACAGATGAAATGAAGGGGGAAACTAAACATAGTGGTAGCGTAATAGAGCGATGGAGGGTGAAATTAGCATTATGAAAATCACAGAATATTCCAGGGAGACAGCGGTCAGTTGACAGCAGCATGATAAGGCCACAGAGTGGCACAATGACAAATTATTGAGGTGGCGGAAAAATGACAGGCCACAGAGTGGCACATTGACCGAGTGTGGAGGTGGCGGCAGCAGCAGCAGGAGGCCACAAGTGGCAGCAACAGGGAAAGCCACAGAGTGTGGAGGTGGTAGCAGAAGGAGCCCACGGCATAGGAGGCCACATTGTGGCACGATGACGAAGTTTGAAATGAATTCAAAGTTGAAATTTTCCATTTAAATTTGAATGTGAAGATTAAAGACGCCACATGCATCTTACATAACAGTTTTCCTGAAAATATCAGGTCTTTGCCAAAAAAGAACTGCAAAGGTGGCAGCAGCAGCATGAGGTCAGAGGTGTGGAGGTGGCGGCAACATTGTAGCTGACAGAGTGCCACAATGATTGCGTGGAGTGTGGAGGTGGCGGCAGCAGAAGCAGCAGCAGCCCACAAGTGACAACAACATGGTGGAAGCAACATAGAAAGCCACAGAGTAGCACAATGATAGTGTGGAGGTGGTGTCAGCAGCAGAAGCAGCCCACAGAGTGGAACAATGATATAATGTGGAGGTGGCATTAGCAGCAGCAGGAGCCCACAGAGTGGCACAATGATATAGTGTGGAGGTTGCGTCAGCAGCAGCAGGAGCCCACAGAATAGCACAATGATATAGTGTGGAGGTGGCGTCAGCAGCAGCAGGAGCCCACAGAGTGGCATAATGATATAGTGTGGAGATGGCAGACAATTCAAGTCCCTGGTAAAGATGGTAGGAGGCAGATGGAGCAACTGGCAGCAGATGTGTGATATCAGGTGGGTGGCAGCATCAGAATAGTGTCTGATGCAGGTAGTTAGCACCCAGACTCATTTCTCAACGTTTGGGGGAGGCGTCATGGCTGATCTAATCTGATGCATAAGGCATTGGTGAGTTGAAATCCTGGCCGATCCAAGCCTGATTCATCTTGACAAAGGTCAGTCTCTCCACATTATGGGTGGACAAGCGAGTTCTCCTTGGGGTAACGATGGCCACCGCCGCACTGAACACCCGCTCTGATGCCACACTACTGGCCGGGCAGGACAGCTTCTCTAAAGCAAACTCTGAAAGTTGCGGCCACGCATCAATTTTGGCTGTGGCTGCCTAGTAGTCCATGGGATCCTCTATCTAAGGTGATAAAGTGCTGTCTAAGTAGGCCACCACCTGCTGGTGCAGGGTCTGCTCCATGTCCTGCTGATACTGCTGGTGGGTGAAGGAAGTTGCTCATTAAGGAATCCAGACTTAAGCTGCTGCTGATGGAGCTACTACTGCTCCTACCCCCCAAGCTCCCCACAGCATGCATGGCAGTAGTACGTGAATGATGACTGCCAGGAATCTCCCAGTCAGACCTGACAGAGAACTATGAGGACTATGGCGCACATAGGCAGTGGCCAACTGTGTGCATAGTATTTCTCTATAGTATGCCAGCTGTTCCTCCCTCTCTGTGGCTGGAAAAAAGTCACCCATTTTTGACCGGTAGCGAGGGTCCAAGAGGTTGGAGAGCCAAAAGTCATCCCAATGCCAGATGTTGACTATTCGGCTGTCACTAGTTAGGCAAAGCAGCATGCTGCTGGCCATCTGCGCAAGTGATTCTGGGGGACTCCCGCCCTCCATCTCCACTGTGCTTCTGGGTCATCTGCCTCATCTTCTACCTTCTCCGGATGCTTCTGCTCCTCCTCTCTTGTCACCTGAATGGAAACACCACTGATTTCACCAGAATCTGCTTGTACTCCAATGTCCTCCTCCTCCAGTTCAGCCCCCATTGGACTCATGTGGCCTTGAGATGTAGTCTCCACATCTCCAGTGCCCTGACCAGACAGATTTTGCACCATGACATGAAGCAGTGGAATGACGTTATTCAGTCCTGGTGACTGACAAATAGCGTGGCCTCCTCAAAGGGCCTGAGCAAACGGCAGGTGTCACGTATGAGCTGCCAGTGGCTGACATCAAAGTTACACAGCGGAGTGCTCGATTCCGCTTACATTATAAAAAAAATCATTAATGGCTTTTCTTTGTTCACACAGGCAGTCTAACATATGGAGGCTGGAATTCCAATGGGTGGAAAAATCGCATATCAGTCTATGTTGGGGTAGGCTGTTCTGTCACTGCAGCTCGAGGAGGGTGTGCTTGGCTTTCTAAGAATGGCTGAAGTGCATGTACAGTGTCCTGGCCACATGATCTTGCATATGGGTGGAAAACTTCAGGAACTTGTTGACAACCAGATTGAACATGTGCGCCATGCAGGGTGCATGGACCATCCCTCCTCCGTGCATCGCGGACACCATGTCCATGTCCATCCTCCCATTGTCTGTCACCACGGTTCCGATTTTTAGTCGTTGCTGAGAAAGCCATACATTGATTTCTTGTTGCATGACATGGAGCAGTTCCTCCCCTGCGTGACTACGTTCGCCCAGGCAAACCAGGTGTAGAATTGCGTGACACCGCTGTGCCCTGCACATGTGGTATGATGGAGCAGCACTTGTGGAGGCTGAGGTAGTGGTGGAGAAGGAGGAGGAGGAGGTGGACACTGGTGCAGGAGCAGCAGTTTGACAACGTGGAGGAGAAAGCACCATTTTGTGGAAGTTGTTGTTGCGACTGGGCGGGAAGCACATTCACCCACTGGGCTGTAAAGGACATATACTGGCCCTGACCATAGTTACAGCTCCACATGTCCGCGCTGCCGTGCACCTTGGAAGAAACTGATAAGCTCAAGGACTGGTCCACCTTCTGTTGCACATATTGGTGAACGGCTGGCACTGCCTTTTTGGAAAAAAAATTGCGTCTTGGAACTCTCCACCTCGGTTCGGCACAAGTCATTAGTTCTCTGAAGGGTGCAGAGTCCACGACTTGGAAAGGGAGGGACTGCAGTACCAACAACTTGGACAAGTGCACGGTCAGCTTCTGCACCTAAGGATGGCTGGACGCATACAGTTGTCTCTTTGTAATCGCCTCTTTCAACAACTGCTGGCACCATGGGTAGCGCGGAGCAGGAGCATCTGGACCGGAAGATGATGTCAAAGACAAACAGCTCCCTTCGCCAGAGGTGCTGGAGCCTTGAGTGGCTGAAATGGCATGTGTGGGACTAGGTTCTGCTGCTGTTGTTGTTGCTGTGGCGGCAGAATGGATCTCCAAATCTGTACCACGTTTCTACCAGGCAATTGGATGGTGACGCTGCATGTGTTGACGCAGGGCCGTGGGGCCAACGTTAGCTCGGCGCTAAGAACACAGACCCACATACAGATGGTAAGTTCTTCCAGAGAATCCCAGTGGGATTCTAGACAGCATTGGAGTTAATAGTAATATTTAATTGTATATCATTTATCATTAGACAGCACATTAGTTTCTATCCACATTTTTTATCACTCGGGGAGGTTTTTTCCCCCTTGTAGCTTTGGACCACCACAGGAAAAGAAAGAAGGAGAAAATGAAGGAAAATGTGGGGAAGAACAGAAAGAAGAAAGGATACTGAATAAAATCTCTTCAAACCAAAAAAATGGAGCTGAGTTCTTCCACAGTGCTTTTTCACACTTTATTGAAGGATGTGGCTTTGGCATGATCTGGAGTATCTCCCTCAAAATTCTAACTAGTTAAAAAGATTTTCAAACTTTATGAAAAAAGTCCTCCATGCCTTCTGGAGAAAAGTGTCTTCTTAAAAATACAGTAATCTAAATTCCCAGTCAATGGACAATTATGACTCACGAGACTTGAATGAAATATTATCACATTTATACCTAATGAATATAGTTGAGTTGGATATCTCATAAACCGGACAACATTCATCTTTGATGGTTTTTAAAAAGTCTTCCTCCCCGGGGTGTGTTTTTTCACACGATTTGCCTGAGAGTTTTTTTTACAGTTGTTACAATAGTGGCATTGGCTTGCAGCTGTCTAAATAACATGGACTGCATATTAGCAACAAATATTACCTATACACATTGTATGTGGTTGTGCATCTTGGTGAACGCAGAGCCACAAATATGTCTGCATTAATGATTATATTCTATTGGAACGCAAATTTGTACTAAATGAATAAATGTATATTGATAATGTGTTAACATATTACAGTTTCGGAGCACCAGGGATACCACTAATACTCTCCGCTTGAGCATATGGCATAAATGCGGTACAGCCTAAATTGTGCGCCTGCCCATACTACTATGTAAGATCACCAAGGTTGAGCACGTGCGCAGTTTGTAAGAATGATCGTCGTTTGCCAGCTTGACTTGGCGCATGCGCTGTAAGTGCCCTACACCGGGTTCTCGCCGTCATCAGAGAGACACAGGTGAATGATTCGTGTGTTAATGGGTATGTGATTCATCTCTCAATGGTGCGTCTAACACCCCGGGGAGGTATATATACTAGGCATATACCTTGCTTAAATGATGGACCTCTGAGAAAGTCGCAATAAGCAACGAAATGCGTGGGAATTTTTGTCACATACGTTTTTCATGCTGGCTGCTACCAGAATAATGGATTGGTAACTATGTACAGACAATTCATGTTTATATAGTACTTCCACAGACTGTGCCATTGTCTCCATTGGCTGTGTTACTGTCTGCATTTGATGTTATTGCTGATTTATTTTACTACAAAATTGTCCACACTGATGGTTGATGCAGCTAGAATAATTTTGACCTTGAAAACTATGTGATTTGTATCAGCTTATCATGGTCTGGTACAAAGGTCTAGGGGATATGTACGGATGTACTTTTTAAGTGTTTTTAACATAATATTTGTTGTTAGGTAATGATTTGGTATCAATAAAGATTTGTATATACATTGTTCTACCTGTACACACTTCTCTTTGTCTTTTTGTTTATTGAATGATAGTTCTTTTATCATATTCTACATATACACACGCTCGGCTCCTCTGGTGTATTAACAAAAAACTGACACACAGCTGAGGTGGTGATTTTACTCACAACACTCTACGCCGAGTGACTACTAACGCCACTGCCTCCCTGCTTGCTTGGACCTCCGATGCGGGGTTTGTACCCCACGGCCATTTGGCTCCCGTGCTCACACTGCTGCCACCCTGCTGACTTACGGCCACAGTAGGCAGCGGAGCAGGCAGCTAGTCGCTGACACGCAAGCTGACACTCTCTTCGCCTAACAATGATGAATCCTCTGCTACACTCAGCTCCCAAGTGCGATCGGCTACATCATCGTCAATTTGTGTTTCCCTTGCACTGCTACTCTCCTTAACAGTGTCAGTATGTATGGCCTGCCTACTGCATGAAGCAGAGGATGTCTGCCCCATCTCTTCACTGCCAAGCAGCTGCTGACTGTCCTCAAACACTTCGTCCTCGCTGAATAGTGGCGCTGAGCCCAGACCACCTAGTATCTCTCTGGCTGAGAGAAATGAACAGGACAGAGGCAGGTTGAGGATAGGCGAGGGCCGCTGACTTGCTCCTGGGCCATGCCCACTAATTGTTGTATCTGACGAACCCACGGACTCTTGACTGGGATTGTCAGATGTTATATTTGAGGAATTGGGTGACCTAGTCAACACACTGTCGCTAAATGACAATGGCATTTCTGGCTTCACAGAGTCACCCTTGCTGCAACGTCCCCTTACTGTGCTGGGACCTCTGCCTGCTCACCTGCCACCTGTCTGACATAGCGGTTAATCAACTTCGTGGATTTGACACTTATTTGTTCCTCTGAACTGGAATTTGCATTATACAGATATCCCACAATGGACACCCTGTAATTGGAGCGAAAATCACTCTATAAACGACAAGAATTTGACACGTAAATCTTGCTCTAAACTTTAGCAACAAAAAGTATTGGAATTTGCATTATACAGATGTCCCACAACGCACACCCTGGGAGAGGAGCAGAAATCACTCTATAAACTAGGTAGATATGACATATATTTCTTGCTTTTAACTTTAGCAACAAAAAATATTGTAGTTTGCGTTATACAGATGCCCCAAAAACGCACACCCTGAGTCCACAACTCACTACAGCAGCAGTGTGGATATGAAACAGATTTCTTCCTATTGGATTCAGTAACTAAAAAGAACTGCTATTTAGGGTATACAGATCCCCCTAAACGCACAACTTGGGATTGGAGCAGAAATCGCTACAGCACAGTACACTAACAGCAGCTAGATGCCACAGACAGCACATGTATTGTGAAGTACCGAGATTGAAAATGGCTGGTTTTTATAAGCCTGCCAATCGCTGATTGGCTTACAGGTCTCCAGATGTCATCGAGGGTGTTCCTTTCTCCGTCCCAGAGTTCTCTGTCCCATGCAAAACGTTGTGCTCGCGCCCATTTAGCTAAAAAAGAGGTAAAATAAAAGCTTTGTTCCTACAGATCAGCGTAAACTTCAGGTTCACGACAAATCGAATTTTGCTTGAAATTCGTATTGAATTCCACTTCGTTCGAATCG
Organism: Engystomops pustulosus; assembly: GCF_040894005.1. Taxonomy (NCBI): domain Eukaryota; kingdom Metazoa; phylum Chordata; class Amphibia; order Anura; family Leptodactylidae; genus Engystomops; species Engystomops pustulosus. The sequence continues at coordinate 125,365,192 of NC_092415.1, read as the reverse complement.
ATTCGCCCCTCTATAGTAATAAGACATTGGGCTTATTATTAAGGGTAGTGGTGCGCACTTTAGTCGGACTGTATACCGTTTTCAGGTATGTAAGAAGTGTGTGCACTGGGATTGTGTCGCACATGACCCTTTTGTGGTGCTGCTCTGCTGGCTTCCATGCAACGCAAATTAGGGGGCTTGCTGTTCATAGTATATAAGGCCGGAAAAAGATGCAAGAATTAACGGAACTTGGGATTCCCAGCCAGTCTCCCATGCTGGTACTTGCCAAGCCTTAAGCTGTATTGCTGCTGCGATCTGATGAGAGCAGCCACAATCAGCTTATGTTGGACGGTCTGACTGATTCGGACTGAGCTCAGTATTTAACTTTTAAATTGTGTCGCATGCAATATATTTAAGATGCACCACAAAAAAGATGGTAAACTCTGTTGGACCTGAGCAAGGAAACGGCACATTCATGATTTCGGGCGCACAATCTTAGTGAATCGTCGCACGCTGCATTATAAACGGACAATTCCCTTTTAGTGAACTCTGGTGACCCTCTAAGTAAACCTGCCCCACTGTGTCCTCCCAGACCCGGATTGCCTGACCCATGACACAGTTGCCTATGTAGGTGTGGATGGAAGAACACGATCTTCAACTTTTACAAGAACCTTGCAAGTCACACTACAACCTACCTAAAACATGCTCTCACAATTTGTGGTATCAGATAGCTGCCCAGTCAACCTTCTGGACTTAGACATGCTTGAAAGGATGTAGGAAATCTCTTTCAAAGAGGATAGAACAGTGGTACTCACCACGCCCTAGACCAAGAAGAATATGCCCATATTTATGGACTCTTCTATTTTAATACTCTAATCCAGACTGATGATGAACTCCGCAAGGTGTCAGAGGTGTTATGAGCAAAAGGCCCATGGCCTTGGCTCATACAGATGCCATCAGAAAACAGCTAAAGGCCTTCCTGGATTTAGGGGTTGTGCTCCCGAATATCTCACCTTGTAACACCCCTGAACAACCCACACAGTATTGGATGGTACAAGACCTGAGGGAAGTTAATGAAGCTACAATTCTTGAAACAGCAACTGTGCCCAACCAAGACACTCTTTCGTCAGCAGTGGCTCTAACAGCACAATGCTTCACTGTTGTGGACCTGGCAAACATCTTCTTTCGTGTCCTGCTGTATCAGGATTGTTAGTATTTGTTTGCCTTCACCCACCTGGATGGACAATTCACCTGGACAGTCGTTCTGCAAAGGTTGTCTTCCTAGGCCAATGTATTGGCTGCCAGGCCACACATCTTACTGAGGATCAAAAGAAGACAGTTTTGGATATCCCATAAAATGCCACACTACTACAGCCCTTTTTGGGTATCATCTCGTATTTTACAACATGGATACAGCATGCCTCTTCAATAATGCAGCCATTGTACAACTGTTTGAAACCAGACTCTTATGCACTGACTGAAAAAGCTGTGGAAGCTTACTTTCGTCACATACCCTGGGTTGAAGGGCTTCAGGTAGTCTGGTACCCAGATAGTCTGCATAAGGGCTGTGTTTGCCCCACACCTTCTACTAGACAATGTCACATCTGACATAGTGCTGGGTCAACCTCTGTAAGTACTTCCACCTCATGATATCACTGCTATCCTCTCACAGATCCAATCCAATCAACTGTCATGCTTTTGCCTCTCACAAAGAGAGGTGAAGATGGAAGGGAACAGGTTCAGGAATGTCTGGAAGAGACAAAAGGCTCTGCAGACCTAGGAGAGCATGATTGCATGGAGGTTATGGTGCAGGAAACAGCTGGATTTAACACGGTATAATCTAATCAGATATACCTTTCAAGGACTCGGATGTTGCCCTCTACGTTGATGGATCCCGATATGCTGATGAAGGAGGTCAATTCCATATGGGTATTGGAGTGACCACAGCTCATGAGGTGTTTATGGAATGGACCCTACCATCTAGTACGTTCGCCCAAGAAGCAGAACTTTCAGCTTTGACAGAGGCCTGCAAAAAGACAGCAATCATACATGGGCAGACACACCAAAGCAAGGGTATGATGAACATCCTAGTGGCCAAATATTTCTATGCACCTGGCTTTTCAACCACCCCAGCCAACTATGTGAAAGGTTGTACAGTATGTGCAAAATTCAACCCAGGAAGACTTAAGAAGACACCACAGAAATACACAAAACCACTCTATTGCTTCCAACGGATAGAGATTGATTGCATTCAGATGCCCCCAGTGAGCAGATACAAGTATGCTTTGGCAGTTATGAATGTACCATATATACTCTAGTATAAGCCAAGTGCTGAATAACCCAAACTCTGCTTCTATTCGAGTAAAAAAAAAAAAAAAGTCAATACTCACATGTCCGATGCCCCCCGCAGATCTTTTCTTCATTCGTCATGCAATGGCAGGTCTGTGCAATGTTGCGGCACACAGACTCTGACACCTTCCATACCCGGAACTTCTCCCCTACCTCCTTCCCCACCTAGCTTTCCGTGCTCCACCCTCTCTCTCCTCCGTGTCCTTTGAGAGAGTCAGCGTCATGGATTCTAATGTGAAAATTGTTTCCTTTAATGTCAGAGGTCTCCGCACCCCTGAAAAGCGTCAGATGCTGCAGAGAGACCTGTGGAGACTACAAGCGCAGGAGGTCTTTCTCCAGGAGACCCACTTCTGTAAGGACAACATTCAGAGGCTCTCCACCCGTCGATTCCTGTACTGCTACCATGGCTGCTCCGAGGAATCTTGATCCAAAGGTGTGAGTATACTGATTGCACAAAACACCCCATGGGTCTTTGCTGGACTCTAGGCCTGATTCAGAGGGCAGATAAGTATTTGTCAAGGGATCTCTCTACTCACAGAATGTTGCGAATCTCTACCTAACATGGGACAGCCCGCAGCTCTGGCAAAATTCTTGGAGGAATTGCGTTTCTTTCAGGAAGGGATCGTCATCCTGGGTGGCGACTAATTTTGCTATGTCACCGGACATACATGTTTAAGGGGGCTCCACCCACCTACAGCGAGCCCAGCTGTGCAGAATTAGGGACCTACGGTTGGAGAATCAGCTAGTGGATCCATGTATCCGAGTTTGCAAGACTTCACATACTATTCCTCCATTCATGTTATGTTCTCCAGAATTGACTACTTCCTCCTAGACCACTTTCATTTGGATAGAGTAGTGGATGCAGAAATACAAATGTCACCCTTGTCCGACCACTCTCCTATCTCCATCACTCTAAGCCTAGCCCTCCCCCTCGCACGCCATGGGTAGGTAGATCATTAGCCATTCCCTTCTGCAGGATCCCCTGCATATAAAGGAGGTTGAAAACTAGCTTACTAATTTTTTTGCTACCAACCGTGACTCTGTCTCCAACCCGCTGACTTGGTGGGTGGCCCATAAATGTGTCATAAGAGAAGTATTCATGAATATTTGAGGTGGAGTTAATAGGGAAAGATACACTCGGCCGTCTGACATTCTAAAGACGTAGAGACTTGATGATTTCCCTACCTGGCGAAAGAGAAAGAATCACCCGGTGTAGGAGGGTATTCTATGAATATGGGAATAAGTGAAATAGAGTCCTAGCCAACACCCTTAGAGCGCAAAGACACGGTAACTATGTTCCCCATTTAACGGGATCAGCGGGATCCAAAATAGTCCCCCCAACGGGTATAGTTAGAGCCTTTAGGGACTTATATGCCTCCTTATACCAACTACAACCTCACAGACCCCCCCCCCCACACTGATGATGACATTCAGGTCTACCTGGAATCAGCGGGCCTCCCCAACCTAAAGTCAGCCAAAAGAGGAATTAGAAGCTCCGATCTCTGGGGAGGAATTCAAGACGGCCCTAAGCTCCATGCAGGCAGGAAAATCCCCGGGCCTGGACAGTTATACGGTCCACTATTATAGAAAATTCACCGGCCAGCTGATACAACCCTTCCTCTCAGCGTTTAATGTTCTATCCTTAGGTTGAAATATCCCTCCGGATACACTTAGGACACACATAGTGGTGATACCAAAAGAGGGTATCGACCCCACTTCCTGCGTAAGCTACAGGCCAATATCTTTGCTCAATGTAGACCTAAAACTTTTTGCTAAGATATTAGCCAACGGTCTGGCTTTATTGATGCTGGGCCTGGTCCACTTTAATCAAACTGGATTTGTGCCATCACGGGAAGCCACGGACAACTCTACAAAGGCCTTGAACATGGTCCACTAAATTAAAACAACTGCCCTCCCTGCGGTCATCCTATCTACAGATGCTGAGAAGGCGTTTGATAGGGTGGGCTGGCCTTTATAAACTGGGACCCTACGATACCTGGGAATGGGATGCCATATGATGAGGTGGATTGGAGCATTGTACTCATTGTAAGCAGACAGCCTCTGTGAGGGTCAACGGTCTATACTCTGATTCGTTCCCTATAAGGAATGGAACGCGCCAGGGATGCCCGCTGTCTCCCCTCATCTTTTCCCTCACAATAGAACCTCTCTTCCAGAGGATTACAAACAATCCAGATATCACCGGAGTGACAGCAAATAGGAAGGAGATAAAAATTACGCCCTATGCTGATGACTTGTTATTCACCCCCAACCACCCTCCCCCCATCCCAAATCTTCTTAAAGAATTAGACACATTTAGGAAGCAATGCCTCTTAACCCCTTAAGGGCACAGCCATTTTGTAGCTTAAGGCTCAGTCCCATTTTTTTGGTTTCTGACCTGCGTTTCTTTATATGGTTAGAACTTTCGAACACCGTTACTTATCTAAATGATTCTGAGATTGTTTTTTCCTCACATGTTGTACTTCATTTTAGTGGTAAATTTTGGATGATAAGTTTTGCATTTATTTACAAATAAAAAGAAAAAATTATGAATTTTTTGAAATATTTTTGAAACTCGAAATCATCGTGTTTTCAGGCAGATAGATTTACCACCTAAATTACTTGCCGAAGTTCCCATATGTCTACTTTACATTTTCATAATTTTTTAAATGTTTGGATAATTTATTTTGACATCACGCGGCTTACAAATCGAATAGCGATTTTCCGTATTTTCGGAATTGACTATTTTTGGGATAAATACTGTTTGAAATTAAATTTTACATATTTAGCATTAAAACCCCCATATATATTCAAACCATTTTCAAACGTGCATCCCTCAAGCTAACAGAAACAGCTTTTACGAAGATTGTTAACCCCTTGAGATCTTCATAGTAATTGAATCAAAATGGAGGTGAAATTTAGAATGGTAAAATTTTGTCGGTAATACGTTCATTTAGCCCTAAAATTTACACATTTCCAAAAGATAAAACCCACCATACAATTTGTTCTGCAATATCTCCTGAGTGCAGAGACCCCCCACATGTGGACGTTACTTGTTTTATGGGCGCACAGCGAGGCGCAGAGGGGAAGGAGCGCCCTGCAGCTGCCAGGATTTTAGTTTCCTCATTGGCCCCTTTCGAAGGCTATAAAATTTTCGCGGGATGAGATGCTTTTTCCAGTGTTACCATTTTGGGGTTGGTATCACCTATTTTTGAAGGAAAAGCATCAATTCTGTACTGATTTTTACCTTTTTTTTTTTCGTGTTCACTGTATAGCCTAATAATCATGTTATCTTTATTCTATGGGTCGATATGATTACATGGATACCAGACATGAATATTTTTTCTTATGTTTTACTAAACTTGCCAAATAAAACCCTAATGTGGGGAAAAATCTATCATTTTTGCATCGCCATCTTCCAAGTGGCATAACATTGTTACGTTTTTGGCTACAGAGCTGGTTGATGGCTTGTTTTTTGCGGGACATGTTGTACTTTGCAACAGTATCATGGAGTACATATGTTTTGTTGATCACTTTTTATTGCATTTTTAGTGGGATTCAATAGGTAAATATTTTTTGGAAACCCGACGGATATGCGATCCGTGGACCATTAGTAAATGAGCCCCAGTATGTTTGACTGAAGCGTTTCAAGCCTTTATACAGCCCTTAGTCACATAAAGCCAGGCTACAACTTTCACACAGTGCTGGATTTTCTTGTTCTTTTTTGAATTCATGGATCTAGTCCTGGAGTCCAGCCAGTGTTTGATCCTTGCACTCTGGTGCACACTTCTCACTAGCACATGGATCCCAGTTATTGAGAAGAGGGGTAAGCGGTAGCTGTATTTTTTCTCTTTATAGAATAACAAAGCAGAATCATTATTGGACTCGCACAGTGACCGCTGTATAAAAAAAACCCAGAAGAAATAAAAGATTGATTTTTCATTATTACTCTTAAAAACATGCTCTAAAAAGTTATAAAAAAAGTGGGAACTTGAAAACAAACGGGTTTCACCACAATAAACAGTTCTTTATGAAGATTTCTCCGAACTGTATTAAACCTGTTTGCGCCATACCGACAACCCTCTGGTAATCCCTTGTAGCGAATCCAGACCTGTGTGGCAACTGCATTCTGACAATACTGTCTTCAGGCAGGACCATATGGTATCCCTCAATGCTCTCCACTAGAGTTCACCAGAATCATGAGCCTCATATTGTCTCACCTAAACCACATTTTTTTCTTGAATAATACTACTATATGAGCGCTCTCTGGTCTTTACTTGTTGTCTTTCTTACTACACACATGGTTGTGACATCAGCAACGGGCAGTAATGTCAACATTCACATGAACGTGCCTAACAGATGACAACCCAGTGTTACACCTGCGGTCGGCATGAACTCAGATCAAGCGTGTTTAACCTGATAAATGCTGCGGTCAGCACGACCACAGCAGTTAAAATGCCTGCTTGGGGTCTCTCTTCCATGATCCTCCCCCCCTCCCCTGTGCTTTCTTCGGGGGCATGGATCACTGTAATGGCAACCCTAAGATCCGACCAGGAGCCCGGGGCTGTCTGCATGTGCACAGGCTTACTAAGCTAATACACTGCAATACTTCCGTATTGCAGGGTATTATCATGAACAAGCAATCGGATCATCGCTTATTTATGTCCCATGGTTGAAGTAGTAAAACAGTAAAAAAAAGTTATTCAATGAAAAATAAATGAATAAAAATGCCCCAAATCCCTATTAACACATAAAATGACGAAGATCAAAATCATAAAACAATACCCACACATAAAGAATTACTATGTAATTACTATGTAACAAGCCGTAGAATAAATATACCGTAAATCATTGTTGAACCTGAACGACGAATGGCATAAAAAACTGTTAAAAAATATGAGTTTTACCTATATCATCCCCCAAACAATACAATCATAAGTCATCATAAAAACATATCTAGTACAAAGTACTACATGGCCCGGGAAAAAACAAGCCTTCAATCAGCTCTGATCAGCTCCCCATATTAGGTTTTTTATTTGAGAAATTTATAAAAATGTAAGAAAAAATATCTATGTGTGGTATCCCCTCACTAATAAATCGTATTGACCCATACAATTAGATGTTTATTAGGCTACATAGTTAACACCAAAAAGCAAAGTCAAAGATCAATTACATAATTGATGGTTTACTACTCCTCCACGACCAAGAAAAGTTAAAATGTTTTCAATAATAGTGTATACAAACCCCAAATTGGGGAGGGGGGGGGGGGGACTCATCCCGCAAAAAAATTTCCCACACAAAGCTCCACTAACAGAAAAACAATAATTTTATACCCTACAAAAGCAGCAATGTCTATAGGACAACACTGTCAGCTGCAGCAGGGCGCACCTTCCCTTCTGCAGATCGCTGTGCGCCCATACAAGTAACATCCACATGCATAACAAATTTTAAGATGGGTTTTCTTTCTTTACCTTTTGGAAATGTGTAAATAACTAAATTAAACGTATCATCGACAAAATCAGACTATTCTAAATTTCACTGCCATTTTAATTGCTATGAATATCTCAAGGGTTTAACAATCTTCCCAAAAGCTTTTTCTGATAGTTTCAGGGTGCAGATTTGAAAATGGGTTGATATATAGGGGGTTTCTAATATGATATATTTCATTCAAAACAATGATGATTACCAATAAAAGTTAATTCTGCAATCTACTTGAAAATACGGAAAACCGATGTTCAATTTGTAAGCAGCGTTGACATCAAAATAAATTTTACAAACACTGCAAAAATTAGGAAAATGTAAAGCAGACATATGGGAAAATGTTTTTAAGCAACTTATTTAGGTGGTAAAACTGTCTGCCTGAAAATGAGAGAAATTCGAAATTTGAGAATGGCAAATTTTTTAAAAGATTCATCAGTTTTTACATTTTTTTTACATCAACGGACAAAAATTAAGTACAACCTGTGACACAAAAATTTATGAAAGCAATTTTGAGATAGTGTTTAAAAGTTATAACCATATAAAGCTTTCAATCCTCTAGTGATGATTACACTATAAAGATCATTTTTAACCCTTTAATTCACAGTTTTATTGCGGTTTTAGCTCCTTTCTGTCACATGAAAGTCGGTGACAGAATCCAATCGCATTCGCCAAAACCCCCTTCTAAATACCTGTCCCAGCGACGCATTCCCTGAAAAAGGCGGAATATCCGAGGAAAGTGCAGCCACGGGGCCCTTAGTAAATAAGCCCCATCATGATCCGTCTTGATCTGTGAGCTGACAGTGTGGTTAGATTATCAAAGTACAGGTTCATTTACACTTTCACCTGGCTTCTGTACACTGTACTAGTATCTGACACATAGAAAGAGAGAGATAAAACAGATCAGAGATAATGAGATCGATGAGATGCCTATTGCACACAATGAAACAGTAAGCTCTCCTACATCGCTGCTATTCCACAAAACAATACATCTCCTGTGCCTTCCTGCTGCGCCTTCCCAGATAAAAACCTTATGTGCCTGTAGCTTGTAGTCCTCCTCTGGCTGCTGCCGCCGGCAGGAGCTCAGATTCTGTGTATAAGTGTGCAGTAGTGAATAAGCTCTGTTCTGGACTGCAGGGGGGCAGGGCTAGAGTGAAGGGAGCAGAGAGAGAGAGACTCACGGCCATAAAAATGAAATCCAAGATGGCGTCCCTGACCCTACTGTAAGTCAGAAGTTACAGGGTTGTGTCTAAAGGCAATTGAAATTGTGTACACCAGGACTGATAGAGACAGGTTGGAACTATATCTGTAAAATGTTGTATTTTTGTTAATAACAGTGAATTACAGAATTATTATTGTTATTATTGTTACTTTGTTATCCTAAATACATTTAAGAAACTTGTCTTAGTTGGAATACCCCTTTAAGTGATAAACTGGAAACATCCTGAACGGGTTAAACATTAACATTTTTGGAAACACAAAGTTAACAAATATGTTAACATTGTGCTAACAAATGCATATGGTAGCATTATCATAGCAGCAACACCTGCATTTGGAAACACAATGTTAACATCTATGGAATCAGACAAATCTCCTCTTTTCAGCTGTTCTGATGCATTTGAAAACACGCGTTACTGCCATGTGTGAAAGCACCCTTAACCCCTCCCCGACGTGCACCGTAATAGTGCGGCAGGGTGGGAAGTGACTTAACAAAACATGTTCTGAGATCATAAAAAGTTACAAGCACTTAAATGATACCACTGAAAAGAACACCTTGTCACGCAAAAAATAAGCCACAACCAGCTCTGTCAACCAAAAAATGGATGTTCCTGACAGCCATCAATCGTGGTCCAGGGTCTCACTGCCCCCCTCTTTCCATGTTTGCCGCTATTAGGTGGTCGATCCAGACCAGCCAATATATTCATCTCAATGAGCATCGCTGGGGTGAATGAGCGCTACACATAGCAACAATTGTTGGTGTCTAGGACAGCACCAATCATCAGTGGGGGCCATGTCTGGTGGCTTCATGCCATCACCCTAAGAGCTCTGATTGACCGATCTGTGCACCCACTGCTGGATAAGCATTACCACTTGTATGTGGAAAACTTTTATCCCAGTGTTCCACTATTCCAATGCCTCAGTTCCAGAGTTTCTACAGCGTGCGCCACTGTACACAAAAACTATAGAGGTCCCTTGGATTCCTTGTTAGGCAGCCACTTGGATAGGGGGAACAGCAAGGCACTCAGCAATCAGAACATGGTGTTGGTCAGATATAAGCACAAAACCAATGTCCTTGTTCTGGCCACAATTCATGGGGACTCCAGCACCCTCACGCCTGCCCCCAAGCCAGACGGCATCCTGGCTTGCAATAAATACATTGGTGGGTTTGATCAGGCGATCAGATCAGGTGCTGATACCGCTCTACAGAAAAAGATGATATGGTGAAAAAAGGCTGGCCCTGTACATTGTACACATGATGGTGTACAACAGATATGTGCTGTTCCAATGTGCAGGTCATGCCGTATCATTTCTCCATTTTCAACAGGCAGATATTAGGGAACTAGTTTTTGGACAAGAAGGACAGGGCCCCAGTACCTCTGGATAAGATGTCCCCTGTGTTTTGCCAGGACAGCATTTTCCCAGTGAATTCCGTTGCTTTTAACCCCTTAACGCTGAAGCCACTTTTCACCTTCCTGACACGGCCCATTTTTTAAAATCTGACATGTGTCTATTTAAGTGGTTATAACTTTGGAATGCTTTAACACATCCAGTTGATTTTAAGATTGTTTTTTCGTGACACATTGTACTTCATGTTGGTTGAGAAATTTAATCAATATGTTTAGTATTTATTTATGAAATAAATGGAAATTTGGCAAAAATTTTGAAAAAAAATATGTTTTCCAAATTCAAAATTTTCTACTTTTTGGAAAGTTGGTCATATAACTAAAATAACTTGATAACTAACATTTTCCATATGTCTGCTTTAACTTGGCATCATTTTTCAAAAATCTTTTCCTTTTTTTAGGATGTTAGGAGGCTTATAACTTTAGGTGCAATTTTTCAGATTTTCACAAAAATCATCAAAACCTACTTTTGGAGGGTCAATTTAGTTAGAAGTGACTTTATAAGGCCCACATGACAGGAAACACCCACAAATGACACCATTTTAGAAACTACACCCCTCAAAATATTCAAAACAACCTTTGGGAATTTTGTTAACCCTATGAGCGTTTCATGAGGGTGAAAGATAAATGAAAGTGAAATTACAGAAATGTAATTTTATCTTACTATAGATTCATTGAACACTAAAATTTGCACCTTCACAATGGGTTAAAAAGGAAAATGCATTTTACAATGTTTAGGGCAATTCCTCATGAGTATGCCAATACCCATTTTGTCACTGTACCCTGCTGTATGGGCACAGGGGGGCACTTGGAATGGAGAGAGCGCTGTTTCGTTTTTGGGGGGCAAATATGGCTGAAAAAGTTTTCATGTGACAGGATGCATTTGGAGAGCCATAATGGTACCAAAACAGAGGAAAGCCCCAACATGAGACACCATTTTGGAAAGCACACCCCTTGGAGAGTTTAGCAAGGTGTAATTTGTGTATTTGCCCCAGCAGGTGTTTGATTCAATTAGGCCCCAAAAGGGAAAAAAGGTGAAAATTTTCTCAAAAAAGTCACTTTTACCCCAAATTTTTGTAAGCCACAAGGGATAAAAGATGAAACAACTCCCATAAATGTGTAAAACTATTTCTCCTAAGCACAGAACTGCACCACTTTTGCATATAAGAAGCTAGATTTGACAATCATCCTTTACATGTGTCAGGATGCATTTGGAAAGCCCTAGTGGTACCAAATCAGAGGAGAACCCCAACAAGTGTCACCATTTTGGAAAGTGCACCCTTTGGAGAATTTAGCAAGGTGTAATATGTGTATTTTCCCCTACAAGTGTTTGCTTCAATTAGGTCCCTAAAAGGAAAAAGATGAACATTTTCCCATAAAAGTCACTTTTACGGCTAATTTTTGTATCCCATAAGGCATTAAAGATGAAACAACCCCAAAAAATGTGTACTAGCATTTCTCCCGAGTATAAAATTGCCCCACACATGCAAATAAAATGTTGTATGGGTACGCAGTGAAGCTCAGAAGGGAAAGAGGGGCGTTGGCCTTTTAGAAGCCAAATTTGACAGACATCCTTTACCTGTGTCAGGATGCATTTAGAGAGCCGTAGTGGTATCAAGACAGAGGGGAACCCCAACAAGTGTCACCATTTTGGAAAGCACACCCTTTAGAGAATTTAGCAAGGTGTAATATGTGTATTTGTCCGTAAAGGTGTTTGATTTTATTAGGACTTAAATAGGAAAAAGGTAAAAATTTTCATTTTACCCCTAATTTTTTATAGCCACAAGGGATAAAAAAATGTAATAACCCCCAAAATGTGTAAACCTATTTCTCTCGAGTGTAGAAGTACCCCACATGTGTATATAAAATGTTGTATGGGGGGGCGTGGCTTGGCGATGGCGGAGTAAGTCGCACTGACTGCGAGCTCCCGGCCATTCCCGCCAGACACCCGCAGCACACAGCGCTCTGAGCCCCGATCCCACCATGGTCCACAGGAGGGGACCGAGGAAGACCACGGCACCCCCAGCAGCTGACCCGGGAGCCATCACTAAATTCCTCAGGACAGCGGAGCTGCCTGAGGACGAGGCGCACGAGGCTCCCAAGATGGCGGCCGAGACCGCCCGTCATCCCCACACCGCAGCGCCATCCTCTCAGCAGGAGCTGAGCGAAGTGGAGGAGTCAGCCCCGCAGTCCCCGGGCACCACGGTGAGTGCCCCTTCAGAGGGGCATCATGAAGAATACCCCCCACTATCGGGGAGAGGAGGAGATGTGCCTTCATCCCAGGCCTCCCCTTCATTAACCTGGCCTTCCACTCCTCACAGGGCCTTACCTCCCACCCCCACTACAAGCCAGGGGGGCAATGTTTCCCCATCCCAGGGGGCAAGTGCCTCCCAACAAGAATGGGACTGGAAAGCACACATACGTGCCATGCCTACCAGGCACGAAATTAATAACCTTTTTTCAAGGTTGGAGGAATCTCATAAAAGGGACATTGCTGGTTTGCAAAAAGAAATACATCACATTGGCCACAGGGTGGCAGAAGCGGAGTCTGCCCAGGAGAAAATTCTAGATCAATTGGACACTCACTCACAAGTTCTACAGGAACATGCATCCCATATCTCTAGCATTTTGACACATCTGGAAGATATTGAGAACAGACACCGCCGTAACAATCTAAGGATTAGAGGCGTGAATGATACTTCGCCGTGCAAGGGAGCTGGACATCGGGTGCTGGACATCGCCTTGGCTTTTTATGCCTTATCTTAGACTTACTAGGCTCACTGGGAGCCTAGGTTGTACATTTTCTCATGTATGTTATGTTCGCATGTTTGTTCACCCCTCTCTTCCCTCCCCGTTCTTTCCTGGTCTAACCTCCTCCCTCCCCTCACTACACCATCTATTCATGATCTAAGCTCTCCTTTACCTAAACTATGGCGGTATTAACTTTCTGTACATACAATGCCAGGGGTCTAAATAAACCGGAGAAACGAAGCCAAATATTATATCGTCTCCATAAGAGACGAGTTCTGGTAGCAATGTTTCAAGAGACTCACTTTAAAGTGGACAGCATCCCCAAATTACATAATAAGTACTACCCTGTATGGCACCACTGCCCTCACCCCTCTAGGAAGGCTTGTGGAGTTTCCATAGCTTTTCACAAGTCGTTCCATCCGTCCATACTGGCCACGGAAATAGACACGGAAGGCCGCTACATATTTCTTAAAATTGATTTACTAGGAAATGTTTTCACACTTGCTAACGTTTATTTTCCTAACCAGGGCCAGGTGTCTTTTGGCTTGGGGGTTCTGAAAAAATTGGCTGTCTTTGCTGAAGGATCTGCATTGATTCTAGGAGGCGATTTCAACGTCCCTCTTGATCCTGCACTGGACTCATCCACAGGTAGGTCCTCACTCTCCCACCTGGCACTACGTAGACTGAGACGCTCATTATTAAACCTCAAATTAGTGGATATGTGGAGGGTGCTTCACCCGGGAGTCAGAGATTATAGCCATCATTCTCAAGCACACAACAGCTATAGCCGCCTAGATTACCTCTTCGTATCACACCAACTGTTAGATCGGGGTCCTAAGAGTTCTATCGATTCCGCCCTTTGGTCAGATCATGCCCCTGTGTACGGGTGGCTAGGTCACCTGGGCAAACGCACGAAGGAATTCTCCTGGAGATTAAATGACAACCTGCTAAATGATGCCCTATGTGAAGCTGAAGTCCGGGGTGTAATCACGGACTTTATCTCCACAAGTCAGGCTCAACATCTTACAATGCCAGTTAGATGGGAGATTTTAAAGGGATCTATCCGAGGGGTGTTTATGGCACATGGGGCGCGTCTTAAAAAGGAAAATTCCGCAAAACTGAGCTCTTTATTCTCAGAATTGGGTTCTAAAGAAACCGCTAATAAATCTTCCCCAACTGATCTTTTGAAGTCAGAAATCTCAACTATTAGACACAAGATCCTCCAAATATTAGATCAAAAGAGCCTATGTTTTAGAGATAAGGTGAGAAAAGATTACTTCGAGTATGGGGATAAATGCGGGAAATTGCTAGCCAAAACCCTACATCCTAGGACCCCTCAGGCACCAGTAATGTCCATATACTCACCTCAGGGCATCTTAGTTAACTCACCGAATGAGATACTCCGGGAATTTAGTAACTTCTACTCCGCTCTGTATAGTCTGGATGTTTCTGCTGCTGACCCTGTACGGTTCGTAGAGGAGATCTCAGGTTATCTGGAATCTCATTTCCCAAACTCTATTTCCCCAGAGGAAGCCTCTACGATTGATAACGACTTCACCTCAGAAGAAATTCTGCAGGTAATAAAGGAACTGAAAATGGGCAAGAGCCCGGGGCCAGATGGCTTCACACCCAGATTTTATAGAGTCTTCGGGGAGGCCCTAGCTACACCTCTGACGGATTTCTTCAACTCTATAGACATTGACAGTCCCTTTGACCCACAATCTCTTAGAGCCCACATATCGGTTATCCCTAGACCGGGTAAGGACCCCAACCACTGCGGAAACTATAGGCCCATCCCCTTGATTAATATCGATCTCAAAATATACTCCAAGATTTTAGCCCTACGCATCTCCCCATTTATTCCAAACTTAATTCACCCTGAACAGGTGGGCTTTGTTCCGGGTCGTGAGGCAAGGGACAATACCCTAAAAACGCTCACCCTGATCTCGTGGGCTCGGCGCTCGGGGACCCCTTTATGTCTGCTTACGGTGGACGCCGAAAAAGCTTTTGATAGGGTACATTGGGGGTTCCTGGGGGCCACTCTCACGAGGTTAGGTTTGGGAGCAAAGACGAGGAACAGAATTATGGCCCTCTACACAAATCCGTCGGCGTGTGTCAGGGTTAATGGGTCGGTATCCTCCCCCTTTCCCATCCGTAACGGCACGAGGCAGGGGTGTCCATTGTCACCACTCCTTTATATCCTGGTGATGGAATCTTTGGCTTGTGCACTTCGTGATAACCCATCCATTAGAGGTCTAGAGGTCAAAGGAAAACCTTATAAACTCTCACTGTTCGCTGATGACTTACTCATTTATGTCTCGGATCCGGTAGTAAGTTTACCTAATATTATGAGGGAGTTTGAGGCGTACAGTAGAGTAAGCAATTTTAAGGTTAATGTCCAAAAATCTGAGATCTTGAACATTAATATCCCGAATCATCTGGTCTCCTCCCTGTCCTCCTCCCTTCCTTTTAAATGGGCAAATGGGCATATCAAATATCTTGGAGTGCACATTCCATCAGATCCTAACCAAATCTACGCTTTGAACTACGCGCCCCTGCTTAGGAACATTGAAACTGATCTCAAATCGTGGAGTTCTCTCTCCCTTTCTTGGTTTGGTAGGATGAATACACTTAAGATGGACTCCCTGCCTAAGATCCTGTACATTTTCCAGACGGTTCCCTTAGATCTAAGTGCCGCTTTCCTAGATCGTCTCAGGAAACTAGCTACTAAATTTGTTTGGAAAAACTCCCCCCAACGGATAAAACATAGTATTTTAACAAGACACAAAGAACTAGGGGGGGCAGGCCTCCCAGATTTCTCACGCTACCATAGAGCGGTCATTAGTAAAGTGGTACTTGATCTGACAAGTCGAAACAGTGGGAAGCTATGGGTAGACCTGGAATGTTCCCTACTGAATAATGGCCATCTCCCAGATCTGTTTTGGCTCCCTCCTAGGAGTGACTGGGATTCCTACAATATTTCACCACTAATGTTGCACATCTTGAAAGTCTGGGGCAAATTCGCCATCAGGGTCAAACTTATTAATGTCCCCGGTCCTCTGTCTCCGGTCATGGGTCTTCCCGGAATGCCGGAAACCTTAAATAGATGCCCTATTTTACTAAATGACAATGGTCGTCATAAGACTCTGGGAGAGATTTTATCCACAACAGGGATACGCTCTCTAAACGACATCTTGGGAGACCTTATCCTGGGGTATGGCTACATTATCTTCAATTACGTAGTGCTGTTCAAGCTCTGACTCCCGGGGGAACCTTGACCTCCACACCTACGGCATTTGAGTCCATCTGCAGCTCGGCCAAACTGACGCCTCATGGAGTGTCTCTAGTCTATGGGATGTTGTCGGGATGCGGGGGGGAGGACTTACCACTGCCATATATGAGGGCATGGGAAACGGAACTGGGTAAAACCTTCACCAAAGAACAATGGGAAAGGTCCCTCCTTCTAACCCATAAGATGTCGGTGTCCAACAAAATCCAGGAGACTAATTTTAAAATCCTTACCAGATGGTATAGAACCCCCACTCGCCTACACAGCATGTTCCCTTCGGTTTCTCCTATTTGCTGGCGATGTCACAAGGAAAGGGGCACCATGCTTCACGTGTGGTGGGACTGTGGAGTGGTGGCATCAGTGTGGAACGCTATTTGGGATCTTTACAAGCAGTTATACGGCTCCACAGGGAGCATTTCTCCTGATATTGCTCTGTTATCAATGCTCCCAGGGCGGCTTAGAGACATCAAAAAAGGCCTCCTGCGACACTGTATAGTGGCAATGAGGCAGGTAATCCCTAGATTGTGGAAATCCACTTCTCCACCTACCAGACTATTGTGGGTGGAGGAGATGGACAGACTGAGACGAATGGAGGAACTGAGAGCATTAGATAACAATCTATATGATGTTTTTCATAAAACCTGGTATAGATGGGACACTTTCAGGAACTCACCTGCTCTAACCTCCTGGATGTAGATGTCGTAATTGTGGGCTCCGCCGTTTCAGCAACTTGGGATACTCCCCAACCTTGATGTGTAGTGATTGATTCCTTGTCTCCCCCTTCCTTTTTTTCCTCCCCCCCCCCTTTTTTCTCCCTACCCCCCTTATTTTTTTTTCCACTTCTAGATGTTTAGTTAATGTTAGATACGTTTATATTTGCTTGGTTGAGCTTGAGTCCTACTTGATTATGATTCCTTGTCATAACTAAATATGGGGCTGCGACCCGAACATGTGCCTGACTTGTAGGCTTCTCGCTCGCTAGCAATAAAGTTTATTGAACCATAAAATGTTGTATGGGCGCACAGTGCCCTTACAGCCGGGTCCTGCCAGGAGGCAGGGACCCGGCTTCTGGATGAGGATCGCGCAGCCCCGGGCACTGGCAGTCCCGGGGCTGCGATTGGAGGAGCGGACCCCCCCCCCGGTAAGCGCTGCGGGGGGGTCCGATTGCCTTTTACTCAACTTTAAATGCCTCTAACACGCCGCGGTCAGCGTGTTAGGGGTTAACACCTGCGATCGGAGAAATCTCAGATCGCGGGTGTTAGAGGCGGGTGTCGGCTATAATATATAGCCGACACCCGCAGCTTCTGGTGCCGGCTCCGTTTAGGAGCCAGCGCCAGAAGCTTGACGTAATAGTACTGCATTTTGCGGAAAAGCACCTCCCGCCATGCAGTACTATTACGTCAAATATCGGGAAGGGGTTAAAGGAAGGACTCAGAAAGAGGAACGCTATGAGGTTCATTTACAAAGGGCCCCGTGGACCGCACTTTTGTTGGACATCCCGACGATTTCCTTTTTGTGCCGCTGGGACAGGTATTTAAAAGGGGTTTTGGTGCACGCGATTGGATTTTGGCGCAATCGCTCCGGATTCTGACAAATTGCGGGATTTAACTTAAAAATTGTGTTGCAAGCCACGCACTTATATACACCGGGAAGAAGGGAAGGGGAACTCCGGCGGACCTGATCGGGGGAGCGACACATGCAGGATATCGGGCGCACGAGTTCATCCTTGTCGGACAGTCCGGATCGGGGATTGCGCATGGACCAGGTAAGTAAATGTGCCCCTATATACTACTACGACACCTGCAAGGACTCCAAAGTGACAACATTTTAGTTGGTCCCCTGTCATATTCCACCACTGTATACGCAACTTACTCACAGTTTATGTCCAACCTTTGTTGTGAATTCATTCCGGTTAAAGGAATTATTTTAACAACTGTATGTGGTCAAATTGATCACTATACCCCTAGATAATATCATTGCGTGATGTAGTTTGCAAACTAGGGTCTCTTGTTAGTTTTATGTACTTTATTTAGGTTTTATATTTCCCCTCTAAGCCTCTGGATTTATAAGCACATCCTTTGTAATTATCTTTAATTGTAAATTCTCCAGCAAACAGGGGACTATCTGCTCCAGTAAGTAGGGTAATGGGAGCACAGGCAAGGTCAGACAGGTGATGGTAGTGAGAAATTCGATTATTAGGGTAACAGACAGGGCAATCTGTCACAAAGACCGTGCATACCGAACAGTGTGTAGTTTGCCAGGTGCTAGAGTTCACTAATTACCCTGGGAGGGGCTGGTGAGGAACCAGTGGTTATGGTCCACATTGGCACTAATGACAAAGTGAGAGGTAGGTGGAAGGTCCTTAAAAATGATTTCAGGGATGTAGGCCATAAGCTCAGGGCAAGGACCTCAGAGGTAGTTTTCTCCGAAATACTACCTGTACCACGTGCCACACCAGAAAGGCAGTGGGAGATCAGGGAGGTAAATATGTGGCTCAAAGATTGGTGTAGGAAGGAGGGCTTTGGGTTCATAAAGAAGTGGGCTGACTTTTCTGTCGGCTACAGGTTCTACAGTAGGGATGGGCTGCACCTCAATGGGGAGAGTTCAGCTGTTTTGGTGGAAAAAATGGCTAGAAGGTTGGAGGCGTGTTTAAACTAGAGACCTGGGGGGAGGGCAACTACACTTGTGCAGGGCAAATAGACAGTGTAGATAGAGAGCTGGGAACAGTCATAGTCCATGGGGGAGGAAGGGGGGCTTGAATGAGATTGGGGAATAAGAACAAAATGAATAGGGATAGGGAAAACCATATAAAGTGTATGTACACAAATGCCAGAAGCCTCATAAAAAATGGAGGAAATGGAACTCTTATTGTTGGAGTGCAAATATGATATAGTGGGTATCAGCGAGACATGGCTGGACAGTAGCTATGACTGGGCTGTTACTATAGATGGTTATAGTCTTTTTTTTTAGAAATGATCGTATAAATAAAAAAGGGGGAGAAGTTTGTTTATATGTGAACTCTTGCCTCAAGCCTGTCCTGTGAGATGACATCGGTGACGCAAATGCAAATGGAGAGTGCCTATGGGTAGAGATAAGGGGAGGGAAAAAGAATAATAAAATATTACTAGGGGTTTGTTATAAGGCTCCAAATATAATGGAGGCAGCAGAGGGCATGCTGATAAGTGAAATGGATGCGGCTTCAAAGCATGGTGAAGTACTTATCATGGCGGACTTCAATTACCCAGATATTGACTGGGGGGCAGAAATCTGCAGGTCATTCAAAGGCAGCAGGTTCTGGTCAACAGCAAAAGACAATTACCTGCCGCAAATACTCCTGGAGCCAACAAGAGGGGGGTACTGCTGGACCTTATCCTAACCAACAGACCTGATAAGAAATCAAAATTACAGGTTGGGGGGAACCTGGGTAATAGTGATCATAATATCATTGATATAATATCATAGACAAAAGCCCGCCCCCCCCCCCCCAAAAAAAAATGGGACTTTCTCAAATATTCTAAAAAAGTCCTGTGAGAAACACATACCATATGGGAAAAAGCATAAGAGGAACAAGAAAAGCCAATGTGGCTAACTAGTCTTGTAAGGAAAGCAGTAAGCGATAAAGATAAGGTGTTTAAGGTGCTAAAATGTGAAGGTAGCTATGAGGCATTACAGGATTGTAGAGAGAAAAATAAATCCTGTAAAAAGCAGATAAACGCTGCAAAAATAAAGACTGAGAGAAATATTGCCAGGGAGAGCAAAAATAATCCCAAATTATTTTTCAAGCATATAAATGATAAGAAACTAAAAACCAAAGAGTGTGGGCCCTCTTAGGAATAACATGAGGGTCATGGTGGAAGGAGATGAGGAAAGGGCCAATCTACTGAATGTCGCCTTCTCGACTGTCTGCCTCCTCGTGTGGAAGACACAATGAGGAATAATGTAAATTCTATTTGGAATGTCAACAGTTTAACCCAGGAAGAGGTAACGGCGCCGCCTCACAACCACTAATATGGATAAATCACTGGGGCCAGATGGAATAGACCCCAGGCTTCTGCATGAACTATTTACCCTGATAGACAGACCATTATTTTTAATATTTTTAATATTTGAAGATTCCCTGAAGAATGGTTATGTTCCACAGGACTGGCGCATAGCAAATGTGGTACATTTGCCAGTCAAATGCCAGGATCAAAAAGCGATCCTGGAAACTACAGACCTATGAGTCTAAATTTTGTGGTGAGGAAAATATTTGATGGGTTTCATAGTATCATAGTATATAAGGCTGGAAGGAGACGCAAGTCCATCAAGTCCAACCTTTAAGAATTAAATAAATATTTTATCCCCATAACCCGTGATATTTTTTCTCTCCAGAAAGTCATCCAGGCCTCTCTTGAACATGTACATAGAGTCTGCCATAACAACCTCCTGCGGCAGAGAGTTCCACAGTCTCACTGCTCTTACAGTAAAGAACCTCTGTCTATGTTGATGGTAGAATCGCCTCTCCTCTAGGCGTAGAGGATGCCCCCTTGTCCTGGTCACAGGCCGAGGTATAAAAAGATCTTTGGAGAGATCCTTGTACTGTCCGTTCAGGTATTTGTACATTGTAATGAGGTCTCCCCTCAGTCGTCTTTTTTCTAAACTGAATAATCCCAAATTTTTTAATCTGTCAGTGTATTCTAGTTCCGCCATTCCCCTAATAATCCTGGTTGCTCTCCTCTGCACCCGTTCCAGCTCTACTATATCCTTTTTATACACTGGTGCCCAAAACTGTACACAATATTCCATGTGTGGTCTGACCAGGGATTTGTATAAGGGCAAAACTATGTCTTTATCATGAGAATCTATTCTCATGTTAGAGATGATGTCCTGGAGTATCTCACTCTACATAAATCCAGCATCAGCATGGGTTTATGAGAGATTGGACCTGTCAAACTAATCTGATTCTACGAGGAGGTAAGTTCCAGACTGGATCTGGGGGACACTGTGGGTGTTGAATATCTGGACTTTTCAAAGGCATTTGACACCATGCTAAATAAAATGAGACTGCTGGGAAAATCTGTGTATTTGTGTAAGTAATTGACTTAGTGATAGTTTCAACATTGGCAGATGATACTAAGCTGTGTAAAGTAATAAATAATGAGGGTGATAGTTTAGCATTACAGTGGGATTTGTGGAAGCTTGAGGAGTGGGCAGAGAAATGGTTGATGAGGTTTAATGTAGATAAATTTAAAGTTCTGCAGTTATTAAACAAAAAGTATAATTATGTTCTAAACAGTCAATAACTTGGTAAAACTAGAGCTGAAAAGGACTTAGGGGGTATTGGTGGATGGTAAACTTAATTTTAGTGACCAGAGCCAGGTGGCTGCTAAAGCAAATAAAATTATGGGATGTATCAAGAGAGGAATAGATTCTCATGATAGAGACATAGTTTTGCCCTGGTCAGACCACACATGGAATATTGTGTACAGTTTGGGCACTATTGTATAAGAAGGACATATTAGAACTGGAATTGGTGCACAGGAGAGCAACCAAGATTATTAGGTAAATGGGGGGACTAGAATAAAATGACAGATTACAAAATTTGGGATTATTCAGTTTAGAAAAAAGATTACTGTGGGGAGACCTCATTACAATATACAAATACCTGACAATACAAGGATCTCTCCAAATATCTTTTTATACCTCGGCCTGTGACCAGGACAAGGGGGCATCCTCAACGCCTAGAGGAGAGGCGATTCTACCATCAACAAAGGTTCTTTACTGTAAGAGCAGTGAGACTATGGAACTCTCTGCCGCAGGAGGTTGTTATGGCGGACTCTATGTACAGGTTCAAGAGAGGCCTGGTGCCTTTCTGGAGAGAATAAATATCACAGGTTATGGGGATAAAACATTTATTTAATTCGTAAAGGTTGGACTTGATGGACTTGCGTCTTTTTCCAGCCTTTTTATGATTTATTTATATAGTGCTTTATCAATACGAAGCCCGGCTGTATTTTCTGCCTGGCCTTTAGGATCACATATGGGGTCTTTCTCATGTCAGGAAACATGGCTTTCTAGTTAGAGACCTGACATTTCACAGTGGCACAAACTGGGCGTCACATAACGGGCACCAAACTTTCCAGAAAAAATTGTAATTTCTTTTTGGGCATCCATTTCAAATCATATTCGGAAACCACCTGTGTGTTCAAAATGCTCATTTCACCACGTGTATTACACTACACCACATTACTATATCTTGCTAAATTCTCCAAGGGGTGTGTGTTCAAAAATTGGAATAACTTTTCAGGTTTTCCTCTGTTTTATACCACTAGGGCTCCCCAAATGCATCCCGGCATGTGAAGGATTTCTGCCACATTTGCCTTCTAAAAGGCAAACATTCCTCTTTTCTTCTACTGTGCCCATAAATCATTTTATATGCACATGTGGGGTACTTCTACATTCAAGAGAAATTGTTTTACACATTTTTGGGGATTATTTCATCTTTATCCCTTGTGGGTTACAAAAATTAGGGGTAAAAGTGAAATTTTTCACCTTTTTAATTTTTACGGCATTATTGGGTCATACACCTGTAAAGGCAAATACACATACTACTCCTTGCTAAATTCTCTAAGGGGTGTGCTTTCAAAAATTAGGGTCACTTTTCGGGCTCTCCTCTGTTTTATAACACTAGGGGGCTCTCCAAATGAAGAAATAGTTTCAAACATTTTTGGAGGTTGTTTTTCTTTATCCCTTGTAGCTAGAAAAGATTAGGGGTAAAAGTGACCATTATAGGAAAATTTTCACCTTTTTCCTTTATAAGGCCTGATAAAATTATACTCCTTTACAGGAAAATACACATATTACATCTTGCTAAATTCCCCAAGGGTTGTACTTTCCTAAATGATGTCACTTGTTGT
This sequence comes from Engystomops pustulosus, assembly GCF_040894005.1. NCBI lineage: Eukaryota > Metazoa > Chordata > Amphibia > Anura > Leptodactylidae > Engystomops > Engystomops pustulosus. The sequence continues at coordinate 125,341,829 of NC_092415.1, read as the reverse complement.
TGATGATGTCATCATATCATAGTATCATAGTTTATACGGTTGTAAAAAGACACTTGTCCATCAAGTTCAACCAAGGAAGGGAAGGGATTGGATGAGGAAGGGATTTAGGGGAAACAATTCTATATAACATAACCATCAATGTTATTTAGGTGTAAAAAGGCATCTAGACCATTCTTGAAGCTCTCTGCTGTCCCTGCTGTGACTAGCACCTGAGACAGGCTATTCCACAGATTGACAGTTCTCATAGTGAAAAAGCCCTGTCGCCTCTAGTGATTAAACCTTGATTTCTCCAAACGGAGACCGTGCCCCCTTGTCTTTTGATTTGCTTTAATCTGAAACAACTTACCACCATATTTTTTGTATGGACCATTCATATATTTAAATAAATTAATTATGTCCCCTCGTAGTCGTCTCTTTTCCAGACTAAATAAATCTAGTTGTTTTAATCTTTCCTCATAACTAAGACCCCACATACCCCTTATCATTTTTGTGGCACTACGTTGAACCCTCTCCTGCTCCAGGGCATCCTTTTTATGGACCGGTGCCCAGAACTGGACAGAATATTCCAGGTGAGGCTGAACCAATGCCTTGTTCAGTGGTAATATTACATCCCTATCCCATACCACTTTTGATACATGACAAGATCTTGCTGGCATTAGAGGCAGCTGATTGACATTGCATTCTGTTATTTATCTACTATTACCAGGTCATTCTCAACAAGGGGATCTACCAGATTTACTCCCCCAAGGACATATGTTGGCAGTGGATTATTAGCCCCCAGGTGCATAACCTTACATTTATCCACATTGAACCTCATTAGTCAAGTGGATGACCAAACAGTTTGTCCAAGTCACCCTGCAGCCTATGAACATCCTCCATAGACTGTATTACACTACACAGCTTAGTGTCATCTGCAAAAATAGACACAGTGCTATTAATTCCTACCTCTATATCATTAATAAATATATTAAATAGTAGTGGGCCAAGCACAGAACCCTGGGGTACACCACTCATAACTGGTGACCATTCCAAGTAGGAATCATGGACCACAACTCTCTGGATACAATGCTTCAGCCAGTTTTCAATCCAATTGCAAATGATTTATAATTTTACCCATCAGGCGTCTATGAGGGACAGTGTCAAATGCCTTTGCAAAGTCCAAGAACACAATATCCACAGCTGCTCCTCCATCCAGGCATCGGCTCACCTCTTCATAGAAGCAGATAAGGTTAGTTTGACAACTTGTATTCTTAGTAAACCCATGCTGAATGTCACTTATTATACTATTTGATGTCACATACTCCAGTATGCAGTCTTTTGCTAACCCTTCCAATAATTTCCCCATAATGGAAGTTAAGCTTACAGGCCTGTAATTGCCTGGCGAAGATCTAGAGCCCTTTTTATATATTGGCACCACATTTGCCTTGCGCCCGTCACTTGGCACCACACCAGATATTACGGAATCCCTGAAGATTTTAGACAGTGGTACAGCAATAACAGAACTGAGTTCTTTAAGAACTCTGGGGTCTAACCCATCTGGTCCAGGAGCCAAAATCAATACACATTGATTTTGTTGAGCTTAGATTGGATCAGGTCTACATTCAGCCAGTCTAGTATGTTACAGGATGCATGACCCACACTGGCACCACCCACGTCAGAAGTTCTTTCTTCTATCGTATAAACGGAGCTAAAAAACCCATTAAGTACCTCTGCCTTCTCTTGGTCTCCAGTCACCTCTGCCACATTTTCAGAATAAAGGGTTCCAACCTGTTCTGAGCCATTTTTTTTGCATTGAAATACTTAAAAAAATTATTGGGATTTGTTTTGCCATCTTTAGCCACCTGTCTTTCATTTTGTATTTTGGCTGATTTGATTTCCTTTTTACAGATTTTGGTAAGTTTTTTGTAAGTATTGAAAGCCTCAGGAGACCCGTCAGATTTATATTTTTTGAATGCCCTCTTTTTCTCATTGATTGCCCTTTTAACTGTAGCAGTAAGCCATGCGGGGTGTAATCTAGCCCGTCTATACTTGTTACCTATTGGAATAAATTTAGTAGTATAATGACTGAGGATAGATTTGAATTTCTCCCATTTAACATTCGTATCATCATTTGACAGGATCTCATCCCAGTCTATATCCTGTATTGCAGCCCTGAATTAGCTCTCTTAAAATTCAAAGTTTTCGATTTTTCCACCTGTTTCTGCTTTTTACAGTTTAAAATGAAAATAATTATATTGTGATCGCTGTTCCCAAGGGGTTCCCGGACACTGACATTTTGGACAATCTCCTCATTGTTAGAAATCACAAGGTCCAACAATGCGTCACCTCTTGAGGGATCTTCTACAAGCCGTATCATAAAATTACCCTGCAGAAAGTTGATAAAATGTCTCCCCTTCACAGATGAAAAAGAGCCCTAACCCCAATTTATATTTGGAAAGTTAAAGTCTCCCATTATCACTATGGTCCCATCCTGTACAGCCCGCTCTATCTGTTTATAGGTGACCCTCTATTTCCTCAGAGATGTTAGGGGGTCTATATATTACACCAAAAATAATTTTCTCAAAACTCTCTTGGCTTTGAATTTCAACCCACAAAGTTTCAGCCACCTCACACTCTGAGACCACTGTCTCATTCACAATCGCTTTTAGGTCTCTTCTGACGTACAGACATATACAACTTCCCCTCCTATTTGCCCTGTCTTTCCGAATGAGTGTAAAACCTTGAATATTAACACCCCAAATATGCAAAGCCATGTCACTGCTACACCAACAACATCTAACTGTTCCTCTAAAACCAGAGCCTCAAGCTCGCCCATTTTGCCTGTGATACTTCTGGCATTTGTGAACATACAGTTTAATTTTCCAAAGTTATTTATCTGATTTAAAGTAATTTTACTGGCACATATATCCTCACCACTGTTTTGTAACTTGTGGATCTCCTTATCCATTGCCTTAGGCCCCCATGCAGCGCCCACCTCACCATCCACCAACATGACCTGTCCCCTCTCTGACCTGTCTACCCCTTTAGTGTCTTCCTTTTCCTCCTCCCGTGATCATTGTTTAAATACTCCGTCACCCCTGCTAGGATCTTCTCCCCCAGCACAGCAACCCCCCTTCCATGTAGGTGCAAGTTATCTGCGGAAAACACCTTGTACCCCAATGAAAAGTCAGCCCAGTGCTCTAGGAACCCAAATCCCTCTCCTCTACACCAGGATCTGAGCCATGGATTTAACTCCCTGAGCTCCCGCTGTCTGCTCTGTGTAGCACGTGGCACTGGTAGAATTCCGGACCTAATTCTTTAAAATTATTCTTCAGGCTCCTCCACCTACCTTCTATTCTGTCATTGGTACCAACATGGAACACGACAGCTGGGTCATCGCCAGCCCCTCCCAGTAATTTATCCACCCTTTCCACCACATGCCGAACCCTGGCACCAGGAAGACAGCAAACCATTCGGTTTAGGCGGTCTTGGCGACAAATTATTCTATCCGTCTTCCTGATTATAGAGTCCCCTACCACTAGCTGCCTTGGCTTACCTGCACTCCCGTCCACCCTACTGCTAGCTGGTCTGCTCCCCCAGGTGGATCCGCTAGGGCTGCCATTTCTGACACTGACGTCCTTACATCATTGCACAATTTGGCAATTTTGCTTGGATGTTCAGAGTTGGCCTTCCTTTTCTTTGACCCCTTTTTACCCCCTCTATTTACAGTAACCCAACTACCCACATGGCCCTGCTGGCTTTCCTCTCCACCGTACACTTCTACCTCGCTTATTGCTCGCAGCAATTTTCCTCTGTTCTCCTCTGTTTTGTACCACCAGGGCTCTCCAAATGAATCCAGACACATGTAAAGGATGTCTGTCAAATTTGCCTTCTAAAAGGCCAACGTCAATCTTTCCCTTTTGAGTCCTAGTGAAAAAAAAAAAGGGGTAAAAGTGACTTTTGGGAAAATTTTTCATCCTTTTCATCTATGGGGGCAAATACACATATTATACCTTGCTTAATTCTTCAAGGGCTGTTCTTTTCAAAATGGTGACACTTGTTGGGGTTCCCCTCTGTTTTTGTACCACTAGGGCTCTCCAAATGCATTGTCAGGAACCCCTGGTCCACCGCGGTAGGTGGTACTAGCCGATACCTGGGACCGGAATCTAAGTGGCACCTGGTCTTCACCAGAACCCCGTAAAGGGGGACGGACTTGCTGCGGTGGGGTGCCACCCGGTCGTTCTACAGGTGCGACTAGCCAGCGGTGGCAGCCAAGGAGTGCAGAATCAGCGAACAGTCTCAAAGTCAGGTACAAGCAGGCGGTCAGGGCAGGCGGCAGAGATGCAGAGGTCGGATCTATGGTCAACAACAGGAGATCAGGCGTTGGAGAATCGGGAACACAGGAAACTCGCAAAGGAAGCTTTCACTAAGGATAGTAGCTCAAAGATCCGGCGGGGGGTTGATGGGAGCAGGCGGTCTTTATAGAAAACCCAGAAGTGGCCAGCCCCAATCAACGTTGCGCTGGCCCTTTAAATCTTTGAGTGCTGGCCCACACCCTGGGGAGAGGGGACACGGGTGCGCCTAGCCGAGACGGGAGCAGGAGCACGGAGAGCTGAGTGCGGGCCACGGGACGGGAAAGCGACGTCACGGAGAGGGGCATGGGTGTGCTTGCAAGCCGAGGAATGGATTGCGGGGACACCCATGACAATATCCCCCCCCCCCTTCGGCCTCCCCCTCCTCTTAGTCTGAAGAAATCTTTGGAGGAGGCTTCGGTCCAGGATATTCGACTCAGGCTCTGTGGATGTTTCTTCAGGCCCAAACCCTTTACAGTCCACAAGGAAGAACCACTTACCTCTCACGGTCTTCATGTCCAACACCTCCTTAACTTCATAGACATCTGTAGAGTCATACTCAGGAAAAGGAGAATGTTGAGAGAAGCGGCTCAAGTTTAAAGGCTTCAGGGGGGAGACATGGAAGGAGTTCGGGATGAGCATAGATGGAGGAAGGCGGAGTTTGTAGGCCACTGGATTGATGTGCTGAATTACCTCAAAAGGAGTGAGGAAGCGGGAATCAAGCTTGTAGCTAGGTATCTTCAGCCGTACATATCTGGAAGATAACTACACCTTGTCGCCTGGAGAGAAGACAGGAGGAGTTCTACGCTTCTTATCAGTCTGGGTCTTGGTGCGATCAGTGGCTTGGAGGAGACACTGGCAGGTTTGTTCCCAAATGGATTTGAGGCCCTTCCCCAGAGCCTCTACCACAGGGACATCGGAGGGAGTGGGCAGCGGAAGAGGGGGACTCACATTCTGGACCCCAACGCAGGATCTCCCCAGTCTTCCAGTTGAGTTCCAGTTCATGGAGTTGCAGCCATGCAAGACCCAGGAGGACGGATGAAGTGGAGTGTGGAAACAGATAGAAAGTTTTTCCTTGTGAAGAACTCCTACTTGAAGACAGACAGGTTCAGTGTGGTACCGGACCAGATCGGAGAGAAGCTAAACACTGCCCGAGGAAATGACGAGAGGTTTTTTTTAGAGGAACCACCAAAATGTGATGCCGGGAGACCAGGGCGTCATCCACCAAGTTCCCCGCAACACCAGAATCCAGGAAAGCTGAGACTTGCACAGGGGTGCGGGTACCGACACCGAGGAGCATAGGAACTGTGGAGAAGACCTGGAGAAGCTGTATTCACACCTAGGAACGCTTCCACCAAGAAGACGTGGAGAAGCTGTATTCACACCTAGGGACGCTTCCGCCAAGAACCTTAGGAGCTGGCTTTTCCCAGACGTTGGGGACGGACAGGACAAGCCCCAATGACATGCTTAGGACTGGCACAATACAGGCAAAGAGTCTCCCTACAACGTCTGGAACGTTCCAAGCTGGAGAGCCGGGTCCGGTCCACTTGCATAGGCTTCTGTGCAGACAGTGTGGCCAGAGGCTGGAGTGGCCTTTGGAAAACAGGAGCCAAGCGAGGTAGACGTGAAGGCTGGGCTTGCGGTTGCACGTGACGCACCTCTTCAGCACGGTCCATGAACCACACGTCCATGGACGTTAAGAGGACACTTTGTTAAATGTTGCTGACAGAGCCGCATCATTCCAGGAGAGCTCATAAGCCAGGGTACGGAACTGGACTGAATACTCGCCTATAGACAAGTCCTCCTGGCGTAGGTTCAGCAGCACCGATACAGCTGATGGGGCTTGTACGGGCTCCTCCAATATGGACTGGAATTCAGCCAGGAATGCGGTATGAGTGGCCGTGACTAGATCACTTTTGTCCCATAGATGGGTAGCCCAGGCCAGGGCTTTCCTGGAGAAGAGACTGACAATGAATGCTACCTAGGAGCGTTCGGTGACAAACTGGGAAGGTATCAGTTCAATGTGCAAGGAGCACTAGGTGATAAAGCCCCTGTACAGCTTGGGGTCCCCATCATACTCGTTAGGCATAGAGAGTCTGAGCCTTGGTTCTGCTGCTGGAAGACAAGACGGTGTGAGTGGAGAAGTCGCAGGAACTGACGCTGGAGTCTGATGCAGAAGTTGAGTGGCAAGCATCTGTTGCAGCGTGGCGGTGACTTGACCAAGCAGCTCCCCTTGCAAAGCAATCTGCTGGGACTGCTGGGCGACAACTCTGGTAAGGTCAGCCAATATCGGAAGCGGCACCGTGACGGGTCCATGGCCGGATCTTACTGTCAGGACTTACTTTTGGTCAGTGAACCCCCTGGACCAACGCGGCAGATGGTTCTAGCCAACACCTGGGACCGGAATCTAAGTGGCACCTGGTCTTCACCAGAGTCTGCCACAAAGCGGGATGGACTTGCTGTGGCGGGGTGCCAACAGGTCGTTCCACAGGTGCAAATAGCCCGCGGTGGCAGCCAAGGTAGAAGTACAGAATCAGCAAACAGTCTCAGACGGGTACAAGCAGGCGGCATAGATGCAGAGGTCGGATCCCGGGTTGACAACAGGAGATCAGGCGTAGGAGAATCGCAACACAGGGAACTCGCAAAGGAAGCTTTCACTAGGTGAGGTAGTTTAAAGGTAGCTCAAAGATCCGGCGGGGGTTGATGGGAGGAGCCGGTCTTTATAGAAAACCTGGAAGTGGCCAGCGCCAATCAGCGGTGCGTGCACGCCCTAGGGAGCAGGGACGTGAGCGGCCTAGCCAGGACGGGTGCAAGAGCGTGGAGAGGTGAGTGCGGGCCAGGAGACAGGGTAGCGCAGCCGCAGAGAGGAGCACGGGTGTGCCTGCGATCAGAGGCATGGATCGCAGGAACACCTGTGACATGCATCCTGACACATTTAAAGAATGTCTGTCAAATTTGGCTTCTAAAAGACACATATCCCTCTTTCCCTTCTGAGCCCTACTTCTTACCCATTTCAACATTTTATATGTGGGGCAGTTCTACACTTAAGAGAAATAGTTTTAAACATTTTTGTGGGTTGTTTCATCTTTTATCCCTTGTGGCTTCCAAAAATTTGGGGTAAAAATGAATTTTTTAAGAAAATTTTCTCTTTTTTCCTTTTTGGGGCCTACTTAAATCAAACAGCTGTTGGGGCAATTACACAAATTACACCTTGCTAAATTCACCAGGGGGTTTACTTTCCATAATGATGTCTCTTGTTCCTTTTGTTTCTTGGGCCTTTGTTGTAGTACCACTAAGGCTCTCTAAATGCATCCTGACACATGAAAACTTTTTCAGCCATATTTGTCCTCCAAAAACTAAACAACGCTCTTGCCCTTCCAAGTTCCACCCTGTGCCGGTACATCAGTGTACAGGAACACAATGGGTATTGGCATACTCAGGAATAATTGCACTAAACATTGTAAAATGCATTTTCCTTTTTAACCCATTGTGAAGGTGCAAATTTTAGTGTTCAATGAAAATATTGTTGGATATTATATTTCTCTAATTTCACTTCCATCTATTTTTCACCCTTATGAAATGCTCATAGGGTTAACAAACTTCCCAAAGGTTGTTTTGAATATTTTGAGGGGTGCAGTTTCTAAAATGTCATTTGTGGGTATTTTCGGTATTTTGAGGCTTATAAAGTCACTTCTTACTAAACTGGTACTCCAAAAATAGGTTTTGATGATTTTCATGAAAATCGCACCTAAAGTTATAAGCCTCCGGGCTTCCTAAAAAATGGGAAAGGATGTTAGAAAAATTATGTCAAGTTAAATCAGAAATACAGGCAGTCCCCGAGTTACGTACAAGATGGGGTCTGTAGGTTTGTTCTTAATTTGAATTTGTATGTTAGTCGGAACTGTATATTTTATAATTGTAGCCTCAGCCAGAATTTTTTTGATCTCTGTGACAATTAGATTTTAAAATTGTTGGGTTGTCATAAGAACAAGGATTAACAATAAATATTCATTACAGACACCTTTAGTAACTGTTATAGCTGTTTATTGTAGCCTAGGGCTAAAAATTTTGGTGATATGACTAACTTTTCAAAAGCGTTTAATTTGGAAAACATAGGATTTTTAAAAATTTTTGCACAAATTTCCGTTTATTTCATAAATAAAAACTAAATATATTGCTTAAATTTCTCAACCAACATGAAGTACAAGGTGTCACAAAAAACAATCTCAAAATCACCTGGATATGTTAAAGCATTCCAAAGTTATGACCACTTAAAGAGATACATGTCAGATTTTAAAAAAGGGCCGTGTCAGCAAGCTGCTAAATGGCCAAGTTGTTAAAGGGTTAAGTCTCCCCAGAACACCACCTCTCTGAGAAGACCCCCTTCCTAAAAGACTGATTTTTATTATTATTTTTTTTTTTGCCATTATACTCTATGCACTCTGCTCAAAGAGATTGCACTGTAAATACACTGTGCTGTGTGTGCAGGATCTGATCTATTCATTAGAACTGATGGGGAGCCTGAGCTCTGGCTTTTTTGTGCAATCAAACTGTAATACATACACATTTCTACTATAGTCAAACACAAAGAGCTCGGCTACATACCATTCCTGGTATTTAATTGGATGACCTAAAGCATGTGATCAGTCACATGCTTATGAAATCTCTGCAGGCCCTAAATCATGAGTGTGCATGTGCATGTAACCCCTCCCAACAACAACAACCACCCACCCTCCTCTCCTCTGTCTAGGTTCGGATTCACATGACGACCAACCAAGGAAAGGCAGTCAGAGATAAGGCTACTGCTAGTTTCTAGCCTGCTACGTGACAAACAGCTGCAGATAGCTAATGAGTGTAAATTAGCAAATTATTTATTTTGGCTTAGTGCAAAGCTAGACAACTGTTTTTATACTTTACAGTTGTACTTTAATGGAAACATGCTTAGGGGGTGGGTGCATGTCATTCCCCTGGCGCCATCACATTCTCCCTGCCATGTGTGTCTCTGCATGAACTGCAGGCCAAGATACAAAAAACGGGAAAACACGGAGGGCGGCGCCTCGGGTGATAACGTTTGGGGTTGAGGGTGTTTAGGTGGTAAAAAGTAGGGTGCTCACCTGGTGGATTCTTTACTCATACACATATATAATTTGATGAGCTCCCAAGTTCTAAGGTGTAATCTAAGCCGTTTCTTCTATTGTGTCGGGCGTCAGGAAAATGGTATAATTCTAGGGCTAGTACACTATATAAGCAGCTCACACAGCACAAAAGGCACCGGGGTCCCCTGTGGGGTCCGGAAGTATAGGTAACAGGAAAATGGGTTTGCAAAAATGAGTCAGAGTAGTTGATAGTAGTATTTTGCCCAATATTTTGAAAATATACCAAAACAAGTGCCAATTAATTCAATCAAAAAATAGCTAATTTATTAGAAATTAAAAAGTAAAATTTGTACCAGTTAATAAGTCCAAATAACACGTTTCGGGTCGCAGACCCTTTTTCAAATACAGGACAAAAGTAAATCAATGCATACATATAGATAGATACATGGATATTTATAGTGGAGTGTAAAATCTTTTACTTACAGTTAGAGGCTGTGATGAGGAGGGGAAATGGCGCCAAAAGAGCGTGTGGCGCCAAAATGGGAATTGGCGCGCTATCAGTGGGTGGCGCACGCGCAGTCCCGCGAGTGCCTGAGAAACCGGAAGTGCCGGACGTCACTTCCGGCGGAGAATGCGACTAAGAGCCGTCTTAGTAACGGCGCATGCGTATAAGGAGTTACGCTTCTCTAATAACAGAGACAATAGATAAGACTACAACTTCGGAGAAATCATGTAGTTCTGAAAATAACATTATTGGGCACATTAATTGATAACGGCACAGGAGGAATGATGATGTTAATTTAAGCCTATTCATAGGAATATAGATGAGAACATCAAAAAAGTTTTATATATAAATATATAAATAAATAAATAGATGAAAGTCGGCATAATGATATAAGGATAGTAGGGGCATAATAGGTTAAAAGTTAGTTAATTAATTAAAAACAAACTCATATATAAAAAATGAAAAATAAATGACATGGATATATATAGATATAGATATATAAATAAATAAATAGATGACTGACAAGCTATAAAGATCATAAAAATGTATATATCTCTTGAGAGAGAATAACTTGGTTAGGACAATTTGATGCATAGAATATTGTATATCAGATGCTAAAATACAGGTGCAGATAATATTGAAAGAAAGTAGAGCTGAAAAAGACTATAAGAAAGAAAGAATGGACACTCTAGGCTTAGTGTTAAAAGGTAATCTCTAAAAAACGTTCTCCAAACTTTCATTGAGCCCAGCAGGTGTCAGACATTGTAATTTAAAAATCCAGTACATTTCTCTTCTTTTTAGATAGCTAAATATCTGGGGTATGTTAGGTTTGATTTGTTTTATAGGTGTTATCTTAAAATCTTTCATATTCCAACTATGATGGGTTGCCGCGTGTCTTGAGACACTGTGCAGGGCAAAGCCTTTTTCTATATTCTGTTTATGCTTGTTTAGTCTTTCTCTCAGAGGTTGGATAGTACGTCCTATATATTGGAGTTTGCACCTGCATTCGATTAGATATATGATGTATTTGGAACTGCAGTTTAAAAAGTTTTTTATGGGGAACACTTCTTTAGTGATAGTGGAGGCAAAATTTGTTTGTCTGTGTGTTATTGACTCGTAACATTTACACCTATTATGCCCACATCTGAAGCTACCTAACATTTTAGGGAAAAAAGTTGATTTTATGTTCTTAGTGGCTTCTTCTGGTCGAAGCCGACTTGGTGCTAGGATGTTCTTTAGGGTTTCGGATCTCCTGAAGGTTAGTTGAGGCTTCTTGGGTATGGATTCTCTTAAGTATGGATCATGCATAAGTACATCCCAATGTTTATTTAAAATCGTCCGAATTTTTTGACTGTGTGTTGAAAAAGCTGTAATGAAATTAACATTACATGGGTTGGTCTCTTTGATTTTGTTTTTGTCTCTTGGGAGTAAACACGTTTCTTGCGTTAGCGAGCCTGCTTTTTCAGCGGCTGTTTGGATAAGGGAAGATGGGTATTTTTTGGCTTTAAAACGTTTAGTTAAAACCTCGCTTTGCTGTTGATAATCTGTATCCTCAGTACAGTTGCGCCGAAATCTCTTGTACTGTCCAAATGGTACATTGGTGAGCCATTTTTTAAAATGACTGCTATTAAAATCCAAAAAGCTATTGCTGTCCACCTGTTTAAAAAATGTTTTAGTTTTGATATTACCATCTGGATTGTGGAATATAACCACGTCTAGGAATTCTGCGTAGTTCTCAGTGATGTTGCAGGTAAATTCAAGACCCCAAGAATTCTCATTGATGTCATTAATAAATTTAAAAGCTTCTTCCTCTGTGCCTTTCCAGATAATAAAAATGTCATCAATAAATCTTTTGTAAAAATAACAATGTGCAAAATCCGCATGTTTGTAGATTACCTGTTCTTCGAAGAGCCCAACATACAGGTTGGCAAAACTGGGGGCAAATTTACTCCCCATGGCAGTACCGGGTTTTTGTAAAAAGATCTTATTGAGGAAAGAAAAATAGTTGTGTTTCAGGATGAAATTAATTGCCCGCAGGAGAAAGTTGGCCTGTGGTTTTCCAATTTTTGGATCTTTATCCAGGAATTGGGAGATGGCATGTAACCCTAAATTATGTGGGATGTTTGTATATAGCGAGGATATGTCCATTGTTATGAATATAAACGAATCTTCCCATTTTAGTGTGATAACTTGTTTTATTAAGTCTGAAGTATCTAGTAAAAAGGCATCCAGTAGTCTCACATATTTCTGCAGGTATAAGTCAACGTAATGTGACATGTTTGATGTAAGTGACCCTATGCCTGCAATATTTTCAGAACTACATGATTTCTCCGAAATTGTAGTCTTATCTATTGTCTCTGTTATTAGAGAAGCGTAACTCCTTATACGCATTTTACTTTTTAATTTCTAATAAATTAGGTATTTTTTGATTGAATTAATTGGCACTTGTTTTGGTATATGTCACGGAGAGGACGCCGCCGCCTCGTCACGTGACGTGGGGTGCAACTGTACGGGTTAATTTAGCCTACTCAAACTTGCGCTCACCTTTCACTCAGGACACAAATTGAGCCTAAATCACACCTCATACAGCTCCAGCACCAGAATCAGACCCGCTGCCACCACTTATTGCATTTATACTGGGACCAATAAGTATCCCACTCTACAACAACTCTTGCTTATCAGGCAGTCACCTTGTCACATCACTAGACGTGCACACTCAGCACTCTAGCAGTCACACGGCTAACCACACTTCACAAGGCTATGAGTTCGCAGAGCATACAGGGACCAAAATTAAAGTGAAAAGCTTTAATTACAAAAAGTTGATCAGTGCATAAAAAGATATTAAAAACAAAAGAATTACAAAATAAAATGACACACAACACGTCAAAACAGTTATAAAATAAAAAGGGAGAAAAATAACAGAAACTTACAAACTTAAAGTAAATCCTGATCCCTGGAGGTGGGAGAAATAAGGAACACACTCAGCTTGTCAAGCAGCCCCCAAAATGTGAACACCAATTCTTGGATTTCATATTGTTTTATAACTTCTCAGTTTGGTTCAGATTTCAGAACCTCCCATTCATTAATTAGTCCAGAGGGTCATTCACGATTGGGCAAAGTGTTAATGAGGGGGGAGAGTCCAGGAATATTTAAACAGTTCTTTGTTTCTAAATCCTGATGCAGAAGAGGGGGGTAGGGAGACCAAATGTCTTTTGGGGTCTGAACAGACCAGTCTTCAGTTCAGAGGTTATCAGGCTGTTAAAGCTCCAGGATGTCATAAAAGCTGCCTGGACGCTTCAATAGATGCCAAATATTTAAACAAAGTTTGAAATTACCCTATAGTTAAACCAATCTTATACATTCACAATTAATATCTCCTTGACAGTATATTTTCAAAATATTGGGCAAAATATTACTATCAGCGCTCTACTCTGACTCATTTTTGCAAACCTATTTTCCTGTTACCTCTGCATGAACTGAGCAGGTCTGCTTGCTGATTTGGGCTCAGAACTGCTGACATGGGCTAGCTATGACCTCTCATGGCTGCGCGCTTTCTCTGTGTAGTGAACCTGCTGCCCTAGAGTACAGCACTGGACTTGTCATCTGCCATCTCCGCCTGCAGTGTTGGGGCGACTGTGACCCCTCATTGCGCTCCATGGATCTCCTGCTGCCTGCCTGGGTGGACTGCTGTGAGGAGAAGGTAGGCAAGCCATCTGGCTGTGCTAAATTACCTTGAGCTGCCCTGCTTCTGCCTCTTCCTTGTGTCACCCCACACCATAACCCTGCACCATAAGCATCCAGCCTGCCTGACCCCTACAGAGTCCCAGCAGATGCTGCTGATCCACCTTGCCCTCCACCTGCCCTCTCCTGCCATCTCTGCTTGCATCTGCCCTGATGCCGTATAATTTGGCCTGATTTGGCCATCTGAGGTGTATATCTTTATAATCCGCTTTTGATTGGCGCTATTTCTGACCTAGGTTCCTATCCCTGCAAATACTTGAAAGTTGATTGCGCCTACATCAGATAGCTGTCACAACCCCCATGGGTAATCAGAGAAGGAGTGCTAAATATGGCAGCTGACACTTCCGCACCTCCTTTAGATGATGAATCTCTACCGGGAGATACCAGGATACAGTGTAATGCTGCTCAGAAGCTCAAATGTTTTTCCTGCTGTGCTCACCACAGGGGTCTTCAAGCTCCTCTCTGCCCTTGTTTGAAGGCTCCCAAAGCCCGCTGCAGCCCTACTTGTCAGTCCAAGGTCCTGATTACACAGACTCCTCTTTAGTGTTGGATGAGAAATTTGCGGAAGTGCTGGCAGTCATTAATTCATGCCAATCCATGATGGTCACTAAAGTAGATGAGCTCCGACAAAAATTTTGTACTACTCCGACATGATGTCCACAAAGCGAAAGAAAGAATCAAAGAAATGGAGCGTAGGGTATCAAGGTGGAGGACGTTTAGAGACCAATGCCAGCGTACAATGGTGACCTCCAGCGTGCAGATGTGGAAAGAGCAGATTAATTTGAAAGTCAATGAGGTTGTGACAACATCGGCATTATGGGGCTTCTTGAAAATGTAGAGGGTCCTGACCCTGTATCCTTTCTTGAAAACTGGCTGAAAGATCTACTACCTGCAGAGACATTCACCCCCTCTTTACGGTCCCTGGGGGGCACCCAAAACCGTTCGTTGCAAAGTTATTGCACTTCAGGGACAGAGACTTTACCCTCAGAGCTGTACGGGCTTGGGGGAGATTTTGAACAACAACATTAGAGTTTCCTTCTATCCTGACTTCTCTGCCTCTATAAGAAAACAGCATGCTAATTTCACCGAAGTCTGCAGCCGCCTTTGTGCAAAGGGATATAGGTACTCCATGTTCTTTTCTGCACTGCCGCACATCATCTATGGTCAGAAGACTTGCGTCTTTACGTCTCCGAGGCCAACCCTCGGGCTCCGGGAGCTGCTATAGTGGCTCTTCCTCTTGACTGAGTCTAGGCTGGTTGATGGGACAAAGTGTGGTAACCTGGTTGCCATATTTGCTAGAGGACTAACCTCTACTTGTTAATTAGTTCAATGTTAGATAGGAATAGCCCTCTCTCTGAAGATCTGAGACCCATCGAAATGTGATGCTGAATGTTCCCTCTTTCCCTGGTAAATCCTCGCAAAAATATTGGCCCTACGAATGAATAAGGTTATCCTATCGCTGATACACCCAGACCAAATAGGCTTTATGCCTGGTAAGGGAACAGACTTTAACATACAATGCCTATTTCTAAATATAGCGATGGCTGATGGTTCTGAGGGTATTGAAAGTATAGTTTGTGGGCCCGAGTCTTCGGGTCAAATAAGTTGTGTTTCCCCTCTCTGAAATTGGGTCTGTCAGTTTTCAGGTGGTGTCCCACTTCAAATATTTAGGTGTCCATGTCTGTCAGGCATACTCTGAGATAAACATAGAACCTGTAATTTCTACTGCTGAGACTGGTCAAAACTCCCTCTATTACTATGTGGGCGCATTAACATTTTCCAAATTATTTATTTCCCAAAACTCTGTTCAGTGTTACACAATGCACGTAGGCTGCACACTCACTACACAGGGCACATAGACTGCACACTCACTACACAGGGCACATAGACCGCACACTCAGTGCACTGGCCATATAGACCGCACACTAAGTGCACAGGCCACATAGACCGCACACTCACTGCACAGGCCACATAGACCGCACACTCACTGCACAGGGCACATACACTATACATTCCGGGTCAAAATCATACACATGCATTATTATGTAAATAGCATATAAGTTTCTCTAATGTTACAAATAGGACTCAATGTGCACTAGAAACATAGTGGCATTACCCTGGAAACTGACAGTAAAACAAACTACTATTATTCCCTTGTGGTAAATACCGCACCACAGTGTGAACACACACACAGCCTGTACCTCCCGTGGTGACCAGCACCTCCGCTTTCATGTGAATCACGGCTGGGTAGGGTGGTGGAGCTAGACGAGAAGTAGTGATGATCTTCGGGGACATCTGTATACCCCCTTACCTTTCCTGTGTACAGCACTCCCACGGATCATGTGTCCTGCTGAGCGATCTGGATCACTCAGTCTGCACATGGCAATTATTTTGGGAGGTAATGGTGCCTCATCATACGTCTATGACGCATGGTGAGGCGTTAATGCGACCTTCGGGAGGATGGAACCTTCTATACCGTTTCCGTTAACAAAACAAGAGAAGTTAAATTATTAGATGTATTGTGAACTGACACTTTAGGACTGGTTGGGATCTGACATCCTCAAGAACAAAGTCCATCCACACTGGACTAAAATCAGCAGCAAGACGTGTATATTATGAGGTTTTGTACCAACTGGCAGCTGAGACATGTATTGTGATGTTCTGCAGCATGTTAGGTGTGTATTATCAGGTTCTGTAGCAGCTAAGGTGTGTATAAGTGTCATGGGTGCTCCTGCAACTCATGTATCAGATGGCAGGCTCACCCACGTACCTCTGTGTGCCCCACCAGGCCGGCCGCAGGCTCTCTCACCTCTACTCGCTCCAGCGTCGTCTTCCGTGTTCTGGCACAAGCGCCCCTGCCTCCTAGTGAGCTTGCCCGGCCAGCTCTGAAATTTAAAGGGCCAGCGCGTCACTGATTGGAGCAGGCCGCGCGCTGCCCTAATAAATAGTCAGCCTCTTCCGGTGACCTCTGCCTAATCTTTGTGCCTCATAGCCTAAAAGAAAGCTGTATACTGTGATTCCTGTGATTTTCTGTTGTGACCTCTGTTTCCATTCCATTCCTAATCCAGAATTTCTCCCGTCTGTCTTAAAGTCCTGACTCCTCTTAAAGTCCAGATTTTCTTCCGTTCGTTCGTTACCCCTCCCCTCAGTGAGGTCCACTTTTGTAGATGATTTTATGAAAACCCCATAACTTTTGATCGCAAGATGTCATAACTCTTCCCTTTTCCCTCCAATCATCTGGGTATCTCGTTATCTCTCTCTCCAAATGAGGGGTGTTCTGTGATTTCTCCTGGTTCTCCCATAGCTAAATTATTGAAATTTAAGAGACCGATACAGTAAAACCACTTAATGGGGACATAACATGAATTATGTTCAAGTTATCCGGCAAACAAAAGATATATACCAAGCTCCAGCCTTCTCTGCAGTCACTTTCACCTTGGACCTTGTAAATAAGATGGTGGCTGATGGCTGGTTCAAGCAGCAAAATTTTGATTTATTAAATTATTTATTAAATTATTTTATATTGTTCCCTTATAAAGAATGGCTGGACCATTATACAATCTGTTTTACCACTTGTATCATCCCCTTCATCCTCATAGACAAGGCCGGATTAAGGTTGGTGGGGGAACCTGGGCGCAAAATCTAATGGAGGCCCACATCCTCCTGCTCACTATCCCAGCACTAACACAGCTACATACAGCCGCCTCGCCCCCAGTAACACAGCTACATACAGCCACCTCGCCCCCAGTAACACAGCTACATACAGCCACCTCGCCCCCAGTAACACAGCTACATACAGCCGCCTCGCCCCCAGTAGCACAGCTACATACAGCCGCCTCGCCCCCAGTAATACAGCTACATACAGCCCCCTCGCCCCCAGTAACACAGCTACATACAGCCGCCTCGCCCCCAGAAACACAGCTACATACAGCCGCCTCGTGCCCAGTAACACAGCTACATAAAGCCGCCTCGCCCCCAGTAACACAGCTACATACAGCCGCATCGCTCCCAGTAACACAGCTACATACAGCTGCCTCGCTCACAGTAACACAGGTACATACAGCCGCTAACCCCCCCAGTAACACATCTTTATATCTACCTTCACCCCTACCAGATATGCAGTCCCATGTAACATACACGTAAACCCCCACCAGACATGTAGTCCCAAGTAACACACAACTCAGCCCCCACTGCAATGCAGTGCCATGTAGCATATGCCTCAGCCTGCACAAGACACGCAGTCCCATGTAACATACACCTCAACCCCCATCCCCCAGTCCCATGTAACATACACTTCAGCCTGCACCAGCCATGCAGTCCCATGTAACATACACCTCAGCCTGCACCACCCATGCAGTCCCATGTAACACACATCTCAGCCACACCAGCCATGCAGTCCCATATAAAACCCATCCTCAGCCACACCAGCCTCCAGTCAGGAGGCTTAGGGGAGGCACCGCCCCTTCTTGTGACATCAGTTTCCCACAGGTATAGAGGGTCGCGATTGCGGGGAAGGGGGGGCACTAATCTGGGGGGCTATAATCCGTCCCTGCTAATAGAATGTAAGCAGGGCCCTCATTCCTTTTGTTCCATTTGACTGTTTGTACTCTGTAATGTATTATTATATTTGTATATGTCCCCTATGATTTGTAAAGCGCTACGGAATTTGATGGCGCTATATAAATATTATTAAGCTATTTCAGTGCACAAGAGTGTGAAAGACACTTATTGGAAATGTTAATGAAACCAAAAGACTGAAGGGGGCTTCACTAAATAACTCATGACTATTTTTCATACTTATATCACAGACGGGTCTCAGTGTCTGAACTGTAGTCTGAACTGCGCCCAAATCGGCTTGAACCTGAAGCATGATAATGTACACTTGGGACTTCTACAGTCTAATGGACTATGTGATAACAATGAATTGCATGCAATAACTTGTACCACAGAATCTGTAGGATGTGAGGATACCGTGTGTCTGTCACTGGTTAAGAAGTTTAACCCCTTATCGTCAGGTGACGTAATACTACATCACATGACGGGTGCGGGTGCATGGAGAGGGCTCACGGGCTGAACCCTCTACATAAATGGCAAGTCTTCGCTGCATATTGCAGGAAAGACTTACCAGTAACACCCGCGATCGCTGGTTGTTCTCCCGCTGATCGGCGCCAGCGGCTTCAAAAGGATGGTGGCACGTGGGCCATCTTGCTGAGGATCATCGCCCCCTTGACATGATCGGGGAATGGCTATCCGTTGTCATGACAGCCTCGGGTCTTCCATGTAGTATGGCAGTATATGTTAGGATCGATCAGACAACCTAGGGTTAAAGTACCCTAGGAAGTCTGAAAAATAGTAAAAATTTTAAAAAAGTTAATTTAAAAAAAAATGGCACTTTTTTGCCATTTTAAAAAATATTTAAAAATCTATAAAAAGTGATCAAAAGGTCATACAGTCCTAAAAATTATAACATTGAAAAAGTTAGTGTACAGGAGGTTTTAATTTTTGTCCTCCAGGGACTCATACTACAGACACTAAGGGGTTGCCCCAGGGAGAACCAGTACATCAGCCTCTCCCTCATCTTATTTCTTGCACATACCACCCGCTGAAGACCTGCCAGGCTGTAGGACAGCCCTCCGGTCCCCATACCAAGCACAGGAGGTTTTAATTTTTGTAGATGTATTAAAACATAAAACCCATACAAATTTGGTATCCCGTAATCATACCGACCCAAAGAATAAAGTAGACATGTCATTTGGGGCATACAGTGAAATCCGCAATTTCACAGCATTTGGAATTTTTTTCACGCTTCCCAGTACACGGCATGAAATATTAAATAACCCCTCCGTTGCCGCCGGCAAAGTCGCCGGCGGCATTTAAAAGATGGGGTCATTGCACACTACCACTGGTCTGTATGTAATCTATTCATTGTCAGGCTTAGAGGTTGTGGATCCTCTGAACCACTGCGGACGATGGCACAAGCCATTACCTGGGACCGGAGTCTAAGTGGTACCCGGTTTTCACCAGAGCCCGCCGCAAAGCGGGTTGGACTTGCTGCGGCGTGGTACCACCAGGTCGTTCCACAGGCGTGACTTGTCCGCAGTGGCAGCCAAGGTCGAGGTACAGAATCGGCAGGCAATCTCGTAGTCGGGGTCAGGCAGGAGGTCAGGACGGGCAGCACAGGTTCGTAGTCAGAGTCGTAGCAACAGGTCAGGACAGGTGGCAAAGGAGCGTAGTCAGAAACGGAACCGGGAAAAGTCACAACAGGAAATCTCAAGAACAGCACAAGGCATCAAATACAGCTTTCTCTAGGGCGCAAGGCACAAAGATCCGGCAAGGGTAACAGGAAGAGGCAGGGTTAAATAGTTTAAAGGGAAAAGACCAGCGCCAATTAGTGGCGCGCTGGCCCTTTAAATTTGCAGAACTTGCCGCGCGCACGCCCTAGCTGTCGGGGACGCGCGCGCACAGCCGAAGGGGACGGAGCAGCTGCGGACGGAGCCGATGCCGGCGGGGCAGGAGCCGGGACCCGTGAGTAGCGCTTGCGGCGCGCTGGCGGGGGACCAACGGCACAGGTGAGCCTGCGATCCGCGACGGGGATCGCGGGACCACCCGTGACATTCATCTGCATAATATGTGGTTCTCCCTTCATGTACTGTAATACTTTTTGTAACTTCTATCAGAACAGTGTATTTTTGTATTAACTGCCTTACTATGGCACTTTAGGGAACCCCCTTTTTGCTGCTATATATCTAAGTTTACATCGGGTTTTGTGCAATTTTTTCTGTGTGTTGCCCTATTCATGTTTGTCATTTAATATATATACAATAATAAAATGAAATTGATTTTTTAACCACTAGGTTGTCTATATTTATTGATTTTATTTTTGCTCCTGTATGTGTATTGCTCTTTTGGGTGGCTTGGGGTCGGTGGCCCAATGACCTCACCCCGTTTTCCTTTTGGTGTTCATGGAACAAACCTACACAAAATACATTCTGGTATTCGGGTCTGGCGTTAGGGGATAGGTATGTGCCCTATCCTAAAGGGTTCCCAATTTATCTATCTAGCTTTTTGTCTAGTGTCTAGCATTAGTGGCTAATGATGTTACAGTTACAGGATACACATGGGGGGGATGTTACTGGTAGAAGCGGGATATTAGCAAGGGCGTAATGATTGTGGGGGATGGCTGGTACTAGAACTTACTTCTTGGCATCAGGATTAGGTGCTGTGTGCAGCCAGGTGCCGGAACTCTGGTGCACCTGACCCAGCACTCTGATATACCTGATGTCATTGGGTGCTCCTAATTTTCAGGTGTTTGGGTGTTTCGCTTATGGTCTTCCATTGTTTAGAGCTTTGACCCTGGAAGGAGAGTGGTTCTCAGTGCAAAGTCCTACAACCTTTAACAGGGGATCAGGAGTAAATGTCACCCAAAGAGCGAGTGTGCACCACCCATGTAGAAGAAAACTAAAATTAATGAGGGCTATAAGGAGAGGAAAAATGGTTTTATAGCCCAAAGAAGGAGCTATGACTCATGGAGAATGTAGGATACGTTGCAAGGTAGCTGCCACTGAAGCAGATTTTGGGCATGCAAACGTTTGTAGAAAACAGACCAGGGATATATGGGTCTGTCTGATTAAGTTTAATAAGTTGCCAGTTGGAAGTGCACAATCATCTGGTGTTGACTTCCCACAATGGCTCCATCCTGGGGAAGAGACAGACCATGCAGACAGACAGACCTGTGAGCAGTGGCAGTTGTGAACTGTAAGTTTTGGGGTGCCAGACAGTAGGCTTGCACCTGGTGAGGTAGGGAACCTCTATCTAGATAGTGGCAGAGAGGCATAGACTTTATTTTGCTTTTTTTGTTTATTTTGTATTACTGCCGCATAAAACTGACTGAGATCGGTTGCACCTAATCCGTTCAGTGGGGACTGTGAAATTACTTTTGTGTTGTCTACCCCAGGAGACAACAATCCAAGACCTAATCCCTTACAATATGTGGTGCTTTGCAGCCAGATCTTGATGCGGTAAACACAGCGGATTATTGTGGCAAATAACCCTTTAAAGAGCATTCAGAAAAGCAAGTGTGCGAGCTTTGTGGCAAGTGTGCATTGATCCTAAGTGTGTGCAGTGTCCAGAGATGCAGGGAATCTAGTCCTGATCTGGTGCACCCCAATAAGTTTGCCAGGCTGGCGGATGAGGGGGATATCAGCTCTGGGGTAGCAATGCTGCAGCAAGACGTGGCCTGTAGCAACCAGGGGACTGTCTGCTCCAGTAAGAAAGGTAATGGGAGGACAGGCAAGGTCAGACAGGTGCTGGTAGTGGGAGATTCGATTATTAGGGGAACACACAGGGCAATCTGTCACAAAGACCGTGCATACCGAACAGTGTGTTGTTTGCCGGGTGCTCGGGTTCGGAAAGGTTGCGGATCAGGTTGAAAGATTACTGTGAGGGGCTGGCGAGGAACCAGCGGTCATGGTCCACATTGGCACTACTGACAAAGTAAGAGGTAGGTGGAAGGTCCTTAAAAATGATTTCAGGGATTTAGGCCATAAGCTCAGGGCATAAGCTCTCCAAAATACTACCTGTACCACGTGCCACACCAGAAAGGCAGCGGGAGATCAGGGAGGTAAATATGTGGCTCAAAAGTTGGTGTAGGAAGGAGAGCTTTGGGTTCATGGAGAACTGGGCTGACTTTTCTGTCAGCTACAGGTTCTACAGTAGGGATGGGCTGCACCTCAATGGGGAGGATGCAGCTGTTTTGGGGGAAAAAATGGCTAGAAGGTTGGAGGCGTGTTTAAACTAGAGACTTGGGGGGAGGGAAACTATACTTGTACAGGGCAAATAGACAGTATAGATAGAGAGCTGGGAACAGTCAAAGTCCATGGGGGAGGAATGGGGGCTGGATTAAGATTGAGGAATAAGAACAAAAGGAATAGGGATAGGGAAAAGCATATAAAGTGTATGTACACAAATGCCAGAAGCCTCAAAAACAAAATGGAGGAACTGAAACTCTTAATGTTGGAGCGCAAATATGATATAGTAGGTATCAGCGAGACATGGCTGGACAGTAGCTTTGACTGGGCTGTTACTATAGATGGTTATAGTCTTTTTAGAAATGATTGTATAAATAAAAAAGGGGGAGGGGTTTGTTTAAATGTGAATTCTTGCCTCAAGCCTGTCTTGCGAGATGAGATCAGTGACGCAAATGCAAATGTGGAGTCCCTACAGGTGGAGATAAGGGGAAGGAAAAAGAATAATAAAATATTACTAGGGTTTTGTTATAAGGCTCCAAATATAATGGAGGCAGCAGAGGAAATGTTGATAAGTGAAATGGATGCGGCTTCAAAGCATGGTGATGTACTTATCATGGGGGACTTTAATTACCCAGATATTGACTGGGGGGCAGAAACCTGAAGGTCATTCAAAGGCAGCAGGTTCTTGTCAACAAACAAAAAACAATTACCTGTTGCAACTAGTCCTGGAGCCAACAAGAAGGGGGGCACTGCTGGACCTTATCCTAACCAACACACCTGATAGGGTATCAAAACTACGGGTTGGGGGGAACCTGGGTAATAGTGATCATAATATCATTGATTTTGTATTACGCTTTACTAAGAGCGTTAGTGGAGGGGCAACTTCAGGAGGGCAAATTTTCAGCAACTAAGGGAAGACCTTAAAGGCATAGACTGGGATAATGTTCTCAAAGACAAAAGCTCCCCCCCCCCCAAAAAAAATGGGACTATTTCTCATATATTCTAAAAAAGTCCTGTGAGAAACACATACCATATGGGAAAAAGCATAAGAGGAACAAGAAAAAGCCAATGTGGCTAACTAGTCTTGTAAGGAAAGCAATAAGCGAGAAAGATAAGACGTTTAAGGTGCTAAAACGTGAAGGTAGTGATGAGGCATTACAGGATTATAGAGAGAAAAATAAATCCTGTAAAAAGCAGATAAAGGCCGCAAAAATAGAGACTGAGAGAAATATTGCCAGGGAGAGCAAAAATAATCCCAAATTATTTTTCAAGTATATTAATGATAATAAACTAAAAACGAAGAGTGTGGGCCCTCTCAGGAATAACATGGAGGTCACCGTGGAAGGAGATGATGAAAGGGCCAATCAACTGAATGTCTCCTTCTCGACTGTCTTTATCCAGGAAAATCCCCAGGTGGAAGACACAATGAGGAATAATGTAAATTCTCTTTGGAGTGTCAACATTTTAATGCAGGAAGAGGTACGGCGCCGCCTAACAACCACTAAGATAGATAAATCACCGGGGCCAGATGGCATACACCCCCCAGGTTCTGCATGAACTATGTACCGTGATAGACAAACCGTTATTTTTAATATTTGAAGATTCACTGAGGACTGGTTATGTTCCACAGGACTGGCGCATAGCAAATGTGGCACCAATATACAAAAAAGGATCAAAAAGTGATCCTGGAAACTACAGACCCGATAGTCTAACTTCTGTGGTGGGGAAAATATTTGAGGGTTTTGTTAGAGATGCTATTCTGGAGTATCTCACTGTGCATAACCTTATAACCCAGTGTCAGCATGGGTTTATGAGAGATCGGTCCTGTCAGACTAATCTGATTGGTTTCTACGAGGAGGTAAGTTCCACACTGGACCTGGGGAATGCTGTAGATGTTGTATATCTGGACTTTTCAAAGGCATTTGACACCGTGCCGCATAAAAGGTTGGCATATAAAATGAGACTGCTGGGACTTACTTTGGGTAAGTAATTGGCTAAGTGATAGAAAACAGAGGGTTGTCATTAATGGCACATTCTCAGATTGGGTTGACGTTACCAGTGGAGTGCCACAGGGGTCAGTATTGGGCCCCCTTCTTTTTAATATTTTTATTAATGACCTTGTAGTGGGTTTACACAGTCAAGTTTCAATATTTGCAGATGATACTAAGTAATAAATACTGAGGTCGATATTTTAGCATTACAGAGGGATCTATTGAAGCTTGAGCAGTGGGCAGAGAAATGGTTGATGAGGTTTAATGTAGATAAATGTAAAGTTATGCACTTGGGCCATGGAAACAAAAAGTATAATTATGTTCTAAACAGTCAATTACTTGGTAAAACTGGAGCTGAAAAGGACTTGGGGGTATTGGTAGATGGTAAACTTAATTCTAGTGACCAGAGCCAGGCGGCTGCTGCTAAAGCAAATAAAATTATGGGATGCATCAAGAGAGGAATAGATTCTCATGATAAAAACATAGTTTTGCCCTTATACGAATCACTGGTCAGGCCACACATGGAATATTGTGTACGGTTTTGGGCACCATTGTATGAAAAGGACATAGTAGAGCTGGAACGGGCGCAGAGGAGAGCAACCAAGATTATTAGGGGAATGGGGGGATTAGAATGCAATGACAAATTACAAAATTTGGGATTATTCAGTTTAGAAAAAAGATGACTGAGGGGAGACATGATTACAATGTACAAATACCTGAACAGACAGTACAAGGATCTCTCAAAAGATCTTTTTATACCTAGGCCTGTGACCAGAACAAGGGGGCATCCTCTACACCTAGAGGAGAGGCAATTCTACCATCAACATAGACAAAGGTTCTTTACTGTAAGAGCAGTGAGACTATGGAACTCTCTGCCGTAGGAGGTTGTTATGGCGGATTCTATGTACATGTTCAAGAGAGGCCTGGATGCCTTTCTGGAGAGAAAAAATATCATGGGTTATGGGGATAAAACAATTATTTAATTAAAAGGTTGGACTTGATGGACTTGCGTCTTTTTCCGGCTTTATATACTATGATACTATGAGGTATAGGGAATAACACTGTGTTCAAAGGGAACCTGTCATCAGAGTTATTTTCACTAAAGGCAGGTTGCAGAAGCCGATTACAGCTCCATGGCAAAGATGTCTTTCCACATTTTCTAAGCATTTGCATTACAATATAGTTGTTTGTTTTAACTAACCTTGCACCTTGACAGATTACCGTTCTGATTCCCAGGTTCATTTTGGTTTGGATGCATTTTAAAAAAATACATGTGTCTTGTATGTGCTGCTCACTCACTCCTTAGCTCCAGCCCCCACCTTTGTGCTCCTGTTAAAATCCTCCCTCCTACTTCTTTACTCACACAAGAACGGATACAGATGATCTGACATCAGTGGGGACTGGAAGAGTTGTACAATAGCATAAAGATGGGGGCTGAGAACTGAGGAGTGTGTGAGCAGCATAGACAAGGCACATGTTTTTTTTTTAATTTTTAAATACATCCAAACCTTAACAAATCTTGGAAACAGGATTCTGTCATGTTGGAAGGTAAGTTAAACTACACAGATCATTAATCTGGCGCAAAAATACCTCCAGGATAAAACTGGAGACCCTACAAAGTGCTATGGATCAGGGGGGTTTGCCGGTCATTCGTGAGGTCAGAGCATCTCTGGTAAGCTGCTGAAACATCTTGGTGGGGAAGGACCGCCGCTATATATCCTTGAGCTGGGAGCACAGGGTAGGCCACCAGATCAAATACCCACAATAGCACTGTTAAGTAAGATCTGAAAGAAGGTTGAAATTATCCTGAAGGTAGAAGGCCATACTCCCCTCACACCATTGTGGAACCCGAACCTAAGGGTGGTGATGCGACTAAAAGGCTTTGGGAGATAGGAGACCAAAGGCGTTCACACTCTAACTCAACTCAATTGTATGTAGGCGGGGTGTTATCAACAGTTGTAATGTTCAAGATATCTTTCCATTGATCATTCTGCAACAAAGTGTGTTAGGTTGCAACACAAATTACTGTGTGTAACTATTGTTTTATTAAAATAAATTTTAAAAATACTTAAAAAAAAAAAACATTTGAGCAACTCCATGTAGAATTCAGCCTTACACCTTCAACTTTCTTCTTTCAGTACTCAGTACAACTGAGACATGCAATTGAAGTGCAAAATAGAGATGATGCTGTACCTATCCACGATCACTAGATCATTGATGATTTAGTCATAGCAGATGGCACTAAAGGGTACATCTCCAGAATATACAGGCAGTCCCCGGGTTACGTACAAGATAGGTTCCGGAGGTTTGTTCTTAAGTTGAATTTGTATGTAAGTCGAAACTGTATATTTTATAATTTTAGATCCAGACAAAAAATTTTGGCTCCAGTGACAATTGGAGTTTAAACATTTTTTGCTGTAATGGGACCCAGGATTATCAATAAAGCTTCATTACAGACACCTTACAGCTGATTATTGCAATCTGGGACTATAGTAAAGCATTCAGAAAGCTTCACCAGAGGTCAGAGGGGTCTGTCTGTAAGTATAGGTTGTCTGTAAGTCGGGTGTCCTTAAGTAGGGGACCGCCTGTACACCACATTGTTAGAAAAACAACACAAGCAGAACCGCTTTACTATTCACACAAGTGGGAGGAGGACATAGGGCCAATCTCTGAAGTGCAGTGGTCAGACATCTTAGCAATGGTTTCCTTGCTAATGTTATGCGAAGCTCACCGACTGTCAAAATTATATTTGTTTTACAGAGTGCATTGAATTCCGCATTGGTTGTTCAGGGTGGGTCTCCGCGGGGACGACAGCTGCCCGAGGTACGGAAGAGATGGAGCACACCTAATGCACATGATGCGGGAGTGCCAAAGCTAGGGCAATTTTGGAAAGATGTTTGGGATGGTTCTGACAGCCACCCCCGTAATCTGTGTTCTGGGAAACATAGATAGCGATAACATTACAGATGGCAGGCTGTTAGGGTTGTTTATTGCAAAGGGAAAGCAAATACAAAATTTGCACACATATGGGGTACCTGGATAGATACTCCCAGCCTGCCATCAATTCATCTGCACCGAAATCCACTCACAACATTTCTCTAATATGTAAGATCCAATATGAATATACTGTATATTGTCATAACAAAATCTGTATAAGTTGTACATATGTCTCTGTAACATATCAGTAGTCTTATATACATTATGCAACTTGTCCGAATTGTTAGGGGGGAGGGATGTCTGTCTGCTAGTGGGTGGAGACATGGGGGGGATATGTTTGTAAAAACAAAAATGTTAAATAAAAAGTTTCGATTAAAAAAAAAAAGAAAGGCAAGTTAAAGCACGGGATTATATTGTAATGGAAATGCTCAGAAAAAACAGAAAGACATCTTTGCAAATCAGTTGTAATGAGCTTTTGCAAACTGTCTTTGGTGAGAATGAGGTCTCTAAATACTCCATTGAAAGTACGGATTAAAAAGCATTGCCCTTATACCTAAATGGTTCCTTTTGATGGTGTCAATGTTAAAAATTCAGTTTGTAAACCTAGTGAACAGATAGACAGATCTCACTGCTTATCACCATGCTGTCATTATGGAACTAGTACTTAGGGACCATCTGCCAATATTCCACTACAGACATATACAGTTTTGTATACATACTATCAGGGGTAGGAAATGCTACACAATGGCTTGCTGAACATTTAGATAGAGAGGCAGTGGTTGTGTGTGACATTATTTACTACACCCTCAGAAAAGTGGGGACTGAAAAAGACGCTGGTTATATGAAGAGAAATGAACCTTGCTCCTCACGCCTCCTTTAGCAGCAGCCTAAGTGTCAGTAAGGAGGGTGGGTAGCTTGACTGTATACTGCAGCTTCTGCCTGAAACAGAGGACAACAATAAATGTCTTTTCTAGAAGAATGGTAACTTTAATCCCATGGATAGAGGCATCAGTAGAACACGTAAAAGGGGCACATTTACTTATTGGGGCACATTTACTTATCCAGTCCGAGATGTTCACAGAAGTGCACTGTCCAACGATAATGCACTCTGCCGCGATTCACTAAGATCGTGCGGCCGATATCAAGCATGTTATGCTTCCCCGCTCAGAAGGTTTGAATAAAGAGTATTTTCTAAAAACAGTTAAAATGTCTGGAGTGGGATCTGTATATAAAGATTGCACTTCCAACTGTCACTTTAACCGTGAATACCGGCAGTGCTTTGGCAGAAGGAAACCCAATTGTGGACCCAATAGCTAGGCTATCTCTGGCACTCCAGAATTATCAGAATAAAATGTATTATTTCATTTTCTAAACCTCATTTTTCACAAACAAATTGATCTTCTTAAAGAATGAATTTTCTTTAGAAACAATACTATCTACATTGAGAAAAATGTAAATCAAAAATCCGTAGCTACCCATAGAACTTTACATACCTCTCTCTAAAGCCCTAAATCCCTAATAATAAATAATTTGTCACTATTTTACTAATTATTCATGTAACCAGTTAAATAATAATAATTTTAGCCAATGTTTCCTGACCTTCTTCAGATAGATATCGCAGGTCATAAAATTCAGATGCAAAGGTGCCATAAGAGTCCTGGTGTTTCTCATCCAATGTGGCGTCTCCTTGGTCAGTGCGGCTACCCCTTACGTCACTCTCATCTGTAGGGCTGGCCACATTTGATAATAGAAAGAATAGCAAGGTTCCAATACGTTGATAGCACAGAATCATGGCACTTAAAAACAGAAAGAGACATAAAATCATCTGTACAGGTACATACATTTACAACTACTGTTTCATGGTTTGTAATTAAACTTTGTTGGTAAAATCTTAAACCATAATTAGCCTATATAGAATGGCCACTTTAACCCTTTCCCTGATGAAGGTGTTTCTGGAAATTTTTTGTGTTATTGGTTATTTGTACAACCTGATGAAAACATTGGGGCACATTTACTAAGGGTCCGCAGCCGCGAATCCGTCGGGTTTTTCACGAATATTTCCTCTTTGCGCTGTATTTCACGGAATTGTGGCACACGCGATCGATTTTTGGCCGACTTTCGCGCGACAGAAATCGGGGGGCGTGGCCACCGGACAACCCGAAGGATTCGGAAAAACCGCAGAATTTAAAAAGCCATTTGTGTCGCAAGATCAAGCACTCACATACACCAGAAAAAAGCAGGTGAACTCCAGCGGACCTCGGCGCAGCAGCGACACCTGGTGAATATCGGCGCACGGACCTTAGTGAATCCCAGCAGAACCCGAATCAGCGTCGGAGAACCCGCCGTTGGATCGCGACTGGACCGGGTAAGTAAATGTGCCCCATTGACTTTAATAGATCAACATCAAATAATTTGCTTTACACTTCCAAAATGTAATAGATGAACATGTGTAGAGTTCATAGATAGCTTATAGTCAAATCTTCTCATAAATAAATCTTTATAAAATCATTAAAACTGAAACAACAAAAATCAGTTTTTCATCTAGAAAAATTAAGACTGCAAAATATATCAATTAAATAGATTAAAAAGTAAAAACCTATATATTTTTTGAAAGCAGACAACCTGGCAACTGCATTTTTCTTAATTAACAGTTGATAGACTTTACTTTTAGAGATAGAGAGGCAGTGGTTGTGTGTGACATTATTTACCACCCCCTCAGTGTGTGACATTATTTACCACCATCATATAACTTTGTGATAAACACAAATTATTAAAAAGAAATGCAGAAAAACATATATACATAGAAGCTGAGGTTTACCCACAAATAGGGATGCAAAAATAATAAGTCAAAGTGAGCAGATGAATATATACCACAACACACAACCCCCAAAAAATGCATAAACAAAAACCATGCAATATTTGGTTGGAATTCACTATTGTGTTCAAAAAAATATAATGCACAAAGTAAAAAGCTCCTATTCTGTCAAATCCTTAAAAAAAAACCCTCAGCTTAACATGTATATACAAAAACAACTTTGTAATTAATACACACGACCACCTTCATGCTACTCTGCACAAAACACTGATAAAATTCAAAAATCACATGAAAATTCTACATTTCTATTAACCCCCTTCCCGACATTTGACGTAATAGTACTGCATGGCGGGAGGCGAGTTCCCACATGATGCTGTACTATTACGTCATGGCTTGTAATGATCACTGTGTCTACAGACACAGTGATCAAGGGGAGATGGTTGCTGTCAATGACAGAAGGGCATCTCCCCTCAAGACTAGGGGGTCACTCCCCCCCCCCATGCCCACGATCGCTGCAATCAGCTGGTCAATTCAGACCAGCCGATTGCAGCAATGCAATAGTTAAAAGACGCTGTATCAGCATCTTCACAGCATAGAAGGAGGGGATCGATACTGTTTGTGGAAGCACCGATCCCCTCCTTCTGCCAGGTAAAGACCGACATGTCGGATCGCTGCCGCCGATGTGCAGTATTGGGAAGATGGCGACATCACGCCATCTTCCCTGAGTCTTCCGGGGGTGGTGCCGAGTGGTGCCACCTGCAACTCCGCTCCCCCACCAGCCGCATGTCAGAAGGGACAGGCAGTATGGAGGGACAGGAAGCGTGGAGGGACAGGCAGCGTGGAGGGACAGGTAGCGTGGAGGGACAGCATGTGGAAAGGTGGTGATCAGTGCTGTCCCCTCCCCCACTTCTTGAAAGTACACAGGTCGGCTTTCTTTTCTTTTCTTTTTTTACTAGTGTTATTGGTTCCCATACACGTGTTGAATCACAACATACACACCCCCTTGAATAAAGTTTTTACACGTGTTGAAGCACTACATATACACACCCCCTCCCAATAAAAAATTCCCATTCATCCCAAAGAACCTTTTCAGCAGAAGAGGCATATGCCTTTCTTGCCTCCGATACTGATTCAGAAGGGGAGGATGCCACATTCCTCTATTTCTCATCCTCCTTTTCCTCCTCATCCGGTGATGAGGGGCCCTCCAGAAGGCGACCCAGGGCATCGATTGAGGTTGTTCCCCAGCCCCCAAGTGACCCTGAATAGATCCCATCCCCTGATAATTATGAGCCTCAAATTCCTGAATTTGTGGGAAGTTCAGGAATTAATTTTGAGACACAAGGCTTCACAGAAATTTACTTTTTCAAAGTCTTTTTCTCTGAGGATCTTGTGGATTTGATGGTGGTACAAACAAATTTGTATGCCCAACAGTTTTTGGCACAAAACCCAACTTCATCATTTTCTAGGTGGACCCCTGTAGATGCAGTAGAAATGATGAAGTTTTGGGGTCTAGTGCTACATATGGGCATTGTCAAAAAACCAGAGATAAGGCAGTATTGGAGTACTGATATTTTTTTCGCTCAGTAATGAATCGCACGCGCTTTGAAGCCATTCTAAAATTTTAAAATTACAATGACCATTCGCAGTGTCCACCACAAAGCGACCCGTCATTTGACCATCTACACAAAATTAGGCCAATCCTTGATCACTTTAACAACAATTTTTTTGAGGCCTACACCCCTGAAAAATTCATTTGTGTAGACGAGACACTTGTACATTTTAAAGGAAGACAGTACCTGCCCAGCAAGAGGAATTAAAATGCACAAGCTGTGCGAGAGTACCACAGGGTACACCCACAGATTTAGGGTTTATGAGGGAAAAGATAAACAAATTATCCCCCCAGAATGCCCCCCTGTCCTAGGAGTTACTGGGAAGCTTGTCTGGGATCTGGTACACCCGCTGCTGGATAAGGGTCACCACCTGTATGTGGATAACTTTTGTACCAGCATTCCACTCTTCAAGTCCCTCATTTCCAGGGGTACTGTAGCATGCGGCACTGTATGCAAAAACCAGAGAGGCCTCCCTAGGACCCTGATAACTCAACCACTAAGAAAGGGAGACATCAAGGCTCTCTGTTGCGAGAACATGCTGTTGGTCAAGTATAAGGACAAAAGGGATGTCCTTATTTTGACCACAATTCATAGAGACACCAGCACTGCCACCCCTGTACAAGGTACCACTACCACTGCCCCCAAGCCAGACTGCATCCTGGCTTATAATACGTACATGGGTGGGGTAGAACTTTCAGATCAGGTGCTGAAGCCATACAGTGCTCTACGGAAACAAAGATATGGTACAAAAAGCTGGCTGTGCACATTGTACAGATGGCACTGTATAATTCCTATGTGCTATACGAATGTGCAGGTCATGTTGGATCATTTATTTGCTTTCAAGAGGCAGTGATCAAGGCCCTCTTATTTGGTCATAAAGAAGGACCCAGTACTTCTGATTTCCCCCGTATTGTACCAGGGCAACATTTCCCTGGCGAGGTACCCCAAACTCGAGGACGAGGAAAAGATGCAAAGTATGTTACAAAATGGGCAAAAGAAAGGACACAATTTATCAATGTGACACCTGGCCTCTGCATGAAAGAATGCTTTAGAATCTATCATTCAGCTGCATTACAGTTATAATTTCTTTACCCTTGTTACCACCTTATACTCATCTGCCCTGGTACCTTCCACCACCAAAAACCCATCATCACACTACTTGTTCCCTTCCATGTCCTGCTGTGTGTTCAGGAGAAATTGTTGAACAATTTCTGTGAAGCAATTTCTCCTTTTGCCCCTTGTGGATGCCAAAAAATTGAGGAAAAGGTGAATTTTTGATGGAAAAATATTCATTTTTTCATGTTTCAGCCCACATTTTTGAACTCCTGTGGGGTCCAAGTACTCATTATACACCTTGATAAAATCTCTGAAGGGTGTAGTTTCCAAAATGGGGTCTTTTGGGAGGGGGTTTTTCACTGTAATAGTACTTCAGGGGTCACTGAAAACTATTTTGGTCCAAATTGCCTTCTAAGTCAAACGGCACTTCTTCCCTTCCACGTCCTGCTGTGTGTCCCTACAAAAGTTTTTACCCACATGTGGGTTATTTCCGTGTTCAGGAGAAATCGTTGAACAATTTCTGTGGAGCAATTTCTCTTTTTGCCCCTTGTGGATGCCAAAGAATTGGGGAAAAAGTGAATTTTTGATGGAAAAATATTCATTTTTTCATGTTTCAGCCCAAATTTTTGAACTCCTGTTGGGTCCAAATACTCATTTTACACCTTGATAAAATGTCTGAAGGGTGTAATTTCCAAATAGGGGTCTTTTGGGATGGGTTTTTCACTGTAATAGTACTTCAGGGGTCACTGAAAACTATTTTGGTTCAAATTGCCTTCTAACAGTCAAACGGCGCTTCTTCCCTTCCTCGTCCTGCTGTGTGCCCCTACTGAAGTTTATATCCACATGTGGGGTATTTCCGTGTTCAGGAGAAATTGTTGAACAATTTCTGTGGAGCAATTTCTCCTTTTGCCCCTCGTGGATGCCAAAAAATTGGGGTAAAATTAATTTTTGATGGAAAAATATTCATTTTTTCATGTTTCAGCCCAAATTTTTGAACTCATGTAGGGTCCAAATACTCATTATACATCTTGGTAAAATCTCGGAAGGGTGTAGTTTCCAAAATGGGGTCCTTTGGGTTTTTTTTCACTGTTATGGTACTTTAGGGGCTCTCTAAATGCATCAATGCCACTGAAAACTATTTTGGTCCAAATTGCCTTCAAAAAGCCACAGGGTGCTTCTTCCCTTCCACGTCCTGCTGTGTGTCCCTACAGAAGTTTATATCCGCATGTGGGGTATTTCCGTGTTCAGGAGAAATTGTTGAACAATTTCTGTGGAGCAATTTCTCTTTTTGCCCCTTGTGGATGCCAAAAAGTTGGGGAAAAGGAGAAATTTTGATGGAAAAATATTCATTTTTTCATGTTTCAGCCCAAATTTTTGAACTCCTGTGGGGTCCAAATACTCATTGTTCACCTTGATAAAATGTCTGAAGACTGTAGTTTCCAAATAGGGGTCTTTTGGGAGGGGTTTTTCACTGTAATAGTACTTCAGGGGTCACCGAAAACTATTTTGGTCCAAATTGCCTTCTAACAGTCAAACGGCGCTTCTTCCCTTCCATGTCCTGCTGTGTGTCCCTACAGAAGTTTATATCCACATGTGGGGTATTTCCGTGTTCAGGAGAAATTGTTGAACAATTTCTGTGGAGCAATTTCTCCTTTTGCCCCTTTTGGATGCCAAAAAATTGGGGAAAAAGTGAATTTTTGATGGAAAAATATTCATTTTTTCATGTTTCAGCCCAAATTTTTGAACTCCTGTGGGCTCCAAATACTTATTATACACCTTCATAAAATCTCTGAAGGGTGTATTTCCAAAATGGGGTCCTTTGGGGTTTTTTTCACTGTTATGGTACTTCAGGGGCTCTCTAAATGCATCATTGCCACTGAAAACTATTTTGGTCCAAATTGCCTTCAAAAAGCCTCAGGGTGCTTCTTCCCTTCCATGTCCTGCTGTGTGTCCCTACAGAAGTTTTTATCCACATGTGGGGTATTTCAGTCTTCAGGAGAAATTGTTGAACAATTTTTGTGGAGCATTTTGGTATTTTATCCACTGAGGATGTGTAGATTTTTTGAAAAATACATTCATTTAGCTATAAAAAAATTTAATTTGTAAACTGTACCTGATTTTAACTCATGTGAAACCATTAAAGGGTTAACAACTTTCATAAAAGTTGTTTTACATTCTTTGTGGGGTACAGTTTCTAAAATGGGGTCATTAAAGGGGTTTTTCTCTCATTTAGGCCTCTCATCGTCACATCAAACTTATCTAGTCCTGCAAAACATAGATTTTGTCGATTTTCACAAAAATCTGAAAAATCACTTGTATAGTTATAAGCCTCCTATCTTCCTAAAAAAAGTATAATATCCTTAATAAATCATGCTAACATAAAGAAGACTTTAGGTAAATGTTATTTATTAAGTTATTTGGGGGATATGACAATATTCTTGAAAAATAGAAATTTCCAAAGCTTGAAAATAGCATTTTTTTCCAAATTTTCACCAAATTTCCATTTTTTTCATAACCAAACGCACCCAAATTTTTCAACTAACATAAAGTACAATGTGTTACGAAAAAACAATCTCAAAATCAGCGGGTTATGTTAAAGGAAACCTACCACTTAAAAGTGGTAGGTTTTATACACATATACATGGCACCAGATCAGGGTGAGCTGGTGGCAGAGCATATTTTTGTTAGGGGAACTAAGTGCCTATCGCAGATAGGTGCACCGTGCCCAAGTGCGGTGCGCCGAGTTATAAGTTAATATAACTTATAAATCTGCGATAGGGGCTTTGTTCCCCTAACAAAAATATGCTCCGGCACCAGCTCACCCTGAGCTGGTGCCATGTATATGTGAGTAAAACCTACCACTTTTAAGTGGTCGGTTTCCTTTAAAGCGTTCCAAAGTTATCTAAATATGAATTGATACATGTCAAATTTGAAAAATAGGGCCGTGTCAGGAAGATGAAACGTGGCTTCAGCCACAAGGGGTTAAAATATGTACAAATCCAGACTACTTATATAAAGAAAATGAACTTTCCTAAAATCAGTAAGATGTTACACTGGGGTGTCAGCTGTTAGTTACATCCGACACCCCAGCCTCCACCCAATTCACCACATGGTGAGAAAGATTTTTGTCAAACACTTTCAAAACAGAAAATACCATAACTTTGGAAAGAAAAGGGCAAGCAACACAATATGGGCATCGTTCTGTTTGTTTTTAAAGGGGGAACCTCATATGAATTTAGTAAAATCATTATAACTTTAAAGTAACGCTTTAAATCCAAGGGGTGTGCTAAACAATGTTTGTAAAAATTTGCACTGATCTTTACACAGATATATTGATGTATACTCCCTTCCACAGAAGTAACCCAAATGAAAACTATATATCCACAAACCAAGGTGATGAGATAACAATGGTCACTTTTGTTGGGTGTAATAGGTATTCCATTATATTAGCAGTGCAATAAGGAAACCTTCCAAGGTTCATAGGAATTTGAATAAGAACTCCATAATATAGGTATAAATAATAGGGGAATGTGTGAATGGACATTAACTCACTGTAATTTCTGCTTCCTGTAGTCCGAAGGCAGCACTGAATAGGTCTTCCTCTCTCCTATTGGACAGAAGACAACTATTGATTAGCAATAGTGAATGCCAGGCTGACTCCCTATAAGATCCCCCTTGGCCAATGAGCTCACATGTTTTTTAACAAATTCCCGTTCTGCATCAGATATATCGGACACTGAGCTGATGCCAGCTCAGTTCAAAATCGGAACTGAGCGGCAATGGGATACACGGGGTGCCAGCTGTAACTAACAGCCGACACCCCAGTGTAACATCAGTGGTCATAGTGGACTCCGATCGTGGTTCTTTAACCCGCACTATTTAAACTGCCTTCTAGGGGTCTCTGCCCCACGATCGCCCCCACCTCTGTCTTCGACGGCACAGTGTCAGCTTATAGTGTCAGTATTGCAGAGTATTATCATGAACAAGCAATCAGAATATAAGTAAATAATTTTTGAACCCGCTCAATGAATGCCGTAAAAAAACTTTAAAAACCCACCAAAACGTATGAAAAAAATAAAATGATGCCACTCAAGCCACCAACCAGCTAAAAAAGTTAAAATGTTATGCCACTTGGAAGACGGCGTTGAACAAATGATTTTCCTCTCATTAGGGTTTTATTTGGTATCCCCGTAATCGTATTGACTCATACAATAAAGATAACATGATTATCAGGTTATACGGTGAACACCCAAAAAAAAAAGATAAAGATCCAGTACAGAATTGATGCTTTTCTACTCAGAAAAGCATCAATTCAATACTGAATTTTTTCTTTTTATTTTTTTTTGGTGTTCACCATATAGCCTAATAATCATGCCCTCAAAAAAAGTTCCTAAATTTTCAACAATAGGGGATACCAACCCCAAAATGGTAACACTGGAAGAAGCATCTCAGCCCAAAAAAAAAATGCCATCACATGGCCCTAATAACGTAAAAGCTACAATTTTATAGCCTACAAAAGGGGCCAATGAGGAAACTAAACATCCTTGGGAGCTACAGGTCCCTCCTTCCCTTCTGCGTCTTGCAGTGCGTCCATAAAACAAGTAACTGCCACATGTGGGGGGGGTCTCTGTACTCGGGAGAAATTGCATAACAAATTGTAAGATGGGTTTTTCCTTCTATCTTTTAGAAATGTGTAATTTTAGGGTTAAATAAAAGTATAACCAGCTAAATTTGACCATTCTAAATTTCCCCTCCATTTTGATTTAATTACTATGAAGATCTCAAGGGGATCTCAATCTTCCTAAAAGCTGTTTCTGATAGTTTTAAGGGTGCAGCTTTGAAAATAGGTTGATTAAATTTTAATGCTAAATGTTTAAAATTTCATTCAAAAACAGTATTTATCCCCAAAATTCTGAAAATATGGAAAAGCATGACATCAAAATAAATTAACCAGACATTTCCAAAATTATTAAAATGTAAAGTAGGCATATGGAAAATGTTATTCAGCAACTTAGGTGATAAATCTATCTGCCTCAAAGCACAATGATTTAGAATTTCAAAAATGGCAAATTTTTCTAAAAATGAATTATTTTTTCTTTATTTTGTAAATAGCTCAAAATCAGCCAAAATGTACTACTGAAATTAAGTGCAAGTTGTGGGGAGAAAACAATCTCATAATCGAATAGATAGGTAACAGTGTTCAAAAATTCTACCCATATAAAGTGACGCATGTCAGAATACAATAAATGGGGCTTAGCCAGAGGTCGCATTAACGCCTCACCACGCGTCATAGAGTGTAGTGTAGTGTAGTGTAGTGTATTGTGTAGTGTGTGTGTAGTGTATTGTGTAGTGTGTGTGTAGTGTATTGTGTAGTGTGTGTGAAGTGTATTGTGTAGTGTGTGCTGTGTGAGTGTAGTGTGTGCTGTGTGAGTGTAGTGTAGTGTATTGTGTAGTGTGTGTAGTGTATTGTGTAGTGTGTGTGTAGTGTATTGTGTAGTGTGTGTGTAGTGTATTGTGTAGTGTGTGTGTAGTGTAGAGTGTGCTGTGTGAGTGTAGTGTGTGAGTGTAGTGTATTGTGTAGTGTGTGTGTGTGTAGTGTATTGTGTAGTGTAGTGTGTGCTGTGTGAGTGTAGTGCTGTGTGAGTGTAGTGCTGTGTGAGTGTAGTGCTGTGTAGTGTAGTGTGTAGTGTGTGCTGTGTGGTGTAGTGTGTGCTGTGTGGTGTAGTGTGTGCTGTGTAGTGTAGTGTGCTGTGTAGTGTAGTGTGCTGTGTAGTGTGCTGTGTGAGTGTAGTGTAGTGTGCTGTGTGAGTGTAGTGTAGTGTGTAGTGTAGTGTGTGCTGTGTGAGTGTAGTGTAGTGTGCTGTGTGAGTGTAGTGTAGTGTGTAGTGTAGTGTGTGCTGTGTGAGTGTAGTGTAGTGTGTGCTGTGTGAGTGTAGTGTAGTGTGTGCTGTGTGAGTGTAGTGTAGTGTGTGCTGTGTGAGTGTAGTGTGAGTGTAGTGTAGTGTGCTGTGTGAGTGTAGTGTAGTGTGTGCTGTGTGAGTGTAGTGTGAGTGTAGTGTAGTGTGCTGTGTGAGTGTAGTGTGTGCTGTGTGAGTGTAGTGTAGTGTGTGCTGTGTGGTGTAGTGTGTGCTGTGTAGTGTAGTGTGCTGTGTAGTGTAGTGTGCTGTGTAGTGTAGTGTGCTGTTTGAGTGTAGTGTAGTGTGTGCTGTGTGAGTGTAGTGTAGTGTGTGCTGTGTGAGTGTAGTGTAGTGTGTGCTGTGTGAGTGTAGTGTGTGCTGTGTGAGTGTAGTGTGAGTGTAGTGTAGTGTGCTGTGTGAGTGTAGTGTAGTGTGTAGTGTAGTGTGTGCTGTGTGAGTGTAGTGTAGTGTGTGCTGTGTGAGTGTAGTGTAGTGTGTGCTGTGTGAGTGTAGTGTAGTGTGTGCTGTGTGAGTGTAGTGTAGTGTGTGCTGTGTGAGTGTAGTGTAGTGTGCTGTGTGAGTGTAGTGTGCTGTGTGAGTGTAGTGTAGTGTGCTGTGTGAGTGTAGTGTAGTGTGTGCTGTGTGAGTGTAGTGTAGTGTGTAGTGTAGTGTGTGCTGTGTGAGTGTAGTGTAGTGTGTAGTGTAGTGTGTGCTGTGTGAGTGTATGTGTAGTGTGTAGTGTAGTGTGTAGTGTTAGTGCAACCTCTGGGCTTAGCCTTAAGCTACAAGATGGCTGCGTCCTAAAGGGGTTAAGCAGCAAAAAATTTATTCTTAGGGAGTTTAGGTTTGATGCCTTTGGACTGTGAGTATATGTCCATATTCTGGTCATCCTCAGGCAGCAATGAATGGGACTTTAAAAGCAAAACAAGAAAATAAGGTTGGAATTATGAAGATCTGGTAGAATGCGCCTTGACATTGAGAGGAGATAAAAGACCTTCTAACCAGCAGCACATAGAAATCCATCTGGCTAAAGTTTGATTCCCCCCTTTTTCCCCCTTGTTGGTGCCTTTATACTCTAACAGGGCCTCTGATTGTCTAAAATTTTAAATCTTTGACAAATAACAGACAATTGTTCTCTTAACATCCAGAGCTTGCAGGTTTACCAGACTTCCTTCATTTGGAGTAGACAGGGAGAACATATTTTGGTTTGGGCAGGAATCCTGGCATAGTGCACAGAATTATACAGTTCTCCAAGATCTGCATGTAGGGATCTTTACAGGAGAAGGCCTGAATTTCACACCTGAGTGAAGTTGGCCCCCCTACCTTGTTCAAATCAAACAAAATCGGTGTCAAACGTTTGTGCTATGTTTGTGCTGGTTTGTGCAGCAGAAATTTTTGTTTGTGCCGCTATCGTTTTTGAGATATTAATGAATGTTTCCAGAGGTCATCAGAGGTCAACCAGCCCCCCCACATTGCCCAAATCAACCAAAACTGGTGCCGAACAATTCTGCTACGTTTGTGCTGGTTTGTGCTGCGCACATTTTTGTTTGTGCTGCTTTTGTTTTGAATATATGAACAAAAAATGAAAGTTCAAAAGTTCAAGCAGCCCCCCCACACATTAACCGAATCAAACAAAACTGGTGCCAAAGTTAGTGCTACGTTTGTGCTACGTTTGTGCAGCAAAAATTTTCGTTTGTGCCGCTATAATTTTTAAGGTATGTTCAGGTGTTCGAGGTGTTTAGGATGAACTGGTAAAAAACAAAGCTAGTGACACTTCCCTGGTTTGATCACCAGGGGGAGCTAGCAAACACATTGTACTTTGGAAGAAATGAACTCTAATGACCTCTGCAAAAAAGTATGAATATATTAAAAATGATAGCGGCACAAATGAAAATTTTTGCTGCACAAACCAGCACAAACATAGCACTAATGTTTGACACCAGTTTTGTTTGATTTGGTTAATGTGGGGGGGCTGGTTGAACTTTTGAACTTTAATTTTTGTTCATATATTCAAAACAAAAGCAGCACAAACAAAAATTTGAGCAGCACAAACCAGCACAAACGTAGCAGAATTGTTCGGTCCCAGTTTTGTTTCATTTGGGCAATGTGTGGGGGCTGGTTGACCTCTGATGACCTCTGGAAACTTTCATTAAAATCTTGAAAACGATAGCGGCACAAAAACGAAAATTTCTGCTGCACAAACCAGCACAAACGTAGCACAAACGTTTGACACCAATTTTGCTTGATTTCAACAAGGTGGGGGGGCCAACTTCACTCAGGTGAATTTCACTTACTCTTCTTGCTGAACAGATGGCAATAAGACAAACTGCTTTCCAAGACAGAAGGTATAGTGGAATGTCCTGAATAGGTGAAGAAGGAGTTAGGGACAGTCATTTTAAGACAACAGACAAATCTCATAATGGCATAATTGGGACTTCACAGGAGGCTTTAGGCGTTCTGAAGACTGATTAGGTTTCTATCACCTCTTCTGAAAAACCAGATCTGCTCAGTTCCACCAGCTTCCAAGCTGCTAGATCAGGGTTCCCCAAACTACGGCCCGCGGGCCACATGCGGCCCGCGGACCGTTTCGATCCGGCCCCCGACACTTGGCGCGCCAGCGCCGGGCCCTCGCGGCCTGCAACAGTCGGGCAGGAGCCTCTGTCCGTCCGGACAGGAAGCTCCTGCCCGTCACTGTATAGTGCTTGGTGCGGCCGCAAACGGCCGCTCGAGCACTATTACTGGAGCGATCCACATCGCTCCATGAACTAGGCTGCGCGGCCGCGCGATGATGTCATCACGCGGCCGTGCACCCCTTCCTGCCCGGACGCGGCAAGAAGATAGAAGACTTAGGTGAGTACAGGGTTTTTATTTTTTTATTAAAAAGGGCAGTAAAAAGATTGTGGCGACTGGGGGCCAATAGTTAGTTATGAGGGGCAGAATAGGAAATAATTAATTATAAGGGTCAGCTTAGGAAATAATTAAATATGAGGGGCAGAATAGGAAATAATTATAAGGGGCAGATTAGTAAATAATTAATTATGAGGGAGAACATAGGAAATAATTAATTATGAGGGACAGCTTAGTAAATAATTAATTATGAGGGGCAGCTTAGTAAATAATTAATTATGAGGGGCAGCATAGGAAATAATTAATTATAAGGGGCAGTATAGGAAATAATTAATTATGAGGGGCAGAATAGTAAATAATTAATTATGAGGGGCAGCATAGGAAATAATTAATATTTAGGG
Organism: Engystomops pustulosus; assembly: GCF_040894005.1. Lineage (NCBI taxonomy): Eukaryota > Metazoa > Chordata > Amphibia > Anura > Leptodactylidae > Engystomops > Engystomops pustulosus. The sequence goes on along the minus strand of NC_092415.1, from coordinate 125,299,855 downwards.
GTAGAATAGGGAATAATTAATTATGAGGGGCAGCATAGGAAATAATTAATGGTGCGGGTATAGGAAATAATTAATTATAAGGGGCAGCTTAGTAAATGATTAATTATGAGGGGTAGAATAGGAAATAATTAATTATAAGGGGCAGCATAGGAAATAATTAATTATGAGGGGCAGCTTAGTAAATAATTAATTATGAGGGGCAGCATAGGAAATAATTAATATTTAGGGGTAGAATAGGAAATAATTAATTATGAGGGGTAGAATAGGAAATAACTAATTGTGCGGGGCAGCATAATAAATAATTAATGGTGGGGGCAGCATAGGAAATAATTAATGGTGCGGGTATAGGAAATAATTAATTATGAGGGGCAGTATAGGAATAATTAATTATGAGGGGCAGCATAGGAAATAATTAATAGTGCGGGTATAGAAAATAATTAATTTTGAGGGGCATTTTAGTAATTAATGGGGGGGGAGGCATATTCAATAATTAATGGAGAGAGGTCCCAGTATATTAATTAATTGTGCCAATATATAAAATAGTTCACAAGGGGGTGCAGTACCGGTATATTAAATAATTAATTGAGGGGGGTGCCAGTTTATTATGGATGCGGTCACATGTACCGCTATTTATTTTTAAACTTTAGTCCGGCTCTCCAACGGTCTGAGGGGGACAGTGAACGGCCCCCTACGTAAAAAGTTTGGGGACCCCTGTGCTAGATGAAGGACGACAGGTGAAGACGGTTATTCTGCAGAAGGAGGTTCCTCTGGTATTTTCCAGAACTACTTGAGAGGGCTAGAAGTAGAGAAAACCATGATTATTGGAGATGATTGCAATGACTACCGTTTTCTCTCTTCTCATTATTTGCAGAATCCTGAAAATGAGAGGAAATGGGGGAAAAATATTGGAACTGATCATCCTAACTGAATCCAGAATCCACTTATGAATGGATTCTCCCAGCTGTTCAGAGAGCAAAATACTGAAAGTTGGGAATTTGTCCTTGTTGCCATCAAGTCCATTTGAGGACATCCCATCATTTGGACTATAAGTTTGAACATCTTCTTGTTGTCTAGAATGTAACCCTGCCTGTTTCGACAGAATCAGTAGTCTGAAATATGAACCAAATACTATCTGAGATCATTACATAGTTACTGTTGACTTAAGGAGAGGACGAGATGGGGATGCCCTTACTATTCCCTTCAGAGTGAATTCATACTGGTTAATTATATTGGATGATGATGGAAGAGATTACTTTGTTTTGGAATGAGAATAAAGCACACTATGAGTTGAGACTTGTGTGGGACTCGCTAGAAGCATTTATATGTGGTCACTTATACAATAAGATCCAAAGGTGTAAGAAACAGACGTAAAAGGAAGAGCTTAAAAATAATATAAATAAGTGTAGGTCAAATTTCAATAAAGACATTAGTGAAAATTCCTTTGAATAGTTAAATAAAGCAAAAAAGTATAATATTAGATCAATACATAGCTTATTTTTCAGGATGTAATAGATTTAATGCGGGTGGTAAACCTGGGAAAACCCTTGCAAAAATTATAAAAAGTCAAGATCCAAATATAGGTATAAACTCAATAAGAACATGGGGGTAGGTGTTACTCCCAATCTTTCTAGAGGTATTGAAAATATCCCTTCAAGAAGAAATTCTCCCCAGTTCTAAGAGAGAAGCAATCATCACTCTCATAGTATCATATCATAGTATCATTGTATGTAAGGCTGGAAAAAGACACAAGTCCATCAAGTCCAACCCTTAAGAATTAAATAAATGTTTTATCCCCATAACCCGTGATATTTTATATCTCCAGAAAGTCATCTAGGCCTCTCTTGAACACCTACGTAGAATCCGCCATAACAACCTCCTGCGGCAGAGAGTTCCATAGTCTCACTTCTCTTACAGTAAAGAACTCCAAAAAGAAAGGGGAATAGACGTAGCACATCCAATAAAAAATGACTTTTATTCTTCTTACATTAAAAGAATTGTGCGGTGTGAATGTAGGTGAGCCACCTACGCGTTTCGGCTTATTCCTAAGCCTTACTCATGGTGAAAGTTAAAAACAAATGGTTACACATCATTTAATTCACCTACAAACACCTGATGACCTCGTGGCGTCATATCCGGTTAAATCGGAGAAAACGCTACATGCAATGTTGAGTCTGTATGTATATTAAAAGGACTTTTTTCGTAACGAAAAATTTATACATATCGCAGATATAAGGAATAGTTATTGTTAGACAAGACATTGTTTAACTAAATCCTATTCTGAAGTTAGTCTTTGCATGTATGGCAAGATCTAGGCATGTAAAGAGGGGAAAAAGAAAACTTTTGCGCTAGTAACGTTCTGGTTTTAGAGGGAAGCGTACATGATGGAAAAAGAGGAATGAATAATAACATTAATATATATATGAAAGATCATTTTTTGGAATTCATTCCTCCAGGAAACCTTGTACCTAAAGCCAATATCCAATACACTTCCCGTTTAAAGAGCGTTTTTCTCCAGTCACCACCACGGACTGGACGAAAAACTCGTTCTACCCCAAAAAAACGGAGTGTAGATATGCTTCTGTTGTGACACTCAATAAAATGTCTTGCTGCTCCAGATGCATTCACGTCTCCATTTTTAATATTTAGAACATGTTGGCTTATTCTGGATTTTAATTTTTGCACTGTACATCCTACATAGGTGCTAACACATTCTGTACAACATATTTTGTACACTACGTGGTGAGAATCACAATTTATGAATGCATTGATTTTTTGCATTTTATGTGGGTTCACTTTGAATTCCAGTGTTCTGTTTAAAGCTAACGGGCATACGTTGCAGCGGGACCCTCCACATTTAAAAAATTCTTTTAAAGGGGTATTCCGGGAATATGAACGTCTGACACAAAAACCCATGATGATATAAATAAATGAATATAACAAAACTAAATGTCATTTGTCACAAAATGGAGCTTAAATAGTTTGATTTTATGATTTACAAAATTTATGGCCTCTCTAAAGTAGGTGGAGTTATCACCAAGATGGCCGCCACTGAAAAATACAAGTTCCATGATCCTTTAGTTCTCAGTAACTCCTCCTACCTTTTATGCTCTGCTCCCAGTGATGATGTAAAAGGTTTTCTTGCTCAGTCACCATAGTGATGATGTGTAACTGCCATTACCACAGCACTAGTCACACTGGGTGCACTGCAACCAACCGATTACAGCCAAACATAGTGGTGATCATATGACCTGCCCAGGCAGGTGCAGGACATGTGATGTGGACATGTGACCAGCGGCCATCTTCTGTTCTGCGACGGACCGTGCGGAGGAAATTAACGGACTGATTAAAGGGCCAGTAGCATTTTAATTCTTCATTACAGTCTATGTCACCAGCATTTTTCTGCTAAGGGGAGCAAAATTTTAAATAACAACTAATTACACATTAGCTTATTATTTTGAGTACCCATTTGCATATGAATTATGTTTATTCCTGGAATACCCCTTTAATGATAGTCATGTGGCTTCTTCTAGTTTGGTGTTGATCATACTTGGAGATAAAATATTGGCTAGTGTTTGACCCCTTTTGGCAACGCATCTGTGTCCTTTTTTCAGAATTTCATTTAATATAGTATCTTGATTTAACATTGGAATATATTTTTGTACAATCTTTTTAATGGAGTTGAATTGTGGACTATATGCGGTACTAAAAGTGGGGATGCCATATGTGTCCTTTGCATCTCAGGGTTTTACCATAACTGGGCTGTCAGAGAGTAGTTCATTTCTTTTGACTCTATTTACTTTATCACATGAAGTAGATAATATTTTCTTGGAGTATCCTCTTCTGATTAATTTATTTTCTATATTAGTGGCGTTGTTTTGAAAAATCTGATTGTCATAGCATATTCTTTTTGCACGGAGGAATTCTCCATATGGAATGGCACAAATAGTATGTGTGGGGTGACAGCTAGTGGCTCTAGTATAGAGTTACCTGCAAGAGGTTTTGTAAACATAGATGTGTTGACTGTTTTGGATGTCACTGATGTTGTGAGTGAGATGTCTAGGGACGGATTCTCGTTGGTGAATTTCAAATTGACGTTATTGTTGTTTATGTAATTGATGAAGTTGGAAAATGTATTTGTTTCTCCTTGCCACACCAAAATGATGTCATCCACATAGCGGCCGTAATAAATTATATTGTACAAAAATGGATTTGTTGCTGAAAAAGTATTGTTCTTCCCACCAGGCGACGAATAATATCGCTAGAGAGGGTGAGAATTTAGACCCCATTGGGGCTCCACAAATTGCGGCTGCAAAAAAAATTCTTTGTTGAACATAAAAAAGTTATGTTTTAAGAGAAATTCAATGGCCAGTAGGATGAAAATTTGGAGATCTGGCAAGGTGGTATTTTATGGCTTCAATGGCTATATGGTGTAGGATACATGAATATAGATTTACTACATCGCAAGTGGCAAATTTAAATGTGTCCTTCCAGACAAAGTCGTGAAATATTTTCAACACATCTGACCCATCTTTTAAAAAACATGGTGTACGCAAGACCAGAGGTTGCAGGTGAGCATCAACCCAGGCACTGAGCCTCTCATTGAGAGACCCAATGCCTGAGATGATGGGGCGAAGGGGAGGGGAATGTATCTTTGTGGGTTTTAGGAAACCCATGAAATATGGGTATACATGGGTTATCAATAGTTAACCGGTTCGCCATCTTACCTGGGATCGCCTCTCCCTGTGACGTCATCGGGGGTGGCGATCCGTCTCCATGGTAGCCTCGGGTCTTCCGAAGACCCGAGGCTATTTCGTTTTAACCCCTTCATTACAATGTGCTGATAGCACATTGTAATGAATGAGGAAGAAAATCCCCATATACTGCCATACTGTAGTATGGCAGTATATGGTAGGATCGATCTGACAACCTAGGGTTAAAGTACCCTAGGGAGTCTGAAAAATAATATAAATAAAAATAAAAAAAAGTTTAAAAAAAAAAAATTATAATAAAAAAACATAAAATTTAAAATCACCCCCCTTTCCCTAGAACTGACATAAATGTAAATAAACAGTAAAAATCATAAACACATCGACGCGTCCGAAAATGCCTGATCTATCAAAATATGATAACGGTTTTTCAATGCGTCTAACCCCGTAACGGAAAATAGCGCCCAAAGTCGAAAATGGCACTTTTTTGCCATTTTGAAAAATCTAAAAAAATCTTTAAAAAGTGATCAAAAGGTCGTACAGTCCTAAAAATGATATCATTGAAAATATTATCAAATTTCGCAAAAAATTACACCACCCACAGCTCCGTACACCAAAGTATAAAAAAGTTATTAGCACCAGAAGTTGGCAAAATCAAAAAAATAATTTTTGTACAGGAGGTTTTAATTTTTGTAAATGTATGAAAACATTATTAAACCTATACAAATTTGGTATCCCCTTAATCGTACCGACCCAAAGAATAAAGTAGACATGTCATTTGGGGTGCTCAGTGAAAGACGTAATATCCAACCCCACAAAAAAATGGTGCAAATGCGTTTTTTCACCATTTTCATTGCATTTGGAATTTTTTCCCACTTCCGAGTACATGGCATGGAATATTTAATACCATCATTATGAAGTGCAATTTGTTACGCAGAAAACAAGCAGTCACACAGCTCTTTACGTGTAAAAATTAAAAAAGTTATAGATTTTTGAAGGTGGGGAGTGAAAAATGGACATGAAAAAACAGGAAAGGGCCCGGTTAACCGGTTAAATAATTGGCTGTTTTTTGATCCAAAACCCCCAAGGCAATCCCCTCTGCAATAGTTTGTTTTAAAGTTTCCTTGATGGAGTCGGTGGGATTCTTGGGTAGTCTCAAATATGTTTTTTTGTCGTTTAAAATCTGATGTGCTAATTGAACATATAGGGTTGTATCTAAAACTACCACTGATCCTCCTTTATCTGATCTGCGCACTACTATATTTTTATTCTTTTTAAGGGTATCTAATGCTTTAAATTGTTTGGGTGTTAAATTTGCTTTGTGTTGCATTTGTTGACTAGAGATGCTGTTATTTAACTCATGAAGCTCTTTTACTATTAACCCTTGAAATTGATCCAAGATTTTAGACCTAGAATTGATGGGATAAAATGTTGAATTAGGCATGGCAAAATTGATATCGTCTAATTCATTTAGGTCCTGTAAAGCCATAAGTGCATTTTGCTCTGAAAAGGTAAGTCCTTTAAATTCATTATTATGAATAGATGTCCTACGTGGAGTTTCTGTATCGGCATCGTGGTCAGATGAAAAAAAATGTCTTTTAACCGTGATCGATCTGACAAACCGGTTGACGTCCAGTAGTGTCTGAAACAAATCAAAATTTGTAGAAGGTACAAAATTTAACCCTTTAGATAAAATGAAGTGTTGGTCTTTAGATAATATAATTGGTGATAGGACAATGACATTGTCTGGGTTTTGTTCTGCATCTTGCGTCGTTATTTCTTGTTCTTCCTGATTCTTATCTTTTTTCTATGGAGTCCTCTTCTTTTGTGTTTGCTCTGTTTTTGGAATACTTTGAGGAGTATATTTTTCATATACCTTTTTTTGCCATTTCGTGCATTGCTAGCAGTATTTTGTTCAGTGTCATCGTATGTATCGGAAGTATCACATTCTGATGAGGTGAAATTAACTTTTCTTTCATTTTCCAAACCTCTAGAATTATTTCTATTTTTTAGTATTGACTTGGTATATTTTTGTGGTCTGAAAAGGTGGTTTTTCCAATCATATATGCGATTTCTTGCAAAATCCTCTACATCTCTTTCGTATTTATTACACTTTGTAGCCATAATGTCATTTTCCATCGACTCACTTTTTGTATTTTTATTTTCATTTGAGTGAACTCCGTAATCTTAGAAAATGTGGACATTGTGGTCTCTAATTCCTCTATTTCTTTTCTGATGGTTCCTAATTTTGCTTCTTCATAGGATACGATCAGAGACATGAGATCAATAGAGCATTTTGAGAGTATGCTGTTCCATTTGTCTTGGAATTCGTTATTGAATACTGTAGTTGGAGTTTTGTACATTCTAAGGCCTCGAGGGATTAAGTTTTTTTCAAGATATGTTTTTAGCGTGTTGTGGTCCCACCACACTCTTAATTTTTATTTGGATATTTTTTCCCAATTTCTGAGTGCATCTTTCCAATTGTCAGTATTCGTGGAATTGCAATGTGAACTCTGTCCAAAAACTGCTGCAAGTTTTTGCAGCCTCTGATTGGAAACATCAGAAAATGAAAGAAAAGTTAATTTCACCTCATCAGAATGTGATACTTCCGATACATACGATGACACTGAACAAAATACTGCTAGCAATGCACGCAATGGCAAAAAAAGGTATACGAAAAATAAACCTCCTCAAAGTATTCCAAAAAACGGAGCAAACGCAAAAGAAGAGGACTCCATAGAAAAAAGATACACAACCAGGAAAAACAAGAAATAACGATACAAGATGCAGAACAAAAAACAGACAATGTCATTGTCCTATCACCAATTATATTATCTAAAGACCAACACTTCATTTTATCTAAAGGGTTAAATTTTGTACCTTCTACAAATTTTGATTTGTTTCAGACACTACTGGACGTCAATCGGTTTGTCAGATCGATCACGGTTAAAAGACATTTTTTTTCATCTGAACACGACGCCGATACAGAAACTCCACGTAGGACATCTATTCATAATAATGAATTTAAAGGACTTACATTTTCAGAGCAAAATGCACTTATGGCTTTACAGGACCTAAATGAATTGGACGATATCAATTTTGCCATGCCTAATTCAACATTTTATCCCATCAATTCCAGGTCTAAAATCTTGGATCAATTTCAAGGGTTAATAGTAAAAGAGCTTCATGAGTTAAATAACAGCATCTCTAGTCAACAAATGCAACACAAAGCAAATTTAACCCCCAAACAATTTAAAGCATTAGATACCCTTAAAAAGAATAAAAATATAGTAGTGCGCAGATCAGATAAAGGAGGATCAGTGGTAGTTTTAGATACAGCCCTATGGGGGTCATTTACTAAGGGCCCGATTCGCGTTTTCCCGACGTGTTACCCGAATATTTCCGATTTGCGCCGATTGTACCTGAATTGCCCCGGGATTTTGGCGCACGCGATCGGATTGTGGCGCATCGGCGCCGGCATGCGCGCGACGGAAATCGGGGGGCGTGGCCGAACGAAAACCCGACGTATTCGGAAAAACCGCCGCATTTAAGAACCGAAAATGTGTCGCTCGGGACCCGCTTACCTTCACTCAGACGGCCTCGGTGAATTCCGGCGCGTTAAAATGCTTTTCAGCGCAGCAGCGCCACCTGGTGGACGGCGGAGGAACTGCCTTATTAAATCCCGGCCGGACCCGAATCCAGTGCAGAGAACCCGCCGCTGGATCGCGACTGGACCGGGTAAGTAAATGTGCCCCTATATGTTCAATTAGCACATCAGATTTTAAACGACAAAAAAACATATTTGAGACTACCCAAGAATCCCACCGACTCCATCAAGGAAACTTTAAAACAAACTATTGCAGAGGGGATTGCCTTGGAGGTTTTGGATCAAAAAACAGCCAATTATTTAACTATTGATAACCCATGTATACCCATATTTCATGGGTTTCCTAAAACCCACAAAGATACATTCCCCCCTCCCCTTCGCCCCATCATCTCAGGCATATTTTTTCAGCAACAAATCCATTTTTTTACAATATAATTTATTACGGCCGCTATGTGGATGACATCATTTTGGTGTGGCAAGGAGAAACAAATACATTTTCCAACTTCATCAATTACATAAACAGCAATAACATCAATTTGAAATTCACCAACGAGAATCCGTCCCTCAATACACACTTCCTAGACATCTCACTCACAGCATCAGTGACATCCAAAACAGTCAACACATCTATGTTTACAAAACCTCTTGCAGGTAACTCTATACTAGAGCCACTAGCTGTCACCCCACATATACTATTCATGCCATTCCATATGGAGAATTCCTCCGTGCAAAAAGAATATACTCTGACAATCAGATTTTTCAAAACAATGCCACTAATATAGAAAGTAAATTAATCAGAAGGGGATACTCCAAGAAAATATTATCTACTTCATGTGATAAAGTAAATAGAGTCAAAAGAAATGAACTACTCTCTGACAGCCCAGTTAAGGTAAAACCCCGAGATGTAAAGGACACATATGGCATCCCCACTTTTAGTACCGCATATAGTCCACAATTCAACTCCATTAAAAAAATTGTACAAAAATATATTCCAATGTTAAATCAAGATACTATATTAAATGAAATTCTGAAAAAAGGACACAGATGCGTTGCCAAAAGGGGTCAAACACTAGCCAATATTTTATCTCCAAGTATGATCAACACCAAACTAGAAGAAGCCACATGGCTATCATTAAAAGGATTTTTTAAATGTGGAGGGTCCCGCTGCAACGTATGCCCGTTAGCTTTAAACAGAACACTGGAATTCAAAGTGAACCCACATAAAATGCAAAAAAAATCAATGCATTCATAAATTGTGATTCTCACCACGTAGTGTACCAAATATGTTGTACAGAATGTGTTAGCACCTATGTAGGATGTACAGTGCAAAAATTAAAATCCAGAATAAGCCAACATGTTCTCAATAATAAAAATGGAGACGTGAATGCATCTGGAGCAGCAAGACATTTTATTGAGTGTCACAACAGAAGCATATCTACACTCCGTTTTTTTGGGGTAGAACGAGTTTTTCGTCCAGTCCGTGGTGGTGACTGGAGAAAAACGCTCTTTAAACGCGAAGTGTATTGGATATTGGCTTTAGGTACAAGGTTTCCTGGAGGAATGAATTCCAAAAAATGATCTTTCATATATATAAATAAATGTTATTATTCATTCCTCTTTTTCCATCATGTACGCTTCCCTCCAAAACCAGAACGTTACTAGCGCAAAAGTTTTCTTCTTCCCCTCTTTACATGCCTAGATCTTGCCATACATGCAAACAGTAACTTCAGAATAGGATTTAGTTAACCCCTTAACGCTCTGCGCCGTAGCTCTACGGCGCAGAGGTATAAGGGATGTATGAAGAGGGCTCACGGGCTGAGTCCTCTTCATACAGAGGTGGGGGTTTTTGCATTTTGCACAAAACCCCCACCGCTAATAACCGCGGTCGGTGCTTGCACCGATCGCGGCTATTAACCCTCTAAACGCCGCCCGCAAAGTCGTGGGCGGCGTTTAAAAGACGGCGGCGCGCGGGCGCCGCCATCTTTTTTTCGATCGCCACGCCCCCGAACGTCATCGGGGGGCGGCGATCGGTTACCATGGTAGCCTCGGGTCTTCTCTTGACACGAGGCTACATGGTTTATGCAGGTTCGTTACAATGAGCCAGTGGCTCATTGTAATGTAAGACCTGCAAAAACGCCATATATTGCAATACTGTAGTATTGCAATATATGGTAGGAGCGATCTGATCATCTAGGGTTATTGTACCCTAGATGGTCTAAAAAATAGTGAAAAAAAAAAGAAAAAAAAAAGTTTAAAAAATAAAAAAAATTAATAAAATATTAAAAGTTCAAATCACCCCCCTTTCCCTAGAACGGATATAAAACATAACAAACAGTAAAAATCACAGACATATTAGGTATCGCCGCGTCCCAAAATGCCCGATCTATCAAAATATAAAAACGGTTACGGACGGCGGTGACCTCCGAGGCGGGAAATGGCGCCCAAATGTCCGAAATGCGACTTTTACACCTTTTTACATAACATAAAAAATGAAATAAAAAATGATCAAAATGTTGCACAGACCTCAAAATGGTAGTAATGAAAACGTCGCCTCATTTCGCAAAAAATGACCCCTCACACATTTCCGTGCGCCAAAGTATGAAAAAGTTATTAGCGTCAGAAGATGGCAAAAAAAATTTTTTCTTTTTTGTACACATTCGTTTAATTTTTGAAAATGTATTAAAACACAATAAAACCTATATAAATTTGGTATCACCGCGATCGCACCGAACCAAAGAATAAAGTAGGCGTGTTATTTGGAGCGAAGAGTGAAAGTCGTAAAAACTGAGCCCACAAGAACGTGACGCACGTGCGGTTTTTTTTCAATTTTTCCACATTTGGAATTTTTTTTCAGCTTCGCAGTACACGGCATGTTAAAATAAATAACATTACGGGAAAGTAAAATTTGTTACGCACAAAATAAGCCCTCACACAGGTCTGTACACGTAAAAATGAAAAAGTTATACCTATCGTAGATTCCTTATATCTACGATAGGTATACATTTTTCGTTACGAAAAAAGTCCTTTTAATATACATACAGACTCACCATTGCATGTAGCGCTTTCTCCAATTTAACCGGATATGACGCCACAAAGTCATCAGGTGTTTGTAGGTGATTTAAATGATGTGTAACCATTTGTTTTCAACTTTCACCATGAGAAAGGCTTAGGAATAAGCCGAAACGCGTAGGTGGCTCACCTATATTCACACCGCACAATTCTTTTAATGTAAGAAGAATAAAAGTCATTTTTTATTGGATGTACCACGTCTATTCCCCTTTCTTCTTGGATGTGTTTGGAAATAAAAGCCAGCAAGACGCCAAGCACTCCGAAACAAGCCTCCACTACCTCTAGACTGCCTCAAGCAAATATGGGTATGTGAGACAACTTTCTTTTTGTTTTTTCTCTACAGTAAAGAACCTTTGTCTATGTTGATGGTAAAATCGCCTCTCCTCTAGGCGTAGAGGATGCCACCTTGTCCTGGTCACAGGCCTAGGTATAAAAAGATCTTTGGATAGATCCTTGTACTGTCCGTTCAGGTATTTGTACGTTGTAATGAGGTCTCCCCTCAGTTGTCTTTTTTCTAAACTGAATAATCCCAAATTTTGTAATCTGTCATTGTATTCTAGTCCCCCATTCCTCTAATAATCTTGGTTGCTCTCCTCTGCATCCGTTCCAGCTCTTCTATATCCTGTTTATACACTGGTGCCCAAAACTGTACACAATATTCCATGTGTGGTCTGACCAGGGCAAAACAATGTCTTTATCATGAGAATCTTTTCCTCTCTTGGTACATTACATAATATTATTTGCTTTAGCGGTAGCCGCCTGGCTCTGGTCACTAAAATTAATTTTACCATCCACCAATACCCCCAAGTCCTTTTCAGCTCCAGTTTTACCAAGTTATTGACTGTTTAGAACATAATTATACTTTTTGTTTCCATGGCCCAAGTGCATAACTTTACATTTATCTACATTAAACCTCATCAACAATTTCTCTGCCCACTCCTCAAGCTTCCACAAATACCTCTGTAATGCTAAACTATCGACCTCAGTATTTATTACTTTACACAGCTTGGTATCATCTGAAAATATTGAAACTTGACTGTGTAAACCCACTACAAGGTCATTAATAAAAATATAAAAAAGAAGTGGCCCCAATGTGAGAATGTGCCATTAATGACGCCCCTCTGTTTTCTATCAGATATACAACATCCACAGCGTCCCCCAGATCCAGTCTTGAACTTACCTCCTCGTAGAAACCAATCAGATTAGTCTGACAGGACCGATCTCTCATAAACCCATGCTGACACTGGGTTATAAGGTTGTGCACAGTGAGATATTCCAGGATAGCATCTCTAACAAACCTCTCAAATATTTTCCCCACCACAGAAGTTAGACTCACAGGTGTGTAGTTTCCAGGATCGCTTTTTGATCATTTTTTGTATATTGGTGCCACATTTGCTAGTCCTGTGGAACATAACCAGTCCTCAGTGAATCTTCAAATATTAAAAATAATGTCTATCACGGTACATAGTTCATGCAGAACCTGGGGGTGTATGCCATCTGGCCCCGGTGATTTACCTATCTTAGTGGTTGCGAGGCGGCGCCGTACCTCTTCCTGGGTTAAACTGTTGACATTCCAAAGAGAATTTACCGTATTTTCCTGATGATAAGGCGCACCGGACTATAAGGTGCATTATGAAAAAAAGGCCGGGTACCATGAATAATTCCATATATAAGGCGCCCGAGACTATAAGGCGCAGGGTTAGGATAAGGTCCGGGGCGTGGTTTGAAAGCCGAGCGGAGAGGTCGCAACCAGCGACTCTCCACAGACCCGGCAACCCGGAAGGGGTGAGCCGTCACGCAGGGAGATGGGGAAGGGGGTCCGTTCAGGTGGAGGAGGGCAGCGGACCATACTTACATAGGTCCCTGCTACCGGAGACAGCAGATCTCCAGCAGGAACTGCAGACCACGCAGAAGTTGGTTCGCGCTATGGCGCCAGTTGTTCGTGCCGCATGGTCTGCAGTTCCCGCTGGAGATCTGCTGTCTCCGGTAGCGGGGACCTATGTAAGTAGGGTCCGCTGCCCTCCTCCAGTCACTGCCCTCCTCCATACATAAGGCGCACCGGACTATAAGGCGCACTTTGGATTTCTAAGGAAATTTCTCCGGAAAATATGGTACATTCTTCCTCATTGTGTCTTCCACCAGGGGATTTTCCTGGGTAAAGACAGTTGAGAAGGCGACATTCAGTAGATTGGCCCTTTCCTCATCTCCTTCCACCATGACCCCCATGTTATTTCTAAGGGGACCCACATTCTCTGTTTTTAGTTTCTTATCATTTATATACTTGAAAAATAATTTGGGATTATTTTTGCTCTCCCTGGCAATATTTCTCTCAGTCTCTATTTTTGCGGCCTTTATCTGCTTTTTACAGGATTTATTTTTCTCTCCATAATCCTGTAATGCCTCATCGCCACCTACACGTTTTAGCACCTTAAACGCCTTATCTTTCTCGCTTATTGCTTTCCTTACAAGACTAGTTAGCCTCATTGCTTTTTCTTGTTCCTCTTATGCTTTTTCCCATAAGGTATGTGTTTCTCACAGGACTTTTTCAGAATATATGAGAAAAAGTCCCATTATTTTTTTTTTTTTGGGGGGGGGGGTGTTTTTGTCTTTGAGAACATTATCCCAGTCTATGCCTTTAAGGTCTTCCCTTAGTTGCTAAAATTTGCCCTCCTGAAGTTTAGAGTGTTGGTTGCCTCTTCCCTAACGCTCTTAGTAAAGTGTAATACAAAATCAATGATATTATGATCACTATTACCCAGATTCCACCCAACCTGTAGTTTTGATACCCTATCAGGTCTATTGGTAGGGATAAGGTCCAGCAGAGCCCCCCCAGAGGTCGCATTAACGCCTCACCACGTGTGGAGTGTGTGCCAGCGTATGATAGCCCCGCCGCTGCAAATTCGCAGCCCGATTCATGATGAGGCTTCTGCCTCTTCATGTATCGGGCTGCCAGCAGCGCAGCGTTTTTCCTACGCCAGCGTTTTCTCCTACGTAGAAGAAAACGCGGCCGGCGACTTTTCACGTATGAAAAGTCGCCGGCAGCAGCGAGTGCGCAGGCGCGGGGACAGTAACGCCCCGCGACGGCCCACTCCAGTCCGACCGCGCCCCCCGCTCGGCCGGCCGCGCCCCTCCTTCACGCCCCACTGGCGTGAAGGTGGCGGATAGTGAAAAATAATCGCAAAAGCTAGCAATAAGCTAGCATTTGCGATTATTTCAGGGCCTCTGCGCCACTGGCGGTGCGCAGAGGTCCTGATAAATATGCCCCTATATGGTTTTCCCTATCCCTATTCATTTTGTTCTTATTCCCCAATCTCATTCCAGCCCCCCTTCCTCCCCCGTGGACTGTGACTCTTCCCACTGTCTATTTGCCCTGCATAAGTATAGTTTCCCTCCCCCCAGGTCTCTAGTTTAAACACTCCTCCAACCTTCTAGCCATTTTTTCCCCCAAAACAGCTGCACCCTCCCCATTGTGGTGCAGCCCATCCCTACTGTAGAGCCTGTAGCCGACAGAAAAGTCAGCCCAGTTCTCCATGAACCCAAAACCCTCCTCCCTACACCAACTTTTGAGCCACTTATTTACCTCCCTGATCTCCCACTGTCTTTCTGGTGTGGCACGTGATACAGGTTGTATTTCGGAGAAAACTACCTTTGAGGTCCTTGCCCTGAGCTTATAGCCTAAATCCGTGAAATCATTTTTAAGGACCTTCCACCTACCTCTAACTTTGTCATTAGTGCTAATGGGGACCATGACCGCTGGTTCCTCACCAGCCCCTCCCAGTATTCTGTCAACCCGATCCGCAATATGCCGAACCCAAGCACCCAGCAAACAACACACTGTTCGGTATGCACGGTCTTTGTGACAGATTGCCCTGTGTGTTCCCCTAATAATCAAATCTTCCACTACCAGCACCTGTCTGTGCTCCCATTACCCTTCTTACTGGAGCAGACAGTTCCCTGGTTGCTAGAGGCCATGTCTTGCTGCAGCACTGCTACCCCAGAGCTGATATCTCCCTCATCCGCCAGCCTGGCAAACTTATTGGGGTGCACCAGATCAGAATTAGACTCCCTACAACTCTTCCCTCTATCCCGCCTTCTACATGTTACCCAATTAACTGCCCCCTCACTCTGCACCTCCATACTTCCCTCCCCACACCAATCCTCCCCAGAGAGTTTGTGCTCCAGGAGCAGCAAACTTCGCTCCATATTGTCGATTGTCCGCAGCCTTGAAACTTGCTCATTTAGATCCAGAATCTGGGCTTCCAGATGAGCAATTTTCACACATCCCACACAGCAGTATTCCCCCTCAAGGAAAGCATCCATGGCACAGGATGTACACTGTGTAGCAATGCCACTTATGGAGTCCATTGTTCTAATGGGGATTGCAATAGAAATATGCACAGAAAGAAGAATTCACAGTAAAAGTAACACAAAATACAGCAGTTACCTGCTAAAGTCCCTCAAACTTAAGTCCCTTAAAGCTAAGTCCCACTTGGACACTGCACACACTTCGGATCAATGCACACACTTCGGATCAATGCACACTCGCCACCAAGCTCACACACTCAATCATGAAAAACAATAAAGATGGACAAGAGGTAGAAGCATACCATCCAATATGGCTTTTGAATACTGATAGTAAGCTGTATGCAAAGGTTTTGGCGATCAGATTAAGATCAGTAATAAGGGAACTAGCCCACCCAGACCAAGCAAGGTTTATACAGTGTAGGCATGCATCGAACAATCTGAGAAGGGTATTTGCGAGCGTGCAGCTGGGAAGGGGGAAGACCCACTCCATCCTGTCAATGGATGCCGCAAAGCCCTTTGAAAGGGTCGCGTGGATCTTTTTCTGGGAAGTATTGCGGAAGATGGGATGTGGGGAGATTTATTAACAGCATTCAGCTTTTGTATTCAGACCCATATGCAATAATTAGAATTGGGCAGGAACTAACGGAGAGCTTTGAGATCTCAAGAGGCACTAAACAAGGTTGCCCTCTGTCCCCAATCCTTTTTGTGTTGTTTTAGGAGCCTTTAGCAATTAATTGCAGAAATAACTCAGATATTGAGGGATGTGGCTGTAATGGACCACATGGCAAGTTAATGCTGTATGCAAATGATTTACTTTACTTTTTATGATTAATCATACAAATAAAACAGTTACATTAGTTATGCAAATGTTGAAGGAATTTGGTTTCCTTTCTGGACATTAGGTGAATTGGATTAAATCAACAATATTGCTTTTAGATGATTTCAACTTCAACAATACAGGGGATTTGAAAGTGATGAGAAGTGACGAAGACATTGAATATCTTGGTATGAAAGTATCC
This sequence comes from Engystomops pustulosus, assembly GCF_040894005.1. Classification (NCBI taxonomy): domain Eukaryota; kingdom Metazoa; phylum Chordata; class Amphibia; order Anura; family Leptodactylidae; genus Engystomops; species Engystomops pustulosus. The sequence goes on along the minus strand of NC_092415.1, from coordinate 125,283,149 downwards.
TCTGATCCCAACATATATGTGTAAAAAAAACCTGGTACCACTGATTCAACGGATAAGGAAAAAAAAATCAAAATTTGGATGAAGCTCCCAATATCTCTGGTTGATAGGATAGCCCTCATAAAAATGATTATATTGCCCCAAATATTATATATCATCACAGTATCGCCAATTTGGATCAATAACACATTTTTTAAGCTCATGGAGATATTATTAAATGAGTGGATCTGGGGAAGGAAAAGAGTTTGGATCAAGTATGGATTCCTTTGTAAGCGGAGAGGGACAGGGGGAATGGCATTACCAGATATTTTTAGTTACTTTGCTGCTGCCATGTTACAGTTTTTGATAGTGGAAGACAATCCTTTAATTATTAAGACAATGGCACAAAAAGTAGAGTTAGACACTGAGAATGGTTTTAGTGTTGTTAGCATCCGGTCTATTGGGGTCACCAATTCTTGCACGCATTCCAATATGTAAGTGTTTTGTTAAAATTTGGAAGTGGTTTAAAAATAAATTTGTAATTAATAGTGGCACGACATACACGAGGTTATGGCAGAACTTTTACCTACAGGAATTAAAACAATTTAACGGAGCTAAATTCTGGCAAGATAGAGGGATACATTTTATTGCACAATATTTATTGAGGGCAGATTGATGCCATTATCACTGTTAAAAGAAATATTTGTTATAGAGGATAAGTTTTATTTTCAATATCTTCAGTTGGCATATAGGGTTAACAGTATTAAAGGGAAAGGAATTTTAAGAGTGAAAAAATATACAGAATTAGAGGTTTTGGTAGAACCCTATGCAAAATCTATAAATATTGAATATTGGCACCACATTCGCCTTGCGCCGGTAACTTGCCACCATTCCAGTCATTAATGAATTTCTAAAGATTTTAGACAGTGGCACAGCAATAACATAGTTCCTTAAGAACTCTGGGGTGTAACCTATTTGGTCCAGGAGCCTTGTACCTGATCGCTGGGTGCCATGTGGTTGCTATGGCAGCCAAAGGCCTGATGAAGACCTCTATGTTTTCCATGTAGGAAAGCCTATTAGGCTCAGCACAAAACTTGGTATAGTAGACATTGCTGTCTATTACAATATACTGCAGTACTGTAGTTACAATACTGTCTGTCCATTACAGTATATTGCAGTATAGCGGTACTGAGTGATACTGGTAATACTACTTTAAGTCCCCTAGTGGGACATTAAAAAAAATAGGAAAATAAATTTTTCAAAAGTAATAATAAATAACCCCCCCCCCCCCAAATCACCCATAAGTAACTATGTATATAATGTATAAGCACAAAAACACAAAAAACTGGGAAAACCTATTGACTCCAGTATAAGCCTAGGGTTAGAAATGCATTGGTCACAACCTTGGCCCAATATATAGTGATTCCGCCTCTTGACCCATAGTATATAGCCAGCCCATGCCCTCTAGTGTATAGCTAGCCAGCCCATGCCCCCCAGTATATAGCCAGCCCATGCCCCCTAGTATGTAGCCTGCAAGGCCATGCCCCCTAGTATACAGCCCCCTTGCCCAGTCCAGTATATAGCCAACCCATGCCACGTAGTATGTAGCCAGCAGCCCCCCAGTATAAAGCCTGTCTGCCACTGCCTCCTAGTATATAGCCAAACCATGTCCCAAATATATAACCAGCCAGCTCATGCCCCCCAGTATATAGCTATCCCATGCCCCCAGTATAAACCAGCAGGCCCTGCCCCTAATATATAGTAGCAGCTCCTGCCCCCTAGTTTATAGCCAGAAGCCCCCTAGTATATAGCCAACAGCTCCTTCCCCTAGTATATAGCCAGAAGCTCCTCCCCCCAAGTATATTGCCAGCAGCCCCAGCCTGGAGTATGCTCAGCCAATAAAAAAATAAACTCTGTACTAACCTTTCTGACGCCACCTACAGGTCCTCTTCTTTATTCTGATACTCCAGCTCCCTGCGTGTTGCTGGCACCACCGCTTATGTCAGCAAGTGGCTGACGTCTTGCGCACACAGGGAGCCGGAGTCCAAGCACCGGAAGAAAGAAGAGGCGTCAGAAAGGTACAGAGTTTATTTTTTTATCGACTCCAGCATAAGCCAAGTTATTTTTTTTCAGCACAATATCATTATATATTGTCAAAAATGTTTAAGATATAAAAACGCAAAATGGATATTAAACCTTAATTGTGAAACACAAATGCATAACTGCCATTTTAATGCTTCATACCTCCCCAAAAAATGCAATGAAAAGCGATCAAAAAGACGTACCAGAAAATATTAACAATATCCTACAATCACTACAAGCGCTAATAATGCCTTTTGATTGAGAAATAAGAAAGTTACAGCTCTCAGAATATGGCGACATATAACACAATGGCTCACATTTATTAAAGAGTTTGCACCAGTTTTTTTTCTGACTTTGTACTGGAAAGAACGTGCAAACTGCTTGCACGTGTATTTATAAAGTGTTGCGGTTTTGTGTCGCGGCTGCTTTGTGTTCAACAAGAGAGAACAAAATTTGCACCTACAGGAGCGTGTTAGTGCTCAGTCGGAGTGGGCACCACAATTATTACAGATGCCCGCCACAATTCTGTCTGCATCAGGAAAAATGGTGCAGAATAAAAAATGGTGCTCACTTCCAGAGCAGTGTAGGGTCACCAGATTAATGAAGACCAAGCACTTTGCACACTCTTTAAGAAAAGTGCACAACACGTACTGTTTGCACTAGTTTTGATAAATGTGGGCCAATGAGTTTTCTCAAAATGGTGTTCATTTTTTGATAGAGTAGTAACTCAACATATGCGCATCATGCGCGTGACCGAGCGCGTATCACCGTGCGCCTAAGCTGCTTAGAATATAAAGATTAAAAAAGTGGTAAAAAGCATTACAGTGCTTTATGGAAATAATGAAGATATGCTCTGGCACCAGCTCATCCTGAGCTGGGCACGGTATTTGATGCTTACAAGTACAATTTTAAAGTGGTAGGTTTCCTTTAAAGAGGACCTGTCACCCATAACAAAAGGCACAAGGATCTGCTTACTAAAGTAAGCAGCTCCTAGCGCTACACCATTTTTAGCATTGATAAACTGCTAGCTTTATCGGAACCCTCGGATAAAGCTATTAGACACTGACGCGCACAAATCGCTCAAAGCGATCCAGCATATTCATGAAGGGGCGGGACTAGGAGGTGATGACTGCCGCATGAAGCCTGACAGTCACCGCTGGCCGATGGAGTGGGAGGGGCGTCCGGGGAAGAAGTTTCGCCTCAGATCACGAAACACCCTACGTACTGTGCGCAATGTCTGTTTAGCTTTATTGGAGGGTTCCGATAAAGCTAGTAGTCTATCACTGCTAAAAATGGGGTAGCGCTAGGAGCTGATTACTTTAGCATGTGTGACAGTTCCTCTTTAAGCACACAGAGTAAAGATAAAAAAAGGCAAAAAAATGTAATTACTATATAGAGACTAATGCATAGACTACAAACAGGCATGCAGCACCATGTGCATAAAACTAGAGGCCTATTCTTTTCAGCTTTATATCCTGAACAACACAACTTTCTATTGATGCATTTCTATTGAAGCATTAAAATTCTCATACATTCTGGATGCCCAAAGATCTCTATGGGATATACAAAGGCCTACCCACAATCCTCCAGTGTCTGCTGAATGGACACACTAATCTATATAAACCCCACTCTCTATAAAATGGTACGTTCCAATCTGTATTCTGAGCATTAACTCTATTGCTACAGGGAGATCCGTTGGTGCTGAAACAGCTCCTCACATATCTCCGCCCTGGATGTTCAGTACCTTCCTCCGCAGCTGTACTTCTTCTTTGAATGTACATTCAACCGAAGCGTTATACGGACAGCAGAGTTCTTCTCTCACCGGCCGGATCTCTTTGGCAGGCAGGAAAAGCCCGTTATTTGCATCATGGTCATGTGACCGGATCGATGCAGTCTTGGACTGGGAGTGGAGGATTTTGGGAAGAAAGCGTAGCTCGATTAGAGGAGGAGTGATGATACTACAGTTCTCGTGTACAGTATGCACACGAATAGAAATGATATTGTATTAAAACAAGCGCTACAAGGAGCATAGAATGTAACAGGGAAATAACGTTAGTCTCGCATCAACAATTGTGGAAGAAGTCATCTCCATAATGTTTTGCCACTCAGCATTCATTCTAGATAGAAACGAATGCTATCCAAGGTTTCATCGGTGCATGCCAATCTTCAGGCAATATAAATAAAGTTTATAAACACTGATTTTTGCACTTTCAGAGACATAAGGCATGTATAGCCCCAGATACAATGTAATAACCCCTCACACTATGACAGCATCATCATTAGCATCGCAATAAAAGCACTAGGGGCATAGTATGATGGAGAGCTGTTTGGGGGAATAATATGAGGGGATGCTGCTGTGGGGAGCATAATATGAGAGGAGGCTGCTGGGGGGTGCATATTATGAGGGGACCACTTGGGGATGGTATATTATGAGGGAGAGCTGTTGGGGGATAATAATATAAGGGGCAGCTGCTGTTGGGGGGGACATAGTATGAAGAGGAACTGCTGAGGGGGGCACAAAATCCTTGGCAACATCAATATGAAAAAAGGAAGGCTTCTGGACTGTGAGTATGTGTATGAGTGTGCTACTATATGTGTGTATATAAATATGTTGCAAAGGTGAAATTCAGCACACGTCCAGGAACGTGCATATAGAATCAGTATTTTATTCCATCAGGTAAAAAAAGTATACAAAAAAGACATACATTTGTTTAAAAAAAAAAAAGTATACATTAACCACTTCAGTCCCCATTTTCAAATCTGCCCTGTGTCACTGTAAGTGGTTATAGCTTTGGAACGCTTTAACATATCCTGGGAATTTTGAGATTGTTTTCTCGTGACATATTGTACTTATAATTAGTTTAACATTTTGGATGATATCTTTTGTTTATTGTTTATATTTAGCATGGGTTGGCAAAAATTGCTAAAAATTCTTCATTTTTAAACTTCTAAATTCACTACTTTTGAAGCAGTCATAGTCATAGCACCCAAATGATTAATTTCCCAAATATCTGCTTCATGTTGGCATGTTTTTTTTTAAGATTCTACATATTTTAAACAGGTGCATTTTACATATTCTAATATTTTTGGACAGCATGTTCATTTTGAGCGGAAAATTAAACATCAAAATGGATTTTGAGGCAAAAAACTCCACAAAGTTTGATGCCCAATTTCTCCTGAGTGTAACAATACCCCATATGTGGTGGTAAACTGCTGAATGGGCACACGGCCGTGCATAGAAAATAACGCGCACCATTTATAGCAGATTTGCCAAATTCTATAATTTTTTTCCTTTTTTATATTTTTATAAATAGGGGCTTATTTTTTTGTCACATAAGATGCACTCTTCTGGTACATAATTGTGGGCCATCTATAGCTTATTTATGAGATTTTATTGTTTTAACTCTTTTTTTTGGTGGAGGAATTTTTGGCAGTTCACATACCATAAAAATTATATGTAATTCTATAGGTTACCTCATTTATATGGCTTTTTTATTTTTTCCCCAATTTTATTGAATAGAAAATAATAAAAAAAATAAATTTTAGCATCACTATTTAACTCATAACTGCCTGGATTCAGGGGAAGTGGACCCAGTGAACTACCAAGAGCGATTACATAAGCCTACACATGGGAGCAGAGTCTAACTCGCACCCACTATTCACCATAGCCCGCTGCAAAGCAGGTTAGACCTGCTGCGGTATTATACCACCAGGTCCCTCCAGTGGCGCGACTTTGCTTGGGGTGGTGGTCAAGCCGAGGTGTAGAATCGTAAGGCAGGGACGGAGTCATGGACAGGCAGGAGGTCAGGACAGGCAGCACGGGATCACAGTCAGGGGCGTAGCGGAAGGTCAGGACACGCAGCAAAGGTTCAGAGTCAGGAAAGTAGCAGGAGGTCACAACACGAATCACACAGGCAGAATGGGAGCGCTTTCTCAGAGGCATAGAGCACAAAAATCCGGCAGGGTTTGCAGGAATAGGCTGGCTTTTTATAATAAGCAGGGAAGACCATCCCCGTCTAGTAGTTAAACTTAAGACCACCATAAAACTTTTTTTCAAAAATACTTTATGATTTAATAACATCAACAGTGGTACATTTGGCATGAGTACTTCACCCCTCTTCGGTTGTAGTATGCTGTAGTCCTCTTAGAAAGTCCACACTTAATTTTCATGGCTTCCACTGAGACGCTGAACGCCAAGTGAGTCCTGTGACGTTTCGGAGGGGAATCCCTCCTTCCTCACACTGGTATTGTAGTGTAGTGTAAACTGTTTGGCATGCTCAAGTATGCACAGAGAGTTTATAGTCAGACCTGGTCCCACAAATTCACCCTTCCCATGTACCTATTGTAATCCAAAATACAGTCTTGGTTGGGGGCTTCTGCACTGGTACCTCATACAGGGGCAGGGGTGGTGCTGTGCCCATGTATTGTTGTTAGTACGAGGACATCCCTCTTGTCCTTGTACCTAACACACAATACTGAGTCGCTGCTTACTGCTCGGCTCTCGTGCCTTCTGAGCTTTTTCCCTAGCAGCGACTAAGTGAGACCTCTCTGATTCCTTTTAACAGTGTTGCATGCAGCCGTCTGTCTGAAAGAGAGGCATCTGGACAGAGTAATGCTAGTATAAAAATTGTCCAGGTAGAGGTGGTAGCCCTGGTCCAGTAATGGGTACACTACATCCCATACTACTTTTCCAGCAATTCCCAGGAAGTGGGGGGCATTCTGGGGGTTATCCAGCTGACATTATAATAACTGACTCCTAGTGTGTGAGACAGCTCTATATATGTACATGTATAGAGCCAGTCATTAGTAATGTCATTTTTTTCTGATCAGGGTGTGTTTTTTTTTTTTAATTCAGTGGGATGAATAAAGCAGGGGATCAGAAGTAGGGTGCTGGAGGTGGGGCTGTATATCTATTTATCTATCTATCTTTCTGTTTATATACCTTCATATCTATATCCTATCTATAATGCATCCCACATCTATCTATCTAGAAAATAATAGCAACACTCCAGTCCAGATATTAGGTAAAATAGGCTGTGAACTTTATTCCAAGCTGTAACTTTTTGACTGAGTAGCCTTTTTCATGCTTGAAACATTGCCTTGACCTGTTTTACTTGTGGTCAGGGCCTAACGGGGAAGCTGTAAAGTTTCAAGAATACCTGAACAATCAGAGAGTTTACAGTCCTTGGAGAAAAGGGAAACCAGGATAACATTTTTAGATCTCGAAATCTACCATGAAGGGGATTCTAATTCTTTAAGAATTAAATAAATGATTTTTCCCCATAACCCATGATGTTTTTTCTCTCCAGAAAGTCATCCGGGGCCCTCTTGAACATTACACAGAGTCCTGCGGCAGAGAGTTCCAGTCTCATTGCTCTTACAGTAAAGAACCTTTATCTATGGCAATGGTAGCGTAGAGGATGCCCCCTTGTCCTGGTCACAGGCCTAGGTATAAAAAGATATTTGGAGAGATCCTTGTGCTGCCTGTTCAGGTATTTGTACACTGTAATGAGGTCTCCCCTCAGTCTTTTTTCTAAACTGAATAATCCCAAATTTTGTAATCTGTCATTGTATTCTAGCCCCCCCCCCCCATTCCCCTAATAATCTTGGTTGCTCTCCTGTTGCACCCGTGGGGCATATTTATCATACGGCGCAGCAGAAGCCTCTAAAGGCATCAGGACAGGAGGCCGCGCAGCGTTTATTCTATGCCAGGCAGGGCCTGGCGCAGAAAAAACTTCAGCCGTGGACTTTTCACATATGAAAAGATGCCATCAGCAGCCAGAGCATCGGCACGGGGACAGTAATGCCCCACTGGCGTGAAGGTGACGGATTGGGGCAAATAATCGCAAGTTCTAGCAATAAGCTAGCACTGGCGCGGCACAGAGGTCCTTATAAATATGCCCCTATGTCTTTATCATGAAAATCTATTCCTCACTTGATATATTCTATAATTTTATTTGCTTTAGCTGCAGACGCCTGGCTCTGGTCACTAAAATTTAATTTACCATTCACCAATATCCCCAAATCCTTTACAGTTCCAGTTTTACCAAGGGAGCATAATTATACTTTTTGCTTCCATGGCCCAAGTGCATAACTTTACATTTATCTACAGCTTAGTATCATATGCAAATATTTAAACTTATTTATATACAAAATAAAATATTTGAGGGGTTTGTTAGAGATGCTATCCTGGAGTATCTCACTGTACATAACCTTATAACTCAGTATCAGCATGGGTTTATGAGAGATCGGTCCTGTCCTGATCGGCATTTGACACAGTGCTGCATTATTGCAGGAATGTTGTAATAGGTTATCCATAGAAAATTTCTGTGGTTTATCAAGAATTCAAGTTGGACGGAGTGTGGGTCCTTACTCACTCCTTATAAATAGAAATGCACCCATAGATTATACAGCATTATATTGTAGACGGACGGCTAATCTGCTATCTGTCCAAACACACTGATGATATTGTTCTAGAGAAAAACACAAAAAAAGTAACGTATATTAGGTAGGAAAATATAATTAATAAGGCATCAACTGGAGTAGTTTATTGGAAAGTAACTTAAAAATAACGTGACGGAAAAGTCCAGCGCATGTTTTCTTTCCCACCTAATCCAGGTTTTTTTTTTTACTTTTTACCGGAAACAAGTATAAAGGAGACAGCTATAGACATTGAAAGTCAGCTATTGAAAAAGGAGGGAGAACCTCCGAAACGCGCTTTGCGGCTGAATTGATCACGTCTCCATACAGAATATATGCGATAAGCTGTTCCAGCTGTCCTTTTTCAACTCGGCAGAATATCAAAAGAATCATTTCTGAAGAAAAAAATAACAAAATTATGCCCCTAATATAAACTAAGAGGGCTGTCCGGCTTAGATTCTTATCGAAAAGAACCGAACATTGAAGGAAATGGAGCTCCCCAACAAGTACAACATTCTGGTTCCTCTCATGCGCAACGATTCTGGTTCCTCTCATGCGCAATAGAAAGAACACACCGCCGAAGGGGCATACACACGCCGAGGAGGAAATACTACGAACTGAGTGCTGTACGGGTCGTGAGAAGCGCTACAACGTTTTATGCTTATGATTTAATTGCTGTCACCACAAGGGTCGATATTTTAAATACCCACACGTATACTAATACAAGGAGTAATATCATAAGGAACGATATATAACCTATATTTGTACCACCACAAGGAACAACATCTAAACTCACGGAAGGCAAACAGCAATATAAAATAGTGGTGTTTTTACAAATTAGAACAAATTTGTGTGCAATATTTGTTCTTTTGCACAAATTGAAACAAACTTATGTGCAATATTTGCTCTTTATGAAATAACGCTGTGATCCATTCATAGTCTATCTGCGATTTTTGTTCCTTTTAAAACAACGCTGCGTTAGCTTTGCAACCTATATACTCAATCTATGTGTAGTAATTATTCATTATGAAATAACGCTGCGGTTCATGGACCAAAAGAGTGCGTTTATAACCAATGTGCAATATTTGTCTCTTATGAAATAACGCTGCTATTTATGTATAATCAACGTTTATTAGAAAGGAAACAAAATAGAACAAGACAGGTAGGTGATGGCAGTACATGACTGATCACGCAGGATCAGAAACATCATAGATCGTATATTCATTGAAATATGGGGAGAAGGATCATAACACATAATGTCACGTTTAGAACTCCCTTGTGCCATCCCAATCAGTAAGGTTATTATTGTGTGAAAATTAACAAAGGATTAGATAAGGAAAGGAAACAAACATTTAGAAAAAAAGGGAAGAGGGGGGAGGGGGGGTAAAAGGGATAGGGAGCCCACAAGGCTGCACTCTCGTGGTCGAGGGCGCCAGAATGGCGCTCTATGACAGGAGCAAGTCCTGGAATTCCAGAGCATTTATGAATACTTCCCAAGGGGCCCATGCAGTGTTCGTCTTCCCTGGATCTGGGGAGTTGCTGGCTACTAACTCCTCCAATCTTCGTATAAACCCAAGTTCCTGAATCCATTCGACTGTAGTGGGAGATTGCGGGGTTTTCCAATGTCTTGGAATAACCGTGCGAGCTGCGGTCAGGAAATGTCAAAGGAGGCCTTTTTTGACCGTGGAAATAGTCCCAGGTATGATCGACAGTAGAGCAATTTGGGGGGAAGGAGTGACACTCTTGCCAGTGACTTGGTGATAGGTATCAAAAACCTTATTCCAGAAGGGTTGGAGGGCCGAGCACCCCCACCAAATGTGAAGCATAGTACCCACCTCCGCACCACAGCGCCAACATATATCCGAGACTTCGGGAAAATTCTGTGAAGTTGCGAGGGACATCTATACCACCTAGATAAAAGTTTATAATTCTTTTCCTGAGCACTACAGGGTAGCGGCATCTTATGTGAGAACAAGTAGGCCTTATCCAACTCGTCGTCCTCCAGGGCCGTTGCAGTCGACCCGAATGCAGAGTGTTCCAAGTCTGCTGTTATATACGATACAAGTTGTCTGTGTTCCAACCAGGACATTGGGATATCTGGATGTGAGGCCTTCAAGGACTCCAATGTGGGAATAGAGTCGCCCTCAATAATCTGGCCTAGTCGGATGTCGGAGGAAGCTTCCCAGCAGAGGAACCGCTGCCTATCCACGCCGGGGGGAAGCCTGGGTTGTGAAATAATGGAGTCAGTGGGCCCTTTGTCCTAAGCAGGGTGTTTTTGTTCGTCAGCCTGTCCCAAGCAAAGAAAAAGTATGGGGAGAACAGGGATTGGGTAAAGTCTTGGGGTCGTGAGTTGGCTGGGACCCACAGGAGGTAGTGTGGGGGATGTAAGGTCTAGTTCCAGCTGGACCCACTGCTTGGAGTCCTTGTTGTAAGTCCAGTCGACTAGTCGCTGGATAGTGGTCGCTACATGATACAGTTTTGGGTCGGGAAGTCCCACACCTCCTCTAGCTTTCGTACGAGATAAGACCGAGAAGCTTAGCGGCTAGATCCGCCTCCCCAAATAAACCTCCGAAAGGCTGTGCGTAGTCTCGAGAGAAAAGAGAGCTTGGGGGTCGGATCGGCAGCGTCTGGTATAGATACAAGAATCGGGGCATTACATCCATTTTAAGGACATTTACTCGACCGAACCACAAGAGGTGTCGGCCATTGTATTGGCCGAGATCCCTTATCGTTCGTTCCAGAAGGGGTTTGTAGTTTAAAGCATACAAAGACGAAAGGTCTGCTGGGATATTGATGCCCAAGTAGCATATATGAGAACTTTTCCATTTAAAGGGGGCCAGGTAAAGCGCTTCATTCCCTGGGAGGGAGACGCTCAAGATCTCTGATTTAGAGAGATTGACCTTAAAATTACTAAGGGAGCCAAATTTCTTAAATTCCTCAAGAACACTAGGTAAAGTAATTCTAGGATGAGAAATGTAGAGAAGGAGGTCATCAGCATAGAGAGCTGCCTTGTCTAGTTCCCTCTTGTAGACCGTGTACACTGGGGTTCCGTCGAAGAGCAACAGCCAGATGTTTCATGGCTATGACATATAAGAGGGGGGATAAGGGACATCCCTGTCTGGTGCCATTCCTAATGCGGAAGGGCTCCGACAGGACTCCATTGGTGCGGACCTGCGCCGTGGGGGCCGAATATAGGGCCTGGACCAGGCTCCCAAAGGCGAGGGCCAATACCCAACTGCCTTAGCGAAGCCCACAAGCATAACTGCTGTTTAGTCGATTTGGCCCTAGAGATAAGGAGTAGAGTCTTATTGGTATTGTCACGAGCTTCCCTCCCCTGGATGAAGCCCACCTGGTCATTATGTATTATGGCGGGGAGGAGAGCCCCCAACCGATTGGCCATTAATTGGAGCGAATTTTTATGTCCATGTTAATTATGGATATGGGGCGGTAGTTGGAGCAGATGGAATGATCTTTCCCGGGCTTAGGGATCACCGATATTGATGCCTGCAATGACTGAGGTGGAAAAGGGACCTGGAAAGAGATACAGTTAAACGTCCGAGTCATGAGTGGGGCCAGTTCGGTCTTCAGGGTCTTGTAAAAACGGGGGGTGAAGCCGTCAGGACCCGGGGATTTTCCTGCTGAAAGTAGAGGCCTTTATGACCTCTACTACCTCTGCCTCAGAGAAGTCCGCCTCCAAGCTGTCTCGGTTCTCTGTAGAGAGTCCGGGTAGAGCCGTGTCGTTGACGTAGGTCTGTATCCTCTCTAGCTCCCTGGCCTTGGCCGATTCAGACAGTGGGCTTTGGAGGTTGTATAGGTCTTTGTAATAGGTCTGGAAAGTAGCGTTAATGTCGCCCGGGTCATGAGTCAATCTGTCTGTATGATTTTTTATATGTGGAATGTAGGTACCAGTCGTGCCGGGGTGGAGGTATCTGGCCAGGGGTTTCCCGCACTTATTAGAGTACTCATAAAAGAAACGCTTATTCCTGTCCTGGGCGCTCAAATATTTTTGGTTCAGGAGTTCTTTCAATTCCTCCCGAGTGTTTAACAGTTCGTTCAGTACCGCCTGAGACCCGCCGTTCTTGTGGTCCCGCTCCAAGGTGCTAATTTTGGACAAAAGCGTCAGAGTTTTAGCTGCTTTCTCTCGCTTCAGACGAGCTCCATGTTTAATAAATACCAATTGAAGCATCCTTAAGGGTTTCCCATTGTATCGGGAGAGATGGCTGCTGACCTAAGTGAGTGGTTAAAAACTTGGTGATCTGCCTACGGACATCCGCAAGACAGACAGAGTCTTTGAGCAAATTGTCATTGAGGCGCCACCGCCATGGGGAGGCGCGAGGACCTAGAACGTCTAATGCGAGAGAGACCGGCGCGTGATCAGACCATAGTGAAGGAGCTATTGAGGCCTCAGGTTTCCACGTAAGGCCATGGTGACTTAGTAAGAACATGTCTAGTCGGTTATAGGACCGTTGTGTGGGAGAGTAGTAGGTATAGTCTCGAGACTGTGGGTGGAGTATTCTCCAGACGTCAATCAGTTGTAAGTCCCACAGGGATTTCTGTAGTTTCCTCATTTGGGCTGGGGCTAGAGAGGGTCGCACCACCGAGCAGTCCCCTCCTACAATTACTATGCCCTCTGAGAGTTCCCGTAGTTGTGCCAGGAATCGGCGGCATACTCGAATCTGGTCCCTGTTGGGGAGATACATTGAGGCCAGTGTGAGCAGTTGGCCCCATAGGCGAATCTTGACAAAAACGCATCTACCCTCCGGGTCGGGAGTCTACAACTTCATGCAATAGGCGTTTATGAATAGCAATAGATGCCCCCTTTGACTTAGTCTCGGGGTGAGTGCTATGAAACCATGTGGTATAATATCTATCCCTGATGTTGGGGATGCTGTTGGTGCGGAAGTGGGTCTGTAAGAAAAGGAGGTCAGCCCGCAATTTATGCATGGATAAATTACAGGATTTGACTACGCTTCTGGGGGACGTTCAAACCCCTAGTGTTTAGGGAATAGCAGGTGATAGGCATCATGTCCGATTAGACTGAGCGAGGGTGGACGGAGGGCCTTAAGTGGGCAGACAGTAACAGGGGGAGAGCAAAGACAGAGAAACAAAGGAGTAGAAAGGCAACGGTAGGGAGAAATCAAAGAACAAATAAAAGATAAATGAAAAAAAACTTACAGCGGCCTATGAGGTCGCAGCGGTTTAGGGTCATTCGCTGTCGTTAGCGACAGGGACGAGCCTATTGGGGTCCGATGAGAACGCGCTGTCTATGCAGGGCGCCCCTGGGGCCAGGAGCCACCAAGATAGCGATGTATATGTCATCATGCCTAATAGATAAAACAGTGCAGTTTGAACCAAAATGCAATCAATTCAACATTTCAACATTATGAAAATGTAACGGTTTATCGAACATCGTAAAGGATACTGCAAGGGATGGTTTAAAACCAGCCCAAACGAGGACAATTGGAGAGGAGAGGAACCCCCTGGTCTATGAGGGTGGTTGTAGACACCGGACTGGGACAGGAATTGATCATCTCTGGGGAGGGGGGCACCGGTCTTCCTCTTCACGTCTATTCGGGGAGCGTCTTCTGGCCCTACGGCGAGGAAACCTCTGCTGTCTTGGCGGTTGATAAGAGGGATCAGTCAGGAGGAGAGAGGCCGGAAGTGCGGAGGACCGCACTGAGGAGGTTGAAGGAGCCGCGCTGTCGGACATCTTTGCTTCGCCCCGCGCACCACGCGGTGTCTGGGGCCCGGAGACCGTGCAGCCCAAGGCAGGAGGACCTTGGGCCAAAGGGCTGCGGAGAGGGTCGGAGGGCGGCATCTGGAGCTCGGGAGCGGTCGGGAGCGACAGGTCTATGAGATCGCCGTCTTCTTCCTGAGGAGTCTGCTCGTCCGGTGGAGCCTGTGGGACCAGGTACTGGTCGATGCCCTTAGATGGGGGTCGTATTGTGGTAGGGGCTGTTGGGCCGGTGCCCCTCTTCTTTCTGGGACCCATGTAGTTGGGGATTAGGCAGGATGGAGCGGGATTGCGGTGGAAAATCCTGGCTGGCCCGGGAGCTTAGCAAGGTTGCTTACTTACTCCTCCATAGCCAGGCCACGCCCCTCAACGCTGCTATTTATAAACCATTTGTGGAAATTCACAACGTCTGTGAGACTGGTACCAACACTTGTATTCTTCACCAATGAAATAACTTTATGATTCATGAACTGTCAATGGGAACTTATAGTGCTTGAGAGACTGAACTATGAACTACCAGTGTGAACCCACAGAAGCTGGTTTTAGTCTCGTGTGTAAGCATTAAGGAACTACACAATTCAATAAGTGGTTTGCAAGTCTCCACTTAGTATACTGAGACAATACATGTTTTTGTATTTTTTTTATTATTGTATAACATATACATTATTTTGCATGATATTAAAGGAACATATTTTATTAAGAAAAACATTAAAAGAATTTTTATTGTACATGATTGTAGCTTTCACTTCATGCAACAGTAATAGGGTGTGCTGAATACTTGTGCTTTGGACACTTTATATATTTAGTTTTTTCCTTGTATTTCATGCTCTAAACTATCCATCAGCACAGTTTTTGGACCCAAACTGGTAGGCGGGATATCTGTTAAGTAAACCCAAATTTTATAAATATTGAAACTTGACTGTGTATACCCACTACAAGGTCATTAATAAAAATATTTAAAAAAAAAAAAGAAGTGGCCCCAATACTGACCCCTGTGGCACTCCACTGGTAACATCGACCAAATGTGCCATTAATGACAACCCTCTGTTTTCTAACAGTAAGCCAATTACCCAAATACACAGATTTTCCCATAGTCCCAGCAGTCTCATTTTATGTGCCAACCTTTTATGCAGCACTGTGTCAAATGCCTTTAAAAAGTCCAGATATACAACATCCACAGCGTCCCCCAGATCCAGTCTGGAACTTACTTCCTCGTAGAAGCCAATCAGATTAGTCTGACAGGACCGATCTCTCATAAACCCATGCTGATACTGGGTTATAAGGTTATGTACAGTGAGATACTCCAGGATAGCATCTCTAACAAACCCCTCAAATATTTTCCCCACCACAGAAGTTAGACTCACAGGTCAGTAGTTTCCAGGATCGCTTTTTGATCCTTTTTTGTATATTGGTACCACATCTGCTATGCACCAGTCCTGTGGAACATAACCAGTCCTCGGAATCTTCAAATATTAAAAATAACGGTCTGTATATCACGGTACATAGTTTATGTAGAACCCGTGGGTGTATGCCACCTGGCTCAGATGATTTATCCATCTTAGTGGTTGTGAGGCGCCGTACCTCTTTCTGGGTTAAACTGTTGGCATTCCAAAGAGAATTTACATCAGGGGATTTTCCACCAGGCGACATTCAGTAGATTGGGCCTTTCCTCATCTCTTTCCACCATCTTCCCCATGTTACTCCTGAGAGGGCCCCCACTCTCCTCTTTTAGTTTCTTATCATTTATATACTTGAAAAATAATTTGTGATTATTTTTGCTCTCCCTGGCAATATTTCTCTCAGTCTCTATTTTTGCAGCCTTTATCTGCTTTTTACAGGATTTATTTTTCTCTCTATAATCCAGTAACGCCTCATTGCTACCTTCGCGTTTTAACACCTTAAATGCCTTATCTTTCACATATAGTTTGTGTTTCTCACCGTTCTTTTATAGAATATTTGTGAAAAGGTCCCATTTTTTAAGGGGGGGGGGCTTTTGTCTTTGAGAACACTGTCCCAGTTTAGGCCTAAAAGGTCTTCCCTTAGTTGCTGAAAATTTGCCCTACTGAAGTTTAGAGTGTTGTTTGCCTCTCCACTAATGCTCTTCGTAAAGCGTAATACAAAATCAATGATATTGTGATCACTATTAAACTGCCAGATGAACTGGGTAGGTTCCCCCCAACCTGTAATTTTGATACTCTGTCAGGTCTGTTGGTTAGATAAGGTCCAGCAGTGTCCCCCCTCTTGTTGGCTCCAGGACTAGTTGCGACAGGTAATTGTCTTTTGTTGTAAAAAAAAAAAATTGCTACCATTGAAGGACCTGCTGGTTTCTCCCCTAAGTCAATGGGGGTCATTTATTAAGGGCCCGATTCGCGTTTTCCCGACGTGTTACCCGAATATTTCCGTTTTGCGCCGCTTGTACTTAAATTGCCCCGGGATTTTGGCGCACGCGATCGGATTGTGGCGCATCGGCGCTGGCATGCGCGCGACGGAAATCGGGGGGCGTGGCCGAACGAAAACCCGACGTATTCGGAAAAACCGCCGCATTTAAAAACCGAAAATGTGTCGCATAAGGACCGCTTACCTTCACCTGGTCCAGCTCGGTGCATTCCGGCGCGATGAGTTTACTTTCAGCGCAGCAGCGCCACCTGGTGGACGGCGGAAGAACTACCTTATTAAATCCCGGCCGGACCCGAATCCAGAGCGGAGAAGCCGCCGCTGGAACGCGAATGGACCGGGTAAGTAAATTTGCCCCAATATCTGTGAAGTTCCCCCAAATCCCCCATGATAAGTACTTCACCATGCTTTGAATCCGCTTCCATTTGACTTATCAGCATTTCCTCTGTTGCCTGCATTATATTTGGAGCCCTATAACAAACCCCTTATCTCCACCCATATGAACTCCACATTTTCATTTGCGTCCCCAATCTCACCTCGCAGGACAGGCTTGAGGCAAGATTTCATATTATATATATTGGAAGACACTGAAGGGGTTAACTGTGGATGGGCGGTATGTTTCCCCTAGGTTTTCATACTATGCGAGGCCTGAGTGCTGAGGTTGTGTTGTCCAGCACCTTGGACACAGGTGATGGGAGCAGCCTAATCAGTCTGCATAAAGCCGCTGAGCAGAGCTGAAAGTGTTGTCTCTCTGAAAGGAGGCTGGAGAGCACACAGCCCTGACCTCTGTGCCTGGAGCAGCGACTTATTTTATGTACTAGTGGTGAGTTAGAGAAACTCTGTTTAGTTAGCACCCTGACGGGTATAATTTTGTTTGTTTAATGCCTGAATGTAAAGGCTGTTTTATTTTGCTGCTGCAATAAACGCAGGCGAGACCTGTTTTGGACTGTACCTTGGTATCACTGTCTTGAACTGCATCACAGCACCACGGTCTCTACTGGGCCAAATCTCCCACATATGGTGGAGGTTGCGGGCAGTTCAAAAGACACACACCTGAAAGGCTCGCTACATCCTGCAACATTGCATGGCCTGGGTGAAAGCAGCAGGCAAAGTGCAGGATAAAGCTAAGATGGAAGACTTTATTAAAGCCATGCCCCAGCAACAACAGGAAGAGTCCTGAGCTAATCGACAGCTGCAGCAAGCCATGCTCCAGCAGCAGGAGGAGAGGTCCCGACAGCAGCAAGCCATGTTTCAGCAACAGGAGGAGAGGTCCCGCCAGCAGCAGGAAGAGTCCCGGGCTGGTCGGCAGCTGCAGCAAGCCATGCTCCAGCAGCAGGAGGAGAGGTCCCGCCAGCAGCAGGAAGAGTCCCGAGCCATGTTCCAGCTGATGATGGAAAAGTTTTCCGGCATTATGGCAGCACCGCAAGCAACGGCTACTGAGGGGTCCCATACTGGTTTGCAAGGGTATCCGGTTGTCCAGCATTCCGCACAGGCTGCAGTGCAGAAGGCTTTACAAAAGATGATGGCGACCGACGATGTGGAGGCGTATCTCACTGTGTTCGAGCGAGTAGCTGAGCGAGAGGAGTTACCAGCTGAGCAGTGGGCAGATGTCCTGGCACCGTACCTGACAGGCGAATCGCAGAAGGCTTACTACGACCTGAGTGAAACAGAGGCCCGTGAGTACCCCCAGCTAAAGGCGGAGATTCTGGCTCGTCTTGGGGTCACCATACAAGTTCGTTCCAGCCGGGTCCACCAGTGGGCATACTCTGAAAAACTACCCCCGCGCTCCCAAATGCATGACCTGATCCATCTTGTCCGGAAGTGGCCACAACCCGAGGACTGCACCCCAGCACAGATGGTCGAGAGAGTGGTTCTTGACAAGTTCACCCGTTCTCTGCCCTCTCGGCTCCAGCGATGGGTTGGACAGGCCGGTCCCACAAATGCTGAGGAACTTGTGTCCCTAGTAGAGAGATATCGGGCTACGGAGGATCTTCTACTTATCTCTCCCACACGAAGCAGTGCCAGTGACAAGGCCACTAAACCATCTGGTAAGACTGCTACTGCAGAAAAAGGGAAACTGGTCAGGTTGGGAGGGGGTCCACTGGGGGGCTTGGATACACAGAAACCCAGTGAGGCTCGTGACAGAGGTCATAGCCGTATCCAGTGCTGGTGATGCCATGAAATGGGCCATATTCCTGCCAACTGTCCCCTGTCAGTGGAGTCAATGGACTGCAACCAGACCTGGCGAATGTCACTGTTTGCCCGGCCGGTTCTGGCAGCCGAGTCAGTCACGGATGCAGAACCCCAAGTGTGAATGGTCACAATCGGTGGTCACACGGTGGAAGCCTTGCTAGACTCGGGGAGTCTGATCACCCTGGTGCGGGGAACTTTGGTTGATCCTGGACTGTACAGTGGGCGTAAAGTGGGAGTGTTATGTATACATGGGGACACTCGTGAATATCCCACTGCCATCATCAACCTACATACACCTTGTGGTACTATCACCCATGAAGTGGGGGTGGTGGGGACCCTGTTTCATGAGGCTATTATCGGCAGAGACTTACCGGTGTTTTGGGACCTCTGGAGACGAAGACCCACCACAGGTGCTATTACAGATAATGGACATCGGATGTGCCCGGCCTTGGCCCCTGAACCCTTCGAGACCAATGTGCCCACACCAGCAGTAGGGGTGACCCCTGGTGATGAATTCTCTCCCATAGAGGTCCTAGCTGGTGAGGTTGAGGGTCATGAGGAGGGAGCCAACATGCCGGACCTTGAGTTTCCCGTGAAAATTTTGGGGCTGCACAGCTACAGGACCCTACCTTATTTAAAGCACGGGAGAATGTTAAAGTGATAAATGGGGTACTCCAAATACCAGGGGCTGACAAAATATACCCCCGAATGGTGATTGTTGGGGAACTGTTGTACAGGGTTGACCAGATACGGGGAGAGGAAGTTGAGCAACTTGTAGTACCCCAATAACACCGTAGGCTGGTGCTAGATTTGGCACACAAACATGTGCTAGGAGGGCACTTAGGTGCTGAGAAGACCCGAGAGAGAATCCTGCAGAGATTTTTCTGGCCTGGGGTATGGGAGGAGGTAAACCGGTATTGTAGCTCCTGCCCTGAGTGTCAACTTACTGCCCAGTTGTCCCACTTCAGGAGTCCTCTGGTCCCATTACCAATCATAGAGGTGCCATTTGAACGGATTGCAATGGATTTGGTTGGCCCCATAGTCAAATCCACAAGGGGGCACCAGTGCATCTTGGTTATCCTGGACTACGCTACGCGGTATCCAGAGGCGATTCCATTAAGGAACACCTCCTCCAAAAACATTGCTAGGGAGCTGTTCCATGTATTCTCCCGCACAGGCCTCCCCAAGGAAATCTTGACTGACCAGGGTACCCCATTCATGTCTAGAGTAATGAAGGAGATGTGTAAAGTACTGCAGGTTAAACAGCTCCGCACCTCTGTATATCACCCCCAGACAGATGGCCTGGTCGAGCGGTTTAACAAGACTTTGAATGGGATGCTAAAGAAGGTGGTCATCAAAGATGGGAAGGACTGGGATTGTTTGTTGCCTTATCTGATGTTTGCCATACGTGAGGTACCCCAGTCTTCCACAGGTTTCTCACCCTTTGAGCTATTATATGGCCGTTCCCCGCGTGGACTCCTGGACGTAGCTAAGGAGACCTGGGAACAGGAAAGGACCCCCCACCGTAGTGTGATTGAACACGTCTCCCTTATGCAGGACCGCATAGCGGCATTAATGCCCCTTGTAAAGGAGCACATGAGAAGGGCACCAGAGGCACAGTCTAGGGTCTACAATAGATCAGCCAGACTCAGGACCTTTAACCCAGACGACAGAGTGTTAGTTCTTGTGCCCACCGTAGAGAGTACGTTCTTGGCGACATGGCAAGGGCCATATGAGGTCATGGAGAAAGTAGGGGAGGTTAACTACAAGGTATATCAGCCGGGGAGGAGGAAGCCCGAACAGATATACCACGTGAACCTCCTAAAGCCATGGAGGGGAAAAGAGTCCCTGATAGCCGTGGGAGTAGGAAAAGCGTCTGTCCCCAAGAAGGTGACACCCGAGGTAGGTGTACCCGATGCCAAGGTGCCTGAAGTACGGATCTCGGAGTCCCTCTCCAGGGCCCAGATTCAGGAAGCGAAGGAGTTTGTGCTCTGAAACGTTGATGTGTTCTCTAAGTTACCGGGTCGTACTTCAGTGATCAAGCATGACATCATAACCGAACCCCACATCCGGGCACACCAAAAACCCTACCGGGTCCCTGAAGCGCGCCGGCAAGCCATAACCGAAGAAGTCAGGCAGATGTTAGACCTGGGGGTTATCGAGGAGTCTAAAAGTGACTGGTCGAGTCCTATTGTGTTGATTCCCAAGCCTGATGGTTCCCTATGGTTCTGCAATGACTTTAGGAAGTTGAACGAGGTATCCAAATTTGATTCTTACCCTATGCCTAGAGTTGATAGAACGACTTGGACAGGCTAGGTTCTTCTCCACCCTTGACCTGACGAAAGGGTATTGGCAGGTACCCCTTACTGACAGGGCTAGAGAGAAGACCGCTTTTGTTACTCCTGATGGGCTATTTCAGTATGTGGTACTCCCCTTTGGGCTACATGGGGCTCCCGCCACATTCCAGAGGTTAATGGATCTCGTGCTAAAACCTCACCGGAGATATGCGTCGGCCTACCTGGATGACATCATAGTCTATAGTAACGATTGGGAGAGTCATCTAGCCAAGGTACAAGCAGTGGTAGACTCCCTGAGGGCAGCAGGGTTGACAGCAAACCCCCAAAAATGTGCGCTTAGTCTGGAAGAGGCCCGTTACCTGGGGTACCGTATTGGGCGAGGTGTCATCAAACCTCAAGTAAATAAAGTGGAGGCGTATCAAGGCGTATAAAGTGGAGTGTATCAGCAGTGGCCACGACCTGTGAGCAAGAAGCAAGTGAGGGCTTTCCTAGGCATAGTGGGCTATTATCGCCGATTTATTCCTGATTTTGCGACAATAGCGGCACCCCTGACTGACCTGACCAAGGGTAGCAGGGCGGTGATGGTAAAGTGGAGTGAAGGGGCTGAGGGGGCGTTTCAGCGACTTAAGACGGTTTTGTGCGAGGGACCGGTACTGATCACCCCTAACTTCACCAAAACCTTTATTGTACAGACTGACGCTTCCAACGTGGGTTTAGGGGCTGTCCTGTCCCAAGTAGTGGAGGGTGAGGAACATCCTGTGACATTCCTGAGCCGCAAGCTCACACCTCCTGAGAAGAACTATAGTATAGTTGAGAGGGAGTGCTTGGCGATAAAATGGGCTCTGGAATCCCTGAGGTATTACTTGATAGGGCGACAGTTTACGCTAGTAACCGATCACTCTCCCCTCACCTGGATGAGTCAGGCTAAAGAGAGGAACGCCAGGGTCACAAGGTGGTTCCTAATGTTACAAAATTTCAAGTTCACGGTAGAACATCGAGCAGGAAAGCTGCATGGGAATGCCGATGCCCTGTCTCGTACCCACTGTCTGATGGCCAAAAGTGTTCGCCCCCACAGGGTCAAACAGAGGGGGAGGGTATGTGAGACACTGAAGGGGTTAACTGTGGATGGGCGGTATGTTTCCCCTCGGTTTTCATACTATGCGAGGCCTGAGTGCTGAGGTTGTGTTGTCCAGCACCTTGGACACAGGTGATGGGAGCAGCCTAATCAGTCTGCATAAAGCCGCTGAGAAGAGCTGAAAGTGTTGTCTCTCTGAAAGGAGGCTGGAGAGCACACAGCGCTGACTTCTGTGCCTGGAGCAGCGACTTATTTTATGTACTAGTGGTGAGTTAGAGAAACTCTGTTTAGTTAGCACCCTGACGGGTAGGATTTTGTTTGTTTAATGCCTGAATGTAAAGGCTGTTTTATTTTGCTGCTGCAATAAACGCAGGCGAGACCTGTTTTGGACTGTACCCTGGTGTCACTGTCTTGAACTGCATCACAGCACCCCGCTACCACGGTCTCTACTGGGCCAAATCTCCCACAAAATATATATGAAACCCCTCCCCTTTTTTTATTTATATTGTAAGGGCCCATTCATGGCTACTGTCCAGCCACTTATCACTGTTACCCACTATATCATATTTGTGCTCCAACATTAAGCGTTCCAGTTCCTTCATTTTTTTTTGTGCGGCTTCTGGCATTTTTTACTTGCACTTTATATAGTTTGCCCTATCCCTATTCCTTTTGTTCTTATTCCCCAATCTTATTCCAGCCCCCATTCCTCCCTCATGGACTACGACTTTTCCCAGCTCCCTATCTACACTGTCTTTTTGCCCTTCACAAGAGTAATTGCCCTCCCCCCAAGTCTCTAGTTTAAACACTCCTCCAACCTTCTAGCCATTTTTCCCCCAAAACAGCTGCACCCTCCTCATTGAAGTGCAGCCCATCCCTACTGTAGAGCCTGTAGCCGAGAGTAAAGTCAGCCCAGTTCTCCATGAACCCAAAGCCTTCCTTTCTACACCATCTTTTAAGACACTTACAGTATTTACCTCCCTGATCTCCCACTGCCTTTCTGGTGTGGCACATGGTACAGGTATTATTTCGGAGAAAACTACCTTTTAGGTCCTTTCCCTGAGCTTATGGTCTAAATCCCTGAAATCATTTTTAAGGGCTTTCAACCTCTTACTTTGTCATTACTGCCAATATGGACCATGACCGCTGGTTCCTCATGAGCCTGTCCCAGTAATTTGCCAACATGCCGAATCCGAAAACCCGGCAAACAACACACTGCTCAGTATGCAGTCTTTGTGAAAGATTGCCCTGTCTGTTCCCTAATAGCGACACATGCAGGATGTAATGTTGCAGGGGAGACGACAGACAACGTGCTGAATATAACAATAAACTTTATTGAACTAGTAATAAATACAGAAAATGTCCATATAATGCAGATAATAATGCAGATGGTTTTCCTTTAGCCAAAGATCAAAGACAAAGATCCACACTGCAGCCCCTTGTTACACCTCTTCCCCAAGGTTTAAGGGTTGCCGTCCCGACAACCTGAGTTTGCACAACATAATCCTCAAATCGAGTTGGCATCCTGCCAAAGTTGGAGCGTTGAGAGTGTCGTAGTGGGGTAGCTTCCTCCACTGTAGTACTCTCTCTGTCTTCTCCCATCTCTGCGAGGGGCACATTCGTCCTGGGTTCCAGTGGTCGTTGACCAGCCATCGGGGGAAGCCACCACTCCTCATCATTAATCGTGGTAGCTGGAGGCTGTGGGACACTTTCGTTGGTAGCAGGGGGTCTAGTAACAATGGCACATGGCCTCAATAAATTCCGATGCACCATCCTTGTGGGTCCCTGCTTCCCTTCTTGTCTCACCTCGAATACCGGCATGTGTGGGTTTGGCTGCCGAATAACTTCATATGCTTGTGGTTCCCACCGCCAACACAGCTTTCCTCTCCTCTGGGCAGTTTTGTTTCTCACCATCACACGGTCTCCAATCTACAAGGGTAGTTCTCTCAGCTTTCTATTCACTACCAGATCACGGGGGCCCAAACGGTGGGCAACCAGGTTATACACGTCCTGTATTCTTTTACGATGATCCCCCATCCATGTCTGAGGAGTCCATTCCTCCACTTCATGTTCATTTGGGACCATCATGAGGCTGAAGGGACATCGACCATTTCTCCCAAACATTAGCAAGAAAGGCGAATATCCTATAGTAGAGTGCACTGTATTATTGTAGACCCACACTAGCTCAGCCACAAAGTCAGGCCACCTTTCCCTCTTCTAGGGTTCGCAGCATTTGCAGCAAAGTTCTATTCATGCGCTCACAAGCACCATTACCTTGTGGGTGATAAGGGGTGCTCCATGTCTTTCTAATCTGGTAAAGTCGGCACAGCTCTTCAACGACTTGTCCTTCAAAGCAGGCTCCTTGATCAGAGTGCAGTTGGTTGGGACATCCATGCACCAGAATAAAGTTCTTCCATAATGCCAAGGCGGTGGTTTCCGCCGTTTGATCACGTGTAGGGACAGCAACTGCAAACTTGGTAAAGTGATCAACGATGACCAACAAGTATTTGAACCCTCACACAGATTCTGCCACGGTGAGGTAGTCCATCATAACTAGCTGTAATGGATAACAAGTTTGGATGCTTCTTACTGGTGCCTGTTGCTCTGATGTGCAAGTCCACAATTCCGGCATATGTTACAAATATCCTCAGTTAGTCTCCTCAAGCTGGGGTGGAAATGATACCTCAAAAGTTTTGGAAGAACCAAAGTGTCCTTTTTTTTCATGCATCCACAGTACTATTCCCTCCACCTCCTAAGAAGGCACCACCACTTGCCAGGTCAGGCCTATCTCTGAGGGGAGCTGCACTTGCCTGTAGAGTACCCCGGCTCGAACTTTCAGCCTCTCTCTCTGCTGCCAGAGCCTCTTCCCATCTGGTGAAAGGGCATCTCGCTCACCTGGTGTAGGACCATGTCCCATCTGTAGCCAATCTCGCACTTTTCGTATCTGGAGATCACTTTGCTGCCTATTCCTCCAATCTTCTTCAGACCCTCCAGTCCAAACCTCAGCTTCGATATCCTGAACTGCAACAGACCTATGAGGCAGCATGGGTTGACTGAAGTCAGGAGTCTCATCTCTTTCACGGTCTTCATCTGTGGTACCAGTGGGTCTCTCCACAGGGTTACGGGATAACGCATCTGCATTAGCATTTTCCCACTCCTGGACAGTACTGTGTTTTAAAGTTAAATTTACTGAGCCGGGCCATCCACCGCTGCTCCAATGCCCCCAACTTGGCATTCTCCAGATGAACTAAAGGGTTATTGTTGGTCATCAATGTGAACTGTGCCCCTGTCAAGATATCAGAAAACTTCTCTGTAATGGCCCAAACAACAGCCAGCAATTCTAGCTTGAATGAACTGTAGTTATCAGGGTTCTTTTCCCCATCTCTTAAAGTCCGGCTGGCGTATGCTATGACTCTCTCTTGGCCTCCTTGCACCTGGGTCAGCACAGCCCCCAAACCTTTCAAGCTCCCATCAGTCTGTAGCACAAAGGGCAAATTATAATCCGCATAAGCCAGAATCGGAGCACTGGTTAAGAGTCGTTTTAGTTCCAAAAAAGCTTGTTCTGCATCATCATTCCAGGAGAGCACTCTTCGCTTGGCCTCCTCTGGGGTGGCTCCCAGAAGAAGGGCATACAAAGGGGCTGAAATCTTAGCAAAGTCTTTAAGGAAATGCCTATAATAGCCCACTAACCCCAAGAAGGACTGCAGTTCATTCACTGTACGGGGGGTTGGCCATTGCTGCACTGCACGTACCTTAGAGTCCACGGGCTGGACCCCATCTTTGGAAACGATATGGGCCAAATATTCTATGCTCTCCCGGAACAAATGACATTTGTGGGGCTTCAACTTCAAACCGTAGACCTCCAGTCTTGCTAACACCTGGTCAAGTTGCTTCAGGTGCTCCGTGAATGAGGAGGAAAATATGATAATGTCATCAAGGTAGATGAGCAGGCACTCATAGTTTAGGTCCCCCAGGCATAGCTCCATCAGTCTCTGGAACGTGGCAGGTGCATTGTTTAGTCCAAATGGCATGCGCAGGAACTCAAACAGCCCCATGGGGGTAACAAAGGCTGTTTTCTCCCGATCCTTCTCAGCGATTGGCACCTGCCAGTACCCACTAGCCAAGTCCAGTGTAGAAAAGTATTGAGCACGCCCCAGTGCTGCCAACGAATCCTCAATGCGGGGAAGTGGGTAAGCATCTCTTACTGTGCAAGCATTAAGAAGTCTGTAATCCACACAGAACCGGAGGGTCCCATCCTTTTTCTTCACTAACACAATTGGAGAAGCCCATGGGCTCTTGCTGGGACGGATGACCTCCTTCTCTTGCATTTGTTTTAACATGGCCTTGACCCCTTGATACAGGGCTGGAGGTCTGTCGGTAATGCTGCCTGATTGGGTGAGCATCCCCAGTTGGGATCTCATGCTGTAGTGTAAGGCCAAAGTCTGCCTCATGTAGGGAGAAAGCACCCAGGTGGGCGGCTAGGAGTGAGGATAGTTTAGACTTCTCTGCTGTGGTCAACCCTGTCCCCTCTGAGCACACTTCATTCAGGATTTTCTCAGCCGAGAGGGGGTGGTTCTCTGCCCTCACTTGGCACAGGGTGACTACTCCCGCTTCTGTCCCACTGACCTCTAGTTCCCATGAAGACTGACCTGAGATCTGTACTTCCTGTACTGGATACACTTTTGCCATGTGCTCTCGGGGTGGCAATGTCACTACATGGTCATTCACGTTCATTACCCGAACCAGGACACGGCCATCTTGCACATCGCACAAGGTGCGGCCCACAGCTACTCCTTCCATTTGAAGACTGGGTTCCACCATCACTGTAGTACCTTGTAACTTTAGTCCCGTGCCTACAGGCAGTGGAACCAGCAACTCATGTCTTGCTGGCACACGTAATGCCAGAGCATTACATGTGCCAGCAAGACATGAGTTGCTGGTTCCACAGTGCCGGATCAAGGCAGAGCTGGAAGGAGTCACTGGCCGACTGGGAAGCATAAGAGTACCCCATTCCAGAGAATGGGGTACTCTTATGCTTCCCAGTCGGCCAGTGACTCCTTCCAGCTCTGCCTTGATCCGGCACTGTCTAAAAGCTCTCTGTAAAGCTCTGTGGGCTTGCAACACATTCATGCCAAGGATAACTGGCACTCCATAGTGTTCTGCACTACCACTACACCTTTTCCTTTCACCATACGACCCCAGATCTCGATGTCAGCTTGCATGACTCCCAGGGTTTGGATTGGAAGGTTATTGGCTGCTTTTAAGTTCACCCACGATGCGCTGTCTTTATACATATTTGTTGAGAAATGTCTTTCAAATGCTGCCCGGGCCAGGGTTGTAACTTGGGAGCCCGTGTCCACTAAACATGGCAACTCTACTCCGTTTAACTTGGCTCTGACCACCGGACTCTCACCAACTAAATCCTGGACTTCTAACAGGGGGCATAACTTCATGCTGCCTCCTGCGGTTTGCCCCACAACCACAGGCGGATCTAGTTTAAATCCCTGGAGTTGTCACATGGAATCACTTCCTTTTCCTGCTCCTTGCAGAATCTCCTCTTCTGTAACCTGGTGCCATCTACTGGACAAAGATCCACACTGCAGCCCCTTGTTACAAGGATATCGGAGGAATGGGCCAAACCTTGTGAAGACTTACAGAACACGTTCGAGATGAACTTTTGTTATTCACCAAATACTTATTTTCCACCATAATTTGCATATAAATTCTTTAAAAGCAGACAATGTGATATTCTGGATTTGTTTTCTCATTTTGTATCTTGTAGTTGCAGTCTACTGATTTTTTTTTTAATAATAATAATTATGCATATTCATCCCCATAATAAAGTTTACCCCCATACTATATGGTAATAACCACTCTAATAAAATAGAGCAGAGAAAAATAATAGGAATGTTGGTGAGTTACACTTAATAGGGGCAGTAAAATTATGAATGCTCAGTATATACGAAATAGTGCTTTTTTTTTTAGAAGTGTAGAGGACAATGTGTTTATCTCCATAAAGTCATACATGTCCAGAAATACGTTATACACATGAAAATGTGCATTAAAAAAAAATATAGTTTATGGGTTATGGGTTGTAACTGTAAATGAGCATATAGTGGCTGTTGCTGTATGTAGTGGCTGTAGCTGTATGTGTATAAATGTAAACATTAACCTCCCATAATGTAGATCAGTTATTTTTTATTGAAAAAATAAAAGATTGGTCTGCTCAATTTCCTTATATTGCAAGAGATAAAGATAAGAGAAAAGTTACTTTACCTTAGGGATAGAAATTGTGTAAATGAACCCATTGAGTACAAAATAATTTTATATGTATAAAAGGCAGGGCTGTGGAGTCGGTAAGCCAAGATTCAAAAATCTATTGAATCTTTCTATTGAAAGTTTTCAACAAAAATCTATTGAATAATATTTGTTTTGTGAGGAAAATTACCCCAAAAACTTGAACACACAAAAAGAAGGGTACCAGAGTATATCAAATATAGAAGGTATACTTTATTAATGAAACAAAACAATAAAGACACAGGTCAGACAATGGTATCTAGAAATCAGGAACAGAGTTAAAAGTGTGTGTATCCAAAAAGAGTACATCAATCGAACCAAATAGGGTAAAAGAGATAGTAGGTAACATCATAACAATGCATGCTTAAGTAGGCTGTAAGCCAGGAATATAATTACCATACAAAATAAAGGAGGATACACACTGGGACGCGACACGTGTTTCGCAGAGGCTTTATCAAGGGGAGTGTATAGTGGTTGTAAGGAAACCCTTATATATAAAAATGGGCCAACACACAATTGTAGTGGGGGGGGGGTTGAAGTAATAGGGTACACCTGGTGCTTACTGAGAGATGGGATCCACAGAGTATGACGCGGTGGGCAAATGTCCGTAATCGGGCGAGACTCGGCATTACCCAGGATACCCGGATCCATGGAGCAACTGCACATGCGCGAGAAGAATTGAAAACCATGCGAGATTAGGTCTGCAGGCAAGTCCGTGACTGTCAATCATAGCGCATGCGAGGAGCGACAGATAGAGGCACTTGGCACCAAATACATAGAATTGGTTGGACCAAATGTGCAAGGCGACGCTTTGTAATTAGGGATACAGAATAAATAAGGAATAAAAAGCAGTGTGTGGACAATAATATAGAGTGCATAAAATATTAATAAGATAACATACTAGTAAGTATAAAATATACAATACTCTAGAACAGTGGTGGCGAACCTATGGCGCAGGTGCCAGAGGTGGCACTCAGAGCCCTTTCTCTGGGCACCCAGGTCTTCACCCCAACACAGAGTTTGCCTGCTAGAACTCGAGGCTTTCTCCTGTGATCCAATACAGCACTGAACGTGCCATGCTCAGCGCTATTTGGCTGCCAGGACTACTGGAGGAGCAAGAAGGTTTGGATAGAGATGGATTGTTATTGGAACTCCTGCTCTGGGTCCCCTCCTTCTGCACCTTCAGGGGACCCTGGAGGGAAGCTACAATCCAAATTTCTCCATCATCTTTCTATTGTATTGGTGAACTCAGGACGCCAATACGATTAAAACCTGTGATACAGCAGGGATCAATAAGTTACTGCTTAAATTGTCTTATTGGCAATTTGCGACATATAAGTGAGTTTTGGTTGTAGCTTGGGCACTCTGGGCAAAGAGAACTCTCAGCAGCACTGCAAATAAAGCAAAATGGAAAAATAGTGGTGCACACACTAATGGGCCGGCTATACCACTCAGTAGTAGAAAAATAGGCGGCACTCCAAAATAGTGGAAATAAATCAAGTGGTTTTTATTCCCAAGCTGCTATGTTTCAGCCTCATCCGAAGACTTTCTCAAGCAAATGTTTAAGTGCATACAGATTACATTTATAGGAAGTGATCTATACTGTGGGTGGAGCATCGACTTATATAAAACTTGTGAGACAATATACATGTGACATAGGATACATACCGTATATACTCGAGTATAAGCCGACCCGAGTATAAGCCGAGACCCCTAATTTTACCACAAAAACCTGGTAAAACCTATTGACTCGAGTATAAGCCGAGGGTGTGAAATGCATTGGTCACAGACACCCCCCCCCAGTATATAGCCAGCCAGCCCCCTATAGTATACAGCCAGCCCAACTTGCCCTCAGTAGTATACAGCCAGCCCAGCTTGCTCCCAGTTGTATACAGCCAGCCCCCAGTAGTATACAGCCACCTCAGCATGCCCCCAGTAGTATACAGCCACCTTAGCCTGCCCTCAGTAATATACAGCCACCTCAGCCTGCCCCCAGTAGTATACAGACACCTCAGCCTGCCCCCAATAATATACAGCCACCTCAGCCTGCACCCTGTAGTATACAGCCACCGCAGCCTGCCCAAGTAGTATACAGCCAGCCCAGCCTGCCCCCAGTAGTATACAGCCAGCCAAGCCCGCCCCCAGTAGTATACAGTCAGCCCAGCCTGCCCCCAGTAGTATACAGCACAGCCCAGCCTGCCCCCAGTAGTATACAGCTAGCCAAGCCTGCCCCCAGTAGTATACAGCACAGCCCAGCCTGCCCCCAGTGATAAACAGCCTGCCCATCATTAAAAAAAAACTTATATACTCACCCTCTGGGGGCCCCGATGTGCAGCGCTGCTCCCTCAATGTCAGCGCGGCTCGTCTTCTGGCTTCCGCACCCGTCTTCTGTAAGATCGTGCTGGGCGCCGCCATTGCTCTCTCCCGGCCGGGAGGATACATACCGTATATACTCAAGTATAAGCCAAGACCCCTAATTTTACCACAAAAACCTGTTAAAACCTATTGACTCGAGTATAAGCCGAGGGTGGGAAATGCATTGGTCACAGACAACCCCCCATTATATAGCCAGCCAGCCCCCTATAGTATACAGCCAGCCCAGCTTGCCCCCAGTAGTATACAACCAGCCCAGCTTGCCCCCAGTAGTATACAGCCAGCCCCCAGTAGTATAAAGCCACCTCAGCATGCCCCCAGTAGTATACAGCCACCTCAGCCTGCCCACTGTAGTATACAGCCACCTCAGCCTGCCCCCTGTAGTATACAGCCAGCCCAGCCTGCCCCCAGTAGTATACAGGCAGCCCAGCCTGCCCCCAGTAGTAAACAGCACAGCCCTGCCTGCCCCCAGTAGTATACAGCCAGCCAAGTCTGCCCCCAGTAGTATACAGCACAGCACAGCCTGCCCCCAGTAATAAACAGCCTGCCCATCATTATAAAAAAACAAAAAACTTCTATACTCACCCTCTGGTGGCCCCGATGTGCAGTGCTGCTCCCCCGATGTCAGCGCGGCTCGTCTTCTGGCTTCCGCACCCGTCTTCTGTAAGATCGTGCTGGGCGCCGCCATTGCTCTCTCCCGGCCGGCGCTACTAGGCACCGCCTGGGAGGCGCCCAGCACGATCTTACAGAAAACAGAAGATGGGCGCGGAAGCCAGAAGAGGACCCGTGTGGACATCGGGGGAGCAGCGCTGCACATCAGGGCCACCGGGGGGTGAGTATATAAGTTTATTATTTTTTAAAAAAATTTTTAATATGTATTGACTCGTGTATAAGCTGAGGGGACGTTTTTCAGCACATTTTTTTGTGCTGAAAAACTCGGCTTATACACGAGTATATACGGTAGATTAATCGATATTATATACAAAAAGGTAAATACAAAAGTGAGTACATAATTCAAGGTGCACAAAATCCAAGTGTACATAATCCAGAGTGTACAAGTGAATAGATAACATACATTCACATTACATTACTCTGAACAGGATCGCAAACGGCGTCTTCTTCATAGTCGGTCTGCGCGTGCTTGGGCAGTGCTCACAGGTGATAGCCAATCAACGCTTTATAAGCGTACAAGCCCTTGTGGATAACCACACCTACTCCTTTACATCTCTGGCTGCCTAATCGTACATGGTAAGTCTGCCGTCCGCGTCACTTCCAGTCCATCATGTGGTCTCACACGTGAGCTCTGACATCACGGACATGTGACTCGCCTTCGGACATGTGCAATACTGCACCAGATGTACGGGGGCCATTTTGCTTAAGGGTAAGTTAAAGGTTAAAGTTCACCCTATCTCACACAAGGTAGAGGTTCTTTCTACAAAGCTGTCAGGACCTTCATTTTGCTCTGCATCATTATTCACAGAAACAGGGCTGAAATCCAAATCCATGGCTCCCTTCATCCCTTTCACATGATTTAGCGCTACACAGCAGTCACTTTCCCTTTCATTATAACAGCCTGCAGGGGGCACAATTTCTAGGGGTGAAATCTTGTCCTCTAGCGCACTATTTTTATTTTCACCACAATCACGCCTGCTTGTATCGTACTCCATAACATCAGTAACAATGGTGACTTCTAGGGAAGTTTTTCCATACTTATCTAGTACAGTACTGTGCTTTTCAGCACGGACAGGTGCCATAGCCACCCACCTTACTGACTCCTCCAACTGAAAACGCATCTGCATCTCTTATGGTTTCATTCACACCATTGCGATTCTCTGAATGCAACCACAGATCCCTGCTGCTCGATTTACTCAGTTTAGTCAAATCCGAGCCCACAGCACAGTCATCTCCACACAGCACTCAGCGTCACCTCCATCAGCTGCACATGTGTTATGTGAGTGAAGAGTTACATGGTCAGTACAAATCTCCCCACCATTATGTACATCCATGTCTTGTGTGGTCACATTGGAAAACACATTTACCAATACATTTTCTTCCCCCACAGAAATGTCCATCTTATCATTGTTCCCAGTGCAGGAGATAATTGGTCGATATTAGCAAACACATTATTGGGCATAGGCATAACATTTTCTGTGTTAGCATTAGTAACAACATTGACATCATGTAATGTTACATTTTCCTGACACATTGAATTTTCACAATTGCCAGCCACAACCTGTAGGGGCGCAGTTGAGGACTTAGACACCTCTATGCTCAACAATTCTATGTCATTTTTGGTTTCCACCACCTCTAGAGCACCTACCACCAAGTCTACAGACTCAGCACTGTGAGGTTGCAGGTATGCACCACAGGAATACTGGGTGACATTGTTATCACATTTCATTACACACATTTTTATCATCAGATAAAGGCTCTATAGATGCATGTCCTTTTTGAGAGATCACAGCATTTTCTGGGGAATTTGTCTCCTGTGGATAGCAAGGACATAAGTTTTCCCCAGAATTTTCTCACAGAACTTGAAATCTCGGCCTCTCAACATTAATATCATCAGATTTAATAAGTTTATGTTCCACTGTTCCAAACTCAGTCTGAAAGTTTAAAGTCACAGTCTTGTGGGTCTCATGAACAACATCCAGAGACAGAATTAGTTCTGGCCTGATTTTGGAAATATTTTGGTCTTGAACCAAACAAACCCTTAACCCCTTAAGGACGCAGCCATTTTGTAGCTTAAGGCTCAGCCCGATTTTTTGGATTCTGACATGCGTCGCTTTATAAGGTTATAACTTTTGAACACTGTAACTTATCAAAGCGATTCTGAGAATGTTTTTATTCCCCACGTGTTGTACTTCATTTTAGTGGTAAATTTTGGCTGATAAGTTTTGCGTTTATTTACTAGAAAAAATGATGAATTTTCTGAAAAATTTGCCATTTTCGAAAATCAAAATCATTGCGTTTTCAGGCAGATAGATTTACCACCTAAATAAATTAATGAATAACATTTCCCATTTGTCTACTTTATATTATCATAATTTTTGAAATGTCTGGATAATTTATTTTGACGTCACGCGGCTTACAAATCGAATATCGCTTTTCCTGATTTTCAGAATTTACTATTTTGGGGCTAAATACAGTTTTTAATGAAATTTTATATATTTAGCATCAAAAACCCCTCAACCTATCAGAAACAGCTTTTACGAAGATTGTTAACCCCTTGAGATCTTCATAGTTATTGAATCAAAATGTAGGTGAAATTTAGAATGGTCAAATTATGTCGGTTATACGTTCATTTAGCCCTAAAATTTACACATTTCCAAAAGATAAAAAGAGAAAACCCACCATACATTTTGTTCTATAATTTCTCCTGAGTACAGAGACCCCCCGCATGTGGCCATTACTTGTTTTATGGGGGCACAGCGAGACGCAGAATGGAAGGAGCGCCCTGCAGCTGCCAGGATTTTAGTTTCCTCATTGGCCCCTTTTGTAGGCTATAAAATTTTAGCTTTTTCGTTATTGAGGCCATGTGATGGCATTTTTTTTGCGGGATGAGATGCTTTTTCCATTGTTACCATTTTGGGGTTGGTATCCCCTATTGTTGAAAATTTAGGAACTTTCTTTTGAGGGCAGGAGTAGAAAAGCATCAATTCTGTACTGGATTTTTGACTCCCCCCCCCCCATGTTCACCGTATAGCCTAATGTTATCTTTATTTTACGGGTCGATACGATTACAGGGATACCAGACATGAATATTTTTTCTTACGTTTTACTATATTTGTCAAATAAAACTCCAATGTGGGGAAAAATCTATCATTTTTGTATTGCCGTCTTCTAAGTGGCATAACATTGTTACTTTTTTGGCTACGGAGCTGGTTGATGGCTTGTTTTTTGCGGGACATATTGTACTTTGCACCAGTATCATTCTGGGGTACATATGTTTTTTGATCACTTTTTATTTTTTGTGGGATTGAATAGGTAAAAATCATAATTTTTGGAGGGTTTATAACAGTTTTTTTACGGCGTTTATCGTGTGGGTTCAATAATTATTTACTGTTATTCTATGGGTTGTTACTGACGCGGTGATACTATATATGTGGGGTTTGTGTTATAATTTAGATTTTTTGGGGGTAATAAGTCTCTTTATATGTTTTGGGGCTTTTTTTGCATTTTTATTGATTTCTTTATTTTTTTATTCTAAATCCGAACAAGACAGAAAAAGGTTGCCTAGTTGGCTAACTCACTTTTAAAGTCAAGAAAAATACATCCATAAATCGGTAAGAAATCCAGCAGAATGTACCAGTACCATAAGTAAAACATAACTTTTAATAATTACTGATAAAATAAGTTCACAGTGAACCACAATAGTATGCGCATCAACCATCTAGTCAGCAAAAACACATCAGAAAGGGAGCTTGATCAGACCTCCAATAAGTCTCGTCTGACACGGTCCCCAGTAATACCTCACCGTGTCTTAGTGCATTCCTGTATAGCATATGACACGGTGCATCATCTCAAAACCACGGACCAACATTAATCCGGACAGTAAGGAATAATAGGGTGGATCTCACCAGTCTTCAATGCGCCGTCTCCTGGTCGAGCGGTACTGGTCCGGAGGTACAGGATCTATTAAGCCCTACGATCGCTTTGTATCCTGACCCCGCAATATTGCTCCCTCCCTGACAAGGACGGTCCCAGTACTGTCCCTTTCAGACCCTGTTAGTCCCTAATATGTAATCCCTATGCGTTTCGTACGTCGTGTGACGCAGGGGAATAAAGTAATGTAGTGGACTATGCAGTCTTGATGCTAAATATGGCTGCAAAAGCTCCACATCAAAGGGTTAAAATGAATCAAAAACGAGCAGTGGCCTGTATATTACAAGTTATACTAGTAAGGCGGCTAGATGTAGTGGCATGGCCACCACGATATGGTGCTCTCACACTTTTAAAGTTGATGCTGCCCTCCCCCATGCGCAGTCAGAAAGCTGATAGGCTGAGGACTCTCCTCTGTCAATGAGTGGGAGGAGCTATGATGTCACGGAGTGGGAGGAGCTATGATGTCACTTCCATCCGTCATTGAATGGGAGGGGCTATGACGGCACATAGTGGGAGGAGCTATGACATAACTTCCCTTCATCACAGAATGGGAGGAGCCATGACGTCACAGAGTGGGAGGAGCTATGATGACACCGAATGGGAGGAGCTATAGCCAGGGATTCCCCTGACACACCTCCTCCCTCCTCCTCCACCCTCACAGTATTTCATCATAGAGTGGGAGGAGTCGCTTCCGAGCAAGATCAGTATGCGCCACACCCCCTCGCTACTCCTCCACTCAGACATTGTTTCGTCATTGAGTGGGAGGAGTCAAGTATGGGCGGATTCTGCATGAGAAGGCAAAAAGCCCTTGGCGTAACCACACCGGATACGCCCACACTCTGCCCTCACCTCCACTCCAATGGGAAGCTTTAGGATGCAGGTAGAGGCGGACGGAAGTGTTGTTTAAAGTCACCATGGATTCACTTCAATCATCCTGTATGAATTGACAAAAAAATTTGAGACAGAACCCGAGTTCAAGAACAAAGAGAGCCTCTTACAGTCTAGTATAGAGAAATTCCAATACCACATCAAGTAACGAAAACATAGACAGTTTACCCTACTTGACTTCAAAGAAAATAAAGTATATTTGACTGTAGTAGGTAGGAGGCAAGTACAGGAAACGGACATTTCTTCATCAGAGACAGACAATTTGGAAACTGACTCCACCCATAAATCTAAAGCAAGAACTAGGGGGAGAGGAAGAGGAAGAGGTCACAAAGGGGAAATAGAGGTAACCCTGATCGTGATTTTTTAGATCACCCATATCAGTTGAGGGTCAGAGGAAATCAGGGCCCCCAACAGAAAGACCCACAGAAATGACAAACCCTGTACAAAAGAATCCTACAATGACCAACAATGAAACTACTCAGGTCATTAACCTATCCTTGTTTGAACTAACTGATGTCCACATGAGAACAAAGAGAGCCTCTTACAGTCTAGTATAGAGAAATTCCAACACCACATCAAGGAACGAAAACATAGACAATTTACCCGCGACCTACTTGACTTCAAAGAAAATAAAGTATATTTGACTGTAGTAGGTAGGAGGCAAGTACAGGAAACTGACATTTCTTCATCAGAGACAGACAACTCGGATACTGACTCCACCCATAAATCTAAAGCAAGAACTAGGGGGAGAGGAAGAGGAGCACAAAGGGGAAATAGAGGTAACCCTGATCTAAAAAATATGGGTGATTTTTTAGATCACCCATATCAGTTGAGGGTCAGAGGAAATCAGGGCCCCCAACATAAAGCCCCACAGAAATTACAAACCCCGTACAAAAGAATCCTACAATGACCAACAATGAAACTACTCAGGTCATTTACCTATCCTTGTTTGAACTAACTGATGTCCACATGAGCGTCCTTGAAAAAGGATTATCCTTTGTACCGAGTTCCAATTTTGAACTATTTGAAATGGTAAAGGACCTATATTTATTTGCTAGGAAACTCAAGTGGCACAAACATTTTGTTAAACAGGACAGAGTAGTAAGCTCTGATTTAGGTGTTCCTGCTGACATTCTCCCAGACATTAGATTACTGACTAGTCTAGTAAATGAGAACAATTAGGTACACAGTGGCAGAGGCCCTTTTACAGACTGTAAGTTAAAAAGTACCCAACTCCCTCCCAGCTCTGATGTTTCACCGTGTTTCTAAATAGGGTCATACAGGATCTTAGGCAGTTGGAAAAACAGTATACCCCTTTAATTTAATTAAGGAAGAGATGCAGGCTCTCCAGGTTCTGGAAAAAGAACCTTCAATAACAATCAAGCCCTCTGATAAGGGCGGTAACACGGTAGTTATGAATACATCTAACTACAAAGAAATGTGTCTTGACCTGTTTAAGGATAGGGGAGCATATGAAATCCTTCTAAACAACCCGACTGAGATATACTTGAAAGAACTGGAATCTCTCCTATTACAAGCCAAATCTGAAGGCTTGATAGATGACTCAGAGTATAAATTTCTGTTGCCCCAAAATCCGGTAGTTGCGACGTTCTATAGCCTTCCGAAGGTACATAAGGGGGTGTCTCCCCTGAAGGGACGTCCAATTGTATCAGGGGTAGGCAACATTACTCAAAACCTTGGGATCTAACTGGACAAATTTTTGAGAGAATTTGTGGTAGCGCTTCCGTCCTATACTCGGGACACTTTAGATCTGTTTTCAAAATTGGAAGGCATCTCTCTTGACAAAGAACATCTATTAGGAAGTATAGATGTTGAAGCGCTTTACTCTTCTATCCCTCATGAAATGGGTTTACGAGCAGTAGCCCATTTTCTAAAATCAAGGGGAACTCAACAAGAAAGACACAATTCGTTCATCTTGAAAGCTCTAGAATTTTGTTTGACAAGGAACTTCTTTGTCTTTAATGGCAAATTCTACCACCAGCTCAGGGGCCCCGCAATGGGTTGGCCATGTGCGGCAACCTATGCGAATCTGCTCCTGGGCTGGTGGGAGGAAACCTGTGTTTTCTCAGACTCCAACTCACAGAGCGCTTTAAACATCGATGCCTGGTATAGGTACATAGATGATGTCCTTGTAATCTGGCAGGGCTCACAAGCCACTTTTTCTACATTTGTCGGCAGCTTAATGATAACACCATAGGGCTGAGTTTTACCCACGAAAGTTCAGAAAAATGCCTCCCATTTTTGGATGTTTTGGTTTCTAAGAATAGTGAGGGCACCATACTCACCGAGGTTTATCGTAAAACAACCTCTACCAACTCCCTTTTAAGGTGGGAGAGTAGCCACACATTACCCCTGAGGCGTGGCATCCCCAAGGGGCAATACCTACGCCTCAGGAGGAATTGTTCCACCACAGAACTATTCCTCAAGCAAGCCAGGGATCTACGTCATAGATTCCTGGAAAGAGGCTATCCAGACAAAATTCTTAGAAAAGATTTCCAGGATGCCCTTAAGAATGACCGAAGTCCCCTCTTAACAACAAAAAAACAGGTGATAAAGAAGGAGGAAAAAACCATTAGGTTAATCACCACGTTTAACAATGGGGCTGAGGCTGCAAAAAGGATTTTGCATAAGCATTGGGACATATTGATGATGGACCCAGATCTGAAAGATGCCATCAGCTCGCATCCAACAGTAACCTATAGAAAAGGACGTTCACTGAAGGACAGGCTTGTCCACAGTCATTTCAGGCAACATCAGGACCAGACTTGGCTGGGCAAAATGAATGTCACAGGCAATTTTGGGTGCAGTGGGTGTGTAGCCTGTCCCTATATGAAGAGATGCAAGTCCTTCACATCATCAGTCACTGGTAACTCCTACATGATTAAACAGTACATTAACTTTAAATCTGTAGGAGTAATCTATAGAGTAGTCTGTGAATGTAAAATGGAGTACGTGGGCAAAACAATCTGTGAGTTTAGGAGTAGAATTAGAGCACACGATATAGCTCATGGTAGGGACACGCCGCTTGCCCACCATGTGAACTTAGTCCATAATGGTGATGCCAGTAAGATCTGTTTCCATGGCATCCAAGTAATCAATAGACCAGAAAGGGGGGGAAATTGGGACAAGCTAGTCCTACAGCAAGAAACAAAGTGGATATTTCTGCTGGACACGGTGGCCCCGAAAGGTCTAAATGAGATGCTAAATTTTGGTTGCTTCATATAATTCTAGAGCAATTTTGAGTGGGGGTTTTCTTCTGCATGTACCCTCTTTGGGAAAGTCTCATTCTGTCTGTTCTTTTCATTTAAATGTCTAAATTACCTTGCCAGCTATAAACCAACTAGATCGCGCAAATCTGCGCACTTGGATACCTACATATCAAGCGATGATTATGTACAGCATAATACGCCTTTATTTAGTTAGTATGCAACAATAACGCTAGTATACAGGATGATTGAAGTGTATCCATGGTGACTTTAAACAACACTACTGTCCGCCTCTACCTGCATCCTAAAGCATCCCATTGGAGTGAAGGTGAGGGCGGAGTGTGGGTGTATCCGGTGTGGTTACGCCAAGGGCTTTTTGCCTTCTCATGCCGAATCCGCCCATACTTGACTCCTCCCACTCAATGACGAAACAATGTCTGAGTGGAGGATTAGCGAGGGGGTGTGGCGCATATTGATCTTGCTCGGAAGCGACTCCTCCCACTCTATGATGAAATACTGTGAGGGTGGTGGAGGAGGGAGGAGGTGTGTCAGGGGAATCCCTGGCTATAGCTCCCCCCATTCTGTGATGAAGGGAAGTGATGTCATAGCTCCTCCCACTATGTTGCATCATAGCTCCTGCCATTCTGTGACGGATGGAAGTGACATCATAGCTCCTCCCACTCATTGACGGAGGGGAGTCCTCAGCTCTCTGACTGTGCATGATGGAGGGCAGCATCAACTTTAAAAGTGTGAGAGCACATATTGTGGTGCCCATGCCACTACATCTAGCCACCATACTAGTATAACTTGTAATATACGGGCCACTGCTCGTTTTTGATTCATTTTAACCCTTTGATGTGGAGCTTTTGCAGCCATACTTAGCATCAAGACTGCATAGTCCACTACATTACTTTATTCCCCTGATGAGTGCGTCACACGACGTACGAAACGCGTAGGGATTACATATTAGGGACTAACAGGGTCTGAAAGGGACAGTACTGGAACCGTCCTTGTCAGGGCGGGAGCAATATTGCGGGGTCAGGATACAAAGCGATCGCAGGGCTTAATAGGTCCTGTACCTCCGGACCAGTACCGCTCGACCAGGAGACGGCGCATTGAAGACTGGTGAGATCCACCCTATTATTCCTTACTGTCCGGATTAATGTTGGTCCGTGGTTTTGAGATGATGCACCGTGTCATATGGTATACAGGAATGCACTAAGACACGGTGAGGTATTACTGGGGACCGTGTCAGACGAGACTTATTGGAGGTCTGAACGAGCTCCCTTTCTGGTGTGTTTTTGCTGACTAGATGGTTGGTGCGCATACTATTGTGGTTCACTGTGAACTTATTTTATCAGTAATTATTAAAAGTTACGTTTTACTTATGGTACTGGTACATTCTGCTGGATTTCTTTCTTCTTTATTTTTTATTGAATAAACTTTTTTTACTTTTCCACTTTTTCTAGCATGGGACATGAACAAGCAATCATCTGATTGCTTGTTCAGGATAATACTCTGCAATACTGATGTATTGCAGGGTATTAGCAGTGTCAGCCTAGGCACATGCCTAGGCTGGCACTCTACCAGTAAGATGATGTCATAGACGCCATCTTACCGGCAGTTCTTGCAGGCAACACTGGGGTCTAGATCAGACCCCAGTGATGTCACAGCAATGATCAACGCCCCCCGAAATCGATTCGGTGGGGGGGGGGGGCGATCGTGGTGGAAAGACCCCCCATAGGCATGTTAGATGCCGCGGTCACGCTGACCGCGGCATTTAACGGGTTAAGCGCCCACGATCAGAGCCCACTCCGATCGCGGGTGTTACACTGGGGTGTTGGCTATCAGTCACAGCCAGCACCCCGTGTTCTCCAATGCCGGTACGGCTCAGACGCAGAGCAGGAAGGGGTTAGTGGGATTCCACCTACAGTACACTCAAATGTCTTTCTTGGAAGTTGCACCTGTTGTGTCATCACAGGTACAGGAGTTTGGTTCCCTCTGACCACATCATAATTCTGATCAGAACCAGCAGAGGGTTTAGCAATTAAGGGACAGTCAATGG
Organism: Engystomops pustulosus; assembly: GCF_040894005.1. Classification (NCBI taxonomy): domain Eukaryota; kingdom Metazoa; phylum Chordata; class Amphibia; order Anura; family Leptodactylidae; genus Engystomops; species Engystomops pustulosus. Next base: position 125,241,526 of record NC_092415.1, on the reverse strand, counting down.
GAACGTTCCCAAGCCCCTGGAAACATGCACACCAGACCTTTGGTTGGTCCATAATTATGTACCTCTGGCTTTCCCAAGCCCACTGTAACATTATTTTTCACAATTTTTACACTCCTCCCAGCTCCCTTAAAGCCCCAAACAGTCTTACCAGGAACTCCGGGATATTTCAGTTTATCAGGGGTTTGGAATTGGTGCAACAGTGCTCTTACTCCTTGCATCTGGACCTTTAGACGTCACAGAAACTTTTATCACAGCCGGTGCGGAACACTAGACAACCAGATAACCTTGCAAGTATGGGAACCCTCTGTAGTCGTCGCTTGTGGTGCTGCCACAATGCCACTAAACTTTTCCATCATCAGCTGGAACATGGCTCAGGACTCTTCCTACAGCTGGTGGAACCTCTGCTCCCGTTGCTGGTGCATGGCCTGCTGCAGCTGTCGATTAGCTTTGGACTCCTCTTGCAGGTATTTAATTAAGTCCCCCATCTTGGCTTTATCCTGTAATTTGCCTGCTGCTTTCACCCAGGATATAAGCTTCTGGCCCTTTAAATCTCCACAATGTTAAAGTTCATCCGCAGCTTTTGTCATGCCGTTGCCACCAGCAGCCTGTCCGCATCCTCCACCAATTGTAGGGGCTCAGCTCAAATGTGGGGGTTGGCAATGACAAAGCTCTCATGGACAGCAGGATTAAAGTTGAAACTGTGCATTTATTCCAGCAAAAACAGCAGTATCAAACAAAACATCAAACAAAATCCTTGCCTGTCCGGCTATAACTAAACACTTGGCGGCCCTGACTAGCCACTGGAGGGCTTCTCCCTGCCAGCATGAAAAATACATTCAGTAACCCCGTGTCACTCACATGTGGCTCTCACACAGTCCAGCTTCAGTGTCTCTAGGTAGAGAGCCCCTTCTGACTGCTCCACGCCCTTCTTTAAAGGATTGCACACTTCTGTCTCCACTCCAGCAATTAGGGTTCTGTACCAGGTCTTCCAAGAGACCAACACATGGAAAACAGCTTCCAGTTTGACTCAATTCACATTATGGTTGCTGTAATACACATAAACCTTCATTTTCTCTCCAATTCAATAGTGACCTTGTCACAATATCCACAAGATGAAATAATTATACATATAGAAAAACAGTGGAATCGGCACTCACCAATCTTCTCCTTTTCAATGCTGTTTTATTGATGCATACTTACAAAAACATTTCATAAATGTAATTGATCGATCAATTGACACGGAGGCCGGAAGAAGCGCAGACAGCGCGAAACGGCCGTAGCCTTCCATTGAGCACAATGCATCACTCCCCCCCCCCTCGCTATACCCTGAATATGATGTTTGGATTTGATCCATGAATAAAGAAGAAACTTTGTTGCACAGGATTTGGGTGAGTGCTGTCCTTCATCTCTTTATTTATCTGCTTGGAATTGCTATTTTTTCGGGACATGCACCACATTTTTCCTGAGTTCTGAGCACGGGCAAGATAGTCTCCTATCCAAGCCTTTGTGGAGCCGTTTGGACTGAATGGTTGATGGTGGTGCCGCTACCATCTTTTTTTCTTGTTTCAAAGACGTATATAGAGCCTCGACGTCACAAGTGACTATGAATATGTCGGGGTCAAGATGGAGGCCATCAAATTTTCTCAGTGCATCTGTGGTGTCCTTCAGGTATGACGGTAAGGTTTCCACCAATGGATGTAGATGGTAATCTATAAATTTACAAATAGGCTCACATAGGTTATTCATACCAGATACAATAGGGCAGCCCGGTGGGCTGTCCAACCTTTTGTGCTCTTTAGGATGTAGGTAGAAGGTAGAAACCTTCGGATATTCAGGTAGCAGGCAATCCATCTGGCTCTTAGTCAGGATGTTTTTATTGACCGCCTCAGAGTGTATTGAGGTCAATTCCTCTTTGAATTTGCAGGTAGGGTTAAATGTGAGTTTTTTATAACATGTGGCGTAGTCCCTCTCGTAGTCCTTGATGGACCATAGCACCACATTGCCCCCTTTGTCCGAGGGTTTTATTATCACATCACCCTTTCGACTGAATTCAGTGATGGCTTTTCGTTGAACTGCAGTGCAATTACTCTGAGGACTGGTCTGTGGTATTTTTTTGAGATCATCTGTCACCAGTTTGACAAAGAGATCAATGTTGGAATAATTAGAGACGGTAGGGAATTTTTTTGAACGTGGGAGTAAGGTAGTAGGAACTTTCTTTCTTACCTGTGGGTCATGTTGTTCCTCAAGGAGTTCTTCCAACACTTGCAAAGCCAGATGTTGGTCTGCAGGGGATATTGATGGTTCATTGTCATGATATATTTTCTTAAAGGCCAGCTTCCGTGCAAAAAGATGTAAATCTTTTATTGCTAAAAAGCAATCAAAATGGTCAGTTGGTGAGAAGCAAATACAAAATTAACCTCCGCCTCTACGTTCTCCTGTTATCGCTAAGAATGATGAAATAAAATAAACATATCGCACCACAGTGTCTTTTTTCAATGGGGGAGTCTCGGTACTCACAAATCTGAAGACTGTCTTATTAGGTCAGTGTCCCGAGACCCGCAAAAGATCAGAGAGGTATGGACGTCCTTCTCTGGTGTTCCCAATTAGACGCAAGCTGTCTTCCCAGAGTCTCCAAGGTGAGCGGTAGTTCCTGTGCTGCTGCAAATTTCTCCCACCGGGGAACTCTGTCTCCTTCACAGGCGTTCCACTTGCTTTGTCCTCTCTCCTGTTCGTCACTCAGATGAGAAAAGGACACACGATGGTGCAGTAGATTCACAGTTGTTAAAAAGGTTTTTATTAAAAATACTCACAAAGGTTGAAATATAAAAAGGCCTTAAGTACAAATACACACTCGGTAATGCATGCCCGACTCCGAGTTTCGCCTGGGACGGCTTCTTCCGGGGCTTACCGGCGTGTCACAAAGCGTGTATTTTATACAAAAATTATACATCAGTATACACAAACAAATTTATAAGAAAAATACATATTCAAATGTTTCTCATTTTTTTGCCCATAAAAAGACAAAATATAAAGTATAAAATGCTATAAAGCTTTAGATCTCTGTGGTTCAAAAAAACTCTTAACGAACAAGTGCATACTCCCAAGTGCATGCACCCATACATAGCCCTAGAGTATTTGAAAATCTTGGATGTCCTCATTTAAAGGAGGGAGAAAGAAGGGTAAGACATGATCCAGTTGTGAAATATTATAAATATTAATGTGCTATTGTGCTTGTGATTGAATTAGTGAAAAAAAAACATTATAAAAAGCATTTAATTTCGAAATCAGCATTTAGTCCAAGTGGGGTGAGGGTTTTTAATTGGAAAATCCAAAAAGATTCTCTTTGACTCATTTTCTTATTTAAATCTTCGCCTCTCCAGTGTGCAGAGACCCGTTCTAAACTAAAAAAAGAGGAGCCTATGGGTTTTTTTTGGTGATGAGCGGACAAGCAATGATCTAACTTCCCTTTCTTTATATTCCTAAAGTGCTCATTTATCCGTGTTTTTAATTTCCTTATCGTTCTCCCTATGTATTTCAATCCACATGCACAGACAATCATATAGATAATTTGAGTGGTGTCACAGGTAGCAAAATGTTTAATATTATACACTAAAGAGTTATCCGATGTTGAAAAGTTGTGCCCCCAGTATTAGTCCTACCTATACTACTGCATGCTTTGCAGTAAGTACATCTGAAAAAAACGGTGTGTGCTGTGTCTTCTTTAAAAACTTGATTGTTAATAGTGCTGTGCACTATATGGTCCTTGATGTTCTTGGACCTACGGTGAACAAATTTAGGTGCTGCCAGCAGTGATCCTATCACTGGGTCATACTTCAAAATGTGCCAATTTTTCTTAATAATTCTCTTGATGTGGTGAGAATCCCCCGTATATTCAGTTATAAAAGGAATAGTGATTGGTATGGTAGTGAAAATATGTATTTTTCTTATAAATTTGTTTGTGTATACTGATGTATAATTTTTGGACTTACTCACGAACAGAATCCACACACAGAATGATGGAAGAATGGTGAGATTTATCACTACGTTTGATTCCCAATGGTAAAGGGAGTCTTGTCTAGATATTGGCAAATACTGAGGGCAGACAACATCCTACAACTATTTTTTCCTTCATATCCTGCGATCACGTATCGCCGTTCGAGACATTTGCGTGATTTCTTGGTACGAAGTACCCATAGGGACCCAGCAATAACAAAAAATGTGTATGGTACCAGAGGCCCGTGTTGGGGAAGTCGCCCCTGCGGTAATTGCGTTGCTTGCACTAATATGGAAATCACTTCATCTTTTTTCAATTCCAACAGGCAGAAGCAATATGAGATCACCCATTCAATAACATGCACCACCATTGGAGTAATTTATTTTGCTGTCTGTCCATGCGATCTAATCTATGTCAGACTCACTACCCAGGAACTGAGACGCAGAATCCATAAGAACATTCTTGGAATTGGGGATGAGAACAATGTGGGTAAATTAAAGACGATGCCCCGCCACTTCAAACAACATCACCAATGCAACGGATCCAAGTTTAAGGTAAGGCGAATTGACATGGTTTTGGTGTATATACAGGGAGGAAATTGGAAACGCATCCTTGCTCAAAAGGAAACAAAGTGCATCTACTTGTTAGACACTGTGGACCCTCGGGGATTGAATGTGAATCTAAGTTTTGCATCATTCCTCTAAATTCCTTATAATTGATATATTGTTACGTTCTCTTTTAACCCTTCTTCATCATTTGTGTGTTTGGTGTTTTTAATCAATTATATATTTATTTGTTATACTATGTACTAACATTTATATTTTCTTCTTCTCTTCTTCCTATCTTGCGTTTTGTCCGTCCCTATATATCCTTGTTCCTTTCACAGAATTTGTGCCATATAGCCTCCTCATAGACACCTCAGTTGGACCTATGTTTCCCATCTTACACCTTGTCATTCATATATATATATTTTATTGCTTCACACACGTGTGTTCACCTTCTGCACTGCACCGCATGTCACTTTTGGCTTTTGCACTATATTGTCACTTCATGCATTGTTTGTAGGTATCCTTCCCTTGGTTCCATATGTATATATATGCAGTGTATTTATTAGTAATGTAGCACTGTAGCACTTTATTTCATCTTGTGTGTATAATCTTGTGGATATATATATATGCATTCATATTTATACTTATTTGTACACTTATGTATTGTATTCATTTATTAGCAATGTAGCACTATCGCACTTTATTTCCTCTTGTGATGCATTCATATTTATATTTATCATGTAGCACTTTCTCTTATATACATGTTTAATGTACTTTCCTCACCATTACCCATGTTCTAGAGTATTGTATATTTTATACTTACCAGTATGTTATCTTATTAATATTTTATGCACTCTATATTATTGTCCACACACTGCTTTTTATTCCTTTTTTATTCTGTATCCCTAATTACAATGCGCCACCTTGCACATTTGGTCCAGCCAATTCTATGTATTTGGTGCCAAGCGCCTCTACCTGTCGCTCCACGCATGATTGACAGTCATGGACTTGCCTGCAGACCTAATCTCGTGCATGCGCAGTTGCTCCATGGATCCGGGTATCCTGCGTAATCCCGAGTCTCGTACGATTACGGACACTTGCCCGCCGCGCCATACTCTGTGGATCCCATCTCTCAGTAAGCTCCAGGTGTACCCTATTACTTCAACCCCACACCTACAATTCTGTGATTGGTCTGTTTTTATATATAAGGGTTTCCTTACAACCACCATGCACTCCCCTTGATAAAGCCTCTGCGAAACACGTGTCGGGGTCCCAGTGTGTATCCTCCTTTATTTGGTATGGTAATTATGTTCCTGGCTTACAGCCTACTTAGGCATGCATTTTTATGATGTTACCTACTATCTCTTTACCACTATTTGGATCGATTGATGTACTCTTATAGATTTTTATCTGGGGCTCAAACCCCTAATCATTGTAAAGGTGACTTTCAAATTATAGAGTCTTTGTATTCCAGCTTGGAATACAGTAAACCTGAAGACTGATAAGTTTATTGTGGGACTGACACATTTATAAAAAACCTTAAGGCACTTTAAATAAGGCGTGTAATTAGGAAAGCAGCAACTATAATTGGGTGTTCTCACCAAGGAAATGTAACACTATTGGATGTAAGCACACAAAGGAATGTAGAACCATTGGCTGTCTTCACATAAAGCAAATGTCCAGATGTTCACCTGGATACCTTCCACTAGGTGGTGCTAGCGAGCGCTAAGTCTTTGTGTGCTGAGGGGCACACCCAAACTTTAGTTTTTATTACACAAAGTTATGTGAAATGAATGCTGAGTCTTTAAAATGTCTGACAGTATGTAAGATGGCGCCTGAGTCCAGTGTGATATCTTTAACATTTCCCCCCTTTTGAGTCTTGCATGGCCTGTAACTTTTGTCCAGGGTGACCTCCTCAAACTCCAGGTACCCACAGGTAGGCTAAGCCCTTACCTGCTGGACTTGTTAACTCTTCACCAGATCCCATGGAGGCCAGTCACTCGGGGGTTACAGGCCTGCATACTCAAATTACATAATTGTGTTTCCATAGTTTATGGGTTTATTAACAGGCTGGTTCTTCAACAAGACGGTATCCTCCACACTGGGACTTCTCCTGTCATGGTTCTTACCACCTGGACGGCCATCTGGGACATGGTGGACTTGATGAGGGGGACCACACAACACGCAATAAGTGACGAGAGCAAAATCACAATCCCCAATATCACCCTTCCAATCCCCCAACTACAAAGTGAAGGACAAAGTGTCCACCCCAGGGTTTCTCTTGAGTTCCCTGGACAGTCCTTCAATCTTTTCACGAGCATGGGTAATGGATCCATAGGGGGCGATGTCATCCAGGATGTACATGCAACAAGCCACTCCCACCATCTTACAAACTCCTCCCTTCTCAGCAAGGTTCATGTCCAAAACTATGCGGTTCTGGAAAGCATCTATCATATAATTCCCAAATCTTTCCCTCTAGCTTAACAGACGTGGCGCTGTTCAGCAGGACTTGGAAAAGACCGTCTTAGTGAGGCTCCAGACTCTCTCTCTCTCTTTGGTCTCTTTATCACCACGTAGTCTCCAGGCTTCAGGTTATGCATCCTGAGGTCTCTGTCTGGATCTGAAAAAGGAATCAGAAACACTTTTGCGGACCTTTTCCAAGGCCTGGCTTAACTGTGGCTTGTTCCACCTTGTTTCCTGCCATCAGCTATAGGGTCTATAGGAAGTAGAGGCCTAGTCTGGGTGCACAGCCAAAAAGTACTTCAAAGGGGACAATCCTATCTTTCTGTTAAGGGTGCTCCTAACTGAATGGCGGGCAGCAGGAAAGCACTTGCGCCATGGTTTCCCTGCTTCCATGGCCTCCTGGATCTCTAACTTAAGAGTGCCGTTTAGTCTCTCAAACCCACAACTAACTTGGGAAGGGCAAGGGGTGTACAGGGCCTGTTCTACACCCAGGATGGACAAGGTTTCAAGTCTTTACCTGTCCAGTGAAGTGGGCTCTGCGACCGCACTCTATGGTCTTTGGAAGTCCAAACCTGCAAAAAAATCTCACTCACCAACTTCTTGGCTGCGGCTCTGGCAGTAGCCTTAGTCATGGGAGAAGCTTCTGGCCACCCTGGAAAGAGATCAATGCACACACGCACATATTCCTATGTGCCACTTTTTGGTAGCTGGATAAAATCCATCTGCAGTCTTTGGAAGGGATACAGCAGCTTGGGTGTCACCTTCTGTGGGGTCTTTACCACCTTACCCGGGTTGTGGTGGGTACAGACTATAAAGGCTTTCACTAGTCTAGTGACAGGGGTAGTAATGCCCGGGGCAAACCACTTATGGTTTATGAGCACTAGCATGGCCATTTTGGATGTGTATGTGTCCATAGGCTACTTGACTTACTTTTGGGTGCAGGGCTCTGGGCAGGCACGCCCTCTCTCCCAGCATCCAGGTCCCATCGGCATCTGGACTCCAGCTTTCCTCCACACTTCCTTCACTTCTGATGACACTCGGGCCACCAGGGACTGGAACACCTGTGGATCAAACTTTTAGCTCAGAACTCACCGCTGAGACTTCAGGACAGTCTCTGGGCTCCATCTGTGCAGCCACCTTCACCATCCCATCAGCCACATACTTGCCCTTGGCTTGTGGAGTTACCAAATTATGTGTGCTTTTACTTTTACTATCCCCACCTCTTTTGGAAGTAAGAGAGCATCCATGAGCTCTTTAATCAGCATGCCATGCTTAAAGGGGTTCCCTGCAGAGGTGCGGAAATCTCTAGCCTTCCATATGGGTTTATAGTCGTGTTTAGACCCCAGGACTATACCTTGAGTATAGATGTTTGCCCTTTTACCTTCCACCAGCTGTAGCACTTCCCTGAGTGCCGTCACTTCACCTCCTGCGCTGACCTGTGTGGAGGGAGTGGTTCTGCTTGTACTACCTCATGTGCGCCACTGACCACTGTATATCCAGTGTAGAACCGTTTGTCTTCTCCCGCAGACCTGGAGCCACCTATGAGAAAAAACCTCAACATCTGGGTTAATTACCCTCCCCCCCTCTCTGAATCCTGGGAGACTGGCGACAGATTGAAGGATTCAGAGCTGTGCACCTTATCAGTGTATCCTGGGGCATCAGGAGTGCACACTGGAGTCTGAGCTGTCTGGCCTTGGCTCAGATGCTTGGGCTGTACTTGGGTGAGGACACTGTGCAAGGTATGTGGGGTTTGCACAGTAACTGAGTGATCTAGGGTCTGGGATCAACTCACTGACCTTGCTGAGCAGATTGCTGGCTGCAGCTACTGACACATGAGGGGCTCCCCTCACGACTGAGTCTAACCGGGCCTAATAGTGGGCCACTGGGGAGGCCACCACGTTCCTGGACTCGACACCTGTGGCGTGGCCTAGATACTCAGTGCAAAATAAAACAAAAGTTTGATCCAGTGGGATGTGCCTAGGGCTGGTGCAGACAGGATTTGCCACCTTAAGGCTATAGAATGCATCAATTGCCTCTTGACTAAGGGCAAATGGGGAAGAGGCAATGCAGTCAGAAAGGGGCAACATCAGGCTGGGGGCAGCAGACCTTATCCCAGGCTGCCGGAGCTGGCCAGTCCTAGAAACATGCGAAGAGGCTTAGGGCCTCGGGGGAGGGGCACATTCTGGACTGCCAGCTTTCTTCCCTCTGTCAGGTATCTGCCTGTGGCTGCGAAGCAGTGGCCTAGGAAGACCACCTTCTCCTGGCAGTACTGGAGTTTGTCTCTGGAAACTTTGCAACCCTTCTGGAACAGAAAACACATAAGGTCAATAAATGCATCCTGGCAAACAAAAACAGTAGGTGCTCCGCATACTGAAAAGGAGAACATCCAGTAAGGGGTAGTCTGTCAGTCTACTCCCTGTAGGGCCGTGTAGTGTGGAGTACTGGCTGGGGGAGTTTTACCCCCCTTGTGGGAATCTGCATCAGATATACTGGAATGCTACACTGGTAAAGGCAAATAGGTACTGGTAATCCTCATGTAGGGGCACAGGGAGGAAAACATTTGCCAACAGGGAAGAGTTCTGCAATGAAAGGCACTAACTCTATTTGGGGGGGGGGCTTTCAGAAGAGGGGGACTATTCTTGCTGACATCCTTGTCCATTACCACCCCCCTTGTCCCGCCCTGTTGGGGCCATCTCCGTTTCCTAGAGTGTGGGAAGTCACTTCAGTAATGTCTCTTTGTATCCTTATCACAAGCAAATTCCTTTAAGTCTTTTAGATTGTGAGCTCTGTCTACCCCACTCAACACAGATGCTTTCTGTGTGCTTCAAGGCCACTTCTCACAGACACAGATAAGGCAAAGCCCAGCTGCACAGCTGCCCACAGATCTGACCCTGATTAACTCTTTCAACTCCAGAAAGCAGGTACCAAAGACATTGAAATACTTTTTCTAGTAATTTTTCTGCAATTGTCAGGATCAAATAAGTTTTAAAATAAAAAAAATAAACAAACAGCGTTGCACACTCAAGACCCTTAGCAAATGTTTGAAATTGGTGAAAATATTCACCTGCCGGCATTTTATCTCAAACATCCGCCAGGACGCCTCAAGGGTGACTCAGCTGCTATCCTACAACCAACACAGTAGAGTCATAGGCAATTAACTTTCAAGGACTTGAAGGGAATATGCTGTCTTAAGATGGCCGCCACTGAAAAATGGTAGGGCGTGTCATCTTCTCTAACCACCAGATAAAAGGGGTGGAGTCTGCATTCCAGGGGCCCTCTTTCACTGCAAGGAAAATATAATTAAATCTCTTTTTCTCAAATTCTTTCCACATTAAAAACTTTGAAATGTCCCTATCGGCTGTCTCTTTCTTCAATGGGCACTCTCTAGGATTCCTGTCACTCTGTCCTGGTCCGTCCGTAGTCACTGGTCTAAGTCTCCAGTAATCAACCCCATCCACTTTCCTTTGTCATTAACTCTCTACTTACATCAAAACAACCTTCTGCCTGGGTGTGCCACTTTTTGTCTTTGAGCCAGCCACCATTTTCATCAAGTGCTGTCTCCCACCTTTGCACACTCAGGGGATCATCTAACATACCCAAAAACTTCAATACCTCATAACTTCCTTTTACCCACTCTTTACCTTTCCTGTGTGACACTATGTCAGTTGCCTTTTTAGGTCTGCAGTGTCCAGCTACAGTCTTACTTTGCTCACTACCCATTTTGTGGAATCTGTGGAATACCTGATTTTGTTCAAGGGCTATAGATATCCTCCGTAAATACAGCTCCAGACTACCCCGCTAAATATCAGTAAGTACAAATTAGAGACCTTCACACAATATTTCAGAAATCAAGGAGATACCGCTCAACTGTAAAATTCCCAACAGTGTCCCTCCTGCCTCTACTGTCCTTAATGCATCACGGGGCCGATCCCAATCCCGAAGGAAAGATACGTAAATTTGGCCAGAATTTGTCTCTGCAAACTTCCAGATTCTATCAGCGCTTACATGAACAAAAATCTCAACACCATCACAAACTTTCTGAACTACATCAACAATTCACAAGAGGGCACTGCAGACCTTTTTCTACAACATACATAGTCACGTCCAGTCTCTGTCAATCACCTTACAAGAGATCCTTTGCCACAATTAAAGTGAACATACTATTAAATATGGACATGTAAGGCAAAGTACATAATATCACACAAGGAGATGACCTTACCCAGTCCCTTTCAGCCAGTGAAACAGAACTACAGTCAAGGTAGACAGAAATAGACTTGACTTACCCCGACGAGCGCTCATTGTCAGCTCTGGTCACTGGTCGCCTGGACTCTTGCGGAGGTCACCTCGATGGTCAGATGTCCATAAAAGTATGGCCACCCAAGGGACGCCAATTTTTATCTGGGGCTCAAACCCCTAATCATTGTAAAGGTGACTTTCAAATTATAGAGTCTTTGTATTCCAGCTTGGAATACAGTAAACCTGAAGACTGATAAGTTTATTGTGGGACTGACACATTTATAGAAAACCATAAGGCACTTTACATAAGGCGTGTAATTAGGAAAGCAGCAACTATAATTGGGTGTTCTCACCCAGGAAATGTAACACTATTGGATGTAAGCACACAAAGGAATGTAGAACCATTGGCTGTCTTCACATAAACCAAATGTCCAGATGTTCACCTGGATACCTTCCACTAGGTGGTGCTAGCGAGCGCTAAGTCTTTGTGTGCTGAGGGGCACACCCGAACTTTAGTTTTTATTACACAAAGTTACGTGAAATGAATGCTGAGTCTTTAAAATGTCTGACAGTATGTAAGATGGCGTCTGAGTCCAGTGTGATATCTTTAACAGTACTCTTTTTGGATACACACACTTTTAACTCTGTTCCTGATTTCTAGCTACCATTGTCTGAACTGTCTCTTTATTGTTTTGGTTCATTAATAAAGTATACCTTCTATATTTGACATACTCTGGTATATTCCCTTCTTTTTGTGTGTTCAAGTTTTTGGGGTAATTTATAGTTTGCTGCAGGTATTCTTTTGTTCATCTTAGTTGCCCATACCTGCGGCTATATTTGTGTTTATGGTAAACATGAGGAAAATCAAACTAAAACAAAAAACAGTATGCAGAGATAATACACTTTACAAACCAGTTTTCCTGATCACTCTAAGATAAGTGCAGACATTCCTTCCCGTTTGATCTGTAGGGAAGACACTTCTGACCATAAGCAAAAAAGTGCATTCACATTCATCTAATTTAAAAGACAACATCGATGAGTAATAGAACAGATATTTATAGGACATTCCATAATTGCCCCAAATTCTGGAGAAAAAAAAAATATTCAGCACATACTGCAGTGAACTGAACAATTATTAATTATACATTTTTGGAATCGGACCATTTTATTCTGATTCCACCAAAATGGCCCCCATAGTGGATATATATTGTGGGAGATTTGGCCCAGTAGAGACCGTGGTAGCAGTGATTTGTGATGCAGTCCAAGACAGTGACACCAAAGTTTAGTCCAAAACGGGTCTCGTCTGCGAGACAGTGACACCAAAGTTTAGTCCAAAACGGGTCTCGTCTGCTCCCAGCACAGTGAGGGCTGTGTGTGCTCTCCAGCCTCCTTTCAGAGCCAACGCTCTCAGCTCTGCTCAGCAACTTCATGCAGCCTGATTAGGCTGCTCCCACCACCTGTGTCCAAGGTGCTGGACAACACAACCTCAGCATTAAGGCCTTGCATAATAGGATAACCCAGGGGAAACATACCACCCATCCACAGTTAACCACTTCAGTGTCTCACAATATATAGATATATGTATATATATATATATATATATATATATGTGGTGTGTATATATATTACACTAGCTGTAAAACCTAGCATTGCTTGGAATAGTAAATAACTGCTCTTAGCTATATCAAAATAGAAATAGTCCCTGTCACAGCCTGTCAGTCAGTCAGTCGCTGTCACAGCCTGTCAGTCAGTCAGTCAGTCGCTGTCACAGCCTGTCAGTCAGTCAGTCGCTGTCACAGCCTGTCAGTCAGTCAGTCGCTGTCACAGCCTGTCAGTCAGTCAGTCAGTCGCTGTCACAGCCTGTCAGTCAATCAGTCAGTCGCTGTCACAGCCTGTCAGTCAGTCGCTGTCACATGCAGTCAGTCAGTCGCTGTTTCAGCCTGTCAGTTAGTCAGTCAGTCACTGTCACAGCTTGGAAGTCATTCAAACTATTTTCTAGTGCTTTTTGAAGTGTGCTTTGGGCCATTGTCCTGCTGGAAGACCCATGACCTCTGAGGGAGACCCAACTTTCTCACAGAGGCAGCAAAGCAACCCCAAAACATCAGGGAACCTCCGCCATGTTTGACTGGAGGGACCATGCTCTTTTCTTTGAAAGACTTTTTTTCCTGTAAACTCTATGTTGATGCCTTTTCCCAAAAAGCTCTATTTTTGTCTCATCTGACCAGAGAACGTATTCTCAGAACATTCTCAGGCAAGTTTTGGCAAACTCCAGCCTGGCTTTTTTATGTTTATGTTTATGGCTTTTTTATGTTTCTGTGTAACAAGAGGGGTCTTCCTGGGTATCCTACCATACAGTCCCTTTTCATTCAGATGCCAATGGACAGTACAGGTTGACACTGTTGTACCTTCGGACTGTAGGGCAGCTTGATCTTGTTTGGCTGTTAGTCAAGGTTCTTTATCCACCATCCGCGCAATCTTGCGTTGAAATCCCTTGTCAATATTTCTTTTCCGTCCACATCTGGGGAGGCTAGCCTCAATCACTTGATGACACTGTACATGGTAGACAGAGGAACATTCAGGTCTTTGTAGATGGACTTGTAACCTTGAGATTGCTCATGCTTCCTAACAATTTTGATTCTCAAGTCCTCAGACAGTTCTTTGGTCTTCTTTCTTTTCTCCATGCTCAATGTGGTACACACAAGAACACAGGTTGAGTCAACTTTAATCCATTTCAACTGGCTGCAAGTGTGATTTAGTTATTGCCACCACAGGTACGTTACAGGTTCTGGTAATTATGTGTGATCTATTGTGTCTCCAAAAAGGAGATCAAGCCAAATTATGCACGACTAGTTTTTTGGAAAAAACGATAATCTTTATTAAACTTAGTTAAAATCTATGACAAACATACTAAAACTGATTACAGCGGTGGATGGGATGCACAGAAAGGAATTCTGCCCATGAGGTCACAACATGATATTGCACATACACTCACCGGCCACTGTATTAGGTACACCATGCTAGTAATGGGTTGGACCCCCTTTTGCCTTCAGAACTGCCTCAATTCTTCGTGGCATAGATTCAACAAGGTGCTGGAAGCATTCCTCAGAGATTTTGGTCCATATTGACATGATGGCATCACACAGTTGCCGCAGATTTGTCGGCTGCACATCCATGATGCGAATCTCCCGTTCCACCACATCCCAAAGATGCTCTATTGGATTGAGATCTGGTGACTGTGGAGGCCATTTGAGTACAGTGAACTCATTGTCATGTTCAAGAAACCAGTCTGAGATGATTCCAGCTTTATGACATGGTGCATTATCCTGCTGAAAGTAGCCATCAGATGTTGGGTACATTGTGGTCATAAAGGGATGGACATGGTCAGCTACAATACTCAGGTAGGCTGTGGCATTGCAACGATGCTCAATTGGTACCAAAGGGCCCAAAGAGTGCCAAGAAAATATTCCCCACACCATGACACCACCACCACCACTAGCATGAACCGTTGATACAAGGCAGGATGGATCCATGCTTTCATGTTGTTGACGCCAAATTCTGATCCTACCATCCGAATGTCGCAGCAGAAAACGAGACTCATCAGACCAGGCAACGTTTTTCCAATCTTGTACTGTCCAATTTCGATGAGCTCGTGCAAATTGTAGCCTCAGTTTCCTGTTCTTAGCTGAAAGTAGTGGCACCCGGTGTGGTCTTCTGCTGCTGTAACCCATCTGCCTCAAAGTTCGACGTACTGTGCGTTCAGAGATGCTCTTCTGCTTACCTTAGTTGAAACGGGTGGCGATTTGAGTCACTGTTGCCTTTCTATCAGCTCAAACCAGTCTGCCCATTCTCCTCTGACCTCTGGCATCAACAAGGCATTTCCGCCCACAGAACTGCCGCTCACTGGATGTTTTTTCTTTTTCGGACCATTCTCTGTAAACCCTAGAGATGGTTGTGCATGAAAATCCCAGTAGATCAGCAGTTTCTGAAATACTCAGACCAGCCCTTCTGGCACCAACAACCATGCCACGTTCAAATCACCTCTCTTCCCCATACTGATGCTCGGTTTGAACTGTAGGAGATTGTCTTGAGTTGCCGCCATGTGATTGGCAGATTAGAAATTAAGTGTTAACGAGCAGTTGGACAGGTGTACCTAATAAAGTGGCCGGTGAGTGTATATACAGGTAACAAAGGCCTTTGGCCTGAGAGCTATATTGTTACAATGTAAATACGGTCGTGTCCTTACTAGAGATGAGCGAGCACT
Source organism: Engystomops pustulosus (assembly GCF_040894005.1). Taxonomy (NCBI): domain Eukaryota; kingdom Metazoa; phylum Chordata; class Amphibia; order Anura; family Leptodactylidae; genus Engystomops; species Engystomops pustulosus. Next base: position 125,226,024 of record NC_092415.1, on the reverse strand, counting down.
AAAATGCTCGGGTACTCGTTATTCGAGACGAACTTTTCCCGATGCTCGAGTGCTCGTCTCGAATAACGAGCCCCATTGAAGTCAATGGGAGACTCGAGCATTTTTCAAGGGGACCAAGGCTCTGCACAGGGAAGCTTGGCCAAACACCTGGGAACCTCAGAAAAGGATGGAAACACCACGGAAATGGACAGGAAACAGCAGGGGCAGCATGCATGGGGATGCCTCTGAGGCTGCTTAATCGCACCATTATGCCAAAATTATGGGCAACAGCATGGCCATGACAGAGTGACAGAATGAAGCTAGATAGCATCTAAAACATCCAATAATTGACCCTGACACTATAGGGGACGGCATGCAGAGGCAGCGGCAGCAGCGGCAGGCTAGAGAGTGGCATGGCGACATACCCTAAATGGACTCAGGCTTCAAACCAATGGGTGGCAGAGAGGAACCAAAGGAGGTGAGCAAGAAGCGCTCAAATAATATCGGTACATGATAAAAGTTTGCCAGTATATTTTGTGGATTACACAGCAGGGTGGCGACAAAGTTAACATGGAAGCCATGAAAACAATCCAAAATTCTGCCTGACACAGCTCGTTTGATAAGGAGACCATGTATGGAGGCAGTGAACTAGTAGTAGATTAAAGGTGCTGCAGTTAAAACTATGTTAGTTGGATCTTGGCATGGAGCTGGCGCTCCGCTGCCAGGCGAGCTTTCGCCAATCCAAGCCCCTGTCTCTAGGCTACTCCCCAAACAGCACTTCTAAGAACCTTTTATATAAGATCAAGTGTAGAAGCGTTCTTATAAGTTTGGGATATGGCGGGTGAGGGGAATGTAAACAGATGCGCAAGAAGCGCTGAAATAATATCTCTAAATGGTAAAAGTTTGCCAGTATATTTTGTGGATAACACAGCAGGGTGGCGACAAAGTTAACAACTTTGATGTGGAATCCATGAAAACAACCCAAATTTCTGCCTGACACACCTCATTTGATAAGGGGACGATGTATGGAGGCAGCTATATGGACGACTTTTGGAGGTAGCAATGGAGACAACGTGTGGAGGCTGCTATGGAGACAATTTAATTTGGATAGTGCCTGTATGTGGCAGTCCAAAAAAGTTTTCAAACCAGAGGAGCAGGTAGGTGGCCCTCCAGAAAAATGAAATAGATTGAGTGCCTGTATGTGGCAGTCCAAAAAAGTTTTCAAACCAGAGGAGCAGGTAGGTGGCCCTCCAGAAAAATGAAATAGATTGAGTGCCTGTATGTGGCAGTCCAAAAAAGTTTTCAAACCAGAGGAGCAGGTAGGTGGCCCTCCAGAAAAATGAAATAGAATGAGTGCCTGTATGTGGCAGTCCAAAAAAGTTTTCAAACCAGAGGAGCAGGTAGGTGGCCCTCCAGAAAAATGGAATAGATTGAGTGCCTGTATGTGGCAGTCCAAAAAAGTTTTCAAACCAGAGGAGCAGGTAGGTGGCCCTCCAGAAAAATGAAATAGATTGAGTGCCTGTATGTGGCAGTCCAAAAAAGTTTTCAAACCAGAGGAGCAGGTAGGTGGCCCTCCAGAAAAATGAAATAGATTGAGTGCCTGTATGTGGCACTCCCAAAAATTGTTTAAAACAGAGGACCGGGTAGGTGGCCCTCCAGAAAAATTAAATGCATAAAGTACTATAGCTAGAGCCAGTGGGCCCTGTCAAAAAATAGCCAGTTTCCTCTGCTTTAGTGTACAAAGAGGAGGAGAAGGAGGAAAATGAGGAGGAGGAGGAGTGCATAAATTATTCAGGTTGAGCTTCCTTCACCTGGTGGAGATTGGAAATGATGAGAAATCCAGGCTTTATTCATCTTAATAAGCGTCAGCCTGTCAGCGCTGTCAGTCGACAGGCGTGTACGCTTATCGGTGATGATGCCACCAGCTGCACTGAAAACCCGCTCGGACAAGACGCTAGCGGCAGGGCAGGCAAGAACCTCCAAGGCGTACAGCGCCAGTTCGTGCCACATGTCCAGCTTTGAAACCCAGTAGTTGTAGGGAGCTGTGTGATCATTTAGGACGATGGTATGGTCAGCTACGTACTCCCTCACCATCTTTCTGTAAAGATCAGCCCTACTCTGCCGAGACTGGGGACAGGTGACAGTGTCTTGCTGGGGTGACATAAAGCTGGCAAAAGCCTTGTAAAGCGTACCCTTGCCAGTGCTGGACAAGCTGCCTGCTCGCCTACTCTCCCTCGCTACTTGTCCCGCAGAACAACGCACTCTGCCGCTAGCGCTGTCAGAAGGGAAATAGTGTTTCAGCTTGTGCACCAGGGCCTGCTGGTATTCATGCATTCTCACACTCCTTTCCTCTCCAGGGATGAGAGTGGAAAGATTTTGCTTGTACCGTGGGTCCAGGAGAGTGAATACCCAGTAATCGGTGCTGGAATAAATTCTTTGAACGCGAGGGTCACGGGATAGGCAGCCTAGCATGAAATCTGCCATATGCGCCAGAGTACCAACGCGTAAGAATTCACTCCCCTCACTGGCCTGACTGTCCATTTCCTCCAACTCCTCCAACTCCTCTTCTTCTGCCCATACACGCTGAACAGTGAAGGACTCAACAATGGTCCCCTCTTGTGTCTCGCCAACATTCTCCTCCTCTTCCTCCTCATCCTCCTCCACCTCCACCTCCTCCGATATGCGCTGAGAAACAGACCTAAGGGTGCTTTGGCTATCAACAAGGGAATCTTCTTCCCCCGTCTCTTGTGACGAGCGCAAAGCTTCCGACTTCATGCTGATCAGAGAGTTTTTCAACAGGCCAAGCAGCGGGATGGTGAGGCTGATGATGGCGGCATCGCCACTGACCATCTGTGTTGACTCCTCGAAGTTACTCAGCACCTGACAGATATCAGACATCCACGTCCACTCCTCATTGTAGACTTGAGGAAGCTGACTGACCTGACTACCAGTTCTGGTGGAAGTTGACATCTGGCAGTCTACAATCGCTCTGCGCTGCTGGTAAACTCTGGATAACATGGTTAATGTTGAATTCCACCTCGTGGGCACGTCGCACAACAGTCGGTGAGCGGGCAGTTGGAGGCGGCGCTGCGCTGCCCTGAGAGTGGCAGCATCTGTGCTGGACTTCCTGAAATGCGCACAGATGCGGCGCACCTTCGTGAGCAAATCAGACAGATTGGGGTATGTCTTGAGGAAACGCTGAACTATCAGATTTAACACATGGGCCAGGCATGGCACATGTGTCAGTCTGCCGAGTTGCAGAGCCGCCACCAGGTTATGGCCGTTGTCACACACAACCATGCCTGGCTTCAGGTTCAGCGGTGCCAGCCACAGATCAGTCTGCGCCGTGATGCCCTGTAATAGTTCTTGGGCGGTGTGCCTTTTATCGCCTAGGCTCAGCAGTTTGAGCACCGCCTGCTGTCGCTTAGCGACGGCACTGCTGCTGTGCCTAGAGCTAGCGACTGATGGCGCCATGCCCACGGATGGTAGTTCGGAGGAGGAGGTGGAGGAGGGGTGGGAGGAGGAGGAGGCATAGTAGGCCTGAAAGACCTGGACCGAGGTAGGCCCCGCAATCCTCGGCGTCGGCAGTATATGACCAGCCGCAGGGTCAGACTCGGTCCCAGCCTCCACCAAGTTAACCCAATGTGCCGTCAGCGATATATAGTGGCCCTGCCCGGCAGCACTCGTCCACGTGTCCGTGGTCAGGTGGACCTTGTCAGAAACGGCGTTGGTCAGGGCACGGATGATGTTGTCTGACACGTGCTGGTGCAGGGCTGGAACGGCACATCGGGAAAAGTAGTGGCGGCTGGGGTCCGAATACCGAGGGGCGGCCGCCGCCATGAGGTTGCGAAAGGCCTCGGTCTCTACTAGCCTATAGGGCAGCATCTCCAGGCTAAGCAATCTGGAGATGTGGACGTTAAGGGCTTGGGCGTGCGGGTGGTTTGCACTATATTTCCGTTTCCGCTCCAGCGTCTGGGGTATGGAGAGCTGAACGCTGGTGGATGCTGTGGAGGATCGTGGAGGCGACGATGGGGTTTTTGTGCCAGGGTCCTGGGCAGGGGGCTGACTATCAGCTGACACAGGGGAAGGAGCAGTGGTGTGCACGGCCGGAGGTGAACGGGCTTGGTGCCACTGAGTGGGGTGTTTAGCATTCATATGCCTGCGCATACTGGTGGTAGTTAAGCTAGTAGTGGTGGAACCCCTGCTGATCCTGGTTTGGCAAAGGTTGCACACCACAGTCCGTCGGTCATCCGGTGTTTCCTTAAAGTACCTCCAGACTTCTGAAAATCTAGCCCTCGCCGCGGGAGTCCTCGCCGCGGGAGCTTCACTACGTGACACATTTGGCGCTGATGCACCTGCTCTGGCCCTGCCTCTCCGTCTGGCCCCACCACTGCCTCTTCCAACCTGTTCTGGTCGAGGACTCTCCTCCGTCTCAGAAGCACTGTGTTCACCCGGTCTCTCAACCCAGCTTGGGTCTGTCACCTCATCATCCTCCGATCCCTCAGTCTGCTCCCCATCCGGACTTCCTGCCCTGACAACAACTTCACCACTGTCTGACAACCGTGTCTCCTCATCGTCGGACACCTCTTTACACACTTCTTCCACTACGTCAAGAAGGTCATCATCACCCACAGACTGCGACTGGTGGAAAACCTGGGCATCGGAAAATTGCTCAGCAGCAACCGGACAAGTGGTTTGTGACTGTGGGAAGGGTCCAGAAAACAGTTCCTCAGAGTATGCCGGTTCAAATGCCAAATTTTCCTGGGAGGGGGCAGACCTGGGGGGGAGGAGGCTGAGGTGCAGGAGCTGGAGGAGTGCCGATTTCGGTGACATGGGTGGACTGCGTGGAAGACTGACTGGTGGACAAATTGCTCGAAGCATTGTCGGCAATCCACGACATCACCTGTTCGCACTGTTCTGGCCTCAACAGTGCTCTACCACGAGTCCCAGTAACTTCAGACATGAACCTAGGGAGTGTAGCTCTGCGGCGTTCCCCTGCTCCCTCATCAGCAGGTGGTGTCTCACCCCGCCCAGGACCACGGCCTCTGACCCCTGCAGTAGTTGGACGATCACGTCCCCGCCCTCGTCCTCTACCCCTAGCCCTCGGGTTAAACATTTTGAAAATGAAAGTTATAACTTTAATTTTTTATTAACTTTTTTTTGTGTTTTTTTGTGTCTTTTTTTTTTTTGTGTTTTTTAGTTTTTAAAACCAAACGATGCTATCCTATTGCTATGGCTATTTTCTAGCCAAGTATGAAAGCACACTGCTATGCCAGATGAGATGACGCTGAGTTATTAAAAAATAAACGTAAAATAAAAAGGAAATGGCAGACTGTGCCTAATTGAAATCCAACCCCTAATAAATTTTCCCACTTCGGTCTTTGCGATGGATATGTGCGTCACTAAGCGCTAAACACAGCGGTCGCAAGTCTCACTACAAATTCCTCACAATTTGGTAGTAGATGCACTGCAGCAAGGACAGCCACCAGCAGATCAACCAGAAATAAAATATATATAACGCTATCGTAGGCGTAAGTAAGCCGTTTGGATTCTCCTTTGGCTATTTTCTAGCCAAGTATGAAAGCACACTGATGAGATGACGCTGAGTTATGAAAAAATAAACGTAAAATAAAAAGAAACTGGCAGACTGTGCCTAATTGAAATCCAACCCCTAATAAATTTTCCCACTTCGGTCTTTGCGATGGATATGTGCGTCACTAAGCGCTAAACACAACGGTCGCAAGTCTCACTACAAATTCCTCACAATTTGGTAGTAGATGCACTGCAGCAAGGACAGCCACCAGCAGATCAACCAGAAATAAAATATATATAACGCTATTGTAGGCGTAAGTAAGCCGTTTGGATTCTCCTTTGGCTATTTTCTAGCCAAGTATGAAAGCACACTGATGAGATGACGCTGAGTTATTAAAAAATAAACGTAAAATAAAAAGAAACTGGCAGACTGTGCCTAATTGAAATCCAACCCCTAATAAATTTTCCCACTTCGGTCTTTGCGATGGATATGTGCGTCACTAAGCGCTAAACACAGCGGTCGCAAGTCTCACTACAAATTCCTCACAATTTGCTAGTAGATGCACTGCAGCAAGGACAGCCACCAGCAGATCAACCAGAAATAAAATATATATAACGCTATTGTAGGCGTAAGTAAGCCGTTTGGATTCTCCTTTGGCTATTTTCTAGCCAAGTATGAAAGCACACTGATGAGATGACGCTGAGTTATTAAAAAATAAACGTAAAATAAAAAGAAACTGGCAGACTGTGCCTAATTGAAATCCAACCCCTAATAAATTTTCCCACTTCGGTCTTTGCGATGGATATGTGCGTCACTAAGCGCTAAACACAGCGGTCGCAAGTCTCACGACAAATTCCTCACAATTTGCTAGTAGATGCACTGCAGCAAGGACAGCCACCAGCAGATCAACCAGAAATAAAATATATATAACGCTATTGTAGGCGTAAGTAAGCCGTTTGGATTCTCCTTTGGCTATTTTCTAGCCAAGTATGAAAGCACACTGATGAGATGACGCTGAGTTATGAAAAAATAAACGTAAAATAAAAAGAAACTGGCAGACTGTGCTTAATTGAAATCCAACCCCTAATAAATTTTCCCACTTCGGTCTTTGCGATGGATATGTGCGTCACTAAGCGCTAAACACAGCGGTCGCAAGTCTCACTACAAATTCCTCACAATTTGCTAGTAGATGCACTGCAGCAAGGACAGCCACCAGCAGATCAACCAGAAATAAAATATATATAACGCTATTGTAGGCGTAAGTAAGCCGTTTGGATTCTCCTTTGGCTATTTTCTAGCCAAGTATGAAAGCACACTGATGAGATGACGCTGAGTTATTAAAAAATAAACGTAAAATAAAAAGAAACTGGCAGACTGTGCCTAATTGAAATCCAACCCCTAATAAATTTTCCCACTTCGGTCTTTGCGATGGATATGTGCGTCACTAAGCGCTAAACACAGCGGTCGCAAGTCTCACTACAAATTCCTCACAATTTGGTAGTAGATGCACTGCAGCAAGGACAGCCACCAGCAGATCAACCAGAAATAAAATATATATAACGCTATTGTAGGCGTAAGTAAGCCGTTTGGATTCTCCTTTGGCTATTTATAGCCAAGTATGAAAGCACACTGATGAGATGACGCTGAGTTATGAAAAAATAAACGTAAAATAAAAAGAAACTGGCAGACTGTGCCTAATTGAAATCCAACCCCTAATAAATTTTCCCACTTCGGTCTTTGCGATGGATATGTGCGTCACTAAGCGCTAAACACAGCGGTCGCAAGTCTCACTACAAATTCCTCACAATTTGCTAGTAGATGCACTGCAGCAAGGACAGCCACCAGCAGATCAACCAGAAATAAAATATATATAACGCTATTGTAGGCGTAAGTAAGCCGTTTGGATTCTCCTTTGGCTATTTTCTAGCCAAGTATGAAAGCACACTGATGAGATGACGCTGAGTTATGAAAAAATAAACGTAAAATAAAAAGAAACTGGCAGACTGTGCCTAATTGAAATCAAACCCCTAATAAATTTTCCCACTTCGGTCTTTGCGATGGATATGTGCGTCACTAAGCGCTAAACACAACGGTCGCAAGTCTCACTACAAATTCCTTACAATTTGCTAGTAGATGCACTGCAGCAAGGACAGCCACCAGCAGATCAACCAGAAATAAAATATATATAACGCTATTGTAGGCGTAAGTAAGCCGTTTGGATTCTCCTTTGGCTATTTTCTAGCCAAGTATGAAAGCACACTGATGAGATGACGCTGAGTTATTAAAAAATAAACGTAAAATAAAAAGAAACTGGCAGACTGTGCCTAATTGAAATCCAACCCCTAATAAATTTTCCCACTTCGGTCTTTGCGATGGATATGTGCGTCACTAAGCGCTAAACACAGCGGTCGCAAGTCTCACGACAAATTCCTCACAATTTGCTAGTAGATGCACTGCAGCAGCAGATCAACCAGAAATAAAATATATATAACGCTATTGTAGGTGTAAGTAAGCCGTTTGGATTCTCCTTTGGCTATTTTCTAGCCAAGTATGAAAGCACACTGATGAGATGACGCTGAGTTATGAAAAAATAAACGTAAAATAAAAAGAAACTGGCAGACTGTGCCTAATTGAAATCCAACCCCTAATAAATTTTCCCACTTCGGTCTTTGCGATGGATATGTGCGTCACTAAGCGCTAAACACAAAGGTCGCAAGTCTCACTACAAATTCCTCACAATTTGGTAGTAGATGCACTGCAGCAAGGACAGCCACCAGCAGATCAACCAGAAATAAAATATATATAACGCTATTGTAGGCGTAAGTAAGCCGTTTGGATTCTCCTATGGCTATTTTCTAGCCAAGTATGAAAGCACACTGCTATGCCAGATGAGATGACGCTGAGTTATGAAAAAATAAACGTAAAATAAAAAGTAAATGGCAGACTGTGCCTAATTGAAATCAAACCCCTAATAAATTTTCCCACTTTGGTGTTTGAGGTGGATATGTGTGTCACTAAGAGCTAAACACAACGGTAGCAAGTCCCCCTGCAAATTCCTCACAATATGGTACTAGCTGCAAATAAAAAAAAAAAAAGTATAACGTTATTGTAGCCCTAAGAAGGGCTGTTGGGTTCTTGTAGAATCACTCCTGCCTAACAGTAAGCTAATAGAACACCCTCACGCTTTCCCTGACCAGCAGCAGCTCTCTCCCTAGCGGCATCCAGACACAGAATGATCCGAGCAGCGCGGGCAGCGGCTAGTCTATCCCAGGGTCACCTGATTTGGCCAGCCAACCACTGCTATCGTCGTGTAAGGGTACCACGTAATGCTGGGTGGAGTGCAGAGTCTCCTGGCTTGTGATTGGCTCTGTTTCTGGCCCCCAAAAAGCAAAACGGCGGGAGCTGCCATTTTCTGGAGCGGGCGAAGTATTCGTCCGAGCAACGAGCAGTTTCGAGTACGCTAATGCTCGAACGAGCATCAAGCTCGGACGAGTATGTTCGCTCATCTCTAGTCCTTACCCATTAGATAGTCTCAGTCAGCGTGACCTGGGTAGCTCCTGCCCCTGGTAATTACACAGATTAGAGAAGCATCACATGATTTTTCGAACAGTGGCAATACTTTTGTCCACCCACTGTTTTATGTTTCGTTTGGAATTATATCCAATTTGGCTTTTTGACAATTCTTTTTGCGGTTTTCCATTGAAGACAAATTAAATGAAGATAATAATACCAAAGAATTACACATAAACACATACATACTAGCTGCAGTTCCAGTGTTGCCCAGGATAGTAAATAACTGCTCTTAGCTGTAACAAAATTGAATGGGTTTACAAAAATATTTTATACGTATCTATAGACGGTCTCGGGCAAGCTCATTCCAGTGACTGTCAGTCTCGGGCACCTTCTTTCCAGGGACTGTCAGTCTCGGGCACCCTCATTCCAGCGACTGTCAGTCTCGGGCACCCTCATTCCAGCGACTGTCAGTCTCGGGCACCCTCATTCCAGCGACTGACGGTCTCAAACACCCTCATTCCAGCGACTAACGGTCTTGGGCACTCTCATTCCAACGACTGCCTGTGTCTCTGACTGTCACTTTGTCTATGGAGAGATTTATCAGAAGTGTCAGAGCACAACTGCTCTAGTTGCCCATGGCACCCAATCAGAGCTCAAGTTTCATTTTTGCACAGCTGTTTATAAAATTACAGCTGATCTCTGATTGGTTTCCATGGGCAACTGGAACAGTTTTAAATCAGACACTTCTGATAAATATGCCCCTATCTCCGTATCCCTATCCACCTTACATCACACATAAGTGTCATATACTCATTGCCTATAGTAACCAATCAAAGCTCAGAACTCACATTAATGACTTGTGGCAGAACAGCAACCAATCACGGCTCAGCTTCCAACTGCCACAGCAGCAGCAGACAATGGGGGCATTTAGGGGACATTTAGGTGACTCCTCCTCCCTCCATAGAAAACAGCGGTGTGCGGCTGCACACTCGCAAAAAGATAGAGCATGCTCTATCTTTTTGCGGTGTAAGGCATAATCGGTGCCCCCATTGCCGTCTATGGGGACGTATATGCTGGCGCAAATTTGCGGCCATATGTACTTCCCCCCAGACGGCCTTGTGAATGAGCCCTTAGCCATAATATTATTTATATACACATACACACACAGTACAGACCAAAATTTGAACATACCTTCTCATTCAAAGAGTTTTCTATATTTTCATGACTATAAAAAAATTTTGATTCACACTGAAAGCATCGAAACTATGAGCTAACACATATGAACTTAAGAAAATATGTCTTATATTCTAGGTTATTCAAAGTAGCCACTTTTTGCTTTGATTACGGCTTTGCACACTCTTGTCATTCTCTTGATGAGCTTCAAGAGGTAGTCACCAGAAAAAGGTTTTCACATCACAGGTGTGCCCTGTCAGGCTTAATAAGTGGGATTTCTTGCCTTATATATGGGGTTGGGACTATCAATTGTGTTTTGCAGAAGTCGGGTGGATACACAGCTGATAGTCCTACTGAATAGACTGTTAGAATTTGTATTATGGTTAGTGGCCATCATTACTTTAAGAAATGAAGGTCAGTCAATCTGAAAAATTGGGAAAACTTTGAAAGTGTCCCCAGATGCAGTTACAAAAACCATCAAGCGCTACAAAGAAACTGTCTCACTTGCGGACCACCAGAGGAAAGGAAGACCGAGAGTCACCTCTGCTGAGGAGGATAAAGTCACCAGCCTCAAAAATTGCAGGTTAACAGCAGCTCAGATTAGATGCCAGGTCAATGCCACATAGAGTTCTAGCAGCAGACACATCTCTACAACTGTTAAGAGACTGTGTGGTGGAGGAGCATGTGAGCGGGCGTGACATGACATCACGCCGCCCTACAACTCCCGCTCCATCCTTAGCGTGCTGGTGTCATCGTCTTCCATGCCTTAATTATCCCGCCTCAGTGAGACTCGTCCGGCAAGAATCTGGTGGGCACTGGACCTCTGTGTACACCATAACGACAGGCAGAGGGAAGGAGTTTGTCGTTGCCAGCAAAGAGTTGGGTAATGCCACTGTTTTGAAAGGTGATGAGTCAGCAGTGGTGGAATTTCTACATACAAGGAGCGGTAGCAAGGATACAGAGGAGAGAAGCTCAGGAGGTGACCCTGCACAGCGTTTTTACTCACCTCAGAAGGAGTTCCAGTGGGATGGTGGACATCGTGCACAGCAGCCGTTGGCTTCCTGAAGGGAAGTACAGGGGCTGCATATTGTAGGGTGGACCGGATCCGTTGGGGACCAATAAGGTTATACTGGATGATCCTCGCTGTAAAACAGGTCGTATGCTTTTTGCTATATCCTACTACTCCTCCAGGCTCAAGTCTTCTTCTATAATTGTGACTCTCATCTATTGAAATATGAAAAAGGACCTACTAATTACTTGCACTTCTCCCAAATTACCGTATTTTTCGGCCTATAAGGCACACCAGACTATAAGGCGCACCTCTAATAAATGCCTGCTAAGACATCTAGGTTCATATATAAGGCGCACTGGAGTATAAGGCGCAGGATCAAATGCAGTACCTAAATATGACCAGCAGGTGGCAGACCTGTGCACAGTTCAAGCCCGCTACACTTCCTGGGAAACTTGTCTTCAGCGTGTCAGAGAGCACCAATCTTAGAGGTATGGGCTGCTGGGGGTTAATGCAGGGTGATGCAGCAGGGGTTAAGCGGTCTCCCTCTGCCCCTTCTCCTTCCCTCCTCAGCCAGGGTGTTATTCCTGTGGGGTTCCCTGTGGCTCCTTCTCTTTCCCCTGTTACAGGGCTGTCAGGTATGGGGGATTTCTTACTGATGGTGATGATTGCCTCGTGGTCGGCACTATGGCAGCTGCAGTCTCTCCGTGCTAGGGGAGGGCAGGATGGGCACAATGTTAGTTGTGGTGCCAGGGCACTTCAGGAGCTAGGGACCCTGTATACTGTGTGAGAAGGTGCAGGAAATTTCTGGGGATGGAGCTATTAAACAGTGGTTAATGTACAGTACATCTTGTCTGTAGTACATTTCTGTATAAGTTCATATATAAGGCGCATTAGCCTTTAAGGCGCACCTTTGATTTCTGAGAAAATGAAAGTTTTTTTGGTGCGCCTTATAGGCCGAAAAATACGGTATTGGAAACCGCTGGGTGTAGTAGACTGGACAGCATATAGGTGCTAAAGGTTCTTGTGGTGGTATATAGCCATACCATCTCTCTTCAGTCTCCAATGGCGTATGTTACGTCTATCTTATTATAGAGACTTTGTGTTGGACATAACTCGCCCAGTTGGCCATATGATATCCAAGGGCTGGGGTAATATTGGTAGTACCTAGTTATACTTGCTGGTGACTTGTTGTGGACAGGACCATCTGGGAACAGAACATCTATCAAACAAAGTTTTGTACCGGCAAGTACTAATTTTTCGAATTGTTCTGATGTTGCTCTTTAACTAACGGACATCACGCTTTTGCCCCAGGAATATTTGATGAATACTAAAATCGCTGTATACTCTTCAGTAGGGTTTATGGTGACTGTTGTTGTTACCAATTTTGCTGTATCCATGGAGTGACCATAAGGGGCAGTGTGAATATCCAGGGATTGTACCCAGCGGTGATTTTGCTGGCAGGTTGTGGTGATTTTGTCACCCTAAATTTCTCCACTGGCCCTTTGTCATATGAGGTTAGGGGTAACTTTTGAAGCTTCTCGCTTATCAGGGGGAAAATAAACTTTTGGAGGTATTCATTCGGGGCCAGAATTACTGTTTAAATAACATTATTTAGGCCTTTACTAACCTCTTTAATCGGCATTGGCTTTGCATTCTAATCAATGAACAATAGGGTTTACTCTCTTTTTTTTCTCCGCCCCATAGTGATTATATTTAGGAGGCTGTATATTTCTTTGCTAGGTTAAATAATCCACTTGTGAATATCTGTTGAAAACTTACCTGCTGTACGTACACCCGTACGTCGGTTAGTTACAAGCTGACTTAACAATAGCTAAGTTATAAGCTACCTTAACAATACCTGTCTTTAGTGGCTTGTGAGTTTACCCGTTAGTTACCCTTCTTGCAAACTTAGTTAGCCAACATGACAAGTCCGAATACAAAGAAAAAGGGTTCAAGTGTTACCCCGGGTTTATCTCCATTAAAAACTTCCAAGGCATATAATAAAGTAGAGAAAGTAAGAGAAAGTGCCTTAAGCAAATTAGACTGTCAGGATCAGTGGATCCTCTGGACCACCGCGGGAGATGGAACTATCCGACACCTGGGACCGGAGTCTAAGTGGCACCTGATCTTCACCAGAGCCCGCCAGAAAGCGGGTTGGACTTGCTGCGGCAGGATACCACCAGGTCGTTCCCAGGTACGACTAGCCCGTGGTGGCAGCCAAGGTCGAGGTACCTTAGCGGATGACAATCTCGTAGTTGGGTCCAGGCACAGGGTCAGGGCAAGCGGCAGAGATGCAAGGTTAAGTCCAAGTCCGGGGTCAGCAACGGGAGGTCCAGGCAGGTGAGAACGGGAACACAGGCACACGGAACACAGCAACACAGGACTCAGAAGTGGGGACTCACAGCAACGCAGGAATACACAGGAACGCAGGAATACACAGGAATGCAGGAATACACAGGAATATGAGGCACAAAGATCCGGCAGCGCAGGAAGGGAGGTGCCGGATTATAAGGTGGAGATTTTCAGCCAGTGCACCAATTAGCGGTGCGCTGGCCCTTTAAATTTTTGGCAGCCCGGGGTAGAGCAGGATTCGGGAGAGGTAAGAGAGATGGCGGGGCTGCAGTGGGGGTAAACGGAGGACCACGGGTGCGCCGCGATCTGAGACATCGGTGGAATCAGCCTGTGGTGCCGGATGAGGGGAAATTTGCTGGTTGAAGCGGTTGAGGATGACTGGCTTGAGGAGAGAAACATGGAATTTATAGCCAGACCCTGTCACAAGGAACTAAAACAGGAAATGGTCGACGTCTTTTGTCCGCTTGACGTTTGGTCTGGGCTGAAGCTTGGAGCAATGAGACGTGGACTTGTTCCCAGATGGCCTTAAGATCCCTCCAAAGCAGGAACATCTGCAGGCATGGATAACGGAAGAGGAGATCGGGGATGCAGTCCATAGTTAACAAAAAAGGGAGCAAAACTGGCAGAAGTGGAGTCCAGGGAATTGTAAGAAAACTCCGCCCATGGCAGAAGAGAAGCCCAGTCGTGCTGACGGGCGGAGACAAAGTGGCGGAGGTAACAACAAGTCTGATTCACCATCTCCACTTGGCCGTTAGTTTGTGGGTGATAGGCAGAAGAGAAGTCCAATTTCACCTGCAACTGGTTGCACAGAGATCTCCAGAATTTGGATATGAACTGAACTCCTCGATCCTAGACAATGTGTCGGTGGAGACCATGAAGCCTAAAAATATGCTGGAAGAAGAGACTGCCAAGACGTCGAGCAGAAGGCAGACCTGGTAGAGGGGCAAAATGAGACATCTTTGAAAAGCAGTCAGTCACCACCCAGATAACGGTATTGAACAAAGTCCATAGCCACATGAGACCATGGGCTGGTAGGCACGGGTAACGGCAACAGAAGACCAGCAGGTTTTAGTCGTGAGGGCTTGTTGCGAGCACAAGAGGCACAGGAACCCACAAAATCCAGAACTTCCTTGACCAAATCAGGCCACCAATAGTAACGGGAAATTAAGGCCACAGAGCGCTGCACCCCAGGGTGCCCAGCCAGACGAGAAGAATGTCCCCAGGTCAGGATCCTCTTTCGAAGACCAGGTCGCTCATAAGTCTTGCCGGGAGGCAATTGCCGTAGGTCCACCGGCGCTGCAAGCACAAGTCTCTCTGGAGGAAGAATATGTCTCGGAGCAGAGTCCTCCCCCAAAACATCAGAAGCACGGGACAAGGCGTCATCCTTGATGTTTTTCTCAGCAGGACGAAAATGGATTTGAAAGTCAAAGCGAGAAAAGAAGAGGGACCACCGGGCTTGACGCGGATTCAATAGCTGAGCCGTCTGTAGATATTGGAGGTTTTTGTGGTCCATGAAAATGCTGACTGGAAATCGGGCTCCCTCCAGCAGATGGCGCCACTCTTCCAAAGCAAGCTTGATAGCTAGAAGCTCCCGATCTCCAATAGAATGATTTCTCTCCACGGAGGCGAGGGTCTTGGAGAAGAAGCCACAAGTGAGAGTTCGGCCCCTAGGCCCTTTCTGGGTAAGGACCACCCCAGCGCCCACGGAGGAGGCATCAACTTCCACAAGGAACGGCTTTTCAGTATCAGGTCGGGTAAGAACCGTAAGCGGGGGAAAAAGCCATCTTTTATTTTGTGAAGGCCTCTTCTGCCGCTGGAGGCCAGACACGGGGATTAGCAACCTTCTAATGTGGGGGATAAATTGTCTATAATAATTAGCAAAGCACAGAAATCTTTGTATACTTTGCAGTCCCACTGCGCGTGGACACTGAAGAACCGCAGATAACTTGTCAGGATCCATTTGCAAGCCTTTATCAGAAATTATGTAGCTGAGGAATGGAAGGCTCTTCCGATGAAACTGGCACTTCTCCAGTTTGGCGTAGAGATGGTTCATCCTGAGGCGGCTGAGAACTTCCCGTACATGGGACTGGTGGGACTTGAGATACACTAGAATGTCATCCAGGTAAACCACCACACAACTGTACAATAAGTCCCGGAAGATATCATTCACAAATTCCTGGACAACGGCTGGCACATTACAAAGACCGAAGGGCATAACTAGATATTCAAAATGTCCATCACGGGTGTTAAAGGCGGTCTTCCACTCATCACCCTTCCTGATACGGATGAGGTTGTAGGCCCCACGGAGATCCAATTTGGAAAAAATACTGTCACGGGTGGTCCCGCGACTCATATCGCGGGTCGCAGGCTCACCCGTGCTCCCCGGGGCTCGCAGGCGCAGCGCCCGCGCAGCTCACCTCTCCCCGGTCCTGTGTCTCCGTCTGGCTCCGTGCACGCGCGTCCCCGTCTGGCTCCGTGCGCGTGTCCCCGTCTCCTTCAGAAGATTTAGAGGGCCAGCGCACCGCTGATTGGTGCGCTGGCTGAACACTTCACCTTTAAAAGGCAAGTACCTCCCTTACTACCTTGCTGGATCTTTGTGCCTCACAGCCTGAGAGAAAGCTCTGTTGCGATTTGCCTGCGTTCCTGTGTTCCCTGCATTCCATTGTCTCCTGTGTCTCCTGCGTTCCTGAGTCCTTCCGTGTTCCAGTGTCTACCCAAATCCCTCCGTACTGCTGTCCTGTGTACCAGTGTTCCTCCGTGCTGTTGTTCGTGTGCCGTATTCCCGTACCCATCTGCTTGGACCTCCTGTTGCTGACCCCGGATTTGACCCTGACGTTGCATCTCTGCCGCCTGCCCTGACCTTGTGCCTGGATCCGACCAAGAGACTGTTTGCCGTTTCTGTACCCCGACCTTGGCTGCCATTGCAGACAAGTCACTCCTGTGGAGCGACCTGGTGGTACCACGCCGCAGCAAGTCCAACCCGTTTTGCGGCGGGCTCTGGTGAAAACCGGGTACCACTTAGACTCTGGTCCCAGTTAGTGGCTTGTGTCATCGTCTGCAGTGGTCCAGAGGATCCACATCCCTCTAGCCTGACAAATACTTGCACCCGTCAGGCGGTCAAACAGCTCCGTGATCAGCGGCAAACGGTAGCGATTCTTAACGGTGACTTTGTTAAGACCGTGATAGTCTATACAGGGGCGGAGAGAGCCATCCTTCTTTGTGACAAAACAGAAACCAGCACCAGCTGATGAGGAGGATTTGCGGATGAAGCCTCTTAGCAGATTCTCCTTTACATATTCCGACATAGGGGCAGTCTCAGGTACTGAGAGTGGGTACACCCGACCCCGTGGAGGAGAAGTACCTGGCAGCAGATCAATGGGGCAGATCGTAGGGACGATGTGGAGGAAGGGTTTCAGCCTGTTTTTTGGGGAACACGTCTGTGAAGTTATGGAGCTGGAAGCCCCTCCAAAGGCTTGGGGGACACGGTAGAATCCCTGACAGGAAGCGGATGAGGGATCTCCATACAGTGAGAAGAACAGTCCGGGCCCCATTGGAGAATCTCCCCAGAAGACCAGTCCAGCACAGGGGCATAACGTTGTAACCAGGGTAGGCCTAACAGGAAAGCGGAAGTGCTTTGGGGTAGCACAAACAAAGAAAGTCTCTCTTTATGTAGAGCGCCAACTTGCAAGAGCAGGGGTTCAGTCTGAAACCAGATGGGTACAGAAAGGATCTGGCCATTGACCAAGGCAATGGACAATGGCTTCTTGAGATGAACCATCGGGAAGTGGTGCTGGGAGACCAGGGCTGTGTCCACAAAGTTTGCTGTAGAGCCTGAGTCCAGGAAAGCAGAGACCTGAATCGGGGTGCCGATACCAGCGCTGAGGAGCACAGGAATCGTCAAGCGTGGAGAGGCTTTACTCACACCTAGGGACGCCTCTCCCAAGAAACCTAGGTGCTGGTGTTTCCCAGATGTTGGGGACGGGCAGGACAAGTCCCGACGAAGTGCTCCCGGCTGGCACAATACATTCAGAGGTTCTCGTGACGTCATCTGGAACGCTCTTGTAGAGAAAGCCGGATTCGGTCCACCTGCATAGGTTCCTCAGCAGAAGATTCAGTCGTGGGCTGGAGTGGCTTTTGGAAGACAGGTGCCAGGCGAGGAAGACGTTTAGCACGGCCTTGGGGGTACTCTGCCATGGTTCCTCAGCACGCTCCCTAAACCGAACGTCAATTCGAGTGGCCAGGGTGATGAGACCACTCAGAATTGACGGCAGTTCGCGAGCCGCCTGCGCGTCCCTGACGTGCGCAGAGAGTCCTATCTTAAATGTAGCGATGAGGGCTGCATCGTTCCAGGCCAGTTCAAAAGCCAGGGTGCGGAACTGAACTGCGTACTCTCCCACAGACAAGTTGCCCTGGCACAGGTTCAATAATGCAGTCTCCGCAGAGGAGGCCCATGCTGGTTCTTCGAAGACTGACCGAAATTCTGCCAGAAATGCTGTGAGGGTAGCCATAACCGGGTCATCTCTGTCCCAAAGAGGAGTAGCCCAGGCCAGGGCCTTCCCGGAAAGGAGGCTGAGGACAAAGGCCACCTTGGACCGCTAGGTGACAAATTGCAATGGCATGAGTTCTAGTTAAAAAGCCTCTGCACATCTTGGGATCTCCATCATACTTGCTGGGCAAAGAGAGACGTAGCCTGGGTTCAGCAGCAGGAAGGCAAACGGGGTAGCAGGAGTCGCAGGAGCAGCCTCAGGAGACTGTTGCAGATGCTGGGTAGCTAGCAGGTGTTGCAGCATGGCAGTGACTTGTTCAAGCTGATTCCGCTGTGCAGCAATCTGCTGGGATTGGTGGATCACGATGGTGGCAAGATCAGGATGACTGGGAGGGGGAACCTCGGCGGGATCCATGGCCGGATCTTACTGTCAGGATCAGTGGATCCTCTGGACCACCGCAGGAGATGGAACTAGCCGACACCTGGGACCGGAGTCTAAGTGGCACCTGGTTTTCACCAGAGCCTGCCACAAAGCGGGTTGGACTTGCTGCGGCAGGATACCACCAGGTCGTTCCCAGGCGCAACTAGCCCGCAGGTACCTTAGTAGATGACAATCTCGTAGTTGGGTCCAGGCACAGGGTCAGGGCAGGCAGCAGAGATGCAAGGTCAAGTCCAAGGTCAGTAACGGGAGGTCCAGGCAGTTGGGAACGGGAACACAGGCACACGGAACACAGCAACACAGGACTCAGGAACGCAGGGATATACAGGAACGCAGGAATACACGGGAACGCAGGAATACACAGGAATACTCGCTTGGAAGCTTTTTCTTGAGGCTATGAGGCACAAAGATCTGGCAGCGCAAGAAGGGAGGCTCCGGATTATAAGGCGGAGGTTTTCAGCCAGTGTACCAATTAGCAATGCGCTGGCCCTTTAAATTTTCATCAGCCGCCGCGCGGGCACCCTAGGGGGCGAGGACACGCGCACATGGCAGTCCGGGGAACAGCAGGATCCGGGAGAGGTAAGAGAGATGGTGGGGCTGCAGTGGGGGCACACGGAGCACCACGGGTGCGCCCTCGATCCGAGACAGGGATCGCGGGAGCACCTGTGACATAGACAAATATGTCCTATCACCAAGAAGCTCTGGGAGTGTAATGGGTTTCCAGATAAGGGATAATAAGGAGGGGGAAGGGGACAAGTTAGAGAACAGTTATAAGTGCCTGTATAGAGGAGATTCAGCAAGAATCGCTAATTTTGGCAGAAGAGGACAGAGTGGAAGAGGGGCTACCGACCATGAAGAAATCAGCAGATGAGAAGGACATGGGTCATCAGACAGGGACAGGGGAAAGTATAGAACAAAATGAGAAGGAAACTGGGATATTGGTAACCCCGTTTTTGTCTGAGATATTTGAGGCTGTCATGCAATGCAACAGGCGATAAAAGTCCTTACAAAGGATGTGGGTCAGTTCCCAGAAACATGAGGACCGACTTGATCAGGTAGAAAGCAGAATTTCTGAAATAGAAGATGAACAAAATGAGCTGGAAGCTGAAATGGGAACAAAAAATAGGTGTGAGGAACAAAAAAAAATCGATCTAGAAAATTGCTCATGTAGAGCAAATCTTCAGTGTATTGGGTTTCCTGAGGGGGTGGAAGGTGAGGACCCTGTTAAATTTATGCAGGAGTGGTTGAATGCAGTATTTGGTGAAGGCTTATACCTTCTCATCCTATATTGAAGAAGCTCATAGGGTCCCTGGGAAGGCCCCAATTGCAGGGGGTTACCCCCGTCCTATACTACTGAAGCTTTTGTTCTCGCGAGATAGGGACATGATTTTGCGGAAGCTAAGGAAATTAGAAAAATTGGAGTTTAATGGCCAGCTGATAAACATCTTCCCAGACTATGCTAGTGAGACCCAAAAAGAGGAAGGGGTTTTTTGAAGTGAAAAATAAAACTAAACTAAGAAAAGTTAGTTATATGGAAAGAGAAGACAATGTTTTTCGATTCCCCCAAAGATGCAATAGATCGATGAGACCACTCAGAATTGACGGCAGTTCGCGAGCCGCCTGCGCGTCCCTGACGTGCGCAGAGAGTCATATCTTAAATGTAGCGATGAGGGCTGCATCGTTCCAGGCCAGTTCAAAAGCCAGGGTGCGGAACTGAACTGCGTACTCTCCCACAGACAAGTTGCCCTGGCACAGGTTCAATAATGCAGTCTCCGCAGAGGAGGCCCATTCCGGTTCTTCGAAGACTGACCGAAATTCTGCCAGAAATGCTGTGAGGGTAGCCATAACCGGGTCATCTCTGTCCCAAAGAGGAGTAGCCCAGGCCAGGGCCTTCCCGGAAAGGAGGCTGAGGACAAAGGCCACCTTGGACCGCTAGGTGACAAATTGCAATGGCATGAGTTCTATGTGCAGGGAGCACTGAGTTAAAAAGCCTCTGCACATCTTGGGATCTCCATCATACTTGCTGGGCAAAGAGAGACGTAGCCTGGGTTCAGCAGCAGGAAGGCAAACGGGGTAGCAGGAGTCGCAGGAGCAGCCTCAGGAGACTGTTGCAGATGCTGGGTAGCTAGCAGGTGTTGCAGCATGGCAGTGACTTGTTCAAGCTGATTCCGCTGTGCAGCAATCTGCTGGGATTGGTGGATCACGATGGTGGCAAGATCAGGATGACTGGGAGGGGGAACCTCGGCGGGATCCATGGCCGGATCTTACTGTCAGGATCAGTGGATCCTCTGGACCACCGGAGGAGATGGAACTAGCCGACACCTGGGACCGGAGTCTAAGTGGCACCTGGTTTTCACCAGAGCCTGCCACAAAGCGGGTTGGACTTGCTGCGGCAGGATACCACCAGGTCGTTCCCAGGCGCAACTAGCCCGCAGGTACCTTAGTAGATGACAATCTCGTAGTTGGGTCCAGGCACAGGGTCAGGGCAGGCAGCAGAGATGCAAGGTCAAGTCCAAGTCCAAGGTCAGTAATGGGAGGTCCAGGCAGTTGGGAACGGGAACACAGGCACACGGAACACAGCAACACAGGACTCAGGAACGCAGGGATATACAGGAACGCAGGAATACACGGGAACGCAGAAGGGAGGCTCCGGATTATAAGGCGGAGGTTTTCAGCCAGTGTACCAATTAGCAATGCGCTGGCCCTTTAAATTTTCGTCAGCCGCCGCGCGGGCACCCTAGGGGGCGAGGACACGCGCACATGGCAGTCCGGGGAACAGCAGGATCCGGGAGAGGTAAGAGAGATGGTGGGGCTGCAGTGGGGGCACACGGAGCACCACGGGTGCGCCCTCGATCCGAGACAGGGATCGCGGGAGCACCTGTGACATAGACAAATATGTCCTATCACCAAGAAGCTCTGGGAGTGTAATGGGTTTCCAGATAAGGGATAATAAGGAGGGGGAAGGGGACAAGTTAGAGAACAGTTATAAGTGCCTGTATAGAGGAGATTCAGCAAGAATCGCTAATTTTGGCAGAAGAGGACAGAGTGGAAGAGGGGCTACCGACCATGAAGAAATCAGCAGTTGAGAAGGACATGGGTCATCAGACAGGGACAGGGGAAAGTATAGAACAAAATGAGAAGGAAACTGGGATATTGGTAACCCCGTTTTTGTCTGAGATATTTGAGGCTGTCAGGAATACACAGGAATACTCGATTGGAAGCTTTTTTTTGAGGCTATGAGGCACAAAGATCTGGCAGCGCAAGAAGGGAGGCTCCGGATTATAAGGCGGAGGTTTTCAGCCAGTGTACCAATTAGCAATGCGCTGGCCCTTTAAATTTTCGTCAGCCGCCGCGCGGGCACCCTAGGGGGCGAGGACACGCGCACATGGCAGTCCGGGGAACAGCAGGATCCGGGAGAGGTAAGAGAGATGGTGGGGCTGCAGTGGGGGCACACGGAGGACCACGGGTGCGCCCTCGATCCGAGACAGGGATCGCGGGAGCACCTGTGACATATATGTCCTATCACCAAGAAGCTCTGGGAGTGTAATGGGTTTCCAGATAAGGGATAATAAGGAGGGGGAAGGGGACAAGTTAGAGAACAGTTATAAGTGCCTGTATAGAGGAGATTCAGCAAGAATCGCTAATTTTGGCAGAAGGGGACAGAGTGGAAGAGGGGCTACCGACCATGAAGAAATCAGCAGATGAGAAGGACATGGGTCATCAGACAGGGACAGGGGAAAGTATAGAACAAAATGAGAAGGAAACTGGGATATTGGTAACCCCGTTTTTGTCTGAGATATTTGAGGCTGTCATGCAATGCAACAGGCGATAAAAGTCCTTACAAAGGATGTGGGTCAGTTCCAAGTAGAACTGACCCTGATTAGATTGGACATCCAGAAACATGAGGACCGACTTGATCAGGTAGAAAGCAGAATTTCTGATCTAGAAGATGGACAAAATGAGCTGGAAGCTGAAATGGGAACAAAAAATAGGTGTGAGGAACAAAAAAAAATCGATCTAGAAAATTGCTCATGTAGAGCAAATCTTCAGTGTATTGGGTTCCCTGAGGGGGTGGAAGGTGAGGACCCTGTTAAATTTATGCAGGAGTGGTTGAATGCAGTATTTGGTGAAGGCTTATACCTTCTCATCCTATATTCAAGAAGCTCATAGGGTCCCTGGGAAGGCCCCAATTGCAGGGGGTTACCCTCGTCCTATACTACTGAAGCTTTTGTTCTCGCGAGATAGGGACATGATTTTGCGGAAGCTAAGGAAATTAGAAAAATTGGAGTTTAATGGCCAGCTGATAAACATCTTCCCAGACTATGCTAGTGAGACCCAAAAAGAGGAAGGGGTTTTTTGAAGTGAAAAATAAAACTAAACTAAGAAAAGTTAGTTATATGGAAAGAGAAGACAATGTTTTTCGATTCCCCCAAAGATGCAATAGATCGGTTTAACCACAATGTTTGTTGATATAAAGAGTTAATGCCACTGGGGCAATCTTCAGCTCCTACCACGTAAATTTACTTTGCATGGGGAGAGCACGGATCCTCATTCCCTTTTGAGGGTATCCCGCTGCACACACGATTTTTTTCAGCCTAAAATCCCACGGACCAAGGAATTGGTTAAAAGCCTTTGTCTTTATTCATGCTTTATTAAAAATATATACACAGGTACATTGATTTTCCAACACATTTCAGACGCTAGATGCGTCCTTAGTCATGGATAACATTGTGTAGTGCGCCAGTGGAAATATTGAGTATTGAGTTGTGTTCGGGTCTCATATAGCAGACACTGACCGTATTTTGATTTTGGGCGAATGGTTAGGTAGGGAGGGATAGTGAGGAGTTCCAAGCCTTGAAGAGTGAGAGTGGGCTTGGGGCTGATACTGGTACTTTGTACTTGTACCCATGTGGTGATGCCCATAGACCTGGTTCCTTTTTGGTAAGGACGTTAGAGAGGGATAGAGCCGACACAGCACGCTGATGAAGCACAAGGCCCTTATAAGTCGTGGTAAGACCTCACGAGGTTGTAATTTCATGACCGGAGGAACCAGGTGTGATTTGACGGCGAGAGAACGTGAAACCAGTGGCGTAACTAGGAGAGGCAGGGCCCCATAGCAGGTTATACAATCACACACATTTATACACTTAAATACACACACATAACATTCTACACTCACTTTTATGTACTCGTCCACACATACATACGTATATACACTCATATGCACACATTTATGTACTCATATATACATTTATACACTAATACATACAGTATATACATACTCATACTGTATATACACACAGTATATATGCATCAAAGTTTCATACATACTATTTAGATACATACATATAGAATACATACATCACATTCTTTTACATACGGTATATACCCACTGTGTATACACATACATGCAGCATAAAATCACCATATACACATACTGAATCTATATGCAGCATATACACACATACATACAGTATATATAGTGTATACATACATAATGCATATACATACAGCTTATACACACATATATACACTATATACAGCAGATACACACATATATACAGTATATATATCAGATACACACATACATCATATACATATTTATATGCATGTGTCTACATACAGCATATAAAATTGCATGCATAAAAATGAAAATAAAAATCTGTATCAAAATACGTTGCAAAAATACAATTTAGAGGGTAAATTGGTATCCAGGAGGTTTTGTTATTGCACAAGATGTAGGGCCCTACACCTGTGAGGACTCTTACAGATCTTTTTCAATAATGCTTGGAAATATGGAAGTTTGAACACTCACGGTTAGTTGATCGCATATGGCTGTCTCTATAGTCGTGTTGCTGCTTTTGTTATGCAGGAATAATCAAACGCCAAATGTTATATAAATTATTTGTTGGCCGTTTTCCACGTGTGATGGCGTCTTCCACGTGTGATGGCGTCTGTGTGTGTCGTCCAGGAACGCTATCAAGAGGTGTAGATTCACACGTTCCCTACTTCTCCACGTGGTCTCTCCCTTCACAGCTCGGACCCCGCGGTCACCATATGTACGGATGGCGTCACACTCGTTGGCGTGTAAAGTTGTGTCAGCCAATATTCCGGATAGTGGACCCCGGCTTACCGGCGTCCTGCAAGTAAATATCTTCCTGCAGTTTTGTGGAAGATGATGCTGGTAGGTCTAATTCTATGGTAGTGTTAAGGTTCTGTAAGAGTCTAGCAGCTAGACACGTTTCGAAGCGCAATGCTTCTTCCTCAGTAGCTTTGTGGTTATGAAAACCTCCTCCTTGTTGCACTTGGTTAAATTCCCCTTTTGGGCTAAGAGTTGCCTGACCTGGATCTGTATAGACTGGATCGGGCTGTAGAAAACCTGACCTGGAACAATTTACTTATATTCTCTTCAAGATGGTATTTTACGTTTGCGATGCGTCACAGTAGATCGTGGTAACGGACAATATAAAACGACAGACATGTTCCAAACATATATACAAAACAGAAATATAAGTATACAATGCGATACAAATAAATATGAATATAAAAAATATATATAAATATAAAAATAAGAATAAAAATAAAAAAATCGATATATTCGGATATATATTTTTATGTTTTATATATATATTTAAGTATAAAATGGGTAGGCATAATTCAATGTACGTTTCATCAACAATAGGGAAAGGGTGGAATTTTCCTTCCGACAGTATAGGGTGTTTGTTTAAGTAGCAAATTGGTTTGTATATGTGTAAGTTGTATCTAAAGGGGATTGGCCCCACAGTAATATACACAAAACATCTTATTTTTATAGGAATTTTGGGTGGGGAAAGCCAGAGGGCAGCCACATGTGCTGGTATACAGCCGGACCAATGAGGCTAATGTTACGGCTGCCTCCATCCAATTAATGGAAACCAACATTTATAAAAAACCAAAAATTTCAAGTTCTGCATTGAGGCCCCTTGGTAACATAGTGTCAAAAGTGAATATATATCTCAATTCTATTTTGGACATTTTGGCAATGTAGTCTCCACCTCTCCAGTCTTTTTTGATAGACTGTATAGCACAAAATTTCAACTGTGTTGCGTCCATATTATGAACTGTTTTGAAGTGTTTTGATAGGGTATGTGTTTCTAGTCCTTTTTTTAATATTCCTCAGATGTTCTGAAATTCTCTCCCTTAGGGATCTGATCGTCCTCCCAATGTATTGTTTTTTGCAAGGACAAGTTATCAAATAGATTACCCCACTACTATTACAGGTAAGGAGTTTGTTTATGTTATGTACTAATTTATTACTGGATGATGTAACTTGTTGGGTTCGTTTTGAGAAAGAAGTTTTTTTGCAGCAAATACAATCGCCGCATCTAAAGAAGCCTTTTAAATTTAGCCAAGTTTCATTCGGTGTTCTTGGTTTAGTTTTTATGGATGGAGCTATTTGAGAGCCTAAGTTTGGGGCCGTAGTGTAAATTATAGGTGGTTTGTCGGGTAAGATTGTGTGGAGTGTTTTATCATTCCTTAAGATATCCCAATGTTTGGTAATGATTTTTTGTAGTTTTGTATATTGAGTGTTATATGGTAATATTATTTTACTTTGATTCTCTTGTGTGTCACAAGCTGTTTGCATGTTCTGTGGAAGGATGGTTTTTTCTTTTATCAGATCTTCTCTTTTTAAGTGTCTCGCTTTTTGTAAAGCTGATGTTAAAGTTGTGGTGGTATAGTTTTTTTCTTGAAATTGTGTCGTTAATCGGTTGGCTTCTTCCTCGAACTTCTCAGTTGTTGTGCAGTTCCTCCTCAGGCGTCTGTATTGGCCAAAGGGTACATTTTCTAGCCATCTGGGAAGATGGCAACTGTATTTAGATATATAACTATTTTTGGATGTTGGTTTTATATATGTGCTACATTCCAGCTTATCTTCTATTATATCTATTTGTAGGTCCAAAAATTCTACCCTTGTTTTACTTATGTTAGGTGAAAAATGTAGATTAAATGTGTTATTGTTTATTAATGAAATGAAATCATTTAGCTCCAACTCACTTTTATCCCAAATCAAAATGACGTCATCTATATACCGGTGCAAGAGCACCAGGCCGTCGCCAAGCCTGCCATCTATGGTCAGTTCTTCCCAATGAGCCATGAATAGATTGGCATAGCTTGGCGCGAACCTGGTGCCCATGGCAGTACCGGATGTCTGTAGGTAAAATTCGCCTTCAAAATAAAAATAATTATGTTCCAAAATAAAACGGATACAATCTAATAAAAAATTGATTTGTTCATTTTTTAGGTATAATCAACATTTATTGGGAAAAACGTTACAAGAATCAGTACAAACAGGAGATGGCATAGTAAACCTGACCACGCAGGGTCAGACGCAACAAAGATCATATGCTCATATGGGGGGAGAGTTGAAGGATAAGTCAGCAAGGAGTAAAACCCCCGTTGCCATCTCGGGCAAAGTAACAGCTATAACATGAACAAGGTAATAAAAGATAAACATAAAAGAAGAAAAAACACTCACATGAATATAAAGAAAAGGGAAATTGGGGGGAGGGGTAAAAAAGGGGAGGAGAAAACGGGGGACACACACATAAGGGATAGGTTTTTGAAGGTTGGGAGAGCTACTACTCGTTTTATCTATGACAGGAGGAGATCATGAAATCCCTGAGAGTCCAGAAATACATCCCATGAGGCCCAAGCTGTGTTCGTCTTATTAGGGTCTACTGAATTGTTGGCCACCAGCACTTCCATCCTCCGGATAAAACCGAGCTCCTGAACCCACTCAACTATCGCAGGAGGTTGTGGACTTTTCCAATGCCTGGGGATTACTGTACGGGCTGCAGTCAAAAAGTGACGAAGGAGACCCTTCTTAATAGAGGAGATAGTACCAGGAATAATCGAAAGTAAAGCTATCTGAGGAGAAGGGGTGGCCGTCTTGCCGGTGATCTGACCATAGGTGTCAAAGATTTTGTTCCAGAATGGTTGAAGAGCCGTACAGCTCCACCAAATATGGAGTAAGGTACCCACCTCCGCACCGCAGCGCCAGCACACATCGGAGACTTCGGGGAAAATTCTGTGGAGCCGAGAGGGGCATCTATACCATCTGGACAATATTTTATAATTCTTCTCTTGAGCGCTGCAGGGCAGCGGCATCTTGTGCGAGAATAGGAAGGCCTTATCTAGCTCCGCGTCTGTAAATTCGATAGAGAGGGCTTCCTCCCATGCACCAATGTAATTTGGCCTATCAGGAGTGGCATTTTCCAACAATAGGCTGTATATGGTGGAAAGTACATGTGTTGGTGAAGAAGACAACCTAAATAAAGCTTCCAGGGCCGTGGGGGACGACCCAAATGAGATGTGTTCTGGGTCAGCCATTACGTAAGATGTCAGTTGCCTGTGCTCTAGCCAGGACAGTGAGGAGTCAGGATGGGAGGCCTGCAGGGACCCCAGAGTGGGGATGGAATTGCCCTCGACAATCTGGCCTAGGCGAATGTCGGAAGAAGCCTCCCAACAGAGAAACCTCTGCCTGCCCACACCAGGTGGGAAGGCAGGATTGTGAAATAGTGGGGTCAACGGGTCTCTCATCCTAAACAGGGTATTCATGCTCATCAGCTTGTCCCATGCAAAGAAAAAGTATGGGCAAAACAGAGAATGATTGAGGTCTGAGGGTCTAGAGTCAGCTGGGACCCAGGGAAGATAACGTAGCGTGGGGGAGGTTAGGTCGAGTTCTAATTTAACCCACTGTTTAGAGTCAGCGTTATACGTCCAGTCAACCAGTCTTTGAATAATAGCCGCCGTATGATATAACCTTGGATCGGGAAGTCCCCCCCCGGCTTTTGTACGTGTCAATACAGAGAAACTTATGCGGCTAGATCCGCCACCCCAGATAAACCGCCGAAAGGCCGTACGTAAGGTCGTAAAAAAGGAGCTTGGGGGTCGGATCTGTAGTGTCTGATATAGATACAGGAATCGGGGCATAGTGTCCATTTTAAGAACGTTTATGCGGCCGAACCAGGAGAGGTGGCGGCTTTGGTGTTGGCCGAGGTCACTAACCGTTCGGTCTAGGAGTGGTTTGTAGTTTAGGGAATACACTGATGATAGGTCAGCCAAGATATTAATTCCCAAGTAGCAAATATGAGAGTTTTTCCATTTAAAGGGAAATTGAGAGGCCAGGTGGAGCACCTCAGTCCCTGGGAGGGAGACATTTAAGATTTCTGATTTGGAGAGGTTGACCTTAAAATTGCTAAGGGAACCAAATTTCCTAAATTCTTCCAGGACATTAGGGAGTGTGATTCTGGGCTGGGAGACATAGAGGAGAAGGTCATCAGCATATAGTGCCATCTTATACTGTCGAGATCCCACCTGGAGACCGTGTACACTGGGGTTTCGACGAAGGGCAACAGCCAGATGTTCCATGACTATAACATATAAGAGAGGAGATAACGGACAGCCCTGCCTGGTGCCGTTTTTAATGCAGAAGGAATCCGACATAATGCCATTGGTTCGGACCTGGGCCATGGGGGCAGAGTATAGTGCCTGCACCAAGCTCAGGAAACGGGGACCTATGCCCACCTGTCTCAACGAAGCCCAAAGGAAACCCCAGTGCACACGATCAAACGCCTTCTCTGCGTCCACCGAGAACAAACACATCTGCTGCCTGGTCGACTTGGCCTTAGAAATGAGGAGCAAAGTTTTATTAGTGTTATCGCGGGCTTCCCTCCCCTGGATGAAACCGACCTAGTCATTGCGTATGATAGCTGGAAGCAAGGGCCCCAGTCGGTTGGCCATTAATTTGGAAAGTATCTTTATGTCCATATTAATGATGGATATTGGCCGGTAGTTGGAGCAAATGGTATGGTCTTTGCCAAGCTTGGGGATTACGGATATGGAGGCCTGTAGTGACTGGGGCGGGAGAGGAACCTGAGAGGAGATACAGTTAAACGTACGTGTCAAGAATGGGATTATTTCGGTCTTCAGGGTCTTATAAAAGCGGGGAGTGAAACCGTCGGGGCCAGGGGATTTCCCTGCTGGGGTAGCTTTAATGGCCTCCATTACCTCTGGTTGAGAGAAGTCCGCTTCTAGGCCTTCGCGGCCCTCACTAGTCAGTCTGGGAAGGGCCGTATCTTTAACGTACGCCCGAATTCTCTCCATTTCCCTGGCCCCGGCCGATTCGGATAATTGGTTTTGAAGGTTATATAGTTCCTTATAGTACTTCTGGAAAACAGAGTTAATGCTGTTGGGGTCATGAGTCAACCTGTCCGCGTGGTCTTTAACGTGTGGGATGTAAGTACCAGTCGTGCGGGGGTGGAGGTATCTGGCGAGGGGTTTCCCGCATTTATTACAGTATTCATAGAAGAAGCGTTTATTCCTATCTCGGGAGCTTAAGTATTTCTGATTCAGTAACTCCTTCAGTTCCTCTCGAGTGTTTAATAGTTCATTCAGAACCTCCTGGGACCAATTCTAGGGCACTTATCTTGGACAGAAGTAACAGTGTTTTGGCCAATCTCTCTCGCTTCAGACGGGCCCCATGTCTAAGAAATACTAATTGTAGCATACCCTTAAGAGTCTCCCACTGCACCGGGAGAGACGGCTGCTGTCCCGAATGGGTAGTGAAGAATTCAGCAATCTGCTTGCGAACGTCAGCAAGGCAGACAGAGTCTTTGAGCAAATTGTCGTTAAGGCGCCACCGCCATGGTGAGGCACGAGGGCCCGGGATTTCCAAGGCGAGAGCGATCGGCGTGTGGTCAGACCACAAGGAAGGGGCAATGGAGGCCTCTGGCTTCCAGGTAAGGGCATGGTGACTTAGGAAAAACATATCTAACCGACTGTAGGATCGATGCGCTGGGGAGTAATAGGTATAGTCACGAGATTGTGGGTGGAGGATTCTCCAGACATCCACCAGTTGTGACTCCCAAAGGGATTTCCGTAGTTTCCGCATTTGGGCTGGGGCTAGGGTAGGCCGCACTACTGAACAGTCGACCGAGGGGTCGAGCGGGAAATTAAAGTCCCCCCCCCCAGAACAACTATGCCCTCTGGAAAATCCCGTAATCGGGACAGAATTTTGCGGCATGCTCTAATCTGGTCTCTATTGGGAAGGTACACCGAGGCCAGTGTGAGCAGTTGGCCCCATATTCTTATTTTCACAAAGATGAATCTGCCCTCTGGGTCGGTTTGGGAGTCTATAACTTCATGAAGTAAGCGTTTATGGATAGCAATAGATACCCCCCTCGATTTGGCCCCCGCATGAGTGCTATGGAACCAGGATGAGTAATATCTGTCCCTAAGCACTGGAATGCTATCGGTGCGGAAGTGGGTCTCCTGTAAGAAGAGAAGGTCAGCCCGGAGCTTGTGCATGCGGAACAAGACTTGGCTACGCTTCTGGGGAATATTCAAGCCCCTGGCATTTAGGGAGTAACATGTGATTGGCGCCATGTTGGGATCAACCACCGGGAGATGTACTCTGGGTCCTAATTGGGCAGAAAATCACTAGGGGAGACACCGACCGGGAGACAATAGGGTAGGGAGACAACAGGGAGGACTCAAGGAGAGAAGGGGGAGGAAGAGAAGATAACAATTAAGCAAATAGAAAAAAGCAAAGAAAACAAATAAAGCAGCCTAAAGGGCCGCTAAGGACTAGGGTCTGTCGCTGCCGTGGACGACAGTGACGAGCCTAATGAGGTCAAATTATACCACGAGCAGTCCAGCTGGTCGTGGGGCCCAATGAGAGACGTGCTGTCCATGCAGGGCGCCCCCAGGGGCCAGGAACCGCCAATGGAGTCATGTATAAGTGTCCATGCCTAAATATGAAAACATTGCATAGTGAACTTAAATGCAGTCAAGTCAATCTTAAACATTATAGAACTGTAACAAAGTGTATGACTATTAAACACCGTAAAGGATATTGCAGGAGTCCACTGGGGACCAGTCCAAGAAAAACGACTGAAGTGAGAGAAAAAGGCCCAAGGGATCCTTAAGAACAGCACAGAGTGCGGATTAGATAAGGAGATGTTCATCTTGGGTGGGGGGGGCCCTGGGCGCCCTCATCGCGTCTATCCGGAGAGTGTCTCCTGGCTCTTCGTCTAGGATATCTCTGCTGTCTCGGTGGTTGAGGAGAAGGACCGGTCGGGAGGAAAGAGGGCCAGTCCTGGATGGAGACCTCTGGCAGATTCAGAGCAGCACGAAACACTGGGAGGTCCCCGGGATGACGGAGCACCGTCATGATGCCGTCTCGCCTAACCTGGAGGCGAAACGGAAAGCCCCAAGAGTATGGTATGTTTCTGTCCTGTAAGACGCCAAGGAGGGGCTTAAGGGCCTTGCGTTTCTGTAGCGTCAGGCGGGACAAATCAGGTAACAGCTGGATATCCGACCCCTGGAAGCGCACTTTGCCTGCCTCCCTTGCTTTGGTCATGATTTGGTCTTTCAATTGATATCTATGGACTATGGATATCTATGCAGATAATGTCCCTAGGCTGGGATTGGTCAGTTGAGCGAGGGCCGAGAGCTCGGTGGGCCCTATCGAGCTCTACAGGGGAGTCCTCAGGAACCCCAAGAATATTGTTGAATATGGTTCTGAGAGTCCCGTCAATCTGTTGGTTATCGATTGATTCCGGCACACCCCGAACTCTGATGTTATTCCTGCGGCCCCTATTCTCAGCATCGCCCATCTGTTCCGTGAGGGCCAATAGTTGCTGGGAATGAAGCGAACTCTGTGTGTCGTGGATTGCAAGCCTTTCCGTTACAGCGCGATGGGAGGATTCAGTAGTAGTGACTCTTTGCTCAATTTGAAGTACCTCGTCACGCAGATTGGATATCTCCACTCTGTATGATTGTTCAAGACGAGCCACGTAGCTCTCCATATCCTCCCTCGTTGGAATAACTCTGATATGATTACGGAGCGCACGCAGGTCCGCTAGCACACCCGCCTCTATTATGTTGCTTTGGTAACTTGGAAAATGCTGTGGAGAGGTGTGTATGTCCATCGCGGGTGACCGGTCGAGGGACTGAACGGATACACTATCTTGGGTATCTTGAAGGCATAAATTCGGGCTCTGTGACAGGGATGATCGAGGTGGCACAGGAGATTGGCAAGTCGGCGCGTTCTGTGGCCAGGCATCAGGGGAGACAGGTGGGGCTTCCAGAGAGCACTCGGCTGGGCTTGAGTGCGTATGGGAGAACGCTGGGGCCTTTGGGTCCAGTGCTTGTAGCAAGGGGGCCTTCTGCACCACCACCATTGGATACAGTGCAGACTGCTGGCATGGGGCAGGTGAGGCCGGCTCTGGGGTTGGGGCTCCTGTGGAGCTTAAAGAGGGCAGCCCAGATGACTGGGGGCAGGGGCTCATAGCCTGAGCTGGGCTCCTCTGTTCCTGTGGAACCAGGATGGGGTCAAAGTCCCGGACTGCAGGGGAGAAGTGTTGCTCACCTGCGGCTGTAGCTTGGTGAGTGGGCCACTGCAGAGTGGGGCTGCGCCGTACTGGTGTGAGGCAGGAGCCATTCATTCCCGACCTTAGAGTGGCGAGACCAGTGGGCGACAGGTTATGGCTGGAGGTACCTGTAGCGCTGGCCTCCTGGGCTGCTGCCACATCAGCAAGCCGGTGCTGGGAGTCTCCGGGCCGATCTGGGGTCAGGACGAGAGCCGGGTCTCCGCTGGTGGGCATCCTGGGTGAGCCGGTGCTGTCGCTGCTGGAGCGGGCGGTGCGTGGAGCCGGAACAGCGGGGTCCCGCGCCTGAAGGAGCATCGGAGCTGTGCCGTCCGCCATATTGGGGCTGTCATGCTCCGCACGCTGCACCGGGGACCTGGAGCCTGCACAGCCCGATGGAAGGGGGCCATGATCCGGAGGTCCGGAGCGAGGATCAGGAGGCGGCATCTGGAGCGCGGCAGCCGGGAGCGACAGATCGATCAGGTCGCTGTCCTTCTCCTGAGTAGGCCGCGTGTCCTGGGAGGCCTGCGGGACCAGGTACTGGCTTATACCCCTCGATGAGGGCCGTGTTGTGGTGGAGGCGGTGTGCCCTGTACCCCTCTTCTTTCTGGGTCCCATGGGGTATATGGTTAGGCAGGATGGAGGGAGATTTGCTGGCTAGAATTCCTGGCTGGCCTGGGAGCTAAGCAAGGTTGCTTCCTCACTCCTCCATAGCCAGGCCACGCCCCGATTTGTTCATTTTTTAGATCTCCCGTTCCCCTTAAATAATGTTCTACCGCTTTAATACCTAAGTCATGTTTTATACATGTATAAAGGGAGCTTACATCTAGTGTTGCAATAATCCAGTTCTGTTTCCAATCTAAGTTCTCCAATATCCTTATAATTTGGGTAGTGTCTTTCAGGTAACTTTTTGTTTTCTTTACATAATCTTGAAGAAAATGATCTATATATTGGGAGAAGTTGGCTGTTAAAGATCCTATACCTGAAACTATGGGTCTTCCAGGGGGCTTGAATTTATCTTTATGGATTTTGGGCAAACAATAAAAAACTGGTATTCTGTAGTGTTTATGTAAAATATGATTATATTCTTTCTCTGTTATAATTTGCATTGACAATGCTTCATCTACGAGGTTGTTCAGTTGTTTTGTGTAAGAGTCAGTGGGGTCATATGGAAGTTATTTCCAAGCAATAAAAGATCTGTAAGAGTCCTCACAGGTGTAGGGCCCTACACCTTGTGCAATAACAAAACCTCCTGGATACCAATTTACCCTCTAAATTGTATTTTTGCAACATACTTTGATACAGATTTTTATTTTCATTTTTATGCATGCAATTTTTCATTTTTTACCTTTTTATTTTTTGGCATATACCCATTAGAGGAACCAAACAAATAAGGATCAATCCAGCGTCCTCATCCTTCTGCCTAAAAACTTACTTGGGACATTATATTGTATAGGTTTTATATAAGTGTACACAGTATATGGTTTCACAAGGAAGGGTATTGCATATACATAAAAGGACCAACCAAGTCCCTGTACCCTACGATTAAAACACTAAGGCACACATAACATCCGTTTGTGGATATTGCTATACTGTGTGTCATAATTGTATAATAATTGTTTGTTATATTTTAAAAGAATTAACGTCCTATCAGAAGGGTATTCCACATAGATAAAAGGACCAAGCAAGTCTCTGTACCCTACGATTAAAACACTAAGGTGTATATAATATCCGTTTGTAGATATCTCTACATTGTTTGTCATAATTTTATATTAACTGTTTGTTATATTTTAAAAGAACTAACGTTCCATCAGAAATTAAAATTATATTTTTTCACTTCTGAAACTGTTTTTTGAGCGTACCCACATCCACAAAAATTTCTTGTAGACAGCTGCTGTACAGTGGGAGGCTGGTTGTTCAGAAAGCCGCAGAAATAGTAGGTCGGCTGGGTGATCGCGGTAAGCCAGCCGGTCGACCGGGCGCGGATGGAGTGGGCCGGCTGAGCAGCCGCGGAAGAAGTGGACCAGCCGGGTGGCCGTGTAGAGACAGGGCCGCGAATGGACAAGGCCGGCCTGGCAGCCGCGGAGGACCGGCTGGACGGCCGCGGATGGACTAGGCCCTGAGGCCGCAGAAGAAGTTGTCTAGCTGGGCAGCCGTAAAGGGACTGGGCCTCCAATGGACAAGGCCACCTAGTCAGCTGCGGAAGGAGTACGCCGGGCGGCCGCAAACTGACTGGGGCGGGCTACCAGGGGGGGACGTGGCTGGCGGGCGGCCACAGATGGTGCCGTCAGGGCGGTCTGCAGTGGGTGGACAGGGACAGAGGTACGGCACAGGGGTCCAAACATACATCAGAAGAAGACAAAACATGAACACATGAAGAGACCAATGGAACCCACTAGTTTTAATATGGATAATGTCCTAGGAGATTGCACTGGACTCTGGGGTAACAGGGGAGGTTTGGGAAACTAAATTCTAGAACAAGTTAATCATTATGGTTTTGGACATAGGGATGTAAGAATGTTATGTTATTATTATTTGGATGATAATCTAGATTGGCTCTGTTCAGGTAAAATGGTGGGATGGTACAACATGGCCTGGTTAGTAGAGTAGGAAAACTGGGATAAAATGTTAGGGTTCCAGGTAGATGGGGCCAGTGAGGTAGGATATAGTTAGTAACATGGCACTTGCATCCAAGGAAATGGCTTATTGCAAATACATATCCAAACAGCTAATTCTTTACAAAACTCCAAGTTGGTAGAGTGGTTTCAACTTAGTGCGCTTCAATCTCAACATCAAAGAGGGACATTATAGGTACAGTGGTGAGAGAGCAGGGATGGGTTTAGTCAACACAATAGATATTGAAATACAGAGTGTCACAAATGGTGGGGTAATTTTTACAAAAAAGGCCTGGAGATGGCCTCACAAAAACCCATTGGTCAAAAGACAGGGAGGAATTTTAGTTCCCCTTTAAAACTAATAACTTTATTTGAATACTTTAAGACGTTTTTAATTGATTGACACTAACAGGCATTAACGTTAAAAATCTACGGGCATTCAGACTTGCATCTTATAATCTTATATCATAAGAATAGTTGTGGCTGAGAAACATGTGTGTTGCTTTTATTGATAGAAGGCACCATATATACCAATTAAAGAGTTGAGTGGGATGCCTATGAGAGTGCTAGAGTGGTTGAGCAACAAGATGAGATTTGCTATTAGGCAGGTAAATGCCGTGGTGGTCTATATCCGATACACTAGATGTCACTAGTGGATGATGGTTTCCTCTATAATAGCTATTGCAGCTGATACGTAGTTGCAACTTTGTTAAATGCCGCTAGTATTTATTTTCACTGGGTTATAAGATGTATCATTTTGACTAGCACCACTTTCTATCTCTGCTGCTGTCTTCCTACATTTGGGTCACCTCGGTCTCCATTCATATATTCAAACACTCATAATGTAGTCTTTTTCGCAAACACACTCACACTTTTATTTATGCCACTAGACTAAGTCTCACTATGGTAGTTTGATTCAAAGTCCTAAATAAAACCTAAACACTAAAGCCCCCCCTTGACTAACAGACACAAGACTATATAATTAGTCCATCCTTAGTAAGTTAGTACTAGACTACTCCTTGACTATACATATATAGCTCAACTGTTATCACAATCACACCCACAGATGCTCATGACTCCACCCCTACTCGGATATCTTCCGGCCTTCATGATGACTTGTCGCCAATCAGCTTCCGGTAATAGGATATTGGCCTCCTTGGTGTTGTCATTTACTCCTTCCTCAGGATGGCGCTCTCGTACTTGGAATTGGTATCTTTTCCTCAGGCCTTTGTCCCAACTGGCTTGGGTGACCTCCCAGGGATGGTATTTATTGCCCACCTGACACAATAGGGCTTCCCATGGGAAAGTGTCCTTGTGTCACCTTTTCACAACAGATGTTTGTTTATTACCCTCCTGAGTCAATAGAATTAGGCCTGCAACAACACAGCTCTCCTGAGCACCAGGATATTGATGCCTTTGATCTATGCCCCAAGGTAATGGATAAACCCTTCCTGTGGAGATTCCACAGGATATTCCTTGATAAAGGGCACCTAGGTGACCCATGATCAATCACCAAGTCTTTTATGGCACCCCTCCAAGGCTTCAAGCAATGTCCATCTGCTAGCAAGCTATGTCAGTGTCCATATTATATAAATCTCAGTTTTGACTTTAATATTCAAATATAACATACGGCCCTTTGTGTCTGAATGACACATATCATATTATTAAAGTCTATATATGTTGTCCTCTTCAACCTAGCGGTCACCTATAACTGAGGGGAGTCACCATTCACCTGCATTCATTCATCAACACTACAATACGTAACATTCCTATAGGGCATTGAGGAAGCCGGTAACATTACAATTATACAAATTACAATTACAAATATCTGAATGAACATTATCACATTACAGATGATTTTAAAGAACACAAAACATACATAGTCTAGTTAAAACAAACCATAATCATCTAAAACAGTAACTAAAACAACTTTATTTATTCATGTTATCAGATTTCAACCTTCTTTCAGATATCAAATAATCTTTCCAGTTATGTCCGTCCCGGTTATAATCATCATATATTTACTGCATAGGAGTCATTACCTTTCTTTAACATGAGGCAATCTTAACATTTGATTGTACTTCTAATTGCATGGACAGCACACAAATTATATTATACAAGCAATGTGTCAAACAACATATAAATGACAGCGCTTATCACTATTACAATACTTATGGAATAACACAAATAATTCACTATGCACTGAAGTGCCCAAAATATACTCCCACCACTAACGGTTAGCGTTCTCCCCTAATAAGTGGGTAACTTGCCTAAGCCCTTTCTAATCATAGTGTGTGATGATAGTGGCATCTTTTCTTTTCATTGTAACTTTTTCTTTAGAAATCATTCATCCCAGCCAATACTTTCAAAAAACTCACCTCAAATGTTACATAAAATATGCTGCAATACTAACGCCTGTATTGATGTGACCCTATATTAGAGTAATGCCTCAATGACCTCCCTTTGTGTGTCAAAACTTTCCTTACTGTTTGGTGCTATGATTGTCATTTAGTTCTTAAAACACTAATGTCAGCACTGACACACATATAATAACATTAAAGGAATAAAAAATTAAACTGAATAGAGTTTTCATAATAGCAAAAGAAACTAAAAATAAAAATCAAAACTCTTCCTAATTAATAGAAGTAAAAATACATAACATAAAAATTTCAAACTGAATGCTGTTTTCATTTTCAACACCTTGTTGTTACTTTGTTGGTATAATGGAACATGAATTGAAAAACAAATAATAATAATAAAACCAAATTACCAGTGAGACAAGTACACCAAAAAACTTCAGAAATATGCAAACATTCACAGATCAGACTGTGTCCTGTTAACAGCCCTTCACAACTGGGTGTGATAGTAAACAAATTAAAATGCATAGATCCCAACCTTGATATTTGCCTCACAAATGGAAACAAGTCCTTTATTCAGATGGTAATATATCGTACCCAGCTAAACATTCAGGTGTTCAGAGAAAATTTAATTTAGACCAACTGACTGTATATTACTTCTTAAAAATGTAAAAATTTAGTAAGCTCCTCTACCACCACCTAGTAAATGCCTTTAAGGGAAAATAAAGTTAGTTATGAGATTATCTTGATTTTCCTTAATTTTTATTTTTTTTTCATTCTTCCCTGAAAGACAAAACTTGTACAAGATTAATAACAACAGATAACCTCCTCTGGGAGGCTTACATGAGGAGACTCTTCTTCTCCCCTCTTCTTACAACCTTTTATAGAGTGACCCATGTTTGCACATTTAAATAACTTCTCTTGAATTTTAATATATTGACTGGTCTGCTGACTCCAGTCCTCCAAACTATTTACAAAGGTTTGATAGGAACTTGCATTCCTTAAAGAAACCCTTGTTGGACCATCCACAACAGTGCATTTGTCAGTCAGGAAATATGCAAACTCGCTTTCTCCTTGACACATGTCAGGACACTTGTAGATAGCAGTATACAAAGTTAAATAACTACTGCAAACATTTATTAGATCATCCCCCCTTTTTAACTTTGTATTGTCGGGAGCTTTACTACCTCTATGCATCTCCTTAACTCTGTCATCCTCATTTGCCAAATTCATCTCAGCAGGTAGCCCTGTAGGAGTTTCCCTAGGGGGTTGTAATTTACTACCAGATTGAGCATGGAGCCATTCCCACAGTAGAGCACGCTCATCTCTTTTATTCAGACTATATTGTGGAACAACAGACTCCAGTTTATTGGAAGGACTAATGGATGATACCTGACATAGATTTGTTTTAACTGGTATAGACATAGTTTCTGATTGTAATAGGTCTCCACTATTCAAATTCAAACTACCTGTCCTATGCCTATTCTCTTCTGATACAGGAGTACATAGAGAGGACCTTTGCTTATGAGGGGCTTCTGGCTCTTCTGCATTACAGATGGGCTGCTCCACCCCCCATTTCCGCTCTGTGTTCTCCTGGTCATCAGACCTGCAGGCCTCATCACCACAACAATAGCTCTCTCTGTGATTCTCTTTTGCTGCCAAACTCACATTCACAGTACACTGTTCCTTTTGCAACAATTGTAAATTGGCATCATGTAACTGATCTTTAATTACAGCATCATACTCATAGTTTCTATGCCTTTCTTCTACTATAGACACAACATGCTGCTCTTTAAGTCTACAACTTGTATCATACTCTTCCAGCTTATCTCCCAGATCACAATTCTGCTGGACAATATCTCCCTCATCACTCAGATATTCAAATTTTTCCTTTACCACATTAGCAATAACCACATTAACACTTGGTTGAATTTGTCCTTGCTCATCTCTCATCTGAGCCTTTTCTGACTGACATTGCAGTTTTTCCTGATTTTTAATATTTTTCCTTTTCATGAGTTTAGACACAAACTTAGACACTAACTTTACTTTTACTCCTGACCTTCTGTTGCTGCCTTTTTCATTACTTTGTTTTGTAAGGTCATTAAACTGATATGAGGTATCATCGTCTGCACTTGTCACATAACAGGCAGAGGTACATTTCTTAAAAAACTTTTTCACAGCTTCCATGTTTCTTCTACAATACCACTCTACGACACTTAGTTAAAACCAACAGAAACAAACACAAACAAACAAAAACACAGACCAGTGAATGATATTCACTTAACAGGGATTCGGATTTCTTTCAATCCTCCCTACGTCACACTCTAAAGACAACAATCAATTAGAGTATCGTGACTATAACGTGATTGACCGTAACTCATACAAGTGATCCACAAACAAGATTCACGATCCTGGCCACGATTGATTCCCTTTTGAACAATAACACAAGACTCAGGGTTTATTCCCAATCTCACTATGTTCTCAGAAATGTCGGGTTTTATCCTTTAGATCCTATGAGCACTTCAATCACCAGGGTAATTAACCCTAACTTGCCGGCAAACTATTCAACAAAAACAGGCCTTAACTCACTAGACTAACACTAGCAGACTAACATTTAACATATAAACACAGTGCACTTAACAAAAACACAATACATGTATTATAGAATAAAATAGAAACATTCATACTCACCAATTAAGAGCGTCCTCTCACTGATGTAGTATCCCTCAGAATGTCAGGTCAGCGTCTCAGGTGTCTTCTGTATTCACGAACCAGCGTGGTACTTGTTCACCGATGCTTCTACGGGTTCTGGGTCTTGCAGATTGTTGGTTTGGATCTTCCTTGGATGTCAGGAACTTGGTAGCAGTAGTGAAACTTCTTGGGTTCTTCGCAGAATGTTGTTTTCCACATTTGGGGTGCCAAATGTAATAAGTGGGTTTTTCCTTCTACCTGCTCTACCTAAGAATTGTTCCTTGAAAATGCAGAGTCCAAACTTGGAGAAAGGCTTATTTAATTAAAAAGGTATAAAAGATGACAAAGTATAAAAGGAAAATAATACAAGATAAAAATGCCTAACAGACACAAGACTATATAATTAGTCCATCCTTAGTAAGTTAGTACTAGACTACTCCTTGACTATACATATATAGCTCAACTGTTATCACAATCACACCCACAGATGCTCATGACTCCACCCCTACTCGGATATCTTCCGGCCTTCATGATGACTTGTCGCCAATCAGCTTCCGGTAATAGGATATTGGCCTCCTTGGTGTTGTCATTTACTCCTTCCTCAGGATGGCGCTCTCGTACATGGAATTGGTATCTTTTCCTCAGGCCTTTGTCCCAAATGGCTTGGGTGACCTCCCAGGGATGGTATTTATTGCCCACCTGACACAATAGGGCTTCCCATGGGAAAGTGTCCTTGTGTCACCTTTTCACAACAGATGTTTGTTTATTACCCTCCTGAGTCAATAGAATTAGGCCTGCAACAACACAGCTCTCCTGAGCACCAGGATATTGATGCCTTTGATCTATGCCCCAAGGTAATGGATAAACCCTTCCTGTGGAGATTCCACAGGATATTCCTTGATAAAGGGCACCTAGGTGACCCATGATCAATCACCAAGTCTTTTATGGCACCCCTCCAAGGCTTCAGGCAATGTCCATCTGCTGGCAAGCTATGTCAGTGTCCATATTATATAAATCTCAGTTTTGACTTTAATATTCAAATATAACAATACTTAACATTTTAATGCATTCTAAATCACTTGAAGAGCAGAATGAGACACCCATGAAGAGGATGGTGTGCACCTCTGGAGGCAGACACCAGAATTGCACAGAATGGGGGTCATTTACTAAGTGCCCGATCCGCGTTTTGCCGACGGGTTATCCAAAAATTTCCGTTTTGCGCCGATTTTCCCTGAATTGCTCTGGGATTTTGGCGCACGTGATCGGATTGTGGCGCATCGGCGCCGGTATGCACGCAACGGAAATCGGGGGCGTGGCCGTACGAAAACCAGACGGATTCGGAAAAAAACGCTGCATTTTTTTAAAAAAAAGGTGTCGCTGGACACGCGCTTACCTGCACCCGGCCTGGCTTAGTGTACTCCAGTGCTTCCCGATGAACTTCAGCGCAGCAGCGACACCTGGTGGACGTCGGAGGAACTGCCTTAGTGAGTCGCCGGGAGACCCGAATCCTCCACACAGAATGCGCCGCTGGATCGCGAATGGACCGGGTATGTAAATCTGCCCCATTATGTTTGTTTAACAAAATTATGAGAATTTATTGAAGATGGATATTAAAATTTACAAAAACATTCATGGTGAGACAAAGGTTTGCACAGAAATGATAGCTTGTGCTGGAGGAATGGTACATACATCAAGGAGGCAAGGTGTGAGAAGTAACATTGAAGAAAAACTGCTAGACTACATAAGGTAATTTTAAAGTGCCCGGAAAAAAGTGCAGGACACAAGTCCGATCAGACTAAACATGATGATGCATAAGTAAACATTCAGTTTTGTTGTTACCTTGGCACAATGGAATCACAACCTCCCTGGTGGATGTGTAGTCTAGTAGTTTTTCTTCAAGCACATTCCTCCAGCACAAGCTATAATTTCTGCACAAACCTTTGTCTCACCATGAATGTTTTTGTAAATTTTAATGTGCATCTTCAAAAAATTCTCATAATTTAGTTAAACCAACACATTCTTTTCAATTCTGGCTTTTGTTTTTAGATAGGTAGTATCCATTTGTTGCCAGTAACAGATAAATTCCACGATCCATGTCTCGAAACGCGGGTACACCCGTGGTCCGCTGCCTGCCGGTCCCCGTCCACCTGCCCTCACTTACCTCTCTGGGCTCCTTTCTGTGCTCCAGGTCCCGTTGTGCGGGTCGCACGGCTCCTGCCTCCAGGCCGCACGCTCCTGCTGCTAGGGCGTGCGCACGCTCACTTCCCTGAACTTAAAGGGCCAGCGTCCATTCCATTGGTGCTGGTCACTTCCGGGTTTCCTATATAACCCGGCGGCTTCCTTCACTCCTGGCCGGATCTTCAAATCTTCCCACTGAAGTGAAAGCCTCCTGTGTGTATCCCAAGGGCCTGTTCCTGTGTTTCCCGAGGTCCTGTTTCCTGAGCGTTTCCAGAAGCCTCTGTGTTTCTGTGCGCTTCCAGATGCATCCCTGTGTCCGTATCCTGTGGTCCATATCCTGTGCTCTGTGTCCGGTGGTCCGTAGCCCGTGGTCCATATCCTGTGGTCCGTGTCCGGTGGTCCGTAGCCTGTGGTCCGTATCCGGTGGTCCATATCCTGTGGTCTGTGTCCGGTGGTCCATGTCCGGTGGTCCGTATCCTGAGGTCCGTGTCCGGTGGTCCGTATCCTGTGGTCCGTGTCCAGTGTTCTGTATCCTGTGGTCCGTGTCCGGTGCTCCGTATCCTGTGGTCCGTCTCCTG
Source organism: Engystomops pustulosus (assembly GCF_040894005.1). Taxonomy (NCBI): domain Eukaryota; kingdom Metazoa; phylum Chordata; class Amphibia; order Anura; family Leptodactylidae; genus Engystomops; species Engystomops pustulosus. Next base: position 125,182,707 of record NC_092415.1, on the reverse strand, counting down.
TGGTCCATCTCCTGTGGTCCGTAGCCTGTGATCCATCCCCGTACAACTGTGCTCCTGCTGTGCCGTCCAGGGTTCCAGCCCAGTGGTGACCTCCTGCCTTCCTGTGCTTCTGCCATGCTTCCAGGGTTCCAGCCCAGCAGTGTCTTCATCCTGTACCAGGATTCCCAGTGCTCCTCTGCGTTCCTGCTGTCATCTCAAGTTGTTACTGTTTCCTGCACCCATTGCCTTGCCCGCCACCGCGGGTCCCATACCAACCCCCGCGGTGGTCCAGTGGGTCCACAGACTCTGCCCTCAGAGACTCTTCCCGCTTGCCGTCCCCGACAAGCGTGACATAAATGGTCCTCATAATAGAGGAATATTAACCTGTATTTCCTCATATTAAGATTGTTCAGATATTGTTATCAATTTTTTTTGCTGTGTGACCCACAGATCTGTGAACAAACGGACATATGGACTTTACGGCCAGGGAAAGATCCTGGTTGTCCCAGGTGGAACAGGTTTTTGGAAATGAACCAGCTGTCCTGGAGTCAGAGGATCAGAGGAATGTGAGCGAACTGCAAAAGAAATTGAAACTTATACTCCACCAAGATGAGGATTTGATGGAATAAGATATCACTTGAGAAATACATTCAACAGAAATTAATACCAAACAGAAAATAAGAGGAAAACGGAGACACGGTGTGGGACTTCATCTTCCCAATTGAAGTTAATTAATTTATCCCGATATAATCTAACCTCTGAGGAGCAGTTAGTATTGGAAAAGAGTCTAACCTTCTCCCCCTCTGCCCGTTTTGACGCCTTTCTAGCTGTAAAAGACCTACACATTTTTGCACGGTCCCTGATTCACAGCATTTGGTTCCATGAGGAAGATCCAAGGAAAATATTTCCCACCATAGCGGAACAGGAGGCTGTACAGATTCTGGAAGAGCTGAGAGAAGAGTCAACTAATGAACAGATGCATTATGGTATCGGAAGAGTTCAAACAGATACCTTGTAACGTAAGTCATGATAATCTAACATCAGGCATGCGTAAGGCACTCAAATCTTTGAAATCTCTGGACGATGTGTTAATCAAACAAGCCGATAAAGGCGGAAACATAGTCCTATGGCCTAGGGAAATGTACGAGCTTGAAGCCTACCGTCAGTTGAAAAATACCACGTGCTATAAGAAACTGACTGAAATGGGATTGATCCTGAAGGGAGCTGTGAGAAATGGAGTGGAGCTTGCTGATGCCCTCACAGTTCAGACACCACAAACCCCCACGCTTTACCTGTTACCTAAAGTCCATAAAGATGCTATGTGTCCACTTGGACGTCCAATTATTTCTGGTAGGAGGGGACTGACAGAGGGCATCGGCATATTCATTGATTTCCATCTCAAGGGAATTGTTGAATGCCTACGCTCTTACATTTGGGTCACTTAAGATCTACTCCAAAGAATTGAGGGGATACACCTAGAGGAGGACATGATATTGGCTACACTAGATGTAGAGTCGCTCTACACGAGCATTAGGCACGAGGATGGCCTAAGGGCGGTTGCCTTTTTTCTATCGACCTCGGAAGAGGGCTTTAAAAGACAAGCAGATGATCTAAGAAAGAGATTTCGTGACTGTGGCTCTCTCAGACAAGTGTACACCCTTAGCAAAAGACACATCAAGGTTGGAACTACTATACCCGAAACCTAAGACCCCAGACAATCGGGAGGTAAGGTTCATTTCTAACTACAACTGCCAGTGGGGCAACATGAGAACCATACTTAACCGTTACTGGCCTATATTAAGATCCGACAAGATTCTAGCTCAATACCTTCCCAACAGACCTGGCATTACTGCCCGGAGAGCTAAGAATTTAAAAGACCTCTTAGTAGAAAGCCATTACGAGAAGAGGGAAACCAATACATTTCTGCGCTCCAGGGGACCAAGATGGGGGTGCAAACCCTGCGGGAATTGTGTAGCCTGCCCAAATGTATTAAGAACGGACAAATTTGTTGATTCTTTGGGGCAAAGAGAATTTAAAATCACACATGCCATAACATGTAAAATCAAAGCTGTGGTTTATCATGCCACATGTCCCTGTGGGAAAATTTATATTGGCCTTACCTCTAGGGAATTAAAAATCCAAATTAGGGAACATGTGAGAGACATAGAATCAGCGAAAAAATCAAGAACAATATTAGAGGTGGCCCTATCTCCCAGAGACTGGCACAGTGCGAATCCAAATGGATTTGGACACTGGGCACACTGAATCCTCACGGACTCAACGAATCTCTCAGCTTCGCTCCTTTCCTCTGATCCTACCTAGACAGTTGGTTCTTTAACACACTCCTATATCATCTTTTCTTTATTGTTGTTTTTATGATGATAAGTGTATTTTAACTTGCACTTTTTGTCCTTCTGACCATATAGGAGGGGTATTGTCCTGGCATTAATATCCATCTATACTTTCTTCTACTTGTTAACACCTATTTGAAGTAAGGAGTATTATGGAATGACTGTCTAAGCCGCAACAACTGAACCCAGAGGGAGCCGAATTTAGCAATCTAAAGTATATATATGATTTTCTGTTTGTCAAGTTTTTATTGTGACTTCTATGACCAGTTGACCAGTCAGCCAACTGACTATTTGATTAGTTGACTGCTTGGCGACTGGACATTAAGTAGGAATAAGTTTAATCAACAGTTTGTTGTAATACCTTCGTTGTATTTGAGTCAATGTAGAACAACTGTGACAGCAGAATATATTGTCTGATATATTTTATAGATTTAATTTCTAACTAAATTGAGCACTGCTTTTTGGATGTCAAATATTTGTGCCTTACCTGGTTGGAGTCTTGTGCTTCATGTTCGCGTACATCTCTGAGTATTCCATATGAAATTAACATATGGCTATACACCATGCATGCTTTTCACTCCCCCCACTTTCACTTTCCCCTTACTTTACCTTAAAGGAAACCTGTCATCAGGTCTGTGTCACTAGTCCTGTCACTACTTCCTGTTGGAGCAGCTCACAAGGATCCATCCCAGCATTTATTTAGTTATTTCATACATTAATCATTATAAAATCATCTATTCTTTATTATGTAAATGAGGCTGGTCACATGGTCAGAGGCAGTGATGTCACCCCTCCCCTCTCCCCCCCTCTGCTCATGTCTGTGTGTAATATATAGTAAAGCATGGCTAGTGTGTGTGCTGCATCTGCTGACATGCTGAATCCTCCCATACATATGTGACATCAGACATCACCTACACAAGTACCTGACATGTTCTGCTATAACATGGCTGCATCCTGGAGCTGTTGTATCTCTCCTATACACACACAGGCTGCAGGGGGCGTGGCCACCAGCAAGCACATGGAGCAGCCATCACATCATTATACAGCCTCACACCATTATACAGGCTGTCTGTCAAGCACTGGGGGCGTGGCTGTGCCTCCCACTCATGAATAAGCTGGACAGCTTGAATATGCTAATCACTCATTGGACATTTCACAGGTCATTTGCATACAGCTTTAGGACCTCATTGCTTAGGTTTACAGCCATGTAGAGGGACAATGAAGTGATATAGGCAATGCTCTCTAATGGCAGTTTATGAAAATATATTTAGATTAGGGGGTTATTTTGCATGACGGGTTCTCTTTAATTTCTTTCACTTCCCTCACTTTCTCACAGCACTGTCACTGTTCGTTTTTACTCACAATAGTCAAGCGGGCAACAAAATGTTGACTTTGCTCCACTTCCCCATGTGACATAGATTAATAAGTTTAATTTAAGTTAACATGATGTGCTGCGAGGTGGTCTGTATGTGGGGTGGTGATGTTACACTAACATCGCATATGGACATCACCCGGATCATGATTATTACTTATATTGTTTATGTACACTTAAATATATTGTTACACATCTTATATATGGATCACATTGATCACATATTACACAATCAAGTTTCTATATAAATATTTAGATTTTTCATGCTGCTCTTCACTTGTATATATATACATTTTTAATATGTAATTGTGATGTTATTTTATGAATTTATCTTATGTACTCCTTTTGATGCACTTTACTCAAGGACTTTTTTATTAATTTGGGATCAACATAATAATTATAATATTTAGATAAATTCACTTATTGTTATTACTTACCTAATCTACATTATGCACCTGTAGAATGCATTTTTATTGCCACACGGCACATCACCTTATTTGCTGGTGTTGTGCACGTGTGTTAGAGGACTTCTGATCTCGGGCTCCGTAGTTGTGCAATGTGCATGATTTCCGACAGTGACACATTCTGTCACATGATTGGATCACGTGAACGGCGCGGCCGGAACCGGAAGTGACACCCACAGCACGCGCCCGATAGAAGAACACCATACTCGCTCATTATATACAGGTGAATACCCCCGATTCCTATTGGTCACAATGGGGCAGATTTACTTACCGGTCCATTCGCGATCCAGCGGTGGATTCGGGTCCGGCCGGGATTCACTAAGGCAGTTCCTCCAACGTCCACCAGGTGTCGCTGCTGCGCTGAAGACCATCGGAATGCACTGAAGTTCACCGTCCTATCGTGGATGAAGGTAATCGCGTGTCGAGCGACACTGTTTTTTTTTTTTAATACGGCGGTTTTTCCGAATCCGTTGGGTTTTCGTTCGGCCACGGCCCCAATTTCCGTCGCGTGCATGCTGGCGCCGATGCGCCACAATCCGATCACGTGCATCAAAATCCCAATTCAGGAAAAATCGGTGCAAATTGGAAATATTCGGGTAACACGTCGGGAAAACGCGAATCGGGCCCTTAGTAAATGACTCCCAATGTCTTTTAAATAGTGTCCCTAGTCTGATTACCTTTACCCCTTGACGAAGGCAGCGTGCCGAAACGGGCATCGGGGTGTCATCCACCAGGGAGGTTGTGGTTCCATTGTTCCAAGGTAACAACAAAACTGAATGTTTACTTACGCATCATCATGTTTAGTCAGATACTAATCTGTCGGACTTGTCTCCTGCACTTCTTTCCTGGCACATTAAAATTACCTTATGTAGTCTAGTAGTTTTTCTGTTACTTCTTATACCTTGCCTCCTTGATGTATGTACCATTCCTTCAGCACAAGCTATCATTTCTGTGCAAACCTTTGTCTCACCATGAATGTTTTTGTACATTTTAATATGCATCTTCAATAAATTCTCATAATTTTGTTAAACAAACATATTCTGTGCAATTCTGGCTTTTGTTCTTAGATAAGTAGTATCCATTTGTTGTCAGTAACAGATAAATGGTCCTGATAATAGAGGAATATTGAGTTATTTACCTGTATTTCCTCATATTAAGATTGTTCAGATATTGTTATTACCTCTGGAGGCAGACTAGAGACGCCATCACCAAGCTGCTTAAATACCAATGGAAAAGCTGAAGCTGCAATGAAGGGCAGCCCTGAAACTGACTTGTTGGAGGCAAAAAAGCCCTGCAGAAATGTGTCTATATCTCAGCACCCCTGAGCGTCTGGAACAAAATTCTGGGTCACAAAAGGAGATCAAATCAGCAAAAAAAGAGGGTTGTCTCACCTGGTAGCGGACTGTGTTGGAGTGGTTGGTCTGTATTAAAATTTAAGTATATGTGAGAGCGTGTGTATTTTTTAAAAAAAAAAGCCGTATGTAGGAGAGAGAGAGTTATAGTGGAATATTCTGGTGGAATATTATAGTACATTCTGTTCAGACAGGGATGTTCTGGAATCCACATTCCAGCCATTTGCGAGGAATCTTCCAGAGATTTCCACTGATATGATAATAGACTGTAGAAGCCATGAACACAGCTGCAGACAATGGTAGGGGGAGGTGAACAGGTGTTGTGATGTGAAGGTAACAACTGATGTGATGTAAGACCATTGTATATATAAATTGGGGGTCATTTACTAAGGGCCCGATTCGCGTTTTCCCGACGTGTTACCCGAATATTTCCGATTTGCGCCGATTTCCCCTGAATTGCCCCGGGATTTGGCGCACGCGATCGGATTGTGGCGCATCGGCGCTGGCATGCAAGCAACGGAAATCGGGGGGCGTGGCCGAACGAAAACCCGCCGGATTCAGAAAACCCGCCGCATTTTTAAAAAAAAATGTGTCACTGAGCTTGCACTTACCTTCACTGAGCCCGGCTCGTGTATTCCAGTGCGTTCTGGGGAACTTCAGCGCAGCAGCGCCACCTGGTGGACGTCGGAGGAACTGCCTTAATGAATCCTGGCCAGACCCGAATCCACCGCAGAGAACGCGCCGCTGGATCGCGAATGGACTGGGTAAGTAAAACTGCCCCATTGTGTGAGTCCTTAGTCTCTGTTTAACAGTTTCCACCCTGCTGTCACCCTGTGAACATCACAGTAATAAAACTACAACTGAGCAGCCTGCTTGGATCCTTATTGTCGAACCTTGAGAATCTGCAACTGTGGACATAATCCCTAGTCGGCACTCACACAAGCCAGGAACAACTTATTAATTTCATATATAAACCATCTACACTCTGACACTCATAACATCATAGAAAAATGAGAGGACACCAAAATATAATTCCAATATAAATTAGACATTCCGTTATTAAGCTTTTTGGGTATTTTAATCTGCCTGAAAAGCAGAGCATTTCTTTCTAACTAAGAATTTTGTGAGTCTGGTCATTAAGCTGAAAACAAGTGTTGGTGATAAGAGGTTAATATAAATTAGCAAAAATATCTACAGTTCTGTTTTTTTTTCTTTTTCTGTCAAGATAGTGTACATTAATGAGCAAAAAAAATAACAAGGTTGAGACTTGAGGTGTTGCAGTGATGTGAGGGAGCGGAATCAGAGTGCACCCATACCGGCCTCAGAATACCTCAGAGCCGTGGGCAGTCAGCGTGCACCGCAGGGTGAGACGTGGTTGTGGGCACCCGACTGAGTGGCACTGACAGAGGCACAGACACATACGGCCTCCTCGGGCTGAAGCGCCACTAACCGGGGCAGGACAAGACAGGCCCTAGACTGAGTAGCCCAGCTACAGCAGACATCCCATAAGGCAGATTGCCACGCCTGCAGCCAGCACAACCACATGGCAGGCTGGTGGGAAACGGCTTTCCCATACAGATCAGAGCTGCAGCAACAGCAGTGAGTACATAACCCTGCACTCCAGGAGAATTTATCAAGACTCACAGCAGCTAGAGGGGGCTAAGAACACATCCCCTCTGCACTGATTCTGACCCCCACCCCTCCCCCTGCGTGAAAGTAGGCAGCCATACCATAACAGCAAGATATTACACATCCATCAGGACAGTCTTGACTGGAGGTGGCAAGTCATTCACGCATTCCTAACACGGTGGGCTGTTACACATACACCAAGTCAGTACCGACTGACCCCACCTCTGATAAACTCTGTTAGCAAGGGAGTGTAAGGAGAGATATATGCTCCGATGTGCACAGAAACACAAGCCGGACAACTCACACAAAGATAATGCAGTTATCTCACACAAAGATAACGCCTTCCAGAAAAACTAGACAACATTGAGAACTGCTCCAGTAGAAACAACCTGCGTCTAGTGGGCCTGCCAGAATCAATTCCGCATGGAGATCTCCAGATATTCTGTGAAATGGAGCTGCCAGAGGCACTTAGCATAAATAGCAGATGCAGAGTTGAACGTGCGCACCGCCTGGACCCGGATCCCAAGCTCACCAGCTCACAACCGTCAAGCAGAGACCAAGGCCTTGTCAAGTAGTCATGAGATACTTGGACTTTAATGACAAATCGCATATCATAAGAGCCTTTCGCCAGCGCAGCTGCCTCTTGTTGCTCAGGAAATCCTCAGACTACTCAGCGGAGCTGATGAAAAAAAGGAGAGCCTTCAGTACCATTTGCACAGCATTGATGGATCAAAAGATTTGCTACCAATTGGCGTTCTGGGTGACTTTGCGAGTATTCTATGCAGAAGGGTCAGTAGGAAACATACACCTCTCCAAGGGCAGCGGAGGAGGTTTTAGCGAGTCATCGCGTTCTTTCGGTATTCCAACCCTATACAGAGAGACGTAAGAAGATGCCGTCTCCAAGACCCCGCAGAATGCCAAGATGGCAATTTCGTAGCTTTGACTCCATGAATTCCAGGTTTGCCAACTACAAGAGCGCCAAGAAGGGACTGATCCGAATCCACGCTCGAGCATAAAGCATCACTGTGAGCAAACTCCATGTTCCAGATACCTTATGTTTAGTGACAATTGTTAAGGATTGTTTGATAATCAAGGCGGTAGCCCTGAGTATTCATTAAGCTTATTTTGTACGAGTGCGGGACATTCAGCTACAAACTACATGACACCAATGGTAGATGGATAAGGATTAAATTCGAGTTCCAGGGGGATCCATGGTCCATATACAATGTGTATGGCCCCAATGACTCTAACCGTCCCTTCTTCACCCAGTTATTGACCACACTCATGGGAGATAACAACGAACTCAAAATTCTGGGAGGGGACACTACACTTTGCCCAGACGAGGATCGCAAACATAATAGTCCCATTGTACAAACAATACGACACCCCACAAGAAAAATCGACCAGGGGGCGTGGCTTGGACATGGCGGAGTGAAGACGCTCACCTTAGGAGCTACTAACTAGCAGGCGCCATTACTGGTCCCGGAGCGCTATTCCCTGCTCTGCAACATGCCACATTGGAGGGGAAGAAGCGCAGTATGTGCTGGGGGTGCAGAAACCTAGGGTTCAGCCCCAACAACGAGCCTGGAGCGTTTCCGGAGCCAGCCGCGAGAGGGACCGGAGCCTCAGAGTAGGCCCAAGATGGCGCCCGTTCCCGCGACGTGTCGCATGTCAGACGGCACGGCCAGAGATGATATGAACACAGCAGCGCCGGTCGCTGACAAACATCCCTGCTCCTCGGAACGGACACCAGCATCTCCTCCCTACCAAGGTCAGAAGGAAACAGGCCAGCAGCCTGACCTAGACAGGGCCCACATGCAGACCACCACCCGACCACAGGGCAATGACACCAGGAGAGAGGAGGTCAGTGTCCCCCTGACCCCATATGAGGACCAGCACTACCCACAAAATTTGGAGCTTGGCGCTGCTTCCAGTCCTGAGTGGATAAGCCCACAGGGTAGCCCCTAGAGAGGCCTTACACCCTCAAGTAAACCACACTCGGGGGCACAATTCATTCTGAACTCCAGCTGCTCAGAGAGCTTATACAGGCCCTCCTGACACGGCATGACTTAGATTCTGTGATCCACAGAGTAGAGGCCTCACACCAACAGACGCTGGTGGAAATCAGGGAAGACCTGGACGTGCTGGCAACCCATATTGAGAACACTGAAAGTGCTACTACCTCTTTAATTGACAGGGTTTCTGCCCTGGAACAAGAAGCTAGCAATTCTAGACACCACATGCTTCTCCTAGAAAATCAGGAAAATAGAGGCAGGCTGAATAATGTGCGTAGTAAAGGATTGCCAGAAAACCTCGCTAATGACAACTTACTAGAAGGAGTATCTTCCATTTTCAACAAACTACTGGGCCGCCCGCTATCTGCAGACTTGCCTATGGATCGGGTACACAGAGTGTCAAGGATGTCAGTTACGGACTCCTCCTTACCTAGGGATGTAATCTGCCGCCTTCACTACTTTACTAACAAGGACAAAGTTATTAGAGCAACCTGGTCTGAGGGCGTCATTCGGGCAGACGGAGCCGAGAGACATTCGCTACAACCGTTACTACAGAGCATCAAGGAGATGGGGGCTACATATCGCTGGGGACACTCGTTCCATCTGGTGGTCAGAAACAATAGTGACACTTTCTTTCTATGAAAGTCGGAAGACTTACCGGATCTGTTCTGTTTCCTGAACATACCCCCTATCGACGTACCAGACAGGCTCAGTCTAAAGCAAAACAGAATGGGAGCCACAAAATCCAGGGAGAAAGATAACTCCTTGAGAAGGAGGCGCCCATCTGCTGCAAGTGCGGCTAATCAACCCGCTTCTACACACATCGTAAGAGATCGTCCGTTGGGCCCTGACTTATCCGTGGCCCTGCCCATGGAAGCCTGAAACTACACTATGGATGAGACAGCTTCTTCCCGAAACCAACATCGCCTGCTAAGAGAACATTGGCCTGGTTAATGCGCTCAAACTGCAAATTACATGAGGTCTACGCTTGTGAAAGCTCTACCCTCTTCATTTGATATACAGCGGTAACCCAGCTGGGTCTGCACCATATCCTTTTGAGTTGCCTCCCAGTATTATCTGGTTGTTGGATGTTTTGTATTGGTGTTGGGCCAGATATTTTTCCGGGATCTTGGCACCCCCCGCCGCGTAAAGAGGGGACCGAAGCCATGTTATTACAAGTATCGACCTCTTGACCCACCACCAATGCAAACAAACGTTCGCAACAGCTAAGCGGGATGAAATACCATGCTTTATTACAATGTCTAGTAATTGCTTATTGGTTAGCCAGACAGCCTATGAAGAATGCTGTTGTTGATTATCATGTGTTATTGTTAAACATGCTTAACCCCTTAATGACCGCCCTATCGGCTTTTTACGGCGGTCATTAAGGGTACTTCTTCTGACGCGAACGCCTTTCTACGGCGGCACATCAGAAGAAGTTTTCGGGACACCGGGTCTCGCTGGTGCCGGGTGTTTAACCCCTTACACGCCGCGGTCAAGCATGACCGCGGCGTGCAAGTGTGTCCCCCGTGGATCGGACCGATCCCTCCTGTCTCAGCCCCGGGTTCCAACGAGTGACCCGGGGCTGTCGGCTTCTCTCTGTGCCGGGTTCCACCTCCTGGCAGGACCCGGCTGTGTGTAACTGAGCATGCTCAGCATGCTCAGTTACTTACAGTATACACTGCAATACAAGTGTATTGCAGTGTAAAGGCTTGAATAAGCGATCGGATGATCACTTATTCAAGCCAAGAAGTAGAAAGTGTAAAAAAAGTTAAAAAAAAATTAAATCTTTTTATAATATAATTAAATAAATAAATAAATAAAATAAAAGTCCCATAATCTCCCCAGTAACACATAAAATGCAAATAAAGTAAATAAAACACAAAAACACGTACATATTTGGTATCACCGCGTCCGTATTAATCTGTACAATAAATCTAAATCAATATTGAACCCGCTCGGTGAACTACGTAAAAAAAAAAACTCGAAAAACTTCCCATAATATACAATTTTCCATCAAACACCATCACAAAAAATGTTCTAAAAAGTGATAAAAAAAAGTTACGTTCCCTAATATGATATGACTGAAAAGAACAACTGTTTTCGCAAAAAATAAGCCCTCAACCAGATCTGACAACAGAAAAATACAGAAGTTATGGCCCTGAAAATTTGTCAATAGTAAAAACAATGCGATTTTCTCCAATATTGGTTTTGCTCAGGAAAATTGAGCAAAAATAAGAAAAACTATATAAATGAGGTAACACCACAATCGTAGTGAACCAGAGAATAAAGATAAAATATTATTTTTACGTTACGGTGAGCGGGGGGAAAAAATGCTAACAATCCAAAATAAAAATTGATGATTTTGTTTGTGTCCCCCTTGAAATCTCATGAATAAGCTTTAGACTCCCAAAATAAATTATCTATACATTGTATCTCATCCCGTACATAATAAGCCCTCATATGTTCGCATTACCAAAAAAAAAAACAAATTTATAGGTCGTACAATGTGACAATACAAATCTGCTGTGAATGGCGCCTCCATTCATTCTATACTCGGCCGTGCGCACGTACAGCAGTTTACCACCACATATGGGGTATCAGTACACTCGGGAGGAATTGGGCATCAAGCATTGCAGTGGGTTTCATCATTTAATTTATTCTGAAAATGTCAGTTTTGGCCTAAATGAATGTATTTTCCCAAAAAAATTCTATAGTTTCTAAATCGCAGGTCCATATTTTTTAACCCATGTGAAACACTTAAAGGGTTAATAGACTTAATAGAAGTTGTTTTACATATGTTAAGGGGTGAACTTTCTATAGTGGGGTAATTTATTGGATTTTACTATTATTTAGGCCTCTCAAAGTCACTTGAAAGCTGAGTTGTCCCTCAAAATGTGAGTTTTGGCAATTTTCATGAAAATAAGAAAAATCGCACCTAAAGTTCTGCACCTCATAACATCCTAGAAAAATGACCGGAAGCATAAAATATCATCCCAACATAAAGCAGATATTCTGTAAATGTTAATTATCAAACTTTTTGGGTAGTTTTACATCTTGTCTGGAAACCAGAACATTTCAAACTTGGAAAATGAAGAATTTTTACAAACTTTTGCCAAATTTTCCCTTTTTTTCAGAACAAAACGCAAAACTTATCACTTAAATTTTATAACTAACATGAAGTACAATGTGTCCCCCACTGGGGAACGCGGTTCCTTAAGATTGTACCTCCCCCTCACGCCTCTGACAGGGCTACACTGCATTTTGCTTCTCATGGCAGGAGGGGGACGAAACTTACGGACCTCATCGCATGTTGTTTCATAATTTACTGCCTGTTGGTCTACAAACTCCGCTATTGTACTTCTACGCTTCCCACTCACCGCTTATAGGTGTTCCCTAGGGTACACACCTGGGATATAGGGGTATACCCCACTGTCATCTGCACTCACCCACTTGATCTTTCTCCCTTTGCTACCCTGTTTCCCCTAAAATAAGACATCCCCCGAAAATAAGACCTAGTACAATTTTGTTCAGGATTAGAAATATAAGGCCTCCCCTGAAAATAAGACCTAGCGGCAGTCATTGAAGCAGCTCCCCCCTTGTCATACATTAGTATTAGGAAATCTTTAAGATGCTGCAGAAGGTTGTGTCATGGGGAAGAATTCATGGAATTTAATCACCGTCTGTTGTGCTGCAAATGTGATACCAGCAGCTACCAGGATAAGAAGGGCCATTTATGGAAAGTGCTTTTACTAAACATAAGAGATTGGGGCCAATGATTCTAATAGAAATGGAGTCACAAGACATACAGCATGAAATTCAGAGTTTGTAGAGTCATAAGGATGTTAGAGAAGATTTTTATGTTCAACGATAAATGTAAATTCTTGTTCATGGAAAAATAAGACATCCCCTGAAAATAAGACCTAGTGTCACTTAAGGAGCAAAAATTAATATAAGGCACTGTCTTATTTTCGGGGAAACAGGGTACCTACTGCCCACACCAGACACATCCCTTTACCGTACTCCTCCTCCTCCCTCGTGCACCCTGACTATAGGCTCTCTTAATGTAAAAGGTCTTCACAGTCCCGAAAAACGGTCCATCCTTTTGAACCTGCTCAAACGCAGAAAGATCCATGTGGCTTTCATTCAGGAAACCCACCTTACTGATACACGACCATACAATTTTAAGAATAATTGCTTCACACACTCTTACCACAGCTACATTGACGATACCGGAGGCACCTCTATTCTTTTGTCAAACTCACTTCAATGGACATTCCTGGACTCTTGCAGTGATTGGGATGGTCGGGTGATTATGATTAAGGGTAAAATAGCGGACAGCCTTTACACTTTTGCTTCATTGTATCTTCCAAATACAGGACAGGTCCAGGCCATCTGTTCCTTCCTCGAAATGATAGACGAATTTTCTGAGGGAACGGTAGTAATCAGCGGTGACCTTAAAGAGAACCCGTCATGCAAAATAACCCCCCTAGACTAAATATATTTTCATAAACTGCCATTAGAGAGCATTGCCTCTATCCCTTTATTGTCCCTCTACATGCCTGTAAACCTAAGCAATGAGGTCCTAAAGCTGTATGCAAATGACCTGTGAAATGTCCAATGAAGCATTAGCATATTCAAGCTGTCCACTCTATTCATGAGTGGGAGGCACAGCCACACCCCCAGTGCTTGACTGACAGCCTGTATAATGATGTGAGGCTGTATAATGATGTGCTTCCTGGTGCTGGTGGCCACGCCCCCTGCAGCCTGTGTGTGCATGTGTGTGTATAGGAGAGATACAGCAGCTCCAGGATGCAGCCATGTTATAGCAGAACATGTCAGATTCATGTGTAGCTGATGTCTGTGTCTCTGTGTATTAGGAGGATGCAGCATGTCAGCAGATGCAGCACAGACACCAGCAATGCTTTACTATACATTACACACAGACATGAGCAGGGGGAGGAGAGGGGAGGGGTGACAGGGGTGACATCACTGCCTCTGACCATGTGACCAGCCTCATTTACATAATAAAGAATAGATGATTTTACAATGAATAATGTATGAAATAACTAGATAAAGGCTAAGATGAGATCCTTGTGAGCTGCTCCAACAGGTAGAGGTGACAGGACTAGTGACAGAGACCTGATGACAGGTGTCCTTTAACACAGCTCTTGGCACTAGCTTACGCAGGATAAGGGGCATCTTACATGAGCACCAACTACTAGACACGTGGAGATTATTCCACCCCTCAGTTAAGGACTACTTGTTCCACAGAGACCTGGACTACTCCAAAGGGCCACGATAGATAACATTACCTTCTCTGACCATGCCTTGATTTCCATTACCATATCGCTCCCAAACTCTTCAGACTTTCAATGGCAGTGGAAACTCAACGCCTTCCTCCTGGAAGACCCATTGGTCCTTGAAGAGTTAAAAGGCTCGATTACTTCTCATTTTGACAGAACTCTGACGGTGGGGATCAACCCTTGCATGGCGTGGGAGGGATACAAGTTTAACGCTTGTAGCATTCTAATAACACACGGTAGCCGTCGCAAGAGTTATAGCTGACCTCTTAGAACAGATTAGGAGGCTGGAGCTCTTACATAAGAGGACTCTTGCTCCTGATACTAGCATACTCCCATACTTATGTCCCTAAAATCACCTCCCCAACAGGAGCGACCCTGCACCTTAGCCAAGACATTGCAGCTACTTTCAGGGATTATTACCAGTCACTGTACAATCTAGAACAGCCGACATCTCAAAGATCTAGGGAAGAGCTCAGGCGAAAGATTCAATCCTATATCACAGAATCTGATTTACCTACTCTAGCAAATGAAGAGGCAGAAGCCCTTGAAGCCCCTATAACGGAAATAGAGTTCAGAAATGCCCTAAAAGAGACACAGACTGGTAAGGCCCCTGGTCTGGATGGCTTCTTCATACCTTTCTACAAGACACTGGCAAAACAACTTGAACCCCATTGGTTGGCAGCTTTTAATGCTGTTGCTGCTGGAGCTCCCCTTCCTAGGGAGGCATTACACGCCACAATTACAGTCATACCCAAACCAGGTAAAGACGCTTCTTTGTGTTCTAGCTACCGACCGATATCATTGTTGAACCAAGACCTCAAATTATTTTCTAAAGTACTGGCGACGAGACTGGCCCTGCTACTGAGGCGGACTTATCCACTCGGACCAGGCTGGATTTATATTAGGTAGAGAGGCCAGGACAACACTACAGAGGCTATAAATTTGATATATAAGGCACGGTTGGAGAAAATCCCTCTCATGCTTCTCTCAACGGGAGATGCGCCATTTTCAAGATGAATATCCTCCCACGGTTACTATACCTGTTCCAGGCTATCCCCATTCATTTACATGTGGCCTTCTTCCGCTCCTTGAACACTCTCCAACACAGATTTGTATGGGCAGACAAACCAGCAAGAATAGACCGTTCCACATTGTTCAGACCTAAGAGGTCGGGTGGATTGGGACTCTCTGACCTTCGAAACTATTATAATGCTGCACACATGGCGAGAGTCCTGGACTGGTGCTGTAACACATGGAAGACCTCACCTCCTCTGTCCATGGCAATTACGAGAAATAACATAAAACATGGTCGCCATGGCTTCAATTTAAACAATCTCCTCAAATGTATATACACTGTTTTCACTCAATGTAACTCATATTGTTATGTATTGATTTGCTGTTCGTGTCATCAAAAAACGAAATTATAAAAAAAAAGAAAAAACGACCAAGTCCTACCCGAGTTCTTAAAACTCACAGGTCTACATGACATTTGGCGCCTCTTACATCCAGACGAATGGGAATTTACATACTACTCGCCTTCCCAAAGCAGCTGGTCACGCATTGATTGTATAATACTTTCAGATAGAGCATGCCAGCATCGACTGACCTTGGACATAGAAGACTTAGTAGTGTTAGACCATACCCCACTACAGGTCACCCTCCACAACACTCATCCAAAAGGTACGGATATATTAAGGCGTTTTCCCGCCTTCCCGACAAAAAAAGGAAGCATTTATAAAGCTCTTAGAAAGGTGGTGGATGGAGCATGCCTCTGAAAATGAGGCCCACATAGGGGAACAAAGGGGAGTTTTGGATCTCGGTGAAAACGGTCATAAGGGGATGGCTCATTGCCTAGGTGGCCAATCTAAAAAAGAAAGTGGAAAAACAGTATATGAAAGCTAGCTCAACACTGCGAGGGGCCTGCACAGCTTTCCTTAACGATGCCTCACGGAGAAATAAAGATACATGGAGGCTAGGGCGATATGCCGCTGGATGATGCAAACGATATACCACTGTCTCCTCTTGTCCTCTTATAAAAATTATTAAGAGGATGTGACATTGGATTATAGGAGGACTGTTCAAACTAAAAAGACCTCCTCCTGTATTACTGCTCCAGGCTTACAGTATATAGCCACGGTGACTTTGATTAAGTGTGGTTTGTATTGCCACACTAGAACCTCATGGTACACCATGAGGTTCTAGTGTGGCAATACAAACCACACTTAATCAATGTCACCGTGGCTATATACTATACATATAGATGCACACGAGTCTTGGTTATTTTAATATTTAAACAAATAAAAGTTACATTTTAAAGTGATACACTCACAACTTTTCCTTCTTCCCCAAAACCCCCCTTCATATATACTTTAATCCTTTGGTGGTACACATCGTGGGTGTTTGCTCTGTATAGTGTGAACACACTTCTACCCATTCCCTAGGGCGAATTATGACCTCTGGTTAGAGAGGAACTTTGCCACCAACCTTTTGAGGCTAAATTATTTCATTTAGGGAACAAATCGGGATGCCTGTTAGCTAGGCTGGCTTTGGGACAGATCGCCATCTCCCCGAAAGAAGTGAACACCATCTTAAAAACTTACCAAGCCACCCTCTTCACGGATGATATGCAAAGGGAAGGGCACGGTATATGGCAGTGTGAACAAATACAGACCTTTTGAAATTCAATTAGGGGCCACATGCAAAGTCATTGGAGTGGGGTACTGGCTTACCCTTGGACCCGCTGCTGCTGATCTTTTATGGCATAGAGAGAGGGGGAGAACAAGAACAGGGAACACTAATTAGCTTGGACATCCATGCTTTTCTGCTTGTGGCAAAATGTAGTATCATGAACCACTGGATCAAACAAAGCACACCAGACATAGGTCATATTCCCGGTGCAGCATTTAGTAAAGATAGATAGATTGGAAACAATGAGACATAAAGAAAAACAAACGAAGGAATTTTTCCGGAAATTGAAAAAATTCATTGTCACACACATGCAGAGGGCAGAGATAATAGAACTAGTGTCCTCCTTCTGCCTAACTCAGTGGTACAATACAGAGAATCCAGAGGCGCCAAAGGGACAGGGAGGTGGGGTAGTCGCGGGTCACTGCCCCCAACTCTGTCCTTCAGCCCAATCTTCTTGCTGAGGCCCAAGGAATGATGAGTTGGATGAGGAGGTGAGGAGGATTCAGAGGGAGGAAGCGGCCACGCTCTCAGAATCCTCCCATTATGAAAGTATGGATGAGGATAATAGGGCGTGGCTACAGGAAAAGCGCAAGCAGTGCGCAAGAAAAAGTCACCCTGACTCAGATGCCTAAGGAAGATAAAACTGATTCCCCTCTGGTAGGTCTTTCCAACTGGTTCCAAGCCCTTGACAACGTCTCTGCTTCAGAGGTTGAGGTTCCGGAGATGGCGGGAGGGCTTTCAGGAGATGCTGAGTCTTCCGCTGGGGATGCTTCGTCCTCAGAATGGAAGACTGACCTGGAGTCCGGACAGGAAGTGTTTCTTTATGAGGATAAAGCCCTACCTTTTTACAAGTCGGTAGGTGGTCTTTGGAGGGGACTTCAATGCTGTCACGAGGCCCCAAGATAGGGGAGGTTCCAGAGACAAGCTGACTTGTCAGCGTCGCTTTTAATAGCATAGCTAGTGAGGCTCGCCTGGTGGATGTCCACATTCGGCACACTCCAGGCCACACTGGGTTCACCTATTATAGGGGTAGCTGCAGGTCTAGAATAGATAGGTTTTATTTAAAGGAGGAAACCATTTCTTCAGCAGTGTACGTTGTTGAGGTGGAGTTCTCCGACCACTGTTTAATTTTGTTTTTTTCTGAATGTTACAGAGACCCCCGGATAGGAAGAGGCTATTGGAAGCTCAATTCGTCTCTTCTGGAAGAAGCAGAGATCAGACAATCCTTTGAGGACTTTCTTCAGAGCCAAGTACTGTTGCTGGGCCTTTGTAGCAGTAAGTCAGAGTGGTGGGAGATGTTCAAGAAAAGGGTGGCTAGATTCTTCCGCCAGCTCTCGAGCCTCAGGAGCCTGGACAGGTACCTCCTGTATCAGGGCCTGAGAAGGAAACCCGAGCATCTCGTCTCAACTGGAGGTAGTCGTGAGGACATCTCCAGAGCGAAATCTTTGCTGAATAGGTGTCAGTATGATAGACACGCATCTTTGGTTTTTGAGAAGGACTATGGGGAATACCGCTTGCCCGACCCTTACAGAAACTGCAAGATGTCAGTGAGTGGTAATGTTGTCACGGGACTGGTTGACAGTACAGGATCCCTGAAAAGGTCCAGATCAGAGATTCTGGAGGTCGTCAGATCCTTTTACTCACACCTCTTGGGCAGGAAGGATCTAGATCGGGATGTGATGTCGGCTTTCCTGTGTGAAACTGCACCTGAACCAGGAGTAGACCCCTCTCTTGATGTTTTGACTGAAGTGATCAGGGAAGAGGAAGTCAGCCTGGCGATTGAATGGCTCACCCTCAAGAAATCGTCTGGTCCGGATGGCTTAACATCTGAGTTTTATAAGACCTTTAAGAACATCTTGGTTCCCCTTTTGACTGAGGTATTCAATGAGTGTCTTTCCTCTGCCAAAGTCAATGAGGAGGTCAGCCCTGATCATCCTGTCAAAGGGTAAGGATCGATCTTGTGTTGAGAACTGCCGGCCCATATCGCTTCTCAATCCGGAGAGAAAGGTTTTGGCAAAGGTGGTGTTTAATTGGCTGGTGCAGTTTGCGCCCCGGTTCCTTTTAGGAGCTCAGCACTGCTCTTCTCCAGGCCACAGTACATTTAGTGCTGTGCTTTGTGTCCAGGAGGCAGTGGAGCAGGGCATGGCTGGTAATTGGAAGGGGTACTTGCTGTCCTTGGATCAGGCAAAAGCATTTGATCAGGTTGACCATGAGTACCTCTGCTCTGTCCTTCTGAGGTATGGCCTGCCAGGAGTATGTCAATTGGCTGAAAGTTTTGTATGCAGGGGCAGAGATTTTCCCGCTTGTGAACGGTTGGATTGGCCGCTCTTTTGAGGTTGGGCTTTTGACCCTCAGAGAAAGGGTTAATCTGATCAAAACTTATCTGCTCCCGCTCCTGATATATCTGGGCAGTGTATGCATCTTGCCGGAAGCTCTCTGGACTTGGGTCTACAGTCTGTTCTTCCAGCTGTTATGGGGGAATAGGCTGAACCTAATCAAGAGGGAGGTTACTTACTGCACGAGGAGACAAGGTGGGTTGTGTATGGTCAACCCTGTGGTATTCCTAGTGAATACCTTTCTTAAGATCAATGTAGCAAACCTCTGGATAGAGAGGGCTCCTCCGTGGGTATACTCCTGTAGGGGATGGTTTCGGCCTTTCTTCTAGGAATGGGAGACAGGAGGGCCAGTGAAGGATCTCCGCACACCGCATGGGCATCTTCCGGCTACCCCGGTTCTGAAAGTGATTCGCGGATGGGGCCTGGGAATGTGGGAGATCAGGACCATCTCGAGGAAACTCCTCGACAAGGGGGTTCTGTTGACCCATTTCCAGAGGCCTCTGGCCCTCAGGGATTGCCCAAGTCGGGATCTGGGGGTGGATTTAAGCCTTTTGAATTCTATCAGGATTCCTTTGAAGTTTTGGGATGTGACTTGGCGCTGCTTCCATGGAAAGCTGTGTGTGAGGGGCAATCTGAAGTGTAGGAGCTCTGAGGAAAGGGGTTGTCCCCAGGAGAAGTGTGGTGGCCTGCAGGAGAGCATGGACCACTTCCTGCTTCAGTGCCCCTTTAACACAGAGGTATACAACCGGGTGGGCGCTTCCATCCATTGGCCCGGGTTGGCCGGTCTCTCCTATCTGGAGTGGGCCTATGGAGCATTTAGAGGCCTGGGTGGCCGGACTAGTTGCACGCTATTCCTAGTTAGCCTAGTGGTTAGGTACCACATGTGTAACGCACGGTGCTTAGTATAGACGCAGCGTAAAATCCTCCCGGGAGATGAGGTGGTTAGGAACATTCTTAGTGACCTGGTGAAGGTGTGCTCTCTGGAGTATGAGAGGCTGAGCACGGGGAGGGCCTCTCTCCTTTGGAGGGGGTTCTCCTTTAATGTCCCTTAGTCTGTCATCTCCACTCCTGGTGATAGGCTGAAGCTGACACCGTAGATTTTTGTTTTGTGTTCTGAGCATGTAGTGATGTAGGGCTTGCAGGCACCGAACCTGGGCTTTATGTGGTTTGGATTGATATAATTGTATTATGTTTTCATCATGTTGCAAATACTGTGTATAGTGTATATATTGTATATAGTGCGGTTTTGGATATGGTGTTAGGTTGGGAGGGGGGGGTGATGGTGGTGGAATGGGGGGGGGGTGATGGTGGTGGGATTTTTGAACTGATATTGGTCACTGGTCTGGACTTCTTTATGCAAACTTTGGACATTACACCAGTGTCTGAGGGAGGGACTCAGTTTAGTGTAGGGTGTATTTTGTGATTGTTTAAAAAAAAAAGTGTTTTTGGATGTGTTATTTGTGTAGGACACAATATGGAGGATAGCATATACATATATAAAGGGGTAAGAAAATAGACTGGGCCTTCAATGTGAGCGATCAGTATGGCTATGTCACATACATGGTTAGGTACAAAGGTCAAGTAGAAAAACCGCCCATCACAGTATTACAAATGTCTTACCCAGGTGTTGGAAGTAACACTCCACTGTCCGGGATGGCACCTTCCCGGACACTGTTCCAGTTCTACCATGCCCTTTTTATACACTGGTGCCCAAAACTGTACAAAATATTCCATGTGTCGTCTGACCAGTGATTTGTATAAGGGCAAAATGATGTCCTTATCATGAGCAGGGCCGGCTCCAGGTTTCAGTGGGCCCCTGGGCGACAGTGCCTCACTGGGCCCCTTAGCAGTGAACTCATGTGGTGGCATTAAAAACGCAAAACCTTAAGATACGAATATTAATATACACCCCCCAGTCAGGCACCATTAATTAATATACACCCCTCCCCAGCCAGAATACAGTAATAAATATACCCACCAGGCTCCAATATTCACCCCCCCCAGGCTCCATTATTAATATACCCCCCCCCCCCCCCCAGGCTCCATTAATTAATATACACCCCACCCCAGGCTCCATTAATTAATATACACCCCCCCCCCAGGCTCCATTCATTTATATAAGCCCCCACCACCACCACCCAGGCTCCATTCATTTATATACACCCCGCCCCCCCAAGCTCCATTCATTTACATACACCCCCCCCCCCGGCTCCATTCATTTACATACACCCCCCCCCCCGGCTCCATTCATTTACATACACCCCCGCCCCCCCCCAGGCTCCATTAATTTATATACACCCTCCCCCACCCCAGGCTCCATTCATTTATATACACCCCCCCCCACCACCAGGCTCCATTAATTTATATACCTCCCCCCACGCACACACACACACCACCCTCCATTAATTAATATACCCCCCAGACAGGCTCCATGAATTAATAAAAAACACATTATTAGTGACCAGCTAAAAATAATAAACGCTAACTTACCTGAAGCGTTGCACACATCTTCTACATCTTCCGAGTGACAGCAGTGTCTGCCATGCAGCAGCAGGGACGCTGGCGGCGTGACGTCATCACGCCGGCAGCGTCCTGCACAGTATTAGACGCTCCGCAGCAGAAATACATCGGCAGCGCCGATGCACTTATATTGTGTGAGGGTCCACTTGCGGTGCTGCCCCTTGTCAGCTGCACCGGCACTGTGAGTACGGCGCTTATCTCAATTACATCGGCGAAGTATGCCGATGTAATTGAGCTTACTTATGTTGCCAGTTTGTGCCGTGGGCCCCTCTGGGACCTCTGGGGCCCCGGCACTTGCCCGGGTAAGCCGGGTG
Organism: Engystomops pustulosus; assembly: GCF_040894005.1. Classification (NCBI taxonomy): domain Eukaryota; kingdom Metazoa; phylum Chordata; class Amphibia; order Anura; family Leptodactylidae; genus Engystomops; species Engystomops pustulosus. The sequence goes on along the minus strand of NC_092415.1, from coordinate 125,160,381 downwards.
CTGGCGCCGGCCATGATCATGAGAATCTATTCCACTCTTGATACATCCCATCATTTTATTTGGTTTAGCAGCAGCTGCCTGGCTCTGGTCACTTAAATTAAGTTTAAAATCCACCAAAACCCCCAAATCTTTTTCAGATCCAGTTTTACCAAGTAATTGACTGTTTAGATCATAATTATATGTTCTGTTATATCATATTCTATATATGTAATATTCTTTTATATGTTTAGAACATATATTATATGTTCTATGACAGGACCTATCCCTCATAAACCCATGCTGATGCTGGGTTATAAGGTTATTTACAGTGAGATACTCAATGATAGCATCTCTAACAAACCCCTCAAATATTTTCCCTACAGCAGAAGTTAGACTCACAGGTCTGTCAGTTCCAGGATCGCTTTTGATCCTTTTTTGTATGCAGGCACCATATTTGCTTTGCGCCAGTCCTGTGGAACAGAACCAGTCCTCAGGGAATCTTTAAATATTAAAAATAATGGTCTGCTTATCACGGTACATAATTCATGCAGAGCCCGGTGGTGTATGCTATCTGGCCCTGGTGATTTGTCTATCTTAGTGGTTGTGAGGCGGTGCCGTATATTTTCCTAGGTTAAACTGTTGACATTCCAAAGAGAATTTACATCATTCCTCATCATCCTTTTCCACATTCATAATTCATAACATTCATAATTCATAACATTCATAAGCATTCATAACTGCAACACTTTCAGTAGGCACACCAATCAAAAATAATAAATCCAAATTTATCGCCATATCACAAAAAATGCATGATAGCTGGAGATGGGTGAATAGATTCCAAAGAAGTGGAATTCGTTTAGAATTTCAGGAAAACTGAGTTTACAGTGATTTGTGGGAACAAATTATTTTTTTCCCCCTTTATTAGCAACATGGCCGTGAGTATTAAATGGGGCAGTGAACTCTGGGAAGAAGAAAGGAACACCCTCAATAACATGTGCAGACATGTATGCCAATCAGCGACCAGCAGGCTTATGTGATGTCACAGCCCTATAAAAACAAATGGCCATTTGGAATCCTGTCATTTCAAACTGCATCTGCTGTAAAGTAGATATCAATAAATCTGTGTCAAATCCACATAGTTGGTTGAGTGATTTTGTTCTCAAAGTCCAGGCTGTCCGTTTTGGGGGATCTGTATACCCAAAATTTCAATTCTTTTTTGTTGCTAAAGTTGATATCAAGAAATCTGTGTCAAATCCACATAGTTGGTGGAGTGATTTTTTTCTCAAAGTCAAGGGTGTCCGTTTTGGGGAATCTGTATACCCCAAATTTCAATTCTTTTTTGTTGCTAAAGTTGATATCAAGAAATCTGTGTCAAATCAACATAGTTGATGGATTGATTTTTGCTCAAAGTCCAGGGTGTCTGTTTTTGGGGTTCTGTATTCCCCAAATTTCAATTATTTTTTGTTGCTAAAGTTGATATCTAGAAATCTGTGTCAAATCAACATGGTTGATTAACCAATATGTCAGACAGAGAGGTGGCAAGTGGCGGGTCGAAGCACAAGGGGACGTTGCACAGGGGTGACTCTGTGAGGCCTGAACTGCCGGTGTCATCTAGCAGCAGTGTGTTGATCAACAACCCAAAGATTCTTAATTGGTTGACTAGGTCATCCACTTCCACCCAAATGACTTCTGACAACCCCAGCCAAGGGATAGTGGGTTCATCAGATACAACCCTTAAATGACATGGCCCAGGAGCAGCTCAGCGGCCCTCACCTGTCCTCAATCATTCTCTGTCCTGTTCATTTTCCTCAGCCATAGATCTACCAGGTGGTCTGGGCCACTATACAGCAAGGACATCCGCTGCTTCATGCAGTAGGTAGGCTGTAGAGATGTGGAGGGTGGCACAGGAGGTTATGTTGCACTTGCAAGCAGTCAGGCTGTGCATACTGAGACCATTGAGGAAAATAGCAGTGACAGGGAAACAAAAATCGGTGATGATGTAGCCAATCCCACTTGTGAGCCAGGTGAAGCAAGGGCTTCATCATCGTCGTCGGTAGAGGAGGGTGTCAGTTTGCACGTCAGGCAGCTAAGCAGGCAGCAAGTCACTACTGTGGCCGTGAGTCAGCAGGCTGGCAGCAGTGCGAGTGGACTCTGCACCCTTCAGAGAACTAATGGCTTGTGCCAAACCGAGGTGGAGAGTTCCAAGCCGAAATTTCTTTTCCAAAAAAGCAGTATCAGCACTTCACAAACATGTAGAACAGAAAGTGGGCCAGTCCTTGAGCTTATCGGTTGCTTCCAAGGTGCACGGCACCGCAGATGTGTGGAGCTGTAACTACGGTACATGTCCTTTACGGCCCACTGGGTAAATGTGCTTCCCACCTGGCCACACCCACATCTGGAACAGGAGATGCCCCTTTCTCCTACACATCGTCAAACTGCTGCTCCTGCGCCAATGTCCGCCTCCTCCTTCTCCACCAGAACCTCAGGAATGAAAAGTGGAGTGGATACAGAACACAGAGGACATGCAAATATCCCATTTACTGGTCATCTCTATTTTGGATCATCTCATGCTTGTTTTTGGCTTTAGCAATATTGATGGATTATTGACCAATTGAAAGCGGACACTGACGGATGAAAAGAAGGGCAAAATGATCAGTGCCGTCAATGCAAAATTACTGTCGACACCCTCTCCACTCTTTTAGGGGGGTTTCTACATTTATCAGCGTTTAACAGAACAGGTTCTATCGTAATCTATGGAATCATCTGATGTCAGTGTAAAAAGAGTGCACTCTTTGATGTTATAGTGGGATCTTAGCCCTCAGCTCAGTGGTTTTGAGCTTGCACAGACGTTACCTTGTCAGCTTATGTTCCTGCTTCACTTATTTTTTCAAGTTGGCCCCTGTAAGTGCCCATGGAATTGAAGAGTGAAGCGATTCCAAGAGCGGCGGCTGTCATGTGCGTGTCATACTAAAGCACAGCATTGCTTGAAGACCAAACCACGGGGCCCTTTTTAAATGAGCCTCAAAGTGTCAAGTGTCATACCCTATGTGAAAACCATTAGAGAGGTTCAAAGAAAGAAAAAATAATAAAAAAGATAAATATATATATGAATCAAACTAAGCATGTAGAGCGCATGATCGGATGCTGTATTCCACCAGAGCTAGATGGGACAAACTAATACAATTCATCTAATAAACAAACAGTCTAATGAATTAACAGTAAAATAATTATTCTAATAATGGTCACCAAATCCTTCATAGACACATGATCCATTAACAGCTAGGCAAGCAAGAGATATAAAAATTCTTATAAATTACACAGAGAGAACAGACACAATAAAGAACTACATCTAAGTGGATACAGACAATACTATAGGTCATTCGCTTTAAAAGCGGTTAAAATTTGATTGAAGATAGGAGATCAAAGGTTTGGTTGAAGATCACCTCATGAACTATTCACAGATCATCCCAGATGATGACAAAGTAATCCTCTCAAGAAAGAGATAGTGTGTAGATCATTGTGATATCTAAAACTTGACAAGAAAAACAGTTAGTAGGTGCAACAAACAATATAGTGTTAAGGGGCCCAAACACACCTACAGTAGGGGGTCCAAATAAAAATCAAACAAAACTAAAATGTAATAAGTGAAGTGCAGAAGACTGAGTTGACAAAAATATTCTCCGTATAGAGTACTGTACTCCATTTTGACAAATAAAATGAATAATGAGTAAAGGGGAAAAGAGGAGGAAAAAATAAATGGGGGACCAAATAATACAATGAAAACTCTGTTTCTATCATTTATTATGTGTAGATTTATCGGGATTCCCTACGCAGTAATTTAGGGATAATGTTTCCAGCCCCACAATGCAGAGGTCACGTGTGTGACCCCCGTGATGTTCAAGAAAATGAAGGGCAACTAACGTCAATGCCTTACCTTTCTGTAGGTTCGATGCAGCAGTGTTAATCGTGGATAAATGCTGTTGGTATGTTTTCCATAACTTCGTTTGTCGTTTTTCCTACGTATAGCCTCGGACAAGGACAGATAAGGACATAGATGACATTGTTTTACAATGGATATAATCACTGATCTTGAATTTTCCGTGTTGTGTTGGATCCTCAAATTCCGTAGTTCGTAGAACGTAAGGACAAACAGAACAATCCCCACTGGGAAAGAAGCCCTGTAAACGCACCCCTTGTCCAAGAGAGGTAGTGGGACGCTGAAAGTGTCTTTTAGTGAGAACGTCCTATAAATGTTTGGGCCATCTCGCTGTTATCTGCTGTTTTTCTGTAAGAAAAGGAGTGAGCCTAGCATCACTGTCCAGGATCACCCAGTTCTTCTCCAAGATTTTTCGTATATTACTCCATTGGTTATTAAAGGGCGCAATTAACCTGGGTTTTGAATCTGTAGAGTGAATCTTTACTTGGAGTAGATTTTGAAGTTCACTCCTGTTTGCTTTAATGAATAATCTGGAGATTACCTTATGTGGGTAGCCCAGAGTTTTGAACCGGGATGTTAAATCCCGTGCATGTTGTTTAACCCCTTCCCGGCGCGCGCCGGGTCCCGGTGCATGGAGAGGGCTCGCGGGTCGAGCCCTCTCCACAGCCTGTAAGTCTTTGCTGCATATTGCAGCAAAGGCTTACCGGTAACACCCGCGATCAGTGCTAGCACCGATCGCTGGTGTTTTCACCTCGATCGCCGCCGGCAATGCTGCCGCAATCTTGTCGCGGATCGCCGCTCCCCGATGACATCACGAGGAGCGGCGATCCGTCGCCATGGTAGCCTCGGGTGTTCCGAATACCCAAGGCTACTTCGTTTTAACCCATGCATTACAATGTGCTAATTTCTCATTGTAATGAATGGGGAGTAAAATCCACATATACTGCCATACAGTATTTTGGCAGTATATGATAGGAGGAATCAGACTACCTAGGGTTAGAGTACCCTAGAGAGTCTGAAAAATAGTAAAAGTAAAAATAAAAAAAAGTTAAAAAAAAAATTATAATAAAAAAAACTAAAAATTCAAATCACCCCCCTTTCCCTAGAACTGATATAAATATAAATAAACAGTACAAATAATAAACATATTAAGTATCGCCGCATCAGAAAATGCCCGATCTATCAAAATATAATAACGGTTTTTCACTGCGTTCAACCCCGTAACGGAAAATAGCGTCCAAAGTCGAAAATGCCATTTTTTGCCATTTTGAAAAATATAAGAAAATTAATAAAAAGTGATCAAAAGGTCGCACAGTCCCAAAAATTATAGCAATCAAAAAGCCATCAAAATTCGCAAAAAATTACACTACCCACAGCACCGTCCACCAAAGTATGAAAAAGTTATTGGCGCCAGAAGATGGCAAAATAAAAAAAAAATATTTTGTACAGGAGGTTTTAATTTTTTTAAATGTATGAAAACATTATAAAACCTATACAAATTTGGTATCCACGTGATTGTACTGACCCAAACAATAAAGTAGACATGTCATTTGGGACGCAGGTTGAAAGCTGTAAAATCCAAGCCCACAAGAAAACGTTGCAAATGTGTTTTTTCGCCATTTTCACTGCATTTATAATTTTTTCCCCGCTTCCCAGTACACGTCATGGAATATTAAATACCGTCACTATGAAGTGCAATTTGTTACGCAGAAAATAAGCCATAACACAGCTCTTTATGTGGAAAAATAAAAAAGTTATAGATTTTTGAAGTTGTCCAGAGGAGGAGAATGTCATCTATATATCGATACCACCCAACCACCTTGTTCTTGAAGGCACATTAAGCAATAGACCACATGGTGCACATTTTGCTCCCATGGCAGTGCTGGAGATTTGTTTGTAATAGACCCAACCAAATACAAAGTAATTTTGGTAAAGCACCAAATATAATAGGTCTAACAAAAAAGAATTGTATCTCCTGTCCATGGACCATTGTTTATCAATAAAGTGGGAGACGGCATCAATGCCTACCTTGTGTTCAATGATGATGTACAATGTCTCCGCATCCAGAGTCACCAATAATATTGGGGTAGGTGTCTCAAAATGTTCAATCCTCTGAAGGTCTGTAGTATCGCGGACATAAGATGTCAATCTGTGAACCATCGGTTTTAGATAGAAATCAAGGTAAATACAGAGTTTTTCATTTAAACCTCCAATCCCTGAAACAATCGGACCTCCCGCGGGTCTCACTAGGGATTTTTCTACTTCTATATAAAATGTAGGAATCCTCGGTTTTTCGCTCGTGAGAAACTTAACTCTGCCCTTGTTTAAGGTACCAACACGGAGGGCTGCTGATTGAATCCGATCTTCTCTTTAAAAATCTGTGTGGGATCTGAAGGCAAAGTAATGAAAAACTCAGTATTACCCAATTGTCTTTTTGCCTTTTCAAGACACAATTCAAGGGGCCAATATTATCACCCATGTCTGCCTCCTTTATCAAAAAACCTTTCTGTTGTTTTGAACCATTTAAAGCAATGTGTTCAGATTTGGAAAGGTTTTCCATTCTATTGTTGTCCACTTTTAGGGCTCTAATGTCCCGCAGGACATCAAGTGGAGTCATAAAATATTTGTAAAGCAGGAAATAATTTGAAGCTGGGTGTGCTTTGCGAGGGCGTACGTAAGGAAAATTCCTTCCTACCTTGTTCAGTTGAATTTTTGTTTACTAGTTCCAGTAGATCTCTGAAAGATTCACTCAATTCTGTAGATTGTGAATCACTCATATGGGATCTTTCCACAAGTTGATTATACGCAATCTTAGAAGGAAAGGGTTGCCTGTGCATCCACCGATAGGCCTTACCTTTGTCATAATCTTTCTTGTCTCTCTGTAATTTATTCTGCTTACTCTGTATTGTAATTTTTTCATAACTGTCAATAGTTTCTTTCAATTTCTTGCAGAATGGTTCCACTGGTTGGGTCAAAAGTAGTCAAACGTGACTCCAAATTCTTAATTTCTTCCCTCTGTTGATTCAATAATTCCATGTCTTGATTCAAAAGCATATTAACCAATATCAAGGAGCAATGCGACAACCCCTTCTCGCAATTTATTTTTTCTTCAGAGTCTACCTCCCAATATGAGAATATTTGTACCCTCAAACCTCTGGGGAAGATCTTAAGCCTCAGGTATTCCTCTAGGCTGCGTATATTATACCACAGTCTGCTAATGGCCTTGTGTAGGTTGATTAAATCATTGGAAATCTTTATAAAATCCAAGTTAGCAGCAGGTTCAGATGTTTCGTTAAAAATGCTCATAAACCGATTGTTCCATGCGACTTCACGGGCCTCTAAATACATCTTGCCTCGCAAAAAAGTGGATAATGAAATCTATATAAAAATCTAAAAATTAAGAACTGTGACCAAGAGATTAATAATGGTAGAGTACCCCGGAAAGAACAGGGTAAAGTAAAGAGCCCTGTCCTGTTCAACAAGACTCCAGTGGGCCCCGGTGCGAACTTAGAAACGGGGCCCCCCATGTACGGTACTAAAACCCTCGCTGCCGACCCCATACCTCATGTTATTCTTCAGAATACACATATACCATATATACTTTGCACAGACATAAGCACACATACACTACATATGCATAACACACATATATAAACACTGCACCCTATAAACTCTACACACACAATATACACACTAAACATACAAATACACACATTTAAAGTGGCCCTAGAAAAAAACTACTACAATACATTCTCCGATAAACAAGAATGTAACTACTATAATACTTCCCCTAACTATAATATATTATAATACTGCAGTTTATGTACAAGAATATAACACTAAAATACTGCCCCCTGAGTACAAGAATATAACTACTATAATACTGCCCCCTATGTACAAGAATATAACTACTATGATACTGCCCCCTGTGTACAAGAATATAACTACTAAAATACTGCCCCTGTGCACAAGAATATAACTACTATAATACTGCCTCCTAGGTACAGGAATATAACTACTATAATACTGCCCCCTGTGTACAAGAATATAACTACTATAATACAGTTCCCTATGTACAAGAATATAACTACTATAATACTGCCCTCTATGTACAAGAATATAACTACTATAATAATGCCCCTATGTACAAGAATATAACTGCTATAATAATGCCTCCTATGTGCAAGGATATAACTACTATAATACTGCTGCCTATGTACAAGAATATAACTACTATAATACTGCCCCCTATGTACAAGACTATAACTACTATAAAACTTCCCCCTTTGTACAACAATATAACTGTTATAATAATGCCCCTATGTACAAGGATATAACTACTGTAATACTGCTGCCTATGTAAAAGAATATAACTACTATAATACTGCCCCCTAGGTACAGGAATATAACTACTTTTCCATATAAAATCGCCAGCCACTCCCCCCTCCCCAGTACACAGCCAGACTCCCCTGTATATAGCCAGCAAGCCCCCACTGTATATAGCCAGACATCCCCCCCAGTATATTGCCAGCCAGTCCCCCCAGTATACAGCCAGCCCCGTATGTAACCAGCCAGTCCCCTCAGTATACAGAGAGCCCACCCTGTATATAGCCAGCCAGCCTCTCCCCAGCATATAACCAGCCTGAAGCCCCAGCATATAGCCAGCCAGTCCCCCTAGTATATAGCCAGACAGTCCCCCCAGTATATAGCCAGCCAATCCCCCCAGTATATCACCAGCCATCCCCTCCCAGTATATAGCCAGCCAGTCCCTCCCCAGTATATAGCCAGGTAGCCCCTCCCCAGTATATAGCCAGCCAGCCCCCCAGTATATAACCAGCCCGCCCCCCTGTACATAGCCATTCCCCCAGTATATAGCCACCCTCCCATTATACTGCCAACCAGCCCACCCAGTATACAGCCAACCTGCCCCCCTAGTATACAGCCAGCCTGCCACACCAGGGTACAGCGAGCCAGCCTGTCCAAGTATACAGCCAGCCAGCCTGCCCCTCCCTATATACAGCCAGCCAGCCTGCCCCTCCCTGTATACAGCTAGACAGCCTGCCCCCCTGTATACAGCAAGCCAGCCTGCCCCTCCCAGTACAAACCAACCTGCTCCCCAAGTATATAGCCAGCCAGCCTCCCCCTTCCTGTATATAGCCAGGCAGCCTGCCCCCTACCTGTATACAGCCAGACAGCCTGCTCCCCAGTATACAGCCAGCCGCCCCCCGCTTCCTGTATACAGCCAGCCCCCCCCTGAGTATATAGATAGCCAGCCTCCCCCCCAGTATACAGCCAGCCACCCCCCTTCCTGTATACAGCTAGCCAGCCTGTTCCCCCGAGTACACAGATAGCCAGCCTGTCCCCCCCACCCCGAGTATACAGCCAGCCTGTCTGCCCCCCCCCTCAGTATACAGCCAGCTGCGTCCCCCCTCATTCTGTATACAGGAAGAGCCCCTGCCCAGCATATTAAAATAATAAACGATGTATGATGCGCGCACGGAGCGTCACTGCCAGCTGGACTGCATCAGTGGAGCTTCGGGAGAGCATCGGAATGCTCTCCAACGCCGCCATTCTGCGTTTGGTAGTTTTGGAGAGCAGAGTTTCTCGGGATCTGTCCTGTAGAGTGTGCATAAACCACTACATGCATCATCCATCCCCCTCCCAGTGTAATCCCACTTCCCTGTACTTTCCCCCCCATCGTCTGTATTCTCTTCCCCCCAAACCGCACTTTTAAGTGCAAATCGTGTGGAGTAGGCATTTTGTGGAGGAGAAGGCCTTTTGTGGAGGAGAAGGCATTGTGAGGAGGAGAAGGCGTTTAGTGGAGGAAAAGGCATTTAGTGGAGGAGAAGGCGTTGTGAGGAGGAGAAGGTGTGTGGAGGAGAAGGCGTTGTGAGGAGGAGAAGGCGTGTATAGAGTATACAGCCAGCCAGGCTTCCCCCCCAGTATACAGCCAGCCACCCCCCTTCCTGTATACAGCTAGCCAGCCTGTCCCCCCGAATATACAGATAGCCAGCCAGTCCCCCCCACCCCGAGTATACAGCCAGCCTGTTGTGAGGAGGAGAAGGCAGTGTGAGGAGGAGAAGCCATTGTGAGAAGGAGAAGGCGTATGTGGAGGAGAAGGCATTGTGAGGAGGAGAAGGTGTGTGGAGGAGAAGGCGTTGTAAAGGAGGAGAAGGCGTGTGTGGAGGAGAAGGCATGTATAGAGTATACAGCCAGCCAAGCTGCTCCCCCCCCCTGTATACAGCCAGCCACCCCCTTCCTGTATACAGCCAGCCGCATCCCCCCTCCTTCTGTATACAGGAAGCAGCCCCTGCCCAGCATATTAAAATAATAAACGATGTACGATGCGCGCACGGAGCGTCACTGCCAGCTGGACTGCATCAGTGGAGCTGCGGGGGAGCATCGGAACGCTCTCCAACGCCGCCATTCTGCGTTTGGTAGTGTTGGAGAGCAGAGTTTCTCGGGATCTGTCCTGTAGAGTGTGCATAAACCACTACATGCATCATCCATCCCCCTCCCAGTGTAATCCCACTTCCCTGTACTTTCCCTCCCATCGTCTGTATTCTCTTTCCCCCCAAACCGCACTTTTAAGTGCAAATCGATCGTGTGGAGTAGGCATTTTGTGGAGGAGAAGGCGTTTTGTGGAGAAGGCATTGTGAGGAGGAGAAGGCATTTTGTGGAGGAGAAGGTGTTGTGAGGAGGAGAAGGTGTGTGGAAGAGAAGGCGTGTGTGGAGGAGAAGGCGTTGTGAGGAGGAGAAGGCGTATGTGCAGGAGAAGGCGTTGTGAGGAGGAGAAGGCATGTATAGAGTATACAGCCAGCCAGGCTTCCCCCCCAGTATACAGCCAGCCACCCCCCTTCCTGTATACAGCTAGCCAGCCTGTCCCCCCGAGTATACAGATAGCCAGCCTGTCCCCCCCACTCCGAGTATACAGCCAGCCTGTTGTGAGGAGGAGAAGGCGTTGTGAGGAGGAGAAGCCATTGTGAGAAGGAGAAGGCGTATGTGGAGGAGAAGGCGTTGTGAGGAGGAGAAGGCATTGTGAGGAGGAGAAGGCATTGTGAGGAGGAGAAGGTGTTGTGAGGAGGAGAAGGCGTGTGTGGAGGAGAAGGCATTGTGAGGAGGAGAAGGCATTGTGAGGAGGAGAAGGCATTGTGAGGAGGAAAAGGCGTTTAGTGGAGGAAAAGGCATTGTGAGGAGGAGAAGGTGTGTGGAGGAGAAGGCGTTGTGAGGAGGAGAAGGCGTTGTGAGGAGGAGAAGCCATTGTGAGAAGGAGAAGGCGTATGTGGAGGAGAAGGAATTGTGAGGAGGAGAAGGTGTGTGGAGGAGAAGGCATTGTAAAGGAGGAGAAGGCGTGTGTGGAGGAGAAGGCGTTGTGAGGAGGAGAAGGCATGTATAGAGTATACAGCCAGCCAGGCTGCTCCCCCCCCTTTATACAGCCAGCCACCCCCCTTCCTGTATACAGCCTGCCGCATTCCCCCTCCTTCTGTATACAGGAAGCAGCCCCTGCCCAGCATATTAAAATAATAAACGATGTACGATGCGCGCACGGAGCGTCACTGCCAGCTGGACTGCATCAGTGGAGCTGCGGGGGAGCATCAGAACGCTCTCCAACGCCGCCATTCTGCGTTTGGTAGTGTTGGAGAGCAGAGTTTCTCGGGATCTGTCCTGTAGAGTGTGCATAAACCACTACATGCATCATCCATCCCCCTCCCAGTGTAATCCCACTTCCCTGTACTTTTCCTCCCATCGTCTGTATTCTCTTTCCCCCCCAAACCGCACTTTTAAGTGCAAATCGTGTGGAGTAGGCATTTTGTGGAGGAGAAGGCGTTTTGTGGAGAAGGCATTGTGAGGAGGAGAAGGCATTTTGTGGAGGAGAAGGTGTTGTGAGGAGGAGAAGGTGTGTGGAAGAGAAGGCGTGTGTGGAGGAGAAGGCATTGTGAGGAGGAGAAGGCGTATGTGGAGGAGAAGGCGTTGTGAGGAGGAGAAGGCATGTATAGAGTATACAGCCAGCCAGGCTTCCCCCCCAGTATACAGCCAGCCACCCCCCTTCCTGTATACAGCTAGCCAGCCTGTCCCCCCGAGTATACAGATAGCCAGCCTGTCCCCCCCACTCCGAGTATACAGCCAGCCTGTTGTAAGGAGGAGAAGGCGTTGTGAGGAGGAGAAACCATTGTGAGAAGGAGAAGGCGTATGTGGAGGAGAAGGCGTTGTGAGGAGGAGAAGGCATTGTGAGGAGGAGAAGGTGTGTGGAGGAGAAGGCGTTGTGAGGAGGAGAAGGCGTGTGTGGAGGAGAAGGCGTGTGTGGAGGAGAAGGCGTTGTGAGGAGGAGAAGGCGTTGTGAGGAGGAGAAGGCGTTGTGAGGAGGAGAAGGCGTGTATAGAGTATACAGCCAGCCAGGCTGCTCCCCCCTGTATACAGCCAGCCACCCCCTTCCTGTATACAGCTAGCCAGCCTGGTCCCCCGAGTATACAGATAGCCAGCTTGTCCCCCCCTCCCCGAGTATACAGCCAGCCTGTTGTGAAGAGGAGAAGGCGTTGTGAGGAGGAGAAGGTGATGTGAGGAGGAGAAGGCGTTTTGTGGAGGAGAAGGCGTATGTGGAGGACAAGGCGTTGTGTGGTGTAGTGGAGTAGGTGTAGTGTAGTGTAGGTTGTATACTATCCTACCCATCATGTCCCAGAAGACATATACTGATTTGGAGGTGTATAATTATATGGCCTCCGATACAGAGTCAGCTAGTGGGGACGAGGGTCCATTTTATTTGTCTACCTGGTCCTCACAAAGCGACTCTGAGGAACCCCTGGGAAGGCGCTAACGTAGTAGTGCCGAAGTGCCCGGGACTTCTGCTGGAGTGCCCAGGACTTCTGCTGGAGTGCCCGGAACTTCTGCTGGAGTGCCCGGAACTTCTCCTGCAGTGCCCAGAACTTCTGATCCCACATGGGTGACACTCGGTAACTATGCCACTCGGGTCCCTGATTTTACGGCCAGTCCTGGGATACAAAAAGACAAGGCAGGGCTTGGCCCAGTTGACTTTTTTAAGTTCTTTTTTAGTGAGTACCTAATTGGTCTGATGGCTTCCCAAACCAATCTCTACACTGCACAATACATTGCCCAAAACCCCACTTCTTTTATGCGCAACCCCACAGGTTTTATTGAACATTTTTTCCCCTTTAACCCCAACAAATACAACATAAAGGGGGTTAAGTACAGAATACTGCCGCTGGCAGGAATGTAATACAGTATTTCAGGGATACCTTATAACAATGTATTACAAAATAATTTCAGTTTTACACTTTGCCCTTAAAATATTTTCTTTTCAAGTCAGCAATTAAACAATTAAACATAACTTATTCCCTTCCCTTTCCTTACCCAACCCCGCCACACACACCCAGCCTCCCGTGAGCCAGCTCTCCATAACCATTTGGACTCGATCTTACCCTTTTTGAAAGGACCTGCCACTACCTATTTTGCTAATGACCATTAATACACTAAACTTGCCCAGAGCCGTGTAAGAGAAGCCGATGGCAGACCAGGCGTGTCAGGCCATTTTCCCCATATTTTTTCAAATTTCGGGATACTATTTCTTTTCACATATGTACTATACTCCAACCCAACATTCAGTCGGTCTATAAACTCTTTCTTGTCAGGAGGCCGAGGCCTTATGACTTATTATTAGGTTCTGTCAAATTATCTACCCTTAACACTCCAAGTAGGCATGCTAGAGGGCTCTTTTCAATAGCTATGGAAAAGACTTTACGCAACAGCTCTAGGACCGTTTTCCAAAAGGATTCCAATTCTCTACATTCCCACATCATATGGAGTATACTCGCTTCTTCAGCTCCACATCTAGGACATTCTGAATTGGGCCTAGCCCCTATACGAAACGATAGTTGGGGAGATTTATATGCTCTATGTAAAAGAAGGAGGTGGGACATCCCACAAGCCTCACTAGGAGAGAGAATTGGAACCAGTTCTAGGGCTTCAGACTACACTTCCTCCTCAATAGGTCCCACCTCTCTGTCACATTTTGCCCGACATCCTGGGGCATCCTTTATGTAGTCGTTAAGCAATACAGGATAGGAATAAGAGATTAGGCCTTTAGAGTTTGCTTTCAATATTCTATTCAATGCCCCAATGGAACCCACCTCTATCGGTTCCGCTCTTTTCTGCGCCTCAAAGGCATGCCTAAGCTGTAAATATTGATAAAACCACACATGTGGCAACTGAAACTCTGCTCATATTTATTCAAACGATCTTAAAATTTCCTTACGAGCATATATGTTTTAATGTCTTTACCCCTTTCAGTTCCCACGGAGTGAAGCCCTCCGGATGAAATATTTCCGGCAGAGCAGGATTTCGCCAAATTGGATTGTCAGAGGTATACTTAGGAATTCCTATGATTTTTTTTCAATTTAGACCATACCTTTGACATAAGGGACATTGTTGGTTTACTACCTAGTGCTCCTCCACCAAATCCACCCTCCAAAGCATGCACTGACGTTGTATGTTGTGTCCACAAACTAATGAAGCGGTGAGCTGAACTCACTGACTCTCCTTCTACCTCCAGCCCCCATCCTTGAAAATGCTGCAACTGTGCTGCCAGAAAGTATAGCCATGGGTTCGATATTGCTAGGCCTCCATCCTTCTTCCCCCTTTGTAGAGTGTCTAAACTTATTCTGGCTTGTTTACCCTTCCAAACCAATTTTCGAAACAGCCCGCGGAGTCTATGAAAATACTTCTGTGGTGTCCAGATTGGTGAATTATGTACAATAGCTGGGGCATTAACACCATTTTAACAAGATTACCTCTCCCAATTGGAGATAGCAGAAGTTTACACCAAATTTTTATTTTTTCTGCGAACTTAGACAGCAACGGTTCTAAATTATATTTCATATGCTCCTTTGGGTCTGGGGTTACTACTATACCTAGGTATTTGAATATATTTACCATTTGTAATGGCAACAATGATATTGTGATTAGTTGTCAGTGGCATTATAACTGATTTGTCCCAATTGATTGTAAACTTTGAGTAGGTACCAAATTTCTTTATAATTGACATTACTTTGGGGAAGGATCTATTTGTGTTAACCATATATATCAGCATGTCATCTGCATAAAGCAAGACTCTTTCTTCACCCCCCCCCCTTCCTCAGGGATCCTGTAATTTCAGCAGATTTCCTAATGATTTCGGCCAAAGGCTCTATAGCTATAGCAAATAAGTAAGGGGACAGAGGGCATCCCTGCCTTTTCCCCTCTCTAACGTAAATTTGTTTGAGACACAACCGTTTACTTTTTACCCATGCTTTAGGGCCTGAATATAGTAACTTAATCCATTGAATAAATCTTGCCCCAAATCCCATGCATTCCAGGGTTGCCCATAAAAATTTCCACTCGACGCTGTCAAAGATTCACATGTGTTTTTTGCACATTGTAATGAATGGGGAGTAAAATCCACATATACTGCCATAATGTAATGTAGTATTGCAGTATAGGATAGGATGAATCAGACTACCTAGGGTTAGGTAGGAGTTAGGGAGTCTGAAAAATAGTAAAAGTAAAAATAAAGAAAAGTAAAAAAAAATAATTATAATAAAAAAACCTAAAAATTCAAATCACCCCCCTTTCCCTAGAACTGATATAAATATAAATAAACAGTAAAAATCATAAACACATTAGGTATCACCGTGTCCGAAAATGTCCGATCTATCAAAATATAATAACATTTTTTCACTGCGTTTAACCCCGTAATGGAAAATAGCGTCCAAATTCGAAAATGGCATTTTTTTGCCATTTTGAAAAATACAAAAAAATTAGTAAAAAGTGATCAAAAGGTTGCACAGTCCCAAAAATTATAGCAATGAAAATGCCATCAAAATTTGCAAAAAACGACGCCACACAGAGCTCCGTACATCAAAGTATGAAAAAGTTATTGGTGCCAGAAGATGGCAAAATAAAAAAAAAATTTTGTACAGGAGGTTTGAATTTTTTTAAATGTATGAAAACATTATAAAACCTATACAAATTTGGTATCCACGTTATCGTACCGACCCAAACAATAAAGTACACATATCATTTGGGACGCAGAGTAAAAGCTGTAAAATCCAAGCCCACGAGAAAACGTCGCAAATGTGTTTTTTCACTGCATTTGGAATTTTTTTCCCGCTTCCCAGTTCGCGCCATGGAATATTAAATACCGTCACTATGAAGTGCAATTTTTTACGCAGAAAATAAGCCATCACACAGCTCTTTATGTAGAAAAATAAAAAAGTTATAGATTTTTGAATTTGGTGAGTGGAAAATGGAAGTGAAAAAACTAAAAAAGGACAAGTCGTTAAGGGGTTAAGAAACATTCTCCAAACTCTCATTCAGGCCTAAGGGGGTCAGACACTGAAGTTTAAAAATCCAAAACATTTTTTTCCTTTTTAGGTGGGTAAACCTCTGTGGTGTTGAAGGAGGAATGTATTCTATTGGTAAAATGTTAAAATCTTTCATGTTACAGCTATGATGGGTCGCCGCATGGCGAGAGACACTTTGTAAGGCATAACCGTTTTCTATATTTAGGCTATGTTTATTTAGTCTTTCGCGGAGTGGTAAAATTGTGCGGCCAATGTACTGTAATTTGCACTCAATCAAGTATATAATATATTTGGAGCTGTTAGTTGTGACGTCCCTCGAAACGTCACAACTAACATGGAGCATGCTAGATCGTGGCTCAGCGTCTAGATGAGGTAGTGTCTCTGCCCTGAGGATCAAGTTTACGTGAATCTAGCCCATAATGCTATAACCTTATGTACCGTCTATATCGGACTCAAAGTATTGAATAGTTAAAGTGGTAGCTGGCTCGTATGATCCAAGGTGTACACGTCATTGCAAGCAAATTAAAACTAAAAGAAATGTGCAACTATCTATGTGTATATGTGGAACAAATGAAGGTTCTAATAGAAAATGTATAGAAGAGTATTTATGAAGTAAAAGCAACACATTTTTTGCAAAGTTATCTGTGTGGTAATTTTTTTGGACATTGTTTATTGAATGCGTTAATAGGGGAGAGGCGGATAATCTCCCGTCCTAGACCACAGTTCTAGAAAAACTCCACACACTGTGTTTTTTGTCTTATGAAGTTTCAGATGTGGACATAACCGGTGCAAATATTGTGACTCTATTAGACACAGACAAAATACATTTATGGGGTATAGAAAGTGGCAAGAAAGGACAGGGAGAAAGCGCTAATAGTGTGACATCTTAAGGGGTAACAAATGAACATAAAGCTGTAGATTGTGCTCACCGTTTTAGTTTGTGCTGCAGATAGGCACAACATTATTGTAGGCTTTGTGGTGATAATTTTTGTCTGGTGCTGCCTCCAGAGGATAATCTTCTAAATGGAGTTGCCAAACTCTATAGGATGTGGTGAAAGTGGTCTATTGTTGGGGTCCAAAAGGATGGCGCACACAGAGGTGAGTATATTTATTCAAGGTCTTTAAAACACAACGCGTTTCGGGGTGTTCTACCCCTTTCTCAAGTGTCTCAAGTGACTGAGTACAGTGACAGAAAATAAAGAGGAGTTTTAACCCAATGGGGCAAGACAAGTATATAAATAAGTAAATGAAAAAAAAGTAAAAAAACAAACAGATAAAAAACATGGTAAGTATTGGTTGTGCAGATACGTTCTTAAATCGTGAACATGGTCGTAAAATTGTATCATCATTGGAAGTATCACATCTGTGTATCAACTATAAAATATTGTACAAATAATAAACAAACGGTAATAAAGATTTGTAGATGTACATACACACATATTGGACCATAATTTCATATAAGACTACATATAGAGAGATAATAATTAAGGACAAGGTTAGTTACTTACACATAATAGGATATCAAAGATAAAAAAGATCTAAAAATATAACTATAAATACATGGATTGATAGTTGGAGCGCTTCATTTACTATGGGTGCTGTGGTGAGCTTAGAAAGAGGTAACAGCGAGTGTGGTCTACTTACTTAAGAATTTGGGGGTATAGCACATGATCAGGGTATTTGGGTCCTCTTTTGAATTTAGAAGTTATTCTCAAGGGTCTCGTTTAACCCATTGGGAGCCAGGCAGTTCAGTTTATATATCCAAAACATCTCCCTTTGACACAATTTGTTATATCTGCTATTTCCTACTGGAATTTGTTCAATGGCGGTGATTGTAAAACCTGCAAAATCATCCTGATGCTCGATATGGCTGTGTCTAGAAACACTGTGTTTTGTGAAACCATTAGTTACGTTGCTTCGATGTTTGTTGATCCTGGTGTTGAGTTGTTGGATTGTGCGGCCTATATACTGTAATCCGCAGGGACATTCCAGTAAGTATATCACAAAGGTGGAGGTGCAAATGATTCACCTGTTGTATTACTTTTGAATTGTTTCACTCTATGGCTGATGTTATTACAGCATTTACAGCTGGATTGTCCACATCTATAGCTCCCCACGGTTTTGGGGAGAAAATTATTGGTGACGAGTGTTTTGTCCACAGTACGAAGTCTGCTAGGTGCAAGTAAATTTTTCAGGGTTTGGGATCTCCTGTAGGTCATGGATGGTTTATTAGGGAGTTGTGGTCTCAGATAGGGGTCACCTAGTAAAATAGGCCAATGCCTTTCTAGAATTTCTCTTAAACGAGGGTGGTTATCGTTATAGGTCGTGATAAAATTTAGTCTACATGTTTTTTGTCCCTGATTTGATGATGACTTTTCTTTTGGAATAAGACAGTCTTTTTGGGACAGAAGTTCAGCCCTTTTGTAGGCTGAAGAGATAATTTTTGGAGGAAATTTCTTATCTGTCTATTAAAATCTTGCTTTGTGTTTGAAAAGATTCAGTTTCAGAACAGTTCTTACGGATACGTCTGAATTGACTGAAGTGAATGTGTTTACGCCACTTGTAGTGGTGTGCGCTCTTGAAATAGAGAAAGCTATTACTGTCGACCTTCTTAAAGAAGGTCTCAGTAAAGATTTTGTTGTTTTTTATCTGTAGGTGCAGATCCAAAAATTCTATTTCTGTTTTGGAGATAGATTGCGTGAAGGCCAGACCCCAGTTGTTCTGGTTGATGGAAATTACAAAAGACAGAATGTCATCCTCTGTACCCTTCCAGATCAGCAGCAAATCATCAATGTAATAGATGATATTGTTGGACCATTTGGGGTTATTGGAGATATATTAAGTTTTGAATTCGCCCATGTACAGATTTGCGAAACTTGGGGCAAATTTGGTACCCATCGCCGTGCCCCTCGTCTGTCTGTAGGTTTTGTTTTGAAAGTTAAAAACATTATGGGTAAGTATGAAGCGTATTGCTTCAAGGATAAAAGTTCTTTGTTTCTTAGGCATTAGTCCACCTCTTTCTAGGTGCTGGTTAATCCTATAAATGCCCTCTTGGTGCGGGATATTTGAATAAGGGCAGACACTTCTAAAGTAACCCACCAGTAGGAGGGTTCCCAGGTCACGTTCTGTAGACTGATGAGGACACTGGTTGAGTCCCGGAGGTAGGATGGTAAGTTCTGGACATAGCTTTGTAGATGCACATTAATATAGTGGGATAGGTTACAGGTTATGGATGAAATACCTGATATAATTGGTCGTCCTGGGGGATTTTTTTGATCTTTATGGATTTTTGGTAAATGATAAAATATTGGGGTTGATGGGGAATCGATCCATATATAATCTTTTTCAGTTTTTGTGATGATGTTATTAGAGAGGGCGTCACTTAGGAGAGCTTTAAGCTCTTGTGCGTCGGAATAGGTTGGGTTGCTCTGTAGGACCATCGTAGTAGTTAGTATCAGATAAAATTTTCAAAGCTTCTCCGATGTACGTCTCTCTATCTTGGATGACAATACCCCCCCCCCCCTTTGTCTGCACTGGGAATGACAATGGAACTATTGGAATATATCTCCAATAACCCCAAATGGTCCAACAATATCATCTATTACAAGAGGTACATTGATGATTTGCAGCTGATCTGGAAGGGTACAGAGGATGACATTCTGTCCTTTGTAACTTCCATCAACCAGAACAACTGGGGTCTGGCCTTCACGCAATCTATCTCCAAAACAGAAATAGAATTTTTGGATCTGCACCTACAGATAAAAAACAACAAAATCTGTACTGAGACCTTCTTTAAGAAGGTCGACAGTAATAGCTTTCTCCACTTCAAGAGTGCACACCACTACAAGTGACGTATCCGTAAGAACTGTTCTGAAACTGAATCTTTTCAAACACAAAGCAAGATTTTAATAGACAGATTTCGAGATAAGAAATTTCCTCCAAAAATTATCTCTTCAGCCTACAAAAGGGCTGGACTTCTGTCCCAAAAAGACTGTCTTATTCCAAAAGAAAAGTCATCATCAAATCAGGGACAAAAAACATGTAGACTAAATTTTATCACGACCTATAACGATAACCACCCTCGTTTAAGAGAAATTCTAGAAAGGCATTGGCCTATTTTACTAGGTGACCCCTATCTAAGACTACAACTCCCTAATAAACCATCCATGACCTACAGGAGATTCCAAACCCTGAAAAATTTACTTGCACCTAGCAGACGTCGTACTGTGGACAAAACACTCGTCACCAATAATTTTCTCCTCAAAACCTCGGGGAGTTATAGATGTGGACAATCCAGCTGTAAATGCTGTAATAACATCAGCCATAGAGTGAAACAATTCAAAAGTAATACAACAGGTGAAGCATTTGTTATCAAGTCTTTTTTGAATTGCACCTCCACCTTTGTGATATACTTACTGGAATGTCCCTGCGGATTACAGTATATAGGCCGCACAATCCAACAACTCAACACCAGGATCAACAAACATCGAAGCAACGTAACTAATGGTTTCACAAAACACAGTGTTTCTAGACACAGCCATATCAAGCATCAGGATGATTTTGCAGGTTTTACAATCACCCCCAGTGAACAAATTCCAGTAGGAAATAGCAGATATAACAAATTGTGTCAAAGGGAGATGTTTTGGATATATAAACTGAACTGCCTTGCTCCCAATGGGTTAAACGAGACCCTTGAGAATAACTTCTAAATTCAAAAGAGGACCCAAATACCCTGATCATGTGCCATATCCCCAAATTCTTAACACTTCTACACTTCTTGCTAAGTCACCTTTATGCTCTAAATTATGCTACATCAAAAAAAAAAAACATAAAAACATGGTTCAAATGAAACTAGCACACTGACAAAAAAAACAAAACAAAAAAAAAACCGCAAGCCACTCCCTGTGCTGACAGAATATAAGCTAGGCTCCCCCACCAAACACCAATGCCCAATGAGGAAGCCACACTTTTCTCGGCATCTGGTAAGTGGCCCACACTCACTGTTACCTTTTTCCTCAGCATTTGGTAAGTAGACCACACTCGCTGTTACCTCTTTCTAAGCTCACCACAGCACCCATAGTAAATTTGAAGCGCTTCAACTATCAATCCATGTATTTATATTTATATTTTTAGATCTTTTTTATCTTTGATAACCTTGTCCTTAATTATCATCTGTCTATATGTACTCTTATATGAAATTATGGTCCAATATGATGTGTGTATGTACATCTACAAATCTTTATAACCGTTTGTTTATTATTTGTACAATATTTTATAGTTGATACACAGATGTGATACTTCCAATGATGATATAATTTTACGACCATGTTCAAGATTTAAGAACGTATCTGCACAACCAATACTTACCATGTTTTTTATCTGTTTGTTTTTGACTTATTTTTTCATTTGCTTATTTATATAATTGTCTTGCCCCATTGGGTTAAAACTCCTCTTTATTTTCTGTCACTGTCCTCAGTCTTTTGTTAACTTGAGAAAGGGGTAGAACACCCCAAAACGCGTTGTGTTTTAAAGACCTTGAATAAAAATTTTTAGTATACTCACCTCTGTGTGCGCCATCCTTCTGGACCCCAAATTACAGTACATTGGCAGCACAATTTTACCACTCCGCAAGAGACTAAATAAACATGGGCAAAATATAGAAAACGGTTATGTCTTACAGTATCTCATAGCTGCAACATGAAAGATTTTAACATTTTACCAATAGAATACATTTTTCCTTCAACACCACAGAGGTTTACCCACCTAAAAAGGAGAGAAATGTTTTGGATTTTTAAACTTCAGTGTCTGACCCCCTTTGGAGAATGTATTTTAATCAGTCATTATTTACCCCGTTATACGTGCATCTTTTACCAACATAATTGTGGTCTTTTTATCCCCTTTTATTACCAATAGTCATTGGTTTTAAATTTGCATATGCATCCCCACGTGGATACACACATCACAAATGTATGTATTGATCTATTTATTTATCTATTTATGTATCTATTTATCTATTTATTTAATACTCGTGGAATAGGTCTCAACGCTATGCGACTGATTCGTTCGTCCGCATTTATTAACATTGCCCGCATGATTCCGGTACAGTTGTATTACAACACCGGCTTAAACATCACTATGTTTCCTTGGTTACACCGGTACAACTTCCACTTGTAATGTTCAATTCGCATACCACGCATGCGCATGACACGGACTGCGCAGGCGCGTGACCCCGCCGGCATCCGCTAGCGTCACTCGCGTTTTTTTCTGATGCGCTCAAGGTGTGCACGTTAAGCCGTGAAGGGTCGCACCTGCTTACATACAATTTTTTTATTATTTATATAACATCCGAATTGTATCTGTATATTATTGCTCGGTCTGTTATTTGAAAAAGGGTCTAGAACCCGAAACGCGTTATACTGGACACTTTTAATCGTGTTTGTAACTGTAAGTTTTAAAATATTAAAACGTTGCTGCTTTAAGATTATAACTGTATTGGTATCTTGGATTTTTTGGGCATTGGCACTATAAGCGATCCACGTGTACTCCGGTCTTTCTCACTTTTCTGTATTCATTCACATCGAGCAAGGCCACTGCTTCTTCTGATGTATCGAAGAAATGTGTGTTGCCAAGGGCCACTACCCTTAGTTTTGCAGGATACAACATTGAATAAGGAATTTGTAATCCCCGTAGTCTTCGTTTTATGTCCATGAATCTTGCTCGCATCTTTTGCACTTCCATGGAGAAATCCAGATGTATGGCAACTGATTTACCGTCAATAATTAAGTCCTGATGATCTCTAGCCTTTCTTAGAATCTGATCCCGATCACGGTAATGAAGTAGCTTGACTAGCATAGGTCTCGGCCTTGCTCCCGGTGGGAGTGGTCTTGATGGGTATTTGTGTGCCCTTTCTATAGCAAAGAGTGGGGTAAGATTGTCCTGACCCATTTTCTCCTTCAGCCAATTTTCCATAAACCCTACTGGGTCTTGCTCCTCTGCTTTCTCCGGCATTCCCACCATTCTCAGATTGTTTCTGTGTTGTCTGTAAGGACACGTTATGACTCAGCCTCTTCAACTCATTATGTACAGGAACCATCTGATCTTCTACTTTGCATACTCTGTCTTTCACTGCATGTATCTGGTCGTTAATTTTCTTCATATCTTGGAGAATCAAATTAATATCCTCTGTCAGGCCGCCAACATGAGTATTCATAGTCAACATCGCCGTGCCACAGTGTGCCACCGCCTTAAATACATCCTTAAGTGTGGGCTCTTCAGGTATTTTTAAACATGCTGCCATTTCTGCCACCATATTAGGCTGCAAAAGAGTTTTAGTAGCTTGATGTTCAGACTAAAGGAAATAAACACAGAGGAGCAACTAACAAGGCCCACTCCCAATTGGCCACAAAATGCAAACAAAACCAAAAAGAAGTTAGTAATCTACTCCAATATGCAAATCAATCCAAATTTGATTCACAGAACAGTCTCACCAGCTTTTGAAATGGTTAAAAATAGAGGAGTTCCTCGGTAATTCCTCCTGGCTTTCTGCGTTTTTCCTGCAGTAGTCTCGACAGTGGACCTCGTTCCACGAAGATCCTGTGCTGGAAATTTGGTACAGAGAATGCGGATTACCGGGGTAAACAAGTAAAAATGTTTTATTATCTTATACTCATAAAAGTACGTTTATAAAAGCGTGCATCACATAAAAGTCCATATGGACGCCAAACAGCTTGCTCGACCTAGGTTTCACCCACTCTGGCTTCTTCCAGGGCCTGATGTCTGATGCTTTGTCCAGGGTCCAAATCCCAAGGTTGCACGTATTGATTGCAAATTACGTTGAATAAAATCGCATATACATTCTACATATCAAAGATTCCATAAAAGCATATACATTATACATGTTACCGATACAAACAAATACGTAGTTAATTCACTCACAAATATTTCACTTAAACAGATAACAACTCTATCTCCCTAAGGTAACCATAATGCGTATGCCACTCTGGATTTTTCCGGGGCCTGATGTCTAACGCAATGTCTGGGGTTTAAATCTCAAGGTTGTTTGTAGTGGTTGCAAATTACATTGAATAAGATCACATATACATTCTGCATATCAAAGATTCCATAAAAACATATACATTATACATATTAACGATACAAACAAATACGTAGTTAATTCACTCAACAATATTGCACTGAAACAGATAACAACTCTATCTCCCTAAGGTAACCATAATGTGTATGCCTCTCTGGCTTTTTCCGGGGCTACATGTCTGACGCAATGTCCAGGGTTTAAATCCCAAGGTTGCTAGTATTGGTTGCAAATTATGTTGAATAAAATTGCATATACGTTCTACATATCAAAGATTCAATATACATTATCAAATACAATCAAATACGTAGATAATTCACTCAACAATATTGCACTTGAACAGATGACAATTCTTTCTCCCTAAGGAAGATTTATTAAATAAACCCAAAACCTCACATATGGAGGTACAAAGAAGTTGTTCCACAGAAATTTTCTTATTGTATTCTAATAGGGACATTCATTCTAAAAAACATTTTAATTAGAAGTCAATATTTAAGCCTTGGGGACATAAGGTTCCTAGTTGATATATCCAGAAACTTTCTCGGGTATTCAGCTTTTTATTCAAATCTTCCCTCCTCCAGTCCATTTTAACCGTCTCTAACCCGAAGAAACGCAGCCCCTTTGGGTTTTTTTATGTTTATCATGAAAGTGGGCAGAAAGACTGTCGCACCCATCGCTGTGCCTGTTGTTTGTCCCTCCATTGCACAAGACCAAGGGTTGGAGGTCGTTAGAAGATGCATTGAAAAGGATTACCAATTATCAACCCCACACAAAGCTTTCGAAGATAATTATATATATGCCGATCGCAACCCATTTAAGTCACATATACATACATATAAAAGGTATAGAGACGACTGTATAATTTTATGGACAGGCCCATCTCAGGAATTTGAGAAATTTATAAAGTATTTGAATGACAATAAATTTAGTTTATCTTTTACATATGAAAGTAGAATGAAAGAATAAACTTTTTGGATTTAGAGATATTTCTGGAGAACAATAGAATCTTTACAAAAATGTTTTTTAAACCCACAGATGTGAATAGCTACATAGAATTTAATAGTTGTCACCACCGTCCTTGGATTGAGAATATCCCTAAAGGACAACTTAACAGAATTCAAAAGAACTGCAGTAAGGAATGGGATTTTGTCTCTCAGGCAAGAACAGTAATGGACAGATTTAAAGAAAGGAACTACACAGAGAGAGTTTTAAATAGCGCCTTTAAGGAGGTTACGGAGGGCGATGGAACTGAAAAAAGAAAGGACAATAAAAAAGAGAGGAATCCAATGGATCCAATTTTTGTCAGCCATTACAGTAAAGAGGCATTAGGGGTTAAAAAAAATCATAGAAAAGCACTAGCATCTTATTAGGAATGACCCGACTTTAAAAACCATAGTTGGTGATAAACCCATGATTGTGTTCAAGAAAGCTAATAATATTAAGTATCTAATCACCTCAAGTCATGTAAGAGAAGAAAGGAAGGTAAGCATTATGACACAAGGCTTTTACAGTTGTAAGAACTATCAAGGTTGTAAATACAGGGATTGGATGGATAAAGGGGTAGTAAAAGAGTTTGTAGGGAATAAAGAATCTGGCCCATTTAAAATCAAGAATTATATTAACTGTAATAGTCTTTCTGCCCACTTTTAAGGTTAGGTGAACATATAAGGAATATAAAGAAAGGTTTAAAAACACATAGGGGCAGATTTATCAAGCAGTCTGAAAGTCAGAATATTTCCAGTTGCCCATGGCAACCAATCACAGCTCCCCTTTAAAATATTCATGAGCACTGGTGAAATGAAAGCTGAGCTGTGATTGGTTGCCATGGGCAACTGGAAATATTCTGACTTTCAGACTGCTTGATAAATCTGCCCCATAGTCTTTCTGCCCACTTTCATGATAAACATAAAAAAAACCCAAAGGGGCTGCGTTTCTTCGGGTTAGAGGTTAAAATGGACTGGAGGGGGGAAGATTTGAATAAAAAGCTGAATACCTGAGAAAGTTTCTGGATATATTAACTAGGAACCTTATGTCCCCAAGGCTTAAATATTGACTTCTAATTAAAACGTTTTTTAGAATGAATGTCCCTATTAGAATACAATAAGAAAATTTCTGTGGAGCAACTTCTTTGTACCTCCATATGTGAGGTTTTGGGTTTATTTAATAAATCTTCCTTAGGGAGAAAGAATTGTCATCTGTTCAAGTGCAATATTGTTGAGTGAATTATCTACATATTTGTTTGTATAGGTAATATGCATAATGTATATGTTTTTAATCTTTGATATGTAGAATGTATATGCAATTTTATTCAACATAATCTGAAACCAATACGAGCAACCTTGGGATTTAAACCCTGGACATTGCGTCAGACATCTAGCCCCGGAAAAAGCCAGAAAGGCATACTCATCATGGTTACCTTAGGGAGATAGAGTTTATGTTGTTATGGAATCTTTGATATGTAGAATGTATATGCGATTTTATTCAAAGTAATTTGCAACCAATACGTGCAACCTTGGGATTTGGACCCCGGACATTGTGTCAGACATCAGGCCCCGGAAGAAGCCAGAGTGGGGGAAACCTAGGTCGGGCAAGCTGTTTGGCATCCGTATGGACTTTTATGTGATGCACGCTTTTATAAACGTACTTTTGTGAGTATAAGATAATAAAATATTTTTTACTTGTTTACCCGGGTATTCCGCACTATCTGTACTAAATTTCCAGCACAGGCTCTTCGTGGAACGAGGTCCACTGTCGAGACTACTGCAGGAAAAACGCAGAAAGCCAGGAGGAATTACCGAGGAACTCCTCTATTTTTAACAATTTCAAAAGCTGGTGAGACTGTTCTGTGGATCAAATTCAGATTGATTTGCATATTGGAGTGGAGCACTAACTTCTTTTTGGATTGGTTTTGTTTGCAAAAGAGTTTTGTTGGTTTTCTTTTGATGTTGGGGCAGAGAGTGCACATTTTGTTCTTGCAACTCTTCCTCTGACTCCTCCGCTGAGGATTGCACCTCCATCATCCTTTTTGATGCTTTGGTTTTAAATGAACTGGCCCCCTCCCAGGCAAACTTCTCCAATCTTGCAGCCACCTCCAAGATTGTTACAAAAGCCTCCCCACTTTGTTTAGCTGGGGTATTTACATTACTGTCTTTACCATCTTTTTTGCACGCCCCGAAACGGGTCATAGTGATAGCCCCCAGTCAAGAGTTTGTGCTCAGTTCAGTATGTGCAAGCAAATTGTTAAGCACAATAAGTCCAGCACAATAAAGATATGCGATCCAAGGGAGTTCACACCTGGGCTCAGGAGTTATATTTAATGGAAGATAACCCTTATTGCCTATATCAGCAGGGGCCTGTGGCTGAGGATATGTATTACGGTGGGTCTACTACTAAAGTAATTTGGGTTTGCTTCTGCTAATGAAGTGCTAGTGAAGATGTATAAGCTGTGTAAGAGTGCATCAGGGTACACTTTTAGGTTCAGGGTATATGAAGGGAAGGACTCTAAGATAGTGCTCCCTGAATGCCACCCCCCCCTTCCTAGTGCTCCCAAAGTCGCTGCTTGGGGAAAAGCTCAGAAGGCACGAGAGCCGGGCACTAAGCAGTGACTCAGTATTGTGTGTTAGGTACAAGGACAAGAGGGAAGTCCTTGTACTAACAACAATACATGGGCACAGCACCAACCCTGCCCATGCACGAGGTACCAGTGCAGAAACCCCCAAGCCAGACTGTATTTTGGATTACAATAAGTACATGGGAGGGGTGGATTTGTCGGAGCAGGTGCTTCAGCCATACAATGCCATGCGGAAATTAAGGGTGTGGTACAAGAAGTTGGCCGTGCTCATCATGCGGATGGCATTGTATAATGCGTACGTGTTACATCGATGTGTTGGCCAGAAGGGAACTTTACTGGAATTTCAAGAGGTGGTAGTCAAGAAGTTGATTTTTAGAGACCAGGAAGGGGGGAGTGCTAGTATGTCTGGAAGCGAGGCCTCATCACGCATTGTACCAGGGCAGCACTTTCCAGGAGAAGTTCCCCAACAGGAATGAAAAAAGGTGCAGGGTTTGCCACAAAAGGGGCATAAGGAGGGAATCCATATACCAGTGTGACACATGCCCCGACAAACCAGGGCGACCCATTCACTTTGTATTACATTTGGGCCAGCATCTCAGGGGTTAAAATCCTCATACAACCCTTGATCAATTCTTTGAGGTGTGCCCTTTCCAAAAACGGGGACACTGTTTTGGGGTTTATATTGCACGTCTATTTAGCCTAAAATCACACCATACCACTCTATAAGGGACATATAATACTGCTACATGATAACCATTACCAGTACAACAAGATAAATACCACCATACTGATAATAAACAGACTACTAAAGAAAGACCAACATTACTATTTATATCACAAAGCAGGAACAAATACACCTGAGAATACTACCCCCCTCCAGTGAGGATCACTACCCCACTCCAGTGAGGAACACTACCCCCATCCAGTGAGGAACACTACCCCCATCCAGTGAGGAGCACTACCCCCATCCAGTGAGGAGCACTACCCCCATCCAGTGAGGAGCACTACCCCCATCCAGTGAGGAGCACTACCCCCAACCATGGGGCAATATGAAGGATTTTTTAATTCGGCAGGGGGTGTATAGGTTAAAGTGTATGTTGTAGGGTGGAGGGTGGGTGCACAGAGCAGCAAGTCTACATGGAATCAGGCGGGTGAATTTACCATAAAACCACCACCTATGACACATGTCTGTGGCCACACACACACACACACATATATATATATACACACACTTCCCTTGGTCCAGGGCTCTCGGCACCTGTGCCCTGCTGTCAGTGAGGGTCACTGGCAGCATGGCACAGTGACAAGAGATCTGTGCCAAGGGCAGTATATATGTGGCCACAGACATGTGCCATACAGGGCAGTTTGGGACACTAAACAATAGGCACCTATAGTTGTTTAGTGTCCCAAAGCTGTCTGCCTGCTTCCTGTGTAATACACACAGAGCAGCTCCTGCCTGCTCCCTTTGGTTGCACTTATCTTTACTCGGTGCTGGCTGATGCAGGGGGAGGGTGTGGAGGGGCAGGCACTGACCTGCTACTGTGTCTCTAGGCCAGTGATGGCTAACCTATGGCACTGGTGCCAGAGGTGGCACTCAGAGCCCTTTCTGTGGGCACTCAGGCCATCACCAGAGATGACTCCAGGTATCTTTCTGCAGTCCTAGACAGCCCAGGACTTGCTGTGCACAGAAGTATTTTAAAGTGACAGCTCTACCTAGGACTATTTTCTGCTTTATTGGTGTCCTCAGGAGCTGGTATCAATGAAAACTGTGACAGAGCAGGGAGTATAAATCACAAATGAAATTTCTGTGTTGGCACTTTGCAATAAATAAGCGGGTCTTTGTCGTAGTTTGGGCACTCGGTCTCTAAAAGGTTTGCCATCACTGCTCTAGGCAGTACTGTTGAGCACAGAGCAGGTCTGATGCAGCCCACAGTAAGAGAGATGGCCTGAGCCAGGGCGGATTCTAGCATATTTGCTGCCTGAGGCAAGTGTTTTGCTGCCCCCCCCCCCCCCGTTAATTAAATGCTGAAAACTTTACTAACAATTAACATCCCCACAGACAGGATCACTGACACTGTGTGACTGACTACAGGTTCTGAGAGTCATTGGTGGCATCTGGTACCTTATGGATGACAATCTCTTCCATCAGGAGGACTTTATTCCGGGTTCTCCAATCCATGACGTATCACGGCTGAATTCACGGCCAGATATCTTCAGCTCCATGCAGCATCTCCAACTGGCGTCCCTAAAAATACCAAAGTCACTTACTGTATAAAGTCTCCTGGATAACAACACTGTGCTCCTAAATAATATATACTCCTCACAACACAACTGACCACACACGCTCCACACATATAAAACACCCCTTCATTATATATATATATATTCTACTGGAATTATAGCAGGTACAGCACATCAATACACAACACCCCCAATTCATTAATACAGCCCCCCCCCAACATTTGGTTTACATGATGCAAAGTAATCTATGGTATCCTATAACTAATATATCCCACCCTGTTATTATGTTACATGATTTTACATAGAGTGCTCCCCTGACCAATGTGAATATATAGCGCCCCCAAATGAATATATACTATATAAAATTTATTTTTATATAGTCCTGCCTATTTATTCAGCCCCCCAATTAAATTATACACAGCTCCCATATACAGATCCCCTACAGCTTAAATAAAATCTTGCCCAACATATACAGCACCACCAGCTTAGTAATATATGTATCCCATATACAGCCCCCCCAGCTTAGTAATATACTGTACCCCATATACAGCCCCCCCCCAGCTTAGTGATATACTGTATCCCATATAGAGCCCCCCAGCTTAGTAATATACTGTATCCCATACACAGCCCCAGCTTAGTAATATACTGTATACCCCCAGCTGAAATCTGGCCCCATATAATATATACAACACCCCCCCCCCAGTATAAAATAATTACAGTCCCATATAATATATACACCCCCCCAGTATAAAACAATTATAGCCCCATATGATATATACAGCACCACCCCAGTATACAACAATTACAGCCCCATATAATTTATACAGCAACCCCCCCCCCCCGGTATACAACAATTATAGCCCCATATAATATATACAGCATACCCCCCAGTATACAACAATTATGGCCACATATAGTATATTCAGTACCCCCCCCAGTATAACACAATCATGGCCACATATAGTATATACAGCACCCCCCCAGTATATAACAATTATGGCCACATATAGTATATACAGTACCCCCCCAGTATAACACAATCATGGCCACATATAGTATATACAGTACCCCCAGTATAACACAATCATGGCACATATAGTATATACAGTACCTCCCCTCCCCCCAGTATAACACAATCATGGCCACATATAGTATATACAGTACCTCCCCAGTATAACACAATCATGGCACATATAGTATATACAGTACCTCCCCTCCCCCCAGTATAACACAATCATGGCCACATATAGTATATACAGTACCCCCCCCCCAGTATAACACAATCATGGCCAGATATAGTATATACAGTACCTCCCCTCCCCCCAGTATAACACAATCATGGCCACATATAGTATATACAGTACCTCCCCTCCCCCCAGTATAACAAAACGCCTCCTTACTCCCCCTTTTTAGCCACATATAATTAATGAAATTACATGAAAAATCATAAAAATCATACTCACCTGCAGGCAGCTCCTCCCTCGGCGCGCGGCTCCCGTCTTCACGCGGCTCTTCTTGGGGGTTTTCTATTGCACTGGTACCTCAGGGGCACCCCAATAACATTCTAGTGAAAAGGGTGCTCCAAAAGCAAAATCTTACTCCATCCCTTCTCAGCCCTGCTGTGTGCCCAGCCACTCAATTATTGGCACATGTGTGGTATTTCTGTACTCGGGACAACTCGCAGAATGATTTTTGGGGTGCTTGTCTAAAGTGACATGGGTTGGGCATTAGGCAGTAAAATTACATTTTTGAGATAAAAACGCATTTTTTACTCTGCACCATTTACTTTACATTAGATTTTGGCCAGCATGTTGGGAGTTAAAATGCTCACCACAACCTCAGATAAATTCCTTGAGGGGTCTAGTTTCCAAAATGGTGATATTTGCAGCCAAATTGGCCTTCCAAAAACGCAATAGTACGAACTCTGTTCTGGACATCGCTGTGCGACAAAGCAGCAGTTGACATCCACATGTCTGGTATTGCCGTAATGGGAAGAAGCATTGGGATGTATATTTACCTCAAATTTCTCCTGAATGTGTCCATTTTAGGGCTAAATGAGAAAAATTGTAATCAAAAATTGAAATTTCAGAATTTCAAATCCATTTTTGTTTGCTTTTGGAAAAATAATAAAAGGGTTAACAGACTTCCTAAATGCTGATTTGAATAGGTTGAGATGTTAAGTTCATAAAATGATGTTACTTGTGGGGGTATATAGTACAAAAGCCTTTATAGAGCACTTCAAAACTGAATTGATCACCATAAATTTAGCATTTTTCAAATTTCAGGAAAATCTGAGAAGTTGCTATTAAAACTTCTCACATCCGTTAAAAAAATGGAAACGTAAAACAAATAATGGAAATAAAATGAAAACCAATGGCAATAGGTTTCTACCAAAAAAAAAAAAATTGTGGTGTGACTTTTTGTCTAAAAAGTCTAACATTTGAAAATTCACATTTTTTTTGTAATTTTTAGCCCCCCAAAAAGCAACAGATCACTGAAATGATACTACTAACCTAAACTACAATATCTCACGAGAAAACAAATCTCAAAATCACAGGGATATCTTAAAGCGTTGAAAAGTTATTACCACAGGAAAAGACACTGGTCAAACTTCTAAAAAAAAGGACCGAGCCTTAAAGGGGTCATCCGGGTGTTAAAAAATACTGAGAGCCAGACTGGGGTGGGCTAGTTAAACATCTACTTACCTTGTCCGGGGCTGCCGATGTCCAACACTGCGGTCCGTCTCCTCGGTGCGCCGGTTTGTATACAGGGGCATACAGAGAGCTTCTGGCTGGAAGCTCCCATCCGACACCATCTCAGAGCACTTACAACGCTAAGAGATAGGGACGGATGGGAGGAGCCGGCCACTGTAAACAAACAAATCGGCAGCGTCGGACATGGTAAGTACATGTTTATTATGTTTAAGTAGCCCACCCCAGCCCGGCCTTCAGTAATTTTTAACAGCCGGATAACCCCTCTAACATACAAACAGGCTGCGTCCTTAAGGGGTTAAGGACCAAGTTAGGGGACCATACAGGGGCGGACTGGGGATTTAAAATGGCCCTGGAAAAAACTGTAAAAGTGGCCCCATTTTATGGGTGGAGTCAAAACAAGTGGGTGTGGTCAGATAATGTGGGTGGGGTTATAACAGACAAATTGTTGGTAGATGGCCTTAAAGGAAACCTACCACTTGAAGTGGCAGGTTTCCGATGGCAATACCGGGCACCAGCTCAGGGTGAGCTGGTGCCGGAGCTTATTTTAGTTAGTGTTTTAAACCGCGGTATCGCGGTTTAAAACACTTTTTAAACTTTATAGCCGGCGCAGGCAGGTACGCACTCGGCGCTTACCATGCGCGCGGCTACATAGGAAGTGAATGAGAGCCGCGCGCATGGTAAGCGCCGAGCGCGTACCTGCCTGCGCCGGCTATAAAGTTTAAAAAGTGTTTTAAACCGCGATACCGCGGTTTAAAACACTAACTAAAATAAGCTCCGGCACCAGCTCACCCTGAGCTGGTGCCCGGTATTGCCATCGGAAACCTGCCACTTCAAGTGGTAGGTTTCCTTTAACGCAAAACAAGAACATCTTTTACTAGTGAGTGAATCTAATGTGCAAAGAATGTGACCTGTCGATCAGTAAAT
The DNA here is from genome assembly GCF_040894005.1 of Engystomops pustulosus. Classification (NCBI taxonomy): domain Eukaryota; kingdom Metazoa; phylum Chordata; class Amphibia; order Anura; family Leptodactylidae; genus Engystomops; species Engystomops pustulosus. The sequence goes on along the minus strand of NC_092415.1, from coordinate 125,126,573 downwards.
GATGCAAACACACGACCCGGTAAGCCTTATATACCTTTCTCCTATGTACAGGAATATAACTACTATAATACTGCCCCCTATGTACAGGAATATTACTACTATAATACTGCTCCGTATGTACAAGAATATAACTACTATAATACTGCCTCCTATGTACAAGAATATAACTACTATAATACTGCCCCCTGTGTACAATAATATAACTACTATAATACTGCCCCCTATGTACAAGAATATAACTACTATAATACTGCCCCCTATGTACAAGAATATAACTACTATAATACTGCCCCCTATGTACAAGAATATAACTACTAAAATACTACATATATACACAGAAGCGAACATGCAAAAAATCTGTATTTATCATATACAGCTACAGAAAACACATGAGAGATCCTCACCTATTGCATCCAGTGACATCAGGTGACGTGTCCTCTGATTGTACTCGTTCCTCATCTTCTCCATTAATTCCACCATCACCTTGTCTCTTCCTCCAGGTACACAGCTTTCCTGCAGAGTTTACCACACAGACGTCTTATGTTCTGCACTTTCCCATTGTCCCTTCTTCTGCTACCACCAATACTGTGCCCCAAATACTCTAATAGAGCCCCCTACAATATTAGTACCACACAAATAGTGCCCCATAATGTAACACACTGTAATGGGAAGGATAATGTATTTCTTCTTTCTCTCCTTTAACCTCCAGACATAGAATTTATGCCCCCAGCCCGCCCCAGACATAGAATTAATGGCCCCAGCCTACCCCAGACATAGAATTAATGGCCCCAGCCTGCCCCAGACATAGAATTAATGGCCCCAGCCTGCCCCAGACATAGAATTAATGGCCCCAGCCTGCCCCAGACATAGAATTAATGGCCCCAGCCTGCCCCAGACATAGAATTAATGGCCCCAGCCTGCCCCAGACATAGAATTAATGGCCCCAGCCTGCCCCAGACATAGAATTAATGGCCCCAGCCTGCCCCAGACATAGAACTAATGGCCCCAGCCCGCCCCGACATAGAATTAATGGCCCCAGCCTGCCCCAGACATAGAATTAATACCCCCAGGCTACACCAGACATAGAATAATGGCCCCAGCCTGCCCCAGACATAGAATAATGCCCCCCCGCCCCAGACATATAATGCCCCCGCCAGTCCAAGATATAGAATAATGCCCCCCGACATATAATTAATGCCCCCTGCCAGCTCCAGATATACAATAATCCCCCCACCATATAATTGATGCCCCTTGCCAGCCCCAGATGTAGAATTAATGCCCCCTGCTAGTCCTAGATATACAATAATGCCCCCCCACCCCATTCTATCAGTCGTCTGTGTACTAATCAATAGTACCTGCATCGTACGATGCAGGTACTATAGATTAGATGAAAAGTTGTAGGGAGGGAGTGCGGACCGGCCCCGCACAAGCTCCGGACCGGCCCACCGGGAAAATTCCCGGTGGGTACAATGGCCAGTCCACCCCTGGGACCATGTATATTAGAGCTCACGATAAATAGCGAGACAGCCAAAGAATACCTGCTAAGCAACCAACACAAATCAGCAGACTAAAGACATGTCACAATAGATAGTTATTATAAATAACACCGTTGGCACCCAATCAACTGAATAATAGAAAATGATAAAAAATACCACACAGTTCATGGTTTAACAAAATCCAAACAAATTATCACAAATTATTCCTGTGGCATCTGGTCTATGTACATGACTGTCTGTCGTATTATGATGTTTTAATCATGACATGGCTGGACAGTGGACAACATGACCCCTGGCTAAAACAAGATGGCGGCTGGGTGAACAAAAATGGCGCCTGGAGAGAAATATATCTCTCACCGTCTCTCACGTGGTATACCCGCACGGCGTGTGCTGGAGAGGAGGTGATCCCTCCTCCCTACATAGAAAACAGCGGCACACTGCCTCACACTCGCCGAAAGATAGAGCAAGCTCTATCTTTTTGCGGTGTGCGGCCCGGATCGGTGCCACACATGCTATTGCCGTCTATGGGGACGTCCCCACAGACGGCCATGTGAATTTACCCTAATAGGGAGCCGCTCTTTTCAGTAAGCGTTGCCTAATGAGCCAGCTCACCAAGAACAGCGGAACTTCCCATCACTAGATAGAGGAGTCTGGAAGAAGAGTTCAGAGGAGCAAGGAGTTGGACACAGGAAAATGGAGCAGGAGTACTACTACAGTGGAACTTGGAGAGGAGCCTGGAGAGGATATAAGTGTTTGGGGAAGACAGAAAACAGGTTTTCAAAGACACCTGCGCCTCTGTATACTACATTGTTTCTTGTTGATTCACTGCTTGCCTTTCTAGTTTGACAATGACATCACGTGTCCATCATGTTTCCTCCATACAGTCATATGCTGTCTTGTGACGTAAAAAGTCTGTGCGTGTGTTCATGTGATCCTGTCAGCTGCAGATCCCTCCCTCCCAGAGTTTTCTCTTCTTCCTGTTTCTGCAGCACACGTTCGTTATAGTAAAGTTTGTTGTTAGTTATTGACAGAGGTTGCTGCAGATATGGAACGAGAGAAGACAACCATGGCTCTCGAAGACCAGATTGCTTTCTCTCATTTTCTGAAGTTTCTCAACAAATCATCTGACTATGGGTACGGTGGCACCATTCAAGAAATAAGGAAAAAAGAGTTTAGCAGGATTGCAGGTAAATCTATGATCTCCTTTGTTCTGGTGTAAAAGCTTATTCCAGGGTAAATTGAGATCACAGCAATCTGTTATAATCCTGGGTGCATGTATTTACCCCTTAATCATGTTTCACAGTTATAATAGCACCCAGTTAGTCTATGGGGGATATTTATTATGAGGCAGGCCCCTTCCGACAGTTTTTAGGCTGCGTGCTAGATTTACTGAAGTGGCTATCTGTCAGCAGTGTTCTTTTGCTCTGCAGTGTTTTTTAATTTTTTTTTAATTTGCAGTTAATAAATTTGGCCTTGCGCTAGTTACCAAAATGGGAAAGATTTATCCATACTAATGTCAAGGATTGTGTCAAGGAATGTGCTAGATTATTGAAGACTGGGGCACCGTCTTCAGTAATTTGGCACACTGTGCAGGTGTCGGTTGTGCTTAAGCTGAGTTCAACAGGTTTTTTTTTCTTTTGTGCGTTCACACATTCATTTTTTCAGATGTCTATGTAATAAATGTTGCGCACAGTCCAAAATGGCGCCAGAACACTTCTTTATGCAGCTGCACCACAAAACTGCCGCAGATACTTCATACATACGTGTGCAAGTACTTTGCACATTCTTTGCAGTGCAAAGAACAGAAAACTGGTGCAGCCAGTCGGTTAGTGCTACTATCTGTCAAGTCAAGAGTATAGCCCTACGCAACTTGCTGACTGTAAAAAGTTGCAAAAAAAATATGCTGTTTACAACTGATAAATCAGTGAACTGCTGCCTTGGGGCAGCAGTCCTGGAAAAGGTTAGGTGTTTATTCACCCAATGTGGAAAGTGCGGTGCCGCACTTTCCACATTAGGTCTAAACACATATGCGTTCTGGGAGGAGTAACTCCAGAACGCTTGAAATGCATTTCAAAATGCAATTTAAGCATATCATGTCATCTCCCCCTCCCTCCATGTTGTGGGCACCCCTGTCATCTTCTCCTCATGGTGTGGATGCCCAGTAATCTTCTTCTCATGGTGTGGGCAGCTTCTTCATCTACCCCTCATGGTGTAGGCGGCCCCTTCATCTTCCCCTATTAGTGTGGGCGCCCCCTTCATCTCCCTTCCCTTCATGTTGTGGGTGCCCCAGGATTACTACAGTGGGGCCTAGAGTGGTCTAGTGGAGTACAGGGTTGTATGGAGGAGGAAGTGCATCTTGCTGTTGTGCCCTATCACATCTTAACAAGGTGAACATATTTAACCTGTAACTCACCATTATATGTCCAAACGATATCACACTTTCCTACGTTTTGTATGAATGGAAGAGGAATATAGGGTGGTTTGGTGGAGGAGGATGAGGACAAAGGCATTTGGAGAAGGAAAACAGACAACCCCAGTAGAGAAGGACAGATGGGTCTGGACGAGCAGAACAGAGTCGTCTAGAAGGGGCGGACAAAAGAGTCTGGAGGGGGGAAGCAGAGGATTCTAGGGGAGGTGAACAGGGGAGGCTGGGGAAGGAGAACAGGGGAGGCTGGGGAAGGAGAACAGGGGAGGCTGGGGGAGGAGAACAGGGGAGGCTGGGGGAGGAGAACAGGGGAGGCTGGGGGAGGAGGACAGGGGAGCCTGGGGGAGGAGGACAGGGGAGCCTGGGGGAGGAGGACAGGGGAGCCTGGGGGAGGAGGACAGGGGAGCCTGGGGGAGGAGGACAGGGGAGCCTGGGGGAGGAGGACAGGGGAGCCTGGGGGAGGAGGACAGGGGAGCCTGGGGGAGGAGGACAGGGGAGCCTGGGGGAGGAGGACAGGGGAGGCTGGGGGAGGAGGACAGGGGAGGCTGGAGGAGAACAGAGGAGCCTGGAGGAGGAACACTGTGGAGCCTGGAGGAGGATAGAGGGCACTGGAGTTTTAGGACACAGGAGCATGTGGGAGGAGGACATAAGATTTTGGGAGGATGGAAATGCTTACATAACAGGTTTTGAAAGACACATATGCTTGCCTTACTAGTTTAACAATGACATGACATGTCTAATATAAAAACATCAAATACAATGGGTCAGTGTTCAATGCATTAGGAGGGGTGATGGGGCCTGCCTGTATATAGTACCTGTGGGGATTAGCCTGCCTGTATATAGTACATATAGGGGGTGGGGGGGTTGTCTGTATTTAGTACCTATGGTGGGAGTTGGACTGCATGTTTATAGTACCTATGGGGGAGGGGGCTGCTTGCCTATATATACTACCTATGGGTGTAGGGGGCTGCCTGCCTATATATACTACCTATGGCGGTTGGGGGGCTGCCTGTATATAGTACCTATTGGGGATGGGGGGGGCTGTCTGTATATACTACCTATGGGGGTAGGAGGATGACTGCCAGTATATAGCACCTGGGGGGGGGGGTTTCCTGCCTGAATATAATACCTATAGGGGGGCTGTCTGTAATTAGTACTTATGGGGGGAGTTGGGCTGCATGTATATAGTACCTATGGGGGAGGGGGCTGCATGTATATAGTACCTATGGGGGAGGGGGCTGCATGTATATAGTACCTATGGGGGAGGGGGCTGCCTTATATAGTACCTATAGGGGAAGGGGCTGCCTGTATATAGTACCTATGGGGGATGGAGAGGGCTGCCTGTATATAGTATCCATTTGGAGTGGGGGTGTTGCCTGTATATAGTACCTATGCAGGGGGTAGGGGGCCGCCTGCCTATATATACTACCTATGGGGTTTAGGGGGCTGCCTGTATATAGTACCTATGGGGGATAGGGGGGCTGTCTGTATATAATACCTATGGTGGTAGGGGGATGCCTGCCTGTATATAGTACCTGTGGGGGGTTGCCTGCCTGTATATAGTACTTATGGGGGTCTGTCTGTATTTAGTACTTATGGGGGGAGTTGGGCTGCCTGTATATACTACCTATGGGGGAGGGGGCAGCCTGTATATAGTTCCTATGGGGGGTGGGGGGCTGTCTGTATATAGTACCAATGGTGGGTGGGGGGCTGTCTGTTAATATTACCTATGGGAGTAGGGGGGGCTGCCTATATATAGTACCTAGGCAGGGGGTTCTCCTGTCCATAGTATCTGGGGAGGGGGCTGCCTGACTGTATATAGTAATTATAGGGGGAGGAGGCTGCCTGTATATAGTACCTATGGGGGGGAGGGGTGCTGCCTGTATATAGTACCTATGGGGGGAGGGTTTGCCTATACATAGTACCTGGGGGGGCTCCCTGCCTGTATATAATATCTTTGGGGGGAGGGGGATGCCTGTATATAGTACCTAAAGGGGGGGGCTGCCTGTATATGGTACCCATAGAGGGGGTTTGCCTGTACATAGTACCTGGGGTAGGCTGACTGTATATAGTACCGGGTGGGGGGCTGCCTGTATATAGTGCTTATGGGGAGTGGGGGGCCAGCCTGTATATAGTACCAATGGGGGTTGGGCTGGCTGTATATAGTACCCATGGGGATTGGGGATGTTGCCTGTATATGGTACCTATGGGGGGTAGGGGGACTGCCTGCCTTTATATAGTAGCTATGGGGATTGGGGGGGCTGCCTGCCTGTATATAGTACCTGTGGAGGGTTGCCTGCCTGTATATAGTATCTATGGGGGGCTGTCTGTATTTGGTACTCATGGGGGGAGTTGGGCTGCCTGTAGAGAGTACCTATGGGGGAGGGGCTGCCTGTATAGAGTACTTATGGGGGAGGGGCTGCCTGTATAGAGTACCTATGGGGGAGGGGGCTGCCTGTATCTAGTACCCATGGGGGATGGGGTGGGCTGCCTGTATATAGTACCCATGGGGGATGGGGTGGGCTGCCCGTATATAGTACCAAATGGGGGGTAGGGGGCTGCCTGCCTATATATACTACCTATGGGGGGTAGGGGGCTGCCTGCCTATATATACTACCTATGGGGGGTAGGGGGCTTCCTGCCTATATATACTACCTATGGGGGTACAATTTTCCAATATACTTTCTGTATCAATTCCTCACAGATTTTTTGATCTCTGCTTGCTGTCATTCTATAGAAAACTTCTACATTTATTTCCAGTGGACATAAATCTGGCCATGGTCACACAGGTGCAGTGCTCATTAGAATCACAGAGACTAATCAGAGCTGTGTGTTATAATGAGCTGTGCACCTGTGTGGCCATGGGTGATTTCTGTCGACTTGTAGTAAACATAGAAGCTTTCTATAGAAGAACAGCAAGCAGAGATCTAGAAATCTGTGAGGAATTGATACAGAATGTATATTCGAAAAGTGTATAACTTTTTATAATACAAACAACATTAATTTGCTGAAATGGGAATACCCCTTTAAATGATGTAAATTTTCAATCTTTCTACTGTGTTGGTGTCCTCAGGAGGCCAATATGATTGAAAGTTGTTGCAGAACAGGGAGCAATAAGTTACTGCTTTAGTTTTTGGTTGGCACCTCGCGATTAATAAGGGGGGTTTGGGTTGTTTTTTGGGCACTCGGCCACTAAAAGGTTCGCCATCACTGCTATAGGGGGTGGGGCTGCCTATATATAGTACCTATACAGGGGGTTTTCCTGTCCATAGTATCTGGGGGGGGGGGCTGCCTGCCTGTATATAGTACCTATGGGGGGAGGGGGGCTGTCTGTATATATTACCTATGGAGGCGGTTTTACCTGTACATAGTACCTGGGGTAGGCTGACTGTATACAGTACCTGGGGGGGGGGGGGGCGACTGCCTGTATATAGTGCCTATGGGGAGTGGGGGGCAGCCTGTATATAGTACCCATGGGAAGTGGGGGTGTTGCCTGTATATAGTACCTATGGGAGGTAGGGAGACTGCCTGCCTAAATATAGTAGCTATGGGCATGGGGGGGCTGCCTGCCTGTGTATAGTACCTGTGGAGGGTTGCCTGCCTGTATACAGTACCTATGGGGTGTGGGTGACTGTCTGTATTTAGTTCCTATGTGGGAAGTTGAGCTGCATGTATATAGTACTTATGGGGGATGGGGGCTGCTTCTATGTAGTACCCATGGGGGTTGAGGGCTGACTGTATATACCACCTATTGTTTGTAGTATCTATGGGGATGGGTGGGGGCTGCCTTTTTATAGTACCTGTGTGTGGGGCTGCCTGTCTGTATATAGTACCGGTGTGGGCTGCCTGCCTGTATATATTACCTATAGGTAAGGGGGGGGGGGTGCTGGCTGGCTGCCTCTACATAGTACCTAAGGGTACTATGTCTGTATATAGTACCAATGGGAGGGTTGGGTGGGGGGGTCTGCCTGTATGTAATACCTACGGGGGATAGGGGATGCCTGTTTATGGTACAAGTGTGGGGTGCTGCCTGCCTGTATATATTACCTATGGGGGGGCTGGCTGCCTGCCTGCCTGTATATAGTACAGATGGGGGGCTGCCTGCCTGTATATATTACCTATAGCGGGGACTGGCTGCCTGTACATAGTAGCTGGGGACGCTGTCTATATATAGTACCTATTGGGGCGTTGGAGGCCTGTCTGTATATAGTACATATGGTGGGTGGGGGTCTGGCTGTTTGTAGTACCTATGAGGGGTCTGCCTGTTGTAAGGGATTAGGTCCGGGATCGTCGTCTCCTGGGGTAGACGGGCACAATTCACCAGCACACAAGTAACTTCACTGTCCACACTGTGCGACTTGGGTATTACTGACCGCAGCCAGTTTTATTCGGCAGTAAAAACAAAATAAACAAAACAGCAAAAATAAAGCCTAAGCCTCTCCGGCACTAACTATACATCGAGGTTCCCTACCTCACCAGGTGCTGGCCTACTGCCAGGCACCCCAAAAACTCACAGTAACAGGTCACTGCCACAGCTCCACAGGCCTTTGACGTAGCCCGTCTCTTCCCCAGGGTGGAGCCATTGTGGGAAGTCTGCACCAGGTAGTTATGCAGGACTTCAGCTGGATGCAAATGAATCCTCATTAATGGCAAAAACACCCAGCTTTCCCACATCCATCCAGCAACATACTCATCCTATACCCAAAATCTACTGTAGTGGCAGCTACCCTGCCACACTGTTTATAGTACCTGTGTGGGGGGTTGCCTGCCTGTATATAGTACTTGTGGGGGAGCTGCCTGTATATAGTACCTATGGGGGTGGGTACTCTCTGTATATAGTGGTTGTGGGGGATGGGCTGGCTGTATATAATACCTTTGTGGGGGGGCTGCCTGCCTCCTGTATATAGTGCCCTCTATACATTACTGTAGCCCTCTACAGCTGAAAGCTAAAATTATTGTCGGCCCCAGAGTATGGGGCGCCGTTTGTTCACAGTGCATTTTGTGACACAGAATCCATTTTGTAAGCACAGAATAATTTTGTGTTCACAAAATATTCAGCTTGAAGACAAAATACATTACATTTACACAAAAATACAGATCTACTTTTAGTGAACACCAAATTAAATTTGTGCTTACATAATAGATTATGTGAGCCAAAAAATTATTTTGTGTTTACAGGATCATATTTTGTGACACAGAATTAACTTTTGTGGACACAAAACTTGTGCTGTGACACAGATTTTTTTATTTTGTGACACAGAATAAATTTTTTTTGACAAAATGACTTTTGTGTAAGAGTTTTTTCAAAACTAAATTTCTGTACTACAAAATTCCATTCTGTGTGACAAAACTCTTATTGTGTGACAAAATTACATATCTGTACTTCAAAATGCCATTCTGTGAGACAAAATATCATTCTGTGTGTCAAAATTCTACTTCTGTACTACAAAATACCATTCTGTTTGACAAAATACCATTCTGTGACAGAATTCAATTTCTGTATTACAAAATGCAATTCTGTATGACAAAATCTATTTCTGTAAGACAAAATGCCATTCTGTGCAACACAATTGTTATTCTGTGTGAATTCTACTTCTGTCCTACAAAATACCATTCTGTATGACAGAATTCTAGTTCTGTACTACAAAATACCATTCTGTTTGACAAAATACCATTCTGTATGACAGAATTATAGTTCTGTACTACAAAATACCATTCTGTGTGACGAAATTTTATTCTGTGTGACAGAATTCTACTTCTGTGCTCCAAAATTCCATTCTGTTTGACAAAATACCATTCTGCGTGACAGAATTCTACTTCTGTACTACAAAATACCATTCTGTGTAACAAAATTCTATTCTGTGTGACAGAATTCTTCTTCTGTACAAAATACCATTCTGTGTGACAAAATTCCATTCTGTGTGACAGAATGCTACTTCTGTACTACAAAATACCGTTCTGTGTGACAGAATTTTATTCTGTGTGACAAAACTCATATTCTGTGCTACAAAATCCATTGCTGTAAGACAAAATGCCATTCTGTGTGACAAAATACTTATTTTGTGAGGAATATCTGTCAGTCAAACAAACAAACCAACCAATGAAATGCTTCCTTTATTGACAGGTCCTGGAAATAGCAGTGACGCCCCAGCTTTGCTCTCTGGGAGGTGTCAGGTCTCCTGGTTGTGGTGTAAATATAGGGCAGGGCAGAGGCTGGGTTGTGCTGATCTCCTGCACATTGTATATACAGAGGAAAGTGTCTGCTCTGAGAAGTTACTGTAGATGATATTTCCTCAAGGTCTAAAGGACCTTTAATGACGTCATCGCCATGTGACTTGTGTGGGAGGAGCAACTCTAGCGTTACACAGGAACCATGGAGATCCCTGGTAGAAGCTGCAGCCCTAAGGGATAGAGGAGAGTAATGGTGGGGTGCAGGGAGAGTAATGGTGGGGTGCAGGGAGAGGAGGAGGTGTGGTGCAGGGAGAGGAGGAGGTGTGGTGCAGGGAGAGGAGGAGGTGTGGTGCAGGGAGAGGAGAAGGTGGGGTGCAGGGAAAGGAGGAGGTGGTGGGGTGCAGGGATAGGAGGAGGTGTGGTGCAGGGAGAAGAGAAGATGGGGTGCAGGGAAAGGAGGAGGTGGTGGGGTGCAGGGAGAGGAGAAGGTGGGGTGCAGGGAGAAGAGAAGTTGGGGTGCAGGGAAAGGAGGAGGTGGTGGGGTGCAGGGATAGGAGGAGGTGTGGTGCAGGGAGAAGAGAAGATGGGGTGCAGGGAGAGGAGAAGGTGGGGTGAAGGGAGAGGAGAAGGTGGGGTGAAGGGAGAGGAGAAGGTGGGGTGAAGGGAGAGAAGGAGGTGGTGTGCAGGGAAAGATGGAGGTGGTGTGCAGGGAAAGATGGAGGTGGGGTGCAGGGAAAGAGGGAGGTGGTGTGCAGCGAGAGAAGGAGGTGGTGTGCAGCGAGAGAAGGAGGTGGTGTGCAGGAAGAGGAGAAGGAGGTGGTGTGCAGGGAGGTGGGGTGCAGGGAGAGTAGAAGGTGGGGTGCAGGGAGAGTAGAAGGTGGGGTGCAGGGAGAGTAGAAGGTGGGGTGTAGCATGACACGGATGTAATGTGGGGGTGCAGGGTGACATGGATGTAATGTGGGGTGCAGGATGACATGGGTGTAATGTGAGGTGCAGGGTGACATGGGTGTAATGTGAGGTGCAGGGTGACATGGGTGTAATGTGAGGTGCAGGGTGACATGGATGTTATGTGGGGGTGTAGATCAGTCTCTACATTGAGGATCAGGATTTTCACCATCAGAAATAGCAGGACCTGGTGGATAGAGGGACCTGGTCCTTTAGCCCATTAGGATATAGCACCTTCTATATAGAGCAAACTAAATTGTAGATGGCAAAACCGGGTTTCTTAGCCCACAAGGTTTTGGGTAGTAAGAGCTCTCTTTAAAAGGGTTTTTCCATCAAAGAAAGTTCTCAAATTTCAACCCCCAGTGATGTTACACAATAAAGATCATGTTTTACCCCTTACTTTACAATCTTGCTCAGTGTTATTGGTGGTTTTAGCTCCTATCACTCAGTGATGGTAAGTGTAAGATCCCAGGAGTTTATAGAAAAATGGATAAAGGAGGTTGTGGGTGGAGAGCATCTGTCCCCCTTATTTTGTGTAGAGAGGGCCCACAGATTACCGGGGAAACCCTCACCCCCGGGCGGTAGAGCAAGACATTTCTTGGTAAAATTGGTAATATCCAAAGATAGAGACAGCATATTGAGAAGATTGAGGGAAAGGGGGGGATGTAACCATTGCCGACGCTAAAATCATGGTTTTTCCAGGCTACTCTAAAGCAACTCAAGCAAAAAGGAAAAATTTTCATGACATAAAAAAGAGATTGTAGAAGGTCAATTTGCAATACTCCCTCCTGTTTTCCTCAAGCTCAATGTTATATACCAGGAGAAAGCGAATTACTTTGATACTCCGGAGGATGCAGTGGAGTGGTTAGACTCCAAAGGCTGGTAGTCAGGGGCGTCGCTAGGTCAAAAGATCCGGTGCTCGTGCCCCGGATCTTTTGGCCTGTGCCCCGGATCTCCCCAGGCATCCTACCCTCTCTCAACACGATCCGTGTCCTGCACGGATCGTGATGAGAACGTTTGCTGTCACTGCTTTCCCCAGCAGCTCAGCCTCCGGTGAATAATAGTCACAGAGTCTGAAGGACCTGTGATGATGTCATGGTCACATGACCTGCCGGGGAAAGCAGTGCACAGAGAGAGAGAGAGCTGCATCTGTGAGGTAAGGGGGGAGACATGATAGGGAAGGGGGAGAATAAGGGGGGTTAGTGTGAGGCACATTACTTAGTGGGGGGCTGTGTGTGAGGCACATTACTTAGTGGGGGGCTGTGTGTGAGGCACATTACTTAGTGGGGGGCTGTGTGTGAGGCACATTACTTAGTGGGGGGCTGTGTGTGAGGCACATTACTTAGTGGGGGGCTGTGTGTGAGGCACATTACTTAGTGGGGGGCTGTGTGTGAGGCACATTACTTAGTGGGGGGCTGTGTGTGAGGCACATTACTTAGTGGGGGGCTGTGTGTGAGGCACATTACTTAGTGGGGGGCTGTGTGTGAGGCACATTACTTAGTGGGGGGCTGTGTGTGAGGCACATTACTTAGTGGGGGGCTGTGTGTGAGGCACATTACTTAGTGGGGGGCTGTGTGTGAGGCACATTACTTAGTGGGGGGCTGTGTGTGAGGCACATTACTTAGTGGGGGGCTGTGTGTGAGGCACATTACTTAGTGGGGGGCTGTGTGTGAGGCACTTTTCTTAGTGGGGGGCTGTGTGTGAGGCACTTTTCTTAGTGGGGGGCTGTGTGTGAGGCACTTTTCTTAGTGGGGGGCTGTGTGTGAGGCACTTTTCTTAGTGGGGGGCTGTGTGTGAGGCACTTTTCTTAGTGGGGGGCTGTGTGTGAGGCACTTTTCTTAGTGGGGGGCTGTGTGTGAGGCACTTTTCTTACTGGGGGGCTGTGTGTGAGGCACTTTTCTTACTGGGGGGCTGTGTGTGAGGCACTTTTCTTACTGGGGGGCTGTGTGTGAGGCACTTTTCTTACTGGGGGGCTGTGTGTGAGGCACTTTTCTTACTGGGGGGCTGTGTGTGAGGCACTTTTCTTACTGGGGGGCTGTGTGTGAGGCACTTTTCTTACTGGGGGGCTGTGTGTGAGGCACTTTTCTTACTGGGGGGCTGTGTGTGAGGCACTTTTCTTACTGGGGGGCTGTGTGGGGCACTTTTTTCTTACTGGGGGGCTGTGTGGGGCACTTTTCTTACTGGGGGGCTGTGTGGGGCACTTTTCTTACTGGGGGGCTGTGTGGGGCACATTACTTAATGGTGGGGGCTGTGTATGAGGCACATTACTTACTGGGGGGCTGTGTGGGGCACTTTTCTTACTGGGGGGCTGTGTGGGGCACATTACTTAGTGGAGGGCTGTGTGAGCACATTACTTAGTGGAGGGCTGTGTGGGGCACATTACTTAGTGGAGGGCTGTGTGAGGCACATTACTTAGTGGGGGGCTGTGTGAGGCACATTACTTACTGGTGGGGGCTGTGTGTGAGGCACTTTTCTTACTGGGGGGCTGTGTGGGGCACTTTTCTTACTGGGGGGCTGTGTGGGGCACTTTTCTTACTGGGGGGCTGTGTGGGGCACTTTTCTTACTGGGGGGCTGTGTGGGGCACTTTTCTTACTGGGGGGCTGTGTGGGGCACATTACTTAATGGTGGGGGCTGTGTATGAGGCACATTACTTACTGGGGGGCTGTGTGGGGCACTTTTCTTACTGGGGGGCTGTGTGGGGCACATTACTTAGTGGAGGGCTGTGTGGGGCACATTACTTAGTGGAGGGCTGTGTGGGGCACATTACTTAGTGGAGGGCTGTGTGAGGCACATTACTTAGTGGGGGGCTGTGTGAGGCACATTACTTACTGGTGGGGGCTGTGTATGAGGCACATTACTTACTGGGGGGCTGTGTGGGGCACTTTTCTTACTGGGGGGCTGTGTGGGGCACTTTTCTTACTGGGGGGCTGTGTGGGGCACATTACTTAGTGGAGGGCTGTGTGAGCACATTACTTAGTGGAGGGCTGTGTGGGGCACATTACTTAGTGGAGGGCTGTGTGGGGCACATTACTTAGTGGAGGGCTGTGTGGGGCACATTACTTAGTGGAGGGCTGTGTGGGGCACATTACTTAGTGGAGGGCTGTGTGAGCACATTACTTAGTGGAGGGCTGTGTGGGGCACATTACTTAGTGGAGGGCTGTGTGAGGCACATTACTTACTGGTGGGGGCTGTGTGTGAGGCACTTTTCTTACTGGGGGGCTGTGTGGGGCACTTTTCTTACTGGGGGGCTGTGTGGGGCACTTTTCTTACTGGGGGGCTGTGTGGGGCACATTACTTAATGGTGGGGGCTGTGTATGAGGCACATTACTTACTGGGGGGCTGTGTGGGGCACTTTTCTTACTGGGGGGCTGTGTGGGGCACATTACTTAGTGGAGGGCTGTGTGAGCACATTACTTAGTGGAGGGCTGTGTGGGGCACATTACTTAGTGGAGGGCTGTGTGGGGCACATTACTTAGTGGAGGGCTGTGTGAGGCACATTACTTAGTGGGGGGCTGTGTGAGGCACATTACTTACTGGTGGGGGCTGTGTATGAGGCACATTACTTACTGGGGGGCTGTGTGGGGCACTTTTCTTACTGGGGGGCTGTGTGGGGCACTTTTCTTACTGGGGGGCTGTGTGGGGCACATTACTTAGTGGAGGGCTGTGTGGGGCACATTACTTAGTGGAGGGCTGTGTGGGGCACATTACTTAGTGGAGGGCTGTGTGGGGCACATTACTTAGTGGAGGGCTGTGTGGGGCACATTACTTAGTGGAGGGCTGTGTGGGGCACATTACTTAGTGGAGGGCTGTGTGGGGCACATTACTTAGTGGAGGGCTGTGTGGAGGATTTGGCCCAGAGACCGTGGTAGCGGGGTGCTGTGATGCAGTTCACGACAGTGACACCAAAGTACAGTCCAAAACAGGTCTAGCCTGTGTTTATTTCAGCAGGAAAAACAAAACAGCCTTTACATTCAGGCATCAAAACAAAATAATATCCTACCCGTCAGGGTGCTAACTAAACAATGGTTCTCTGACCACTAACAAAAAACACTTTTGCTGCTCCAGGCACAGAGGTCAAGGCTGCGTGCTCTCCAGCCTCCTTCCAGAGAGAGACAACAACTTCAGCTCTGCTGAGCGGCCTTATGAGGCTAATTGGGCTGTTCCCACCACCTGTGTCCAAGGTGCTGGACACCCAACCGCAGCACTAAGGCCTTGCATAATAGCAAAACCTAGGGGAAACATACCGCCCATCCACAGTTAACCCCTTCAGTGTCTCACAGCTGTGTGAGGCACATTACTTAGTGGAGGGCTGTGTGAGGCACATTACTTACTGGGGGGGGGGGCTGTGTGAGGCACATTACTTAGTGGGGGGCTGTGTGAGGCACATTACTTACTGGTGGGGGACAGTTCTTACTGGGGGGCTGTGTGGGGCACATTACTTACTTGGGGGCTGTGTGGGGCACTTTTCTTACTGGGGGGCTGTGTGGGGCACATTACTTAGTGGGTGCTGTGTGAGGCACATTACTTAGTGGGGGGCTGTGTGAGGCACATTACTTAGTGGGGGGCTGTGTGTGAGGCACATTACTTAGTGGGGGGCTGTGTGAGGCACATTACTTAGTGGGGGGCTGTGTGAGGCACATTACTTACTGGTGGGGGCTGTGTGTGAGGCACTTTTCTTACTGGGGGGCTGTGTGGGGCACATTACTTAGTGGGTGCTGTGTGAGGCACATTACTTACTGGGGGGCTGTGTGAGGCACATTACTTAGTGGGGGGCTGTGTGAGGCACATTACTTACTGGTGGGGGCTGTGTGTGAGGCACTTTTCTTACTGGGGGGCTGTGTGGGGCACATTACTTAGTGGGTGCTGTGTGAGGCACATTACTTACTGTTGGGGCTGTGTGGGCACATTACTTACTGTTGGGGCTGTGTGGGCACATTACTTACTGTTGGGGCTGTGTGGGCACATTACTTACTGGGGGGCTGTGTGGGCACATTACTTACTGGGGGGCTGTGTGGGCACATTACTTACTGTTGGGGCGTGATGGGTAACAAGCACCTGGTTTTGTTTAAATGCAAGACAAAGTGTGAGTGCTGCCTAGACAGTATTTGGGGAGATTGTTAGGGGCAGCAGCAGGATAACACTGCCAGGGAACCAAGATGTAGGGACAATGAGGAACATAAGATGTGGTGATGTCTAATGGAGAAGATGGAGGAGACGTCACTGGAGGGAAAAAGTAGGGATTTCTCTGGTGTTTCTGTAGCTGTATACACCGTCAGTAAAGTTGTTATGTGAGGGGTTATGTACAGGAGGGGGCATTACTAAAAGAGCGCTACATATGTATTGGGGCCCGTGCCCCGGATCTTTTACAACCCTAGCAACGCCCCTGCTGGTAGTGTATATTGACCTTGGTTACATGGAAAAGGAAAAGTGGATATGACAGGTTAATAGGCCTGATAAGGTTCTGGTCCTGGTAGATATATATGTTGTATTAAAACTGATAGGAATTTAAGGTTGATGGCGACTTGGTCACGGGGGTGGGGCGAGGGTATGGAGTAGTGGGGTTGGATGAGTAGAGATCCGCAAGAGGATTGTGGGTCAATTGTGGGGAGGGATGCTCAGTCAGCAAGGTTAATTTTTTCTTTCTTTTCTCTCCCCTTCTCCTCTCCCCTTTTTTGAAAGATGAGTGTTAAAATCCTGACATGGAACGTCAGAGGACTTGGGGATCCCACAAAAAGAATTTCCATATTTGATTGTATTCATAGACATTTACCTGCCATAGTAGTTCTTACTGAGACACATCTCAACCCGGAGACTTTATGGAGAGTTAAACGTAACTGGATTGCCATTCAATATCATTTATGTCATACGGAACTGTCCAGGGGTGTTAGTATTCTCGTACATCAGAGAATAGATTTAAAAATCTTGAGAGTTAAAATTGATGAATATGGCCGGTATATTTTTATTGAGGGAATTTTGGAGGGTTTACGATGCATACTATCTGATGTATATTCCCCCGCCTTACTCACATGATTTTATTAAATATTTAATTCTTTTTGTGGAGAAATGTCCTGATTGCCCGGTTCTGTCATGTGGGGACTACAACTGACAGAATTTTGGGCGATCATTCAAGGAAAGTGGTCGGGATCTCTCCCCTGAAAAAGATATGCGATGAGGTTGGTTTGGTGGATGTGTGGAGAAAGAAATATTTAACCCCTTAACGCTCTGCGCCGTAGCTCTACGGCGCAGAGGTATAAGGGATGTATGGAGAGGGCTGAGTACTCTTCATACAAAGGTGGGGGTTTTTGCATTTTGCAGAAAACCCCCACCGCTAATAACCCTCTCAACGCCGGCGGCAAAGTCGCCGGCGGCGTTTAAAAGACTTTTTTACGATCGCCGTGCCCCCGAACGTCATCGGGGGGCGGCGATCGGTTACCATGGTAGCCTCGGGTCTTCTTTTGACACGAGGCTACATGGCTTATGCAGGTTCGTTACAATGAGCCAGTGGCTCATTGTAATGTATGACCTGCAAAAATGCCATATATTGCAATACAGAAGTATTGCAGTATATGGTAGGAGCGATCTGACCATCTAGGGTTAATGTACCCTAGATGGTCTAAAAAATAGTGGAAAAAAAAGGAAAAAAAAAAGTTTAAAAAATAAAAAAAATTAATAAAATATTAAAAATTAAAATCACCCCCTTTCCCTAGAACGGACATAAAATATAATAAACAGTAAAAAATCACAAACATATTAGGTATCGCCGTGTCCCAAAATGCCCGATCTATCAAAATATAAAAACGGTTACGGGCGGCGGTGACCTCCGAGGCGGGAAATGGCGCCCAAATGTCCGAAATGCGACTTTTACACCTTTTTACATAACATAAAAAATGAAATAAAAAATGATCAAAATGTCGCACAGACCTCAATATGGTAGCATTGAAAACGTCGCCTCATTTCGCAAAAAGTGACCCCTCACACATCTCCGTGCGCCAAAGTATGAAAAAGTTATTAGCGTCAGAAGATGGCAAAAATTTTTTTTTCTTTTTTGTACACATTTGTTTAATTTTTGAAAATGTATTAAAACACAATAAAACCTATATAAATTTGGTATCACCGCGATCGCACCGAACCAAAGAATAAAGTAGGCGTGTTATTTGGAGCGAAGAGTGAAAGTCGTAAAAACTGAGCCCACAAGAATTTTTCCTAATTTGGAATTTTTTTTCAGCTTCGCAGTACACAGCATGTTAAAATAAATAACATTACGGGAAAGTAAAATTTGTTACGCACAAAATAAGCCCTCACACAGGTCTGTACACGGAAAAATGAAAAAGTTATGGATTTTTGAAGTTGGAGAGCGAGAAATGAACTGAAAAACCCTGCGTCCTTAATACGTATTTTCTTGTTTCAGCAATACACATAAGACGATGTCGAGAATCGATCTTGCTTTATGTAATACCAGCTTCCTTGAGCACATAAGGATGAAGTATGAGCCAAACAACATTTCAGACCATTATCTTATGATAGTCGATATGAATCCAAAAAAAGGGGTAGCTTGATACTCTATGCCATTCAGGGTTATTGCTCACTGGTTAGTGATTGTGGACACCGACCAGGATTTGATGGAGGAAATCAGTGAGTTCTGGGTAAAGAATAAGGGAGAGACAGATGTCAGAATTGTTTGGGACACATTAAAGGCTTTTATTCGTGGTTACCTTTATAATAAGATACAATGGGCAAAGAAACCCCAAAAGTCTCAGGAAGACAAATACAAGCAACACATACAAAGTTGTAAAAATGAATTTAGTTCCAATCCCTCCGACAATAATTTTGAAAAGTTAAGAGGCCCATAATTGATATACAGATTTTTTTTACTAGATAAGGTGCAGCATGCAGCACTATTTGCAGGTTATAATAAATTTTATGAAGGGGGAAACCTGGGAAGACGTTATCCAAGATTATTCAGAGCCAGGAACCCGATCGAGGGTTCAGTGCGATCAAAACTAGAAAGGGTGATATTACCAACGATCTGGGTGAAATACAAGAAGAATTTGTTAACTCCTTCTCGAACTTGTATACATCTCAAAAGGGGACAGGGGATGAAGAAATCAGGAAATATTTAGAGAATGTTAACCTCCCCCAACCAACACTCCAACACGGGAAGGTTTGGATAAACTGCACTCTGTGGAAGAACTTAGGGAGGCCCTGGATTCTATATTGGGCAATACTTCCCCAGGATCGGACGGACTGCCCTTCAAGATCGATCGTAGATGCAGAAGGGTTCTACCGCCCATACTTGAGGAGGTGTTAAGTTTCTCCTTGAAGGTGGGCAAACTTCCGGTTTCTATGAGACACACTATTATCACCCTAATATTAAAAAAAATAAGAGTGAACTTGAGGTGGAATCTTACCGCCCAATTTCACTTCTAAATACTGACGTTAAATTATACGCTAAGGCTTTAGCTTTGAGATTGCGGAGGGTAGTGGCGGATATCATTCATCCGGACCAATCAGGATTTATACCTGGTAGACATGTGGCCAATAATCTGAGGAGAATACTTCCGGGCATTCAGTTGGGCCGTGGGGTGACCCGCTCCATCCTGTCGATAGATGCTGCTAAAGCATTCAATAGGGTGGAGTGGGTCTTCCTTTGGGAAACTCTGAAGGGCTTTGGATTTGGGCAGGAATTCATCCAAAGTATAAAATTAATGTATACCGAGCCTATGGCTAGGATAAGAGTGGGTAACAGATGAATTTAGTGTCACAAGGGGAACAAGACAAGGCTGTCCAGTATCCCCAATCTTATTTGTTTTGTTTTTGGAGCCTCTAGCAATTAAATGTAGAAGCAACCCAGAAATATTTGGATGGGATGCAGCGGAGCCAATGACAAAGTGTTATATGCTAACGACATGGTATTCATGGTGGAACAGACAGAAAGATCAGTCCCAGTTATTTTGGAGACAATCCGGGAATTTAGCAAACAATCAGGCCTAGAGGTTAATTGGTCAAAATCTCATCTTCTCCCCCTGGAGGATTTTCACCTAAATATTACAGACGGGCTGTAAGACGGGTCCTCTCACTCCTAGTTGTCGGCGTGGGTCCTCTCACTCCTAGTTGTCGGCGTGGGTCCTCTCACTCCTAGTTGTCGGCGTGGGTCCTCTCACTCCTAGTTGTCGGCGTGGGTCCTCTCACTCCTAGTTGTCGGCGTGGGTCCTCTCACTCCTAGTTGTCGGCGTGGGTCCTCTCACTCCTAGTTGTCGGCGTGGGTCCTCTCACTCCTAGTTGTCGGCGTGGGTCCTCTCACTCCTAGTTGTCGGCGTGGGTCCTCTCACTCCTAGTTGTCGGCGTGGGTCCTCTCACTCCTAGTTGTCGGCGTGGGTCCTCTCACTCCTAGTTGTCGGCGTGGGTCCTCTCACTCCTAGTTGTCGGCGTGGGTCCTCTCACTCCTAGTTGTCGGCGTGGGTCCTCTCACTCCTAGTTGTCGGCGTGGGTCCTCTCACTCCTAGTTGTCGGCGTGGGTCCTCTCACTCCTAGTTGTCGGCGTGGGTCCTCTCACTCCTAGTTGTCGGCGTGGGTCCTCTCACTCCTAGTTGTCGGCGTGGGTCCTCTCACTCCTAGTTGTCGGCGTGGGTCCTCTCACTCCTAGTTGTCGGCGTGGGTCCTCTCACTCCTAGTTGTCGGCGTGGGTCCTCTCACTCCTAGTTGTCGGCGTGGGTCCTCTCACTCCTAGTTGTCGGCGTGGGTCCTCTCACTCCTAGTTGTCGGCGTGGGTCCTCTCACTCCTAGTTGTCGGCGTGGGTCCTCTCACTCCTAGTTGTCGGCGTGGGTCCTCTCACTCCTAGTTGTCGGCGTGGGTCCTCTCACTAGTGCAGAGTAAAAATTGTATTGCAATTTATCAAATACGCCATTGTGGTGACAAAAAGTATTTTGCCCAACTCATGCCACTGGGGAAAACACATCAAAAATCATTCTGTGGGTTACCCCGTTTAGGGCAATACATAGGTGGCAATAATCTGCAGGATGGAGACATGGCAGGGCTCAAAAGGGAATAACTTGCATTTGGAGCACAGACATTGTACAATTAATTTCTTTTTAACATCATGAAGCATTTGTAGATGCCAATAGGGGCCAGTACAGTAGAAACCCATAAGAACTGACCCTATTTTGGAAACTACAACCCTCCATGAATTAATCTAGGGGTATAATTAGCATTTTAACCCCACAGGTGGACCCTCAAAAAGTGCAAAATGGATAGTGCATAGTACAAAATATCCATTATGTCATCTTCTGCCCAGCTCCTGCGTCAGGAGACAAACACCTTAAAAATTATGATGCATGGTCTCCCGGGTACAGCAATACCCCACATGGGGCAGTTATCTATAGGCTGGGCACATGGCAGGGCTTAGAAGGGAAGGTGTGGCATGCGGCATGATGTACAAGTTGTGCATAGTACATCAGGGTAACAAACAGGTTACTCTAAAAATCCAGGGATGTATGATAAATTCGGAAGCATCTTTCATACATAGGGGCTTATTTACAAAGGGTCCCGCAACTGCATGCCTGGGACAGGCATTTAAAAGAGGCTTTCATGCAACAGAAATCGCGCGGGGGGGGGGGGGGGGCGGATGGCTGTGAGCCATCGGACGATCCTACTGTTTGGACTGAGTATGGGATTTAACATTTAAATTGTGTCACAAGATCAAGCACTTACATGCACCAGCAAGAGGAAGGTGAACTCTGCCGAACCTGAGCGGGGAAGCGAAACATGCAGGATATCGGGCGCACCATCTTCTTGAATCGTGGCAGATGTGCATTCCAGTCGGACAATGCACTTTCGGCAGGGCATTGCACGGGTGTGCAATGAATGAGGAGTAAAATCCCCATATGCTACCATATTGCAGTATGGCAGTATATGGTAGGATTGATCAGACAACCTACTGTTAAAGTACTGTAGGGAGTCTGAAAAATAGTAAAAGTAAAAATAAAAAAAAGTTTAAAAAAAAAAAATGATAATAAAAAAATCTAAAAATTTAAATCACCCCCCCTTTCCCTAGAAATGATATAAATATTAATAAACAGTAAAAATCATAAACACATTAGGTATAGCCACGTCCGAAAATACCCAAACTAACAAAATATATTCACGTTTTTTCACTGCGTTTAACCCATAATGGAAAATAGCGTCCAAAGTCGAAAATGGCATTTTTTTGCCATTTTGAAAAACATAAAAAAATTAAAAAGTGATCATAAGGTCGCACAGTCCTAAAAATTATAGCAATGAAAACGCCATCAAAAGTCGCAAAAAATCACACCACCCACAGCTCCGTACACCAAAGTATGAAAAAGTTATTGGCGCCAGAAAATAGCAAAATCTCCAAAAAAATCTTTGTACAGGAGGTTTTAATTTTTTTAAATGTATGAAACCATTATAAAACCGATACAAATTTGGTATCCCCATGATCGTACCGACCCAAAGAATAAAGTAGACATGTCACAGTGAAAGCTGTTAAATCCAAGCCCACAAGAAAACATTGCAAATGTGTTTTGTCACCATTTTCACTGCATTTGGAATTTTTTTCCCGCTTCCCAGTACGCGGCATGGAATATTAAATACCGTCACTGCGAAGTGCAATTTGTTACACAGAAAATAAGCTATCACAGAGCTCTTTATGTGGAAAAATAAAAAAGGTTATAGATTTTTGAAGGTGGTAAGTAAAAAATGGAATTTAACGCGAAACACCGGCGGCTCGTTCCCGATCGCAGGCGTTTACATAGAAACGCCGATGCGATCGGGCCGAGGCCCGCCCCGGTGGGCGCGACTTTGTCTGCGTTTGCAAGCGCAGACAAAAGCGCCACGTGTGGCGCCGGCCTTAGTCGTTAATATGCCAGCACATACCGCAAAAATAACAGCTAACATAGGTCCGTAGACCAAAGTGTAAAAAACTGAAAATACCCCAAACTGAAGACCACAACATTGGGTCTGGGACCCACAGAAGAGAGGGGCAAGGAAAAGAAGGGGTATGGAAGAAAAAGGAAGGGTGAGGTTCTATCAGGTCACTAGGTTCCATTAAATTCAGAATGGCAACTCCAGTTCTCTCCAGCCAATAGTGGGATACTTTTCCAGCTTAAAGGAAACCTACCATTTGATTTGATGCATTATGAACCAAACATACCTTGAGAATGTTGTAGCCACACTGATGCAGGATCATATCTTGATTAATCCCTGTGCCGAGTGGTTTTGCTGATAAAACAATTATACCATTCAGGACCTTGGGAAAGCTGGGACAGACTGGCTTACACATTACACGGGAGCTAGGAATTGCAAATGGCTGCTATGTAAAGAATGACTAAGCATAACTAGCCAAGCACTAATCAACCTGAGCTGGATCACTTATACCAGTGATGGCGAACCTTTTGGAGACAGAGTGCCCAAGCTACAACCAAAATCTACTTGTATGTCGCAAAGTGCCAACATGACAATTTAAGCAGTAACTTATTGATTCCTGCTGCATCACAGGTTTTAATTGTATTGGGGTTCAGAGTTCACCAATACAATAGAAAGATGATGGAGGATTGTAGCTTCCCTCCAGGGACCCCTGAAGCGGAAGAATCAGGGTCCCCAGAGCAGGAGCTCCAATGACAATCCATCTCTATCCGCACCTTCTCGCTCCTCCTGTAGTCCTGGCAGCCAAGGATGTTGCTTTAAAATCGTGCTGAGCATGGTGCGTCCTGGGCTGTATTGGATCACAGGAGAAAGCCTTGAGTCCTAGCTGGGAGACTCTATGTTGGGGTGAAGGCCTTGGTGCCCACAGAAAGGGCTCTGGGTGCCACCTCTGGCACCCGTGCCATAGGTTCGCCACCACTGACTTATACACAGCAGCTGCCTCCAGGCACAAGCAGATTATATCATTCTCTCCTGCAGTCATGTGCTAAACAAGAACTGAAGGAGCCACAGAAGCAGCTTCATTATCATAATGTTGTCTCTGTTTTATCAGCAAAACCACTTAGCAGAGGGATTAACCAAGATATGATCCTGCATCAGGTATGTTTGCTTCATAATGTATTAAATCAAATGGTAGGTTTTCTTTAAAGGTCGAAATCCATAAAGTATTGGCCGGTAAAATGACAACCTTGCAGGGTAGTTTTACCCAGTTCTGGGGGAAAGGATCAGGGATAAGGGGCACATTATATAATTAACACAAAACAAAACCTAAGAATCATGGCACTTGCTCATCATCTCATCCCCAGAGGTTACATTGCCCCAGCCCAAGCATGGTGTATTATAAAATGTTGCCACATTCATGTACTCGGTTACAAACACTATCATTCCTGATCCAATTTCAATAAAGTTCTACAGGGGCATCCCCTGGTACCAGACTGTGTTCATAAAGCATTTTCTGACATGTAGCATCTGCGCCACTGTGCGAATTCCATCCCTAAACCACGTATTGAAATCGCGGTGGGTGACCATGTTGGAAGTCAGGGTTGCGGATAAATGACAGATACGGAGAGTTCGAGGGGGTCAAGGTTGAAATGTCTTCTCACCCTTGACCATGCACGCCAAGTGGACATTAGTAAGGGACTAGTTCTCCTCTGTTTGGTCTTGCCTTCATATGTGGTGTGTAACAAATTAGTCAGACCCCCTACTGCAAATATCGGTCTATGAAGATGTCTGTGTAGATGGAGGTGCTCTGTATCCAGTCCTTATTCTCACTCGTAGTAGCCGCTAGGTAGTTGCCGTAATATTAGGGAAGTTGAGGCCCCTATTAAGCTTTGGTTGTTGGAGGATGTGAAACGCTATCCTTGGGTGACGTGCCTGCCAGATGAATTTCCAGTATAGGAAGTTAATTTTATTTAAGTCTTTGGGTGTTAAGGTCAGGGGCAGAGACTGCAGGAGAAATAACAGCTCAGGGAACTCCAACATCTTAAGTAGATTGGCACTACCTATGAAAAAGAGAGAGTGATGTTGCCATCTGGAGATTGTCTGTCTGTTCTAGGCTTTGTATGTTGGTGGCTATGTTCGTGTTGTAGAGCTTGGTGGGTTGTCTAGTAATTTGAACGCCTAAGTATGTGAGGGAAGTGGTATGCCATTTAAAGGGGAAGTTCCTTGTCCAGAGGGGCCTAGCCGGGCCTCTCAATAATAGGGCCTCTTTTTTGTCTAAATTTAAAGAATAGCCTGACAATTGGCCTATCCTAGATATGTCCTCCATTAACGGTTGTTAGGGTTAGACACTACTAGTAATAGATCATCTGCAAAATCAGAGACTCAGATCTTTCTGGTTCCTAGTTGTATGATCTGAAAAATAGAGGTGGTGTGTAAGTGGTAGAGCAGGGGGTCTAGAGAAATTTTGAAGAGATGACGGGATATTGGGTAGCCCTGTCTGGTTCCTGGGATCCTGTATATAACAGGTCGATTAGATTTTGGACTGGTCTATCAAAGTTCCTTTGGCCCAATGTTGCTTGTAAGAAAGGCCAGGAGACCATAGCAAAGGCCTTTTCCACGTCAAGCCCTAACAGCATTGAGAACTGGTCCTCGTTTTCTAGTCCTGCTATTGTGGCTGCTAAAAATGCGCAAATTTTTTTCGATGCGTAGCGTCCCTTTGTAAATCCTGCCTGGATCGGTTGTAATATATGAGATTTCAGAGTCAGGGTCTTTAGTAGCTTTTAATAGGACATAATAGGACATGAACCTGTCTGCCATGATGCCATCACGATATGTCAGGTTAGATAGCTCAGTGAGTAGGCGGATTACTTTGGGGACTAGTATTTTATAATACTCCACTGACAGACCACCCGGCCCTGGCGCCTTTCCCGACCATGATCCTGAGATAGGACCCTTGACCTCATCCTCTGTAAAGGGGGCTCCTAGCACCTCTCCCTGTTCCACGGTCACCCCTGGCAGTATCAGTGGCCACAGCTCCATAAAGATTCTCAAAGTAATCATCATTCAGAGACGCTATCTCAACGGGGCTCGCAATTAGCTGGCCTGACAATGAGTCTCTTAGGCGAAAAAAGGGCTTGGAAGTTCTCCAGGGCTTGGTTAAGGACCCCAGGAGTTTACCCATGTGGTTACCTAACTTATAATATCTATTTTGTGTTTGTCCTACACTCCAGTGTCCCTGTCCTTGCAGTCCAGCAGTCTCTTAGCATCCATGTATGCCTGTTTAGACTGTGGTGTTGGTAGGGTGGAATATTTCTGTTGTGCCTGCAATAGAGAGGTGTGAAGTATTTCAAATTTCTGTAGTGCGACTTTGCGTTTGTGTACTACATAGGCCAGTGATGGCGAACCTTTTAGAGATCGAGTGCCCAAAATGAGACCCAAAACACACTAGCTTTTCCCAAAGTACCAACACAGCAATTTAGGCAGTAACAAACGTATTGCTACCAGAATCTTTGAGCTCCAATCCGACCCTGTCCACACCTCCTCACTCTTCGGACAGGACCAGGCAGCACAGGATGGGTCACTTTAATATATCAGGGCACTACTTGGACTGCCTGAGACTGCAGGAAAGTGCCATGTCTGGTAAACTCTGTGCCTGGGAGACAGCCCGAGTGCCCACAGAGAGGCCTCAGAGTGCCATCTCTGGCGCCAGTGCCATAGGTTCGCCATCACTGACATAGGCTATCATGTGGCCTCTCCTGACTGCCTTTGACTCCCCACATTAAAGCTGAGTAATCAGAATGTTCCATCTAGGTAAGTTGATTACAAAAATACATTTTTAAGTAGATACCTAATAAAACCCATATCAATCTGGTATCCTTGTGATCCTTGTGATCATAGCGACCCAAAGAATAAAGGGAAAGCGTCATTTGGAGCGCAGAATAAAACCTCTAAAAATCCACACAAATGTGATTTTTTTTTGTCAATGTCACTGCACTGTCAATGTCAACTTTCAAATACATTGCTTGGAATATTAATTGGCGCCACTAAAAAGCACAATTTGTCCCGCAGATAACAAACCCTAACACATATCTGTAAATGTAAAAAGAATAAAGGTATTGCCTTAGGAATGAGGGGAGTAAAAAACAGAAACTCAAAAGCGAAAAAGGGTTGAAGGAGTCCTGAAGGGGTTAATAGTTATTATAGGGATCTGGATATATTTATTACTGGGGGAAATGTATATTACTGGGGCGGCTGGATATATTTATTACTAGCCACATTGCACAATTTTTTTCATTAAAGGAAAAGGCCCCTACCAGTTTGTGCCCAGGGGCCTCCACCACCCTTGATCCGGCCCTGCTTTTTGGTCACCACTGCTCATGGTATCTCAGCCCAGCACAGCTGTACGCTGATAATATGGACAGACCAAAAACTGTCCGGATGGAGTGGGGCCCACCTTCTCTTCCCCACTCCAGCAACACTGTGGGGCAGATTTATCAAGCTGTCTGAAAGTCAGAATATTTCTAGTTGCCCATGGCAACCAATAACAGCTCCCCTTTAAAATATTCATGAGCACTGGTAAAATGAAAGCTGATCTGTAATTGATTGCCATGGGCAACTAGAAATATTCTGACTTTCAGACAGCTTAATTGGTTTTCAGAGAAAACCAATGCAGAGACGTCTGCAAAAAAACTGACACATCCTGGTTGTTTTTATTTTTGTTATATATCCTTTATTATGCAAAAGTAATACATACAAAAGATTATAATATCTGACAGATGAACGGTGGTAGATAAACATATTACAGGCAGTCCCTGGATTACGTACAAGGTTACGTACAAGGTTTTTAGGTTTGTTCTTAAGTTGAATTTGCATGTAAGTCGGAACTGTATATTTTATGATTGTAACCCCAGCCAAAATTTTTTTGGTCTCTGTGACAATTGGATATAAAAACTTCTGAGCTGGTTCTGAGAACCAGGATTAACAATAAATATTAATGGCAGACACCTATAGTACAGTAAATTACCAACATCCAGAAGTTCCGTTTGTAACTAGGGTTTATCTGTAAGTCAGGCGTTCTTAAGTTGGGGACCACCTGTAATGGCAAATAAGGTTATCTCTTTCCTATCCCCTCTCCTGCCATTGACCGCTACGGCATCTAACACATCTTTTGGTGTCCTGTTGATTGTTGTGTGATTTAATGTATTCTGTTTCTAGTTCTTCTAATGTCTTATATAATCTAATGACCCGATCCATCTTGGCAGCTTCCCTTCCTAGCCATTACAGGAGCATAGCTTTTTTTGCAACTAATAACTTCCTATGTGACTTCACGGAAATAAGGGTTCCCTGATTATAATGGAATAGACAAATCGAAGGATCTATATTAAAATTTTGAATTGTGTCCTGCAAATTAATATAGCCTATGACTTTGGACCAATATATCGAGATAGCTTGGCAATTTAAAAGGCAATGAGTGATGTTTGTGCTTGGTTTGTAGCATTTCAGGCAAGATTTAGTGTTCTTTAGATGTTTGAGTATATGTCTACATTAAAATTTAGAATACAACCAGTGATTAAGAAATTTAAATTGCTTATTTATTGCCAATTATATACACAGGAAAGAAGAAGTCTTTGTAGAGTTTTTGTAGATGAGTTTGTAGTCACTGCACTGATGGTCAGTCTGTAGGTAAAAAGAGGATGATTGAGCATGTAGAAATCTGCTAAAGGTGACCTCAGATATAGTTTTAGAATATATAATGAGGACTCACCTTAAAGGAAACCTACCACTTGAAGTGGCAGGTTTCCGATGGCAATACCGGGCACCAGCTAAGGGTGAGCTGGTGCCGGAGCTTATTTTAGTTAGTGTTTTAAACCGCGGTATCGCGGTTTAAAACACTTTTTAAACGTTGTAGCCGGCGCAGGCAGGTACGCGCTCGGCGCTTACCGTGCGCGCGGCTACATAGGAGGTGAATGAGAGCCGCGCGCACGGTAAGCGCCGAGCGCGTACCTGCCTGCGCCGGCTATAATGTTTAAAAAGTGTTTTAAACCGCGATACCGCGGTTTAAAACACTAACTAAAATAAGCTCCGGCACCAGCTCAGCCTGAGCTGGTGCCCGATATTGCCATCGGAAACCTGCCACTACAAGTGGTAGGTTTCCTTTAAGTGTTGCTCGTGTTTCTCAAGAATCCTCAACAAAATGAATCTGTGTAGCTTGGGCAATAGCCAAAGTTAATTCACCTTGGCCTAGGTGACTGTCAAGCAGAGTCAATAATGGTCTCAGATGGGGGAGATACAGATCCCACAAGGATACACAGAGTGCAGAAAAGAAACAGAAGGGGTGAATCATAGACGATAGTCCGGTTGGGCTTTGGTTTGGTTGACCAAATAGTCATGTAAAGTCCCTAGAAAAGCCCTATTTAGGACGAAGTCTATCACTCCCTAGATGCCTAGCCTCGGAACTCTGGTCCTATGTGACCAGAGTGCCGACTGGAACCTGACCCTGCGATAACTGGCCCTATTGTAGACCTATTCAGCAGGTGTAGTCAGGTTTGAAAAAGTCCTTTGACATCGAGTGCTGTCACAACTCAGTGAAAGAACTATGTCATGTGGTATAAATCACAATGAGGGTGTAGAACCCGAGTCCCGACAAGGCTTGTTTCGCCCTATTGGGCTCATCAGGGGAACGTTGGGTTCTTCAGGGAACGCCCTATTAACGAACATTAAATATGTGCCGTGTTAGTCCCCACGGGTTATAGGTGTTAGACAAGAAATTATGCATTGTATATGTCACCAAGTGTGTTTAAGTTAGGTCTTACCTTAGCACCGTAGGGGATGGCAAGGGAGTAGAGGAGGAAGCCAGGCCGCGTGTGGCTGTTCGGAGTGGCAGTGCAGCTCCTGATATCAGCCGTGCTCACCAGTGGGTCGTCCTGACTGAGTATAGTGCAGGGATTTTAAAGTGACGCGCCATGACTTGGGGGCACGCCTCCTTCCGCCCCGGGTTGCCTACCTACCAATCACGGGGGTGCCGTGAAAAATGAGGGGCGGGCAAGACAGGCGCACGGCAAGTGTGCGACGGAAAAATCTTTTCCGGCGCAGAGTCGATACGACTCGCGCATGCGCACAGGTGGGGGTGACCCGCCAAACGCACGCGCCGCTGCGCGTGCGCATTGAGGCCCGTACGGATCACCACCCACGGGCTAGTTCCCAGGGGTGGGCGGACCACAGGCCGCAAAGGGGAGGAGACGGGGAGGTAGTAGGTAATGTCAAGCGCAGTCGGCATGTGAAGGTAAATTAGAGCAGCACACACCATGTTAAAATTGGACCACAATGTGCCTTTGGCACAGAAAGGGTCCTGATACAGTAATAGGGATTTAAAGGCATATTGATCCCAGTAACTATGTGTGGGAGCGAGGTAATAGTGTCGGACACAGGAGTAATCAATAGAAATGAATTTTTTGGTTCATCTTCAAAAATAGTTAGTGTGACAGGAGTCCCTGTCATTGGATAGTGAACATCTTGATGTTAGTTACAGGAAGCATGAGAAACTTAATTGTTCATTGAGACCCAGTGGAGACTCCGTTTGCATGTGGAAAATCCATTTGGTCTCTTTTTGTCTCAAAAGTCGGTCCCAGTCACCTCCCCTGTCAGGGGGTCTGACTAGATCGATACCAATAAAGAGGAGGCCTGTCGTGTCACCCTGGTGTTGTTCATGAATATGTCTGGCCAATGGTTTGTCCCTATTGTGCCTTATGTCTCCTAGGTGTTCGCCTATCCTACGGCGGAATTCTCGGAATGTTTTACCAATATACTGTTTACCGCATTTGCAGGTAGCTAGGTAGATCACACCGAGGGACTTGCAATTGATAAATTGATTTATGTCGTACGTGCATCCTGTGGTATTACTCATGAAGTTCTTGCAACTTTTAATCACTGGGCACGCAATACACCCGCTGCAACGATAGCAGCCTTTTATGTCGTGTCTGAGCCAAGTTTGTGCTGCCTTTGGTTTTACGAAATGGCTGTGTACTACCCTGTCCCTAATGCTGCGACCTCTTCTGTAGGTGATGGAGGGTTGTTCAGTGATGACAGAGGTTAGGTCAGGATCCATATGTAAGATATGCCAGTGTTTGGTCAATATTCTGCGTATGGTGTCTGCACCTCCATCATAAGTGCCTATAAGTCGAATGGTCTGTGGCATGGGCAGTTTAGGTTGGGTAGTCAGTAATTGAGTTCGGTCTAACGCCAGTGCTCTGTTATATGCAGTTTTAAGGATGGAGTCTGGATAACCCCGTGCTAGGAATCTGGAACGGAGTTCCTTGGCTTCTGTGGTGAATTCCTTTAGAGTGGAACAGTTCCTTCGAGCCCTCAGGTATTGACCAAAAGGGATACCCCGTTTAAGAGTAGGAGGGTGATTTGATTCCCATCTGAGTAATGAATTTGTGGAGGTAGGTTTCCTAAAGATGGTAGTATCTAGTTCACCCTTACTATTTTTCTGTATCTGGACGTCTAAGAAGGGGATACATGATGGTTGGATCTCGTAAGTGAATTTAAGACCTAAGGTATTATGATTGAGGTCACTGATCAGTTCCTTGAACTGCTCAGTGGTGCCGTCCCAGGTCAAGAATATATCATCGATATAGCGGGCCCAAAGGCCCACCATACCGATATGTCGTGTCCCATTTTCTTCCTCACCAAAAACGCAGCAGTGTTCCCACCAGCCCCGGAACAAGTTAGTATAGGTGGGGGCGCACGAACTGCCCATAGCAGTGCCCCTGAGCTGGTGGTACACTCTGCCGTCGAAGGTGAAGAAGTTATGTGTTAAAGAGAACTCTAGCAGTTCCAGGATGAATGTGCTATGTGCTTTGCATTGGTTGCCTCTGGTGTTGAGGTAAAACTCCACTGCTTTCAGGCCAAGACTGTGTGGGATAGATGAGTAGAGGGCCTCTACATCTATACTTGCTAGTAGAGTCTTGGGTCCGATGACAAGGCCATCCAACCTTCTGAGTAGCTCAGTGGTGTCACGAGTAAAGGAGGGCAGGGCTGTAACGAAGGGAGCTAATACTTTATCGATGTAGATGCCAATATTTTGGCAAAGGGCTCCGACCCCCGATACAATGGGTCGCCCTTTGAGTGGGTTAGTCCCCTTGTGTAGCTTTGGAAGCCCGTAAAAAGTCGCCAGAACGGGATGATTAGGTAGTAAGAAGTCGTGCTCCTCTTTGGTGATAAGATCCCGTGACAGGGCTCTTTTGAGAATGTCATCTAATTCGGCCAAATATTGTTTAGTGGGATTCCTCGTAAGTAGGGCGTAGCCTTCTCTATCGCTTAGGAGATTAAGGCACATTCTACGGTAGTCTTCTGCCTGTAATACTACAATATTCCCACCTTTGTCAGATGGTTTGATGACTATCTCGCAATCCTTCTCAAGACATGACAGGGCTAATATCTCATCTTTAGTACAATTCATGGTTTTGGATCTAAGGTCAGTGCTGGTAAGGTCATCGAGGACCAGTCGTGCGAAGATGTCCACACATGAAATGTCTCCTATTGGAGGAGTCTTTGTACTACGGTTTTTGAGGTCTGTAAAGGGGCCTTTCCCAGTTGTGATAGCTAAAGGTTCGGAAATGCTTTCCAGTAGGTGGATATCTGCTAAGATATCGCTAGGGATCCCCAAATCCTGACATTCTTTACGTTCTTGGATCTTAAAATATTTGTGCCACCGTAATTTACGTAAAAAAAGACGCACATCTTTATACCAATTGAAAGTGTCGCACCTGTTAGTGGGGACAAATGATAACCCTTTCCTCAATACCGAGATTTCTGCAGGGGTTAGTACGCGTGGTGACAGGTTAATGACTAAAGAGTCTAGGTCCGTCCTCTGGGGTTCCGGTTCCTGAGGGGATAGACTGGGCCTGTTGATAAAAAAGATGCTGCTGATGAGGAGGAGGAGGTGGCGTGCAGGCCGGGATTCGTGGATGGGTTTTCGGGGGCATGTTAAATTGCTGCCGGGGATGTGGTCTTTTCTGGTACCTCCCCTACCTCTACCTCGTCTTCCTCGACCTCTTCCTCTCGAGCCTTGGCTTGAGGTTGAGAGGTCTGTGTCCGTGTCAGTATCAGTCGTTAGGTCAGTGTCGACAGGGATGGGTCTGACGTTTATCCGGGAGTAGGCTTTATTGTCCCTAAAGTCACTCAAGTCTCTGTTGAATTGTTTGTGCTTCCTTTCTTTAAGGTGGAATTGGAATCTCTCTAAGTTGCTTTGTAGTTGTTTTTCAAGGACTGCAAATTCAGGGTCTGTTGAGAATTTATCAGTTACCTCGATGTATTCTTTTAGTTTAGTGGTTAGGGTGTCTAATCTGGCCTTTTCCTCTTGTAGGAGGAGTTGCATAAGGCGTATTGAACACGCTGTGGCTTCTTTTTCCCACTTGGTAATGAACCCTGATCCTTGGTAACGAGCTGCGGGAATGAGTGAAATTCTAAGGCCACGTGGAACTATGTTATGTTTAATATAGTTCTCTAATCCTTGGACTTCCCACCAAGAACTAATTTGATCTCTATAGATCTGGTGGAGTTCCTTAAAGGCTCCTTTTATTGTAGGTGTGTATTTTTTAGGGTAAATGCTTTGTCCGAAAATACCTCGCTAGCCTCTGTTAGCCACTGGGATGTGTCCAGTCCCGTTTTAAGGAAACCGGCCATCCCTAGGAGAAGTGTCAAGAAGAAAAAGGAGGGAAGGGTCTTACTCCCAGTGATGGGGGACCCTATGCAATCACTTATTAGGTATAAACAGAATACAACCAGTGATTAAGAAATGTAAATTGCTTCTTTATTGCCAATTATATACACAGGAAAGAAGAAGTCTTTGTAGAGTTTTTGTAGATGAGTTTGTAGTCACTGCACTGATGGTCAGTCTGTAGGTAAAAAGAGGATGATTGAGCATGTAGAAATCTGCTAAAGGTGACCTCAGATATAGTTTTAGAATATATAATGAGTACTCACCTTAAGTGTTGCTCGTGTTTCTCAAGAATCCTCAACAAAATGAATCTGTGTAGCTTGGGCAATAGCCAAAGTTAATTCACCTTGGCCTAGGTGACTGTCAAGCAGAGTCAATAATGGTCTCAGATGGGGGAGATACAGATCCCACAAGGATACACAGAGTGCAGAAAAGAAACGGAAGGGGTGAATCATAGACGATAGTCCGGTTGGGCTTTGGTTTGGTTGACCAAATAGTCATGTAAAGTCCCTAGAAAAGCCCTATTTAGGACGAAGTCTATCACTCCCTAGATGCCTAGCCTCGGAACTCTGGTCCTATGTGACCAGAGTGCCGACTGGAACCTGACCCTGCGATAACTGGCCCTATTGTAGACCTATTCAGCAGGTGTAGTCAGGTTTGAAAAAGTCCTTTGACATCGAGTGCTGTCACAACTCAGTGAAAGAACTATGTCATGTGGTATAAATCACAATGAGGGTGTAGAACCCGAGTCCCGACAAGGCTTGTTTCGCCCTATTGGGCTCATCAGGGGAACGTTGGGTTCTTCAGGGAACGCCCTATTAACGAACATTAAATATGTGCCGTGTTAGTCTCCACGGGTTATAGGTGTTAGACAAGAAATTATGCATTGTATATGTCACCAAGTGTGTTTAAGTTAGGTCTTACCTTAGCACCGTAGGGGATGGCAAGGGAGTAGAGGAGGAAGCCAGGCCGTGTGTGGCTGTTCGGAGTGGCGGTGCAGCTCCTGATATCAGCCGTGCTCACCAGTGGGTCGTCCTGACTGAGTATAGTGCAGGGATTTTAAAGTGACGCGCCATGACTTGGGAGCACGCCTCCTTCCGCCCCGGGTTGCCTACCTACCAATCACGGGGGTGCCGTGAAAAATGAAGGGCGGGCAAGACAGGCGCACGGCAAGTGTGCGACGGAAAAATCTTCGCATTGAGGCCCGTACGCATTGAGGCCCGTACGGATCACCACCCACGGGCTAGTTCCCAGGGGTGGGCGGACCACGGGCCGCAAAGGGGAGGAGACGGGGAGG
The DNA here is from genome assembly GCF_040894005.1 of Engystomops pustulosus. Lineage (NCBI taxonomy): Eukaryota > Metazoa > Chordata > Amphibia > Anura > Leptodactylidae > Engystomops > Engystomops pustulosus. Next base: position 125,091,637 of record NC_092415.1, on the reverse strand, counting down.
TAGTAGGTAATGTCAAGCGCAGTCGGCATGTGAAGGTAAATTAGAGCAGCACACACCATGTTAAAATTGGACCACAATGTGCCTTTGGCACAGAAAGGGTCCTGATACAGTAATAGGGATTTAAAGGCATATTGATCCCAGTAACTATGTGTGGGAGCGAGGTAATAGTGTCGGACACAGGAGTAATTAATAGAAATGAATTTTTTGGTTCATCTTCAAAAATAGTTAGTGTGACAGGAGTCCCTGTCATTGGATAGTGAACATCTTGATGTTAGTTACAGGAAGCATGAGAAACTTAATTGTTCATTGAGACCCAGTGGAGACTCCGTTTGCATGCGGAAAATCCATTTGGTCTCTTTTTGTCTCAAAAGTCGGTCCCAGTCACCTCCCCTGTCAGGGGGTCTGACCAGATCGATACCAATAAAGAGGAGGCCTGTCGTGTCACTCTGGTGTTGTTCATGAATATGTCTGGTCAATGGTTTGTCCCTATTGTGCCTTATGTCTCCTAGGTGTTCGCCTATCCTACGGCGGAATTCTCAGAATGTTTTACCAATATACTGTTTACCGCATTTGCAGGTAGCTAGGTAGATCACACCGAGGGACTTGCAATTGATAAATTGATTTATGTCGTACGTGCGTCCTGTGGTATTACTCATGAAGTTCTTGCAACTTTTAATCACTGGGCACGCAATACACCCGCTGCAACGATAGCAGCCTTTTATGTCGTGTCTGAGCCAAGTTTGTGCTGCCTTTGGTTTTACGAAATGGCTGTGTACTACCCTGTCCCTAATGCTGCGACCTCTTCTGTAGGTGATGGAGGGTTGTTCGGTGATGACAGAGGTTAGGTCAGGATCCATACGTAAGATATGCCAGTGTTTGGTCAATATTCTGCGTATGGTGTCTGCACCTCCATCATAAGTGCCTATAAGTCGAATGGTCTGTGGCATGGGCAGTTTAGGTTGGGTAGTCAGTAATTGAGTTCGGTCTAACGCCAGTGCTCTGTTATATGCAGTTTTAAGGATGGAGTCTGGATAACCCCGTGCTAGGAATCTGGAACGGAGTTCCTTGGCTTCTGTGGTGAATTCCTTTAGAGTGGAACAGTTCCTTCGAGCCCTCAGGTATTGACCAAAAGGGATACCCCGTTTAAGAGTAGGAGGGTGATTTGATTCCCATCTGAGTAATGAATTTGTGGAGGTAGGTTTCCTAAAGATGGTAGTATCTAGTTCATCCTTACTATTTTTCTGTATCTGGACGTCTAAGAAGGGGATACATGATGGTTGGATCTCGTAAGTGAATTTAAGACCTAAGGTATTATGATTGAGGTCACTGATCAGTTCCTTGAACTGCTCAGTGGTGCCGTCCCAGGTCAAGAATATATCATCGATATAGCGGGCCCAAAGGCCCACCATACCGATATGTCGTGTCCCATTTTCTTCCTCACCAAAAACGCAGCAGTGTTCCCACCAGCCCAGGAACAAGATCTTAAATAGAATTTCTCTCCATATATCGGAGTTGATTGCTGTTCTTACCATATTAATACCCCTAATTATTCTTAGCCATATTTCCTTAATGTCCATTGTCACAGGTGCTAATGTCCACATCCTTCTCCAGTTTCTAGCCCTCATCCACTCTGTCTCATCTCTCCTCACTCCTAGTCCGTGTTTGGGAGCCCAGCGCTTGCGCCCCCGTCTACTAGGGCACCCGGGGCTCAAATAATTAATGGTGCAGCGCACTGCTGATTGGTGCTGGCCATTCCTGGATATGGATATAAACCGGCATCTCCCAGCATTCCCTGCCTTGTTTCGTTGCCTGTCTGCTGATTTCCCGTTGTGACCCCGGTTCCGCTCCTCACTTTGACTCCGTGCTGCCTGTTTTGACCTGCTTTGTTCCTGACGTTGATCCTGTGCTGCGTGTCCCGACCTCCTGCCTGTTCCCGACCGTGATTCTGCCTCACGACTTTGTACCACGCCTTGGCCACCACCACAAAGTCATGCCTGTGGAGCGACCTGGTGGTACCTTGCCGCAGCAAGTCCATCCCGCTTTGCGGCAAACTCTGGTGAAAACCAGCGACCACTTAGAATTCGCTCCCAGGTGTCGGCTTACGCCATTGCTCGCAGTTGTACAGATGATCCACTACATCAGATCCTGATATCCATATTGTCAAAGATTTCCTCTTTCCACTTGAGGCTGGTCTTTTCATGTAGCTTTATATTATTTACATGTATTATTTTGGAGTATAGATTCAATCTAAATTTATGATTTAGTGTACTTATTAGTTCTTTAAGTTATCTTTTGCTTCTCGAATATGAGTGCTAGAAAAAATACTTTTGGCAATATTGGATGTAAGACAGATAATCTGATTGGGGGAGGTTATATGTTTCCATAATGTAGTCATTGTAGTGCCCATAGATTTAATTTCTTTTTGGATATTATTTTGTGGATATCACCTAAGTCACTAATTTATAATTGTTTAGTTAGCACACCATCTATTTTTAGAAGTGTCCTTAGGGTTTGTCATGCAGCTATGGTGTTCTTTAACCCCTTATCACCGACACTAGTTTTCAACTCAATGACCAGACTCGATTTTTCGAATCTGACATGTATCACAATAATTGGTTAGAATTCAGGAACGCTTTAACATATCCGGGTGATTTTGAGATTGTTTTCCTGTGACACATTGTACTTCATGTTAGTTGTAAAATTCAAGTGATGATAAGTTTTGTGTTACGTTCTGGAAAAAAAAAATTTGGCAAAAGTGTGTAAAATTTCTTCATTTTCAAAGTTTAAAATGTTCCGCTTTCCAGACAGGAAATAAAACTACCCAAAAAGCTTGATAATTAACATTTACAGAATGTCTTCTTTATGTTGGGATGTTATGTTATGTGTCCTCTCCTTTTTCTAGGATGTTATGAGACGCAGAACTTTAGGTGCAATTTTTCTCAATTTCATGAATATCACCAAAACTCACATTTTGAGGGACAACTCAGCTTTCAAGTGACTTTGAAAGGCCTAAACTATAGTAAACCCCATAAATTACCCCAATTTAGAAACTTCACCCCTCAACATATGTAAAACAACTTCTACTAAGTCTATTAACCCTTTAAGTGTTTCACATGGGTTTAACCAATATGGACCTGCGATTTAGAAACTTTCATATTTTTTAGTAAAATACATTAATTTAGGCCAAAACTGACAGTTTCATAATAAATAAAATGATGAAACGCTCTGCAAAGTTTTATGCCTAAATTCTCCAGACTGTAGCGATACCCCATATGTGGTGGTAATAGAATGGAAGCAACGCCATTCACAGCAGATTTGTATTGTCACAATGTACAGGCTATAGAGTTTAAATTTTTTTGGTAATATTTTAGAAAATCGCATTGTTTTTACTATCGACAACTTTTCAGGGCCATAACTTCTGTATTTTTCTGTTGTCAGATCTGGTTGAGGGCTTATTTTTTGCGAAAAGAGTTGTTCTTTTCAGTCGTATCATATTAACCCCTTAAGGACGCAGGGTTTTTCCGCTCATTTCTCGCTCTCCAACTTCAAAAATCCATAACTTTTTCATTTTTACGTGTACAGACCTGTGTGAGGGCTTATTTTGTGCGTAACAAATTTTACTTTCCCGTAATGTTATTTATTTTAACATGCCGTGTACCGCGAAGCTGGAAAAAAATTCCAAATGTGGAAACATTGAAAAAAAACGTTCTTGTGGGCTCAGTTTTTTCGACTTTGATTGTCCACTCAAAATAACACCTCAGCTTTATTCTTTTGTTCGGTGCGATCGCGGTGAAACCAAATTTATATAGGTTTTATTGTGTTTTAATACATTTTCAAAAATTAAACGAATGTGTCCAAAAAAAAAAAAATGTTGCCATCTTCTGACGCTAATAACTTTTTCACACTTTGGTGCACGGAGATGTGTGAGGTGTCATTTTTTGCAAAATGAGGCGACGTTTTCATTGCTACCATTTTGAGGTCTGTGCAACATTTTGATAATTTTTTATTTAATTTTTTATGTGATTTAAAAAGGTGTAAAAAGGGCGCCATTTCCCGCCTCGGAGGTCACCGCCGGCCGTAACCGTTTTTATATTTTGATAGATCGGGCATTTTGGGACGCGGCGATACCTAATATGTTTGTGATTTTTACTGTTTATTATGTTTTATATCAGTTCTAGGGAAAGGGGGGTGATTTGAATTTTTAATATTTTATTAATTTTTTACATTTTTTAAACTTTTTTTTTTCTTTTTTTTTTCCCACTATTTCTTAGACCATCTAGGGTACATTAACCCTAGATGGTCAGATCGCTCCTACCATATACTGCAATACTTCTGTATTGCAATATATGGCATTTTTGCAGGTCATACATTACAATGAGCCACTGGCTCATTGTAACGAATCTCCAGAAGCCATGTAGCCTCGTGTCAAAAGAAGACCTGAGGCTACCATGGCAATCAATCGCCGCTCCCCGATGACGTTCGGGGGCGCGGCGATCGTAAAAAAGACTTTTAAACGCCGCCGGCGACTTTGCCAGCGGCAATTACAGGGTTAATAGCCGCGACCGTGGTTATTAGCGGTGGGGGTTTTCTGCAAAATGCAAAAACCCCACCTTTGTATGAAGAGGACTCAACCCGTGAGCCCTCTTCATACACTCCTTATACCTCTGCGCCGTAGAGCTACGGCGCAGAGCGTTAAGGGGTTAAAGTGCATAACTTATTTTGATAGCTTTTTAGAACATTTTTGTGATGGTGTTTGATGAAAAATTGTATATTATGGGAAGTTTTTTTTTTTTTTCAATATTGATTTCGATTAATTGTACTGTTTAATACGGACGCAGTGATACCAAATATGTATGTTTTTTGGTGTTTTTGTATTTTATATACTTTATTAGCATTTTATGTGTGACTGGGGAGATTATGGGACTTTTGATTTATTTAATTATTATTCTAAAATGATTTTTACTTTTTTTTTACATTTTTTACACATCTCATATTTGGGCTTGTTCAAGCCCTATTGCAATGTATAGTGTAAGTAACTGAACATGCTGAGCATGCTCAGTTACTTACAGCCGGGTCCTGCCAGCAAGGCAAAACCCGGTGTGCAGAGGAGCCGGAAGCCTCGGGGCACTCGTCGGAGGTCGAGGGGAGGTTTTTCAGCACATTTTTTGTGCTGAAAAACTCGGCTTATACACAGGTATATACGGTACCATATATATTTAAGTATAAGCTGACTTTTTCAGCACAATTTATTTGTTGAAAGACCCCCACTCGGCTTATACTCGAGTCTATTACAAAATAGTTAGTACTCTAGTAGTCTTCTTCTCCCCACAGCAGGTCTTTGGGTTCACGGCTGGGCCGGCAGATGCACGTCTATGCGATCTGCCGGCACAGAACTATGACGTGCATCTGCCGACCCGGTCTGGGAACACGAAGACCTGCTGCTGGGAGCAGAGGGCGCTGGGGGACAGTGCCTGAGAGTGAGTACTAACTTTATTTTTTCAAGGGAGCACTTGGCTGGGCATTTTATTAAGGGGGGCACTCTGCTGGAAATGTTATTAAGGGAGCTACTCTGCTGGATATTTTATTAAGGGCGCCACTCTGCTTTGAATTTCATTAATTGCAGGGTATGCTGTGGACATATTATTTATGAAGCCGTATTTCCCACCCTAGACTTATACTTGAGTCATTAAGTTTTCACAGTTTTTTTGTGGTAAAATTACATACCTTGGCTTATACTTGGGTCAACTTCTAATCAAGTATATACAGTATCTAATAATGCTTTTATTTATTTTCCTGTACAAGCCTTAATGATAATTCAGGGACTTAATTAGACTGTTTAGTCTAATCTTGCATTGCCTAAAATTTAGTAAGATCAATAAAGCTGCCTATTTGTCTTTTTTGTAACGTTTTTTTTTTCTTTTTTTTTTTTTATATTTTGATTATCTTTTCTAGATGTGACTTACCTGGATCACATTGGTACAACTTTGTTTCCTGAGAGTCTTCTTCGATCATTCATGAATGATTTGTCCGAAAATGTTTATGGTGAGAATAAGTACTTCATTTATCAAATATCATTCTATCACTGAAGTAATTTTAAAATCACATTGTAAATTTAATGACTTCTTAAAACTTTGAAAGTCTTCTGTAGCATCTTCATTATTGTGGAGTTGTCCACTTTCAGAAAATAATTGATATTGTTTGTGTAAAGAAAAGTTACTTTATATACTCAAGCATAAGCCAAGTTTTTCAGCACAATTTTTGTGCTGAAAAAGCACCCATCGGCTTATAATCGGGTAAATAAAAATAATAAACTGTGTATTCACCAGAATTAATAATTAATGAATCTGCAAAAGAAAATAACCCCCATATGTCCAAATTAATAAAAAATAAACATTTTTATAGCCTGTAATAATAATATATAATAATATAGTGTGGACAGGAACTCTCTAAGCAGACACATCATGATCCCTGTAGTTCTGTGTGGTGATAATGTGGTTAGATTATCAGGGTACAGGTTTATATACACTTTTATATTTCATTTAGTTTGTAAACATTATACAAGTAACTGACACATAGAAAGAGAGATGAAACAGATCAGAGATGATGAGATACATGACATGCATATTACATATGACTTTCTCACCTCTGCTATCACTGTCATTACATACTGTCAGCTCTACTATATACCTCCCTTCCTCTGCCCTGGATAAAAATCTTATCTCCCTGTAGCTTGTAGCTGTTTACATGGTGGCAGGACGTCAGTGCCTGTGAGACCTCTTCCTGGTGGAATCCCCCTTTTTCCCCCTTCACGGCAGGAAGTGACTTAATGATGCGCACTGTACTATTACAGCACACGATAGGTGCTGGCTCATATTCGGAGCCAGCACCGTACAGAACGGGTGTCAGTTGCATATCGCAGCTGACATTTATCTGTAACACCCGCAACCGGAGGTTCCTCCAAACATGACCGCGGCGTGTAAGGGGCTATTGACGTGGATCGGACCCCCCTGCGGCACCTACTGAGGGGCTCCGATCCTCTGGGGGTCCAGTCTGCCAGTGCCCTGGGGCTGTACGATCTCTTGATCTCTTCCGTGAAGACCCGGCTGTAATACACTTAGCATGCGCAGAATTCTCAGTGTCTTACAGTACAAAGTGTAATACTTCTGTTTTTTTTTAATAAAATTAAATAATAAAAGAAAGTTAAAGTCCTCCAAACACCACAATTCCTTATACACAAGTAATAGAGTACAAAAACACTAAATCACAACCCCCCCCCCCACTTATTTGGTATAGCTGCGTCCATAACAATCTGTACAATAAATTATCATCATAATTGGAACCGCTCAGTGAAGGCGGTAAAAAAAAAACCAAAAACTTGCCAAAAATGTAAATTTTTTTAATCAAATTGCTTTACAAAAAAAGTTCTAAAAAGTGATCCAAAAAAGTTGCAAGCACTTAAATGGCACCACTAAAAAGAACAACTTGTCACACAAAAAATAAGCCCAAAACCAGCTCCGTCAACCAAAAAGTTATCCCACTGCAAAAATGGCGATACTAAAACAAATGCAATTTTTCTATTTTAGTTTTTCTTCAATAAAATTGGACAAATATAAATAAAACTATATAAATGAGGTATCACCATAATTGTAGTGATCCGTAAAATAAAAATAATATATTATTTTTATGGTAAAGTGAAAATCCCTCCTCCCCCACACCAAAAAAATGCTAAAAATCCCAAGCAATAAAATCACAAAACGGTCCAGACAGCCCCCCGTTTATGATCGCTGCTATTGGCTGATCAATGCAGACCAGTCAATAGCAGCGATTTTAATTATGATGTCAGTAATACGGATACCATGTCTGTAGACACGGTGATCAGGGCAAGGTGACGGCTGTTCCTGACAGCCACTAATTTTGCCTTGCGGTCCAGAGGGGTTTCGCTGCCCCCCTCTGTTCATGTTCTCTACTATTGGCTGGCCAATCTGGACCAGCCAATAGCAGCAATATTCGTCACAATGGGAATCGCTGGGGTGAATAAGAGCAACACTCGGCGATAATTGTTGCTGTCTTGGACAGCACCAATTAACAGTGGTTGGGGCCATGTCTGGTGGTATCATGCTATCTCGCAGAGGGCTCCGATTGACTGATCTGTGCCCCCACTGCTGGATAAGGGATACCATTTGTATGTGGATAACTTTTATCCTAGCGTTCCCCTATTCCAATATCCCTGGACACAGTTCCCTGAGGTTCTGTAGCATGCGGCGGCACTGAACACAAAAACCATTCAGGTCCCCGGGAACCCTTGTTAGGCAGCCACTTAGAAAGGGGACAAATTCTAAACACCGAAGATAGCCCTTTTAGGACTGCCAAGGCAATTAAATTTATTTACAAGGACTGTCCTAAGACAGAATGGAGCCTTATCGGTCAGGCCTAAAACATAAATTTTATTAAATTAGATTAGAAGTCTAACAATATATATCACACTCGTTTCTTAAAATTGGCAGGTTTGAGGCTCGTAATTTTCTATCTACATTTATAGTGTTAGGTATTCCTCAACCTGTATTACATAAACGGGTCACTGCAGCTACCCAACATAAAAGCAGCCTCAAACAAGTCAATTTAAAAGCCAAACAAGAACCCCTCCGACATGTTTCGCCGGAGAACCAGCGTCATCAGGGGATCGGGGCTACTGAATTGTGGGAGGAGCTAGGGTAGGTATATATAACTTCAAGGTGGGACAACCTATTGAAGGCACCAATGGTTTTGAACTACTAGTGGGGTTGCTTAGCAACACAATATTGGCCTCCATGCTAGCCAATAAATGCAGAAGGAGGCATACAGGGATACCCCTGGTTTTAAGGAAGTGACACGTATAGTGCGGGACTATGGTTTAATTGGTCCGGGGTATTTGACACACCTTCTGATGCCCTTTGACCTTTTTACCTCATACTCCAATCATGTGAACCGTTGCCGGATCACGATTGGCTGAAGGATGACATCCCCTAAAGCTCGTGGGGTAATTGGTCCTCAGTCACTAGTCATCGCTGCGACGCAGTTACAATAGGGTACTGCCATGGTGAGAGGATAATGAGGGAATAAACTTGCGACATCCTACCTCTGGTGCTGCCACCACCGATGACGTGATAATTCTCAAGATGTATAGCCATGCGCAATATCTCAGTAAGGTGCCGCGACACTTCGAGAGTTTGCGCATGCGCGAAAACTCAGAGTGTACGATGTGGTGACCACAATGGCTGTAATCTGTTAGTAGAGTTCGCGCATGCGTGGGGACATAGGCTAATTGGACTGTAAGGTATTAGGAAGATTTGCGCAAGCGTGAAAACATAGAATCGTTTGGCTATCAGCATTTTGGAGAATACGTGCATATGAGGGGACATTGTGTATTTAACTTACAATTCCCATATTACCCATGAGTTTGAATGGTGACAAAATAAAATGAAATGGTATAATACATATTTTTGTGCATTCTGTGACATGTGACATGCACAGACTGGATGGTTTGCGAACCTCTATCTACCAAACTCAGGCCAGCCAGCTGCCCTGGCTAATTACCTAGAGGAACTTTCCTCATTCTAGGAAGGGATCCTAGTTATACGGGAGACCTGAACTTAGTCTTGTCCCCGGATTTAGACGCCTCGAGAGGGGTATCCCATATCCCACGATCACAATTAACTCACGTAAGGGACCTTCTACACTCACATACGGTGGTGGACGTCTGGAGAACTATGTATCCGAGCTCCCGAGATTACACATACTATTCCTCCACACATGACACATACTTGACGATAGACTATTTCCTCATTGACCATTTCCACTTAGAATAGCCTAAACTACCATCCACACTTCTCCATTGTCAGATCATGCTCCTATCTCAATTACGCTAAATCTAGCCCCTCCGTCACACTCTATGGTTAGATGGGTCCTTAAAAATTCACTCCTAACAGATACGGTACACGTCCAGGAAGTGAATAGAGAGCTAGAGCACTACTTCTCCTCAAACGCTGACTTGGTCACCAATCCCCTAGTGTGCTGGGAAGCTCACAAATGTTACATCAGGGACGTATTTATGAGAATATGGGGGAGGGTAAAAAGGCAACAATATGCTGACTTATTGGCTCAGATAAAAGAGACAGAGCCCGGTCGCATATCACCAAACGCTCTCAGAACTCAAAGAACAAGAAATTACGTTCCCCACATCAATAATCACACAGGCTCCAAGATTACTTCATCAGCGGGCATTGCAGAGGCCGAAAGACATAGGGGACTATTTGACTTCGGCAGACTTCCCAACTCCATCCACAGAAGAGAGACAGAACCTAGAAGCCCCGATTACTCCAGAAGAAGTGAAGTTAGCACTTGACATGGCTCAAATAGGCAAGTCCCCTGGCCCAGGTGGCTTTTCCGTCCAATATTTCAAAACCTTGTGCATAGTGCAAAAAATAGAACTCACATTAGCACAATCCCTGGGGCAGAGACGCTATCTCACCTACACGCCAAACAGCGGTCAGGTACGTTCCATGTCTCAGTCAGTCCAATGGTACGGTACATATAGTGCAAAAAATAGAACTCACATTAGCACGATCCCTGGGGCAGAGACGCTATCTCACCTACACGCAAAACAGCGGTCAGGTACGTTCCATGTTAACATGGAACGTACCTGACCGCTGTTTGGCGTGTAGGTGAGATAGCGTCTCTGCCCCAGGGATCGTGCTAATGTGAGTTCTATTTTTTGCACTATATGTACCGTACCATTGGACTGACTGAGTATTACACAACAGTATCTATGAATAGCTCACATGATCCAGAGGCAATGTTGTCTAGTGCAAGCTATTATTGAAAGAAAAGTGCAATATATAATACTTTTGGAACAAAGGAGTATGCAATACATGTATTTTGGAAACAAAGAGAAGATTATTAAGATGGATGTACTAATGGAAATATTGAAGTAAAGATAAAGTATGCTTTATGTCTTTTTGTGTGGTCAATTTTTGGACACTGTTCATAGATTGCGATTTTAGGGGGAGGTGGAGAATCCCCCGTCCTAGACCACTTTGTTTGAATCAAACTCCATACACTGTACCTTGTCTATTTTTGTGAATACTAAAACAAATGCAATTTTGTATTTGCAATTTTGTAGATTGTATAGCCTATTCCCAATGCGCGTTGTTATAGAACGGTGCGGCGGGTAGTGACTTGCCAACACGGTTCAGACACAGTGATCGGGGCAAGATGGCGGCTGTTCCTGGCAGCCATCTATCCTGCCCCATGGACCAGAAGGGTTCCGTCCCCCCCACACCCCCAGTTCATGATCGCTGCTATTGGCTATTCAATTCAGACCAGCCAATAGAAGTGAATTTACTTATGACGTCAGTAATACCGATCACCATGTCTGTAGTCACGGTGATTGGGGCAGGGTGGCAGCTGTTCCTGACCAATTTTGCCTTGCGGTCCGGAGGGGTTTTGTTTCCCCCCTCTGTCCATGTTTACCGCTATTGGCTGGTCGATTTGGTCCAGCCGAAAGCAGCAATATTCGTCACAATGGTCATCGCTAGGGTGAATAAGAGCAACACTTGGCGATAATTTCCCTACGAAAAACAAAGATATGGTACAAGAGCGCTGGCCATGTACATTGTACAGATGATGCTGTACAACTCTTACGAGCTGTTCCAATGTGCAGGTCCTGCAGTATCATTTCTCTGTTTTCAAGAGGAAGATATTAGGAAACTAATATTGGGATAAGAAGGAAGGGGCCCCAGTACCTCTGGTTTAGATGTTCCCGTGTTTTGCCAGGACAGCATTTTCCCGGTGAATTCTGCTGCTTCTAAAGGTAGGACTCAATAAAGAGTCTGTTCCAAAAGAGGAGTTAGGGTGGACACTATATACTAAGAGACCTGCAACACCTCCAGAGTTACAAAAGTTTAGTTGGTCCCCTGATATATTCTACCTCCTTATACGCAACACATTCACAATTTATGCCCAATAAGTTGTGAATTCATTTTGGTAAAATGAATAATTGTAACAACTGTTAGGTCACGTTGCTCCCTATACCACTCCATTATTTCATAAGGGGCGCCACATATCGGGCACTGAACTTTCCAGAAATAATTGCAATTTCCATCTTGGACTCCATTGCATATCATGTTTGGAAACCACCTATATGTTCAAAATGCTCATTTCACCATATGTATAACACTACACCACATATTGCACCTTGCTATATTCCCCACAGGGTGTACATTCAACAATTAGCGTCACTTTTCAGGTTTTCCTCTGTTTTGGTACCACTACGGCTCTTCAAATGTATCCTGACAGATGTGAAGGATTTCTGTCAAATTTGGCCTCTAAAAGACAAACATCCCTCTTTTCCGAAACTGTGCACCCATAAAGCATTTTATATGCACATGTGGGGTACTTCTACACTTGTGAGAAATCTTTTTCGGGGTTATTTAATATATTATCTCTTGTGGCTTACAAAAAGTAAGTCCTAATTAAATCTTTCACCTTTAGGGACAAATACACATATTACACCTTGCTAAATTCTCCAAAGGGTGCACTTTCCAAAATGGTGACACTTGTTGGGGTTCCCCTCTGTTTTGGTACCACTAGGGCTCTCCAAATGCATCCTGACACATGTAAAGGATGATTGTCAAATCTGGCTTCTAAAAGGCCAAAGCCCCTCTTTCCCTTCGGAGCCCTACTGTGTACCCATACAATACTTTATATGCAAAAGTGGTGCAGTTCTGTGCTTAAGAGAAATAGTTTTACACATTTTATGGGTGTTGTTTCATCTTTTATCCCTGTGGCTTACAAAAATTTAGGGTAAAAGTAACTTAAAAAAAAAGTAATTTTCACCTTTTTTCCCTTTTGGGGCCTAATTGAATCAAACACCTGTTGGGGCAAATACACAAATTACACCTTGCTATACTCTCCAAGAGGTGTACTTTCCAAAATGGTGTCTCTTGTTGGGGCTTTCCACTGTTTTGGTACCATTATGGCTCTCCAAATGCATCCTGACACATGAAAACTTTTTCAGCCATATTTGCCCTCCAAAAACGAAACAACGCTCTTTCCATTTCAAGTGCCCCCTGTGCCCATACAGCAGGGTACAGTGACAAAATGGGTATTGGCATACTCAGGAGGAATTGCCCTAAACATTGTAAAATGCATTTTCCTTTTTAACCCATTGTGAAGGTGCAAATTTTAGTGTTCATTGAATTTATAGTAAGATAAAATTACATTTATGTAATTTCACTTTCATTTATCTTTCACCCTCATGAAACGCTCATAGGGTTAACAAAATTCCCAAAGGTTGTTTTGAATATTTTGAGGGGTGTAGTTTCTAAAATGGTGTCATTTGTTTTCTGGTTTTCTGTCATGTGGGCCTTATGAAGTCACTTCTAAATAAATTGACCCTCCAAAAGTAGGTTTTGATGATTTTCGTGAAAATCTAAAGAGTTGCACCTAAAGTTATAAGCCTTCTAACATCCTAAAGGAAAAGATGTTTGAAAAATGATGCCAAGTTAAAGCAGACATATGGAAAATGTTAGTTATCAAGTTATTTTAGTGATATAACCAACTTTCCAAAAAGTAGAACAAAATTTCCATTTATTTCATAAATAAATACTGAACATATTGATTAAATTTCTCAGCCAACATGAAGTACAATCTCAAGGGGGCGTGGCCTTACTGCGGACGGAGATGGCCGCACATTAGAGCTTCTCTTGCCCGAACCCTGCTCCAGCACCGCTAACGGTACCGAATCCAGTGCCAGAGTCCACAGTAGATGGGAGCAAAGAGAAGAGGGGGTACCCGGACCCCAGCAGCACCACTCAGCCGGTCCTCGGCCCGCGGAATCGGCCGATTCCTCATGGCGGCGGCCGCAGCCAACACAGGCCCTGCACCAGCCCAGAGACCGGAATCACGGGAAGCCTCCACGACAGTAGAACCGCCGGCCTCCATACCTGCCGCGGACACCGCTGAGGATCTCCGTTGGTGGGGCGCCGGAGCCCGGAACGCTCAGGCAGGCTCCGCTTCCTCGGGTGGTGGTCGGGTCCGCGACACTCGCTGCCACGCGGCAGTCCGCCATCTTGGCCGCGTGGCAGCGAGTGTTGCGGACCCGACCACCACCCGGCTTGCACAGACGGTAGGAGCAGTGCAAGCAGGGGAAACCACAGCCGGATCGGCTACCCCCCGGCACCAGCCTGAAGACGGGATGGAGCGGCACGTCCCAGGAGAGGGAAGTGTTAGCTCCGATATAACCTTACACCGAGATGGCGGCTGATCGCAGCAGTCCAGGTACTGTCGGGCATAGAGGGGGGAGCAAGCTGGCCAGGACAGTACAAGTGTATGTTCAGGTGCATACTGCCCCACGAAGCCCACCTGAGGGGATGATATTGGGAACGGTACAACCCCAACCAATTGGGCCCTGTGATCCCTTGTGTGTGGCTTCTTCAGTACAGGCCCAAGGGGCAGTGGAGGCACCAGTGGAGACACATGGCCCCAGTGTGTTTCCCCAAGAAAGACCCTTAGCCCTCACCAGTGGAGACGATCCATCATGGGCTGAGCAGGTGGAGCTACAACAAGTGAGAGAGATGGGCCTAGGGGACCCCCAATGGATAGAGGGGAAAGGAGGAAAAGTGATGCCACCTGCACCCCACTCCCCTGTTTTGTGGCCGGATTCAGGGGAAGATTGGCCAGCCACCCCAGTGGCCCATACCCCATGCCCTTCCCAAGGTGGTCTGCATCGCAATCATCACAAGACAGGCCACATCAGGCCAGAGATCTTACTGGCCATACTGCATCTAATATAGAGCTCTCCCAAGAAGGGGTCTTTGAGTCCCAAAGAGTCTTGTTGTCCCAGGAAGTTGGTGCACTGGCTGAATTACGTGCTCTGAGCTCCCACCTCCGCACCATTCCCACTAGGGATGATATGGAAAGCTATGTGGTTAGATTGGAGCAGTCTTATACCGCCGAGCTACACGCGGTACGGGAGGAAGTTTAACAGCTTGAGAATCGTGTAACATCTACTGAGGTCACTCAGAATGATCTTAGTGTCCGTTTAGAGGCACAAGCTGCTACTATTGCCTCCCACTCCTTTCAACTCCAATTTTTGGCTGACCAAATGGATGACGCCGAGAACAGGGGAAGGCGCAATAATATCAGAGTATGGGGTTTCCCGGAATCAGTAGAGACTCCTGCGCTCCATGACACCTTACGCCAGTTGTTCAACTCCATTTTGGAAGTACCGGCAGATACGCCGGTGGAGCTGGATAGGGCCCATCGCTCACTACAACCCAGACCCGCAGCACTCGAACAGCCGAGAGATGTTATCTGTCGGGTACACCGTTATCAGCTGAAAGAGGCAATTATGTCCAAGGCAAGATCAGCAGGGGACATCATGTTCCAGAGGTCCTGCATACAGCTCTTACCAGATTTATCAAATCTGACACTACCAAAACGAAGAGCGTTGAAGCCCTTCTTGGAGGAATTACAACAGCGAAATATACCCTACTCATGGGGCTTTCCGTTTCGCCTCCAGATCCGACAGGCGGAGCGGAGATTTGTTATCCGACACCCGGGGGAGGTTCCTGCTGTAGCAGAGGCATTACATATTACAGCTCCTGAGTTACCTGATTGGCAAGGTCTACCATTACCTCCACTACACGGAGCTGCGCACGGAGGTGTTCAGCTGGGTCGCGATCCTGGTCCGCTGCCCCCGGAATGATCTTCAATAAGCATGGTTGTTTATGGATGTGTTTTCTTTCGCAGGGTTAGGGCATCAGATGGAGGAATGGCCATTATGGGACGAGATTTTGAAAGCCGACGAGGCTCCTAAGTTTGGAGATCAACATTACTGTCAACGGTTTACAGTGATAGTAGGACTCTCTGAGTTCAGTAGTAGTTCAAAGTTCCATTGTCACCTCCTCTGCCCTCCAAATGTTCATTACTGCTTTAATTCTTAAACAACGTTCTCTCCTTTCTTTTGTATTCTCTTGAAACTGTATTTGGTTTATTGATTTGTTATAGATTCACTGTGTAATATGCGGTTGTTGGGTGGGGGGAGGGGGAGCCTTTCGTAGTCAGCACACTACCCACCGGGGAATCCCACCGGGGAATCCGTAGCCAGCAGGCCTGTCTGCGGTATTATAAGTGTTGTTTCCCCACTGTTCAGTGTTTGTTTGTTGAGTGTTAGTCTGTTCTGTGTTGTGTGAGACACTGAATGGGTTAACTGTGGATGGGCGGTATGTTTCCCCTAGGTTTTGCTATTATGCAAGGCCTTAGTGCTGAGGTTGTGTTGTCCAGCACCTTGGACACAGGTGGTGGGAACAGCCCAATCAGCCTGCATAAAGCCGCTGAGCAGAGCTGAGAGTGTTGTCTCTCTGACAGGAGGCTTGAGAGCACGCAGCCTTGACCTCTGTGCCTGAAACAGCGAAACTGTTTTGTTAGGTGGTGAGTTAGTGAACCATTGTTTAGTTAGCACCCTGACGGGTAGGATATTATTTGTTTTTGATGCCTGAATGTGAAGGCTGTTTTTATTTTGTTCCTGCTGAAATAAACACCGGCTAAACCTGTTTTGGACTGTACCTTGGTGTCACTGTCGTGAACTGCATCACAGCACCCCGCTACCACGGTCTCTGCTGGGCCAAACCTCCCACAGTTGGTATTGCCCCACTTTGTCGTGTTTTAGTGTATAGCCCTTTCCCTTCTGTACCCATACCCATTCCCTTTGTTACAATACAGGAAGGTCCGGTATCCTCCGCTATCCTCTCAGCGGGGCGGTGTGAAGCTAGTGGGGACTCAGATCCACCATGGATACTTTGTGTCTCGCATCCCTCAATGTTAGGGGACTTAATGTCCCACAGATGAGGTCACAGATCCTATATGACATGCACAAACAGAGTTAACATCCTTTTCTTACAGGAGACCCATTTCAGATCCACCAACGTGCCAGACATTCGAGATCGCTATTTCACGCAATGGATCCACAGCCCCAACCCTGAGGCCAAGTCAAAGGGAGTGTCGATAGCCTTCCTCAAATCACTGTCGCTGGAGGTCCTGGCGACAAATGTGGACGACGAGTGCAGATATATCTTTGCGAAGGAATTTGCGGCACTCACCCGTTGGAAATATTCTTTATTGTGGTTTCACATCAGATCAGTCCGACATGGTACAGCCAAAGTGGGGCAGAAGTAGGAGCAGGGGGTCAAACAAGGCGACAGCCGTTTCGCGCCGTCTGGCGCTTTCTCTAGCCTGATTAGGCTGACTAGGCTAGAGAAAGCGCCAGACGGCGCGAAACGGCTGTCGCCTTGTTTTACACCCTGCTCCTACTTCTGCCCCACTTTGGCTCTCGCCACCTGGTACCTCCCCATCAACAGCCCTATCCCTGTTTGCAGGACAATATTGAGAGCACTGTCGGATTTTATGGAGAGACACCTAATAGTAGGGGGCGACTTTAACTTTCCTCTGCACCCCTCAGTTGACACGTCAGGAGGGCGGGACGCTACCCCGCTCAGCCACCTCTGTAGCCTGCGGAGAGACTTACACGCCCTGCAGCTGGTCGACGTCTGGCGGATCTTGCATCCTCAGGATCGGGACTATTCCTACTTTTCCCCGGCGCACGGCTCTTATAGCAAAATCGATTTTTTTCCTTTTAAGTCACAACGCCCTTAAATGGGAACCCAAGACGACAATTGGGAACATTCTCTTCTCTGACCTCGCTCCCATTTTCCTGACACTGTCCTTGCAGCGCCATAGTCGCAGCCCGTGGAGGTGGAAACTAAATCACCACCTCCTAAGGGACTCCGTTTGTGCTGCGGAGATTAGAGAACACATAGCCTCCGTTGCCAATGGCCCGGAGTGGAGAGATACGGCACACTCACCCCAGCAGTGGGAGCAACTCATGGGAGACTTGCGGGATATCTTTGTTCGTCACGGTACCTGCCTCAAGTCAGATAACAACGCACGGATGGTTGCTCTTATGGCACAAATCCAGACATTAGAATTGCGCCACAAGTCCTCCTTGACTGAATCCGATCTGGCTGAGTTGTCAGGGGCCAGGGAGTCCTTAAGGTCTCTTTTAGACCAAAAATACTTGCAACATCGGGCTCGGTTTCAAAGCTATTTGTATGACCACGCAGACAAATGCGGCAGACCTCTGTCCCGACTACTACACCCTCGCTCTCAGGCCTCATACATCCCAAAGATCAAAGGTCCCAAGGGAACGTAGGTTTTCCACCCTGACGAGATATGTGACAGTTTTGCTTCCTTCTACACCTCGCTATATGACATTAGGGGTACCGAGAGACCAACATCATCGTCCTCTCAAGCTTCCCACATAGATGCGTACGTGGCAGAGACATGCCTACCAGTTCTACCCCCGGAAGTCAGTGACACATTGGAGCAGGATATAGAGGCGGCAGAAGTTTCTGCTGTAATTAAAGACACACCTGCTGGCAAAAGTCCTGGGCCTGACGGGTTTACCCCGGCCTTCTTTAAACAATTTAGAGAATTGTTGTTCCCTCTACTAGCCAAAGTTTATGGTACCGTATCCTCGGTTTTAGGCTTCTCCCCCAACAATATGGAAGCTCACATTAGTGTGCTGCCCAAGCAGGGTAAAGACCCTTCACTTCCGGCTAGCCATAGACCTATATCCCTTATAAACGTGGATGTGAAGTTATTTTCTAAGGTCTTGGCGGAAAGGTTAGCTCCCCACATCCCGACAGTAATACACACTGACCAGGTTGGATTCAGGTTGGTCCAGGCTCGGGACAACCTAAACAAAACATTCCTCCTAATGTCCCATGCGCTCCATACCCTCTTGTTTGCTATCTACAGACACGGAAAAGGCCTCGATAGGGTCCACTGGGGCTTTATGGTAGCGGCACTTTGACAGATCTGGTCGGGCCCTAAGTTCCTGGGGAAAATTATGGCTCTATACTCCAACCCTACGGCTAGGGTGAGAGTTAATGGGAACCTCTCCAAGCCCTTCCCCATCAGAAATGGCACTAGACAGGGGTGCCCGCTTTCGCCCCTGTTATACATCATAGTAACGGAGCACTTGGCCATAGCTATCCGGAAAAACTCTAATATTCACGGGATCACATTGGGATCCAGACACTGCAAGGCTGCGTTGTACGCAGATGACCTGCCGTTGTATGTTTCCCACCAACGGATTTCCTTTCCGTCGCTCATACAGGAATTCAAGAGATATAGTGCGGTTAGTGACTTTAAAATCAACTATACCAAGACTGAGGCTCTTAATATATCGCTTCCCACATCGGAAGTGGATCACATTAAGAATAACTTCCCCTTCCAGTGGCGGCAGACGTCCCTCAAATACTTGGGAGTCGCGGTCCCGACCGATCTGTCGAAGTTATACGCTCTTAATTACTCGCCCCTTCTGGATCGTACACTGAAGAACCTCCAAACGTATGACTGTAAGCGCCTGTCGTGGTTTTGTAGGATCAATGTTCTAAAAATGGATGTACTTCCACGCTTTCTACACATCTTTCGGGGTGTGCCCATCCTTCCCCCCTCGGGCTTTTATCCGGACCTTGCGATCAGCCATGCTGCGATTCATGTGGGGATCTAAGCGCCCCAGAATAGCTTGGAAGACACTGATTAGACCAAAGATAATGGGGGGCGGGTCTCCCTGACCTCAAACTATACCATCGGGCCTCAACACTTCTCAGACTGCTTGACTGGACTTATAATACGGTATCCAAACAATCGGTTGTACTGGAACAAACATGCTCTCCGTCCCTCCTTAAATTGTTGCCCTGGGTCCCAGCGGGGACATTTCCCGCTCCAGCACCCCAGGCAATCCTGCTTAGGGATGCGTTGCGCCTATGGAGATCATTGATAGCTAAGAAGTCCCTGTCCCGCGAGCTTGGCCCTCTCACCCCGATCTTTCGGAATCCTGGTTTCCAACCAGGAATGGCTAAGTTGTCCTTCCTAGGCTGGGGGTTCTGGAGGACCCACGGATGTTCGACCTGTTGCAGGGATCACCATTGCCTCTTCATAGGGATTTTCATCCACGCCAGGGACACAGAGGTAGTTCGTGGTTTGAGTATTCACAATTACGGTCCTTTATAGTGGGGGCGGGTGACGCGGCGGCCTTTGCTGATTCCCTTACAGCCTTTGAGGGGTTATTCCATCTGGACTCAGCCCCACCTCACGCCATTTCCCACATTTATTCCATCCTGACGGGCGACTCTAGGACTTCAGAACTCCCATTCGTCAAAAGTTGGGAACGCGAGCTGGGAACCCCCCTATCACAGGAAGACTGGGACAAATCTTTCCTTTTCACACACAAGATGTCCTCTGCTTGCTCAGCACAGGAGAAGGGCTACAAGATAGTGTCACGGTGGTACCGGGTGCTGACAGTGTTACATCTAGCCTTCCCTTCGGTTTCGGACATCTGTTGGCGCTGTGGAACCGATAGAGGAGACATGCTGCATGTCTGGTTGAGCTGTGAAGCCCTTAAACCCTTTTGGAGTCAGGTATTCAACATCTATCAGCGCATTTCAGGCAAAACAGTGACTGCATGTCCAGACATAGCTCTTCTCTCTGTCCTTCCTGGCTAAATCGGAGCTCAAAAGAAAGATATTCTACGTTTCTGTCTAATTGCGGCTACAGTCGGTAATACCACGCCATTGGCAGTCCACCACCTGTCCTTCCCTAGCCGAATGGGCTAAAGAAATGTCCCACCTATTCCGCATGGAGGAGCTGGCTGTATTAACATCAGAGGCCCATCCAAAGTATCTCCATGTATGGTCTCCTTTAAGATCCTCTTTGAAGTTCAGCCCCCAGGATAGACTTCTCTAAATTTCCTTTAAAGAGAACCTGTCATGCAAAATAACCCCCCTAAACGAAATATATTTTCATAAACTGCCATTAGAGAGCATTGCCTCTATCCCTTCATTGTCCCTCTACATGCCTGTAACCCTAAGCAATGAGGTCCTAAAGCTGTATGCAAATGACCTGTGAAATGTCCAATGAAGCATTAGCATATTCAAGCTGTCCACTCTATTCATGAGTGGGAGGCACAGCCACACCCCCAGTGCATGACTGACAGCCTGTATAATGATGTGAGGCTGTATAATGATGTGCTTCCTGGTGCTGGTGGCCACGCCCCCTGCAGCCTGTGTGTGCATGTGTGTGTGTATAAGAGAGATACAGCAGCTCCAGGCAGCCATGTTACAGCAGAACATGTCAGATTCATGTGTAGCTGATGTCTGTGTCTCTCACCTGTATATTAGGAGGATGCAGCATGTCAGCAGGTACAGCACTCACACTAGCCATGCTTTACTATACATTACACACAGACATGAGCAGGGGGAGGAGAGGGGAGGGGTAACAGGGGTGACATCACTGCCTCTGACCATGTGACCCGCCTCATTTACATAATAAAGAAAGGATGATTTTACAATGATTAATGTATGAAATAACTAGATAAAGGCTGGGATGGGATCCTTGTGAGCTGCTCCAACAGGTAGAGGTGACAGGACTAGTGGCAGAGACCTGATGACAGGTGTCCTTTAAGGGGCACAAACAGCCTCGTCATGGGACACGGGGAAACCTTGAAGTTTTCCTCCCTCCCTTCAGAATACGCTTCATCGGACCCTTCCCTCCTTCCTTTTTTTTTTTTTTCTTCTTATTCTTCCTCCTTCTGTATTCTACCCTTACTGTGTCTAAATATCTGTTTTGTCGTGTATTTTGTCCTTGTTTTATTAACATGCTCATTCCAGGCGCACACTTCACTGCGACTCGTGGATCTAAGCCGCATCCTATCTAGTAAGGAAAAGGGCGACATGTTGCTAGGGGAAGGGATAAGAAAATCAGATGGTATACACTCTTTAGAATTTCGCTGTGGAGCTTGCTCTCTATCCCGCCCGAAAAGCTAGTATAAGCATCTAGGGCCTTACCAAAGGCATAATGTATGACCTGGATATACGTTTATCATACATTGTATGTTATGTACTGAATATTGTAAGATCGGCTTAATGTACTATGTGTTTTTTTTTTTGTTATACGATGTTTAATAAAATTGATTCAACATAAAAAACAATCTCAAAATCAACTGGATATGTTAAAGCGTTCCAAAGTTATAACCACTTAAATAGACACATGTCAGATTTTAAAAAATGGGCCGTGTCAGGAAGGTGAAAAGTGGCTTCAGCGTTAAGGGGTTAATTTTCCACCCAAAATGAATGTATTGTCAAAATATCTTACGATTTGTAGACCGCGCCTCCATTTTGTTTTAACCCCTATAAATCACCTAAAGGGTTAACAAAGTCCTTAAAAGTGCTTTTTCGTACGTTAAGGTGTGTAGGTTCCATAATGGGGTAATTTCGAGTCTAGCTACTATTTAGGCCTCTCACAGGCCGCAGCCATTTTACAGCTTAAGGGCACATTCACAAATTTGCGGCCGCATGTACGTGCCCATAGACGGCAATAGCGGTGTGGCAACGATCCGACCCGCACACCGCAAAAAGATAGAACATGCTCTATCTTTTGGCGTGTGTGCGCCTGTGCGCCGCTATTCTCTATGGAGGGAGGAGGGGCCGCCGCCTCCTCCTCCTCTCCAGCGCACGGCGAGCATACCGCTGTGTGAATGTACCATAAGGCTCAGTCCCATTTTTTGAATTCTGACATGCTTCTCTTTATAACTTTTGTTATAACTTTTGAACTCTGTTACTTATCAAAGTGATTCTGAGATTGTTTATTCTCCGCATGTTGTACTTCATATTAGTGGAGAATTTTGGCTGATAAGTTTTGCGTTTATTTACAAAAAAAGAATTATGGATTTTTTTAAAAAATTGGCCATTTTCAAAATTCGAAATCATCGCTTTTTCAGGCCGATAGATTTACGACCTAAATAAGTTGTTGAATAACATTTCCTATATGTCTACTTTACATTTTCATCATTTTTGAAATGTTTTTAATTTATTTTGATGTCACGTGGCTTACAAATAGATTATAGATTTTCTGTATTTTCAGAATTTACTATTTTGGGAATAAATATTGTTTTGAATGAAATTTTACATATTTAGCATTAAGACCACCCTATATAACCAACCCATTTTCAAATCTGCACCCCACAAACTATCGGAAACAGCTTTTAGGAAGATTGTTGATTGTTGATCCTAAAGATAAAAACTGATAGTACTGCAATACTGATGTATTGCAGGGTATTAGCAGTGTCAGCCTATGTACATGCATAGGCTGACACTGTGGCTTTAAGATGATGTCACTGACACCATCTTAATGGCACTGCCTTCAGGCATCTGGGGTTCTGATCGTACCCCAGGGTTGACATAGCAACGATCGGCACCCGCCAAAAACGCTGATTGTGGGGGAAAGACCCCGCAAGGCAAGTTAAATGCACTGACCGCAGCATTGACCGGGTTAAACACCCGCGAAGGGAGCACACTCCAACCGCGGGTGTTACCCGGGGATGTCAGCGGTAGATTACCACTAACATCCCACGACCCCGATGCCGGTTCTGTTCTGGTGCAGAGCCGAACCGGCTAAGTCTCCGCACCGTAGCTCTATGGCGCTGAGCACTAATTGCAGGAGCCAGCGCCTTAGAGCTAAGGGCGGAGTGCTAAGGGGTTACAAGTTGAGCAGGTCCATCTAAATACGGGTTTATAATATAACCACAGCAGATCTGACAAATGGGACCGCGTCCTAAAGGCCATAATAGGCTGAGTTCTGTAGGGGTTAAAACTGTCAAAACTGGGCCAGATTTATATGGAATGGATTCGTAGGCTGGTATTGTTGCGGTCCATTCCACCTCCCTGTTATGCTGGGACAGGATTTGTGTTGCTCAGCACCTTGGACACAGGTGGTGGAAGCAGCCTATCAGGTGCATTAACCCGTTCACGACCCGTAACGTAATAGCACGTCACGGGTCGGCCGCGGGTGCATGGAGAGGGCTCACGCGCTGAGCCCTCTCCATAGCCGGTAAGTATTTGCTGCATATTGCAGCAAAGGCTTACCGGTAACACCCGCGATCGGTGCCAGCACCGATCGCGGGTGTTATCCCGCTGATCGCCGCCGGCAAAGCCGTGGGCGGCCCCAAAAAGATGGCGGCCCCAAAAAGATGGCGGTGCATGGGCGCCACCATCTTTTCGAGGATCGCCGCTCCCCGTGAGCGGCGATCCGTCGCCATGGTAGCCTGGGGTCTCACGAAGACCCGAGTCTACTTCGGGTTAACCCATGCATTACAGCACATGCATTACAGCACATTGTAATGTATGTGGAGTAAAATCCCCATATACTGCCATACAGTTGTATGGCAGTATATGATAGGATCGTACAGACAACCTAGGGTTAAAGTACCCTAGGGAGTCTGAAAAATAGTAAAAATAAAAATAAAAAAAAGTTAAAAAAAATTATATTAAAAAACCCTAAAAACTCAAATCACCCCCATTTCCCTAGAACTGATATAAATATAAATAAACAGTAAAAATCATAAACACATTAGGTATCACCGCGTCCGAAAATGCCCGATCTATCAAAAAATTATTACGGTTTTTATCGTTTAATCCCGTAACGGAAAATCGCGCCCAAAGTCGAAAATGGCACTTTTTTGTCATTTTTAAAAAAAATTAAAAATTCTATAAAAAGTGATCACAAGGTCGTACAGTCCTAAAATCGATAACAATGTAAACATCATCAAAATCCGCGAAATACAACACCACTCACAGCTCTTTACACCAAAGTATAAAAAAGTTATTAGCGCCAGAAGATGGCAAAATCCCCAAACAAATTTTTGTACAGGAGGTTTTCATTTTTTTTAATGTATAATAAAATTTTTATGTATTATAAAACCTATATAAATTTGGTATCCCCGTGACTGTACCGACCCAAAGAATAAAGTAGACATGTAATTTGGGGTGCACAGTGAAATCCGTAAGATCCAAGCCCACGAGAAAACGGCACAAATGCGTTTTTTGACCAATTTCACTGCATTTGGAATTTTTTTCCCGCTTCCCAGTACACGGCATGGAATAATAAATACCATCTCTATGAAGTGTAATTTGTTACGCAGAAAACAAGCTGTCACACAGCTCTGGACAGTTGTGAGTCAGTGGAACTCTCTGTTTAGCTAGCACTCAGATGGGTAGGATTTTGTTTATGTTTGATGCCTGAATGTGAAGGCTGTTTTATTTTGTACCTGCTACTTGAATAAACGCAGGCGCAACCTGTTTTGGACTGTACTTTGGTGTCACTGTCTTGAACTGCATCACAAATCTCCGCTACCATGGTCTCTTCTGGGCCAAATCTCCCACAACCCTTAGATTAATTCATGGAGAAGTGTAGTTTCCAAATGGGGTCAGTTCTCAGGGGTTGTTATGATCCCTAAGGGATTGGTGGTTCTTTTTTTTCTGAGCTCTGCCATGTCACCACCTTGTAGATTATTGCCACAAATGGGGTATTGCTGTATCTGGGAAAAACTGCATGATTATTTTTTAGGTTTTTTTTTTTTGTCTCCAGTGGCATGAATTGCGCAAAATACTTTTGACACTACATTGGCAAATTTTGAGAAATTGCAATGCAAATTTTACTCTACACCAGTGGTGGCGAACCTATGGCACGCAGAGCCCTCTGTGTGGGCACGCGCACCATCTCCCCTGCCTTCTCTTTATTGATCAGTGAAGCTTTGGCCAGCAGGAAAAGCTGCTGATCGCCGAGAGCTCCAGTGATCTATCTCCCTTTAGGCTGCATCCTGACGTGCTCTGTGCTCGATAGTGCTGCCTTAGACACAGCAGCAAGTCAGTGCCTGCCTCTCCCCTCCCTCCCCCTCCTCTCCTGCAGCCCAGAACACGAGGAGAGTGAGGCAGAATGGCCACAGCTGGAGCTGAGTACATGTAAGGTATATGTGCATCCCCTGAGTAGGAGGGAGGAGGGCAGAAGCTGCTCTGTGTGGTTTTCAAAGGCAGCAGCTGAGTGTTCAAAGTTCGACCAGTAAGGCAGCTTTGGGACACTGAACAACTATAGGTCCTTATTGTTTAGTTGCCTTGCATGACAGATATCAATGGCCTTGTATATGCTGCTCTTGGCCCGGTTATCTTGTCTCTGTGCTATGCTGCCAGTGACCCTGAGGTCCACTACACTGCCCTCACTGACAGCAGGGCACAGGTGCCCAGAGCTCCGGACCAAGGGAAGTGTATATGTGTGGCAAAAGATGGCTGTCATATGTTGTGATTTGATCCGAAATTCACCTTGGCTCCATACCCTCCACCCTACAATACACACTTTGCCCTACACACCCCCTGCCAAATTGGATTCCCCAATCCTTCTTATTGCTCCTGACAATATTTGTTCCATGAGCATCTAAAGTATCATAGCTCCCCATCCTTGCTCAGGACTTCTGTCACTGTATTGGTGTAAGATTAATCAGGATATGGAGGTAATAATTATTATATAGCAGAAAATGATTCATTGTATGGCGGTAATATTCCACACTGTATAGGGGTAGTGTTCCTCACTGTTTGGCGATAATATTCCTCACAGTATATTATGGCGGTAGTGTCCCTCACTGTATGGCGGTAGTGTCCCTCATTGTATTTGTTCCAGCTTAGTGATATATGTCACGGGCACCCCCGCGATCCATACCACGGATCGCGGGTGCACCCGTGCCTCCGTTGCGGGCACCCCCGCGATCCATATCGCGGATCGCGGGTGCACCCGTGCCTCCCTCCGCTGCCCCGGTCCCGCTCCGGTGCACTCACCTCTCCTGGCTCCCGCTCCCGTCCGGACTAGGTCTCGCGCGCGGCCCGTCTCAAGATTTAAAGGGCCATCGCACAGGTGATTAGTATTGGTCATTTCCTGTTTTGTATATAACCCTTTGTTTCCCATCATTCCCTGCCGGATCTTTGTGCCTCTTAGCCTTAGAGAAAGCTTCCTAGCGAGTATTGCTGTGTTCCTGCGTATTCCTGTATTCCTGCGTATTCCTGTATTCCTGCGTTCCAGTGTATTCCTGTGTGTTCCCGTTCCTGAGTCCTGTGTTGCCGTGTTACCTGTGTTCCTCCCTGTTGCTGTGTGCCTGTGTTCCCGTTCCCTCCTGCCTGGACCTCCTGTTGCTGACCCCGGACTTGAACCTGACGTTGCATCTCTGCCGCCTGCCCTGACCCTGTGCCTGGACCCGACTACGAGTTTGTCATCCGCTAAGGTACCTCGACCTCGGCTGCCACCGTGGGCTAGTCATACCTGGGAACGACCTAGTGGTATCCTGCCGCAGCAAGTCCAACCCGCTTTGCGGCGGGCTCTGGCGAAAACCAGGTGCCGCTAGGCTCCGGTTCCGGGTGTTGGCTAGTTACATCTCCCGCGGTGGTCCAGAGGATCCACTGATCCTAACAGTAAGATCCGGCCATGGATCCCGCCGAGGCTCCTTCTCCCAGTCAGCCTGATCTCGCCACCATCGTGATCCACCAGTCCCGGCAGATTGCAGCACAGCGGAATCAGCTTGAGCAAGTCGCCGCCTTCTCCAACAACTACTTGCTACCCAACATCAGCAACAGTCTCCTGAAGCGGCCGCTGCGACCCCTGCTACCCCGGCTTATCTTCCTGCTGCTGAACCCAGGCTACGCCTCTCTTTGCCCGACAAGTATGATGGAGATCCAAAGATGTGCAGGGGCTTCATAACCCAGTGCTCCTTGCACATTGAACTCATGCCGTCGCAATTTGCCACAGAGCGGTCCAAGGTGGCATTTGTCCTCAGCCTTCTTTCCGGGAAAGCCCTGGCCTGGGCTACTCCGCTTTGGGACAGAGATGACCCGGTTGTGTCTAGCCTCACTGCGTTTCTGTCAGAGTTCCGGTCTGTCTTCGAGGAACCAGCACGAGCCTCCTCTGCGGAGTCTGCATTGTTGAACTTGCGTCAGGGCAACTCATCGGTGGGAGAGTACGCAGTTCAATTCCGCACCCTGGCTTCTGAACTTGCGTGGAACGATGCAGCCCTCATCGCTACATTTAAGAATGGGCTCTCTGCGCAGGTCAAGGACGCACTGGCAGCTCGGGATCTTCCATCTACTCTGAGTGACCTCATCACCTTGGCCACTCGAATTGATGTTCGGTTTAAGGAGCGAGCTGAGGAACTACGCTCCGAGTATCCCCAAGGCCGTGTTAGACGCATTACTCGCCTGGCGCCAGTCTTCCAAAGGCCGCTCCAGGGTCCGCCTGAATTTTCTGCTGAGGAACCCATGCAGGTTGACCGAACCCGGCTTACTCTACAAGAGCGTTCAAGACGCCGACAGGAGAACCTCTGTCTGTACTGTGCCAGCCCAGAGCATTTCATCGGTTCCTGTCCTGTCCGTCCTCAACGTCCGGGAAACGCCAGCACCTAGGCTTCTTGGGAGAAGCGTCCCTAGGTGTAAGTACAGCTTCTCCACGTCTGACTCTTCCCGTTCTCCTCAGCGTTGGCACCGGTACCCAGATCCAGGTTACTGCCTTCCTGGACTCGGGCTCTACAGCGAACTTCGTGGATGCAGCCTTGGTCTCTCGGCATCACTTCCCGGTGGTTCGTCTCGAGAAGCCATTGTCTATTGCCTCGGTTAATGGTCAGATTCTCTCCGTGCCCATCTGGTTTCGCACAGAGCCCCTGCTTCTGCAAGTTGGTGCCCTACATCAAGAGAGACTTTCTTTTTTTGTGCTGCCCCAGAGCACATCTGCTCTACTGCTAGGTCTCCCCTGGTTGCAGCTTCATGCCCCTGTACTGGACTGGTCCTCCGGGCATATCCTCCGTTGGGGACCGAACTGTGCTTCACGTTGTATGCAGATTCCCCGTCCGCTACCTGTGAGGACTTCGACTCTGGCTCCCAAGTCTCTGGAGGGTCTGCTAGCTTGTTATCGGGACTTTTCGGATGTTTTCTCCAAGAAGCAGGCGGAGATTCTACCACCACATCGTCCCTATGATTGCCCTGTGGATCTTCTTCCTGGCGCCACTCCTCCCAGAGGTCGTGTCTATCCTCTTTCTGTACCTGAGTCTCTAGCCATGTCCGACTACATCAAGGAGAATCTGCAGAGGGGTTTCATACGCAAGTCCTCCTCTCCGGCTGGCGCAGGTTTCTTCTTCGTTACCAAGAAGGACGGCTCCCTACGTCCCTGTATAGACTATCGTGGGCTGAATAAGATCACGGTAAAAAACCGTTACCCCCTGCCGTTGATTACAGAACTCTTTGATCGCCTACGTGGTTCCAAGGTGTTCTCCATGCTGGACCTCCGTGGTGCTTACAATCTCATCCGGATCCGCAAAGGTGATGAGTGGAAGACGGCGTTTAACACCCGTGACGGGCACTTTGAGTATCTAGTGATGCCCTTTGGACTGTGTAATGCCCCTGCTGTTTTTCAGGAGTTTTTGAACAACATTTTTCGGGACCTTCTTTATACTTGTGTCGTGGTCTACCTCGATGACATCTTGGTGTACTCTCCAGACCTTGAGTCCCACCAGGCACACGTACGACAAGTTCTAGGTCGACTTCGTGCCAATCACCTCTATGCCAAGTTAGAAAAATGCCTGTTTCACCAGCACTGCCTTCCCTTCCTCGGTTACATAATTTCCGACAGAGGCCTCCAGATGGACCCCGCGAAGCTGTCTGCAGTTCTTCAGTGGCCACGTCCAGAGGGTCTCCGAGCCATACAGAGGTTGCTGGGGTTTGCGAACTATTACCGTCAGTTTATTCCCCATTTCTCCACTCTGGTGTCCCCCATCGTGGCGCTCACCAAGAATGGTGCCAATCCACGTGCCTGGTCTCCAGCTGCTGAAATGGCCTTCTCCAAGTTAAAGTCTGCTTTCTCCTCGGCTCCCGTACTCTCTAGGCCAGATACGGACAAACCCTTTCTTCTGGAGGTGGACGCATCCTCCATAGGAGCTGGAGCTGTGCTCACTCAGAAAGGGCCCAAGGGCCGAACTTTGACTTGCGGTTTCTTTTCCAAGACTTTTTCCCCAGCTGAGAGAAATCATTCCATTGGAGACAGAGAACTATTAGCCATCAAACTTGCTCTTGAAGAATGGCGGTATCTTCTGGAGGGAGCTCTCCATCCTGTTTGTGTGTACACTGACCACAAGAATCTTCTGTACCTCCAGACAGCCCAGCGCCTGAATCCCAGGCAAGTCTTTGTTCTTCTCCCGCTTTGACTTGCTGATTCATTTTCGTCCGGCAGACAAGAATGTCAAGGCTGATGCTCTGTCCCGTTCGTCAGATGTTGTTGGAGATGAACCAGTTCCTCGGCACATAATTTCTCCTGATCAGCTTGTTGTTGCAGCTCCGGTGGACCTTCGGCAGCTGCCTCCTGGCAAGACGTATGTTAGACCTGCTCTCAGGAAGAGGATTCTGTCTTGGGGACATTCTTCTCGTCTGGCTGGGCACCCCGGGGTGCAACGCTCCTTGGCCCTCATCTCCCGCTATTACTGGTGGCCAGACCTGGTCAAAGATGTTCGGGAGTTTGTGGGATCCTGCTCCTCCTGTGCCCGCAATAAAGCCTCTCGTCTCAAACCGGCTGGACTGTTACTCCCGTTGCCGATACCCAGTCGCCCGTGGTCTCACATGGCAATGGACTTTGTTACTGATCTGCCTGTCTCCTCGGGCAATACTGTCATCTGGGTGGTGACGGACTGGTTTTCCAAAATGTCCCATTTTGTTCCCCTTCCAGGTCTTCCATCTTCACCACAGCTTGCCAGTTTGTTCTTCAAACATATCTTCCGTCTACATGGCCTTCCGCTTCACATTGTGTCCGATCGAGGAGTCCAGTTTGTCTCTAAATTCTGGCGTTCTTTATGTAACCAACTGCAGGTCATCCTTGACTTTTCTTCTGCTTACCACCCTCAGTGAAATGGTCAAGTATAGAGGGTGAACCAGACTTTGGGCTGCTACTTGCGTCACTTCGTCTCAGCCCGTCAAGACAATTGGACTGACCTTCTACCTTGGGCTGAGTTCTCTTACAATTCTCTGGACTCGGGATCTACTGGTTCGGCTCTGTTCTTCGTGGTCTATGGACGTATTCCTCGCCCACCTCTCCCGCTGTCTACTCCCTCTGTTGTCCCTGCGGTGGAGGATCTGGTGCAGGATCTCAAGGCTGTTTGGGACCAGACCCGCCAGTCCCTTCTACGAGCTTCAGACCGTGCCAAGACCCAGGCTGATAAAAGACGTCGAGCCCCTCCTGTCTTCTCTCCTGGTGACAAAGTATGGCTATCCTCCAGATACGTCCGGCTTAAGATACCCAGCTATAAACTTGGGCCCCGGTTCCTTGGTCCCTTTGAGGTAATCAAGCGCATTAATCAAGTGGCATACAAGCTCCGCCTTCCTCCATCTATGCGCATCCCGAACTCCTTTCATGTATCCCTCCTGAAGCCAGTCGTCTTGAACCGCTTCACCCAGCAATCCCCTCCTCCGGCTCCTGAGGCTGATTCTCCAGATGTATATGAAGTCAAGGAGGTTCTGGACATGAAGTTCTTAAGGGGTAAGCGGTTCTTCCTTGTAGATTGGAAGGGGTTCGGGCCTGAGGAGAGATCCTGGGAGCCTGAAGAGAATATTTTTGATCGGACTCTCCTCCAGAGGTTTCTTGGGACCAAGAAGAAGAGGGGGAGGCCGAAGGGGGGGGGGTACTGTCACGGGCACCCCCGCGATCCATACCACGGATCGCGGGTGCACCCGTGCCTCCGTTGCGGGCACCCCCGCGATCCATGTCGCGGATCGCGGGTGCACCCGTGCCTCCCTCCGCTGCCCCGGTCCCGCACTAGGACCGGACTAGGACTAGGTCTCGCGCGCGGCCCCGTCTCAAGATTTAAAGGGCCAGCGCACAGGTGATTAGTATTGGTCATTTCCTGTTTTGTATATAACCCTTTGTTTCCCATCATTCCCTGCCGGATCTTTGTGCCTTTTAGCCTTAGAGAAAGCTTCCTAGCGAGTATTGCTGTGTTCCTGCGTATTCCTGTATTCCTGCGTTCCAGTGTATTCCTGTGTGTTCCCGTTCCTGAGTCCTGTGTTGCCGTGTTACCTGTGTTCCTCCCTGTTGCTGTGTGCCTGTGTTCCCGTTCCCTCCTGCCTGGACCTCCTGTTGCTGACCCCGGACTTGAACCTGACGTTGCATCTCTGCCGCCTGCCCTGACCCTGTGTCTGGACCCGACTACGAGTTTGTCATCCGCTAAGGTACCTCGACCTCGGCTGCCACCGTGGGCTAGTCACACCTGGGAACGACCTAGTGGTATCCTGCCGCAGCAAGTCCAACCCGCTTTGCGGCGGGCTCTGGTGAAAACCAGGTGCCGCTAGGCTCCGGTTCCGGGTGTTGGCTAGTTACATCTCCCGCGGTGGTCCAGAGGATCCACTGATCCTAACAATATAATTGGTGATGTTAGTCTTTCTTTAGTGGTCTGTTTATTATCAGTATGGTGATATCTATCTTGTTCTACTGGTAATGGTCATCGTGCAGCAGTATTATATGTACCTTTTAGAGTGGTAATGTCGGTAATATAGGGCTAAATAGCCGTGTTGGCACCTTGCGATAATTACATGGACTTTGCTTTGCAGTTTGGGCACTTGGTCTCTAAAAGGTTTGCCATCACTGCTCTACACCATTTCATTTGTATTACATTTGAGCCAGGATCTTAGGGGTTAAAATACACATACAACCCTAGATAAATTCTTTGAGAAGTCTCCTTTCCTAAAATGGGGTCACTGCTCGTGGGTTTCTATTGTACTGGTACCTCGGGGGAACCCCAACACCAGTCTAGTGAAAAGGGTGCTCCAAAAGCTACATTTTCCTTGTCCTTTATCAGCCCTGCCGTGTCCGCAGCAGAGGATCGGGCTGGTGTGCCTGGGGCCCACCAGAGAAATTGATTCTGGTGGCCCACTCTACTGCTACCTGGAAATGTTCCATATTTCACAGCAGTTCACAGTGGCTGAATTGTGCCAGGGCATAAATATTAGGGATGTAAGTGTCAGTGCTCAGCACTAACTTACCAATAAGAATAACTAGCAATAACCCTTCATCTCCTCCGTATGCTTGCTGCACCACATAAAGAAGACTAGGCACTTATTAAGGAAGTAGTCTAGATAGTTAGTAAATACAGTTATTAGACTAATTAGTAGGATTCAGTACCTCACATGTCACACGTCTTCTCCTTTGGGTACTGAACTGCAGGACAATGTTTCCCTGTTTTACTTATCTTCAGATATCTTCAGCTCAGTGTAGCTTCAGCCCCCACACCGTGCAACTAAAAGTATCACAGTCACTAGAATATAAAGTCACCTGGATAACAATGTCCTATACTGTGCTCCTAAATAATATTTAGCCATCACAACACAACTGACCACACTGTGCCCCCACAAATATACCTTCATAACAAAACCATACTGCCCCCTCTCCATAAATCAAATATTACATTGCGACTCCCCAGTATATTACAATACACACTATAGCCCTTGAGTAAATAATACTGTAACCTAATAAATTAAATTGAAATCATTCGAACGATTACATAATATATAATTTCCAATTAATCATTTCAGCTAAGTAGTCTTGCAGTGCTCCTACTTATTAATTATGATTTATATATAGGCAGTCCCCGGGTTACGTACAAGATAGGGTCCGGAGGTTTGTTCTTAAGTTGAATTTGTATGTAAGTCGAAACTGTATATTTTATCATTGTAGATCCAGACAAAAAAAAATTTTGGCCCCAGTGACATTTGGAGTTTAAACATTTTTTGCTGTAATGGCACCAAGGATTATCAATAAAGCTTCATTATAGACACCTTACAGCTGATTATTGCAATCACCAGAGGTCAGAGGGGTCTGTCTGTAACTATGGGTTGTCTGTAAGTCGGTTGTCCTTAAGTAGGGGACTGCCTGTAGATCTTTTATTTTATATAAAAGTAAAAAACATAACAATACAAACCAAACATACTATACAATATATACAATATCTTACCTGCTGGTCCAGCCCCATTCACACCTAGCAAAAACAATAACTTAAAATACACCAAAGTGAATAAACACAAAATACCACAACCCCCGCCCAACCGATTATCACAACCTAAACCAAACCAATAAATAATGACAAACCACACCCACAAATAAACAAAAATGACCATGAATATACATAAACCCACCCCACACCCTCTAATAACAAACCACCCCACACAGATCACATCCCACACCCATTTTTAAAAAAAAAAATATAAAATAACAAATACACACAACACTACACTAAACTAAATCCCTCGCCCGCACCCTCCCCTTCCCCCCAGACACTGGTCTAACGTTCAAAGTTTGCGTTAAGTAGTCCAGACCACTGCCTGTAATGCTCTCCTAAGTTATTCTTCTATTTCATGCCCCTCTTATGAAATATTTTATATAAAAGTCCTAATAAATGTTAGACCTTGATTCTGTATATATGGGACCAGCACAGTACTACTCCTATCCTGTATATATGGGCACAGTACTACTACTCCTCCTCTCCTGTATATATAGGCACAGCACAGTACTACTACTCCTATCCTGTATAGTACAGTACTGCTACTTCTATCCTGTATATATGGGCACTGCACAGTGATACTACTCCTATGCCGTATAGTACAGTACTACTAATCTATCCTGTATATATGGGTACAGCACAGTCCTACTACTACTCATATCCTGTACATGGGCATAGTACTACTACTCCTATCCTGTATTGTATAGTACTGCTACTTCTATCCTGTATATATGGGCACAGCACAGTACTACCGCTCCTATCCTGTATAGTACAGTACTGCTACTGCTATCCTGTATATATGGGCACAGTACTACTACTCCTATCCTGTGTCTTATAGTACTGCTACTTCTATCCTGTATATATGGGTACAGCACATGCTACTACTCCTACCCTGTACTGCACTATACAGGATAGGAGTAGTAGTACTGTGCCCATGTATGCAGGATAGCAGTAGTAGTAGGACTGTGTGTGCCCATATGGGCACAGTACTACTACTCCTATCCTGTATAGTACAGTACTGCTACTCCTATCCTGTACATATGGGCACAGTACTTCTACTCCTATCCTATATATATGGGCACAGTACTTCTACTCCTATCCTGTATAGTACAGTACTGCTACTGCTATTCTGTATATATGGGCACAGTACTACCACTCATATCCTGTATATATGGGCACAGTACTACTTCTCCTATCCTGTATAGTACAGTATTGCTACTTCTATCCTGTATATATGGGCACGGCACTGCTTCTCCTGTCCTGTGTAGTACAGTACTGCTACTTCTATCCTGTATATATGGGCACGGCACAGTACTGCTTCTCCTGTCCTGTACAGTACAGTACTGCTACTTCTATCCTGTATATATGGGCACAGCACAGTCTTACTACTGCTCCCGTTATGTATATATGGGCGCAGTACTACTTCTTCTATCCTGTATATTACAATGCTGCTACTTCTATCCTGTATATATGGGCACAGCACAGTACTGCTACTCCTGTCCTGAATAGTACACTACTGCTACTTCTATCCTGTATATATGGGCATAGTATTGCTACTCCTCTCTTGTATGTTTGGGCACAGTACTGCTACTCCTCTCATGTATATATGGGCACAGCACAGTACTGCTACTCCTATCCTCTATAGTACAGTACTGCTACTTCTATCCTGTATATATGGGCACTGCACAGTACTACTACTCCTATCATGTATAGTACAGTACTGCTACTTCTATCCTGTATGTATGGGCACAACACAATACTATGACTCCTATCCAGTATATATGGGCACAACACAATACTACTATTCCTATCCTGTATACATGGGCACAGTTCTACCACTCCTATCCTGTACATATGGGCACGGCACAGTACTACTACTCCTATATATATATATATATATATA
This sequence comes from Engystomops pustulosus, assembly GCF_040894005.1. NCBI lineage: Eukaryota > Metazoa > Chordata > Amphibia > Anura > Leptodactylidae > Engystomops > Engystomops pustulosus. The sequence continues at coordinate 125,055,737 of NC_092415.1, read as the reverse complement.
TATATATATATATATGGACTATTATATATATATTTCTCCTTAATGTAAACAATCCTGCAATGGTTTCCCTTATAATTAATAGTACTGTAGTGCCCCCCTTAGTATATATAGTATTGCAATGACCCCCTTATTAGATATAGTCCACTCGGGACCCTTTACTGCACTGGGACTTTACACTGGACAGGAAAATGGCAGTGCGAGTGCATCATCACGCTGCAGCGCATCAGGGGACACAGTGCATAGCAATGGTGTCACTGGCAGGGGCATCAGATGAGGATGGAGGGGGGGGGCACCAGATGATCCAGCCTGTGGACTATTGCCACACATGGAATGTTGCCATACCCGTAATAACCCCCAGAATGATTTGTAGGGTGTTTATCCACAGTGGCATGAGTTGGGCTGAATACATTTCTTACTACACATTACTACACTGGCACATTTGAGAAAACCATGCAATTTTTACACTGCCCCCTTCGCTTTGTATTACATTTGGGTCAGCATTACAGGGGTTAAAATGTTCATACAACCCTAGATAAATTTTTTGGAGGTGTGATCTTTCCTAAAATGGGGTCACTACAAAAAGGGGTTTCTTTTGTACTGGTACCTCAGGGTCACCCCAACACCAGTCTAGTGAAAAGGGTGCTCCAAAAGCAAAATTTCACTCCTACACTTCTCAGCCCTGCTGTGTGGCCAGCCTGTCAGTTATTGGCACATATCTTTTGTTACCATGTCTGGTAAGCAGGGCAAAAATTTTGGGATGTGTATTTACCTAAAATTCCTTCTGAATGTGTCCATTTTAGGGCTAAATGAGAGTAATCTTATTCAGAAATTGAAATTGCTAAATTTTCAATTCATTTTTGTTTGCTTCCAGAGAAAGAATGAAAGAGTTAACAGACTTCTCAAATGCTAATTTGGATAGTTTGAGATGTTATATTCATAAAATGGTGTTACAAGTGGGGGTTTATAGTACATATGCATTTACTATATGCACTTCCAAACTGAATTGGTCACCAAAAATGTAGCATTTTTCAAAACAAAAGGAAACATAAACAAAATTATGGAAATAAAAAGGCCGATGGCAAAAGGTTTCTACCCAAAAAATTTTGTGGTATGACTTTTCGTTTAAAAGTAGAATATTTGAAACTTGGAAAGTTGTCGGGTGAATGGAAAGCCCTCTCCATAGCCGGTAAGTCTTTGCTGCATATTGCAGCAAATGTTTACCGGTAACACCAGCGATCGATGCTAGCACCTTGGTGAAGATTGTCGTTCCCCATGATGTCATCGGGGGTGGCAATCAGTTGCCATGGCAGCCTCGGGTCTTCCACATTCTTATTCACATTGTAATGAATAAGAAGGAAAATCCCCATAAATTGCCATACTGTAGTATGGCAGGATATGGTAGGATCAAAAAACAGACAACCTAGGTTTAAAGTACCATAGGGGGCCTGAAAAATGGTTAAAAAAAGTAAAAAAAAAATATATATTAAAAAAACCTAAAAATTCAAATCGCCCCCCTTTCACTAAAAGTCATATGAATATGCAGTAAAAATCATAAAAGCATTAGGTCATTTTTACTGCGTTTAACCTTTTAACAGAAAATAGCGCCCAAAATTGAAAATGGCACTTTTTTGCCATTTTGAAAAATAGAAAAAATTCTATAAAAAGTGATGAAAAGTGATCAGTCCTAAAAATGGAAGCATTGAAAACATCAAAATTCACAAAAAATGACATCAGCCACAGCTCTATACACCAAAGTATGAAAAGTATGAAAAAGTTATTAGCTCCAGAAGATGGCAAAATATGTGCCTTTGGAATTTTTTTCCTACTTCCCAGTACAAGGCATAAAATATTAAATACTGTCACTATGAAGTGCAATTTGTTACGCAGAAAAAAAGCGCTCATACAGCACTTTACATGGGAAAAAAAAAGTTCAAGATTTTTGAAGGTGGGGAGTGAAAAATGAAAATACAAATAAACGAAAAAAGGGCCTGGGCTTTAAGGGAATAAAGACAGCTTAATCTCTATAAACAAGTGTTGTCTGGAACCTATCGTATCTAGTAACTGGTCAAACACGATAATACCTTCACTCCCTCCCCTCTGCCAGGTGTTCAGAGCACCGCGGGTTCACTGTCCTGTGGCTGAACAGGAACTGTACTTTTCAATTGCAGATAACGAGGAGAGGTCACAAAAACCAATGAAACCAAGTCTTCTGAGAGCGAGCAGCTCTCTTAGGGTCTGTGTTCAAGAGGCTCTCCATCCGACACAACTCAGCCACTGGTGCAAGGAGGGAGGATCAGTGGAACGCCAGCAAGCTGGGATGCAAGCCTTTGCTGTGTTAAGGAGATAGCACAACTTTCTGTACGTGGCAAGGGAAATCTAGTGATGATGGAGCAAAACTCAAGCTGGATCATCCTGCAACTCTCTGCCTTTCAACTCGCAAATTACCTCCAGCACCACCGTCCAGTAAGGAGCAAGAGAGGGGCAGCTCCAAAAAAACATGTAGGAGTGTGCCCTCCTCTTTACCGCAGCGCCAACAGTTTGGGGAGACCTCAGGGTACATTTTATGGAGGACATAAGGCACCCTGTACCATCTGGTCAGTAACTTATAATTTGTCTCCTGATAGGTCATGCTTATCAAAGATTTGTGTGCTAGCTCATAAATCTTTTCCCTTTGCTCAGCAGAGAGATTTCATCCAGATCTCGTTCCCATTTGGCCATAAGGAAGGAACGTGGTCCTGCGGGGGAGATATCAGGAGACTATATGACAAGGAGAGAGTACCCCTAATCTGGCCCCTCTGCGTGCATACACCTTCAAAGCCTCTCAGGGACCTGCTGAAGCCAGGAGGTGGCGCATTAGATCCCAAATAGTGTGATAGTTGGAGACCTTGCCACATAGGTGCTCGTGGTCGATCCGGCGGAGGGATCAGATTGTCCCCTCTCTTCCATTTCCCTTCCACCAGAAAATGACACGCCCTAAAATGGCCAGTTTTGACCCACACTTGAAAACCAACGATGTAATCCCTGGGGGGAAAGCAGGGTTAACTAAGATTGGTGTGAGTGGGGAGTCGGTGGGGGATATCTCTGCCCTTGACCTACATTGTTTGAAAGCCAATAAAGTGGCATAGATGGTGGGGTGAGCGGACAGTGCTTGCCACTGCCTTTTCTCTACCCACGGGAGGCAGGAGAGTCGGACATGGGTGAAATGTTGTTCAATTGAGACCCAGGGTTTTGTAGTCTCATGTTTGCACCAGTCAACAATCCTGCTGAGGTGAGAGGCCCGGTAGTATTGAGAAATATCTGGAAGTGTTACACTACCTTACCTCTTTGGCATGTGCAAGATCCTTTTCTGTAATCTTGGGGGTTTATCGGCCCAAGTGAAGGTCAAAAATAGTTGTTGCAGGTTAGAAAACTAGCCAGGATTTTAATTGGCAGGGCCTGGAAGGGGTAGAGAAGGCGAAGAATGTTCGTCTTGATGATCCCTATCCTGCCGAACCATGAGAAAAGCAGTTTTGACCATTTTTCCCTTAATGGCCTGCAAAAGTGGGGGAAAGTTAGATGGTAGGCTTGGTACGGGTCCGCCGGGAGATGTATGCCCAAGTATTTTATAGAAGAAGAAGAAGCCCACTTGAAATTGAAAGACTGTTGAAGTGAGGCATATCGTTCAGGGTGTATGTTTAGCGGTAGGGCTTCTGATTTTTGCATGTTAATTTTGAAATTACAAAGCCTCCCAAAAATATCCATTTCTTTAAGGAGGTTGAGGATGGACACCTGAGGGGTGGAAAAATAGCAAATCATCAGCATAGGCTGCCACTTTAACTTCTTTTCCATTCACTGTCACCCCGGATATATCCGGATTATTCCTTAGACGTTGAAGTAGGGGTTCCATTGTGATAGCAAAGATGAGAGGGGAAAGCGGGCATCCCTGGCGTGTTCCATTTCTGATGGGGAAGGAGTCAGAGTAAAGGCCATTCACCCTCACCGACGCCGTAGGGCACCAATCCACCTCAACATGTGTGTGTGCCCAACCCCATATGCTTCATGACCTCAGTCAGGAAGGGCCAGCCCACCCTGTCAAAAGCCTTTTCGGCATTGGTAGGGAGGGCCGATGTTTTAATAAAATGGACCATATTCAATGCCTTTGTGGTGCTGTCCTTGGCTTCCTGAGAAGGCACCAACCCTGTGTGATCAAGATGGACCAAGCTTGGCAACAAAGGGGCTAAACAGTTTGCTAAAATTTTTGATAACAATTTAAGGTCCACATTGAGCAAAGATATCGGCCTGTAGCTAGCACATGATGCTGGGTCCTTCCCCTCTTTCGGTATCACCACTATATGTGCCCTAAGTGTGTCCGGGGGGTTATCATACGCCTCAAGGAAGGGACGCGTCAGGTGTTCGGTAAACTTTTTATAATAGTGGACTGTGAACCCATCTGGGCCCGGGGAATTCCCTGCTTGCATCGAGACCAGTGCTAGCTTAAACTCCTCCGCAGTGATCGGAGCCTCCAACTCCTCTTTATCCTTAGGCAATAAAGATGATAGGCCTGTCGTGTCTAGGTAAGTCTCAATATCCGTCCCGTTCGGGGGTCTCTGGGGTTGTAGCTGGTATAGGGCTGTATTAAAATCTTTAAAGGATTTAGCTATGCCTGCTGGGGAAATAATTTTAGAACAACCTGTGCCGTGTGGAATGTAATTAACTGCCCTCTGGGATCTGAGGGCGTTGGCCAAGACTTTACCCGGCTTGTTACCACTTTCATAGAAAACCCTCCTGCATTTAGCCAGATATTCTTGTGCCTTCACCAGGTAAAGGCACCTGGTGCAAACGGAGTTTCTCCCAGAGGGAGATAAGCAAGTCCCTAGTGGCAGGGGTCTGTAACTGTTTGTGGCAGTCCTCCACTTCCCTAATCTGGGACGGGAGGGCGTACCTTTCCCGCTTCACCTTACCACCCATGCGCATGAAGACTTCCCTGATGACGCATTTGTGCGCTTCCAGCAGGTCAGAGGACTAGTGACAGAGTGGGAAGGGGGAGCTGGGTTCAGGGCAATGGAGATAGGTGAGTGGTCAGATAGGGGTGACTTGTGAATATCTGCCTCCACCACTCTGTCCAGGTGGAAATGATCTATGAAGAAATAGTCAATCCTGGAGAACATATCGTGAGTAGCGGAGTAGTACAGAAAATCACACGAACTTGGATACAGAGATCTCCATACATCCACTAACTGGCCCTCTAGGAAGAGGTCCCTAACTTGACGCCTCTGGGCTAGTGACAGGTGCGTAGTACCATTTGAAACGTCCACATAGCAAGATTTAAATCTCCCCCAAGAGCCAGGATCCCCTCTTGAAGGAACCTCCAGGAATTTTGCAAGCGCAGCGGGCTGTCCTATGTTAGGCATATAAAGATTTGCAAGTGTGACAGTCTGAGAGTAGAGGGTTCCCTTGACAAATACATATCTGCCCTCCGTGTCAGTCCTAGAGTCCATAAAGACCCAAGGGGTGTTTTGTGCAATCAGTAAACTCTCGCCTTTGGAGTGTGAATCCTCTGAACATCCATGATAGCAATACGGGAAGCGGCGGGAGCCTTCGAATCCTGTTGTTGCAGAAATGCATCTCCTGAAGGAAGACCAACTGCGCTCTCACACTCCACAGGTCCCTCTGTAGCCTCTGTCGCTTCTCAGGAGTACGTAGGCCTCTTACATTGAAAGAGACAATTTTTACGTTAGGATCCATTACACCAGCTCACAGTAAAAGAAGAGAGGAGACTGAAGCAGGGGGGAGACACGGAAGGGTGGGGGAAGGAGGAAAGCAAAGGACGGAGAACTCTTAGTGGGAAAGATCTGGCAGGATCTGTATGGAGACCTTGCCACGTGTCAATTGGCCTTTTCCTCGGGTGCATCTCATTAGTTGCTCCTTGGTGCGGTAATGATGGATTCTGCATGCTACATCACGTGGGTAAGCTGGATCAGTTGGTTTTGGGCCTAGGGCACTGTGAACCCTCTTCGTTGGCTACTAACCATTATAATCATACTGTCAGAAGTCCCGTAGATAAAATGGCACCACTCTGTATCTGAAAATTTTCAACACAGGCTCAAGAAACCTTTGCACACGGAAACAACTTATTTCCTTCAGCAGTGCTCCAGGATTGACAAACATCTGTGGAGAAAATCGTGCACATCTGCAGACTTTCTACACTTTTTCTACGCTAAATCCTATAACTCTGCACTTCAGAGTTAACTCTGCCACCTGTCACAGACCATGGGGCTGAAGATCTGGCCACCTACTTTAAAGATAAAATTGCATAAGATTGCATTTGACATGAAATAATTTCTCAATCCACCCAACCCACTAATCCCCTTTGCTCTGGAAACGTACCGTGTTCGCTCTCTTCCTTTGAACCAGTTACAGAGGAAGAAGTGTCCATGCTCCATTTGTCTGATCGTCCCACTACCTGTATCAGTGACCCCATCCTCTCACATCTGGTACACATCTATCTCTCCAGCAGTCACTTCTCAGCTGACTAAAATCCTATTATCATAGTAGTATCATAGTTTATACGGTTGGAAAAAGACACATGTCCATCAAGTTCAACCAAAGAAGGGAAGGGATTGGATGAGGAAGAGATTTATGGGAAACAATTCTATATAACATAACCATCAATGTGATGGTGATTAAACCTTGATTTCTGCAGACGGAGACATTTCCCCCTCGCCTTTTGATTTGATTTAATATGAAAAAACTTACCACCATATTTTTTGTATGGACCATTCATATATTTATAGAAATTAATCAAGTCCCCTCGTAATCGTCTCTTTTCCAGACTAAATAAAGTTGTTTTAATCTTTCCTCATAACTGAGACCCTCCATACCCCTTATCATTTTTGTGGCTCTTTGTTGAACCCTCTCCAGCTCCAGGGCATCCTTTTTATGGACCGTTGCCCAGAACAGGACAGCATATTCCAGGTGAGGCCGAACCAATGCCTTGTTCAGTAATAATATTACATCTCTATCCCGAGAGCCCATACCACTTTTGATACATGACAAGATCTTGCTGGCTTTAGAGGCAGCTGATTGACATTGCATTCTGTTATTTATCTACTATTTACCCCAGGTCATTCTCAACAAGGGGCTCTACTAGATTTACTCCCCCAAGGACATATGTTGGCAGTGGATTATTAGCCCCCAGGTGCATAACCTTACATTTATCCACATTGAACCTCATTAGCCAAGTGGATGACCAAACAGTTTGTCCAAGTCACCCTGCCTATGAACATCCTCCATAGACTGTATTACACTACACAGCTTGGTGTCATCTGCAAAAATAGACAGAGTGCTATTAATTCCTACCTCTATATCATTAATAAATATATTAAATAGTAGTGGGCCAAGCACAGAACCCTGGGGTATACCACTAATAACTGGTTACCATTCTGAGTAGAAATCATTGACCGCAACTCTCTGGATACGATCCTTCAGCCAGTTTTCATTCCAATTAGATCTGTTTCTATGAAGAGGTGGGCTGATGCCTGGATGGAGGAGCTGCTGTGGATATTGTGTTTTTGGACTTTGCAAAGGCATTTGACACTGCCCTCATAGACGCCTGATGGGTAAAATAAGGTCTATTGGTTTGGCAGGAATCATTTGCAATTACAAGGGTTTCCCGGACACAGGACATTTAGGCCAATCTCCGCATTGTTAGATATCAAAAGGTCCAACAATACATCACTTCTTGTGGGATCTTCTACAAGCTGCACCATTAAATTATTCTGCAGAAAGTTGATAAAATTTCTCCCCTTCACAGATGAAGAAGAGCCCTGACCCCAATTTATATTTGGAAAGTTATTACTAGTCTCGCCTCCTGTGCAGCCCACTCCATCGATATAGCCCTCTATTTCCTCAGAGATGTTAGGGGATCTATAAATTTACACCAAAATTAATTTTCTCAAAGCTTGGCTTTGAATTTCAACCCACAGCTTCCTCACCACTGTCTCATTCACAATCGCTTTCAAGTCTCTTCTGACATAGACATACACCACTTCCCCTCCTATTTGCCCTGCCTTCCCGAAAGAGTGTAAAACCTTGAATATTAACACCCCAATGTGCTGCATTGAGTTATGTCTCCGCTACACCAGCAACATCTAACTGTTCCTCTAATACCAGAGCCTCAAGCTCACCCATTTTGTACTTCTGGCATTTGTGAACATACACTTTAATTTTCCACAGTTTTGATTTATAGTCACTTTACTGGCACATATATCCATACTATTGTTTTGTAACTTGTGATCTCCTTATCCACTGCCTTAGTCCCCCATACACCGCCCACTTCACCACCCAACAACATAACCGACCCCCTCTCTGACCTGTCTTCCCCTTTTGTGCCTTCCTTTTCCTCCTCCCTCCAATCCTAGTTTGTTTTGTTTTATTTCGAAGCTTAATTAGTTACAACACATTAACAACAATATATACAACAAAGATTGATACAATTTTCTAAAAAAAAAAAAAAAAAAAAAAAATTCTATAAAATACATGGTGGTAGTCCTGATTTACAAATAATGCATGGTATACCCCTTACCCACCCCCCACCCCCAACATGCCTCGACAAAAAGATTCGTCAACAGAAAGAAGGACCACAAAAGAAGGATCAAACACTAAAAGAGTTTTCTTACAATATTATGATCATTGCTACACTCTAAAATCAAGTTCTCCAAAATCAAATTATCCCTCCGAACCCACCCCTTCCCTCCTCAAGGGCAAGTTTGGGATAGAAAGGAAAAAAATGGAGGAGAAAAAAAATTATAAATTTTATTCATAAGACTTTTTTTTTCCATTTCTCCAGCTGCCCTCCCCTCTCGGCAATCAGTTTCTTAGTTTTTCTGCATTTCTGCCAAAAATTCTTCAAAAAACCGAGCCACAGGGCTTCCCCACATACATGCTATAATCAACCTGGCTAAAAAAAGGATTTAAGGTGCTACACACTTTTTCCCCCACTCTCCCTTTCTGTGGTCATAAAGACTAAGAAGTGCTGACTGAATTGAATGATTAATTCTCACCTTAAGGCTGCATTCACACTGCCGCAAGGGGGACATATATACGGCCGACGTACATACGGCCGATATACGTCCCCCATAGATAGCAATGGGCACACGGCGTACCGCTCCGTACCTGGGAAAAAGATAGGACATATCCTATCCTTTCCTGTATTACGGTGCCGTGCGCCATATATCCCTTTGGAGAGGGGCGGGGGTGAGCAGCGCCGTGCTACGGTCCGGTGGGCAACGGCAGTGTGAATGTAGCCTAAGGCTACATTCATACAGACGTATGATTTTTCCAATCCCGTATTTACGGGCCATATGAGCCCGTATATACGTGACATTTTTCATCCGTATGCAACACGTATGTAACCCGTATTTTATATGTCCCCATAGACTTCTAGGGCATACGGAACTGAAATACGGGAGAAAATAGGACATGTTATGTATTTTTATATGGCTAGCATACGGTACGGTACAGAACGGAGTTAACACCGGCAGTATAAATGGTCAGACGTATGTCCATTGAAATGAATGTAGCACAGCAGGCAACGGCAGCGCATGGGGAGAGGAGGAGGAGGTGAGCGCAGCTCACCCCTGCCCCTCTCCATAGGAACATATGTGTCCATTGCCGTCTATGGGGGACGTATATCGGCCGTATACACGTCCCCCATACGGCAGTGTGAATGCAGCCTAAGGCTAAGGTGTGATTTCTCCAGTCCTGTATTTCCGTGCCGTATGAGCACGTATATACTTGATGTTTTTCATCTGTATGCAGCACGTATGTAACCCTTATTTAATTTCAGCCCTGCCTCCTTCATACACAATTTCACATCCTTAAATTTTACCCTTTTTTGCTGTGTGGCCAATGAAAAATCAGGAAATATGGAAATCTTGACCCCATTTTAGGTTATATCCTGTTTAAAGGGGTTATCCGGGTTTTAAAAATAACTGAGGTCCGGGCTGGGGAGGGATATTTAAACATAATAAACCTGTACTTGCCTCCTCTGGCGCCGCCGATGTCCCGCGCCGCGGTCCCTTCGATCCGTGCCCCTGTTTGTTTACAGGGGCACGGAAGCCGCGCACAAGGAGCTTCCGGTCCGGGATGTGGCCGGCCCCTCCTATCCGTCCCTATCTCTCAGCGTTGTAAGCGCTGAGAGATGGTGTCAGATAGGATCTTCCTCTACTTTCGTACCCGTCTTCTAGTCGGCCCCCAAAATGTCCACCCAGATTGGATAAATAGGATCCTGCATAACGGACTATATTAACTTCTGTACAGAGAACACAGTACCCACAAAAATGGTGAGGTGCTTCTCCAACAACAAACCCTGGATTAACCCTGATATAAAAGCTCTTCTTAAAGAGAAAAAGAGATTTTTTAGATTAGGTGACAGGGAAAACCTGAGGATTGTTCAAAAGGAGCCGAGGCGACAAATAAGGGAGGGGAAATCCAGACACAAGAGGAAGATAGAGGAGCAGATGCAATAGGAAAACAACAGTGGGGTCTGGAAAAGCCTCAAATCAATATCTGGTCACAGACAGCCTGTCTCTTAGGTTACAGCAGATAAGGAGTGGGTTAATGAACTTAATCTATTCTTCAATAGGTTTGATCACACACCTGCCCCTCCCAACCTTACAGGCTTCCCTCCTGAGACAACATGAGTCCATGTCATCAGGAAACCATTCTATTGTCTCCTCCACACTCAATGGGGCAGATTTATCAAGCAGTCTGAAAGTCAGAATATTTCCAGTTGCCCATGGCAACCAATCACAGCTCAGCTTTCATTTCACCAGTGCTCATGAATATTTTAAAGGGGAGCTGTGATTGGTTCCCATGGGCAATTGGAAATATTCTGACTTTCAGACTGCTTGATAAATCTGCCCCAATGTCTCCCCCACTAGATCCCCTGCTGTTAGCCCTCATCCCCAGATCAGTCAAACCAGCTGTCAGTCATCAGGCTATAATTTGATCCTTACAAGTGCCCAGGTGAGAAAAGAGCTGAAAAGACTCAAAGTGGGCAAGGCTGCAGGACCAGATGGTATCAGTGCAAGATTAATCAAGACCTGTGGTGATCAGCTTTGTGGTATCATTGCACATATGTTCAACATGAGCCTGGAGTTGGGAAGGGTACCACAACTGTGGAAAACATCTTGTGTGGTACCAGTTCCAAAAACACTTCACCCATCGGACCTCAACAGCTACAGACCGGTAGCATTAACATCCCATTTGATGAAGGTCTTCGAGAGGTTGGTTCTCGCACATCTCCGCCCTGTAGTGAGCTTATCTATGGACACCCTACAGTTTGCTTATCGGCCAGGCATTGGTGTAGATGATGCCATCATCCACCTTCTACACCGAAATCTTTCTCACTTGGAGAAACCTGGGAACACTGTGAGAATAATGTTCTTTGATTTCTCCAGTGCTTTCAATACCATACAGCCAGGGCTACTAAGGGATAAACTGGATCTGGCTGGAGTGGACCACCATCTCTCTAGTTGGATCCTAGACTACCTCACAAACCGACCTCTGTATGTGAGAGCCCGGGACTGTGTGTCGGATACTGTGATGAGTAGTACAGGTGCACCTCAAGGCACAGTTCTGGCTTCCTTCCTCTTCACATTGTACACAGCAGACTTCAGGTACAATTCATGTAGCTGCTACCTCCAGAAGTTCTCTGATGACTCTGCAATAGTAGGCCTCATTACAGGTGAGAACGACAGGGAGTACAAAGAACTGATCCGGAAATTTGTGGACTGGTGCCAGCGAAACCACCTTAGGATTAATGCTGGGAAGACCAAGGAGATGGTGGTGGACTTTCGTAAGCACAGTCCTCCTTCTCAACCGGTGGTTATCCATGGGACAGACATTGAGGCAGTGAAGTCCTATAAGTACTTGGGTATCCTCCTGAACAATAAACTGGAGTGGGCAGAGAACATAAACACACTTCACAGGAGGGGTCAGAACAGGCTACACCTGCTGAGAAGGCTGAGGGCATTCGGAGTGCGGGGGGCTCTTCTTAAGACCTTCTTCAACTCTGTAGTGGCACCAGCCATCTTCTTTGGTGTAGTCTGTTGGGGAAGCAGCATCTCAGCTAGGGAGAGGAGCAGACTGGACAAACTGATTAGGAAACCCGCTGCCATCAGGCTGTTCAACAAACAAGGCCCAAACAGAAGTAACCTGTGCCCCCCACCTAACCAGTCCCTGCAAGTCCCATCCACAGACTAAACATCAAACTGCCGATCATTGCTTTTCTCTTTTTTGTCTTTTTATCCCCCTTTTCTTTTTGTTCATTTATCCCTAATATTATTGTTGTCATAGTTTGTACTTCACTCTGTGTACCCTCTCTGCTGCTGTGAATTTCCCCACTGTGGGACTAATAAAGGATTATCTTATCTTATCCTCCGTTCCATCTAACACAACTTCTTTTCAGAATGTTCTGCTGAAGGGGGGGGGGGGGAGATGTCCTGCTTTAGTACAGTCATGGCCAAAAGTTTTGAGAATGATACAAATGTTACAAAATCAGGTTTTATAATGGCATTTGGCATACACTCCAGAATGTTATAAAAAGTGATCAGCTTAACAGCAATTAAATGCAAAGTCAATATTTGCCGAGAAAATGAACTTTGTCCCTCAAAGCACATTTCAACTTCATTGCAGGCCTGCCTTAAAAGGAGGAGCTAACATCGTTCAGTAATTGATCTCAAGCCCTGTCCTCCTCATCATCATCATCCCTGTCATGATTAACCCCTTAATGCCAAAGCCACTTTTCACCTTCCTGACACTGCCCATTTTTTAAAATCTGACGTGTCTATTTAAATGGCTATAACTTTGGAACGCTTTAATCCAGTTTATTTTGAGATTGCTTTTTCGTGACACATTGTACTTCATGTTAGTTGGGAAATTTAAGCAATATGTTTGGTATTTATTTATGAAAAAAATGGAAATTTGGTGAAAATTTTGAAAAAAAACTATGTTTTCCAAATTCAAAATGTTCTACTTTTTGGAAAGTTGGTTATATCACTAAAATAACTTGATAACTAACATTTTCCATATGTCTGCTTTAACTTGGCATCATTTTTCAAACATCTTTTCCTTTAGGATGTTAGAAGGCTTATAACTTTAGGTGCAACTCTTTAGATTTTCACGAAAATCATCAAAACCTACTTTTGGAGGGTCAATTTAGTTAGAAGTGACTTTATAAGGCCCACATGACAGAAAACCCCCACAAATGACACCATTTTAGAAACTACACCCCTCAAAATATTCAAAACAACCTTTGTGAATTTTGTTAAGCCTATGAGCGTGTTATGAGGGTGAAAAATAAATGAAAGTGAAATTACAGAAATGTATTTTATCTTAATAGATTCATTGAACACTAAAATTTGCACCTTCACAATGGGTTAAAAAGGAAAATGCATTTTAGAATGTTTAGTGCAATTCCTTACGAGTATGCCAATACCCATTTTGTCACTGTACCCTGCTGTACGGGCACAGGGGGGCACTTGGAAGGGAAAGTGTTGTTTTGTTTTTGGAGGGCACATAAGCCTGAAAAAGTTTTTATGTGTCAGGATGCATTTGGAGAGCCCTAATGGTACCAAAACAGAGGAAAGCCCCAACAAGAGACACCATTTTGGAAAGAACACCCCTTGGAGAATTTAGCAAGGTGTAATTTGTGTATTTGCCCCAACAGGTGTTTGATTCAATTAGGCCCCAAAAAGGAAAAAGGTGAAAATTTTCTCAAAAAAGTCACTTTTACCCCAAATTTTTGTAAGCCACCAGGGATAAAAGATGAAACAACCCCCACAAATGTGTAAAACTATTTCTCCAAAGCACAGAATTGCACCACTTGTGAATATAAAGTGTTGTATGGGTACACAGTAGGGCTCAGAAGGGAAAGAGGGGCATTGGCCATTTAGAAGCCAGATTTGACAGACATCCTTTTACATATGTCAGGTTGCATTTGGAGAGCTCTAGTGGTACCAAAACAGAGGGTAACCCCAACAAGTGTCACCATTTTGGAAAGTGCACCCTTTGGAGAATTTACCAAGGTATAATATGTGTATTTGCCCCTTCAAGTGTTTGCTTCAATTTGGTCCCAAAAGGAAGAAGATGAAAATTTTCCCAGAAAAGTCACTTTTACGGCTAATTTTTGTATCCCATAAGGCATTGAAGATTAAACAACCCCAAAAAATGTGTACTAGCATTTCTTCCGAGCATAATTTTGCCCCACATATGCAAATAAAATGTTGTATTGGTACACGTTGAAGCTCAGAAGGGAAGGATTTTTAGAAGTTTTAGGTTGGCTTTTTAGAAGTCAAATTTGACAGACCACCTTTACATGTGTCAGGATGCATTTGGAGAGCTGTTGTGGTACCAAAACAGAGGGGAACCCCAAAAAGTGTCACCATTTTGGAAAGTACAACCCTTGGAGAATTTAGCAAGGTGTAATATGTGTATTTGTCCGTAAAGGTGTTAGATTTAATTAGGACCTAAAAAGGAAAAGGTGAAAATTTTCCTATAAAGGTCATTTTACGCCTAATTTTTTTATAACCACAAGCGATAAAAAAAATCTAATAACCCCCCCAAAATGTGTAAACCTATTTTTTTCAACTGTAGAAGTACCCCACATATGTATATAAAATGTTGTATGGGCGCACTGTAGAAGGAAAGAGGGATGTTTGTCTTTTTGAAGCCAAATTTGACAGAAATCCTTCACATGTGTCAGGATACATTTGGAGAGCCTAGTGGTACCAAAACAGAGGAAAACCAGAAAAGTGACGCTAATTGTTGAATGTACACCCCTTGGGGAATTTAGCAAGGTGTAATGTGGTGTAGTGTAATACACGTGGTGAAATGAGCATTTTGAACATATAGGTTGTTTCCAAATATGATGTGCAATGGAGTCCAAGATGGAAATTGCTATTTTTTCTGGAAAGTTCAGTGCCCATTATGTGGTGCCCATTATGTGATGCCTAATTTGTGCCACTGTAAAATGTCAGCTCTCTGATTAGGAATCCATATTTCCTGATGTGAGAAAGACCCAACATGTGATCCAAAATGCTAGCCAGAAAATCCAGCAGGAATGATAAAGCACTTGGAATATAAATAATAATAAATAAATAAAGAACTTGGAGAATTATAAAGGATCTGCTAACAAATCCAGAGACTTGGTGGGGAAATAGAAAACCTAAATAAAAAACATAAAACCCACAAGTGCCCCTTGTTTGCAAACTACATCCCGCAATTAAATAATCAAGGGTATTGGGAGCAATTTGACCCAACAGTTACAAGTATTAATTTTACCGAAATGAATTCACAACAGATGAATTGTGAATGTGTTGCGTATAAGGAGGTGGAATATACCAGGGGACCAACTAAACTTTTGTCACTCTGGAGTTGTCGCAGGTCTCTTAGTAGTATGTAGTGTCCATCCTAACTCCTCTTTTGGAACAGACTCTTTATTGAGTCCTACCTTTAGAAGCAGCAGAATTCACCGGGAAAATGCTGTCCTGGCAAAACAATGAAACATCTAACCCAGAGGTACTGGGGCAGTGTCCTTCTTATCCAAATATTAGTTTCCTAATATCTTACTCTTGAAAATGGAGAAATGATACGGCAGGTCCTGCACATTGGAACAGCTCGTATTAGTTGTACAGCATCATCTGTACAGTGTACACGGGCCGGCGTACCATATCTTCGTTTTCTGTAGGGAAATTATTGTCAAGAATTTACTCTAGCGATGCCCATTGTGAAGAATATTGCTTCTATTGGCTGGACCAAATCGACCAGCCAATAGCGGCAAATTTGGACAGAGGAGGGTAGCAAAACCCCTCTTGACCGTATAAGGTCCAGTCTGGCTGGTCTGCATTGATGAGCCAATAGCAGCGATCATGAACTGGGAGGGTGGCCAGAAGTTTGACGTAATAGTACTGCAAATTGCAGGAACGCACCTCCCACGACATTATGTCAAATGTCGGGAAGGGGTTAAGTAAGAATCACACCACTGGACACTTTAAAAGGAGGCTGGTGCTTGGCATCATTGTTTCTCTTCTATTAACTATGGTTCTCTCTAAAGAAAAATGTGCAGTCATCATTGCACTGCACAAAACTGGCCTAACGGAAGGGTATCGCAGCGAGAAAGATTACATCTCAGTCAACAATCTATCGCATCAGCAAGGAATTCACGGAGACAGAGATCGCATTAACGCCTCACCACGCGTCATAGACGCGTGATGAGGCGCCATTACCCCCCAAAATAATTGCCATGCGTAAAGTTACGCTTGGCAATTATTCCGTGTAGTGCGCAGGCTGAGCGGCCCGGCGCGCACTGCATAGGAGGGGAATGTCAGTAGTGCGATCACAGCGCAGGCAGGACCGCTCGGCAGGATGCAGCAATCTTTGGGATCTGTGAACGCCGGCCCCGGGGGAGACATGTGAGCCGCGAAGCCGCTGCTCCTCGTCCTGCTCCAGATCTCAATGCCCGCAGTAGCGACCAGCAGTTATGTGATCCCGGGTGAGTGTGAGCCGTGGTACACTGCACTCTATGTGTATGTGAGTGAGTGCTGTGTTGTGCCAGTGCAGGGCCCACTTAAGGCGGGGGAGGTGTGTGACAGGGATATAATAATGATACAGAGAGCGGCTACTCTCTGCATCCTCAGTGTGTGTTACAGCCGTGCACTGCACTCCCGTACGGGCCATGGCCGAGCCTCCCACTGTGTGATTTAACGAGCACTCAGTGCCTCCAGCCACCAGCGCTGTTCGGATCGGCCTCAGCATTATCAGCGTTTGGAGAAGCAGCTATTCAGACAGAAACAGACAGGAAGCAAAGCCCACTCCTGTTTGATGTATGGTGACCCTGTGACCTCGCTGAGGAGGACAGCATGGTAGGAGTCAAACCCTGTGTGTGCAATTAACCCTTTCAGTCTTGACTCTGACAGAGTCAGTTGTGTTTTTTTATGCCCACTTTCTGCCCCCTGCAATGTTACCTGTGTTAGGGATTTTTATGCAGGGCCCCAACAGCCCTCTTGACTTTTGTAAGGTGAGTCCTAATTAACCCTTGATTGAACATAGAGACCAAGACATACGTCAATCTCTTAGTCAAGATCTTCTCCTCTTTAATCATCAAAATGGATAATATATAACAGACAGAAAAGTCATCAAAGGGGCGTGAATAGTATACTGCAAAGCTATTGGACATCAGCACATTCTGGGAAAAAAGTTAATTAATTGTGCTCAGTTCTCAGAGACCTTGTACACAGATATTGTTTATACTAGTTTGCTGAGAAGGAGATGATAAGTGGCTCCAGAATCATAATATCATGCAGCTTCGAGGACAGACTGGCTTCTCATTAAATGTCAAAGGGTATTAGCTGACAGGCCAGTAAACAGGTTACATAAAATGAAGTTTGAATCATGACATTAACTTGACAATGGTCAGTGAACATGGCCGCTGTATCTAAGATGGCGGACAGTAGTCAAGATGGCGTCCGAAACAAGTGCGACCTCCTTAACAATTCCCCCCTTTGAGCTTTGCTGGCCTGTAACTCCATCCTGAGCAACCTCCTCAAGCTCCAGGTACCCACAGGTAGGCTAAGCCCGTACCTGCTGGACTTGTTAACTCTTCACCAGATCCCCTGGAGGCCAGTCACTCAGGGGTTACAGGCCTGCACACTCAAATCACATCACTGAGTCCCCATAGTCCATAGGTTTATACACAGGCAGCATCATCCTCCGCTCCGGGCACTTCTCCTGTCGTGGTTCTTACCGCTTGGACGGCCATCTGGGACATGGTGGACTTGATGAGGGGGTCCACACAGCACGCCATAAGTGACAAGAGCAAAATCACAATCCCCAATATCACCCCCACTTACAGGAAACCCTTCCAATCCCCCAGCCACAAAGTGTCCACCCCAGAGTTTCCCTTGAGTTCCCTGGACAGTCCTTCAATCTTTTCACGAGCATGGGTAATGCATCCATAGGGGGCGATGTCATCTGGGATGTATATGCGACAAGCCACTCCCACCATCTTACAGACTCCTCCCTTCTCAGCAAGGTTCATGTTCCAAAGCCATGCGGTTCTGGGAAGCATCTCCGATATAATTCACAAATCTCTGTTGATTACAATAAAAAAACAGTTACCCAACCAACATCTTTGCTCATAGCTCTCTGGGGAATAATGGACTCTAGACCTGCCCATATCTGACTGTGGGCCTTGTACTCATCTGGGACCCCCCTTGGTGCTCCCACTGTATCTATATAAACGTTGTCATCTCAGTGCTTCTCTCTCAGACCTCCAGAATCCTTTGTGATTCTCTACCTTTTCTTATGTGTCTGATCAACCTTATCCCTGGGGATCACGAGGAAGGAATACACAAGTTTTATCACCGTACTCTCACCTTCCCAGCCTCTAGGCCTGACCTGACTCTCCTATCCCCACAAATCCAGTACATCAGACACTGCTAATACAGGGCTACCTGTGCTCTCAATGTTAAAGAAGGTCATTGTCGTGTTGCACCAACCGTAGGTAAAGTCTCCTACCCTGGGGGCATCCTGGTCAGCCCTATAGATACAGTGATAGTCATGGTTGGGGTGTCCCTGAGCATACAGTCAGTCAGACGAGACCAGCTAGCAAGAAGAATAAGTAAGCATGGAATAGAAAGCGTGGAAGCGTGCTGACTTCCCTCTAACCTAAATAAAAAACATAAAACCCACAAGTGCCCCTTGTTTGCAAACTACATCCCGCAATTAAATAATCAAGGGTATTGGGAGCAATTTGACCCAACAGTTACAAGTATTAATTTTACCGAAATGAATTCACAACAGATGAATTGTGAATGTGTTGCGTATAAGGAGGTGGAATATACCAGGGGACCAACTAAACTTTTGTCACTCTGGAGTTGTCGCAGGTCTCTTAGTAGTATGTAGTGTCCATCCTAACTCCTCTTTTGGAACAGACTCTTTATTGAGTCCTACCTTTAGAAGCAGCAGAATTCACCGGGAAAATGCTGTCCTGGCAAAACAATGAAACATCTAACCCAGAGGTACTGGGGCAGTGTCCTTCTTATCCAAATATTAGTTTCCTAATATCTTACTCTTGAAAATGGAGAAATGATACGGCAGGTCCTGCACATTGGAACAGCTCGTATTAGTTGTACAGCATCATCTGTACAGTGTACACGGGCCGGCGTACCATATCTTCGTTTTCTGTAGGGAAATTATTGTCAAGAATTTACTCTAGCGATGCCCATTGTGAAGAATATTGCTTCTATTGGCTGGACCAAATCGACCAGCCAATAGCGGCAAATTTGGACAGAGGAGGGTAGCAAAACCCCTCTTGACCGTATAAGGTCCAGTCTGGCTGGTCTGCATTGATGAGCCAATAGCAGCGATCATGAACTGGGAGGGTGGCCAGAAGTTTGACGTAATAGTACTGCAAATTGCAGGAACGCACCTCCCACGACATTATGTCAAATGTCGGGAAGGGGTTAAGTAAGAATCACACCACTGGACACTTTAAAAGGAGGCTGGTGCTTGGCATCATTGTTTCTCTTCTATTAACTATGGTTCTCTCTAAAGAAAAATGTGCAGTCATCATTGCACTGCACAAAACTGGCCTAACGGAAGGGTATCGCAGCGAGAAAGATTACATCTCAGTCAACAATCTATCGCATCAGCAAGGAATTCACGGAGACAGAGATCGCATTAACGCCTCACCACGCGTCATAGACGCGTGATGAGGCGCCATTACCCCCCAAAATAATTGCCATGCGTAAAGTTACGCTTGGCAATTATTCCGTGTAGTGCGCAGGCTGAGCGGCCCGGCGCGCACTGCATAGGAGGGGAATGTCAGTAGTGCGATCACAGCGCAGGCAGGACCGCTCGGCAGGATGCAGCAATCTTTGGGATCTGTGAACGCCGGCCCCGGGGGAGACATGTGAGCCGCGAAGCCGCTGCTCCTCGTCCTGCTCCAGATCTCAATGCCCGCAGTAGCGACCAGCAGTTATGTGATCCCGGGTGAGTGTGAGCCGTGGTACACTGCACTCTATGTGTATGTGAGTGAGTGCTGTGTTGTGCCAGTGCAGGGCCCACTTAAGGCGGGGGAGGTGTGTGACAGGGATATAATAATGATACAGAGAGCGGCTACTCTCTGCATCCTCAGTGTGTGTTACAGCCGTGCACTGCACTCCCGTACGGGCCATGGCCGAGCCTCCCACTGTGTGATTTAACGAGCACTCAGTGCCTCCAGCCACCAGCGCTGTTCGGATCGGCCTCAGCATTATCAGCGTTTGGAGAAGCAGCTATTCAGACAGAAACAGACAGGAAGCAAAGCCCACTCCTGTTTGATGTATGGTGACCCTGTGACCTCGCTGAGGAGGACAGCATGGTAGGAGTCAAACCCTGTGTGTGCAATTAACCCTTTCAGTCTTGACTCTGACAGAGTCAGTTGTGTTTTTTTATGCCCACTTTCTGCCCCCTGCAATGTTACCTGTGTTAGGGATTTTTATGCAGGGCCCCAACAGCCCTCTTGACTTTTGTAAGGTGAGTCCTAATTAACCCTTGATTGAACATAGAGACCAAGACATACGTCAATCTCTTAGTCAAGATCTTCTCCTCTTTAATCATCAAAATGGATAATATATAACAGACAGAAAAGTCATCAAAGGGGCGTGAATAGTATACTGCAAAGCTATTGGACATCAGCACATTCTGGGAAAAAAGTTAATTAATTGTGCTCAGTTCTCAGAGACCTTGTACACAGATATTGTTTATACTAGTTTGCTGAGAAGGAGATGATAAGTGGCTCCAGAATCATAATATCATGCAGCTTCGAGGACAGACTGGCTTCTCATTAAATGTCAAAGGGTATTAGCTGACAGGCCAGTAAACAGGTTACATAAAATGAAGTTTGAATCATGACATTAACTTGACAATGGTCAGTGAACATGGCCGCTGTATCTAAGATGGCGGACAGTAGTCAAGATGGCGTCCGAAACAAGTGCGACCTCCTTAACAATTCCCCCCTTTGAGCTTTGCTGGCCTGTAACTCCATCCTGAGCAACCTCCTCAAGCTCCAGGTACCCACAGGTAGGCTAAGCCCGTACCTGCTGGACTTGTTAACTCTTCACCAGATCCCCTGGAGGCCAGTCACTCAGGGGTTACAGGCCTGCACACTCAAATCACATCACTGAGTCCCCATAGTCCATAGGTTTATACACAGGCAGCATCATCCTCCGCTCCGGGCACTTCTCCTGTCGTGGTTCTTACCGCTTGGACGGCCATCTGGGACATGGTGGACTTGATGAGGGGGTCCACACAGCACGCCATAAGTGACAAGAGCAAAATCACAATCCCCAATATCACCCCCACTTACAGGAAACCCTTCCAATCCCCCAGCCACAAAGTGTCCACCCCAGAGTTTCCCTTGAGTTCCCTGGACAGTCCTTCAATCTTTTCACGAGCATGGGTAATGCATCCATAGGGGGCGATGTCATCTGGGATGTATATGCGACAAGCCACTCCCACCATCTTACAGACTCCTCCCTTCTCAGCAAGGTTCATGTTCCAAAGCCATGCGGTTCTGGGAAGCATCTCCGATATAATTCACAAATCTCTGTTGATTACAATAAAAAAACAGTTACCCAACCAACATCTTTGCTCATAGCTCTCTGGGGAATAATGGACTCTAGACCTGCCCATATCTGACTGTGGGCCTTGTACTCATCTGGGACCCCCCTTGGTGCTCCCACTGTATCTATATAAACGTTGTCATCTCAGTGCTTCTCTCTCAGACCTCCAGAATCCTTTGTGATTCTCTACCTTTTCTTATGTGTCTGATCAACCTTATCCCTGGGGATCACGAGGAAGGAATACACAAGTTTTATCACCGTACTCTCACCTTCCCAGCCTCTAGGCCTGACCTGACTCTCCTATCCCCACAAATCCAGTACATCAGACACTGCTAATACAGGGCTACCTGTGCTCTCAATGTTAAAGAAGGTCATTGTCGTGTTGCACCAACCGTAGGTAAAGTCTCCTACCCTGGGGGCATCCTGGTCAGCCCTATAGATACAGTGATAGTCATGGTTGGGGTGTCCCTGAGCATACAGTCAGTCAGACGAGACCAGCTAGCAAGAAGAATAAGTAAGCATGGAATAGAAAGCGTGGAAGCGTGCTGACTTCCCTCTAGCTTCACAGACGTGGCACTGGTCAGCAGGACTTGGAAAGGACCATCGTAGCGAGGCTCCAGACTCTCTCTCTGGTGTCTCTTTATCACCACGTAGTCTCCAGGCTTCAGGTTATGCGTCCTGAGGTATCTGTCTGGATCTGAAAAAGGAATCAGAAACACTTTTGCGGAGCTTTTCCAAGGCCTGGCTCAACTGTGTGGCATGTTCCACCTGGTTTCCTGCCATCAGCTATAGGATCTGTGGGAAGTAGGGGCTTAGTCTGGGTGCACAGCCAAAAAGTACTTCAAAGGGGGACAATCCCATCTTTCTGGTGGGTGTGATCCTAACTGAATGGTGGGCAGCAGGAAAGCACTCGCACCATGGTTTCCCTGTTTCTTCCATGGCCTCCCGGATCTCTAACTTAGGAGTGCTGTTTAGTTTTTCAATCCCACCACTAACTTGGGAAGGGCAAGGGGTGTTCAGGGCCTCTTCTACACCCAGGAGGGACAAGGTTTCAGTCTTTACCTGTCCAGTGAAGTGGGTTCTGCGACCGGACTCTATGGTCTCTGGAAGTCCAAACCTGCAGAAAAATCTCACTCACCAACTTCTTGGCTGCAGCTCTGGCAGTAGCCTTGGTCATGGGAGAAGCTTCTGGCCACCCTGGAAAGAGATCAATGCACACAAGCACGTACTCCTATGTACCACTTTTTGGTAGCTGGATAAAATCCATCTGCAGTCTTTGGAAGGGATACAGCAGCTTGGGTGTCACCTTCTGTGGGGTCTTTACCACCTTACCCGGGTTGTGGCGGGCACAGACTATACAGGCTTTCACTAGTCTAGTGACAGGGGTAGTAATGCCGGGGCAAACCACTGGTGGTTTATGAGCACTAGCATGGCCATTTTGGATATGTGTGTGTGTCCATGGGCTACTTGACTTACTGTCGGGTGCAGGGCTCCAGCCAGGTACACCCTCTCTCCCAGCATCCAGGTCCCATAGGCATCTGGGCTCCAGCTTTCCTCCACTCTTCCTTCACTTCTGATGACTCTCGGGCCACCAGGGACTGGAACACCTGTGGATCAAACTTTTAGCTCAGAACTCACCGCTGAGACTTCAGAACAGTCTCCAGGCTCCATCTGTGCAGCTGCCTCCGCCATCCCATCAGCCACATACTTGCCCTTGGCTTGTGGAGTTACCAAATTGTGTGTGCTTTTCCTTTTATTATCCCCACCTCTTGTGGAAGTAAGAGATCATCCATGAGCTCTTTAACCAGCGTGCCATGCTTAAAGGGGGTCCCTGCAGAGGTGAGGAAATCTCTAGCCTTCCATAAGGGTTCATAGTCGTGTTTAGACCCCAGAACTATACCTTGAGTATAGATGTTTGCCCTTTTACCTTCCACCAGCTGTAGCGCTTCCCTGAGTGCCATCACTTCACCTCCTGCGCTGACCTGTGTGGAGGGAGTGGTTCTGCTTGTACTACCTCATGTGCGCCACTGACCACTGTATATCCAGCATAGAACCGTCTGTCTTCTCCTGCAGACCTGGAGCCATCTATGAGAAAAAACTCAACATCTGTGTTACTCACCCTTCTCTCCCCCCCTCTCTGAATCCATGAAGACTGGTGATAGAATGAAGGATTCAGAGCTGTGCACCTTATCAGTGTGACGGGGCATCAGGAGTGCACACTGGAGTCTGAGCTGTCTGGCCTTTGCTCAGATGCTTGGGCTGTACTTGGGTGAGGACACTGTGCAAGGTATGTGGGGTTTGCACAGTAACTGAGTGATCTAGGGTCTCTAGGAACAACTCACTGGCCTTGCTGAGCAGATTGCTGGCTGCAGCTACTGATACATGAGGGGCTCCCCTCACGACTGAGTCTAACCGGGCCTAATAGTGGGCCACTGGGGAGGCCACCACATTCCTGGGCTAAGACACCTGTGGCCTACATACTCAGTGCAAAATAAAATAAAAGGTCTGGTTCAGTGGCATGTGCCCAGGGCCAGGGCAGACTTGCCAGCTTAGGGCTATGGAATGCATCAATTGCCTCCTGACTAAGGGCAAATGGGGAAGAGGCAATTCAGTCAGAAAGGGGCAGCATTTGGGCTGGAGGTAGCAGACCTTATCCCAGGCCTGCAGGAGCTGGCCAGTCCTAGAAACATGTGAAGAGGCTTAGTGCCTCAGGGCAGGGACACATTCTGGACTGCCAGCTTTCTTTCCTCTGTCAGGTATCTGCCTGTGGCTGAGAAGCAGTAGCCTAGGAAGACCACCTTCTCCTGGCGGTACTGGAGTTTGTCTCTGGGAACTTTGCAACCCTTCTGGAACAGAAAACACATAAGGTCAATAAATGCATCCTGGCAAACAAAAACTGCAGGTCATCCGCATACTGAAAAGGAGAACATCCAGTAAGGGGCTAGTCTGCCAGTCTATTCCCTGTAGGGCCGTGGGGTATTTGCTGGGTGAGTTTTACCCCCCCCCCCCCTCCCTTGTGGGAATCTACATCAGGTATACTGGAATACTGAACTGGTAAAGGCAAATAGATACTGCCAATCTTCATGCAGGGGCACAGAGAGGAAAACATTTGCCAAATCAATAACAGTGAATAAAAGGTCACTCTCAGGGACTGCTGCCAGTTTGGGCTAGGGACCACTGGGCTTCAGTGCACTCATTGGCAGCTTAGAGATCATGGACCATCCTACATGTATCCGGCTATTCTTTCTTGACCGAGTCTTTTCTTGACCGGGAATGGGCTAAAATCATCATCGGACTAGCAGAGGAGAGTTCTACAATGAAAGGCGATAACTCTGTTTGGGGGGGCTGTTCTCGCTGACATCCTTGTCCGTAACCACCCCCCTTGTCTTGCCCTGTCGGGGCAGTCTCCGCCACTCACTACAGTAATGTCTCCTCCCCGCAACGCCCACTTGGGTTGGTCGGTTGAGACTTCCGGAGATGTTGTCAATCTCACTTTGGCGTGGTCTGTGAAACATCCTCTATTCCCTCTGTACGTCAATGTGTCAGAGTCCTCCACCACATCTCCAGCCCAGTGTTCTGTGCTTCCTATAAAGTTCTGGCCAGACTCCAACGTCTCAATAAAATCCAGGTACACTTAAGATGGTTTTAATCAAAAAGTAACAAAAGTCAGTCATAGGCTCTGTAATACAGTTGGGGGGCTCATTCTTGCTTAGTCTGTTCATGGGGTACACAGGAGGACATCACATCATACTGTATTCTTGTTCCACAATCAAATAAATTCCTTCAAGTCTTTTTTTAAATTGTCAGGGAGAAGTCTAAACGCAGCGATCTACCCCTCCCAAATGTAAATGTTCTCACTAGCCTGTAAACCACAAGATAACAGAACACAGATTCCAAGCAACTCAATATGGAGAAATTCAGTTTTCTGTGAACATCAAGGTCACTATCGTCTCTCTCGTAGATAAGACAGACACAGCACATGTCAGTTCTTCACAAAACAAAACGCAGCTCCAACAGCCCCCACCCTTTTGTTAACCCCTTAAACGCCAGAAAGCAGGTACCAGAGACATTGCAACACTTTTTCATAGTAATTTTTCTCTAATTGTCGGGGTCAATAAATTTTAATAATACTCAAACAAACAACATCCCTCACTCCAAGACCCCTAGCAGACGCCCCAAGCATGGTCAGCTGTTATCCTACAAAGCCCCACAACATATTTTATGGCTGCCAACAGCAATCAACTTTCAGGGACTTGAAGGGAATATAACTTAAAATGGCCGCCACTGAGAAATAAACTGTCTTAAGATGGCCGCCACTGAAGAATGGTAGGGCGTGTCATCTTCTCTAACCACCAGATACAGGGGTGGAGTCTGCATTACAGGGGCCATTTTTCATTCCAAGGAAAATATAATAAAATCTCTTTTTCTCAAAATCTTTCCACATCAAAAACTTTGAAATGTCCCTTATCGACTGTCTCTTTCTTCAATGGGCACTCAGAAGAATCCCAGTCACTCTGTCCTGGTCCGTCCGTCAAAGTCAGAGGCTATAAGTGTCTGTTTCCAAAGTTTTCTCACTTGTACAATCATCAGATCATCTGACACATCCCAAAACCTTCAATACTACTTCTCACTTCAAACACAAAACTACCAGCCCTTATGTCCGATCATGTCAACTTGCACTTTTCCATCAGTCCTACTGAACTCAACAACCTTCTGTCTCTGTGCATCTTTCCCCTTCATGTGGGACACAATCTTTCTTCTCCCTTTGTCTGCAACGCACTTGGCTCAATTCCAATTCACTCTGCTGTGCTCTCTGTATCTACAACTACAATACCGTTACAGGGACACATCCCCAAAGATTCAGCGGATGCCAACATCTCGATTTATTGACAAACAAAGAAACTAGCTACCAGAGAATATCTCACAAAGGACGCTACACCAAGCCACTGCCTGACTAGACTGACTCTATACCAAGTCACTTTCTTCCAGACTGACTAAAACATGCCGCCGTCTTCCACTAGTTCTCACAGCCACACGAGACCGCTCAGACTCCCGAAGAAAGTCTAGCGCTCGCCTGATCAGGGCGGGTCTCCGCAATCTGAACTCTGTCACAATCTATGGGAAAAACCAGTCCCAAACAAACAGTATCCCAGACACTATGATAATCCGACTACCACAACAGAATATCTCCCACTCTAGCATTGCACACATCTAAGGGTTACTACTTCCCGTCTCACAGCTTCAGCTAACATCACAGACTGTCTGACCATCCGTCACTGTCCAGTCTCTGTCCAATCACCTTACAAAGTGGTTCTTTGCCAAAAACTATGAGCTTAGGTTACAGTGAACAACAGTGGCAAATACATAACACAGAGACAGTCTTACCCGGTCCGTCCAACCAGTGAACCAGAAGTGACACATCAAGGTAGACAATAAAAAACAGCTTACCCTGAGAGCGCTCTGGTCAGTTCTGTTCACCAAGCCGGCGGGGACTCTTCACGGAGGCTGTCTTGGTGTTGTTGTTGTTTACTTCTAAGCCCACCCAGAGACGCCAAATATTGTTAGGGATTTTTATGCAGGGCCCCAACAGCCCTCTTGACTTTTGTAAGGTGAGTCCTAATTAACCCTTGATTGAACATAGAGACCAAGACATACGTCAATCTCTTAGTCAAGATCTTCTCCTCTTTAATCATCAAAATGGATAATATATAACAGACAGAAAAGTCATCAAAGGGGCGTGAATAGTATACTGCAAAGCTATTGGACATCAGCACATTCTGGGAAAAAAGTTCTCAGTTCTCAGAGACCTTGTACACAGATATTGTTTATACTAGTTTGCTGAGAAGGAGATGATAAGTGGCTCCAGAATCATAATATCATGCAGCTTCGAGGACAGACTGGCTTCTCATTAAATGTCAAAGGGTATTAGCTGACAGGCCAGTAAACAGGTTACATAAAATGAAGTTTGAATCATGACATTAACTTGACAATGGTCAGGGAACATGGCCGCTGTATCTAAGATGGCGGACAGTAGTCAAGATGGCGTCCGAAACAAGTGCGACCTCCTTAACACCTGGGTGCCACCTGTTCCATCACTCCTTTCCTCTTGACCTCCTATCTCCTTCCCATGTACAACCACCTAACTATATTTGCCAGGTCACCTTGCCTCCAAATTATGTCCCTGCTGCCATTCTATCAATGCTTCTTACATTAACCCTGACGGTGCATTCACACAAGGCACATTTATTATAGTGTATGCGACAGTTTTCTGTCTGACTTTGCACTGAAAAGAAGGTGCAAACTGCTTGTACATGTATTTATGAAGTGTCTGCGACAGATTTGTGTCACGGCAGCTGTGTTGTACCAGTGTGTGTGTGCGCTGTGTTCTGCCGTGCCAGTGTGTGTGTTCGCTGTGTTGTGCCAGTGTGTGTGTGTGCGCTGTGTTGTGCCAGTGTGTGTGTGTGCGCTGTGTTGTGCCGTGCCAGTGTGTGCGCTGTGTTGTGCCGTGCCAGTGTGTGTGTGTGCGCTGTGTTGTGCCGTGCCAGTGTGTGTGTGTGCGCTGTGTTGTGCCAGTGTGTGTGTGTGTGCTGTGTTGTGCCAGTGTGTGTGTGTGCGCTGTGTTGTGCCAGTGTGTGTGTGTGCGCGCTGTGTTGTGCCGTGCCAGTGTGTGTGTGTGCGCTGTGTTGTGCCGTGCCAGTGTGTGTGTGTGTGCGCTGTGTTGTGCCGTGCCAGTGTGTGTGTGTGCGCTGTGTTGTGCCGTGCCAGTGTGTGTGCTGTGTGTGTGTGTGTGCTGTGTTGTGCCAGTGTGTGTGTGTGTGTGCGCTGTGTGTGTGTGCGCTGTGTTGTGCCGTGCCAGTGTGTGTGTGTGCGCTGTGTGTGTGTGTGCGCTGTGTTGTCTCGTGCCAGTGTGTGTGTGTGCTGTGTTGTGCCGCGCCAGTGTGTGTGCGCTGTGTTGTGCCGTACCAGTGTGTGTGTGTGCGCGCTGTGTTGTGCCGTGTCAGTGTGTGTGTGCTGTGTGTGTGTGCGCTGTGTTGTGCCGTGCCAGTGTGTGTGTGTGCGTGCTGTGTTTTGCCGTGCCAGTGTGTGTGTGTGTGCGCTGTGTTGTGCCGTGCCAGTGTGTGTGTGTGCGCTCTGTTGTGCCGTGCCAGTGTGTGTGTGTGCGCTGTGTTGTGCCGTGCCAGTGTGTGTGCTGTGTGTGTGTGCGTGCTGTGTTGTGCCAGTGTGTGTGTGTGTGCACGGAGTGTGTGTGCGCGCTGTGTTGTGCCGTGCCAGTGTGTGTGTGTGCGCTGTGTGTGTGCTGTGTTGTCCCGTGCCAGTGTGTGTGTGTGCGCTGTGTTGTGCCGTGCCAGTGTGTGTGCGCTGTGTTGTGCCAGTGTGTGTGTGTGCGCTGTGTTGTGCCGTGCCAGTGTGTGTGCTGTGTGTGTGTGCGTGCTGTGTGTGTGCGCGCTGTGTGTGTGTGCGCTGTGTTGTGCCAGTGTGTGTGCGTGCTGTGTTGTGCCGTGCCAGTGTGTGTGTGTGCGTGCTGTGTTGTGCCGTGCCAGTGTGTGTGTGTGCGCTGTGTTGTGCCGTGCCAGTGTGTGTGTGTGCGATGTGTTGTGCCAGTGTGTGTGTGTGTGCTGTGTTGTGCCAGTGTGTGTCTGTGTGTGCGCTGTGTTGTGCCAGTGTGTGTCTGTGTGTGCGCTGTGTTGTGCCAGTGTGTGTGTGTGTGCGCTGTGTTGTGCCAGTGTGTGTGTGTGTGCGCTGTGTTGTGCCAGTGTGTGTGCAGTGAGCAGACAGATGATTCTTTTTGTTTAAATAGCGTCTATTAACATTATTACCAAAATTTTCATACTCCTCATCGGCTAAAAATACTCCTCAAAAATGGTAAGAGGAGTATTATTACCCTTCGGTAAAAATGTTAGTGCGACCTCTGCACGGAAAGATGTTCTATTGTTGCCAAAGAGGCTCCAGGGCGCTCAAGAAGGACCAGCAAGCGCGAGGACCGTCTCTTAAAAGTGTTTCAGCTTAAGGATCAGGCTACCAGCAGTGCAGAGCTTGCTCAGGAATGGCAGCAGGCAGGTGTAAATGCATCTGCACGCACTGTGAGACGGAGACTCTTGGAGCAAGGCCTGGTATCAAGGAGGGCAGCAAAGGAGCCACTTCTCTCCAGAAAAAACATCAGGGACAGACTGATATTCTGCAAAATTACAGGGAATGGACTGGGATAAAGTGATTTTCTCTGATGAATCCATTTTCCGATTGTTTGGAACATCTGGAAAACAGCTTGTTCAGAGAAGACAAGGTGAGCAATACCACCAGTCTTGTCTCATGCCAACTGTAAAGCATCCTGTTGCTTCTCCGCCAAGGGAATCGGCTCTCTCACAGTCTTGCCTAAAAACACATCCATGAATAAAGAATGGTACCAGAACGTCGTCCAAGAGCTGTTTGGTGATCAACAATGCCTTTTCCAGCATGATGGAGCACCTTGCCATAAAGCAAAGGTTATAAATAAATCGCTCAAAACAGATTTTGGGTCCATGGCCTGGAAACTCCCCAGATCTTAATTCCATTGAGAACTTGTGGTCAATCAAGAGGCGGGTGGACAAACAAAAAACAACAAATTGGGCCAAAATGCAAGCATTGATTTTCAAGAATGGACTGCTATCAGTCAGGATTTGGTCCAGAAGTTGATTGAGAGTATGCCAGGGAGAATTGCAGAGGTCCTGAAGAAGAAGGATCAACACTGCAAATATTGACTTGCTGCATTAACTCATTCTAACTGTCAATAAAAGCTTTTGTTACTCATAATATGATTGCACTTGTATTTCTGTATGTGATAAAAACATCTGACAAACACACATTAAAACCAGAAGGCAACAGATCATGTGAAAACATAATATTTACGTCATTCTCAAAACCTTTGACCATGACTGTAGTTTGGCGGGTTTTAGTGATTGTTGAATTCCATAACTTATCTAATTTCCCTGATGGATCACTTTTGCCACTGCTGGGTCCTTTCCCTTCCTTCGGGGAGCCTCCACCACCTCCAGATTTACAGCTGAATTTTTTGGAGGCATTTTACCAAATTTCACAATTAAGTACAGTTAAGACAAATGCAATTTTTAGAGTTTTTAAAACTTCAAGTGTATACGTTTCAAACATCTCAGAATGTCCCAAGTGTTAGTAAAATGCAAGGGGAAAAGAGCAATATTAGATCAAAGTCCAAAATGTCCCGCAGTGGCCTACAGGGTGGAGCGTCAGCAATACAGGGGGGCAGGTCGGACGTGCGTGAGTCTTCACGTCATGCCGGTCTGACGACCCACTACCTTGTGTCCCCCCTTGTGTTCTAGTTTAAATACACTGCCACCCTTGCTAGGATCTTCTTCCCCACCACAGCAGCCCTCTTCCATTTAGGTGCAAGTTTTCTGCAGAAAACAGCTTGTACCCCAATGAAAAGTCAGCCCACTGCTCTAGGAACCCAAATCCCTCTGCTCTACACCAGGATCTAAGCGATGCATTTAACTCCCTGAGCTCCCGCTATCACAGCGCATGGCACAGGTAGAATTCCAGAGAATTCTACCTTGGAGGTCCTTCCCTTAAGCTTTGAACCTAATTCTTTAAAACTATTCTTCAGCCTCCTCCGCCTACCATCTATTGTCATTGGTACCAACATGGACCTCGACAGCTGGGTCCTCCCCAGCCCCTCTCAGTAGTTTATGCACCCTTTCCACCACATGCCGCACCCTGGCACCAGGGAGACAGCAAACCATTTGGTTGAGGCGGTCTTGGAGAGCAGGATCCACTAGGGCTGCCATTTCTGACACCGACGTCCTTACATCATTGCACAATTTAGAGATTTTGCTCGGATGTTCAGAGTCAGAATTGGCCTTCCTTTTCTTGGACCCCTTTCTACACCCCTCTATTTACAGTAACCCAGCTACCCACCTGGTCCTCCTGGCTTTCTTCGCCACACTCCACTTCTATCCCGCTTATTGCTTGCTCAGTGAGCAGCATACTCCTCTCAAGATTGTTAATTGCTCGCAGACATGTCTAACACGAACTTCCAGGAGAAAAATATGGGCCATCTGTTGCAGCAGCATTCACCCTGGAACTCCTGCTCCAGCAGTGTATACATACGACAGAGTGTGCACTGGAGCATACCACCAATCTTGCTAGCCATATCCTAGTTTACAAAACTGTGAGGTGTGTATAATGAACATATATAAAATGAAAATTACTTACAGTCCTGTGGACTTCTCTTTTTTGACTTCCGCTTGTTTTAACTCCACTTACATTCACAAGCCAAAATAAGCGAGCTCCAAATTGAGTTGCTATCCCTTAATTTTTCAGCTGAGCAAACTAATCCATCCTACCAATTAGCAGACCAGGCAAAGAAAGGAAAAAAAAGCAATTTAAATTGTGACACTAAGGAAATGCCCTTGCTATTACTTATTTAAGGTATTAGGTCCGGGATCATCATCTCCTGGGGTAGACTGGCACAATTCACCAGCACTGTCCACATTGTGTGATTTGGGTACAACTGACCTCAGCCACTTTTATTCAGCAGTTAAACAAAATAAAACAGCAAAATAAAGACTAAGCCTCTCCGGCAATAACAATACTTCGAGGTTCCCTACCTCACCAGGTGCTGGCCTACTGCCAGGCACCCCAAAAACTCACAGTATCCGTTCACTGCCACAGCTCCACAGGCCTTTGACGTGGCCTGTCTCTTCCCCAGGGTGGAGCCATTGTGGGAAGTCTGCACCAGGTACTTGTGCAGGACTTCCAGCTAGCTGCTAATTAAACTTTATCAGACAGACCCAGCTTTCCCAGGTCTGCCATCTGTCCAGCTTTTCCTTAGGCAAAATACACCTTTCATGCCCAAAAATCTGCTTTAGTGGCAGCTACCCTGCCACATTATCTACTCAATTCACCCAAACCACAGATTCACTCTTAGCCTTTCATCTCCAAACTCCTGGAACCCCTGGTCTCCCTCCTTGACCCCCTACAATCTGAATTCTGCTCTATGCACTCCACTGAAACTGCTCTGATCTCCAATGATCTCACTGTGAATAAAGGTGACTATTTGCTCTTCATTCTTCTGGATCTATTGGCAGCGTTTGATACTGTGGAATGCCATCTTCTCCTCACGATGCTCCATTTGCTCCACTGGCCTAACTGCACTCTCTTGGTTTTCTTCCTTTCTCTGACCGCACTTTCACTTTTTCTGGATATTTCTCTTCTCATCTAACTCTCAGTGTTAGGGTTTCTCAGGGCTCAGTCCTAGGTCCTCTTCTCTTTTCCCTCTACACTGCTTCCATCGGACAAACCATTAGCAGATTTGGTTTCCAGTATCATCTCTTTATTGATCATACCCAACTTCTGCACTTAACATAACCCCTTCTTTAATCGAGAACACTAGTGAATGTCTCTCTGCCATCTTTAACATCATGTCCTCTCTCTTTTTGAAACTTAATCTTTCTAAGACTTAACTTCTTGTCTTTCCAACATCTACTAACCAACCCCACCCTAACCTCTCCATCTCGGTCTTTGGGATCACTATAACAGCGATGCAACAGGCCCACTGTCTTGGGGTTGAGCTGGACTTTGATCTCGCACCATATATTCAATCTCTTGCTTGCTCTTGCCCTATGCATCTCAGAAACATGTCCAGAATCTGACCATTTCTGACAACTGAAACTTAAAAAAATGCTATTTGTTGCTATTATTCACTCTCCACTAGGCTACTGTAACTCCCTACAAATCGGTCTTCCACTCACTAAACTCTCTCCTCTACAATCTATTCTTATTGCTTCAGCCAGGCTTGTCTTTCAGACCAAACATTGCACAGATGCCTTCAGTCTGTGCCTGTAACTGCACTAGAAAAGAGAGAAACAAAAAGACAACCAGAGAGGACGGCGCCTTGTGTGATAACGTCAAGGTAGCTTGCAGCCAGGTAAGTATTGAAAGGTGCTCACCTGGTGGCCACTTGTCGGATTGCAGAAACAAATGTGAGGGTATCGGTTACCCTTAGTGGTAAGTTCTTCTAGAGGTTACCTCAGCAGCTTCCCTAGCACTCCAATAACCGGTATCCAACGGAACCGTAAGCATATAGGTATAGGTGGAAGAAAGAATGTGGCGCTGCGAATGGGTGCGCTTGTAACCCAGAGTAAATTACCAAAGCACGGTTTGGTATAAGACTGATTTGTATTTATTGTAAATGATTAAAATAGTTTTGAATCATTGGTAACGCGTTTCGGGATAACCCTTCATCAGACCAATACTATAAAAAATGATAACAAAAAAAATAAAAATAAAAAAATAAAAAATAAAATAAAAAATGTATATACATCAAAAGCAATTCAATGATAAAAATAGATATTAATAAGTACATTTGGGTGAATCCAAAACTATGTAAAGTACGTACAGAGGTAAAGTGCATAAGTATTTTAAATGGAAGTTGATACAGCATGATTTAATGAAATAAATAACTAGACAAAATGCAGCAGTACACTTAAAAGTGATAAATAGGTGAATGCATGTGTACACATATATGTACAGATAGTAGAACATAAATAAATAGGATAAATAAGTGGATGGCCTTAAGGACGCGGCCCCATCTGCCCTGTGTCACTATAAGTGGTTATAGCTTTGGAGCGCTATGAGATATCCAGGGGATTTTGAGACTGTTTTCTCGTGACACATTGTACTTCAAATTAGTTTAAAAATTTGGATGAAATCTTTTGCGTTTAGTTATGAAAAAAAAACAAAATTTGGCAAAAATTTGGAAAAATTCTTTATTTCCATATCGTCCCCCATGACGGCCCACCTGGAGGATGACCCCTTGACCTCTGCAGGGACAGGAAACAGAGAGGTTAAATTCCCCCCCCCCCCTTGCACTCACACACCAGTGTCTTCCTGTCCCTACACAGGGCAGGGAGTGGAGAGAGCTCTCCCCGTCCCCTCCAGAGGGACAGTCAGGAGGGAGTATAGGTGTGGGACACGTCCCTAAATCCTACCTGGTCCCGGGCCGCGAGTGGTGCATGGTGCATCCTTCCCCTGCCTTGGATGGGACCTCCGACCAGCTCTGTTTACGGCTCCGTGAAGCCAACATCACCCGGGCACGTGCATGTGCAATGGAACACTTCCGGGTGCTCCAAGAGGGCAACCTCCGGCCAATAGGCGTCGCACCGGAAATGACGTATCGCGAACACGAGAAGCCGGCGTGAGTATGTTTGAAATATCAAGCGGGCTCTCACATTGATCTGAGGTCTATGCTTCTGTCGACTTTTATATGTTGCGGCTATGTACTTTGCACATTCTAACACATGTTATGTTTATGCATAGATTACAATTGGCAGCTCCGAGTCCTCAACTATGGACATCATTATATCAGACCCCCCGCCTATAGCTCCTGTGAGTGGTTTCGGGGTGTCTAGTGTGTTAAGGGTTTTTTAAATTCCTCATTTGATGGAGCTTGTTCTAGAAAACCTAGTATTGTTCTCCTTCTTTTTGGCAGGAATCTAAAGAGAAGGAGAAGTCTAAGGAACTAGATGAAAAGAAAACACAGACACGCAGATGCAATATGTGTTTCAATAAACTCTTAAGTAATTATAAGAAGCCAGTATGCAAAGAATGTTTGGACAATCTGCTCAAAGAAGAGAAATACTCTTTAATGGAAGAGATGAGATCATTTATTAAAGTGGAAGTCCAGACATCAGTAGCTGCTTCTGTGGCTTCCATTATTCCCCAAATAGCACCACCCAAAAGACCCAGAATAATGTCATATTCTGAATCTGAGGCAGAATCAGAAGAAGCTAGTACGTCTTTCTCTATGGACATGGATATATCCCAATCTGTAGCAGCTACTAAAATGGAGTCAAAATACCTGTTTGCGTCAGAAAATCTTGATGCGTTATTAAAGCGGTCAGAGACACTTTGAAAATTGAGGACATTGAACAAGCAAAGTCTGTGCAGGATGAACTATTTGGCATACTTAGGGCAAAAAAGAAAAGAGTATTCCCAATAAAGAATACGCTCAAGGAATTGATATTGGAAGAATGGAGAGAATCAGAGAATAGAATTTCTGTTTCTAAAGAATTCAAGAATCGTCTAATGTTTGACGAGGAAGAAGTAAAAAATTGGAATGCTGCACCCAAAGTAGATGTTCAAGTGACCAAAATCATGAAAAAAACTGATCTCCCATTTGAGGATGCCATACAGCTTAAAGACCCAATGGATAAAAAAGCTGACAGTTTATTGGGAAGCTGCCATGCTTAATTTGAAGGTGAACATAGCTACGACCTCTATTTCCCGTACTCTCTTTTTCTGGTTATCGGAATTAGAGAACCATATAAAAACTGGCACCTCAAGAGAAATGCTACTGGATACTATACCTATGCTAAAGTCTGCTAAGGCCTTCATTGGGGATGCCTCGGCTGAGGGAGTGAGATTTAGTGCAAAAGAAAGTGCCTTGTCAAATTCAGTTAGACGTGCCATTTGGTTGAGACAGTGGAGTGGCGATTGCAGATCTAAAGCCAAATTATGTAGTCTTCCCTTCCAGGGTGAATATGTATTTGGTCCAGAGTTAGACGCCATTCTGGAAAAAGCTGCAGATCGTAAGAAAGGCTTCCCTGAAACAAGAACGGGTCAAAAGAAACAATCCTTTCGTGACCCCAAGGAAAAGATGTTCCGTATAGAGGGAAAGGCAAACAAGGTAGATGGAGTTATTCCAAAGGTGGAAGAGGAAGAGGATTCCTACTCAGTTCCAGCAACTCAACGTCTACCTTTAGAAAACAATGACGCCAGAGTGGGAGGAAGACTGCTCCAATTCCGTCATCATTGGACCCAAATAACCTAAATCCATGGGTCTTAGGGATTCTATTAGACGCATACAAGTTAGAACTAAATTCTCTTTCTCCCAACAACTTCATGGTGACAAAGCAACCATCTCAGTCATTAACTATCAGCTTATGGCAGGAGGTTCTGAAACTCAAGGCAATGGATGTGATAACTCCAGTTCCCAAAGAGTCACAGGAAAAAGGACATTATTCTCCTCTATTTCTTATAACAAAGCCAAATGGAACATTCCGTCTAATCTTCAACCTGAAAAATCTGAACAAGTATATTCTTTACAGAAGATTCAAGATGGAAACTATCTGCTCAGCCACCCTCTTAATTCCGCCGGATGCGTTCTTATGTACCATCAACCTAAAAGACGCATACTACCACGTACCAATCTATCCACCATCCCAAAATTTCCTCAGATTTGCAGTGATTACCCCGGAGGGAAACACAGCTTGTTTTCAGTACAAAGCTCTCCCGTTCGGGATTTCGTCTGCCCCAAAAATCATGATAGAAGTAGTGGCATTTTTGAGATGCAAGGAAGTGTCGGTGATTCCGTATCTGGACGACCTACTGATAATTGGTCAGACAGAACAGGAACTTATACAACACAGGAATCTAACGATTACTACTCTGCAACAACTGGGATGGTACATAAACTGGGAGAAATCGAAACTGACGCCCAGCAAAGAGACAATATTTCTAGACACACTTCTGAACACATCTCTACAGATGTCTTTTCTTCCTCCCAAAAAAGGGACAGACTTATCCAAAAAATACATCACTTCCAACAACAGAACTGTTGTACAATAAGAGAAGCCATGAGAATGTTGGGGCAGATGACGGCTTGTATTCAATCTGTTGAATGGAGTCAGAGCCATACTCGAAGGTTCCAGTGCTGGATTTTAGAGGTTTGGGACAAGAAACCACACCATCCTAGACCAAAATGTCCAGCTACCTCCAAGAGTCAGAATGTTCCTAAATTGGAGGACAGAAACGTCACATTTAATGAAAGGAATACCCTGCCATCCATGGCCAATCAAAGTGATCCAAACAGTTGCCAGTCGGTCAGGTTAGGCCTTAAAAGAGATGGCTCTAACAGAACCAATACTTCTGCCTGTCAGAGAGGATCTTCTGTTTCAGGGCCCTATCTATCACCCAAACCCGCGATCCCTCAATCTCTCAGCTTGGATCCTGAGAGGTCGTTACTGAAGTTACGAGGTCTTTCAGACAAGGTAATAACAACAATGAAAGCAACTCGTAAACCAACCACCTTTGCAATTTATAATAAAATATGGAAAAAATGTATGTCATTTTGTGGTTCAAATGAACCTAAACAAACATCTCCAAATATTTCCCAGATTCTAGACTTCCTATAGTCCGGATTTGACAAAGGGTTGAAGACCAGTACCCTCAAAGTTCAGATTTCAGCACTGAGCGCTTTCTTTGACCAACCCTTGGCCGATAACAGATGGATCAGCAGGTTTGTGAAAGCCACATCTAGACTGAGACCAAATTATACACAGAAGATCCCATCATGGGACCTTTCTTTGGTGCTTAATTATCTTACTGAGCCACCATTTAAGCCAATGGGAGATGCTAACATAAGGGATTTGACCCTAAAATTGACCTTCTTAATAGCAATAACATCCTCTAGAAGGTTAGGAGAGACACAGGCATTGTCAGTTAGAGAGCCATACTTGAGAATCTCTGATGATAGAGTAACCTTAATGCTTGATAAAACCTTTGTTCCAAAAGTCTCTTCAGAGTTCCATCGAAATCAAGAAATTATTCTTCCATCATTTTGCCAGGATCCAAAATCTCCAAAAGAGGCTGCTTGGCATTCCTTGGATGTGAGAAGAATCTTACTGCATTACATAAAAAGCACGGAATCATGGCACCAAGATTCCAACATTCTTCTCCAGTTCGGCAACAAGAACAAGGGAAAGAAGGCATCCAAAGCCTCTATCGCCAGATGGATTCAGCTAGTCATCAAAGGAGCATATGCGTCCCATTCAACCAGACCTTGACCTTTGCTAAATATTACAGACTGAATATCCAGAATACCAAAAAATTAGCCTTTGGTAGAAAAGTCTTGCAGGCTGTAGTCCCTCCCTAAGGAATTATCTGATAAATCTCCAGGTGGGCCGTCATGGGGGACGATATGGAAAATGGGAATTATTCTCACCGTTAATTCGGTTTCCATTAGTCCACCATGACGGCCCATGTATCTTTCCAACCCCTAAAAAAAAAAAAATTTTTTTTTACTATCATAGTATATTGTAGTAATTATAGTCTATGTGAAACTAACATGCAATAAAAGGGGTTGCATCCACTGCCGGTGTAATTATTTAGTAGTCACTGGTGTGTGAGTGCAAGGGGGGGGGGGAATTTAACCTCTCTGCTTCCTGTCCCTACAGAGGTCAAGGGGTCCTCCTCCAGGTGGGCCATCATGGTGGACTAATGGAAACCGAATTAACGGTGAGAATAATTCCCATTTTTCAACGTTCTAAATTCTCTACTTTTGATTCAGATATTCATAGCACCCAAATAAATTCATAACTTACATTTCCCAAATGTCTGCTTTATGTTGGCATGGTTTTTTAAGATTCCACATATTTTACTAGAATGTTATGAGGCTCAGAATTTAGGTATCATTTTTCAAATTTTTTGTAAAATCACCAAAACCTGTATTTAGATGGACCTGCTCAACTTCTAATTGACACTGAGAGGCCTAAATAATAGCGAGACTCATAAATTACCCCATTATGGAAACTACACCCCTCAATGTATGAAAAACCACTTTTAAGAAGTTTGTTTACCCTTTAGGTGTTTTATAGGGGTTAAAATAAAATGGAGGTGCAGTCTGCAAATTGTAATATTTTTTCACAATACACTCATTTTGGGTGGAAAATTAAACACTTACAATGGATTAAATGAAAAAAGGCTCCACAAAGTTTGATACCAAATTTCTCCCGAGTGCACTGATACCCCATATGTGGTGGTAACCTGCTGTATGGGCGCACGGCCGGGCATAGAAGGGAAGGAGGCGCCATGCAGATCAGATGTCACATTGTACAGGCTATAATTTTTTTCTTTTTTTAATGTGGACCTATCGAGGCGTATTTCTTTTGCCATATGAGATGCACTTTTCTCGTAGGTAATTTTGGGGAATCTATAGCTAGTTGGTGAGATTTTATTAACTCTTTGTTGGTGGAGGAAATGAAAATCATCAATTTTTAGGAAAATTTATCTTTTTTGGCCGTTTACCATACCATAAAAATAGTATATTATTTTTATTCTATGGGTCGCCACGATTACAAAAAGACCTCATTCATATAGATTTTTTATTCTTTCCCATTTTTACTGAATAAAAAGTAATTTGGCAAAAATGTTGTTTATTTTAGCATCACCGTCTTTCATATGCCTAACTTTTTTATTTTTCGCCTCACAAATCTGTTTAAGGGCTTATTTTTTGCGAGAAGGATTGTTCTTTTTAGTGGTCTTATTTTAGAGTGCATAACATTTTTTAAATCACTTTTTAGAGCATTTTTATAGGGTATTAATTGAAAATTATCTCTTTTTTTTGGAGCTTTTTTTTTTTTTTTTTTACGGGGTTCACTTTGAGGATTTAATAACGATTCTGTTTTATTATGCAGATTGTTACAGACGCAGGGATACCAAATATGTGGGGTTTTGCGTATTTTATTCAATTGTACTGAATAAAAACCAATTTGGAGAAAATCTTGTTCATTTTAGCATCCCCATCTTTTCATATGCCTAACTTTTTTATTTTTCGGCTGACAAATCTGGTTAGGGGCTTATTTTTTGCGAGAAGAGTTGTTCTTTTTAGTGGGCTTATTTTGGAGTGCATAACATTTTTTAAATCACTTTTTAGAGCATTTTTTATAGGGTATTAATTAAAAATGATCTTTTTTCGGAACGTTATTGCATTTTTTTTCTCCGGCGTTTACCGTGCAGGTCCAGTAACAATTCTGTTTTATTATACAGATTGTTATGGACGCAGCAATACCAAATATGGTGTTGGTTGTGTTTTTGTGTTTTTTAATGTATATTTTAATGTATTTATTTTTTATTTATTCCAATGTATTAACTTAAGTGTTTTTCACTTTTTTTTACTCATAGATACTTGAACTTGAACCAGCGATGCTCTGATCGCTGATTCAAGTCCAATACACTGCTCTACAATACTATTTTATTGTAGAGCAGTGTAAACTGCCCGGCAGACCGGGCAGCTCCGGGGCACGTGCCAGTCCTCGGAGCTGCCCAGAAGTGGTTCTGATCCCCCGGTAAGTGGCGCGGGGGATCCGATCCACAGCGCAAACACCCTTACACGCCGTGGTCATGCTTGACTGCGGCGTGTACGGGGTTAACACCCGCGATCGTAGTCGGCTCAGATCGCGGGTGTTAGCGCAGGCTGTCAGCTGTGATAGACAGCTGACAGCTGATGCTTCTGGTGCCGGCTCTGTTCGTGAGCCGGTGCCAGAAGCAGGACGTTATAGAACATCCCCGTGCGCTAAGCATCTAGCCCCGGGGACGTACTATAACGTCCTGGTGCGCCTAGGGGTTAAGCTTATTTGTAGGAAAAGGGGCCAGGCATTAGGTTACTTACATGTTACAGCCATGAAGATGGTGCATGCGCAGTGATGTTATTGTTTATCATACCAACTAACAAATGAACACCAGAACCTTCTTCAAAGCGGTAGACCCAATAGTTTTTTAGACTTTACCCGTAACCACTTTAAAAAGTGGAAAACCAACATCCCATGCGGCCAATTCAAAAGAATTAGACGCAACTGCACAACTAATGAGGACTACGCAATACAGAGTAAAATTCTATATGAACGTTTTACAGCAAAAGGTTACCCCTTTTTGACAATGAGGTCAACTTCATCACCACGTTTTCAGATGATGGTGGTGAAATTAGGAAGGTTCTCAGAAAACATTGGAACCTGCTACTCCATGACCCGCACCTTAAGAACATTCTGCCTAGTAACCCCAGGATCACCTTCAGAAGATCCCGTACTCCTGGCCCCCAGCCGTTTACCTATGTCCCGAAACAAGATTACCTCATTTTTTCCTAAAATTCTAGGGAGTTTTAAATGTGGCCATTGTCATGTGTAAATGTGTAAATGTTGTGAGACTATCTGTCACAGAAGATCATCTTTCACATCCAACAATTCGGGTGAAGTTTTCCAGATAAAACATTTCCTTAATTGCAGCTCGAATTACGTTATCTATCTGATTGAATGTGGTTGCAAATTACAATATGTGGGTCGTACCATTCAACCTCTGAGGGAACGCCTCAACAAACATAGAAGTAACATCAGTAACGGCTTCCCTCTTCACAGCTTATCCAGACATGCAGCACAGTACCACAGACAAAATTACAGAGAATTGAATATCACCCCAATAGAACATATCCCCCCGTCAACTCCGCAGAGACACAACCACCTGATTAAACGAGAGATGTATTGGATATTCAAACTCCAAACCCTCACACCAGCTGGTCTAAGTGAATCACTAGAAAATATTTTTTAACATCTTTTAATATTTTAATGTTTTCAACATAGTATCATTTTCGTCTTTCATTTATTTTCATTATTATCCATCTTTTAGTATTCAAACACATTGTATTACCTGCATTGTTTTATTGTATGCTTTATTGTAGGTTCTATTGTATGTTTTATCAGCACCATTTCTTTTGTACCATCAGAATAAGTATAACTTAATTCTGTTTTCCTTAAGTTCATCATAATTTTCTATATACACTATCAAAGACATGGACTTATACCACATTCCTCTGCCGATTTAATCATTTAAAGAGAACCCGGCATGCAAAATAACCCCCCTAAACTAAATATATTTTCATAAACTGCCATTAGAAAGCATTGCCTCTATCCCTTCATTGTCCCTCTACATGTCTGTAAACCTAAGCAATGAGGTCCTAAAGCTGTATGCAAATGACCTGTGAAATGTCCAACGAAGCATTAGCATATTCAAGCTGTCCACTCTATTCATGAGTGGGAGGCACAGCCACACCCCCAGTGCATGACTGACAGCCTGTATAATGATGTGAGGCTGTATAATGATGTGCTTCCTGGTGCTGGTGGCCATGCCCCCTGCAGCCTGTGTGTGCATGTGTGTGTGTTTAGGAGAGATACAGCAGCTCCAGGCAGCCATGTTACAGCAGAACATGTCAGATTCATGTGTAGCTGATGTCTGTGTCTCTCACATGTCAGCAGATGCAGCACACACACTAGCCATGCTTTACTATACATTACACACAGACATGAGCAGGGGGAGGAGAGGGGAGGGGTAACAGGGGTGACATCACTGCCTCTGACCATGTGACCAGCCTCATTTACATAATAAAAAATAGATGATTTTACAATGAATAATGTATGAAATAACTAGATAAAGGCTGGGATGGGATCCTTGTGAGCTGCTCCAACAGGTAGTAGTGACAGGACAAGTGACACAGACCTGATGACAGGTGTCCTTTAACCAATAATCCAGTGCTATCTATTTTATACCTCCTCACACTGTCTATACATTTATCCACCCCTTTTAATATACTGTTATTTCTAGAGTCACTTCCTCTACTCCTACAAGTAGATACTGGTCCTCTGTATCAGCGTCCCCGCATGGCTCCGGTCGCGCTGCGCTTCCTTCCCTTCTCTCTTTTCCCCAGGGCCGAGAAATACGAGGAACACCCCACTGCGCATGCGCCTTCATGCCACCTTCATTCATTCTCCGGGATCAAGCGCGCTTGCGCGCTCACAAACCTCCACTGCGTGTTCTACAGCCACCGATCATCATCCACCTGGCTGTAACATGTAAGTAACCTAATCCCTGGCCCCTTTTCCTACAAATAAGCTTAATCACATATATTCCCCACCACCCAGTGTCTTTCCCTGGTTATGGTCTTTCATTTATTTATATGAATTAGAATCCATCCACTTATTTATCCTATTTATTTATGTTCTACTATCTGTACATATATGTGTACACATGCATTCACCTATTTATCACTTTTAAGTGTACTGGTGCATTTTGTCTAGTTATTTATTTCATTAAATCATGCTGTATCAACTTCCATTTAAAATACTTATGCACTTTACCTCTGTACGTACTTTACATAGTTTTGGATTCACCCAAATGTACTTATTAATATTTATTTTATCATTGAATTGCTTTTTATGTATGTACATTTTTTTTTTATTTATTTTATTTTAGATTTTTTGTCTTTTGTTATCATGTTTTATAGTATTGGTCTGATGAAGGGTTATCCCAAAACGCGTTACCAATGATTCAAAACTATTTTAATCATTTACAATAAATACAAATCAGTCTTATACCAAACCGTGCTTTGGTTATTTAAGCAGGGTTACAAGCGCACCCATTCGCAGCGCCACATTCTTTCCATATTTAGTTTTAAAATAATAACCCTCATGCACAAAGCTCTGCATAATGCTGCACCTCCCTATCTTAGTCTGTCGCCCAACCCTTTCTCTTTGGTCTGCCATTGATGTTAGACTAATCTCCACCTTAAAATGTCAACTCTCCCTTTACTAATCTAAATAGAAAACAAACAGTAGAATGGCACTCACCGGATTTCTTCCTTAATTCATTCCATTTTATTAGTGATACTCACGATGTACATGGCGTGACAAAAACATGCAGGGGGAGGGATGAACGCATGGACTCACAGAAAAGTAGGGTACATGACAGCTGTTTCGCGCAGCAGCGCTTCGTCTGACTTGCCCGTTCCACAACACACAAAGGTATGGCTTTTTAAACATCCCAAAAGCCCGCCCCCATCATTCATGAACTTCCTATTGGCCCTAAGGGGAC
Organism: Engystomops pustulosus; assembly: GCF_040894005.1. NCBI lineage: Eukaryota > Metazoa > Chordata > Amphibia > Anura > Leptodactylidae > Engystomops > Engystomops pustulosus. The sequence continues at coordinate 125,011,389 of NC_092415.1, read as the reverse complement.
TCATTCATGGTCCTTCATATTATGGTATTGTCTCTCATATCTTCCATTAGTATGCTGCAATATGTATATGGGTAGTACTTACTGTGCTTAGGATCGTGTGCCGCGTCCGCCTCGTTGTCCGCGTTCGCCTAGGGGAACGGATGGCGGGGCCATGCCAATCCCAAGATGGCGCCGGCCTCGCGGCAGATGCAGCAAAGTCGCGCCCCCACGGGAGTGGCTAGCACGTCACCATCGTATCCGTCAGCTGACGCAGGGGAGGCGGGGCCGCCGCACCGCGATACAGCACAGTATAAGTACCTAAGCAGGTTTTAAAATGTATAATTGCTATAAAAACCTGACGCAGCTATGGAAGATTATATTAAATCTCTATAGTGAAGAGGATGAGGATGAGGGCACAATAGTGTGTGGGGGAGGGAAGTGGGTGTCATAATATAGCCGTCTGAAACATTAAAATGTCACATAGTGCTAGTGACAAAGCTAAACAGTGGGTAGATGCGTATAGAAGGATAAACCACAAGTTTTAATGCACATCCACTGATGGAACAAAAAAGTACAATGCAACTGTTTATGTTTACTTAAGGTACCACGGAATTTCATATGAGGTAAATATCTATATATTTCTCTTTAAGGGGTATGGTGAAAAAATGAGGAGGGCTACAATACATAAGGGGAGGAGGGGGGGGGATGTTTTTTATTTTTATCTCTGATTTAGAGGAAGACACTCATGTCTATTCTATCATTTAGCCCTGAAGGCCCTAGGGCCCCTGTCTGTAGGATCCATCTCCCTTCCTTTTGTAATAGGAGGCGCTGTCTATCACCCCCTCCTTGTAGCACTGGGATTCGTTCTATGCCTGCAAATCGTAAAGATTTAGGATCGGAGTTGTGATGCATTCTTTTGGGATGTTTAAAAAGCCATACCTTTATGTGTTGTGGAACGGGCAAGTCAGACGAAGCGCTGCTGCGCGAAACAGCTGTCATCAGGGCCGGTTCTAAACAAAGTGGGGCCCTGGGCAAAACTAAAAGTGGGGCCCCAAAATAAAACTATTTTATGACCAGTCACAGTAAGCAAGAGGCTCCATTTAGTATGGTAAAACAAACTGTAATATGGGAGAATTTTATAGGAGATAGATAAATGGTAGGGAGATTTATGGGCAGCATGATGTCTCCGTGATTAGCACTACAGCCTTGCAGTGCTGGTCAACATCTGCAAAGATTTTGTATGCGTGTGTCTGCGTGGGATTCCTCCGGGTCCTCCGGTTTCCTCCCACACTCCAAAAAATTACTGGTAGGTTGATTAGACTGTGAGGCCCATTGGGGAGAGGGACCTATATTTTCTGAAAGCGGACACTTGCCCCATTTTCAAAATTGCATCAAGGATTTTATAGAAATTGGCGCCTTCATGCAATTTTGATTCAAATTGAAACATTTTATTAAAAATACTTAACATTTGACTTTGATGGCAAAAAATTTGATCCAAACAGAAAATGTTTACCTTCACATCTCCTAAATGTAATACGTGGACATTTGTACAGTTCACAAATGTCCCATATTGATATGTTCACATAAATAAATCCACATAATATCACTAAAACTGTAATAACTAGATATCTGCTTTTCAGCTAGACATTTTTAGACAGTCACAACCTGCAAAATATATCAATAAAACAGAATAAAAAGTAAAGGCGCCATAAAACCTATAGAATTTTGAAAGCAGACAACCAGGCGATGCATTTGGCAATTAACATTCAAAATTTCCTCTAAAATATGTACACATCCAGATACATATATAAAGAAAATCTACTTTCCTAAAACAGTAACACAAAATAAAAGGGAATAAGACAGAAAGGGCCACATTTATCACTTTGTGCGCCTAAGTGTAGTAGTTGCGCCTAAATTCTGGCGCACTGTTTTCCAGAATTATCACAAGCTACAACCATCTGTGATAAGTATATTTTCTGCCTCTTATTAATCACTTGACTTTAAAACAGTTTAGGCGCAGTTCAGGCGCAATGTTAGATTCAGGCACTTACATGTCATCCTGCTACAAGCTCCTCTCTGCTTCTCCCACAGCCCAGAATGAAGATAACCCTCACAGCAGCACCCAGGTGTGTGACACCCAGCACCCAGTGACCTCCTCAGCAGTGGCTTCTCCTGGAGGGGATCCCCCAGTGCTGGTCTCCTGCTGCACCCCTGTAATTCTGCACAGTATCCCCCTCAGAAACACTGGTGATACTGTGCAGAATTACATGGGGGACACTTGTCAGTACTATGTGCAACATTCTGCAAAGTTCTCTTCTCTCTTGCTCTGATCTCAGGATTCTGCAGAATGTTTTGTAAATAGAAGGTGATGAAGTGTAAATAGAGTCTGCAGCTCCTGTCTGCAGAGTATCTCATGTCTTTATGATCTGTTCTAGTGTCTGCAGTGTCTGGCTGAGCTTTGCTGCTAGAAATGAGCTGTTCTGCAAAGGGGCTCAGTGCTTTCTTCTCAGATAACGCCACCTTCGGGCTGGAGTGTTTTTGCGCCCGTTTTTGCGCCTAAATGAAAAGTCGCAAGTGATGAATATAATTAGGCGCAGCAAAACATCTGGATTGCTAGGATAAATGAGGGAAAGCTGCTTATTTTTGCTGCACGGCTAGTTTGGCGTTTAGTTGCAAAAATGGCACAAAAACGGTGCGCCTGAATGAAAAGGCGCAAAAACAACAGAAAAAAACTATTGATACATGTGGCCCAAAGTGTGTTCTTAGATAGTTCTGCATAGAGAAGGGTTAAAAACATGAATATTAGTTGATATTATCCCTTCTCAAAATGTAGTAACATATAAAGTGAATTTTTCCATTATCTGTGAGGTGCTGCAGCTCCTGTGTGCAGCAAATTCTCCCTGCAGCCTGATGGCTAAGAATCTGAATTGGGAAGGGGGTGTCAATTTCAAGGGCCAGTTTCTCTGGCTCTGTGACACATAGAACCTTACTTCTTTTTTCCTATGAAAGAAGAGAGTCTCCTCTTTTATATGAATCTAAATTTGTGTTTCTAAAATGTAGGAAAACGGAGATAATAACTGTTAAACTGCCGTTGGGAGTGATTTTTATATATAAAAATGGCACCTGATATTCTCACTTTAAACCTGAATAACTCTGGATCCATAGCACCTAGAAACAAAATTCAAGATTCATTTGAAAGAAGAGATTCTCCCCTTTCTCCACCTTTGCCTACCCCTAGCGCCGGCCCTGGCTGTCATGTACCCTACTTTTCTGTGAGTCCCTGCGTCCATCCCTCCCCCTGCATGTTTTTGTCACGCCATGTACATCGTGATTATCACTAATAAAATGGAATGAATTAAGGAAGAAATCCGGTGAGTGCCATTCTACTGTTTGTTTTCTATTTGGAAAAATTCACTGCATTTACCCGAATCAGAGCACCACCCATCCTTCCATCAGTCTGACATATCCTGTATATATATCCGATTAACTTACATGATGAACATTTATTATACGAAGTAGTGCCATTCCACTTCCCTCTTATCCTCTTGTGAATACGATTGAACTTTTTTCTGGAATTGAGCACACTCCTTTTTCAATGTTCAGAACTTAGTCTGACTCTGAAGACATAAAATATGAAATCGGAAGCAGAAATGGATACTACAAGGTCAGAATAAGAAGTTCTATTACAACAAGGGAGGGAGGACGCAAACTCATTCTTTGTACAATGTAACGAAAAAGATGATATTAGCCATTCCACTTCCCTCTTATCCTCTTGTGAATACAACCTTTGCTAATCTATCCCATGTCCTCCTCCCGTTGCTTATCCGGCAAACACGAGATATATACGAAGACCCTGGCTTCTCTGCAGTCACTTTCACCTTGGACCTTGTATATAAGATTGCGGCTTATGGCTGGTCCAAGTATCAGAATTTTTTAATTATTTCATTTTATACTGTTCCCTTATAAATAATGGCTGGACCATTATACAAGCTCTTTTACCTTTTATGTCACCCCCTTCATCCCTTCATGGAATGAAAGCTCTTGCGAGGAGGGCCTTCACTCCTATTGTTCCATATGAATGTTTGTACCCTGTAATGTAATATTATATTTGTATATGTCCCATTTAATTTGTAAAGCGCTACAGAATTTGATTGTGCTATATAAATTAAGATTATTATTATTTACTCTGATCCACTTGCTACCCCAAGTCCAGCCGTGCACTTTTTGCAAGCCAATGATGTCATACCTAGTCATGTTTCTCTATTAATCATGTGATCCACTTGCAACTTTTTGTTGAGGGAAAATTTACCCATATTAGCTTATCCAACATTGCTCTATACACAGACCAGTATTAACCCCTTATCACCGACTCGTTTTCAGCTTAATGACCAGACTTGATTTTTCAAATCTGCCCTATGTCACGATAATTGATTATAACTTCCGAACACTTTAACATATCTAGGTGATTTTGAGAATGTTTTCTCATGACACATTGTACTTCATGCTAGTTGTAAAATTTAAGTGATAAGTTTTGCGTTTCAGTCTGAAAAAAAGTGAAAATTTGGCAAAACTTCGTAAAATTTCTTCATTTTTTCAAGTTTATAGTGTTCTGCTTTTTACACAGGAAGTAAAACTAACCTAAAAGCTTGATAACTAACATTTACGGAATGTCTGCTTTATGTTGAAATTATATTTTATGCATCCTGTCATTTTTCTAGGATGTTATGAGGCGCAGAACTTTAGGTGCGATTTTTCAAATTTTCATGAAAATCCCCAAAACTTACATTTTGAGGGACAACACGGCTTCCATGTGACTTTGAAATGCCTAAATAATAGTAAAACCCCATAAAGTGTTTCACATGGGTTAAAACAATATGGACCTTCGATTTAGAAACTTTTGAATTTTTCGGGAAAATACATTCATTTAGGCCAAAACTGACCGTTTCATAATAATTAAATTATGTAATGCTCTGCAACATATGCTGCCCAATTTTTCCCAACCAATATTGGAGGAAATCACATTTTTTTTACTATTTACAAATTTTCTGGCCCATAACTTCTGTATTTTTCTGTTGTCAGATCTGTTGTCCTGCAGTTCAAACCGAGCATCAGTATGGGGAAGAAAGGGGATTTGAGTGCCTTTGAACGTGGCATGGTTGTTGGTGCCAGGAGGGCTGGTCTGAGTATTTCAGAAACTGCTGATCTACTGGGATTTTCACGCACAACCATCTCTAGGGTTTACAGAGAATGGTCCGAAAAAGAAAAAACATCCAGTGAGCGGCAGTTCTGTGGGCGGAAATGCCTTGTTGATGCCAGAGGTCAGAGGAGAATGGGCAGACTGGTTCGTGCTGATAGAAAGGCAACAGTGACTCAAATCGCCACCCGTTACAACCAAGGTAGGCAGAAGAGCATCTCTGAACGCACAGTACGTTGAACTTTGAGGCAGATGGGCTACAGCAGCAGAAGACCACACCGGGTGCCACTCCTTTCAGCTAAGAACAGGAAACTGAGGCTACAATTTGCACAAGCTCATCGAAATTGGACAGTAGAAAATTGGAAAAACGTTGCCTGGTCTGATGAGTCTCGATTTCTGCTGCGACATTCGGATGGTAGGGTCAGAATTTGGCGTCATGAAAGCATGGATCCATCCTGCCTTGTATCAACGGTTCAGGCTGGTGGTGGTGGTGTCATGGTGTGGGGAATATTTTCTTGGCACTCTTTGGGCCCCTTGGTACCAATTGAGCATCGTTGCAACGCCACAGCATACCTGAGTATTGTAGCTGACCATGTCCATCCCTTTATGACCACAATGTACCCAACATATGATGGCTACTTTCAGCAGGATAATGCACCATGTCATAAAGCTGGAATCATCTCAGACTGGTTTCTTGAACATGACATGAGTTCACTGTACTCAAATGGCCTCCACAGTCACCAGATCTCAATCCAATAGAGCATCTTTGGGATGTGGTGGAACGGGAGATTCGCATCATGGATGTGCAGCCGACAAATCTGCGGCAACTGTGTGATGCCATCATGTCAATATGGACCAAAATCTCTGAGGAATGCTTCCAGCGCCTGCCACGAAGAATTGAGGCAGTTCTGAAGGCAAAAGGGGGTCCAACCCGTTACTAGCATGGTGTACCTAATAAAGTGGCCGGTGAGTGTAAATGTATCTACAGAACAGAGCCAGGCATAAGCTGCAGATGTATCTTAATACCAGTTTAAGTTTGGGATCCCCATCCCCCCTTTGATTTTTTGTTTGAAACATAATTGTGGCTGCCATTGGTGGTTTGGAAATTCCCCAGATAAATGATAACATTTCCTTTTGAAGTTGGTTACAGAGACATTTGGAACTGTGGACATGGGAACTGTGAGTGTGTGACAGTAGTATAGCACTTTCAGTAATGAGATCATTTATACAACTATTCTCCCTACTAATGATAATTCGATCTTGCTCATGATATCTAGTTCCTGCTGCAGTGATTTGAAAAGAGCTAATATAGGCCCCAGCCATATTGCATAGGGGTATAGTAGGTTGATGCCCAAATATGGAATGGTGGAATTTTCCTACTGAAATGGGAATTCTGACTCCAGGATATGCGTAGAGAGTGGGAGATCTGGGGTTAATGTTAGCCAGGGTATCTGTTGGCTTCCCAGGTTTGGGAATTGTGACTACTGTGCCCTGAAGCATCTCTTCTGTAATCGAACCTACCTCTGCTGAGCAGATTGAATGTAGCATAGAATGAGAGATTTTTTTCATTTTCAGAGACACCATCAAATTCTTCCATTAGAGATCTTAATTTTAGGCGGAGCTAGTGTAAAACCCCATGGTCAGATGTTGAAGCCTTCCTTTACATGGTACTCTCAGTTTGTTTGATTTGGGCCAATATTCTTACTGCTTTTGCCTCTCTCTGCTTACAAAATCAGGAGTTTAAGTCTATCATGACCCTTCTTATAACTGCCTTGTGGGACAGCCATAATGTGTATGAATCAATTTCTTTTGTATCATTCCAACAGAAATATTCTTTTACGGCCTTTGCGATGTCCTGTTTGTATGAGGGCAACCCCATCAGGAAAGTATTATCCTGCCACAATTTGGGGGATTCTGTTATTGGGGACAAAACTACTTCCAGGGATATGGAGGCATGATTGGACCATGACACCGTTCCAATACCAGAGGATTGAGTTTTGAACAACAGTCCCCTGCCCACCAAAAATAGGTCTATTCTAGGGCAAGACCTTTGCCTCATTGAGTAGAAGGAGTATTCCAATTCCCTTTCAATTCCCCAACCAGAAAGTAAAGGACAAAGTGTGGTAAGGGTGAGGGGTGTGTAGGGCCTGTTCTACACCCAGGAGGGACAAAGTTTCAGTCTTTAGCTGTCCAGTGAAGTGGGTTCCGTGATCGAACTCTATAGTCTCTGGGAGTTCAAACCTACAGAAAATCTCACTCATCAACTTCTTGGCTGCAGCTCTGGCAGTGGCCTCGCTCATAGCAAAAGCTTCTGGCCACCCTGGTTAGCCAATAAAGGTATCATTCCTTAAGCACTTTTGTAGTCTTTACACAAAAGTATTTACATCAGATTTTTTATTTTTCCTGACTTATACGGTACGTCTACAATTTTATCAACATACTCTTGCCACCCTGGAAAGAGATCAATGCACACAAGCACGTACTCATATGTACCACTTTTTGGTAGCTGGATAAAATCCATCTTCAGTTTCTGGAAGGGATACAGCGGCTTGGGTGTCACCTTTGGAAGGGATACAGTGGCTTGGGTGTCACCTTCTTTGGGGTCTTTACCACCTTACCTGGGTTGTGGCAGGCACAGACAGGCTTTCACTAGTCTAGTGACAGGGGTAGTAATGCCCGGGGAAAACCACTGGCTGTTTATGAACGCTAGCATGGCCAATTTGGATGTGTGTGTGTGTCCGTGGGCTACTTGACTTGCTGTTGGGTGCAGGGCTTTGGGCAGACACACAGCATCCAGGTCATATCGGCATCTGGGCTCTAGCTTTCCTCCACACCTTCTTCTCTTCTGAGGACATTCAGGCCACCAGGGTCTGGAACACCTGTGGATAAAACTTTTTAGCTCAGAACTCACCATTGAGACTACGGGACAGTCTCTGGATTCCATCTGTGCAACTGCCTTTGCCACCCTCTCAGCCACATCATTGCCCTTGACTTGTGGAGTTACTAATTGTGTATGCTTTTACTTTTATTATCCCCACCTCTTGTGGAAGTAAGAGAGCATCCATGAGCTTTTAAATCAGCCTGCCATGCTCATAGGGGATCCCTGCAGAGGTGAGGAAATCTCTAGCCTTCCATATGGGGCCATAGTCGTGTTTACACCCCAAAACTATAGCTTGAGTATAGATGTTTGCCCTTTTACCTTCCCCCAGCTGTAGCGCTTCCCTGAAAGCCGTCAACTTCACCTCCTGTGCTTACCTGTGTGGTGGGAGTGGTTCTGCTTTTACTACCTCATGTGCACCACTGACCACTGCATATTCAGTGTAGAACCGTCCGTCTTCTTCTGTAGACCTGGAGCCATCTACGAAAAAAAACCTCAACATCTGGGTTAATCACCCTTCTCTTTACCCTTCTGAATTCTGTAAGAAGGCCAGTAACAGAATGGCAGGATTCAGAGCTGTGTACCTTGTAGTGTGACATTCTGGGGCATCAGGAGTGCACACTGGAGTCTCCGCTGTCTGGCCATGCTCAGAAGCTTGGGCAGTGCTTGGGTGAGGACACTGTGCAAGTCATGTGGGGTTTACACAGTAACTGGGTGATCTAGGATCAACTCACTGGTCTTGTTGAGCAGTTTGCTGGCTGCAGCTACTCAAACATGAAGGTGCTTCCCTCACGACTCAGTCTAGCCAGGCTTAATAGTGGGCCACTTGGAAGGACACCATGTTTCTGGGTTCGGAGGCAGCAGACCTTAACCCATGCCGTGCGGGCATACCGCCCTTTGCTGGAGAGTAGGAGGAGGTGACCCCTCCTCCCTCCATAGAGAATAGCGGCACACCGCTCTATCTTTTTGTAGTGTGCGGCCCGGATCGGTGTGGCACCGTATCTGCGTCCCCGCAGACGGCCATGTGAATGTGCCCTTAGTAAAGGCAAACTGGTTCTGGCAATCTTCATGTAGGGGTACAGAGAAGAAAACATTTTCAAAATCAATAACAGTCAAACAAAAACAGACATCATATCTTTAACAGCTCCCCAGCTCATTCTTTCATTTACACTACAAACTCCAAAAAACAAATACAAGAGATACTGAAACCCCTTTTTACACATGGTAATTTTTCTATAATCGTCAGAATCAAATAAGTTTTATTTGAACCATAAGCAAGAGAAACAAAAAAACTTCCCACTTCAAGAATTCTCTCAACAGAAATGTGTAATCATTGAAAATATTCACCTTTGACAGCTTTTATTCCATGAAAATCAAGATTCTTCAGGGTGTTCAGCTAAACTACAACAAAAACCAATTGTTTTCAACTATTATTTTGTTGAACCAGCCTTTATGGCTGCCAACAGAGTAGAACAAACTAAAATGGCCACCACTGAAGGATGGTAGGGTGTGTCATCTTCTCTAATCACCAGATGCAGGGACGTGACTAGTGACATGGTGTGGGGAGAATATTGGGGCACTACAATTATAACAAGCCCCTCCTGAAGATCTGATCAAGTTTTCTCACTTATTTACATTCAAGGGATCATCGGACATATCCTAAACCTTCAAAACTTCACTACTCCCTTTATTTCACCACAATGCTTCCAGCCCTTATGTTCCATTATGTCAACTTTGCACTTTTCCATCAGTCTTACATAACTTTCACCCACAACAACCAACTGTTTACTTACATCAAGCCAACCTTCTGTGCACCGTCTGTGCATCTTGCCCTTCATGTGAGACACAATCTGGTCCGCACTTCCCTACCCATCATAAATGTCTACAACTGCAACACTGCCAAAGGTATCTGTCCTCACAGTCACAGCGGATGCTGACACCTTGATTTGCTAACCCTAAAGAAAACTAGACACTTGAGACGCACAGGACTATACACGTCCAATTCAAGTCGCTGTCCTTCAGACTCTACTAGTTCTTACGGTCTTCCAAGAGGCCGTTCAGACTCCCAAGGAACTGGATCGCATACCAGGGTAAGTCTCTGCTGCACTTGCACAAATTTTTGAGCTCTATATTTTAATGGGCAACCCTAATGACACCAGTCAAACAGTATTGTAGACACTATGATATTCTGACAAGCACCAACAGAATACCTCCCACTGTGGACATTTAAGGGTTACTCCTTCCCGTCTCACAGCTTCAGCTATGATCACAGACTGTCTGACTGTCCGTCACTGTCCAATCACCTTACAAGTGGTTCTTTGCCACAATTATAGTGGACATTTAAAGGCAAAGTAATTAATATCACACAAGGAAATTACCTTACCCAGTCCATCCGGCCAGTGAAACAGAAGTGACAGTCAAGGTAGACAATAAAAGTAGACTTACCTTTGTCAATTCTAGTCACTGGTGGTCTGGACTCCTGTCCATTTTTAGTAACGCCCACTTAGGAACTCTAGTGTTAAAGATCTTTATCTAGGGCTCAAAGCCCTTCTTAGTTGTAAGGTGACTTCCAAATAAACTGCTATAACCAAAATGGCCACTGGTACCGGGGATGAGAGCAGAGAACAAGACACACACTCCAGTCTCTTAGAAAATGCAAACTCCCTATCTTTATTAGCGCACAGCCGCATATATAAAACACAGAAAATGATCTGCATAGAGGCGTGAAAAGGTGATAAAATACTGCAATGCTATAGGCCAGCTTGAATATCTCCCCATGAATTCACTTTCCCAAAACATGCAGATGCTCACACAGAGCACTGGACTCCAGGGAGACAGAATGTTTTTACTACAAGTCCCGATAAGAAGACTCTGATGGCTCCTCGGTGAGGCCAAAACATAAGATAAGCAGGTGCTGAAGCAAAAATATAGAGCAAGAGTCAAGGATAGAACTGTCTCAGCAGAGTATACAAAATGATGTTTTAATCAGGAGTTAAAAATGGAAAAATGTAATCATGGAATGATTGGTAGAATTGTGGAATCGCCTATTGTGGAATGATTTGTAGGATAATCATTAAAACCCCCAAAACATGTTCTGGGCTAGCGGGGATGAAATGATGTGATAATTAATATATAAGGGATGCAGCAAACCCACCTATGGTCAGGTGAGGGAACCCGAAGGTATAGGAAATAATTACAAATTTAAAAAAAACTGAGATAATGGGTGTCCTTCCAGGTAAAATGGGAAAAAAACGTGAATCCAGGTGGTTTGAGTAAATGGATTATTTTATTGCTTAGATTATAAAAGACTAAGCATTTCGATGCCGAACAGGTGTCTTCATCAGGTCAAGAGTACTGGAGACAGTAAAATAAGACCAAACAAAACATACAATTAGTATTTTTAGTCAGAGAATATTGCAAAAAAAAACATAGGATAAAATATGAAATAAAATATCTATATACATAGATACATGACAGGGCACATCAGTAATGTGAAAACCTTTTTCCTGTGACTACCTCTTGAAACTCATCAAGAGAATACCAAGAGAGTACAAAGCAGAAATCAAAGCAAAAGGTGGCTACTTTGAAGAACCTAGAATATAAGACATATTTTCAGTTCTTTCACACTGTTTTGTTAAAGAGTAACATTTTTTTCACAAATCAATAGCTCTTGGGATGTAAAACAATTGTGCCTATGATCTTTGTTACATATATGTAAGCATTTTCTTTGCTATAACCCTCAGATTACCTCAGTGCTGCAATGGCTGCTTCCTCTCCATGTTCTCATAATCCCTATGAGACTGTATCTTGTTTACACTTTTTTTTTGGTCACATTCATGGGAAGGGAGGAGCTTCTTCTCCCTGCTCACAGAGGAAGAGGTCACCTATCAGTCCCTCTATCCCAGTCTGTGATTCTAAAGAACTTTATCTGTCTGTCTCTGCTCTTCTAGCTTCCCCCACCTTATCATCAGCAGTATCCGCTCTGTCCAGATGAGCTATTAACTATTACTGCTCACACAGCACAGGCTATAGACATCATGTAACAGGTTTGCAAAAAGTTTGTGTGTTCTCTCCGTGTTTGTGTGGGTTTTCTTTTGGGTCCTCCGGTTTCCTCCCACACTCCAAAACATACTGATAGGTTGCTTAGATTGTGAGCCCCATTGGGGACAGGGACCAATTTGGCAAGTTCTGTGTAGCGCTGCATAATCTGTGTGCGCTATATAAATAAAGGAATTATTATAATAATTTTAAATGTATATATATTCACACACAGACATATACGTATACATTTTTGGTTTAATAAATAATTTTACTGTCAATAGAAGGGCACCACCATAGGTACCAGGTTCGCACTGAGCTATGCCAATTTATTTATGGCATTTTGGAAATATACTACCAATAACCACAGACTCGGTGCAGATGTTGTACCTAGATGGCAAGCTGGAAGAGAAAAATTACATTCCTTCAAAGAATCTCTAAATTGTGATGATAGAAATTTAGAATTCACACTGTTCATTAGTGATTTTAAAATCGAAATTAAACAGAATAAAATAGCATGTTCTACATATAGAAAACCTGCTCCTAGAAGCAGCTATATTCTAAGTAAAAGCTGTCAACTCCTCAACTGGCTCCTAAATTTAGGAGACTCAGACATAATTGCACAACATTGGAGGATTTTGACAAAAAAAAAAAAGCTGAATCTTTTACTAAGCTCTTACTAATCATGCACTGGATTGGATCGTATCACATGTGGTGAGCAGGAGACACGCTCGTAACTCTGTCTCTCTCTCTCTTTCTCTCTCTGGAATGCCGGGGTGAGTAGGTTTAATACGAAACTTAATACATTAACATTGTGACTGTAAGGAGGCAAGAGGGCACATGATGACAGGATAGTGAGCCCTGCGCTGAGCCCCCCAAGCTTTCACTTAACTACTTGCTGGTCCCATCCTAAGCGGTGGGCAGTGACTAGGAGCCGTTCCATTCTTAGAGCAGACATAAAACAAGAGTGACAAACATCACTGAAAGCAAGGTCAAAGGTCAAGGTCACAACGAGATACAGTAGATAATCAGAGTCAATAGGAAAGTCGGGGGTACAATAGCCGAGGTCAAAACCAGAATAAACTATAGAATACAATGGAAAGTACAAGTACGGAGCTGATATATGATAATATAACCAGCCAGGTCTGATAGAACTGAGCAGGCATGTATAGCAGATTTTGGACACCACTCCAGCAGCAGCTATACATCAGGTTAGTAACTCTTGCTGGACTTAGCAGAACTGAAAATAGCAGGGTGTGGCTGAGTAAATCCAATTTTATAGCAAAGGCTAAGACACAGTTTACACACAGGAAACATAAATGTAATCTGCCAACTAGGAATAGAGGGACGTTTTGGAACGTACTTTACAGTAACTGTCTACAAGTTGGGAACCATGAGTTGGAACTAACAGCCCTACAAATTCTAATTTTTACTTTTTTTTATTTTTTACATTCCAAAATACTATATAGCGGTTAACTACGGTAGTTCATCATATATGCATGTATGCCCTCTTTTTTACCATATGTTTTGTTACATAGAACTTTATTTCATTATCGGTTTTAGATTAATAAGATATTGTTCATGCACCCAGCGCTAGAGCAGTGTGTTTGTTAGGATTTTTTAAATTTATGTGATGTTATCTTTTAATCCATAAAACATAAAAAAAATATTAAAACTAAAAGAAATATTAGAAGCAAGAAGCAATGATTGAAGTATTATGTGGATGACAATATTTTGTGTTGAAGTGGAGGAAAAAAGTATTGGGGGATTTTTTTGAGCCAGGCGCCAAAAGAATGTGAGCCCAAACAGAGGGAAGTTTTATGTGGGGAGTGTTGTGGTGGAATTGCAGCGTCAGGGTTTTAATGGTAATACGACAACGCGTTTCAACACCATAATGGCGTCTTCATCGGGTAAAAAACTTTGATGGTGTGGTGGAATTACATAGCACAAGACAAAAACAAAAGCAGAACATAACACATCATATTTAGTGGTTAGTAGGCTTAAAAGGCACAACACAAATATATGCGATGCAAGGACAAATCAATGAATGGAAGGTTATGTGAAAAGGTTATATGTGTGTATCAGGTATACACACACACACACACACACACACATATATATACCGTATATACTCGAGTATAGGCCGACCCGAGTATAAGCCGAGGCCCCTAATTTTACCACAAAAAACTGGGAAAACCTATTGACTCGAGTATAAGCCGAGGGTGGGAAATGCATTGATCACAGCCTCTCCAGTATGTAGCCAGCCAGCCCCTGCCCCAGTGTATATAGCCAGCCAGCCCCTGCCCCAGTGTATATAGCCAGCCAGCCGAGGCCAGTATAAGCCGGTATAAATATATATATAGCCAGTATATATATATATATATATATATATATATATATATATAGCCAGTATATATATATATATATATATATATATATATATATATATATATTTATTTATATATAGCCAGTATATATAGCCAGTATAGCCAGTATAAGCCGAGGCCCCTAATTTTACCCCAAAAAACTGGGAAAACCTATTGACTCGAGTATAAGCCGAGGGTAGGAAATGCATTGGTCACAGCCTCTCCAGTATGTAGCCAGCCAGCCCCTGCCCCAGTGTATATAGCCAGCCAGCCCCTGCCCCAGTGAATATAGCCAGCCAGCCCCTGCCCCAGTGTATATAGCCAGCCAGCCCCTGCCCCAGTGTATATAGCCAGCCAGCCCCTGCCCCAATGTATATAGCCTGCCAGCCCCTGCCCCAGTGTATATAGCCCCCCCCCCTCCCCGTCGTGCAGCAAAACAATACCGGATGGATCGCACAGAAGATCTACAGGTGCCGCCAGAAAGGCAAGTTTTGATTTATTTATTTTTTTGACTCGAGTATAAGCCGAGTTTGGGTTTTTCAGCACATTTTTTGTGCTGAAAAACTAGGCTTATACTCGAGTATATAAGGTATATACACATATGCAGATTTAATGAATTTCACAGAGATATAATGTGTATATATGGAGTAGGGAAATAGATAAAGAGATGTATATGAGCCAAATAGGTGGTATCTGGGATTGCAGTGGGATCATTGATGGTTGATAAATAAATAGATAGATACATGAATAAATAAATAATTAATTAATAGTTAAATAAATCAAATGAATAATGCAGAATTAATACACTCACCTACAAATCCAGTTATTAAATTAAATTCTGCAATTTAATTCTGCATTATTCATTTGATTTATATAACTATTAATTAATTATTTATTCATGTATCTATCGATCTATCTATTTATTTATCTAATCAATCATCAAGGATCCCACTGCAATCCCAGACACCACCCATTTGGCTCATATACATCTCTTTATCTATTTCCCTACTCCATATATACACATTATATTTCTGTGAAATTAATTCAATCTGCATATAAGAGAGATATGTGTGTGTGTGTGTATACATATACCTGATACACACATATCACCTTTTCACATAACCTTCCATTCATTGATTTGTCCTCGCATCGCATATATTTGTGTTGTGCCTTTTAACCATTGTTTTTACAAAAAAATGTGTGCCTTTTATGCCTACTAACCACTAACTATAATGTGTTATGTTGTGCTTTTGTTTTTGTCTTGTGCTATGTAATTCCACCATCACAGTTTTTAACCTGATGAAGACGCCATTACGGTGTTTAAATGTGTTGTCATATTACCAATAAAACCCTTATTACTTTATTTTGGCTGTAGTGCTTCTATCTATTTGACCCCGCATTTTCCCTCTTTGGACATTTTATGTGTTTAATTATATGTTTTTCATAGTGTACAGTCATGGCCACAAGTTTAGAGAATGAAACAAATATTATATTTTCACATGATCTGTTGCCCTCTGGTTTTTATGTGTATTTTTCAGATGTTTTTATCACATACAGAAATACAAGTGCAATCATATTATGAGTAACAAAAGCTTTTATTGACAGCTAGAATGAGTTAATGCAGCAAGTCAATATTTGCAATGTAGACCCTTCTTCTTCAGTACCTCTGCAATTCTTTCTGGCATGCTCTCAATCAACTTCTGGACCAAATCCTGACTGATAGCAGTCCCTTCTTGCACAATCATTGCTTGCATTTTGGCCCAATTTGTTGGTTTTTGTTTGTCAACCCGTCTCTTGATGATTGACCACAAGTTCTCAATGGGATAAAGATCTGGGGAGTTTCCAGGCCATGGACCCAAAATCTCTAGGTTTTGTTCCCTGAGCCATTTAGTTATCACCTTTGCTTTATGACAAGGTGCTCCATCATGCTGGAAAAGGCATTGTTGATCACCAAACTGCTCTTGGACGGTTGGGAGAAGTTGCTCTTGGAGGACATTCTGGTACCATTCTTTATTTATGGATGTGTTTTTAGGCAAGACTGTGAGAGAGCCCATTCCCTTGGCTGAGAAGTAACCCCACACATGAGTGGTTGCAGGATGCTTTACAGTTGGTATGAGACAAGACTGGTGGTATCGCTCACCTTGTCTTCTCCGAACAAGCTGTTTTCCAGATGTTCCAAACAATCAGAAAGGGGATTCATCAGAGAAAATGACTTTATACCAGTCCTCAGCAGTCCACTCCCTGTACCTTTTGCAGAATATCAGTCTGCCCTGATGTTTTTTCTGTAGAGAAGTGGCTTCTTTGCTGCCCTCCTTAACACCAGGCCTTGCTCCAAGAGTTTCTGCCTCACAGTGTGTGCAGATGCACTCACAGCTGCCTGCTGCCATTCCTCACCAAGCTCTGCACTGCTGGTATCCCGAAGCTGAAACACTTTAAAGAGATGGTCCTGGCGCTTGCTGGTCCTTCTTGGGCGCCCTGGAGCCTTTTTGGCAACAATGGAACGTGTCTCCTTGAATTCCTTGATGATGCGATAGATTGTTGACTGAGGTGCAATCTTTCCAGCTGCGATACTCTTCCCTGTTAGGCCAGTTTTGTGCAGTGCAATGATGACTTCACATGTTTCTTTAGAGATAACCATGGTTAACAGAAGAGAAACAATGATGCCATGCACCAGCCTCCTTTTAACCCCTTGTGTCTAAGCAATTTTAGACCTTTAGGACCAAGCCTGATTTTTAAAATTTACCCTGTGTCATTATAGGAGGTTATAACTATTACCTCCTATAAATCCAGGGGATTTTGATATTGTTTTACCGGCACACATTGTACCCCAACGTAATAGAAACATTTTGATGATCTCATTTGTGTTTAGTTATGGAAAAAATGTAAATTTGGCAAAAATTTCTAAAAATTATTAATTTTTAAAGTTCAAAATGTTCTTCTTTTCAGGCAGATAGTCATAGCACCCAAGTAACTTTATACCTAACATTTCCAGAATATCTGCTTTATATTGGTACAGGGTTTTATGCATCCTCTCTCTTTTTCTAGGTGTTAGGAGGTTTAGAATTTTGGGTGCAATTTTTCGAATTTTATGAAAATCGCCAAAACCCTTATATATAGGCAACTCCTCAGCTTTAACTGACTTTGAGAAGCCTAAACAGCAGTAAAACCCCATAAATCATGCCATTTTAGAAACTACACCCCTCAATGTGTAAAAAATCTACTTTAAAACGTGTGTTAACCCTTTAGATGCTACACAGGGGTCAAAACACAATGAAGGTGTAATTTACAAGCTGTAATTTTTTTTAGACAATATATTTATTTCGGCCAAAAATTAAACCATCACAAAGTATTAATTGACAAAAAACTCCACTGAAGTCAATGGGAGACTCGACAATTTTTCAAGGGGGTCAAGGGTCTGCACAGGGAAGCTTGGCCAAACACCTGGAAACCTCAGAAAATGATGGAAACACCATGGAAATGGACAGGAAACAGCAGGGGCAGCATGCATGGATGCCTCTGAGGCTGCTTAATCGCACCATTATGCCAAAATTATGGGCAACAGCATAGCCATGACAGAGTGACCGAATGAGGCTAGATAGCATCTAAAACATCCAATAATTGACCCTGACACTATAGAAGACGGCATGCAGAGGCAGCGGCAGGCTAGAGAGTGTCATGGCGACATACCCTAAATGGACTTAGACTTCAAACCAATGGGTGGCAGAGAGGAACCAAAGGAGGTGAGCAAGAAGCACTGAAATGATTTCCTATGTGAACAAAAGGTTGACGGTATATTTAGTCGATAACACAGCATGGCGGCGACATAGTGACCAAGTTCCATAACGTATCTGGTGAAACACCCGAAAAATGAGCCTGACACAGCTCGTTTGATAAGGGGATGACATGTGGAGGCAGCCATGGAGACGACTTCCATGATTAAGAGCGACAGTATGGGGCATCCATATTGCGCTGCTATGATTGAAACTTCAGGTCTCCAGCATGGCGGCGACAGATGCGCCGAGTTCCATTATGTATCTGGTGAAACACCCGAAAATTCTGCCTGACACAGCTCGTTTGATAAGGGGACGATGTATGGAGGCAGTAAGGTAGTAGTAGATTAAAGGTGCTGCAGTTAAAACTATGTTAGTTGGATCTTGGGATGGAGCTGGCGGTCCGCTGCCAGGCGAGCTTTCGCCTGTCCAAGCCCCTGTCTCTCGGCTCCTCCTCAAACAGCACTTCTAAGGACCTTTTGTATAAGATCAAGTGTAGTAGTGTTCTTATAAGTTTGGGTTATGGCGGGTGAGGGGAATGTAAACGGAAGCGCAAGAAGCGCTGAAATAATATCGGTAAATGATAAAAGTTTGCCAGTATATTTTGTGGATAACACAGTAGGGTGGCGACAAAGTTAACAAGTTTGATGTGGAAGCCATGAAAACAACCCAAAATTCTGCCTGACACAGCTCGTTTGCTAAGGGGACGATGTATAGAGGCAGCTATATGGACGACTTTGGGAGGCAGCTATGGCAATGACGTGTGGAGCTAGCAATGGAGACAACGTGTGGAGGCAGCTATAAAGACGACGTGTGGAGGCTGCTATGGAGACAATTAAATTTGGATAGTGCCTGTATGTGGCAGTCCAAAAAAGTTTTCAAACCAGAGGAGCAGGTAGGTGGTCCTCCAGAAAAATTAAATAGATTGAGTGCCTGTATGTGGCACTCCCAAAAATTGTTTAAAACAGAGGACCGGGTAGGTGGCCCTCCAGAAAAATTAAATACATAGAGTACTATAGCTAGAGCCAGTTGGCCCTGGCAAAAAATAGCCAGTGTCCTATGCTTTAGTGTACAAAGAGGAGGAGAAGGAGGACAATGAGGAGGAGGAGTGCATACATTATTCAGGTTGAGCTTCTTTCACCTGGTGGAGAATGGGAATCCTGAGACATCCAGGCTTTATTCATCTTGATAAGCGTCAGCCTGTCAGCGCTGTCAGTCGATGGGCGTGTACGCTTATCGGTGATGATGCCACCAGCTGCACTGAAAACCCGCTCAGACAACACGCTAGCAGCAGGGCAGGCAAGAACCTCCAAGGCGTACAGCGCCAGTTCGTGCCACATGTCCAGCTTTGAAACCCAGTAGTTGTAGGGAGCTGTGTGATCATTTAGGACGATGGTATGGTCAGCTATATACTTCCTCACCATCTTTCTGTAAAGATTAGCCCTACTCTGCCGAGACTGGGGACAGGTGACATAAAACTGGCAAAGGCCTTGTAAAGCGTACCCCTGCCAGTGCTGGACAAGCTGCCTGCTCGCCTACTCTCCCTCGCTACTTGTCCCGCAGAAGTACGCCCTCTGCCGCTAGCGTTGTCAGAAGGGAAATACTGTTTCAGCTTGTGCACCAGGGCCTGCTGGTATTTATGCATTCTCACACTCCTTTCCTCTACAGCAGTGGTTCTCAACCTTTCTAATGTTGTGACCCCGCAATACAGTTCCTTATGTTGCGGTGACCGCAAACCATGTACAAGACTATAACGACTATAATACTGCCCCATATGTACAAGACTATAACGACTATAATACTGCCCCATATGTACAAGACTATAACGACTATAATACTGCCTCATATGTACAAGACTATAACGACTATAATACTGCCACTATGTACAAGACTATAACGACTATAATACTGCCCCATATGTACATGACTATAACGACTATAATACTGCCCCCTATGTACAAGAATATAACTAAAATAATACTGCCCCCTATGTACAGGGATATAACTACTATAATACTGCCCCTTATGTACAGGAATATAACTACTATAATACTGCCCCCTACGTACAAGAATATAACTACTATAATACTGTCCCCCCTCCCCCAGTTTTGGTTCCTCCATTTTCTGCCCCAGTTGTAGTGCCCCCCCTCCTGCCCCCAATTCTAGCCTCCCCCCCTCTTGTCTCCAGTTTTGCCCCTTCTCCTGCCCCCAGTTCAAGTGCTTCCCCTCCTGCCCCCAGTTTTGCCCCCACCCCTGCTGCCTCCAGTTTTGCCCCTTCTCCTGCCCCCAGTTCTAGTGCTTCCCCTCCTGCCCCCAGTTTTGGTGCCCCCCCCCCTGCTGCCTCCAGTTTTGCCCCTTCTCCTGCCCCCAGTTCTAGTGCTTCCCCTTCTGCCCCCAGTTTTGGTGTGTCCCTCTCCTATGGCCTCCAGTTTCGCCCCTTCTCCTGCCCCCAGTTCTAGTGCTTCCCCTCCTGCCCCCAGTTTTGGTGTGTCCCCCTCCTGCGGCCTCCTGCGGCCTCCAGTTTTGCCCCTTCTTCTGCCCCCAGATCTAGTGCTTCCCCTCCTGCCCCCAGTTTTGGTGTCCCCCCCCCCCTCCTGTCTCCAATTTTGCCCCTTCTCCTGCCCCCAGTTTTGGTGCTGCCCCCCCCCCTTCTGTCTCCAGTTTTGCCCCTTCTCCTGCCCCCAGTTTTGGTATCCCCCCCCTCCTGTCTCCAGTTTTGCCCCTTCTCCTGCCCCCAGTTCTGGTGATTCCCCTCCTGCTGCTTCAGGTTCTACTCACTGTGAGCAGAGCAGTCTGTTCCGCGGGAGTCTGTATAGAGGAGGAGCCAGAGGGTCATGTGATGATGACATCACCACAGGTCCTCAAGCTTCCCCTGTATACAGCAGGAAGGTCCTCAAGCAGTGAGTTATCACACATGTTATACTCCGTATTTGCTGCGAATCGCGGCAAAAAAGTAATAGGATCGCGACCCCTGTGTTTCCACAGGTTCAGAAACGCTGCTATACAGGGATGAGAGTGTAAAAATTTTGCTTGTACCGTGGGTCCAGTAGAGCGAATACCCAGTAATCGGTGCTGGAATAAATTCTTTGAACGCGAGGGTCACGGGATAGGCAGCCTAGCATGAAATCTGCCATATGTGCCAGAGTCCCAACGCGCAACAATTCACTCCCCTCACTGGCCTGACTGTCCATTTCCTCCTTCAACTCCTCTTCTTCTGCCCATACACGCTGAACAGTGAAGGACTGAGCAATGCTCCCCTCTTCTGTCTCGCCAACATTCTCCTCCTCTTCCTCCTCATCCTCCTCCACCTCCTCCGATATGCGCTGAGAAACAGACCTGAGGGTGCTTTGGCTATCAACAAGGGAATCTTCTTCCCCCGTCTCTTGTGATGAGCGCAAACCTTCCGACTTCATGCTGATCAGAGAGTTTTTCAACAGGCCAAGCAGCGGGATGGTGAGGCTGACCATTTGTGTTGACTCCTCAAAGTTACTCAGCACCTGACAGATATCAGACATCCACGTCCACTCCTCATGGTAGACTTGAGGAAGCTGACTGACCTGACTACCAGTTCTGGTGGAAGTTGACATCTGGCAGTCTACAAAACCGCTCTGCGCTGCTGGTAAACTCTGGATAACATGGGTAATGTTGAATTCCACCTCGTGGGCACGTCGCACAACAGTCGGTGAGCGGGCAGTTGGAGGCGGCGCTGCGCTGCCCTGAGAGCGGCAGCATCTGTGATGGACTTCCTGAAATGCGCACAGATGCGCCCCACCTTCGTGAGCAAATCAGATAGATTGGGGTATGTCTTGAGGAACCGCTGAACTATGAGATTTAACACATGGGCCAGGCATGGCACATGTGTCAGTCTGCCGAGTTGCAGAGCCGCCACCAAGTTACAGCCGTTGTCACACACAACCATGCCTGGCTTCAGGTTCAGCGGTGCCAGCCACAGATCAGTCTGCACCGTAATGCCCTGTAATAGCTCTTGGGCGGTGTGCATTTTATCGCCTAGGCTCAGCAGTTTGAGCACCGCCTGCTGTCGCTTAGCGATGGCACTGCTGTTGTGCCTAGAGCTACCGACTGATGGCGCCATGCCCATGGATGGTAATTCGGAGGAGGAGGTGGAGGAGGGGTGGGAGGAAGAGGAGGCATAGTAGGCCTGAGAGACCTGGACCGAGGTAAGCCCCGCAATCCTCGGCGTCGGCAGTATATGACCAGCCCCAGGGTCAGACTCGGTCCCAGCCTCCACCAAGTTAACCCAATGTGCCGTCAGCGATATATAGTGGCCCTGCCCGGCAGCACTCGTCCACGTTTACGTGGTCAGGTGGACCTTGTCAAAAATGGCGTTGGTCAGGGCACGGATGATGTTATCTGACACGTGCTGGTGCAGGGCTGGGACGGCACAACGGGAAAAGTAGTGGCGGCTGGGGACCGAATACCAAGGGGCGGCCGCCGCCATGAGGTTGCGAAAGGTCTCGGTCTCTACCAGCCTATAGGGCAGCATCTCCAGGCTAAGTAGTTTGAGGGCTTGGGCGTGTGGGTGGGTTGCACTGTACTTCCTCTTGCGCTCCAGTGTCTTGGGTATGGAGAGCTGAACACTGTGCATGGAGACGGTGGATGCTGTGGAGGATCGTGGAGGCGAAGGTGTGGTTTTCGCACGGGAGGTGTTTGGGCCGGGGTCCTGGGCAGGGGGATGACTAGCAGAGGCAGCAGATGACACAGGGGAAGGAGCAGTGATGTGTCCGGCCGGAGTTGAACGGCCTTGGTTCTGCCCCTGCCCCACCACTGCCTCTTCCAACCTGTTCTCGTCGAGGACTCTCCTCCGTCTCAGAAGCACTGTGTTCACCCAGCCTATCAACCCAGCTTGGGTCTGTCACCTCATCATCCTCCGATCCCTCAGTCTGCTCCCCCCTTGGACTTCCTGCCCTGACAACAACTTCACCTCTGTCTGACAACCGTGTCTCCTCATCGTCCGACAACTCTTTACACACTTCTTCCACTACGTCAACAATGTCATCATCACCCACAGACTGCGACCAGTGGAAAACCGGGGCATCGGAAAAGAGCTCAGCAGCATCCGGACAAGTGGTTTGTGACTCTGGGAAGGGTCCAGAAAACAGTTCCTCAGAGTATGCCGGTTCAAATGCCAAATTTTCCTGGGAGGGGGCAGACTGGGGGGAAGGAGGCTGAGGTGGAGATTTCGGTGACATGGGTGGACTGCGTGGAAGACTGACTGGGGGACAAATGGCTAGAAGCATTGTCCGCAATCCACGACATCACCTGTTCGCACTGTTCTGGCTTCAACAGTGATCTACCACGGGTCCCAGTAACTTGAGAAATGAACCTAGGGAGTGTAGCTCTGCGGCATCCCCCTGCTCCCTCATCAGCAGGTGGTGTCTCACCCCCCCCCAGGACCACGGCCTCTGACCCCTGCAGTAGTTGGACGCCCACGCCCTCGTCCTCTACCCCTAGCTCTCAGGTTCAACATTTTCAAAATTCAAGTGTAAACTGTTAATTTTTTTTGTGTTTTTTTGTGTTTTTGTTATTTTTAACAAAACGATGCTATCCTATTGCTATGGCTAGTTTCTAACCTACACTGACAGGACACAACAGGATTTTGTGCTGTGCCTGATGACTTTTAGTTTTGAAAAAAAACAAAAAAAAAAACAGAAAAAGCAGACTGTGCCTAATTCAATCAAACCCCTAATAAATTGTCCCACTTAGGTGTTTGAGATGGATATGTGTGTCACTAGAGCTACCGTATATTCCGGCGTATAAGACGACTTTTGAAGACAGAAAAATCTTCTGTCTTCTCTGGGGTCGTCTTATACGCCGGTAATCGCGACCGCCCGCCGTGTATTCACGGCGGCGGTCGGGTCGCGCTGCATGGAGAGGGATCACGGGCTGAGCCCTCTCCATAGCCGGCAAGTCTTTGCTGCATAGGCTTACCGGTAACACCCGCGATCGGTGCTAGCAACGATCGCGGGTGTTTTCACAGCGTTGGCTGCCGGCAAAGTTGCCGGCAGCCTCAAAAAGATAGCGGCGCATGGGCGCCGCCATCTTACCTGGGATCGCCGCTCCCCGTGACGTCATCGGGGGCGGCGATCCGTCTCCATGGTAGCCTCGGGTCTTCCGAAGACTCGAGGCTATTTCGTTTTAACCCCTTCATTACAATGTGCTGATAGCACATTGTAATGAATGAGGAAAATCCCCATGTACTGCCATACTACAGTATGATAGGATCGATCAGACAACCTAGGGTTAAAGTACCCTAGGGAGTCTGAAAAATAGTATAAATAAAAAAAAAAAAGTTATAAAAAAAAATTATAATAAAAAAACCTAAAATTTCAAATCACCCCCCTTTCCCTAGAACTGACATAAATATAAATAAACAGTAAAAATCATAAACACATCAGTTATCGACGCGTCCGAAAATGCTTGATCTATCAAAATATGATAACGGTTTTTCAATGCGTTTAACCCCGTAATGGAAAATAGCGTCCAAAGTCGAAAATGGCACTTTTTTTGCCATTTTGAAAAATATAAAAAATCTATAAAAAGTGATCAAAAGGTCGTACAGTCCTAAAAATTATATCATTGAAAATAATATCAAATTTCGCAAAAAATGACACCACCCACAGCTCCGTACACCAAAGTATAAAAAAGTTATTAGCGCCAGAAGTTGGTAAAATCAAAAAAATAATTTTTGTACAGGAGGTTTTCATTTTTGTAAATGTATGAAAACATTATAAAATTATAGAACTGATATAAATATAAACAGTAAAAATCATAAACACATTAGGTATCAACGCGTCCGAAAGTGCCCAATCAAAATATATAATATAATATAAAATAATAACCGATTTTCACTGTATTTAACCCTGTAATGGAAAATAACGCACATAGTCGAAAATGGCACTTTTTTGCCATTTTAAAAAATATAAAAATTCTATAACAAGTAATCAAAAGGTTGTACAGTCCTAAAATTATAACATTTTAAACGTCTTAAAAAGTTGAAAAAAACAACACCTCCCAAAACTCTGTATACCAAATTATAAAAAAGTTATTGGCGCCAGAAGTGGATAAAATCAAAAAAATAATTTTTGTACAGGAGGTTTTCATTTTTCTAAATGTATGAAAACATTATAAAACCTATACAAATTTGGTATCACCTTAATCGTACCGACCCAAAGAATAAAGTAGACATGTCATTTGGGGCGCTCAGTGAAAGATGTAATGTCCAAGCCCACAAGAAAATGGCGCAAATGCGTTTTTTCACCATTTTCATTGCATTTGGAATTTTTTTCCCGCTTCATACATGGCATGGAATATTTAATAAAATTTACAATATTTAAACATTTACAGTAAAATGGACGATGGTAATATTGTTGTTGTATGCCTTATGTTTATGAGCAACAGTTTTCCTGCTATATACCTGCATGTCATAAGAATTTAAATTAAAAAAAAGGACCATGTTAAATTCAAATCTTTTTTTTTTTTTAATTTTTACCCGTGTTTTATATGCGTTGGAAAAGGGGTAGTCTTATACGGCGAATATATCTTAAACTCTATATTTTAAACAGGAAAGTAGGGGGGTCATCTTATACACTAGGTCGTCTTATACTCCGGAATATACGGTAAATATAACGTTCGCAACTCTCCCTGCAAATTCTTCACAATATGGTACTAGCTGCACTACTAGTGCCAGCAAGGCCAGCCACAAGCAAATCAACAACATATATATATATATAACGCGATTGTAGGCCTAAGAAAGTCGGTTGGGTTCTTGTATGCCTAGTTTCTAACCTACACTGACAGCACACAACAAATGGATTTTAAGTCACTTTAAGTTTTGAAAAAAAAAAAATCGTCAGACTGTGTCTAATTCAATCAAACCCCTAATAAATTGTCCCACTTAGGTGTTTGAGATGGATATGTGTGTCACTAAGAGCTAAATATAACGTTTGCAAGTCTCCCTGCAAATTCCTCACAATATGGTACTAGCTGCACTACTAGTGCCAGCAAGCCCAGCCACAAGCAATCAAAAAAAAATAAAATATAACGCTATTTTAGCCCTAACAAGGGCTGTTGGGTTCTTGTAGACTCACTCCTGCCTAACAGTAAGCTAATATAACACCCTAACGCTATCGCTGCAGCAGCAGCAACTCTCTCCCTAACGGCATCCAGAAAGAGAATGATCCGAGCAGCACGGGCAGGGGCTAGTCTATTCCAGGGTCACCTGATCAGGCCAGCCAACCACTGCTATCGACGTGTAGGGGTACCACGTCATGCTGGATGGAGTGTAGAGTCTCCTGGCTTGTGATTGGCTCTGTTTCTGGCCGCCAAAAATCAAAACGGCGGGAGATGCCATTTTCTCGAGCTGGCAAAGTATTCGTCCGAGCAACGAGCAGTTACGAGTACGCTAACGCTCGAACGAGTCATCACGATTACAGCGATACCTCATTTATAAGGCTTTTTTATGGTTAACTTGTTTTGCAGAATATAGAACTAATTTTGTGAGAAGTTTGCTTGTTTTTGCGTAGTCATGTAACATTGGGCAGAACATTTATATTTTTTTGTTTACAGGGTTTAGAGCTTATTTTATGCGGGACAAGCTGTACTTTTTCTTGGTATCATGCTGGGGTAAATTTTACTTTTTGATCACTTTTTGTGCGCTTTTTATGCAGTCATATGTGAAAATTTAATAATTTTTGTGAGGTTTTTTTTTTGTGTTTTTTTTTACGGCGTTCACCGTACAGGTTCAATGACCATTTTATTTTATTGTACGGGTTGTTACGGACGTTGTGATTCCCAATATGTTCTGGTTATTTGGTGGTTTTCACTTTTTTATGTTTTATTTGATTACTGCATGGGATGGGACTTAAAGGGAACCCGTCACCACTATTTTCACAAATACAGGTAGTGGCAGGTTCCTATAGAGCTCTAGTAACTATCTGACACCCTGCTTGTAGCTAAAAATTATTCCCCTCAGATCCCCATAAAATCAGAGTTATAATCTTGCCTGGTATCTATGCAGCTTTGGAGCGAGTCCACAGGGGCGTGGCCTAATGTCATGTGACCAGGGTGACATCATCAAAGGTCCTTGAGCTACTTAATATGAAAACTATACCCCATGTACATATCTGACCACATAAAACAATCACAGAAGCCTCCATGGACTCCTAATCCTCTCCATGCAGCCTGCTGTGATTTCATGTGATAAAATATACTGTGATTTCAAGACATATATGCTTAGTGTACAGTTCCTAATGCTACAAAAGCTATAGGGCCTGCCATGATGTCACCCTGGTCACATGACATTATAGCAGCATACAGAGATAGAGATGGAGAGAAGCTGCTGGACTCAGCCCGAGGAGCCATGCTTAGTTACCAGATAAAACTATAAAGTTGAATATATGGGAATCTCAGGGTGTCAGATAGTTACTAGAGCTATATAGGAACCTATCACTACCTGTATTTGTGAAAATAGTGGTGACGGGTTCCCTTTAAGGGGACTCTTTTATTCTTTTTTAATAATTTTTTTTAGTTGCACTTATTTTTTAACTTTTTTTTTACTGTTTTATTTTGTCCCTTTGTGGGACATGAACAAGTGATCATTTGATCACTTGCTCATTGTAAAATACTGCAATACTAATTTATTGCAGCATATTACATAGTCAGCCTATGCATTCTGCATAGGTTGACAGCTGCACTGTTACCGTAAATTGTGCACAGTGCATGATCCTAACAGGCAGCTACTATAGGCAGACCTGGGGTCCTTATCGGAACTCAGGGTTGCCATGGTAACGGAGGTAACGCCCTGCACGGAGGGTGCCGATCGTCGCACCGATGCACCATAGACGCCGTGGTCACCATGACCATAGCGTCTATAGGGTTAAACAGATCGGGATAGTCACGATCCCTGCTGTTACTGCGGGATCCTGGCTACCGCGTACCACCGGAATCCCTTGGCGATCGCCATGACATGATTCTACGTCAAGGTGCGGGAACGACCCGCATCCTATGGGTGATGCCACACATGGTGTTTTGAAACCGTTTTTGGTCCTTTTTTAAGCCGTCCGTTTAAAAGCGCATGCGTTATTGTCCGGTTTTTATTGCGCAAATTCAGAAAACATGTCAAAAAACGCATGTGTTATTAAAAAACGGATGCGTTTTTTAACGGATTGGTTAAAAACGGACCAAAAACGGTTTCAAAACGCCATGTGTGGCTTCACCCTATGACGTAGAATCACGTCAAGGTGCGGAAAGGGGTTAAAGTGTCCAGTGGTGTGATTCTTACTTAATCATGACAGATTGATCTCCAGCCCTGTCCTCATCAATACCCACACTTGTGTTAATGGAGCAATCACTGAAACAATTTTAGCTGCTCCTTCTACGGCAGGCCTGCAATGAAGTTGAAATGTGTTTTGGGGGAAAAAGTTAATTTTTTAGGCAAATACTGACTTTGCAATTAATTACTGTTAAGCTGATCACTCTTAATAACATTCTGGAGTATATGCAAATTACCATTACAAAACCTTGTACATTAGTCTTTTTAAAATTTAACATTTGTATCATTCTCAAAACTTTTGCCCATGGGTTTAGAGACATTCTTTTTTTTTCTTCTAACTTTTCTATGGTAACTGAACCATTTAGAAGAGCAGTTCATTAAAGGGTTAATATTGTATTACGTTGTCATGTACTGTCAGTTTTTGCTATTTTTTACTCTAACTGTTCTTTTTCAGTAGAAAAATGAGTTCTAGAAAAGCTAATGTTACTTACACATTTAAATTTATTTAGGTAATCCTCACAGCAGCAACTTAATCAGCAAGATGACACAAGATACAATTGAACAAGTTCGATTGAGGTAAAAAAAATAGGTTAAGGTTACTGTATGTTAACATAACGCAACATGTTTTAGTATCGGTTTTACTTTTTTAGTTATTTTGTAATAACAATCATAACTACTTAATCTAAGGCCCCTTGTACATGCGTTGTCTCACTGCACTGTGACCATGCATGGAAAATATAAGTTCTAGATTTCGCCATACTATTG
Source organism: Engystomops pustulosus (assembly GCF_040894005.1). Lineage (NCBI taxonomy): Eukaryota > Metazoa > Chordata > Amphibia > Anura > Leptodactylidae > Engystomops > Engystomops pustulosus. The sequence continues at coordinate 124,982,108 of NC_092415.1, read as the reverse complement.
CACAGGCCGCTTCCTTTTCTATGGAGAGGGGAGGGATGAGCAGGGATTCACCCTTTCATTCCTCTGCAAACATCTGTATGCTTGCTTGGGCTACGGCTGTGCAAGCATATTTTTGTGTGCAGGGGGCCTGACGCTGGTGCCACTCGTGCCGCTTTGTCTGCGTTTGCAAACACAAACGCAGACAAAGCCGCTCCCGCCGGGGCGGGCCGCGGCCCAATCGCATCAGCGTTTCTATGGAAACGCCTGCGACCGGTAACAAGCATTAAATTAACGCAAACCACCGGCGGCTCATTCCCGATCCCAGGCGTTTCCATAGAAACGCCGATGCGCTCGGGCCGCGGCCCGCCCCGGTGGGGCTTTGTCTGCGTTTGCGTCTTTAAACGCAGACAAAGTTGTGCGTGTGGCACCAGCCTTTTGCGTTGATTTAATGCAAATCATCGGCGTCTCTTTCCCGATCGCAGGTGTTAACATAGAAACGCCGATGCGATCAGGCTGTGGCCCGCCCCGGTGGGTGTGGCTTTGTCTGCGTTTGCACACGTCGCGTTTAATGCATGCGCTTACAAACGCTTTGCAACAGCTGAATAGAGATTTGCCTAATTAAACAGCTGTTAACACTTGTGTTTACAACTTGCAAATGTTAACACTTGCATTGTTAATATTGTGTTAACAGTTGTTTTGTAAACACAATTGTTAACAGCTGTTTAATTAGGCAAATCTCTTAAAAATCTGCATTTTTAAATGCATGCGTTAGGGTGCATTCACACTATGCGTTGCATTGTGCATTGCGTTTTTGACGCATTCCACTGGCTTTAGCCTTGATTACATGCTAAGCTTACATTGCGTTTTAGCAGATGCAGTGGAAACGCAATGTAACCTTCGTATGTAATCAAGGCTGAAGCCAGTGGAATGCGTAAAAAATGCAAAGCATAATGCGACGCAACGCATCATGTGAACGCCCCCTTAAACGCGACGTGTGACCGCACCCTGAGAATGTTAAATTGATTCTGCTAAACTGCTGCGCCACATACAGCAGCAGTCATGGCCATAGAAGTGCTCCCTTTGACATGTAAGCTGTTAACTGGTAAATTCACAGTTTTAGGCTACATTCACACACATGTATGGGGGCTGTCTATACGGCTGACGTATATACGGTCGATATACGTCACCCATACACTTGGGCTCACGGCCCTGTACGGGCACCGTACCGCTCCGTAGCCCGGGAAAAGATAGGAGATGTCCTATCTTTTCCCGTGATACGGTGACATGTGCTGTATCTTCCTATGGAGAGGGGCGGGAGTGAGCAGCGCTCATCCCCTGCTCCTCTCCGCAGCGCCGATGTATGCCCGCCGTACTACGGTACGGCGGGCATACAACGTGTGAATGTAGCCTTAGGGTGAAGACACACATGGCGTTTTTGAGCCGTTTTTGGGCCGTTTTTACTAATTGCGTTTTCAGATCGTTAATAACGCATGCGTTAAAATTGCGCAATGAATAACGGACAAAAACGCACGCGTTTTCAAAAAACGCACGCGTTTTTAAAAAACGGATGCGTTTTTTAACGCATGCGTTTTTAACGATCTGAAAACGCACTTAGTAAAAACGGCCCAAAAACGGCCCAAAAACGCCATGTGTGTCTTCACCCTTAGACCCCCAGACGAAGGCTCGTTGAGCCGAAACGTACGTCGGGGACGTGGCCTCTCCTGGACAGTGGATTTACAGATGACTGGGTAAGACCTTGCCTTTATGTACTATAGCCATTCGGCTATGCAGCTTACAAGATAGCGCTATCACCATTTACAAATGACACACTCTTTTTCACGTTATCGCTGACATCTGTTCTGCTTAAAATACATGACTTCACAGCAGAATTCAGTTCCATGCCAGCCCAGTCTATCGCCAAAATCAAAAAGGTTTTCATTTACCTGTCAGTCCATCTGTTCTGGGGTCGGCCGCTCCTTTTGTTCTGTACCACACCACTCATGTTTTTAACACAATTTTAATGCATTCAACTGTCAATTCAATGACGGTGCCATCTGGTGGTGGCATCGCCTATGTCATTGTACATGTATGTTATTAATAAAGACCCATTTTTGTATGCATCTTTCTAGTTTGTCCTCTTTCCTCTCTCCAGTTGGAGGGTAAATGTTTTCTCTCTTAGCCTGGGCACTAATTTAAGTTGTGAAACACTGAAGGGGTTAACTGTGGATGGGCAACTGTAGAGCAGGGCCGTTGCTAGGGTGTTAAAAGATCCGGGGCATGGGCCCCAATGCATTTGTATCACACTTTCAGTAATGCCCACTCCTGTACATAACCCCCTCACATTTGGTTGTGCCAATAACTACTTTACTGAGGGTATATACAGCTACAGATACACATATATTCACTATATTCGTCACCTGGTGGCACTATTGTTCTATTCACTTATTAACAACTCCCCCCCCACTCCCACTACCCCCCCCCCCCCCTCAACTTCCTAACCCTCCTTTTTCATCTTTTCATTACACAGTCCCTAATAACAGTTCACACCTCTTGTGTCACCAGTTGGTCACCCCACTCACGGGCTCCAATGTACTGTGCTTTTCTTTCTTTCTCTTTTTCTCACTAACCCAATTAGGGTTCAAACCTCACCACAATGGTTAATACTCATTTCATTCCCATTTTTCCTCATCCCCAGGTACCATATATGGAGCCTCACATACCGTCTTTCCACTCCTCTGTGCTATTACCATGCATTATCATTTACCATCATCATGTTCTACTGCCTCTCAGCGTGCTCATCCTTGGCACATACAAGAGAAAATAATTAAAAATATTGACTGTTCTACTAATACAATTAACCCCTTAACACTCCGCGCCGTAGATCTATGGCGCAGAGGTATAAGGGATGTATGAAGAGGGCTCACGGGCTGAGTCCTTTTCATACAGAGGTGGGGGTTGTTGCATACTGCATATTAACCCTTTCAATGCCGCCGGCAAAGTCGCCGGCGGCATTTAAAAGACCCGAGACTATCTGGCATCTGCAGATTCGTTACAATGAGCCAGTGGCTCATTGTAATGAATGTGCTGCAAAAATGCCATATATTGCAATACAGAAGTATTGCAGTATATGGTAGGAGCAATCTGACTATCTAGGGTTAATGTACCCTAGATGGTCTAAAAAAATAGTGAAAAAAAAGTTTAAAAAATAAAAAAAATTAATAAAATATTAAAAATTCAAATCACCCCCCTTTCCCTAGAACGGATATAAAACATAATAAACAGTAAAAATCACAAACATATTAGGTATCGCCGCGTCCCAAATCTATCAAAATATAAAAACAGTTACGGGCGGCGGTGACCTCCGAGACGGGAAATGGCGCCCAAATGTCCGAAATGCGACTTTTACACCTTTTTACATAACATAAAAAATGAAATAAAAAATGATCAAAATGTCGCACAGACCTCAAAATGGTAGCAATGAAAACGTCGCCTCATTTCGCAAAAAATGACCCCTCACACATCTCCGTGCGCCAAAGTATGAAAAAGTTATTAGCGTCAGAAGATGGCAAACATTTTTTTTTCTTTTTTGTACACATTCGTTTAATTTTTGAAAATGTATTAAAACACAATAAAGGGGGGTATTTTTGATATACACTGGCGCAAAGATGTAGGTGGGTTGGCCAAAGTGCTTAAATAAGCAAAAAAAGAGAAAGGAAAAAACCTTCGCTGGTAAGGACAGTGTGCCTCTCCACTGCTACAAACACTACTTAAGTAAAAAACAAGGATACCTGCGCTGGCTATAAAATTAGGACTATTAGGTTCGGATAAACGCTATACCACTAACGGATCTACAATGATTTAAACATCAGTGTGCACGATGCACTAACCTGTAAGTGGCACCCCTCCTGTGTGGGAAGTTTGATTCCTTCCGTTTAGTGAGGTTTTGTCCCGTAGGTCTCGTAAATCTCATGTAGAGCAATAATCTTTTCGTGAGGTGTATTTCACTTCGGATAGCGTTTCCAAGCCAAGTAGTAATCCACAAAATGCAGATCAGCACGCGAGTCCCGGCCGGTGGCTTCGCTGGATCTGACTAACAAGGTACCGGTGACGTCACCCTAGGTACGGTCCGTCTGGTGAGACAAAAGGGTTTTCCACCGACGCGTTGTCGAGAGCTCCGGCTCTCTTCCTCAGGGTTGAATTCCTAATCTCACTGATGCGGGTAATCTTATAGGTACGGTGCCATTATTAGGGAGAGAGCTGATCAAGTTCTTGTGGTTGGTCTGGACAAATAGTTTCGTTCTGTTTAGTTTTAAAATGCGTCTTTTTATAATTCTGTTGTGTCGCTATATCCAGATAAGGTGCCATTCTCAAAACATTTTTATTAATTTATAAAAAAATATATATATTTATTGTTAAAAACACTGTTTTAATTAATTAATTAGTTGTCTTCCTAAAAAAGTACATATATATATATATATATATATATATATATATATATAGTCATAAACTATAATATAAAAATGTGTATAAAAATAAAAATAAAAAGTATATATATATCAGTGTATTTCAATTGGGCAGTGGGTACCAGTGTAAATCTTCCACTTAAAATGCAAATAATTCGATCTCGCTGTTCAAACCATTAGGGATTAGCGTATCTAGCTCGAATATCCATCGGCTTTCTGCCTTTGACATACATTTAATATAATTTCCCCCTCTCCAGTTCTTTTTCACTTGTTCAATGCCAAATATTACACTTCCTTCGATTTTTCCATTGTGTTTGTCCTTACAATGGCGTGCTAGTGGGTGGCCATCAAATTGTTTTTTTATATTCCGCAAATGTTCTTTTATCCTTATGTTAAGTTTTCTTTTTGTCCTTCCAATGTAACTTTTCCCACAGGGGCACTGTATGCAATATATGACTCCTTTTGTATTGCAGCTGATATGATGTTTAATTGGGAAGGAGTTGTTCTTATTTCCGAACATCTGTACTATAGATCTTGCTTTTATATTCTTACATACTGTACAGTGTCTGCACGGATAAAAACCTGGTTGTTTCAGAAAGTTGTTATTATATGTTCCAGAATTAGTTGTTGGTTTTTTCTTTTTATTTTGGACAGTTGGTGCTATCATGTTTCCCAGATTCTGTGCTTTCCTAAACACGAATTTTGGTTTTTTTGGAATGTGTTCACCAATGGTTTTATCCTGCTTAAGGATACTCCAATGTTTTTGGATGATTCGTTTGAACATAAAATGATCTTTTGAGAATTGTGTAATTATTGGGATACTCGCTATATCATCTTTTCCATTTTCTTTTGGAGGGCTTCCTTTTCTATCTCGCCCAGTGGCTAACAATGTGTCTCTAGGAATGTTAGCTATTTCAGTTCGTACTAACCTGATAGGATCTAGCTCATATCCTTTTTGAATAAATGTATTCTCTAGATGGTCCGCTTCTTTCAGGAAATCATCCAATTCAGTGCAATTTCTCCGATGACGTAGGAATTGACTCTTGGGGATGTTGTCCCCAAACAGAATCACATAGGTAGAATGGATACAAGAAATGTCACTAAACATAATCAAAATAGAGACAGAAATATACAAGATTTTTTTCACATAGACCGCACAAAAGGAACAAAAGGGGTTGTAGGGGGGGGAAACTCTCCAAAAAGAAAAAGACAGTGAACTTAATAACTATTACAGACCCAAAGGAGACTGACACGGGACAAAAGATCTATAATTTGAGTAAACATATTTTGACACCACATGAAAATACTCTATTGAATAAAGGGTTAAAATTTGCGCCCACTAACAAATTTGACAAATTTAATGCCTTCATTGGTGTCAAAAAATATATGCGCAATTTAGCTCTAAAAAAATATTTTCTTAAAAAAACCCCAAACATAACGACCCAGACCAATAACAACCAATATATCCACACCTCTTTAAAAAATAAATCTACGTTCCACCCATCAAACGAATATTCAGAGGCCATGAATACTTTCCAACACCTTGTGGTCCGTGATATAAAGAAGATACCAATAACAAAAAAACAGTCTATTTATGGTAATAATTTAACTAGGAAAGAAATTGAAGCCATCAAATCCTTGCAAAGAAATGAACAAATAGTGATACGTCCAGCAGATAAAGGGGGGAGTATTGTTATATTAAATCAAGATGATTACAATAAAGAATTACAACGCATATTAGGGGATAGCCGTACCTATGAAAAATTAAAATCCGACCCAACAAATCAATATAAAAAAGAGTTGGACATTCTCTCCAAAAAAGGTAAATCTCTAGGCATCTTAACCAAACAGGAATATGATTTTATTAATAACCAAAACCCGCGTTTAGCGGTATTATATTACTTACCAAAAATCCATAAGTCTTGCACTAATCCACCTGGACGCCCTATTGTATCGGGCATCGATTGCCTAACCTCAAACCTATCTCAATATGTGGACCACCAACTCCAGAGGTATGTATGTATGCTACCAGCATACCTACGAGACACCAAACACATTTTAGAGCAATTAAAGGACATTGTATGGCAACCCCACTATATTTTGGGAACACTAGACATCACTTCATTATATACTGTTATCGAACACCTCAAAGGTTGTGAGGCTGTTAAGCATTTTTTACAAAAAACAAATGATCTACCTGAGTCCCAAATCAATTTCATAATCGATTCTATATTATTTATATTACATCATAATTACTTTCTCTATGAGGAAGAATTTTATAAACAAAAATGGGGAACAGCCATGGGGACCAAGTTCGCGCCGAGCTACGCCAATTTATATGTAGGGCGATGGGAGGAAGAAAATATCTACCCTACTGGCGGGCTCGGTGCGAACTTGGTCCTATGGCGCAGGTTTATCGATGATGTCATCTTTATTTGGGCTGGAGGGGAAGAATCCTTAAAAAGATTCTTAAGGGACGCAAATACAAACACCTTCTTTTTGGAGTTCACTTCAACCTACAGCTAGGAAGAAATACACTTTCTGGACCTAACAATTTATGTCGATAAAGGAAAAATTAAAACTAAAACATACAATAAACCAACTGACAGCAATAGCTTGATCCTTAGAAAGAGCTGTCATTTGCCCATATGGCTAGACAACATCCCCAAGAGTCAATTCCTACGTCATCGGAGAAATTGCACTGAATTGGATGATTTCCTGAAAGAAGCGGACCATCTAGAGAATAAATTTATTCAAAAAGGATATGAGCTAGATCCTATCAGGTTAGTACGAACTGAAATAGCTAACATTCCTAGAGACACATTGTTAGCCACTGGGCGAGATAGAAAAGGAAGCCCTCCAAAAGAAAATGGAAAAGATGATATAGCGAGTATCCCAATAATTACACAATTCTCAAAAGATCATTTTATGTTCAAACGAATCATCCAAAAACATTGGAGTATCCTTAAGCAGGATAAAACCATTGGTGAACACATTCCAAAAAAACCAAAATTCGTGTTTAGGAAAGCACAGAATCTGGGAAACATGATAGCACCAACTGTCCAAAATAAAAAGAAAAAACCAACAACTAATTCTGGAACATATAATAACAACTTTCTGAAACAACCAGGTTTTTATCCGTGCAGACACTGTACAGTATGTAAGAATATAAAAGCAAGATCTATAGTACAGATGTTCGGAAATAAGAACAACTCCTTCCCAATTAAACATCATATCAGCTGCAATACAAAAGGAGTCATATATTGCATACAGTGCCCCTGTGGGAAAAGTTACATTGGAAGGACAAAAAGAAAACTTAACATAAGGATAAAAGAACATTTGCGGAATATAAAAAAACAATTTGATGGCCACCCACTATCACGCCATTGTAAGGACAAACACAATGGAAAAATCGAAGGAAGTGTAATATTTGGCATTGAACAAGTGAAAAAGAACTGGAGAGGGGGAAATTATATTAAATGTATGTCAAAGGCAGAAAGCCGATGGATATTCGAGCTAGATACGCTAATCCCTAATGGTTTGAACAGCGAGATCGAATTATTTGCATTTTAAGTGGAAGATTTACACTGGTACCCACTGCCCAATTGAAATACACTGATATATATATACTTTTTATTTTTATTTTTATACACATTTTTATATTATAGTTTATGAATATATATATGTACTTTTTTAGGAAGACAACTAATTAATTAATTAAAACAGTGGTGGAAACAATGATTTTTTAATATTATGTTTTTAACAATAAATATATATATTTTTTTATAAATTAATAAAAATGTTTTGAGAATGGCACCTTATCTGGATATAGCGACACAACAGAATTATAAAAAGACGCATTTTAAAACTAAACAGAACGAAACTATTTGTCCAGACCAACCACAAGAACTTGATCAGCTCTCTCCCTAATAATGGCACCGTACCTATAAGATTACCCGCATCAGTGAGATTAGGAATTCAACCCTGAGGAAGAGAGCCGGAGCTCTCGACAACGCGTCGGTGGAAAACCCTTTTGTCTCACCAGACGGACCGTACCTAGGGTGACGTCACCGGTACCTTGTTAGTCAGATCCAGCGAAGCCACCGGCCGGGACTCGCGTGCTGATCTGCATTTTGTGGATTACTACTTGGCTTGGAAACGCTATCCGAAGTGAAATACACCTCACGAAAAGATTATTGCTCTACATGAGATTTACGAGACCTACGGGACAAAACCTCACTAAACGGAAGGAATCAAACTTCCCACACAGGAGGGGTGCCACTTACAGGTTAGTGCATCGTGCACACTGATGTTTAAATCATTGTAGATCCGTTAGTGGTATAGCGTTTATCCGAACCTAATAGTCCTAATTTTATAGCCAGCGCAGGTATCCTTGTTTTTTACTAAAACACAATAAAACCTATATAAATTTGGTATCACCGCGATCGCACCGAACCAAAGAATAAAGTAGGCGTGTTATTTGGAGCGAAGACTGAAAGTCGTAAAAACTGAGCCCACAAGAACGTAACGTGCGTTTTTTTCCCAATTTTTCCACATTTGGAATTTTTTTCAGCTTCGCAGTACACGGCATGTTAAAATAAATAACATTTTGGGAAAGTAAAATTTGTTACGCACAAAATAAGCCCTCACACAGGTCTGTACACGTAAAAATGAAAAAGTTATGGATTTTTGAAGTTGGAGAGCGAGAAATGAGTCGAAAAACCCTGCGTCCTTAAGGGGTTAATAGGATTAGGTGTCTGTTTACCCCTTATTGTAATTATATGTTCTGTCAGTAGTATGTGTGGTGCGGGTGTCTGAGCATGGGCCCATGCGTGTGAGTGTCGGGTATGAATGGGGATGCTTCATCATTATTTATACTTATTATTTATCACTTGTTGACAGGGTATTATACATATTTATATAATAATGCAAATTATAATGATTTTTTGTTGTATCTATGTCCAACCATACTATTGCACTGTCACTTTATTTGTATACTAACTATGAATTGGTAGTGCCCACATTTTAGACTCATTTTTTCATGTGTTGGTATTTATTGGTTTTTATTCATGAATTGTCACCATTTTTTCATTTTTTCAAACCTTTGCTCATACTTTCATTATTAATTATTTGTCATTATTTTTCACATTTTTATGTTTCTGCTTATATTTTTCACCATAGCGATACATGTTTACTTAAACCTCACGTAAGTACACTACACTCTTACTTCAGTCAAAGGAGTCCTATCTGGGTCTCCTTTGGACCATTTTCGGGCACGTATATTCATTGAGTGGCTGGCAGCGATATAGGAATAGGTATTCCCCAAACTCGCGCTGCCCAGCCGTTCCACACATGGGCGTATGCGCGGGTACAGCAACTTACGTCACCGGATGTGACGTCATTCGATCATGTGACTCTCCCATGGTGTGTTCCGGTATGGGCGCCGCAATGACACCCGGGCCACACACCGGCAGCGTTTTACACCTTCATCACAAGCAGGTATTTATACACAGACACCAAATCATTTGGGCACCCCTGAGGAAGCTGCGTTTTGCGGCGATACGCGTGGGGCATTGCCTGGGCTCCCTTTGGACCTCCACTTTACTCAGGTAATTTTTGGTCTCCAATTTTGTATGCAGCAGTTTGGATCACACTGTCCATCTGGATTTCCAGCTGGAAACCCATCTTTTTCATCTTTTTTTCACTTACTATGTCCGTGGGGACTTCTTTATATACTACTTGCCCTAGTTGGCAATCTTTGCCATTTTGGATTTACTAGTCCTCGAGTATCGTATTGTACTGTATTTTGTTGTACCATATCTCTATATTTCTGCATTTTGTAGTCCATTTCTGCGCATACTGGAGTACACTTGTGATTTATTAATATGATCTCAGTGATGTGTCCTAGGGGGACAGGTAGCTAGTCACTATCGCATGACTTTACCTGCCATGTTTTGTCACGAAAGCAGTTGATCTGCTTTTTCCGTGTTTTTTTTTTTTTTTTTATATATTTTTTTATTTTAACCATGAATACAATAAAAAAAGAATAACAATTTATCAATCCATTGTATGAGATAACAATCAATCTACACACAGAAAAAAAAAGAATTTACAATTGCCTAACTAAATAGATGCAGATTAGAGATGAGCGAACACTAAAATGCTCGGGTACTCGTTATTCGAGACAAACTTTTCCCGATGCTCGAGTGCTCGTCTCGAATAACGAACCCCATTGAAGTCAATGGGAGACTCGAGCATTTTTCAAGGGGACCAAGGCTCTGCACAGGGAAGCTTGGCCAAACACCTGGGAACCTCAGAAAAGGATGGAAACACCACGGAAATGGACAGGAAACAGCAGGGGCAGCATGCATGGATGCCTCTGAGGCTGCATAATCGCAACATTATGCCAAAATTATGGGCAACAGCATGGCCATGACAGAGTGACAGAATGAAGCTAGATAGCATTTAAAACATCCAATAATTGACCCTGACACTATAGGGGACGGCATGCAGAGGCAGCGGCAGCAGGCTAGAGAGTGTCATGGCGACATACCCTAAATGGACTCAGGCTTCAAACCAATGGGTGGCAGAGAGGAACCAAAGGAGGTGAGCAAGAAGCGCTCAAATAATATCGGTACATGATAAAAGTTTGCCAGTATATTTTGTGGATTACACAGCAGGGTGGCGACAAAGTTAACATGGAAGCCATGAAAACAACCCAAAATTCTGCCTGACACAGCTCGTTTGATAAGGGGACCATGTATGGAGGCAGTGAACTAGTAGTAGATTAAAGGTGCTGCAGTTAAAACTATGTTAGTTGGATCTTGGCATGGAGCTGGCGCTCCGCTGCCAGGCGAGCTTTCGCCAATCCAAGCCCCTGTCTATAGGCTACTTCCCAAACAGCACTTCTAAGAACCTTTTGTATAAGATCAAGTGTAGTAGCGTTCTTATAAGTTTAGGATATGGCGGGTGAGGGGAATGTAAACAGCTGCGCAAGAAGCGCTGAAATAATATCGGTTAATCATAAAAGTTTGCCAGTATATTTTGTGGATAACACAGCAGGGTGGCGACAAAGTTAACAACTTTGATGTGGAATCCATGAAAACAACCCAAATTTCTGCCTGACACACCTCGTTTGATAAGGGGACGATGTATGGAGGCAGCTATATGGACGACTTTTGGAGGTAGCAATGGAGACAACGTGTGGAGGCTGCTATGGAGACAATTTACTTTGGATAGTGCCTGTATGTGGCAGTCCCAAAAAGTTTTCAAACCAGAGGAGCAGGTAGGTGTCCCTCCAGAAAAATGGAATAGATTGAGTGCCTGTATGTGGCAGTCCCAAAAATGTTTCAAACCAGAGGAGCAGGTAGGTGGCCCTCCAGTAAAATGGAATAGATTGAGTGCCTGTATGTGGCAGTCCCAAAAAGTTTTCAAACCAGAGGAGCAGGTAGGTGTCCCTCCAGAAAAATGGAATAGATTGAGTGCCTGTATGTGGCAGTCCCAAAAATGTTTCAAACCAGAGGAGCAGGTAGGTGGCCCTCCAGTAAAATGGAATAGATTGAGTGCCTGTATGTGGCAGTCCCAAAAAGTTTTCAAACCAGAGGAGCAGGTAGGTGTCCCTCCAGAAAAATGGAATAGATTGAGTGCCTGTATGTGGCAGTCCCAAAAATTTTTCAAACCAGAGGAGCAGGTAGGTGGCCCTCCAGTAAAATGGAATAGATTGAGTGCCTGTATGTGGCAGTCCCAAAAATTTTTTAAAACAGAGGACCGGGTAGGTGGCCCTCCAGAAAAATGGAATAGATTGAGTGCCTGTATGTGGCACTCACAAAAATTGTTTCAAACAGAGGACCGGGTAGGTGGCCCTCCAGAAAAATTAAATGCATAAAGTACTATAGCAAGAGCCAGTGGGCCCTGTCAAAAAATAGCCAGTTTCCTCTGCTTTACTGTACAAAGAGGAGGAGAAGGAGGAAAATGAGGAGGAGGAGGAGTGGATCAATTATTCAGGTTGAGCTTCCTTCACCTGGTGGAGATTGGAAATTCTGAGAAATCCAGCCTTTATTCATTTTAATAAGCGTCAGCCTGTCAGCGCTGTCAGTCGACAGGCGTGTACGCTTATCTGTGATGATGCCACCAGCTGCACTGAAAACCCGCTCGGACAAGACGCTAGCGGCAGGGCAGGCAAGAACCTCCAAGGCGTACAGCGCCAGTTCGTGCCACATGTCCAGCTTTGAAACCCAGTAGTTGTAGGGAGCTGTGTGATCATTTAGGACGATGGTATGGTCAGCTACGTACTCCCTCACCATCTTTCTGTAAAGATCAGCCCTACTCTGCCGAGACTGGGGACAGGTGACAGTGTCTTGCTGGGGTGACATAAAGCTGGCAAAAGCCTTGTAAAGCGTACCCTTGCCAGTGCTGGACAAGCTGCCTGCTCGCCTACTCTCCCTCGCTACTTGTCCCGCAGAACTACGCACTCTGCCGCTAGCGCTGTCAGAAGGGAAATACTGTTTCAGCTTGTGCACCAGGGCCTGCTGGTATTCATGCATTCTCACACTCCTTTCCTCTGCAGGGATGAGAGTGGAAAGATTTTGCTTGTACCGTGGGTCCAGGAGAGTGAACACCCAGTAATCGGTGCTGGAATAAATTCTTTGAACGCGAGGGTCACGGGATAGGCAGCCTAGCATTAAATCTGCCATATGCGCCAGAGTACCAACGCGTAAGAATTCACTCCCCTCACTGGCCTGACTGTCCATTTCCTCCTCCTCCAACTCCTCTTCTTCTGCCCATACACGCTGAACAGTGAAGGACTCAACAATGGTCCCCTCTTGTGTCTCGCCAACATTCTCCTCCTCTTCCTCCTCATCCTCCTCCACCTCCACCTCCTCCGATATGCGCTGAGAAACAGACCTGAGGGTGCTTTGGCTATCAACAAGGGAATCTTCTTCCCCCGTCTCTTGTGACGAGCGCAAAGCTTCCGACTTCATGCTGATCAGAGAGTTTTTCAACAGGCCAAGCAGCGGGATGGTGAGGCTGATGATGGCGGCATCGCCACTGACCATCTGTGTTGACTCCTCAAAGTTACTCAGCACCTGACAGATATCAGACATCCACGTCCACTCCTCATTGTAGACTTGAGGAAGCTGACTGACCTGACTACCACTTCTGGTGGAAGTTGACATCTGGCAGTCTACAATCGCTCTGCGCTGATGGTAAACTCTGGATAACATGGTCAGTGTTGAATTCCACCTCGTGGGCACGTCGCACAACAGTCGGTGAGCGGGCAGTTGGAGGCGGCGCTGCGCTGCCCTGACAGTGGCAGCATCTGGGCTGGACTTCCTGAAATGCGCACAGATGCGGCGCACCTTCGTGAGCAAATCAGACAGATTGGGGTATGTCTTGAGGAAACGCTGAACTATCAGATTTAACACATGGGCCAGGCATGGCACATGTGTCAGTCTGCCGAGTTGCAGAGCCGCCACCAGGTTACGGCCGTTGTCACACACAACCATGCCTGGCTTCAGGTTCAGCGGTGCCAGCCACAGATCAGTCTGCGCCGTGATGCCCTGTAATAGCTCTTGGGCGGTGTGCCTTTTGTCGCCTAGGCTCAGCAGTTTGAGCACCGCCTGCTGTCGCTTAGCGACGGCACTGCTGCTGTGCCTAGAGCTACCGACTGATGGCGCCGTGCCCACGGATGGTAGTTCGGAGGAGGAGGTGGAGGAGGGGTGGGAGGAGGAGGAGGCATAGTAGGCCTGAAACACCTGGACCGAGGTAGGCCCCGCAATCCTCGGTGTTGGCAGTATATGACCAGCCCCAGGGTCAGACTCGGTCCCAGCCTCCACCAAGTTAACCCAATGTGCCGTCAGCGATATATAGTGGCCCTGCCCGGCAGCACTCGTCCACGTGTCCGTGGTCAGGTGGACCTTGTCAGAAACGGCGTTGGTCAGGGCACGGGTGATGTTGTCTGACACGTGCTGGTGCAGGGCTGGGACGGCACATCGGGAAAAGTAGTGGCGGCTGGGGACCGAATACCGAGGGGCGGCCGCCGCCATGAGGTTGCGAAAGGCCTCGGTCTCTACTAGCCTATAGGGCAGCATCTCCAGGCTAAGCAATCTGGAGATGTGCACATTAAGGGCTTGGGCGTGCGGGTGGGTTGCACTATATTTGCGTTTCCGCTCCAGCGTCTGGGGTATGGAGAGCTGAACGCTGGTGGATGCTGTGGAGGATCGTGGAGGCGACGATGGGGTTTTTGTGGCAGGGTCCTGGGCAGGGGGCTGACTATCAGCTGACACAGGGGAAGGAGCAGTGGTGTGCACGGCCGGAGGTGAACGGGCTTGTTGCCACTGAGTGGGGTGTTTAGCATTCATATGCCTGCGCATACTGGTGGTAGTTAAGCTAGTAGTGGTGGAACCCCTGCTGAGCCTGGTTTGGCAAATGTTGCACACCACAGTCCGTCGGTCATCCGGTGTTTCCTTAAAGAACCTCCAGACTTCTGAAGATCTAGCCCTCGCCGCAAGAGCCCTCACCACGGGAGCTTCACTAGTTGACACATTTGGCGCTGATGCACCAGCTCTGGCCCTGCCTCTCCGTCTGGCCCCACCACTGCCTCTTCCAACCTGTTCTGGTCGAGGACTCTCCTCCGTCTCAGAAGCACTGTGTTCACCCGGCCTCTCAACCCAGCTTGGGTCTGTCACCTCATCATCCTCCGATCCCTCAGTCTGCTCCCCCCTCGGACTTCCTGCCCTGACAACAACTTCCCCACTGTCTGACAACCGTGTCTCCTCATTGTCGGACACCTCTTTACACACTTCCACTACGTCAAGAAGGTCATCATCACCCACAGACTGTGACTGGTGGAAAACCTGGGCATCGGAAAATTGCTCAGCAGCAACCGGACAAGTGGTTTGTGACTGTGGGAAGGGTCCAGAAAACAGTTCCTCAGAGTATGCCGGTTCAAATGCCAAATTTTCCTGGGAGGGGGCAGACTGGGGGGGAGGAGGCTGAGGTGCAGGAGCTGGAGGAGTGGCGATTTCGGTGACATGGGTGGACTGCGTGGAAGACTGACTGGATGACAAATTGCTCGAAGCATTGTCAGCAATCCACGACATCACCTGTTCGCACTGTTCTGGCCTCAACAGTGCTCTACCACGAGTCCCAGTAACTTCAGACATGAACCTAGGGAGTGTAGCTCTGCGGCGTTCCCCTGCTCCCTCATAAGCAGGTGGTGTCTCACCCCGCCCAGGACCACGGCCTCTGACCCCTGCAGTAGTTGGACGCCCACGTCCCCGCCCACGTCCCCGCCCTCGTCCTCTACCCCTAGCCCTCGGGTTAAACATTTTTAAAATGAGAGTTATAACTTTAATTTTTTTTTAACTTTTTTTTGTGTTGTTTTTTTTTTTTTTGTGTTTTTTGTTTTTTTTTGTTTTTTTTGTTTTTTTTTGTGTTTTTGAGTTTTTAAAACCAAACGATGCTATCCTATTGCTATGGCTATTTTCTAGCCAAGTATGAAAGCACACTACTATGCCAGATGAGATGACACTGAGTTATTAAACAAAATAAACGTAAAATAAAAAAGGACAAATGGCAGACTGTGCCTAATTGAAATCCAACCCCTACTAAATTTTCCCACTTCGGTCTTTGCTATGGATATGTGCGTCACTAAGCGCAAAACACAGCGGTCGCAAGTCTCACTACAAATTGCTCAGAATTGGCTAGTACATGCACTGCAGCAAGTACAGCCACCAGCAGATCAACCAGAAATCAAATATATAACGCTACTGTAGGCGTAAGCCGTTTGGATTCTCCTATGGCTATTTTCTAGCCAAGTATGAAAGCACACTACTATGCCAGATGAGATGATGCTGAGTTATTAAACAAAATAAACGTAAAATAAAAAAGGACAAATGGCAGACTGTGCCTAATTGAAATCCAACCCCTACTAAATTTTCCCACTTCGGTCTTTGCAATGGATATGTGCGTCACTAAGCGCAAAACACAGCGGTCGCAAGTCTCACTACAAATTGCTCACAATTGGCTAGTAGATGCACTGCAGCAAGTACAGCCACCAGCAGATCAACCAGAAATCAAATATATAACGCTACTGTAGGCGTAAGCCGTTTGGATTCTCCTATGGCTATTTTCTAGCCAAGTATGAAAGCACACTACTATGCCAGATGAGATGACACTGAGTTATTAAACAAAATAAACGTAAAATAAAAAAGGACAAATGGCAGACTGTGCCTAATTGAAATCCAACCCCTACTAAATTTTCCCACTTCGGTCTTTGCAATGGATATGTGCGTCACTAAGCGCAAAACACAGCGGTCGCAAGTCTCACTACAAATTGCTGACAATTGGCTAGTAGATGCACTGCAGCAAGTACAGCCACCAGCAGATCAACCAGAAATCAAATATATAACGCTACTGTAGGCGTAAGCCGTTTGGATTCTCCTATGGCTATTTTCTAGCCAAGTATGAAAGCACACTACTATGCCAGATGAGATGACGCTGAGTTATTAAACAAAATAAACGTAAAATAAAAAAGGACAAATGGCAGACTGTGCCTAATTGAAATCCAACCCCTACTAAATTTTCCCACTTCGGTCTTTGCAATGGATATGTGCGTCACTAAGCGCAAAACACAGCGGTCGCAAGTCTCACTACAAATTGCTCACAATTGGCTAGTAGATGCACTGCAGCAAGTACAGCCACCAGCAGATCAACCAGAAATCAAATATATAACGCTACTGTAGGCGTAAGCCGTTTGGATTCTCCTATGGCTATTTTCTAGCCAAGTATGAAAGCACACTACTATGCCAGATGAGATGACGCTGAGTTATTAAACAAAATAAACGTAAAATAAAAAAGGACAAATGGCAGACTGTGCCTAATTGAAATCCAACCCCTACTAAATTTTCCCACTTCGGTCTTTGCAATGGATATGTGCGTCACTAAGCGCAAAACACAGCGGTCGCAAGTCTCACTACAAATTGCTGACAATTGGCTAGTAGATGCACTGCAGCAAGTACAGCCACCAGCAGATCAACCAGAAATCAAATATATAACGCTACTGTAGGCGTAAGCCGTTTGGATTCTCCTATGGCTATTTTCTAGCCAAGTATGAAAGCACACTACTATGCCAGATGAGATGACACTGAGTTATTAAACAAAATAAACGTAAAATAAAAAAGGAAAAATGGCAGACTGTGCCTAATTGAAATCCAACCCCTACTAAATTTTCCCACTTTGGTGTTTGAGGTGGATATGTGTGCCACTAAGAGCTAAACACAACGGTAGCAAGTCCCCCTGCTAATTCCTCACAAAATGGTACTAGATGCAAATAAAAAAAAAAAAAAGTAGAACGTTATTGTAGCCCTAAGAAGGGCTGTTGGGTTCTTGGAGAATCACTCCTGCCTAACAGTAAGCTAATAGAACACCCTAACGCTTTCCCTGACCAGCAGCAGCTCTCTCCCTAGCGGCATCCAGACACAGAATGATCCGAGCAGCGCGGGCAGCGGCTAGTCTATCCCAGGGTCACCTGATCTGGCCAGCCAACCACTGCTATCGACGTGTAAGGGTACCACGTCATGCTGGGTGGAGTGCAGAGTCTCCTGGCTTGTGATTGGCTCTGTTTCTGGCCGCCAAAAAGCAAAACGGCGGGAGCTGCCATTTTCTCGAGCGGGCGAAGTATTCGTCCGAGCAACGAGCAGTTTCGAGTACGCTAATGCTCGACCGAGCATCAAGCTCGGACGAGCATGTTCGCTCATCTCTAATGCAGATGCTATAATCTTGCTTTATTTATATTGTGCCCTTACCTCTCCTGTCCCTCATTTCACCTCTAGTTTTTATTCTTACATCCTATTCTTTTATAAGTACGGTATCCATTTTATCTTTGACTTAAACTCTCTTAAAATCTTTGCTTATAACTCCCCCGTGATACATGAATAATTCATAGTTTTTTAGCTTATTCATCCCCAAAATTACTCTTTCTATCTCTGGTGGACGATTTGTTTTCCAATTATTTTGAATCTCTAGTCTGGCTATAGAGCATAGCCTAAGAAAAATACCTTTGACGTCACTAGCCAGGGGCATATTTTTCTCTATAATGTTGAGAAGAAAAATCTCAAGGGAGGCGGGAAGATTAGTCTTACACTGCCTCTGAAACAGACCAATCACTTGTGTCCAGAAGTCCATAACAATCGGGCAGTGCCACCAGAGGTGGAGGAGGTTTGCTTGCTCCCCACACCCTCTCCAGCATTCATTTGAAACGTTACTGTATTACTGTTGCTTTTTTCGTGTTTTAATTGGTTTTATATTGTTTGTCCATTTGATTTTTCTATTTTTGTATTTGAATAAAGCATTTACTATTTTTGCAGCTACTTGACACATGTCTCTCTTGTTCTCTGTTCTCATGTGCAGGTGACGTGTCCACTTCACTATGAGGGCCCATTCACACGATGTACTTAGCATGTAATCAAGCCTGGAGCCTTTGGAATGCGCCAAAAACACGACGCAACACATTGTGTGAATGTGCCTTTAAGGTGATGCCACACGTGGCCATTTGAACTCCTTTTTGGCCCACTTTTAAGCAATCCGTCAAAAACCGCATTCGTTTTTGACAAGTTTGACTAATTATCTTAATTCAAACTGGTCAAAAACGCAAGCCGTTAGTGTGATGCCACACATTGCGTTTTTGGTCCGTTTTTAAACATCCCTTTTTAGTCAGTTTTTGGCTGTTTACCATGCATTTGGCTGCTTACAACCTGTTTATCTATTAAGATAATTGGGAAAAACGGACCAAAAAAAGCCATGTGTGGCATCACCCTTAGGCCCGCCATCACCATGTCTCCTCTTTAGCCACATTTCCTTCCTGTAGAGTTCACCATAAAGATATCTTATGTCCTTCATTGTCCTGAAATCTTGGTTCTCTGAAGGAGTGATCACATGTGAACGCACCCTGACAATGTTACCCTGTTGCTGCCCCTAACGCTCTCCCAAAATATTGTGAGGCCGGCGGCACACGTGGCGTTTTAAACCCATCTTTGGGCCGTTTTTTGAAAACGCATCCGTTTTTGACCAGTTTTGATTAAGATAATTGGTGAAGCCTGTCAAAAACAGATCCGTTTTTTAACGGACTGCTTAAAAATGGCCCAAAAACTGGTTAAAAATGCCACGTGTGCCACCGGCCTAAGGCCGCGCTCACTCATTTGCATTTAAACAAGTACAAGACACAGGCGCTCTTTATCCATCACATAACAATCGCTGGAAACTCATGTGAGATCAAACCTACTGTCCTACTGCCACGTGAGAGCACGACCCAAGAAACGTCCCCCCAGCCCACCACTAATATCCTCACACAGCCTCCAGTAATGTCCCCCACAAATCCCCCCAGTAATGTCCCCCACACATCCTCCAGTAATGTCATCCAGTAATGTCCCCCGCACAGAGCACCCCAGTAATGTCCCCCGCACACAGCACCCCAGTAATGTCCCCCACACACAGCACCCCAGTAATGTCCCCCACATACACAGCACCCCAGTAATGTCCCCCACACACACAGCACCCCAGTAATGTCCCCTACACACACAGCACCCCAGTAATGTCCCCCCCACACACAGCACCGCAGTAATGCCCCCCCCCACACACAGCACCCCAGTAATGTCCCCCCCACACACAGCACCCCAGTAATGTCTCCACACACAGCACCCCAGTAATGTCTCCACACACAGCACCCCAGTAATGTCTCCACACACAGCACCCCAGTAATGTCTCCACACACAGCCCCTACTGTATATTCAACAGACAGACCACAGTGTAAACACTCTGTGGTGTCATGGGCTAGATGCGCATGCGTTATGACGGTGGTAAGGACTCAATAGACGTGTCTCCTAGGAGATGCCTGTAAGACCATTTAATTGTATAGCTGTGACATTTTGAGGAAGGGGGCGTGTCCCTCGAAACGTCACAGCTAACATGGCGCTCACTAGATCGTGGCTCGGCGTCTAAGGAGTTTGTGTCTCTGCGCTAAGGATCAAGTAAAGTGTGAGTCTGAGTTCATGTTGTTATGATTACAGTATTTTTTGGACTATAAGACGCACTTTTTTTCCCCAGAAAATGGGGAAAAAACAGTGGTGCGTCTTATAGTCCGGATGTACTGCAGGAGGGAACGGAGGGCACCTGGCTGCGCTCAGCCAGCTAATGCTGGCAGAGCACAGCCCTTCACAGTAAATGCACAGCGGCTCGCTGTGCTCCTCTGCTCCTCTCCTCCTCTCTTGTATGTGCGCAGCCCGCGGCTCCCAGTCGGCAGGCAGTGAGCTGGCTGGCTGCACAGCGCTGCACCGAGTCTCTTATAGTCAGCTGTGAGGTGAGTGTCTCTGGCTGGAGCAATGCTCTGCAGCACTGCTGCAGAGTATTGCTCCACATCGGAGACACTCAGCTCACAGCATAAACAAGAGGGACACAGACATCTCCCAGATCCTCCGGTGTGTGGATATCACATGACCCTGTGATGTCACGGAAAGGGGCGGGGCCTCCCAGAAAAAGAAGGAAGTAAGTGAGCTTCCATGTGTGACTGCAAGTGGAGAACAGAAACCTCCCAGGAGCAGCGTTATTCATGTGTATGGAGGTGAGGTCCTGACAGGAAGGAGGAAAATACTGATTGCTTAGTATCAGGGGAGCTCATCTGGAACAAGATATGTATGTTTTGTGCGACTGCATGGCTGCTGTCCCTGAGGTGTATGTTAAATGGGACTGTGTGTCTGGTGGGGGACTGAAGTCTATATAGATGTATTACTGAGGGGTTGGTGGCTGTATATATATGTATTATTGGTGGGAGGTCGACTGTATGCGGATGTGTTACTGGTGGTGAGGCGGCTGTATGCGGATGTGTTACTGGTGGTGCGGCGGCTGTATGCGGATGTGTTACTGGTGGTGCGGCGGCTGTATGCGGATGTGTTACTGGTGGTGCGGCGGCTGTATGCGGATGTGTTACTGGTGGTGCGGCGGCTGTATGCGGATGTGTTACTGGTGGTGCGGCGGCTGTATGCGGATGTGTTACTGGTGGTGAGGCGGCTGTATGCGGATGTGTTACTGGGGGTGCGGCGGCTGTATGCGGATGTGTTACTGGGGGTGCGGCGGATGTATGCGGATGTGTTACTGGGGGTGCGGCGGCTGTATGCGGATGTATTACTGGGGGGTTGGCGGCGGTATGTGGATGTAGCACTGGTCAGAAAGTCGATAGTGAGCAGGAGTATGTGTATGTATGCCACATTCAGTGGGGGCCTCCACAAGATTTTGTGCCCAGGGGCCCCCACCAACCTTAATCTGGCTCTACCAGTGAAAGCTATTAGCAGTAAGCGCAGCCCGTGAAAACTTACGGCAGCATGCAGTGCATGCTGACTGGACTATTCTGCCCCCAACTATGGTTGGCTGAGCTTGCTGCTAGCCAAGCCGTAGCCAATCCGTGTTGGGTCAAAGTAACAACACTCCCCCGACCACCGTGTTCTGTATAGAGCGGAATCTCACAGAACACTTGTACTGTCGGCACGGGAATCATCCTTCAGCACCAGGTAACAGTGTCCCATATACTCTCCCCTAATAAAGTCTCCCCATTTATTCTCCCCACACAAAGTACACTATTAAAACTTCACCAAATGTCACACAATGACCCCTAATAAAAGTATCCCCTACACAGTCCCTTAGGCTACATTCATGGCGGGCACACGTCGTTGTCCAGGAGAGGAGGAGGTGGTGAGCGCTGCTCGCCCCTGCCCCTTTACAAAGAGAAACATGGCTGCACAGTGCCGTTACTTTACTGTTACTTTATTAAATATTTTAGTACACTATTTGGGGAAAAAACATTTTTTCTTATTTTTCCTCCTCTAAAACCTAGGTGCGTCTTATGGTCCAGTGCGTCTTATAGTCCGAAAAATATATCCTGTTGGAAAAAATAGTAGTAAATAATACATTAGAACGCTAATAGACTCCTATGATCCAAAATATTAACATTTATGCAAGCCAAATTTGGATAAGTTCAAACTATCATGTTACAAACACCTTGAACAAAGAATGTATAAGTTGAAGTTTTGAAGTAAAAGTATCTATTTTGTCTAGCTACATATGTGGTCATTGTTTTGGACACTGTTCATAGAATGCAATAATAAGTTAAATAACATGGCACTAACTCTACACCAGTCTGCACATAGTGGTCCTGATTCCAACTCTTGGATGGAGGACCAAGCAATCGCATTGTGTTCTAGGTTTACAGCCAGCCTCAATCCCCTGCATCGAGAGCCTGGGTATATTGCCCTAATTAGTAGCCGCAACACACCCCTGAGAAATAGAATAGTGAGGAAACACATCAGGGAAGCCTGTGTTGTGTGGGCATAGTTTTCTGGATAGGGACAGTCATGGATTGCTCTTGTAAAGGCGGGAGTCAATGGGGACTGTTTAGGGTTAATCCACCACCTTGGCATCCCCCACTCGCTTGAAAACCATGCTACGTCTGAATTTTGGTAAGGTATGTCAGTCCATGACACACCTGAACCTCGGTAAGAGACATTAGTTCATTATTGGTTAATTGGACGGTGACCTATTTCTTGTATGCGTGTGTTTTTTGTGTTCTGAAATAAATGTTATTTTTTAACACTATTACTATAGTGAGAACTAAAAGATTGTTGTTTGGTGGCTCTGAGATGAAAATAGTCAATCAAATTTACGGTAAGTTGTTTAGGCTTAACAGAGGGGGTGGAAGGGGAAATTTATGAAAGATTGGCTTTTGCGATTTGAAGGTTTTGTGACTGTCCCTTCAAGTTAGAAAAAATAGAATATGACGGGCATCTACTTAGGATCTTACCTGACCACCCAAAGGACATCCAAAAGAAAAGGAAATGTTTTTTAGAGGTGAAGAATAAGACCAAATGAAATCCAATATTGTATCTTGTTCCCAGCCCGGTTGCGGGTTGAAATGGCAGGGTAAGACAATTTTTTTTTTCATGAACTAGAAAATGTAATGGAACTGTTGAACCACTCTGTAATATGATTCATGAAGAGATTTGAGTGCTGTCAACTGGAATGAGGTCTTGTTGGGGTGGGTTGTGGGGTGCTTAGAATAGAGGTTGTGATTTTAATCCAAGGGCAGGTGCTCCGACCAATGTGCCAGCTGTGGCAAGTTCATTACTCAGACAGGCGGGAATATTTTTGCTATTCTTGGTCACATAGGGTTTTTTAACTGATAGATCTGTCCTTTTCTGACGTTAATGCTGGGCCCTTTGGGGATTAGAGGCGTATTGTATCATTTGCCCTTAATAATAGTAATGATGGCAATAGAGCCTCAAAAAAGGGAGGGGATTAGGATGTCACCCCCTCGGTTAGGATTGTTAGGGAGACAGGAATGGATAATTAATGGTTTGAATGCTTTTTTTTAGGTAAAAAGTGCACTTGATAAGTGGATGTGGTGTGGAATATGGCTAAAGACTTTATAAGGGGGGAATATAAGGTACAAGTTTATTTCTATAAAAAACAGGTGAATAAAGGTCTGAGGGTGATGGGTAGTCAAGTCAAGCAGTTAAAAGAAGCATTAATAAGACAACCAATTCTGATTTGATTAAAATCCAAACATATAGAAAAGTTTCTAAACGGGCCAGAAGAGGATAACTAGAATCAAATGTATCTGAGAATATGTTAGCTAACCTAATTGAAGACTCAATTCAATCTGTTGAGAGACCTAAAGGGGGGTTGAATTTCCAGTGGAAATTCTTGGTGTGTTTACTACTTTGGAGGCAAAACAATCCCAACTATATCTGTGGTGGGGAGAAGTGCGTTAGATTTGGATACAGGGGTTGCGGAAATCCAGGATGTACTAGGAGGAGCTTATCGGGCATTTGGTGGAGGTTAGGAATTTCTTCTATGATAAGGGATCCCTCCCTCAATGACATAGGCATTGATAGTCCTGATTAGAGATGGGCGAATTTGTTAAAATTTGTATCGAATCGAATCAAAACTAATCACGTTAAAAAAACAGGCATTTCCTGGCTGCAGAGAGCCTGTAGGGTGTTGTAGAATGTTGTGCCATGCTTAAATATGCATAGGGAGCGTGGTTTGGTCTTCAAACAATGCTTTGTTTTAGTATGACACGCACATGACAGCCGCGGCTCTTAGAATCGCTTCACTCTTCACTTCCATGTGCACTTACATAGGCCAACTTCCCCAAATAAGCGAAGCGGGAATGCAGCCTGACAAGTTTACGTCTGTGCCAGCTCGAAAGGACTGAGCTGAGGGCCAAGATCCCACTATAACATCAAAGAGTGCACTCTTTTTACACCGAGTTGCACAATGATATAGTGTGTTGGCATAAAAAGCAGCAGCAGGAGCCCGCAGATTGGCACAATGATATAGTGTGAAGGTGGCATCAGTAGCAGCAGGAGCCCGCAGAGTGGCACAATGATATAATGTGAAGGTGGCATCGGAAGCAGCAGAAGCCTGCAGAGTGGCACAATTATATAGTGTGTTGGTGGCATCAGAAGAAGCAGGAGCCCGCAGAGTGGCACAATGATATAATGCTTTGTTTTAGTATGACACGCACATGACAGCCGCGGCTCTTAGAATCGCTTCACTCTTCACTTCCATGTGCACTTACATAGGCCAACTTCCCCAAATAAGCGAAGCGGGAATGCAGCCTGACAAGTTTACGTCTGTGCCAGCTCGAAAGGACTGAGCTGAGGGCCAAGATCCCACTATAACATCAAAGAGTGCACTCTTTTTACACTGAGTGGCACAATGATATAATGTGTTGGCATAAAAAGCAGCAGCAGGAGCCCGCAGATTGGCACAATGATATAGTGTGAAGGTGGCATCAGTAGCAGCAGGAGCCCGCAGAGTGGCACAATGATATAATGTGAAGGTGGCATCGGAAGCAGCAGAAGCCTGCAGAGTGGCACAATGATATAGTGTGAAGGTGGCATCAGTAGCAGCAGGAGCCCGCAGAGTGGCACAATGATATAATGTGAAGGTGGCATCGGAAGCAGCAGGAGCCTGCAGAGTGGCACAATGATATAGTGTGAAGGTGGCATCAAAAGCAGCAGCAGGAGCCCACAGAGTGGCACAATGATATAGTGTGTTGGTGGCATCAAAAGCAGCAGCAGGAGCCCGCAGATTGGCACAATGATATAGTGTGTTGGTGGCATCAAAAGCAGCAGCAGGAGCCCGCAGATTGGCACAATGATATAGTGTGAAGGTGGAATCAGTAGCAGCAGGAGCCCGCAGAGTGGCACAATGATATAATGTGAAGGTGGCATTAGAAGCAGCAAGAGCGGCAGAGTGGCACAATGATATAGTGTGTTGGTGGCATCAAAAGCAGCAGCAGCAGGAGCCCGCAGAGTGGCACAATGTTATAGTGTGAAGGTGGCATCAGAAGCAGCAGGAGCCTGCAGAGTGGCACAATGATATAGTGTGTTGGTGGCATCAGAAGAAGCAGGAGCCCGAAGAGTGGCACAATGATATAGTGCGTTGGTGGCATCAGTAGCAGCAGGAGCCCGCAGAGTGGCAGAATGATATAATGTGAAGGTGGCATCGGAAGCAGCAGGAGCCTGCAGAGTGGCACAATGATATAGTGTGTTGGTGGCATCAAAAGCAGCAGCAGCAGGAGCCCACAGAGTGGCACAATCATATAGTGTGTTGGTGGCATCAGAAGCAGCAGGAGCCCGCAGAGTGGCACAATGATATAGTGTGTTGGTGGCATCAAAAGCAGCAGGAGCCCGCAGAGTGGCACAATGATATAGTGTGAAGGTGGCATCAGTAGCAGCAGGAGCCCGCAGAGTGGCACAATGATATAGTGTGTTGGTGGCATCAGAAGCAGCAGGAGCCTGCAGAGTGGCACAATGATATAGTGCGTTGGTTGCATCAGTAGCAGCAGCAGGAGGAGCCCACAGAGTGGCACAATGATATAGTGTGTTGGTGGCATCAGAAGCAGCAGGAGCCCGCAGAGTGGCACAATGATATAGTGTGAAGGTGGCATCAGAAGCAGCAGGAGCCCGCAGGGTGGCACAATGATATAGTGCATTGGTGGCATCAGTAGCAGCAGCAGGAGCCCGCAGAGTGGCACAATGATCTAGTGTGAAGGTGGCATCAAAAGCAGCAAGAGCGGCAGAGTGGCACAATGATATAGTGTGTTGGTGGCATCAAAAGCAGCAGCAGGAGCCCGCAGAGTGGCACAATGATATAGTGTGAAAGTGGCATCAGAAGCAGTAGGAGCCTGCAGAGTGGCACAATGATATAGTGTGAAGGCGGCATCAGAAGCAGCAGGAGCCCGCAGAGTGGCACAATGATATAGTGTGAAGGTGGCATCAGAAGCAGCAGGAGCCCGCAGAGTGGCACAATGATATAGTATGAAGGTGGCATCAGAAGCAGCAGGAGCCTGCAGAGTGGCACAATGATATAGTGCGTTGGTGGCATCAGTAGCAGCAGCAGCAGGAGCCCGCAGAGTGGCACAATGATATAGTGTGTTGGTGGCATCAGAAGCAGCCAGAGCGGCACAGTGGCACAATGATATAGTGTGTTGGTGGCACCAAAAGCAGCAGCAGCAGGAGCCCGCAGAGTGGCACAATGATATAGTGCGTTGGTGGCATCAGTAGCAGCAGCAGCAGGAGCCCGCAGAGTGGCACAATGATATAGTGTGAAGGTGGCATCAGTAGCAGCAGCAGCAGGAAGAGCCCACAGAGTGGCACAATGATATAGTGTGTTGGTGGCATCAGAAGCAGCAGGAGCCCGCAGAGTGGCACAATGATATAGTGTGAAGGTGGCATCAGAAGCAGCAGCAGGAGCCCGCAGAGTGGCACAATGATATAGTGTGAAGGCGGCATCAGAAGCAGCAGAAGCCCGCAGAGTGGCACAATGATATAGTGTGTTGGTGGCATCAGAAGCAGCAGGAGCCTGCAGAGTGGCACCATGATATAGTGTGGAGGTGGCGGACAATTCCAGTCCCTGGTAAAGATGGTAGGAGGCAGATGGTGCAACTAGCAGCAGATGTGTGGCATCAGGCGGGTGGCAGCATCAGAATAGTAGGTGAGGCAGGTAGTTAGAACCCCGACTTTTTGTAATCGCGTCGCTCAACGACTGATGGCGCCATGCGTAGCGAGGAGCAGGATCGTCTGGACCGGGAGATGATGTCAAAGACAAACAGCTCCCTTCGGCAGAGGTGCTGGATCCTTGACTTGCTGAAACAACATATGTGCCACTAGGTGCTGCTGCTGCTGTTGCTGCGCCTGCAGGATGGACCACATCTGACACCCGTTTCTCCCAGGCCATTGGATGGTGACGCTGCATGTGTTGGCGCAGGGCCGTGGTGCCAAGGTTAGCTCCCTGGCCACGCTTCACTTTCTGCCCGCAGATACGACCCACGCTCGGCTCCTCTGGTGTCTTTACAAAAAACTGCCACACCGCTGAGGTGGTAATTTTACCGCCAACACTCTGCTTTGAGCGACTACTACCGAGCCCCTGTGCCTCTGCTTATTTGGGCCTGCGAATCGGGATTTGTACCCCACGGACGTTTGGCTCCCATCCTTGCACTGCTGCCACCCTGCTGATTCACAGCCACAGTAGCGACTTGCTGCCTGCTCCGCAAGCTGACATTCTCTTCGTCCGACGATGATGAATCCCCTGCTACACCCGGTTCCCAAGTGCGATCGGCTACATCATCGTCAATTTGCGTTTCCCGGTCACTTCTACTCTCCTCACCGATGTCAGTATGCACAGCCTGCCTACTGCAGGAAGCAGCGGAAGTCTGCCCCACCTCTTCACTGCACAGCAGCTGCTGTCCTCAAACACTTCGTCCTCGCTGAATAGTGGCGCGGAGCCCAGACCACCTAGTACCTCTGGCTGCGGGAAAGGAACAGGACAGAGCCTGTTTGAGGACAGGTGAGGGCCGCTGACTTGCTCCAGATTTCTTCCTATTCGATTTTGTCACTACAGGCAGTCCCCGGGTTACATACAAGATAGGGTCTGTAGGTTTGTTCTTAAGTTGAATTTGTTTGTAGGTCGGAACTGTATATTTTATCATTGTAACCCCAGCCAGAACTTTTTTGGTCTCTGCAACAATTGGATTTTAAAAATGTTGGGTTGTCGGAAGAATCAGGATTAACACTAAAGCCTCATTGCAGACACCTGTGATAACTGTTACAGCTAATTATTGTAGCCTAAGGCTAAAGTACAATATATTACCAATATCCAGAGGTCCGTTTGTAACTAGGGGTCGTATGTAAGTTGAGTGTTCTTAAGTAGGGGACCGCCTGTAAATAGAACTGCTATTTGGGGTATACAGATCCCCCTTAAAGAACAACCAGGGATTAGTCCACCAATTGCTACTGCAGATGCATGAAAGTCAAACAGATTTCTTCCTATTCGATTTTGTCACTAAATAGAACTGCTATTTGGGGTATACAGATCCCCCTTAGAGAACAGCGAGGGATTGCAGCAAGAATCGCACAGTACAATAGCACTAGCTGGACGCTACAACATGAAGTGTGAAGTGCTGAGATAGAAAATGGCTGGTTTTATAGGGCTGTGTGACTTCACATAAGCCTGCCGGTCGCTGATTGGCTTACAGGTCTGCAGATATCATCGGGGGTGTTCCTTTCTCCTTCCCAGAGTTCTCTGCCCCATGTAACAAGTTGTTCTCGCGCCCATTTAGCAGAAACATGAGGGGAAATAAACCAACTTCGTTCCTGCGAATCAGCAGAAACTTCGGCTTCGTGGCGAATCAAATTTTTCCTGAAATTCTAACCGAAGTTAGAATCATTAGAATCGATTCGCCCATCTCTAGTCCTGATCCCAAAACAAGATAAGGACATTAAAAAAAGTGGTTTTATAGCATCCTATCGCATTAATTATTGTGGACAATAAACTTATAGCTACAGTTTTGGTGGAAAAACTAAAAAAAAGTTGTTAGAGAGGTAGTCTACTTGGGTAAAAATGGCTTTATGCAGGGTGGCTCTGTGTTTGACAACCTTTGTAGGTTATATATGAATCTGCAGCATATGCCGTCCAACCCGGGCAGTGATCCTTGTTGTTTTTTTGATGCATCTAGGGCTTTCAATACTCTAGAATGGTCCTTCCTGTGGCAGACTTTAGAGGTGATGTTCATCGGTTTATTCCCTGGGTTAATTTTATAAAACAGAAGTTGAGGTGGCACTTATATACCAATATGAAGGATTGGCGTGCTACTGTTTGGACTGATACCAAGACCAAAATTTGAATAATATAATAAGATGGATATGAATAGGGGCTGGAAAAAAGTTTGTATTTAAAATACAATTTGATTGATTTAATATCACAAGTGGTTTGTAAAAACAGTACATAACAATTCCTTATTGAATATCAGAAATGACAACTACAGTACATGTATAATATACTTATATATTTAGGTCTAGGGGTTTTAAGTTTATTTGCGCAGCATGGTAGGACCCTACCTATCCCCATACAATCACTATTCAGATTATATGCAGTATGTGCAATTATTTAGGACACAAGGATGTGGCTATTATGCTAATACAATTCACATATGATACATATTGTGGATTTGTTTGTCTATTGATATTATATTAATGTCTTATGGAGGAACAATTCCCTCGATGTGGCTTATGCATCACATAAGTTATGATTGTATCTTTATCCAAATAGTTCTTTTTTGAGTAACATCTATATGTTACAGTAGTGTGCAGTTTTAATGTGGTTTTAGTATATAGCAATATAAATTTTGGGTTTTTATTTCCACTTGATATCTTGCATGGTTCATAACACTGACCCCGTTGCTTTTTATTATATTTGAATTCTGGTGTTTTTCTTAAATATATGGGACTGATTGGGGTACAATAAGATTTTTTTCATGACATTTGGTTGCTGACGTGTTTTCAAATCTCAATGGTTTTAGGTGCTCAATGGATTTTGTGTTAGATACTGTAGCTGTATAGATAACGATTCTTGTAAATTATGTCCTGTAGATATAAACCATAAAGAAGCTTCTGTTAATATTTATCTAGACATATATTTATCTAGACATAGATGATAACCAATAAAAAGCCAGCAAATCCAAGTGTTAGTTCATTTTAAAATAGCTACTGAGGAAGAAAAGAAGCACTTCAAAACGTGTCTAGATATAAATATCTAGACACGTTTTGAAGTGCTTCTTTTCTTCCTCAGTAGCTATTTTAAAATGAACTAACCCTCTGGATTTGCTGGCTTTTTATTGGTTATCATATATAGCCACATATAAAATAAATGTATAAATACCTGGCTGGATCATGTAAGTCTCTTTGTTTTTTAATTATATTCTTTTCTTATATCTGTATATATGCACTTGTTATCATAAAATTACATACCATTAGTTATTAAGATTTTATAAAATCTTGTCCCAAAGAAAAAAAGAAATATATATAAAACAGAAAATATATATACCGTATATACTCGAGTATAAGCCGACCCGAGTATAAGCCGAGGTACCTAGTTTACCACCAAAAACTGGAAAAACCTATTGACTTGAGTATAAACCGAGGGTGGGAAATGCATTGGTCACAGCCTCCCAGTATATAGCTGCCAGCCCACTTCAGTATATAGCCTGCCAGCCCCTTTATGTATACAGCCTGCCAGCCCCTTTATGTATACAGCCTGCCTGCCCCTTAGTGTATACAGCCTGCCAGCCCCTTTATGTATACAGCCTGTCAGCTCCTTATGTATACAGCCTGCCAGCCCCTTTATGTATACAGCCTGCCTGCCCCTTAGTGTATACAGCCTGCAAGCCCCCTGTTGCCGGTAAAAAAAAATAATAAACTTACTACTCACCATTCCGACGGCCTGGATAGCTCCTCTTCATCTTCATGCCGCAGGTCAGCGGCAGCTCCGTGGCCGCGCCTCTTCGTCTTCATGCCGTCTCGGGGCTGCGACAGCTCCGTGCGCACGGCCCGCCTGGCGCACTCTGTGACGTCAACAGCGGCTGACATCACAGTTGAGTGTCTTCATCCCGAGTCGGCATGAAGACAGAAGAGGCGCGGCCACTGAGCTGCCGCGGACCTGCGGCATGAAGATGAAGAGGAGCTGTCCGGGCCGTCGGAATGGTGAGTTGTAAGTTTATTATTTTGTACACCCGAGTATAAGCCGAGTGTTGAATTTTTAGCACAAAAGTTGTGCTAAATAACTCGTCTTATACTCGAGTTTATACGGTAAATATATTAAATAAATAAATATAGAAATACAATTGATATTTTATATTTTCTAACATTCCTAGATAATAGATTACACAAATAAGACAATAGGTTTATCTGCTCTAGTCTATCTCATATATATAAGACCATCCCCCTTTGCGGCGGGCTCTGGCAAAGACCAGGGGCCACTTAGACTTCGGATTATGGCCATCATCCCCCGTGGTGGTCCAGAGGGTCCACAGACTCTTTCTACAGAGACTCTCTGACGGTTCGCCCAGCCGAAACGTGACAGTAAGATCTGGCCATGGACTCCGCCAAGTTCTTGCGCCCTCCCAAAGTCAAGGATCCATACCAGCTACTGTCTGGACCCGAATATTTTATGCCTAACAAATTTGATGGCAATCCCAATTTGTGCAGGAGCTTTATTTCTCAGTGCTCGCTGCACATTGAACTAATGTCGTCCCAGTTTGCCACGACTGCTATAAGGTGGTGTTCGTCTCTTATTTGCTCCCCGGAGAGGCCCTGGCCTGGGCTACTCCTCTGTGGGATAGTGGAGACCCGGTCACAGCTTCCCTTCCCACGTACCTGGCAGAAATCCGGTCCGCGTTCGAGCAACCTCAAGTCCGGCTTCCACGTCTGCCCTGCCAGTCGCCGGTGTGCCAAGAGCCGCTCCAGTCTCCGGTGTGCCAAGAGCCGCTCCAGTCTCCGGTGTGCCAAGAGCCGCTCCAGTCTCCGGCGTGCCAAGAGCCGCTCCAGTCTCCGGTGTGCCAAGAGCCGCTCCAGTCTCCGGCGTGCCAAGAGCCGCTCCAGTCTCCGGCGTGCCAAGAGCCGCTCCAGTCTCCGGCGCGCCAAGAGCCGCTCCAGTCTCCGGCGCGCCAAGAGCCGCTCCAGTCTCCGGCGCGCCAAGAGCCGCTCCAGTCTCCGGCGCGCCAAGAGCCGCTCCAGTCTCCGGCGCGCCAAGAGCCGCTCCAGTCTCCGGCGCGCCAAGAGCCGCTCCAGTCTCCGGCGCGCCAAGAGCCGCTCCAGTCTCCGGCGCGCCAAGAGCCGCTCCAGTCTCCGGCGCGCCAAGAGCCGCTCCAGTCTCCGGCGCGCCAAGAGCCGCTCCAGTCTCCGGCGCGCCAAGAGCCGCTCCAGTCTCCGGCGCGCCAAGAGCCGCTCCAGTCTCCGGCGCGCCAAGAGCCGCTCCAGTCTCCGGCGCGCCAAGAGCCGCTCCAGTCTCCGGCGCGCCAAGAGCCGCTCCAGTCTCCGGCGCGCCAAGAGCCGCTCCAGTCTCCGGCGCGCCAAGAGCCGCACCAGTCTCCGGCGCGCCAAGGGCCGCTCCAATCTCTGGCGCGGCAAGGGCCACTCCGGCGTGGCAAGGGCCACTCCGGCGTGGCAAGGGCCGCTCTGAGTGCCAAGAGCCGATCCAGTCTCTGGCCTCCCAAGGGCTGCCAGCCCCTTTATGTATACAGCCTTCCAAGGGCTGCTCCAGCCTGCGTCCTTCCAAGGGCCGCTCCAGCCTGCGGCCTCCCAAGGGCTGCCCCAGCCTGCAGCTTCCCAAGGGCCGCTCCAGCTTGCGGCCTCCCAAGGGCCGCTCCAGCTTCTGCCTTCCCAACGGCCGCTCCAGCTTCTGCCTTCCCAACGGCCGCTCCAGCTTCTGCCTTCGCAAGGGCCGCTCAAGCTTATGCCTTCGCAAGGGTCGCTCCAGCTTCTGCCTTCCCAAGGGCCGCTCCAGCTTCTGCCTTCCCAAGGGCCGCTCCAGCTTCTGCCTTCCCAAGGGCCGATTCATCATCCGACCAAAAGACTTTTCAGGCGTCTTCAAGATGTCCACAGCTTGTTCCATGCCAGGTCTAAGCACATAGTCGGGGTTTGTCCTATTTCTGCTTTCTTCCTTAAGTGTGCCGTCAACAAGATGAATTGGAGGAGATGGAAGAAAAGGAAGAAGCTCAAGAAGAAGAGAAGGGGGGGGGGGTACTGTCATGACCGTACCTGCGTTCCTCGGTATGGATTGCGGATACACCCGTGTCCTCCTGTGTTGCCCCCTATCTGTTACCTCTCCTGGCTCCTGCCGCTGCTCCGGTCTCGTCCAGGTTTCAATCCTGCAGCTTGCCTAGGCCACGCGCATTCCAGCTCACTAGGGCGCGTGTGTGCCGGCTCCTTAGGATTAAAGGGCCAGTGTCCCTCTGATTGTCTCTGGCTAATCCAGCTCGCCCGTATAATCCGGCACCTCCCTTCACTCACTGCCGGATCTTCAAGTCATTTCCCTGAAGTGAAAGTCCTCCTGTGTTTCCTAGTGTTCCAGTGTTCCCAGGATTCCTCTGTGTGTCAGTACTCCAGTGTTCCTGTGGCGGTCCTGTATTTCTGTGGCGGTCCTGTATTTCTGTGGCGGTCCTGTACTCCTATGGCGGTCCTGTACTCCTGTGGTCTTCCCGAGGTCCGTCCGTGTGGTTCTTACTCCGATAA
Source organism: Engystomops pustulosus (assembly GCF_040894005.1). Taxonomy (NCBI): domain Eukaryota; kingdom Metazoa; phylum Chordata; class Amphibia; order Anura; family Leptodactylidae; genus Engystomops; species Engystomops pustulosus. The sequence continues at coordinate 124,948,042 of NC_092415.1, read as the reverse complement.
TCCGTCCCTGTTGTTCCTGTGCTATCCTGTGGTTCCTGTTTCCTGCTTCCCTACCTTGGCTGCTTCCGTGGGCCTAATCGCACCCGTGGAACGACCTGGTGGCACCTCGCCGCAACAAGACCGTCCCACTTTGTGGCGGGCTCTGGCGAAGACCAGGGGCCACTTAGACTCCGGTCCCAAGTTGTGGCTAGTACCATCATCCCTCGTGGTGGCCCAGAGGGTCCACAGACTCTTTCCTCAGAGACTCTCTGACAGTTCGCCCAGCCGAACCGTGACGTTGTTGTCAGGCTTAGAGGATGTGGATCCTCTGAACCACTGCGGACGATGGCACAAGCCACTACCTGGGACCGGAGTCTAAGTGGTACCCGGTTTTCACCAGAGCCAGCCGCAAAGCGGGTTGGACTTGCAGGTTGTTCCACAGGCGTGACTTGTCCGCAGTGACAGCCAAGGTCGAGGTACAGAAACGGCAGGCAATCTCATAGTCAGAGACAGGCAGGAGGTAAGGACAGGCAGCACAGGATCGGAGTCAGAGACATAGCAATAGGTCAGGACAGGCGGCAAAGGAGCGATGTCAGAAACGGAACCAGGGTCACAACAGAAATTCACAGAAAGAGCACAAGGCATCAGAAAAGCTTTCTCTAAGGCGCTAGGCATGAAGATCCGGCAGGGGCTTGCAGGAAGAGGCAGGCTTAAGTAGATTTTGCTAAATGGGCAGCGCCAAACAATGGGGCGCTGGCCCTTTAAATTTTGAGAAGCGGCCGCGCGCGCGCAGCGGAAGGGAGTGAGCTGGGAGCTGGGAGAGGTATGCAGTGCTGGCGGGGGCAGAGAAGCACGGGTGAGCCCGCGACCCGCGATATGGGTCGTGGGACTACTTGTGACAGTTGTGTATGTTTCCCTATTCCATCTTTCAAGGGCCGGATGTTTCTACCTATAGTTTATCACAAGGATACTATAGCAAATATACTATTGCAAGTAAGGAGTTCTTTAATTGTATGGATTGTGGGGGGTTTGGCCCAGTAGAGACCGTGGTAGCGGGGTGCTGTGATGCAGTTCACGACAGTGACACCAAAACAGGTCTAGCCTGTGTTTATTTCAGCAGGAACAAAATAAAACAGCCTTCACATTCAGGCATCAAAAACAAAATAATATCCTACCCGTCAGGGTGCTAACTAAACAATGGTTCTCTGACTCACCACTAACAAAAACACTTTTGCTGCTCCAGGCACAGAGGTCAGGGCTGTGTGCTCTCCAGCCTCCTTCCAGAGAGACAACACTTTCAGCTCTGCTGAGCCACTTTATGCAGACTGATTAGGCTGCTCCCACCACCTGTGTCCAAGGTGCTGGACAACACAACCTCAGCACTCAGGCCTCGCATAGTATGAAAACCTAGGGGAAACATACCGCCCATCCACAGTTAACCCCTTCAGTGTCTCACAGGATATATACATTTGTTGTAGAAACAACTTGATCAGTTTTCTTGACAAAGTTGTTATCCTGCAGTATATACATTTTCCTTAATGTATATAAAAAGTCCATCCATATTAAGCCTTGTTGTGAGTATACCTTTTTTGTATGTTCAACTGTGAGTGCTATTTTTAAAGAGAAGTTTGGTGCCTTTTTATATACAATTGGTGTTTGGGCAGGTAACATGGAATTCAAATGTTTGTAACTCCTTAGAAGGTGCCAATTTTCAGAAATAATTTGTTCTATTTTTCTGTATTGGGATTTGAAAGGGAAATCAGTCTATGGTTGTTTCTTTTCTTAGTTTCAACAAAATTTTATTGAATTAAAACAGAATGGTGCCTTACAATAGGTCATGGCAAAATTAATACAACTCGCAGGGGGAATTCACAAAGTTTGGTATGATACATAGCCAGCTACTGTATAAATCAAAAAAGGGAGAAAATGATAGGGGGAAGGAAAAGGGGAAGGGTTACATTACCTAATAGAGAGCGGATAAGGGTCTTAATGTTGTTCCAGAGAGATGCAACCAGGGGGCAGTGCAACCAGATGTGGGCCATATCACCCGGGGTATTACAGCCTCTGAAACAGCTATTGGGTAGGTGGGGCTACATATTAGCCAGACGGGAAGGGACGTAATAAACTCTATGCAATAACCTAAGAGAAATCGTCAGTGAAATCTGCTGGCTACCCTTTGCCAGTGTGATACAGCAGTGTCCCCATCTCACCAGGAAAAGTTCACATCCTAAATTTTATTCCCACTGATCCATAAATCTGAATCAAATATTTTTTATTGATTTTTAACAGTTTTGCATTTATACAAACAATCCCCCATTCCCTCCCCCCTCCCCTTTCCAAAGACAAACTCCCTCCCTTCTACCCCTGAAACCTACCGGACAATAAAGCATTTTAAAATAAATACTTCAGAGTTTCAGTGTTGCATGGGTGTACAATGAATGAGTAAGTATAGAATGGTACAGGTTATACAAAGTTCTAACATACAATTATAAGTATTACATAAAGGCAGAAAAAGGATTACGTCTCAAATGTGCTGATGGGAGAAAGGACTAGTATAACACTATGCTATGTGTATATTTTTAGCATCCAGGAGATATAAGAAGAAAGCAGAACACAGTGGAGGTAACGACTTTTTCTGTAAGAAAGGTGAGAGGAATATATGTTAGCAATCACATAGTAGAGCAGTTGTAAAGAATTACTGGTACAAAATGCAACAACATAGATTATGTATAGGTACGATCATAGGCTCGATTCAGTCCGAGTGGTTCAATAGTCTGTAACGTTTGAATCCAGAAGGATTCACGGTTGCGTAGTAGCAATGTCCTGTTGCCACCTCGTCTGGGAATATCCACATGGTCAATTACCTGATATCGTAGCTGGGATGGATGATGATGGTGGGTGTTGAAATGTGCTGGTACCTGTAGCAAGTTCTGGTTAGTCCGTATTGTGGACTTGTGCTTGCTTATCCTGTCTTTAATAGGAGTAGTGGTTTCGCCCACATATAGTAGTCCACAGGGGCCTTTAAGTAAGTACATTACAAACCAAGAATTACAGGTCTAATATCCTTGGATTGGATATTGTTGGCCAGTTCTTGGGTGGCAGAAATATTCGCCACAATTGACCGCAGAGCATTGGCTACAGTCTAAGCATGGAAATGTACCTTTTTTAGGTGCAGAGAGAAAGGTTTGTTTAGTCTTTTTTGTTAGACTGCCGATGTCTGCGTGTACCAGCTTGTTTCTGTGAGAGGGGCATTAAAAATTAAATATAAGGGAGATAGTCCCTCTACCAAATGGATCATTTAGACAGACATTTTCAAATGCTGTTTGGGAGTCTGCGGTGGTACCTTGGGGTATGGATTGCACAAAGTGTAGTAATTGATTGTGCTTCCAGGGGGGACTTCAAATTTAGTGATGATTTCATTACCCAATAGAAGTTTTCTCCCAGACATCAGGTGTCTAATGTGGTAAACACCTTTTGCCACCCACCATCTGAAGACCCCTGGTTCCAACCCTATGGGGAAGGATTGGAGCATTTGCTGGTATCGCATGGATTGCCAGAGATTTAAAGAGTGTTTGCAGCCAGATCTTGTGCAGTGAGCTCTGCAGATTTTTGTGGCAGATAACTTTTAAAGAAGCATTAGCAAAGCGAGTGTATGAGCTTGGCGGCGAGTGTGCATTGATCTGAAGTGTGTGCAGTGTCTTAAGTGTGACTTAGGTTTAAGGGACTTAAGTTTGAGGGGCTTTAGCAGGTAACTGCTGTGTTCTGTGTTACTTTGACTGTAAATTCTTCTTTCTGTGCATAATTCTATTGTAATCCCCATTAGAACAATGGACTCCATAAGTGGCATTGCTACACGGTGTACATCCTGTGCCATGTATGCTTTCCTTGAACAGCCGTTCGAGGGGGAATACTGCTGTGTGGGGTGTGTGAAAATTGCTCACCTGGAAGCCCAGATTCTGGATCTAAATGAGCAAGTTTCAAGGCTGCGGGCAATTGATAATATGGAACGAAGTTTGCTGCTCCTGGAGCACAAACTCTCTGGGGAAGATGGTTGTGGGGAGGGAAGTATGGAGGTGCAGAGTGAAGGGGCAGCTAGTTGGGTAACATGTAGAAGGCGGGGTAGAGGGAAGAGTTGTAGAGAGTCTAGTCCTGATCTGGTGCACCCCAATAAGTTTGCCAGGCTGGCGGATGAGGGGGATATCAGCTCTGGGGTAGCAATGCTGCAGAAAGATGTGGCCGCTAGCAACCAGGGGAATGTGTGCTCCAGTAAGAAGGGTAATGGGAGCACAGGCAAGGTCAGACAGGTGCTGGTAGTGGGAGATTCGATTATTAGGGGAACACACAGGGCAATCTGTCACAAAGACCGTGCATACCGAACAGTGTGTTGTTTGCCGGGTGCTCGGGTTCGGCATGTTGCGGATCGGGTTGATGGATTACTGGGAGGGGCTGGTGAGGAACCAGCGGTCATGGTCCACATTGGCACTAATGACAAAGTAACAGGTAGGTGGAAGGTCCTTAAAAATGATTTCAGAGATTTAGGCCATAAGCTCAGGGCAAGGACCTCAAAGGTAATTTTCTCCGAGATACTGCCTGTACCACGTGCCACACCAGAAAGGCAGCGGGAGATCAAGGAGGTAAATAAGTGGCTCAAAAGTTGGTGTAGGAAGGAGGGGTTTGGGTTCATGGAGAACTGGGCTGACTTTTCTGTGGGCTACAGGCTCTACAGTAGGGATGGGCTGCACCTCAATGGGGAGGGGGCTGCTGTTTTAGGGGAAAAAATGGCTAGAAGGTTGGAGGAGTGTTTAAACTAGAGACCTGGGGGGAGGGCAACTACACTTGTGCAGGGCAAATAGACGGTGTACATAGAGAGCTGGGAAGAGCCATAGTCCATGGGGGAGGAAGGGGGGCTGGAATGAGATTGGGGAATAAGGACAAAAGGAATACGGACAGGGAAAACCATATAAAGTGTATGTACACAAATGCCAGAAGCCTCACAAACAAAATGGAGGAACTGGAACTCTTGATGTTGGAACGGAAATATGATATAGTGGGTATCAGCGAGACATGGCTGGACAGTAGCTATGACTGGGCTGTTACTATAGATGGTTATAGTCTTTTTAGAAAGAATCGTATAAATAAAAAAGGGGGAGGGGTTTGTATATATGTGAATTCTCGCCTCAAGCCCGTCCTGCGAGATGACATCAGTAACGCAAATGTGGAGTCCCTATGGGTGGAGATAAGGGGAGGGAAAAAGAATAATAAAATATTACTAGGGGTTTGTTATAAGGCTCCAAATATAATGGAGGCAGCAGAGGAAATGCTGATAAGTGAAATGGATGCGGCTTCAAAGCATGGTGAAGTACTTATCATGGGGGACTTCAATTACCCAGATATTGACTGGGGGGCAGAAACCTGCAGGTCCTTCAAAGGTAGCAGGTTCTTGTCAACAACAAAAGACAATTACCTGTCACAACTAGTCCTGGAGCCAACAAGAGGGGGGGCACTGCTGGACCTTATCCTTACCAACAGACCTGATAGGGTATCAAAACTACAGGTTGGGGGGAACCTGGGGAATAGTGATCATAATATCATTGATTTTGTATTACGCTTTACTAAGCACGTTAGTGAAGGGGCAACCAACACTCTAAACTTCAGGAGGGCAAATTTTCATCAACTAAGGGAAGACCTTAAAGGCATAGACTGGGATAATGCTCTCAAAGACAAAAGCCCCCCCAAAAAATGGGACTTTTTCTCATATATTCTGAAAAAGTCCTGTGAGAAACACATACCTTATGGGAAAAAGCATAAAAGGAACAAGAAAAAGCCTATGTGGCTAACTAGTCTTGTAAGGAAAGCAATAAGCGAGAAAGATAAAGCGTTTAAGGTGCTAAAACGTGAAGGTAGCGATGAGGCATTACAGGATTATAGAGAGAAAAATAAATCCTGTAAAAAGCAGATAAAGGCCGCAAAAATAGAGACTGAGAGAAATATTGCCAGGGAGAGCAAAAATAATCCCAAATTATTTTTCAAGTATATAAATGATAAGAAACTAAAAACAGAGAGTGTGGGTCCCCTTAGAAATAACATGGGGGTCATGGTGGAAGGAGATGAGGAAAGGGCCAATCTACTGAATGTCGCCTTCTCAGCTGTCTTTACCCAGGAAAATCCCCTGGTGGAAGACACAATGAGGAATAATGTAAATTCTTTTTATAATGTCAACAGTTTAACCCAGGAAGAGGTACGGCGCCGCCTCGCATCCACTAAGATAGATAAATCACCTGGGCCAGATGGCATACACCCCCGGGTTCTGCATGAATTATGTACGGTGATAGACAGACCGTTATTTTTAATATTTGAAGATTCACTGAGGACTGGTTATGTTCCACAGGAATGGCGCATAGCAAATGTGGTACCAATATACAAAAAAGGATCAAATAGCGATCCTGGAAACTACAGACCCGTAAGTCTAACTGCTGTGGTGGGGAAAATATTTGAGGGGTTTATTAGAGATGCTATCCTGGAGTATCTCACTGTGCACAACCTTATAACCCAGCGTCAGCATGGGTTTATGAGAGATCGGTCCTGTCAGACTAATCTGATTGGTTTCTACGAGGAGGTAAGTTCAAGACTGGATCTGGGGGACGCTGTGGATGTTGTATATCTGGACTTTTCAAAGGCATTTGACACCGTGCCACATAAAAGGTTGGTATATAAAATGAGACTGCTGGGAGTAGGAGAAAATCTGTGTAATTGGGTAAGTAATTGGCTTAGTGATAGAAAACAGAGGGTGGTCATTAATGGCACATTCTCAGATTGGGTTGATGTTACCAGTGGAGTGCCACAGGGGTCAGTATTGGGGCCACTTCTTTTTAATATTTTTATTAATGACCTTGTAGTGGGTTTACACAGTCAAGTTTCAATATTTGCAGATGATACTAAGCTGTGTAAAGTAATAAATACTGAGGTCGATAGTTTAGCATTACAGAGGGATTTGTGGAAGCTTGAGGGATGGGCAGAGAAATGGTTGATGAGGTTTAATGTAGATAAATGTAAAGTTATGCACTTGGGCCATGGAAACAAAAAGTATAATTATGTTCTAAACGGTCAATTACTTAGTAAAACTGAAGCTGAAAAGGACTTGGGCGTATTGGTGGATGGTAAACTTAATTTTAGTGACCAGAGCCAGGCGGCTGCTGCTAAAGCAAATAAAATAATGGGATGTATCAAGAGAGGAATAGATTCTCATGATAAAGACATAGTTCTGCCCTTATACAAATCCCTGGTCAGACCACACATGGAATATTGTGTACAGTTTTGGGCACCAGTATATAAAAAGGATATAGTAGAGCTGGAACGGGTGCAGAGGAGAGCAACCAGGATTATTAGGGGAATGGGGGGACTAGAATACAATGACAGATTACAAAATTTGGGATTATTCAGTTTAGAAAAAAGACGACTGAGGGGAGACCTCATTACAATGTACAAATACCTGAACGGACAGTACAAGGATCTCTCCAAAGATCTTTTTATACCTAGGCCTGTGACCAGAACAAGGGGGCATCCTCTACGCCTAGAGGAGAGGCGATTCTACCATCACCATAGACAAAGGTTCTTTACTGTAAGAGCAGTGAGACTATGGAACTCTCTGCCGCAGGAGGTTGTTTTGGCGGACTCTATGTACATGTTCAAGAGAGGCCTGGATGACTTTCTGGAGAGAAAAAATATCACAGGTTATGTGGATAAAACATTTATTTAATTCTTGAAGGTTGGACTTGATGGACTTGCGTCTCCTTCCAGCCTTATATACTATGATACTATGATACTATGATAAAGGTGATGTGGCCTGCAAGGAGGTAAGTAGGGGCCCTGTCAGAACAGACTTGGCAATGATACGGGATGGAGCCGCTGGGATTCAAGGGAAATCCACCTGGGGGCATTTTTAAGAGTAGTTGTAGTGGTGAATTGAGCAATTTGGGCTGCTTTGTTATATAGGGCAAAATTAGGAAGTGACAGGCCACCTAGTTGTTTCTGCCCAAAAATGGTGGAAAGTGCTATACGTGGGCATTTGTTGTTCCATACAAAGTTGGAGATGTGAGAATGAATGAGTTTAAATATTTTTACTGGAATAGAAATGGGAAATGATCTGAAAAAGTCTGTTTGGAATTGTTGTATCAATGGGGCATAATTCCAGTTATACAATGTTGATTTGTGGGTTGTTAAACATACTGCTAGATAGGTGATGTAATGGTGTTGTATTTTGAAGCCAAAAGAATCAACTAGGGCTTCCTGTGTCCTTAGAGTGATGTGCAAACAAAGAGCTTTTGACTTATCCATATTGACCTTAAGTCCTGATAGTTAATGGAAGCTATTAAGGAGCTGCAGTAGGTTTGGGAGGGATGCATGGGGGCTAGTGATGGAGAGAAGTAGGTCATCTGCAAAAAGGCTAACCTTGTAAGTGTCATGTATTGTTTTAAGGCCTTGAATGTCGGGGTTAGTTCTAAGTGCCACTGCCAGGGGTTCCATGGCAAAAAAGTGCAGGTGACAGTGGACACCCCTCACTTGCTCCCCTGGCAATCTTCATGGGGGGGGGGGGTCGAGTGTGGGGAGTTTAAGGTAAACTACTGGCTGATCGTAAAGTAGTTTAAGGGTGGCAATAAAATCCATAAAAACATTTAAGGCCAGAGGACAGTATCGAAAGTTTTTTCTATATCATTAATAGGGGATTTTGTTAATGATTTGCGGAATATATGATGTTTAGGTTTTTACGGATATTATCTGGTGCTTGGCGGGATGGAATAAAACAAACTTGGTCTCTATGGAGGCTGGAAGAAAAGAGTTTATTCGTTGTGCTAATATAGAGGTAAATAGTTTTAGGTCCAAATTTAATGAGGAAATGGGTCAATAATTACCTGGTAAAGGGGATCTTTGTTCGGCTTAGGTGTAACCGTTATATGTGCTAAGTAAAAATTGTGTGGCATTTGATCTCGCTGTAGAAGTGCATTACAATAAGCACGGATATGTGGGAGGAGGATAGGGAGAAACTTTTTATAATAAGCGGCAGATAGTCCGTCAGGACCCAGGGACTTTCCTAATTTGAGGGCTTGGAATTTCTCTGTGATTTCTTCATCGGTAATTGGGGTTGTGAGGATTTCTGCTGCAGATGAAGGGAGGTTGACCGAGTTAAGAAAGTTTGCTATACTAGCAGGGTTAGGCTGTGTTAATGAGGTGTAAAGGGACTGGTAAAAATGCCGGAATGTATTGTAGATACGTTCAGGGTGAGAAGTGATGTTTATATCTCGTGTCTTAATGGAGACTGGGGAATTGAGGCGTTCCTTTTGTTGTAAGTGGCGTGCCAACATTTTATCCATTTTATTAGCATATTTGTAGTATAAAGCTTGTATCCACTTAAGCGCCCTTTCAGTTTTAGTGGTGAGAAAGGCCTTAAGCTGGAGTTTAGTGTCATATATTCGTTTGGTTAGATGTAGTGGGTTGTAGGTAGTTTGTTGGTTCTAAGCAATGCAGTTGGGAGTCCCCTGAATTTTGTAGCTGTGTACGTTCTCTTTTCCGCTTTGTCGCCAATTTTCGTATAGTGCTGGTAATAAATTGTTTGTAGCCTTGCCATCGATTACCCACCGGTTGATTAGTGTTGGCTGTAGAAGTAAAATATGAAGTAATCTTTGTATCTTTTTGTGTACGGACATTGGGGTCCACTAATAAAGCTTCATTTAATCTCCACCGATATAGGGAAAATATCCAAATACCCCAAATTTAAAGACTGTGAAGACATATTCGTGGTTGGAGCAGGAAGAGGGAATATGCCTGGAGTAGAGCATAGAGGAGAGAGAAGAGGTGTCAGTAAATATATAATCAATTCTAGAGTAAGTTTGGTGTACTGGGGAGAAGTCACTGTAATTGCGTGTATTGCCATGGGACTCTCTCCAGGTGTCGGCCAGATAATGTGTTTTGAGTAATTGCAGGAAGACGCGTCTATCTAGATGCGTCACATCAGACCTGCTCACAGTGGAACTGTCCATAGCAGGGCTGACTGTAAAGTTAAGGTCTCCACACCAAATTATTGAATGATAAGTAAATTGGCAGAGTTTGTTGACCCCTTAATGACTGCTCTATCGGGATTCTACGGTGGTCATTAAGGGTGCTTTTTCTTACTCAATGCCTTTCTACGGCGGCGTGTCAGAAGAAGATTTCGGGACATCGGGTACCAAAAGTGCCGGTGTCTGGCTGTGATGTCTTTATTCTACGGATCACTACGATTATGATGATACCTTATTTATATAGTTTTATTTATATTTGTCCAGTTTTATTGAAGGAAAACTAGAATAGGAAAAATTCCATTTGTTTAAGTATTGCCATTTTTTACAGCGGCATAACTAAAGTATTTTTTGGTTGAAGGAGCTGGGTGTGAGCTTATTTTTTGCGTGACTGTTGTTCTTTTCAGTGGTATCATTTTGGTGCTTGTAACTTTTTTGGGTCACTTTTTAGAACATTTTTTGTAAAGAAAAAAAAATGTAAATTTTTGGCAAGTTTTTTTGTTTTGTTTTTTTTACCACGTTCACCGTGCGGGTACAATTATGATTTTGATTTATTGTACAAATTGTTATGGACGCAGCAATAACAAATAAGTGTTTTTTTTTTTGTGATTTAGTGTTTTTTGCACTTGTGTACAGGGAAATGGGGTGTTTGGGGGGACTTTCACTTTCTTATTATTTATTTTTATTTAAAAAAAACTTTGTTTAAACTTTTTTTCACTGTTACTGACATGTAAGCTTGAACAAGTGATCTTCTGATCACTTGTTCAAGCTCCTATACAGCTTACACAGTGCATAACAGATGTATTGCACTGTGTAATGTAAGGCGACTAATACGTCAAATGTCGGGAAGGGGTTAAGCAACGCTGGGAAAAACGAGATGAATTACAACAGGCAATCCCACCCATATACCATTATTACAATACATAGAATATCTTTCTATGCCACTTATTTCTACCTTTCTACTTATACAGCCTTAAAGAGGACCTGTCACCGCGGAAAACCCACAGACCAAATGTGCCCCCCATAATCCTCCCCCCAGCCTCTTTCTCCCTAGCGTTTTTTTTTTTAAATTCTGGAGTGTATCTGGCGCGCTGGCAGTCGGCGTTATTCATTAGGGGGCATGCCGACACACCCCCAGCACGCCCCTGCCAGCGGACACATTGTACGAGAAGCCGGCAGCATCGCATCGGCAATGCCGGCAATGCGAATAAGCCAGGTCGAGGCCGCTGTTAGTGCCTTATTATTGATCATTACTCACATATTGTTATTATTATACGAACACCGCCGTGTAAAGGACAATATAACTAATGATCTATGTACAAAGCCCAAATAATATTACATCGAGACCATTAACATTACATAATGACTGCATAATACTGCAATACTAAATGATAACCTCTACACACAGACAGTTTTTACCATATAGTAGTAGTCCTGCACAGAGGCTGCTGTGTAAGCCAATGACTTACAGGTGAAGTCTCTTCGTTTCTGTCTGATTTTACAGGCAACTTCTTGCAGCCATACAATCCTCACACCTGACCCTCACATACACAACTGACCACATTGTGCCACCACATATATCATTTATACTTCTCACAACACAACTGACACTGTACACTGCACCCCCTGCAGTACAATGTGTCTGCTGGCGGGGGCGTGCCGGGGGTGTGCCAGATACATGATCCGACCTCTTAGTTGGTTAAATAATGAAAAACATGCATTTGTTTTTTAAACATTATCCATTGTAATTATTTCATCTGGTCACCCACAATTTATCTCTATATTCTCAACCAGGACACTTCTCCTGCACACTAGAATCTGCAGCAGCTAACAAAAAGGTTTTCCCCAAGGTTAGGTAGCGGGTGCATCACTTTCCTCAACCGCACTTCTACCTAGAATCACACAGCTTGGTAGGAGTTCGACAATCACATCACTCCCATTTTTCACAATCATAGGAGTGCATTTAATCACATTCAGATGGAAATGGAGGCTGACCACCTGCACCCATTAGCTGTTGCTGCGTGGTTGTCCTTTCCCTAGAGAAAATGTAGTTTGCAGAACATAGATTCCTGCCAACTCAGATTTTTTCATTAGAACTTTTTCCTTTTGAATAAACAATCAGATTCTGTATGGAAAAAATGAGCAAATGTATGTTAGCAAATATTAGTTTTTGGTTTCTACACCCTGTAGCCGTGTTTATCTGCATGTACTGTGACAATCATTCAGCGTGGAGAAAATAGGGAGCAGTTGATATTATTTGCTTGTACCTTTCTCCAGGGTTAGCAGATCACTATCCACCAAGTGAATTCCTGTACCTCTACAGTGTGGAGTTCAGTAATTGGGTGGATTTATTAGAAGTTTCTTTGAGCAAAAGTGTTCTTGTTACTTATGGCAACCAATTACAGCTCAGCTTTCATTTTATAAACTAATGTGGGAAAATAAAATCTGAGCTCTTATTAGTTGCCATGGGTGACTAGTGCAGTTCTGCTCTGATAAATTCAGCCATAGTGTAGAAAACATGCATATATACAAACATTTGATATACAACTTTTTTAGGATAAAAAAATGTTAAACTATGTCACATCATTTGTAAGGGTTCCTCTTCACTAATTTTGTACCAGGGACATTAATTACTGTAAATAATGTTTTAATTGTAAAAACATTTAATGTTTTACACATTTTGTACACTTTTGTGTTTTTTGTACTTTTTTATTTTTCCATGTACAGAGCTGTTTTATGGGTTATTTTCTGCATAATAAATTACACTTCAAAATGGTGGTATTTCATATTCCATGCCATGTACTGGGAAGCGGAAAAAAATTCCAAATGCAGTGGTAAAAAACTGCACTGTATTCTTGTGGGCTTGGATTTCACTGTACGTGCCAAATGACATGTCTACTTTATTCTTTGGGTCGGTACGATTACGGGGATACCAAATTTGTATAGGTTTTATAATGTTTTCATACATTTACAAAAATTAAAACCTCCTGTACAATTTTTTGGGGGGGTTGGATTTTGCCATCTTCTGGCGCTAATAACTTTTTTATAATTTGGTATACAGAGTTTTGGGAGGTGTTGTTTTTTTCAACTTTTGATGACATTTACAATGTTATAATTTTAGGACTGTACAACCTTTTGATTACTTGTTATAGAATTTTTAGATTTTTTAAAATGGCAAAAAAGTGCCAGTTTTGACTTTGTGCGTTATTTTCCATTACAGGGTTAAATGCAGTGAAAATCGGTTATTATTTTATATTATATTATATTATATATTTTGATTGGGCACTTTCGGACGCGTTGATACCTAATGTGTTTATGATTTTTACTGTTTATATTTATATCAGTTCTAGGGAAAGGGGGCTGATTTGAATTTTTATGTTTTTTTATTATATATATATTTTTTTTTTGTCTGATCGATCCTACTATATACTGCCATACTACAGTATGGATTTTTCTTCTCATTCATTACAATGTGCTGATAGCGTATTTTAATGGAAGGGTTAACACGAAGGAGCCTTGGGTCATCCTCCCTGATGATGGCACGGGGAGCGAGGATCCTCTGCAAGATGGCGGGCAAGATCACGGGTGTTACCGGTAAGCCTTTGCTGCAATATGTGACTTAGTATTATGTCATATGTCTGTAAGGGGTTAACATTATAGCTCAGTAAGTATCATGATCTTTAGAAAAATTTAAAAAAAACAATCAATTAAAAAGGTCAATTATATATTCATTTTCTGCTTTTTTTATCTTATAGAATATTGCAATATTTTAATACCTCTTCAGAAGACTACACAGTTATCTTCACATCGGGCAGCACTGCAGCTCTTAAACTAGTGGCAGAAAACTTCCCATGGTCTCCAAAAAGTTCAAGCACTTCAGGCAGCCACTTCTGTTACCTAACAGATAATCACACCTCAGTGGTTGGAATGAGAGGGATCTTGAAAATGTTACAAGTTTTGTCTATTCCAGTTGAACCAGAAGAATTGTTAAAATCAGAAAGTCACACATTTGAACATCAGAACGATGGCACCTTCCATCTTTTCTGCTATCCAGCACTAAGCAATTTTTCAGGAACCAAGTATCCTCTTTCTTGGATAAAAAAGATCCAGACTGGAGAAATGTTGCCCATTAGGGTTCCAGGCAAATGGATTGTTTTGTTGGATGCAGCTTCCTTTGTCAGCACTTCTCCACTAGACCTTTCAGCATACCAACCTGAATTGGTCACAGTTTCATTTTACAAGATTTTTGGATTCCCAACTGGTTTAGGAGCTCTGATTGTTTCCAATCGATTTGCTCATTTATTGAGGAAATATTACTTTGGTGGTGGGACTGCTGCAGCATATCTTTCAAGTGAAGATTTCTTTGTGCCCAAAGATTTAATAAGTTCCAGGTAAGTTGGTACTTCAATATTACATATTAAATGTAAAAAAAAGTGCTGCACCATTGAATTATTTGGCTAATTCTGCGGTATTGTATCAAAGTGTTAGCTCCAGAATATTTGGACAGAGATCATTTTCCTGATTTTAGTTCTGTACATTACCACAATAAATTTTGAACAAAACAATTCAGATGTAATTTTAATTAGTGAGTTTAACAAATGTATTGCTTAAAATGTGCTGAACTAGCATTTTTAACATAATCTCTCCATTTCAGGTGCTAAAAAGTAATTTGGACAAATTAAATAATTATAAATAAAATGTCAATTTCCAATATTTGGTTGAAAACCCTTTGTTGGCAATGCCTGCCTGAAGTCTTGAACTCAAAGACATCACCAGACACTGTGTGTCATAATGCTCTGACAGGCCTTTACTGCAAAGGTTTGTAGTCACTGGCCGTAGGCCATTCTGTCTGGAGTTTAGTCTTTAACAGTTAACTTTAAAGACTGCAATACCTGCACAAACCATGGTCAGGTGTGGCACTATTTTTGGAAGAAGATATATTTTTCAACCTTGGGAGAACCCCTTTAAAGGAAACATACCATGAGAAATCTAGATCTGATGGTAGATTCCTCCTGCCTTCCACTGCCATAATCTGTAATTTAATAATCCTAGAATTTAAGCCTATGCTTAAAAACTTTATTTTAGTAATATGTAAATTAAATGCACAGGTTACTGGGGCGTGGAGTAGCGACTTGACCATTATAGAATATTCCACCTCTTTGCTTTAATAAATGTGTGGGTTGATTTTGCTTTATGTTTTGGGCCATTGGTTTGGTTGCATTTGGATTTTCATTGCATTCTCTAATTCAATGTTATTAACAAAAATACAGCATTTCCCAGATATATGTCTAACCAGTCTATATCAGTCCTGGTGTACACAATTTAATTTGGCCCTAGACACGACCCAATAACTATTAATTTTAAGATTGGCTGCCAACTTGTTTGAGACTTCACGGAGCTTGTCTCTCTCTTTGCACCCTGCACTCTAGCCCTGCCACCCTGCAGTCCGGGACTGATCTCTCTTACTGACACATAAGAAGAGTGAAGAAATCAGGCAATACCTGTTTGAGGCTAACTGAATATATTTGATGGTGAGCTTTTGAGAATACTAGTTCTCTTTGTCAGACATGATGTTATCCATGAAACAGAAAATTCACAGCACTTTATACACACTAGGCAGTGATTATCAAAGGATATTAAAAAAAAACTTTAAAACAACAGATTGATAAATACAGGGACTTCTTATTTACCACAGGACAGCAATAAACACATAAAAAATCTGTGAGGCTTGTGGCCTCCAGGTCAGACATAGGAGGTCATGAATCTGGCATGAATGTTAAGACCACTTTGTAAGGTGTTGAATCTCCTCATTAATTTATACTCCTATTCTTTCCTTTCCCTCTGTGTCTTAAAATGTCCCATTAAAATAGTAATCTGCAAATCTTCCATAGTGTGGTCCTCTCTGGGGAAATGTGCAGCCACTGGGAGATCTTTCCTTTCATTTTTAATATCAGATTGGTGCGGGTTCATGTGCTGATGGAGTCTCTGGCATGTTTCCCCAACATAAAGGCCTGTGGTTGGACAAAGTTGACACATAATAAGGTAGACCACATTAGAAGATCTGCAGGAAAATGTCCCTTTGATCTTATGCAGTGGCGTAACTAGGAGAGGCAGGGGCCCCATAGCAGATTTCTGCATGGGGCCCCCCTCCAGCTAAAAAAGTATTCATGCATACACACACGTTTATACAATCACACACATTTATACACTTAAATACACCACACATAACATTCTACACTCACTTTTATATACTCGTACACACACACATACATACATACATATACATTCATATGCACAAGTTTATGTTCATATATATATATATATATATATATATATATATTTATACACTAACATATACAGTATATACAAACTCAAACTGTATATACATACAGTATATATACATCAAAGTTTCATACATACTATTTATATACATACATACATATAGCATACATACAACACATTCTTTTACATATGGTATATACCCACTGTGTATACACTGTATACACACACACACGTTGTATAAAAACACCATATACACATACTGAATCTTTATGCAGCATATACACACATACATACAGCATATACACACATATATACAGTATATACAGCAGATACACACATACACCATATAAATATTTATATGCATGTGTCTACATACAGTTTATACACATACACACAGTATACACATACACACATACTGCATATACATGCAATATATACACAAATACATACGGTATTGTGAGAAAGTGAGAGGTGTTGTGTGGGAAAACCGCTATCTGTCTTACAGGCAGATGAAATGCTGGTGGTAAAAGCCCTGGGTTTGTCTGCAGTAACCCAAGGGTTAATGCAGACATGATAAGCAGGAATAGTCTGTTTTGTCTGTGTTGGCCTAGCTAACACAGACACATTTGTAATGTCCGTACTGGGCCTGCTTATTATGGAGTAGGGGTAGGCTGGTAGTGGGACTCCTACTCCACCCGGGCTTCGGTCCTGGGCTTTTGTATAGCCCACAGGTGCAGGTCACAGGCCTCGTTAGGGTCTGATTTAGTCTGCAGGCCAGAAGCAGTAGGGGAGGCCCTACCTGGAGAGCTGAAAGCGAGATTGCATTCTCACAGCAAAGGTAACTGAGGGTCTCCTGTCTTGCTGCTGTCCAAGAGCGTGTGCCAGGCAGCCTGGTACCCGGATAGCTAGGGTCCGCCAAATGTGTTAGACAGCGCCTAGCCGGGCAGGAATTACTTTTATAATGTTTTTGCATGTGCCTAAGCCAAGGCTGAATTTGTGTTCTGTTTTGCAAGTGTGAATAAACACTTAAGTTGGACTTTTAAACCTGCGTGTGTCACTGCTTCCTGCACTGCTACCAGTCAACTACCAGAGCAATTCCCCACATATGGTGGATTGGAGCGGGCAAAGTGCAGTGAAGTATACACTAGTGCATGTCCTGGAAGTTGACAGCACTGAAGCTGCAAGCCACAGCAACACTGGGCAGAGGTGTTGGCCCCCTTCCTCGTCGCTGATCCCCAGCAGGCATACTACGACCTGAGCGAGGAGTATGCCCGGGACTACTCCAAGGTAAAGGCAGAGATCTTGGCCCGACTAGGAGTGGATCAGCATCTACGTGCTCAAAGAGTGAATAGCTGGAGATACCAGGAGGCGCTACCACCGAGGGGGCAGATGCACCAACTTGTTCACTTTGTTCGCAAGTGGCTTCAGCCGGAGACATCAACCCCAGCCCAGATGGTCGAGAAGGTTGTTTTGGACCGTTTTCTGAGGGTTTTGCCGGGTGAGATCCAACAATGGGTGGGACACGGGGACCCGTCTGATGCCGATGCGCTGGTGGGGTTGGTGGAGAGGTTTTGTGCCACTCAGGCCCTAACAAAGAAAGCCCCTTATACCAAGGCAGGCCTTAAGGCACGGAAGGTCTTGTCACCCACAAATTCCCGGGGCAGGACAACGCCCAATGTCCGGGAAGTACCCCAGGGGAGGAGGAGGGGGGAGGCTCCCACCTGTTGGACCTGCCATGAGCCAGGTCATATTGCAGCCCATTGCCCCAATTCCTCAGAGCCCATGGACTGCAGTTCCGCCAGAAGGGTTTCTCTCTATGCTGCCCCTGTCTACACAGCTACTAGCCCCGACTCTGCTGATGAGCGCCGCCTGTGCCGGGTGACTGTGGCAGGGCATCCAGCGTTGGCCCTGCTGGACTCAGGCAGTCGTGTGACCTTGATTAATGGGTCCCTCACAGACCCCAAGGCAGTCACAGGGCGCACAATTGGAGTCCTGTGCATCCATGGGGACGTAAAGGACTACCCCACCACAGTTATTAACTTCCAGACCTCTTGTGGAGAGACACTACATGAGGCAGCGGTTGTCAAGAACTTGCCCCATGACCTTATCTTGGGACGGGACTTCCCCATGTTCTGGATTCTATGGCGGGGAAACCAAGAGTTGGGGGGTTGTTCTCCTGTGTTGTCTGGTCAGATCTCTGAAGCCGAGCCTGATGACCCAGACTCTGGAGTTCCTGCCGTAGGGGTGACCGCCACAGAAGATGGAAGTGTAATGTTTCCCCTAGATGTTATGGCAGGCGAAACTGAGGAGGTAGTGACAGGACCGCAGTTGTCTGATTTGGAGGTATCCCGTGACAACTTTGGTACTGCCCAACTCCAGGACCCCACTCTGGTCCGCGCCAGAGAAAATGTGGTAGAAATTAATGGCGTACCTCAGCACCCAGGTGCGGATAAGGTGTTCCCTCGTGTGGTGGTAAATCAGGAGTTGTTGTACCGCATTGATAAGGTCCACGGTGAAACCCGGGAGCAGTTAATGGTGCCTCAGCCATATCGTCAGATGGTGTTAGACCTTGCACATAAGCATGTGATGGGAGGGCACCTAGGTACCACAAAAACTCTGGAACCCATCTTGCAGCGTTTTTACTGGCCAGGAGTATATGATAGGGTAAAAAGGTATTGTGAAACTTGCCCTGATTGTCAATTGCATGCTCCCATGGTACACTTTCGAAGTCCGTTGGTACCTCTGCCCATTATTGAGGTACCCTTTGAAAGGGTCGCCATGGATTTGGTCGGTCCTTTAGTTAAATCTGCTCGGGGGCATCAGCATATCCTGGTAGTCATGGACTATGCTACCCGATATCCTGAGGCCATCCCACTGCGGCACACCTCTGCGAAACTAATTGCTAAAGAGTTGTTTGCCATGTTCTGCCGGGTGGGACTTCCCAAGGAGATCCTCACAGATCAGGGGACTCCTTTTATGTCAAAAGTCACCAAGGAGCTATGTCGACTATTTAATATTAAACAGTTACGCACCTCTGTGTACCATCCTCAGACGGATGGATTGGTAGAACGGTTCAACAAAACTTTAAAGAGTATGCTAAAAAAGGTGGTAAACAAGGATGGGAAGGACTGGGATGTACTATTGCCATATTTAATGTTCGCCATCCGAGAGGTCCCACAAGCCTCTACTGGGTTCTCACCGTTTGAGTTAGTGTATGGCAGACATCCCAGGGGTCTCCTAGACATAGCCAAGGAGACATGGGAACAAGAGCCCACCCCCCACAAAAGTGTAATAGACCATATCGCAGATATGCAGGACAGGGTGGCAGCCGTCATGCCCATTGTCAAAGAGCATATGGAGGAGGCACAAAGAACTCAAAGCCGGGTTTATAACAGGTCAGCAAAAGTAAGGAGCTTTAGTCCCGGTGATCGTGTGTTGGTGCTAGTCCCCACTGTAGAAAGTAAGTTTCTCGCTAAATGGCAAGGACCGTATGAGGTTATAGAGAAAATAGGAGAGGTGAACTACAGGATACGTCAGCCCGGACGGAGAAAACCCGAGCAGACTTATCATGTAAATCTGTTGAAGGCCTGGAAAGACAGAGAGAGTCTGCATACAGAGATGGTCCTGGCTAGTCCACCTCCTGCGATACCCTCACCGGCCGCAGATAAGCCTGTGCCGGAGGCAGAACTGCGAATAGCCGATACCCTTACCAAAGAGCAACAGCGAGTGGCTCGAGAGTTTGTAGCAAGAAATACAGATGTGTTCTCAGAGTTGCCTGGTTACACGTCTGTAATTAAACATGATATTGTCACTGAGCCAGGGATAAAGGTAAGATTAAGGCCGTACCGAGTCCCTGAAGCTCGTAGACAAGCCATATCAGAAGAAGTTCAGAAGATGCTGAAGCTAGGGGTTATTGAGGAGTCCAAAAGTGAGTGGGCCAGTGCAATTGTTCTAATTCCCAAACCGGATGGGACGTTGCGATTTTGCAACGATTTTAGAAAATTGAATGAGGTGTCTAAGTTTGATGCCTATCCCATGCCCCGGGTGGACGAGCTTATTGAGAGACTAGGGGGTGCTCGGTACTTCACCACCCTGGATCTAACTAAAGGATATTGGCAGGTACCCCTGACAGATAGGGCTAAAGAAAAGACAGCCTTTGTTACCCCTGAGGGCCTTTTTCACTATGTTGTATTACCGTTTGGGCTTCATGGGACCCCCGCTACCTTTCAACGGTTAATGGACATAGTGTTAAAGCCACATAGGAGATACGCCTCCGCCTATCTAGATGACATTATCATCTACAGCCAAGACTGGGCGAGTCACTTGGCCAAGGTACAGGCCGTAGTGAACTCTCTAAGGGCAGCGGGCCTGACTGCAAACCCCAAGAAGTGTGCGCTGGGAATGGAGGAGACACACTATTTGGGGTATGTGATCGGTCGAGGTATAATTAAACCTCAGATCAACAAGATTGACGCTATACAGGGTTGGCCTCAACCAGTGAGCACAAAGCAAGTCAGGGCATTCCTGGGCATTGTAGGGTACTACAGACGGTTTATACCAAACTTTGCCACCATGTCCGCTCCCCTGACAGACCTGCTGAAGGGTAAAAGGCCGGTCATGGTGCGGTGGAATGAACAAGCAGAAGGTGCTTTTCAGGCATTGAAGTCTGCGTTGTGTGGATCTCCCATCCTCATTGCGCCAAACTTCAAGAAAGAGTTTATTGTGCAGACGGATGCGTCAGATGTAGGACTGGGAGCTGTCCTGTCTCAGGAGGTGAATGGCGAGGAACACCCCATTACTTACCTGAGCAGGAAGCTCACGCCAGCTGAAAAAAATTACAGTATCGTAGAGAAGGAATGTCTGGCGATAAAGTGGGCATTGGAGTCCCTACGGTACTACTTGCTGGGACGACAGTTCCGTCTCATAACTGACCACTCTCCTCTCACGTGGATGAGTAGAACTAAGGAGAAGAATGCCAGGGTCACTAGGTGGTTCTTGTCCCTCCAAAATTTCAGTTTCATGGTGGAGCACAGAGCCGGGAAGCTACAGGGCAATGCGGATGCCTTGTCCCGAACGCATTGCTTAATGTCAGGAAATCGCCCCGGTGGGTCTGAACTGAGGGGGAGGGTATGTGAGAAAGTGAGAGGTGTTGTGTGGGAAAACCGCTATCTGTCTTACAGGCAGATGAAATGCTGGTGGTAAAAGCCCTGGGTTTGTCTGCAGTAACCCAAGGGTTAATGCAGACATGATAAGCAGGAATAGTCTGTTTTGTCTGTGTTGGCCTAGCTAACACAGACACATTTGTAATGTCCGTACTGGGCCTGCTTATTATGGAGTAGGGGTAGGCTGGTAGTGGGACTCCTACTCCACCCGGGCTTCGGTCCTGGGCTTTTGTATAGCCCACAGGTGCAGGTCACAGGCCTCGTTAGGGTCTGATTTAGTCTGCAGGCCAGAAGCAGTAGGGGAGGCCCTACCTGGAGAGCTGAAAGCGAGATTGCATTCTCACAGCAAAGGTAACTGAGGGTCTCCTGTCTTGCTGCTGGCCAAGAGCGTGTGCCAGGCAGCCTGGTACCCGGATAGCTAGGGTCCGCCAAATGTGTTAGACAGCGCCTAGCCGGGCAGGAATTACTTTTATAATGTTTTTGCATGTGCCTAAGCCAAGGCTGAATTTGTGTTCTGTTTTGCAAGTGTGAATAAACACTTAAGTTGGACTTTTAAACCTGCGTGTGTCACTGCTTCCTGCACTGCTACCAGTCAACTACCAGAGCAATTCCCCACAGTATATACAGAATATACACACACACATACACACATATACTGTACACACACATACAGTATATACTGTACACACACACAGTATATACTGTACACACACATACAGTATATACTGTACACATACAACATATACGCACATACATAAAGTATATACTGTACAGCATATACACACATACATACATATAGCACATCACACAGCACATACACATTCACATAGTATATACATATGCAACACCCTCGCCGATGCAATGGCGAAGGAGTGTTTGCGAATACGTCCCACAGCATGTCATCACATCACACAGGGGACATTGCAGCGGTAGCTCCTGCCTTGCAAGGCAGGAGTTAAGTGTTTTGTATGATGCTAGATCTGTCGTCCAATCACTTGTATTGCATTCTATCCAATGTAAGCTGAGATGTAATTGGAGGAGCAGCGACCACCTGACCAGGGGAGTTACAAAACCCCTGGCCAGGAATGTTCTAGAGAGGAGTCTCTCCCTGGAGGGAGAAGAGCTCAGTTCTAGTCAGACCCTCAGGGTCTGCAGGACACCAGAAGAGTTTAGTTTAGCCTAGCTCAGATGAGAAGAAGCAGAATGGGTTACCCCAGTCCAGACTCTATTCAGCCAGCATACCATACCAGAGCAGGAAGAGCCTAGCCCCTGCCTCTGAAAAGTGGAGCTAATAGATAAGAGTTAGTGAGGAAAGGGGTATCATCCTACCTTCAAGGGTGATACCTGAAGCACTCCAGGACAAGCTGAAGCTTCCTATTAGGACACAGCTACCTCCCAGCCTGCCCTCTGCATCCAGGCTGGCGATCTACCTCCTGTGGCTTCCTCCAACTGCATCTCAGTACTCCACCACCCTGTTAAAGGCACGTTGCTGAAGTTCCTGTCGGTTCCAATAAAGAACTGTAAGTTGTTTTTGTTCAACCTCTGCCTCCGTCTGGTCCCTGCTACTACGGCTGCCCTCATCACAGGCACCCTGTCCACTACACAGAGACTCATAACCCTGCTGGAGACCTGCCAGGCTGTAGGACAGCCCTCCGGTTCCCCATACCAAGCACCGTGACACTAGCGTGCCTAGGCCGCAACCGCCAGCCACTCAGGTACTGCGGGCCCCGGCTGACTCCAGGCCCCGAGAAAAGGCTAGGCCCCAGTGGGGGATGTTGCAAGTGGCGTCACGAACAGGATTGATACTTCTGTGCCTTATTCCGGCATTAAAGACCATCCTTTATTGAAAAGACTGTGCTGCCTAACCCTGCTCCCATTCGGGTATCGGCCCAAGTGACTGTGTGTTTCACATTGAACTGTATTACTGCTGCCACGTGCTGTCGAGCTCCGCTCCAACACTCAAGAGGTTAAACCCTGCAAAGGACTTTGTCAGCTCTGCTACATCCGGCGCTGCCGCGTCTGAAGCATTTTACCTCACGAAACTGTGGCGCAACAAGTAATTCCAGCCCGCCAAAACCTTCACTGGCGGGAAACCCAGATGACACACCAAGCTCCACCCACGTGCGAAGGGCGCGAACCCCGCCTCCTGTGGCGCAGGAAAAACTAGAGCCCGCCACAGCTCTTGGCGGGAAGGACTTGGACTCCTCCCTCTGGCACGAAGCGGACTTCCTGCCCCGCCTCAACGAAATGCCAGAACTCATGCGGATCTTGAACAGTGAGGTCAGCACCAGGTGAGGCCGTCCGCCAGAGACTCCGAGACGCTGTTTCAGAACAGCGACGCCGAGAGAAGGAGGCCCAGCGTTACATGGCCGGCCAGTCTACAGCTGGAGCCTGGGTGGAACAGAAACGCACCACCGGCATGGTCCGGTACTTCGACCGGCAGCGTGGCTATGGCTTCGCCACCCAGGACTACACCGGACGGGAGGTATTTATTCCCCGCCGGTCCGTCAAGAGGCCTGACCTTCCGGAAAGACTCCACAATTTGAGACCGGGAGAGTGCATTGAGTTCTCTCTGCAGGAGGGGCCCCGAGGGCCGTGGGCGGCTGGCGTGATCCGGATCCCAGACTCCGACGAATCCCCGAACACCTCTTCCTCCTCGGCTGCGAGTCCCCGGGCGGTGACCCACGTGAATGCTCCATCCACGGTGATCGTGAGTACGGGTCCCATTGCCATCCATGGGCCGGGCATGATCCAGGGCGCCACCCCCACCTTCTCCCCTGTCGGGAGCATTGCCAGGTCCCGCAGCTCTTCCGTGGGGGAAGACATCCCGGCTAGTGAACCTTGTCCGGAGGTTCCGACGAGGCCCACTTCTCCGCTTGCCGGTTACCAATGGGGTGACGACCCGGCCCCAGAAGAACCGGAGCTGGAAGGAGCCACGGCGCTGCCGCAGGTTCCTATCTATTTATTGCTGGACCCCTCTGTGGTCCCTGGCTCAGTTGAGCCCCCGGCTGGAACAGCCGACACCCCGGGCGACAGCGCTCCTCCTCCTGAAGGTCCGGAGGATGTTGCTGCACCTGCAGTACCCGCTACCAGGTGTCTCCAGCCGGCACCTACTTCCGCTGAGGATGCACAGGATTCCCTGCTGGAGCTGGATCCTGTCTCTGCTGAACCCAGCGATGCCGAGTAACCCCTGATGGGCTGAAAGCTTTCTTCAGGTACTGTGTACATATTGTATATTTATTTCCATTGTCCGTACAGAGCCAGAAACTGTCCTGAGACTCTCACCCTTATTTATCTCAGTCAAGAGATTTTCCACTATCATGTGCTATGATAGCACCTTTCCTCTGCCACAGCAGAGATTCTTTCCAAAGGACTCTGTCCCTCTACACATAGAGGAGACCCTTTGCATATTTTATGGCACTTTTCCCCACCTCAAGGGCTGTACCCAGAAGATGGACTTTGTCATTAAAGACCTTCTGTGAGACTTTTGCCAACTCCAAGGAAAAGTTGCTATTGCTATTTGACTACTTATTATTTTGCACTTAATGCCTCCCTTCTAGGTATGGACATTATGCTTGCACTTTTTTATGCCTTTTCCTTTTCAGGTAAAGAGACATTTATTCTGCTACCCTGAGTAGCCTACCTCTGTAACGTTTGTAACGTTTTAAGATGTGTACCCATTGGGCTCCTAAGCCAATGTGAATTTACCAAATGTTTGCACACTGTCAATAGATGTCAGTAGTTTGCACTAACCTTTGATAGGCTTTTCAGATTGTAGCGTGACTGTGTCGTACCATCTCTATGTAAAACCCTGACCGCTACCTTATCCCTCAAACCGAGGTTTGCACGTGGGGGTAGTCCGTAAATTGCGGGTCTTTAGGGGACCGGGGGTGTTACAGAGATAGCACCTGGATGCCGCTCATACAAGGGTAAGAATGTCAGTCGGCAGGTACTTGTACAGTGTATAATGCTTAATTGTGTCACATATGCCAATGTAATGCATATACACACACTATATATGTGTCGCCAGGGAAGAAGTGTTTACATAACAAATATACAGGCCTTGGTGCAAGGAGTGGATTACAGGACATGACACCACACCTTTCCTACTGTACAGTTTGGTTTAATGGCGTTAGCGACCAACTGTCATACTTAGCATTTACATGTCTTTGTCTTAGTCCGACACCAACCCAGGTGCCTGTCTCCAGGACCATGGGCGGTTTGTCCCTACATCTCACATAGCCTGCACTTCTCAGAAGTGCCTCTATCTACCTCTGCGCCCCAAATCATCTGTAGTCGAGCCGAGGGCGGCTCTTTCAATTGCCCCGGGGGTATGCAACACCCTCGCCGATGCAATGGCGAAGGAGTGTTTGCGAATACGTCCCACAGCATGTCATCACATCACACAGGGGACATTGCAGTGGTAGCTCCTGCCGGGCAAGGCAGGAGTTAAGTGTTTTGTATGATGCTAGATCTGTTGTCCAATCACTTGTATTACATTCTATCCAATGTAAGCTGAGATGTAATTGGAGGAGCAGCCACCACCTGACCAGGGGAGTTACAAAACCCCTGGCCAGGAATGTTCTAGAGAGGAGTCTCTCCCTGGAGGGAGAAGAGCTCAGTTCTAGTCAGACCCTCAGGGTCTGCAGGACACCAGAAGAGTTTAGTTTAGCCTAGCTCAGATGAGAAGAAGCAGACTGGGTTACCCCAGTCCAGACTCTATTCAGCCAGCATACCATACCAGAGCAGGAAGAGCCTAGCCCCTGCCTCTGAAGAGTGGAGCTAATAGATAAGAGTTAGTGAGGAAAGGGGTATCATCCTACCTTCAAGGGTGATACCTGAAGCACTCCAGGACAAGCTGAAGCTTCCTATTAGGACACAGCTACCTCCCAGCCTGCCCTCTGCATCCAGGCTGGCGATCTACCTCCTGTGGCTTCCTCCAACTGCATCTCAGTACTCCACCACTCTGTTAAAGGCACGTTGCTGAAGTTCCTGTCGGTTCCAATAAAGAACTGTAAGTTGTTTTTGTTCAACCTCTGCCTCCGTCTGGTCCCTGCTACTACGGCTGCCCTCATCACAGGCACCCTGTCCACTACACAGAGACTCATACTCTAGACACCAAAGGGTTGCCACCGGGAGATCCGCTATAGCAGCCTCTCCCTCATCATTTCTTGCCAACACCACCCTGCTGGAGACCTGCCAGGCTGTGGGACAGCCCTCAGGTTCCCCATACCAAGCACCGTGACACTAGCGTGCCTAGGCCGCAACCGCCAGCCACTCAGGTACTGCGGGCCCCGGCTGACTCCAGGCCCCGAGAAAAGGCTAGGCCCCGGTGGGGGATGTTGCACATACAGCACATAAACATAAATACAGCACATACACATACATACAGCACATACACACAGCACATATATACACACAGCAATATATTACATAATATATGGACTTACTTACAATTCCTGAAGACCGGCTGCTGTGCAGTGGGAGGCTGTGTCTTCGGGAAGCTGCGGAAGTAGGCCGCCTGCGCAATTGCAGACTCGGTAAGCCTGTCAGTCAACCAGGCGCAGATGGAGCGGAAGGTGTGGGGGGCCGTGAAGACACTAGGCTGCGGAAGGAGTTGGCTGGCCGTGCAGCCACACAGAGACTGGGGCTGGCGAACGCGGCCGCGGAGAGAACAGGCGGGGCCAGCCTAGAAGAAGTGGCCATGCCGCCGCTGCTGGTGCCGTTGGGGCGGTCGCACCGAAAGAAGTGGGCAGGCTGAGTGGCCACAAATGAAGAGGCAAGTCGGTCGGCCCACAGATGAAGTGGGCGGACAGAGGGACGACACGGGCCCGTATTATTGTCCGAGGGCGGTCCCATCATCCCAGTAAGCATTTATAAGTTTTGTCTTGGCTGTTCATCCCGGGCCCCTGTGCCGCCCGGGCCCCGTAGCAAGCGCTACGGCTATTGTTACGCCACTGATCTTATGTACCTGCTGTGATTTAGTTACAGGTACCTGGTCACCGGTACGAATGTGCTGGCACATTTTACACCTGCTTTGAAGGCAGGGCGAAGTACCATTTTCTGATGGAGGTCTCAGGGCACTCCGGACAACCAGTTGTTTCAGGTTTGGTGGTTGCCGGAAGGACAGGAGAGAAGGGACTGGGAATATTTCTTTTAGTCTTGTATCTTTATGCAGAATCGGTTGGAATTCGTTGGCAATACATTTGGAGAGGATCTGTACCTACAGTGTATGGGAACATCAATGGGTACATCAATAAGATGTGCCTGTATTTATCAATCTATTGTTTTAAAGTTTTTTTTTAATATCCTTTGATGATCACTGCCCAGTGTGTATAAAATGCTTTGAATTTTCTGTTTCATGCATAACTTCATGTCTGACGAAGAGTAGTATTCTTGAAAGCTCACCATCAAATATACTGAGGTTAGCCTTAAAAAAGTATCGCCTGATTTCTATACTCTTCTTCTGATCTCCATGGCTAACATGGTACAAGTCTACATCACTGACGCCTACACTCACTGTGAGGCCCCCTGGTGACATGCGAAACGCGCTTCGGGGTATCTGCACCTGCGTTCACTCTAATACATACATTATGGGTAAGTTAATTCAGAATTAATAACTTTTTGGAAATCTTTGGGAAATTGAGTATCTAGCTTACTGTATGTTTTGTATTAACTCGATGGGAAATTTTTTTGCATTTGCACTTTGAGACTGTATCTCAAGCTGCTATAGATCTACATTGGTACTGACACTTTATTATGAAATAATAGCAGTTTGTACATATTATTATGCCCAATGAAATTGTGTGGCTAAATGTTTTTGTGATATGCAGATGCATTAGATGGACTGTTGAGAACGATTTACTCCATGTTGTATTCTAATGTTGTAATGGTCTTTTAGATTATTTTTAAATAAAATGAATTATATTTTTAACTACGTAGCAATGAATTGTATGAGGACCGAGTTTCACTCATGTATTCTTTGCTTGGTATTGAGTCGCTAATGAAGTGGGTTCAATTAAGAAGTTTTTGTCAAAAACAAATATTGTTTTTCCGCTTTGTGCTGATTATTTGGTTTGGTGGAATAGCAAAGATGTAGGAGAGCTGAAATTCTGTGTAATAGGCATCTCATTATCTCTGATCTGTCTCATCTCTTTTTCTATGTGTCAGATACTAGTACAATATTCAGTAGCTAAATAAAAGTGTATATAAACCTGGACCCTTATAATCCAACCACATTGTCAGCTCATAGAACTAGATGGATTATAATGGGGCACATTTACTTAAAGGGGTATTCCAGGAATAAGCATAATTCATATACAAATGGGTATTCAAAATATAAGCTAATGTGTAATTAATTTTTATCCAAAATTTAGCTCCCCTTAGCAGAAAATGCTGGTGACATAGACTATAATGGAGAATTAAAATGCTACTGGCCCTTTAATCAGTCCATTATTTTCCTCCGCACGGTCCGTTGCGGATCAGACACAGGACAGAAGATGGCCGCTGGTCACATGTCCACATCACATGTCCTGCACCTGCCTGGGCAGGTCATGTGATCACCACTACGCTTGGCTGTAGTCGGTTGTTTGAAGTGCATGCAGTATGGCCAGTGTTGTGGTGATGTTCAGTGATGGCAGTTACACATTATTACTATGGTAACAGAGCAGGACAGTCTGTTACATCATCAGTGGGAGCAGAGCATAAGACGGAGGAGGAGTTACTGAGAACTAAAGGATCATGGAACTTGTATTTTCCAGTGGCGGCCATCTTAGTGATAACTCCACCTACTTTAGAGAGGCCATACATTTTGTAAATCATAAAATCAAACTATTTAAGCTCCATTTTGTGACTAATGACATTGAGTACTGTTGTACTCAATTATTTATAATTGAGTTTGTGGGTCATGGGTTTTTGTGTCATATTCATTCATATTCCCGGAATACCCCTTTAAATGGTCACTGGAGTTCACAGAAAGTGCATTGTCCGACTATAATGCGCCTGCCGTGGCACAATAAGATTGTGCGCCCAAAGTAATCTATGTGTCGCTTCCCCGCTTAGGTCCAACAGAGTTCAACATATTTTTAGTGGTGCATCAAAGTGCTTGGGCTTGTAACACAATTTGAAAGTTAAATCCATTAGTCCGAATCAGTCAGACTATCCGTCAGCACACCCCATAATTTGTACCGCATGGAAGCCAGCGCCGCTGCGCCACCAAAGGGGTCGCATGTGTCACAATCCCAGCGCACACACTTATTAAAAACCTGTCCAATCTTTTTTAGCTCAGAAAATACTGCATAGTCCAACAAAAGCGTGCACGTGACCATTAGTAAATGAGCCCCAATGTGTCTGATTAGAGTCCCTGCCCACACCCTGGAATTTTGTACTGACCTTCACTGATTGATGGGAGCTAAAACAGCAATAAAACTGAGTAAAATTTTAATCTTTATTATGTTAACATCACTAGGGAATTGAGAGTTAAGATTTTTCTTTAATGGGAAAACACCTTTAAGCAAGCATTGTGGGGCAGATTTATCATCAAGTTTCTGAGGTAAAACTGTTCTAGTTGGCCATGGAAACCAATCATAGCTCAGCTTTAATTTTATAAACAGCTGTGGGAAAGTCAAAGCTGACCTCTGGTTGGTTGCCATAGGCAAATAGAACAGTTCTGCTGTAACAGACTTATGATAAGTATCCCCCATGTCTCTAAATACCTCAGAATTCATCTGGCTGCTTCTGTCCTGTGTCACATCATCAATAAACACTAATGACCAAGTGACACTGGCAGCCATGCATACCCAAGTCAGCACACTACGCCAAACTATGCCATGTTTTACATATTATATGGTATGTTTTGAATCATGTGCTGCATCATGCCTTTACCTCATTTGCAGTGCTAAAGGGGACATACCCCCTGTTCTACTGTGTGCTTTAACCTCCCCTGCTGCTGCTGTAAAATTACAGCAGACAGACAGAGGGGGAAACGCCAAGGGAGCATCAAGGAGAGTGAGACCTGCTCCTGCACAGTGTAACAGCCTGTAAAGCTATAGCATGAAGGGCCCTGGTAATGCCCTCTCCCAGAGCCCTTCTGGCTCATAACAATTATTTTAAAAGTTGATTTTAGAAGGAAGGAGGCCAAAATTCTGGATATAAATTTGAAATAATTAGTATTTCCCCTACAAGATTTTTTTTACATATACATAATATGCAACAAAATGACAACAACCAAAAACACTCCTTTAAAATACAAATGACATTAACAGTAGCAACTAATGATGCCCCCTAATTTATAGAAATAGATTAATGTATAATGAGCTCTGGTGCTCTGTGTCTTCCCTGCACAAAATGTGCACGTTCACATGAATGCCCTACGTACTATTGGCAACATTCTTCATAGCTGATGTCACAACCAGCATTGAATATAATACACACCCAGTCACACTGGTCACAATAAGTAACTTTATTATTTTTTCTGTGTGACAACCAGTAAGTTCCACCCACTTTGGGAAAAGCTTAGAGTGTTTTATAAATAGCCACATAAATCTACTAGCCCTATATCTCAGGATAGGAGGAAGCTAGAAGCATGATACAGGTATCGTTGGAATTGTTGTCAAAGTCCCTCAGCTGTACTAAAACTATTTTTTTGTCAAATAATTTTACAGTTACCCTTTAAAAAGTCTCCTATTGTTGTTGTTACATTCATGAAAGTGTCCCTACATTGTTTTTAGATGCACAATTCCCCAATTACAGGAGCAATTTTGATATCCCATGTATGTTAAAGTATTCTCAATCTTAATTCACAAGACATTAACACAATCTATAAAAGTCCAAAAGAACACTGGGGATAGGATAGTAAATCATATTAGAGGTTCTACATGTGATATGATGTACAATTTTATACCCCGTAGAATCTCTGTACCAAAACCACATATTAGAATACTAAATGCTACCCGGTTATATATATCACAATACATCAAGGCAACAAACTACCAATACAGAAAGTATCGTTAACATCATCAAACACCAATATGTATTGGCCCCAAAACGTCCCTTATGGAATACAAATGCATCTCCCAAGATGATCACTGCTGTATTGGTAAATTTTTTCTCTCTCATGTCCGTATAAAAACAGGATCCTATCCACTGCTTCTAATCATCCACATCTTGTACATAGTAACCTGCAAAGCATATGTCAAAAACATCAAAACATTAACAAAGGTCGGATACACACCAACTAAATGTACTACAGTGCCAGTCAAAATCGCAATCTACCCCAAAAAGGGAGCAAAGGAAGTTGCCTCATTTAGACCCCCTGGTGTTACCGTCCGCAACACTGTGATTCACTCGCTGGGCTAAGATTCTCTTAAGGTCACCTCCTCGACATCCCAGGGATACTTTATCAAAGCCCCGGAATCTGAGAAGTCTCCAATTTCCATCATGGAATTGCAAGAAGTGTCTTGGTATAGTTTTCAATTTGCTCAGTTCCTCAGAGTCCATTGCGGTGTTGGCATTTTTGATGTCCCTAATGTGCTCCAATATCCTGACTCTCAATTCTCGAGAAGTCAGCCCGATGTAAATATGTCCACAAGGACACTGTGCATAATACACCACATTAGATGTTCTGCAAGTGATGTGATGTACAATCTTATATTCATTTTGTCCTTAGGAATCAGAGAAGTAGTTGCTTTTCTCCATAATGGAACATGCACTACAATCCCCACACTGAAAAGAGCCCCATCTTGGACCCTTACAGTTGAAAATATATTGTGAAGTATCTGATACATAGTGACTTTTAACAAGCTGATCTCTCAAATTGGATGATCTACGGGGAGTGACTGAATTGTTATTAGCAACAAAGTTGCTAATCTCCTTATCTGTATGTAGCAAGGGCCAGAATCTTTGCAGCACATCCCTCATCTCATGCCATTGGGCATGATATCTAGTTATAAGCCCTACCTGATCATCCCTAGGCTTCTTAGGTTTTGTCTGTAGCAGGGTTGATCTATTCGTTGCCTGGGCTCTGCGATGGCCCCCTTTGATATTGTCCATTTTGTATCCTCTTACCCGAAACCGAAAAAGAGTTCCTGAGATTCACGTTCAAATGCTTCTGGTGTAGAGCATATCCTTTTTGATCTTAAAAATTGTCCCATCGGGATTGCTCTAATCACCGAATTCATGGCTAGGGTGGAAAATGCATTGGTCACGCCCTCCCCAGTATATAGCCTGCAAACCTTCTGTAGTATATAGCCAGACAGCCCCCTAATTACCAAGTGACACTGGCAGCCATGCAAGTCAGCACATTACCTATGCCATGTTTTACAGATTATATGGTATGCTTTGAATCATGAACTGTACTATGCCTTCACCTCCTTTGGAGTGCTATGGGGGGCATACCCCTTGTTCTACTGTGTGTTTAACCCATGCCTGACATGTGACGTAATAGTATGTCACACGTCGGCTGAGGGTGCATGTAGAGGGCTCATTGGCTGAGCGCTCTCCATAGCCGGTAAGCATATTGCAGCAAATGCTTACCGGTAACACCCGCGATCGGTGATAGCAACGATCACGGCTGTTAACCCACTGATCGCCGTTGGCATCTTAGCCAGGATAGTTGCTCCCCGTGAAGATGCAAATACGCATGAAGATGCAATTTTTCCCGCTTCCCAGTACACGGCATGGAATATTAAATACCACCATTAAGAAGTAATAATAATAATAATCTTTATATAGCGCCATCAAATTCCGTAGCACTTTACAAATCATAAGAGGGGAATATACAAATATAATATTACAGTACAGACAGTCATATGGAACAATAGGAGTGAGGGCCCTGCTTACAAGAGCTTACAGACTATGAGGATGAGGGTGTTAACACAAGAGGTGAAAGAGAAGGGAACAATATAAAATAATTTAAGAAATAATTTAAGAAATAAAAATTCTGCTGCTTGAACCAGACATCAGTTGCCATCTTCTTTACAGGGTTCAAGGTGAAAAAGACTGCAGAGATCCCTGGCACTTGGTATATATCTGCTGTTTGCCGGATAACAGATGGGAGATAGGAAATAGGATGGATTTGTAAAGGGAGAGTTGACGTTTCATGCAGTGTGATAGGCTGGCCTAAAGAGATGGGTTTTAAGAGCAGGTTTGAAACTTTGGAGGGTGGGTATTAGTCTGAGAGTCCTGGGAAGTACATTTCACAGAATTGGAGCAACTCGGGAGAAGGTGCATGAGAGACGTGCATGAGAGGTTCGAATAAAGGTAGAGATTAATCTAATATTACTAGCACGGGAAGGTCGATAGACTTAGAGGAGAAAAGAGAGATATGGAGATGCAGCATTATTCAGAGCTTTGTGGATGAGGGTATTATTATTTAAAAGTGAATACAGAAGGAGGCAGGCAATCAATGCAGTGGTTGGCACAAACTGGAGGCATCCGTGTAGCATTTGATCTGAAAGACAATCCTGGCTGGTGCACTAAGAATAGATTGTAGAGGAGAGAGTTTAGTGAGTGGAAGACCGATTAGTAGGGAGTTAAAGTAGTCTAGTTGAGAGTGAATAAGCGCAACAATTAGCATTTTAGAAGTTTCAATTGTCAGAAATGGTTGGATTCTGGAGATGTTTCTGAAATGCATGCGGCAAAAGATTGAATATATGGGAAAAAAGAGAGGTCAGAATCCATCATAACCCTAAGACAAAGGGCCTGCTGCCTCGGTGCTATAGTGATCCCACAGACCGAGATGGGGAGGTCAGGGTTGGGTCGGTTAGTAGATGTTGGAAAGACGTGAAGTTAAACATTAGAAAGCTTAAGTTTCAAGAAGAGAGAGGACATGATGTTAGAGATATAGAGATATTCACTAGTGTTATGGATTAAGGATGGGGTGATGTTACGTGCAGAAGTATATATCTGGAGTGCAGTATATCTCAACATACTAAGTGGAGTCGGGGGACTTCCGTAATTTCCTCGAAATCAACTGGATCAACTTGGGCTATCACATTGAACACTCAGATGCCTTCAAAGGTGAGTATAAGAGGCCATATGATGGCTTATGTATCACTGAAGCACAAAGTCGCACTATAAATGTTTTATGTGCTTCATGACTCCCTCCTTAAGACATAACAGGCCCATGCAACCCTAGACAGCTCAGTCCAAACAGGCCTATATTAACGATAAGAGGTTGTTGGAGACTTATAATCAGGAACAGACACACTGGGGTAATGGTTGCACACAAAATAGATTTTATAGAGGGGGAACCGCATGGTTAAATTACTGGGATGCCTAGTCAAGCCATGGCATACATCCAAACCTATCTTTCCTCTCTGTGACCCTTCAATGACTCAACGGAGGAGGTAGCAACCTTGATTCAGTTTTCCAAAAACACAGTCCGAACCAGCACTTCAACGGAGCAAATTCCAGAGAGTAGTTGCCAAACAAACGTTCCTTTATTCTTATAAAAAATCCATCACAGCATGAGGGAAATACAGAAGGTTTTGACGTTGGGCTTCTTACTCATAACCTCAATTCACCTTGACCTTGATTCATTTTTATTTCAAAGACCTCTATCATGCTGACCTAACAAATATTGACATCATAGAATAGGGGTCAGAGGGGTCAAGGACGGAAGGCGCACAGCGAGACCAATTCTTTCTTCAAAATGTTATTGATGTTTTAAAGACCATGTAATCACAACGCTTTTTGGGGATCAGGCGTCCCCTTTATCAAGTGAATTAGAGTTCTGTTGGTCAATGAATGATAAAAAAAAACATGTATGCATCTCCTCAATTGACTTGATAGATGTGTTCATGCATTTACCCCATAGACTCTCTCTATATATTATACATTACCCTGATGTATATTTAAATCTACCATATCCACGGAACCTTGCCATATGGCAAGGTTCCGTGGATATGGTAGATTTAAATATACATCAGGGTAATGTATAATATATAGAGAGAGTCTATGGGGTAAATGCATGAACAAATCTATCAAGTCAATTGAGGAGATGCATAAATAGTCCAGTACATGTACAGCTTTAGGACCCCATTGCTTAAGTTTACAGCCATGTAGAGGGACAATGAAGGGATAGAGAAAATGCTTTCAAATGGCAGTTGATGAAAAGATATTTAGTTTAGGGGGTTAATTTGCCTGACGGGTTCTCTTTAAATACAACTTTATCCATATAAAGTTGTATTTAAAGAGAACCCGTCAGGCAAATTAACCCCCTAAACTAAATATATTTTCATAAACTGCCATTTGAAAGCATTTTCTCTATCCCTTCATTGTCCCTCTACATGGCTGTAAACTTAAGCAATGGGGTCCTAAAGCTGTATGCAAATGACCTGTGAGTTGTCCAGTCATTATCATATTCAAGCTGTCCAGCTTATTCATGAGTGGTAGGAACAGCCACACCCCCAGTGCATGACTGACAGCCTGTATAATGATGTGAGGTATAATGGTGTAATGTCTCCTCCCTGTGCTTCCTGGTGCTGGCGGCCACACCCCCTGCAGCCTGTGTGTGTATGGGAAAGATACAACAGCTCCAGGCAGCTATATTATAGCACAGTGGTGGCGAACCTATGGCACGGGTGCCAGAGGCGGCACTCCAAGCTCTTTCTGTGGGCACCCGGACTATCGCCCCAGCAGACAAGACAGGGCTCAAAGAATTTTTCTACAGTTTCAAACAAATTAAAAGATGCTGCTTTCGGTGATATTTTAAAGTGATACTTACATGATTGAACATTGTTGAAGAACAGGGAGCAATAAGTTACTGCACTAATTTTTGGTTGGCACCTTGCGATAAATGAGGGTGGGTTTGGGGTTGTAGTTTGGGCACTCGGTCGCTAAAAGGTTCGCCATCACTGTTATAGCAGAACATGTCAGGTACTTTTGTAGCTGATGTCTGTGTGTATTAGGAGGATGCAGCATGTCCGCAGGTGAAGCACAGACACTAGCAATGCTTTACTATACATTACACAGAGATGAGCAGGTGGAGGAGAGGGGAGGGGGAACAGGGTGACATCACTGCCTCTGACCATGTGACTAGTCTCATTTACATAATAAAAAGATGATTTTACAATGATTTATGTATGAATTGAATAAATAAAGGCTGGTATGGAATCCTTGTGAGCTGCTCCAACAGGTAGTGGTGACAGATCTAGTGACAGAGAACTCATGTCGGGTGTCCTTTAAGTGGCTTACCAACTCCTGGAACTTGTTAGAGAAATGCCCCAGGTTAAATGTCCGTGTTGTTTAGGAATTCGGCAGGTTCCTGTGAAGTGCGCCCATGTGCACTTGTTAGAGGGGAACCAGGAGTATGGCATCTATGGTGGTGGCTTCATGTATTGAGCGCTGCTCGCCGCTCAAGTTGCAGGTACTCGTGGCTGTACAGAAAGCGAGGATCTTACATAAATGAGCTAATCTGGATGGATGAATTAGGATTAGAGATGAGCGAGTATTTCGCCAGCTCGAGAAAATGGCATCTCCCGCCCTTGTGATTTTTGGTGGCCAGAAACAGAGCCTCTGAACTCCACCCAGCATGACGTGGTACCCTTACACGTCGATAGCAGTGGTTGGCTGGCCTGATCAGGTGACCCTGGAATAGACTAGCCCCTGCCCGCGCTGCTCGGATCATTCTCTGTCTGGATGCCGTTAGGGAGAGAGCTGCTGCTGGTCAGGAAAAGCATTAGGGTGTTCTATTAGAATAGTGTTAGCCAGGAGTGATTCTACAAAAAACCCAACAGCCCTTCTTAGGGCTACAATAACGTTATATATATTTTTTTTATTTGCTTGTGGCTGGGCTTGCTGGCACTAGTAGTGCAGCTAGTATTATATTGTGAGGAATTTGCAGGGAGACTTGCGACCGTTGTGTTTAGTTCTTAGTGACACACATATCCATCTCAAACACCTAAGTGGGACAATTTATTAGGGGTTTGATTTGAATTAGGCACAGTCTGCTGATTTATTTTTTTTTACGTTTATTTCTTTTTATAACTCAAAGTAATCTGGCAAAGCAGTGTGCTTTCAGTGTAGGCTAGACAATAGCCATAGGAGAACCCCGACGGCTTACTTAGGCCTACAATAGCGTTACATTTTTTTTTTTTTGTTTGCTTGTGGCTGGGCTTGCTGGCACTAGTAGTGCAGCTAGTACCATATTGTGAGGAATTTACAGGGAGACTTGCAACCGTTGTGTTTAGCTCTTAGTGACACACATATCCACCTCAAACACCGAAGTGGGACAATTTATTAGGGGTTTGATTTGAATTAGGCACAGTCTGCTCATTTATTTTTTTTTACGTTTATTTACTTTTATAACTCAAAGTCATCAGCACAAAATCCAGTTGTGTGGTTTCAGTGTAGGTTAGAAACTAGCCATAGCATCGTTTTGTTTAAAAAAAAAAACACACAAAAAAACAAAAAAAATTTACAGTTTACACTTTAATTTTGAAAATGTTTAACCCGAGGGCTAGGGGTAGAGGACGAGGGCGTGGATGTGGGCGTCCAACTACTGCAGGGGTCAGAGGCCATGGTCCTGGGCGGGGTGAGACACCACCTGCTGATGAGGGAGCAGGGGAACGCCGCAGAGCTACACTCCCTAGGCTCATCATGTCTCAAGTTACTGGGACTCGTGGTAGAGCACTGTTGAGGCCAGAACAGTGCGAAGAGGTGATGTCGTGGATTGCGGACAATGCTTCTAGCCATTTGTCCACCAGTCAGTCTTCCACACAGTCCACCCATGTCACCGAAATCAGCACTCCTCCAGCTCCTCCACCTCAACCTCCTTCCCCCAGTCTGCCCCCTCCCAGGAACATTTGGCATTTGAACCGGCATACTCTGAGGAACTGTTTTCTGGACCCTTCCCAGAGTCACAAACCACTTGTCCGGTTGCTGCTGAGCTATTTTCCGATGCCCAGTTTTTCCACCGGTCGCAGTCTGTGGGTGATGATGACATTATTGACGTAGTAGAAGAAGTGTGTAAAGAGGTGTCGGACGATGAGGAGACACGGTTGTCAGACAGTGGTGAAGTTGTTGTCAGGGCAGGAAGTCCGAGGGGGGAGCAGACTGAGGCAACGGAGGATGATGAGGTGACAGACCCAAGCTGGGTTGATAGGCCGGGTGAACACAGTGCTTCTGAGACGGAGGCGAGTCCTATACCAGAACAGGTTGGAAGAGGCAGTGGTAGGGCCAGAGCTGGTGCATCAGTGCCAAATGTTTCACGTAGTCAAGCTCCCGTGGCGAGTGCTAGATTTTCAGAAGATTGGAGGTTCTTTAAAGAAACACCGGATGACCGTCGGACTGTTGTGTGCAACGTGTGCCAAACCAGGATCAGCAGGGGTTCCACCATTACTAGCTTATCTACCACCAGTATGCGCAGGCATATGAATGCTAAACACCCCACTCAATGGCACCAAGCCCGTTCACCTCCGGCCGGGCACACCACTGCTCCTTCCCCTGTGTCATCTGCTAGTCAGCCCCCTGCCCAGGACCCCGGCCCAAACACCTCCTGTGCGAAAACCCCATCTTCGCCTCCACGATCCTCCACAGCATCCACCAGCGTTCAGCTCTCCATACCCCAGACGCTGGAGCGCAAAAGGATGTATAGTGCAAACCACCCACACGCCCAAGCCCTCAACGTCCACATCTCCAAACTTCTTAGCCTTGAGATGCTGCCCTATAGGCTGGTAGAGACCGAGGCCTTTCAAAACCTCATGGCGGCGGCCGCCCCTCGGTATTCGGTCCCCAGCCGCCACTACTTTTCCCGATGTGCCGTCCCAGCCCTGCACAAGCACGTGTCAGACAACATCATCCGTGTCCTGACCAACACCATTTCTGACAAGGTCCACCTGACCACGGACACGTGGACGAGTGCTGCCGGACAGGGCCACTATATATCGCTGACGGCACATTGGGTTAACTTGGTGGAGGCTGGGACCGAGTCTGACCCTGGGGCTGGTCATATACTGCCGACGCCGAGGATTGCGGGGCCTACCTCGGTCCAGGTCTCTCAAGCCTACTATGCCTCCTCCTCCTCCCAGCCCTCCTCCACCTCCTCCTCCAAATTACCATCCGTGGGCATGGCGCTAAGTGACAGCAGGTGGTGCTCAAACTGCTGAGCCTAGGCGATAAAAGGCACACCGCTCAAGAGCTATTACAGGGCAACACGGCGAGACTGATCTGTGGCTGGCACCGCTGAACCTGAAGCCAGGCATGGTTGTGTGTGACAATGGCCGTAACCTGGTGGCGGCTCTGCAACTCGGCAGACTGACACATGTGCCATGCCTGGCCCATGTGTTAAATCTTATAGTTCAGCGGTTCCTCAAGACATACCCCAATCTGTCTGATTTGCTTACGAAGGTGTGCCGCATCTGTGCGCATTTCAGGAAGTCCAGCACAGATGCTGCCACTCTCAGGGCAGCGCAGCTCCGCCTCCAACTGCCCGCTCACCGACTGTTGTGCGACGTGCCCACGAGGTGGAATTCAACATTAACCATGTTATCTAGAGTTTACCAGCAGCGCAGAGCGACTGTAGACTGCCAGATGTCAACTTCCACCAGAACTGGTAGTCAGGTCAGTCAGCTTCCTCAAGTCTACCATGAGGAGTGGACGTGGATGTCTGATATCTGTCAGGTGCTGAGTAACTTTGAGGAGTCAACACAGATGGTCAGTGGCGATGCCGCCATCATCAGCCTCACCATCCCGTTGCTTTGCCTGTTGAAAAACTCTCTGGTCAGCATGAAGTCGGAAGCTTTGCGCTCGTCACAAGACACAGAAGATTCCCTTGTTGATAGCCAAAGCACCCTCCGGTCTGTTTCTCAGCGCATATCGGAGGAGGTGGAGGAGGATGAGGAGGAAGAGGAGGAGAATGTTGGCGAGACAGAAGAGGGGAGCATTGTTCAGTCCTTCACTGTTCAGCGTGTATAGGCAGAAGAAGAGGAGTTGGAGGAGGAGGAAATGGAGAGTCAGGCCAGTGAGGGGAGTGAATTCTTGCACGTTGGTACTCTGGCGCATATGGCAGATTTCATGCTAGGCTGCCTATCCCGTGACCCTCGCGTTCAAAGAATTTATTCCAGCACCGATTACTGGGTATTCACTCTCCTGGACCCACGGTACAAGCAAAATCTTTCCACTCTCATCCCTGGAGAGGAAAGGAGTGTGAGAATGCATGAATACCAGCAGGCCCTGGTGCACAAGCTGAAACAGTATTTCCCTTCTGACAGCGCTAGCGGCAGAGGGCGTACTTCTACGGGACAAGTAGCGAGGGAGAGTAGGCGAGCAGGCAGCTTGTCAAGCACTGGCAGGGGTTCGCTTTACAAGGCCTTTGCCAGTTTTATGTCACCCCAGCAAGTCACCTGTCCCCAGTCTCGGCAAAGTAGGGCTGATCTTTACAGAAAGATGGTGAGGGAGTATGTAACTGACCATACCATCGTCCTAAATGATCACACAGCTCCCTACAACTACTGGGTTTCAAAGCTGGACATGTGGCACGAACTGGCGCTGTACGCCTTGGAGGTTCTTGCCTGCCCTGCCGCTAGCGTGTTGTCCGAGCGGGTTTTCAGTGCAGCTGGTGGCATCTTCACCGATAAGGGTACACGCCTGTTAACTGACAGCGCTGACAGGCTGACGCTTATCAAGATGAATAAATCCTGGATTTCTCATGATTTCCATTCTCCACCAGGTGAAGGTAGCTCAACCTGAATAATTTATGCACTCCTCCTCCTCATTTTCCTCCTTCTCCTCCTCTTTGTACACTAAAGCAGAGGAAACTGTCTATTTTTTGCCAGGGCCAACTGGCTCTAGCTATAGTACTCTATGTATTTAATTTTTCTGGAGGACCACCTACCTGCTCCTCTGGTTTGAAAACTTTTTTGGACTGCCACATACAGGCACTCAATCTTTTTAATTTTTCTGGAGGACCACCTACCTGCTCCTCTGGTTTGAAAACTTTTTTGGACTGCTACATATAGGCACTATCCAAATTAAATTGTCTACATAGCAGCCTCCACACGTCGTCTTTTTAGCTGCCTCCACACGTTGTCTCCATTGTTACCTCCACACATCATCGCCATAGCTGCCTCCAAAAGTCGTCCATATAGCTGCCTCCATACATCGTCCCCTTAGCAAACGAGCTGTGTCAGGCAGAATTTTGGGTTGTTTTCATGGCTTCCACATCAAACTTGTTAACTTTGTCACCACCCTGCTGTATTATCCACAAAATATACTGGCAAACTTTTATCATTTACCGATATTATTTCAGCGCTTCTTGCGCATCTGTTTACATTCCCCTCACCCGCCATAACCCAAACTTATAAGAACACTACTACACTTGATCTTATACAAAAGGTTCTTAGAAGTGCTGTTTGGGGAGTAGCCGAGAGACAGGGGCTTGGATAGGCGAAAGCTCGCCTGGCAGCGGAGCGCCAGCTCCATCCCAAGATCCAACTAACATAGTTTTAACTGCAGCACCTTTAATCTACTACTACTTCACTGCCTCCATACATCGTCCCCTTATTAAACGAGCTGTGTCAGGCAGAATTTTCAGGTGTTTCACCAGATACATAGTGGAACTCGGCCCATCTGTAGCCGCCATGCTGGAGACCTGAAGTTGCAATCATAGCAGCGCAATATGGATGCCCCATACTGTCGCTCTTAATCATGGAACCATTTCCGAAAAAACTATTAAAAATAGAACCACTATGCTACTCCATTATTCCTAGGTGAAATGTTCAAACGACCCGGCCTGCTTTGAAAATTATAATTTTTTCAAAGTAAACGCTTCTGGCCCACAAGCCCATTTTGGGTGGGGAGGAGCCGAGCGACAGGGGCTTGGACAGGCGAAAGCTCGTCTGGCAGCAGACCGCCAGCTCCATCCCAAGATTTGGCAGCCTCAGAGGCATCCATGCATGCTTCCCCTGCTGTTTCCTGTCCATTTTGCCTCCACGATCCTCCACAGCGTCCACCAATGTCTCCATGCGCAACTTTCAACTCTCTATACCCCAGACGCTGGAGCACGAGAGGATATGTAGCACATCATCCCCTTATCAAACGAGCTGTGTCAGGCAGAATTTTCAGGTGTTTCACCAGATACATAGTGGAACCTGAAGACCTGAAGGTCTGGAGACCTGAAGTTGCAATCATAGCAGCGCAATATGGATGCCCCATACTGTCGCTCTTAATCATGGAAGTCGTCTCCATGGCTGCCTCCACATGTCGGTTCCTTATCAAAAGAGCTGTGTCAGGCTCATTTTTCGGGTGTTTCACCAGATACGTTATGGAACTTGGTCACTATGTCGCCACCATGCTGTGTTATCGACTAAATATACCGTCAACCTTTTGTTCACATAGGAAATCATTTCAGCGCTTCTTGCTCACCTCCTTTGGTTCCTCTCTGCCACCCATTGGTTTGAAGCCTGAGTCCATTTGGGGTATGTTGCCGTGACACTCTCTAGCCTGCCGCTGCTGCCTCTGCATGCCGTCCCCTATAGTGTCAGGGTCAATTATTGCATGTTTTAGATGCTATCTAGCCTCATTCGGTCACTCTGTCATGGCCATGCTGTTGCCCATAAATTTGGCATAATGGTGCATTTAAGCAGCCTCAGAGGCATCCATGCATGCTGCCCCTGCTGTTTCCTGTCCATTTCCGTGGTGTTTCCATCCTTTTCTGAGGTTCCCAGGTGTTTGGCCAAGCTTCCCTGTGCAGAGCCTTGGTCCCCTTGATAAAATGCTCGAGTCTCCCATTAACTTCAATGGGGCTCGTTATTCGAGACGAGCACTCGAGCATCGGGAAAAGTTCGTCGCGAATAACGAGCACCCGAGCATTTTAGTGCTCGCTCATCTCTAATTAGGATATACATGAATTTAGGAGAGTAGAAAATTGGGTTCCCTTTAGGAATGATTATGTAAAACTATTATACCAACTTGAGAATATTAGGCAATTGGGTGATGGTGGTGGGGAGGGAATAAACAGAAGAATGAACA
Organism: Engystomops pustulosus; assembly: GCF_040894005.1. Classification (NCBI taxonomy): domain Eukaryota; kingdom Metazoa; phylum Chordata; class Amphibia; order Anura; family Leptodactylidae; genus Engystomops; species Engystomops pustulosus. The sequence goes on along the minus strand of NC_092415.1, from coordinate 124,904,601 downwards.
GAAATTAATGGTTGGAATGAGTTTTACTTATTGTGGGTAAGTGGTCTATGTGGAATGAAAATATGGAATGAGAATGAATTATTGGATCAGATAATGCGGTTTTAGTGGATGAATGAAGATGGGGAATGTAAAAGTGGTGATTGAATTGGACCTCGTTATATGTCTATGGGAAAATGTGCGATATATGAAGAGAGTGGATGAATTGTTTCTCCGGAGGGGACAAGTGGAACTAGAGGAGAAAAGAAGTGTGTGTGTGTGTGTGTGGGGGGGGGGGGTTCAGAAGTTATCTTTAAACATCTCAATAACTGGATGCAGGCTGTTTAGTTTGAAGATCCAGTACATTCCTCTTTTACATCATTTTTGGAAACGGTCACAGCACTTTTTGGATATTGTATCGATGGGGGTAATGGAGAAAAAAGAAAAATCTTTATCCTGACAGGCTAAGGTGTGTCTGGATACGCTATGTTTAGTGTATCCGTTGGTGACTTTACTTCTATGTCCATTCATCCGTGTGATTGTTATTTTAGCTGGTGATGAAAGCTGTACCACTGTTGGAGGTTGCGGGGTTGCTTTTTGTTTTGACAGATGGTCTGAGGCATTCTTCTTGTGTCAAATTGAGGGCCCTGTGGAAGGCTGCTTCAACTAGAGGTTTTGGAAAGCCTTTCTCTTTAAATCTTTTTTAGAGGAGTAAGCTTTGTTTTTTGAACGATTCTATATCTGTACAGTTTTTGTGTATCCTCCTAAATTGGCTAAATGGAATGTTTGATTTCCATTTGTTGTGATGTGCACTTCCATAATGTAGATAGCTGTTTGTGTCCACAGGTTTAAAGTGAGTACTTGTGGATATCTGGTTGTTGTGAGAAGATAGTTGGAGCACCAAGAATTCCAGTTCGACTGGGGAGAAAGAGGCAGAAAAGGACAGGCCACGATCGTTGTTATTTAAGTAGCTGATGAAATGGTCAGTGGAGGCTAGGGGGCTGTTCCATATCAGTAGAAGGTCATCAATATATCGCTTATATAGCATTATATTCAGTTTCCAAATGTTTTAGTTGTAAATATGTGTGAAACTTGGGGCAAATCGCGTCCCCATGGCCATACCCTTGGTTTGTCTAAAGATGGTATTCTGGAAGGTGAAATAATTGTGGGTCAGTATATAGTGAATGGCTTCCAGGATGAAATTACTTTGTTGGAAGGGCATATCATGGTCATTATACAGTCATGGCCAAAAGTTTTGAGAATGATAAAAATGTTAATTTTTACAAAGTCTACTGCATCAGGTTTTATAATGGCAATTTGCCAGAATGTTATAATGAGTGATCAGCTTAACAGAAATTAATTGCAAAGTCAATATTTGCCTAGAAAATGAACTTTTTCCCCCAAAAAACATTTCAACTTCATTGCAGGGCTGCCTTAGAAGGAGCAGCTAACATTGTTTCAGTGATTGCTCCATTAACACAGGTGTGGGTGTTGATGAGGGCAGGGCTGGAGATCAATCTGTCATTATTAAGTAAGAATCACACCAGTGGACACTTTAAAAGGAGGCTGGTGCTTGGCATCATTGTTTCTCTTCTGTTAACCATGGTTATCTCTAAAGAAACATGTGCAGTCATCATTGCACTGCACAAAACTGGCCTAGCAGGGAAGAGTATCGCAGCTAGAAAGATTGTACCTCAGTCAAAAATCTATCAATTCAAGGAGAGAGCTTCCATTGTTGCCAAAGAGGCTCCAGGGCGCCCAAGAAGGACCAGCAAGCGCCAGGAACGTCTCTCTTAAAAGTGTTTCAGCTTCGGGATCGGGCTACCAGCAGTGCAGTGCTTGCTCAGGAATGGCAGCAGGCTTGTGTGAGTGCATCTGCACGCACTGTGAGGCGGAGACTCTTGGAGCAAGGCCTGGTGTCAAGGAGGGCAGCAAAGAAGCCACTTCTCTCCAGAAAACACATCATGGACAGACTGATATTCTGCAAAAAATACAGGGAGTGGACTGCTGAGGACTGGGGTAAAGTCATTTTGTCTGATGAATCCCCTTTCCGATTGATTGGAACATCTTGAAAACAGCTTGTTCGGAGAAGACAAGGTGAGAGATACCACCAGTCTTGTCTCATGCCATCTGTAAAGCATTCTGCAAGCATTCATGTGTGGGGTTGCTTCTCAGCCATGGGAATTGGCTGTCTCACAGTCTTGCTTAAAAACACATCCATGAATAAAGAATGGTACCAGAATGTCCTCCAAGAGCAACTTCTCCCAACCGTCCAAAAGCAGTTTGGTGATCAGCAATGCCTTTTCCAGCATGATGGAGCACCTTGCCATAAAGCAAAGGTGATAACTAAATGGCTTAGGGAACAAAACATAGAGATTTTGACTCCATGGCCTGGAAACTCCCCAGATCTTAATCCCATTGAGAACTTGTGGTCAATCATTAAGAGACGGGTGGACATATAAAAACCAACAAACTGTTACAAAATGTAAGCATTGATTGTACAAGAATGGACGGCTATCAGTCAGGATGTGGTCCAGAAGTTGATTGAGAGCATGCCAGGGAGAATTGCAGAGGTCCTGAAGAAGAAGGGTCAACACTGCAAATATTGACTTGCTGCATTAACTCATTCTAACTGTCAATAAAAGCTTTTGTTACTCATAATATGATTGCACTTGTATTTCTGTATGTGATTAAAAACATCTGTCAAACACAAATAAAAACCAGAGGGCAACAGATCATGTGAAAATATAATATTTGTGTCATTCTCAAAACGTGTGGCCATGACTGTATAGGTAGTGTTTGATGGCTTCTAGGCCTTTCTGATTTGGAATGTTAGAGTACAAGGCAGTGACGTCAAATGATAGCCAAACGTAGATAGTTTCCCATTTGATGTTATCTAGTGCTAATAATACACTTGTTGAGTCACGTAAATAGGAGTTTAAATTGGTGACATGTGTCTGGAGTAAAATTTCCACATAGTGGGAAAGGTTGCATGTCAGGGAGGACATTTTTGGTCTGCCAGGGGGATTTGTGGTGTTCTTGTGGACCTTTGGTTGGAGTGACTGTGAATTCTATCCAGATTAAGTTTTTGTCTTTTTTGGTGATTACGCTAGATGTTACCGCTTTGTTCAATAGTGTTTTCAATTCAGTTGCATATGTATTGATGGAATTTGTGGGTAGTATCTTGCAGTATTCTTTGTCCGAAAGAATTCTGGAGGCTTCAGTTAGATATGTATTCTTGTTTTGTATGACAAATCCCCCGCCTTTATCTGCGTTCCTGATCACTAAGTCAGGGTTGTCAATGAGGCTTTTTATGGCAGATCTCTCTGTTGGTTTGAGGCTGTGTGAGATTCTTAGATTTTTATTTATGTTTCTAAATCCACTCTCTACCATAAAGATGAAGGTATCGATATGACCTCCTCTGTGGTGTGTGGGCTAAAATTTTGATTTTGGTTTAAAGCCAGTTGAAATCACTGGGGGGTTAATTGTGGGTATGTGATCCAGTTCAGTAGCTCTTTCTTGATTCAGTCGTTCAGTATTGGATGGTTTTTCAGCCACATTGTTGAAGTGCCGAGTAAGGGTGTTTTCCTGAAATAGGTATGGCGATCGTTAAATAGATTAAATTCACTGAATTTCATTGTCAGACAAAGCGACAGGCCTTTGCTTAGGAGAGAGTTTTCGTTTGGTCCGAGGATATGGGTGGAAAGGTTGAAGATTTTTACTTTTGTTTCTTGTTCTTTTTTACTTTTTGTGTCACAATCTGTGGTTCCATAAGGGTGGAATTTATACTTTCCTCCTCTATATCCTCTTCTCCATTTTTTTCTTTTTTGGCTTTTCATAGAACGTCCATATCTGTACCATCTGGGCGTCAGGAAGGTCCTCCCATATTAAAGCTAAGTGCCCCCACTGTGGAAATGAAACTTGTATGACCACGGCATACTAATTCTTGTATTGTACGTTTTGATGCCACTGGCTAATGGGCATGTTTACGATTTGATTGGTGCTTTTCCGATGCCATAATTGGGAAACATGTATATACCCATGTCTCTATGTATTGTATTTGTTGTCATAAACTGACTGTACATTAACTATCATTGTGAAAAACCGTATACTTTGGCCATTTGGCCAAGGGATATGTGCAATAATATACAGTCCACCGTGACATATTTATGAATTGTTTGGACAAGTGCAATAAGTATAATACACGTGGTTGTTTACTTCAAAATTGAAGGATATCAGGGGGCACTATATGGGACTGATGCTCATTTACCTATAGAGCACCTAAAAATCCTTCTGGTGATATCTCAAATCACAGCTTAGGCTTCCTGGCTGTATAGAACTTAAAGGGGTATTCTTGTCTCGGCATTCACATTCAGTTTCATTAATCTTCCATATATAAACTTTTCTTCAATTGGATGTTATTAAAACAATTGTTTCTGTGTGAAGATAATTTCCCATAAACATAGCCATGTTGTCCCTTAGAAACGAGATGGCTTCCTCGGTTACGACCACGTCACATTTAGGCAGCAGTGGCCAGACATATACTATTGAGCCCTGCCTGACCACCTAGCTTCAGCGATCATTACTACAGGATGGCTGTGGGACATGTAGTAATTCTCAGATATTTAATATAAAAAACCTTTTTGTTTATTAGTGCAATCCCTTCAGCAGAGGTGGCCGTATCCGAGGAAGCCATCTCGTTTCTAAGGGACCATACCACTACATCTATGGAAAATTATCTTCACACAGGAACATTTTTTTTTAATAACATCTAATTGAAGATATGTTTATTAATGGCAGATTAATCATACTGAATTTGAATGCACAGACGAGAATACCCCTTTAAGTTGCAAATGAACAAGGTATGTAATAACTCTTTGACATTATTAGTAACTCTTAAGACGGTATCACACTTAATGGAGTGGATATGAGTATTTATGTACATACCATGTGCGACCACTATAAGTGGCTAAATATATGATTTGGACGTGAATCGAACAAACCATAACTATTTCTTTTTTCCACTTTTTGTACACTATCAATGTCACTAATTATCCTTGTTAGGACCCTTTTCTGGTTCATTCTTTCCGTAATAAGACCCCTGAGGAGCCGCGATACTATAACGGCGAAACGCGTAGGGTTAAGTGGGTCTATAATAATTTTTCCATCATGTTGAAACACTATAGGATATTTGAATTAGTGTAGTGAATTCATGGAAGTCATGGAAGTGCTTCGGTTTCTTTTACTTGTTGTGTTGCGCAATGACAGCATATAACATCTTAATAACATTTACCTTCATAATAATACCTAAAACCATTCACAAAGATTACAAGGTCAGGGTAGTGAATCTTTGACGTGAGAAAATCCCACCATCTCCTGGGCCAAATCATGGTCCACCAAGAGAAGAAGAAAGTAAATTAAATTTAACCAAATACCTGGATCTTCACCACCCTAAATACTAAGCTAGATGCAAAAATACAAAAAGTTCAGAATTTTAGTGAACACATGTGGCACTGGCTGCAACTGCTTGCTCTACAATCATGGGACACTACTTCCGCAAACAGAAAATCCTCAATGCTAATGGATACACTTTCTTTTTTTGTTCCTTGGGAGGGGGGGGGGGGCAATTAATTTTAACTTCTGCAGACAAATCTGGAATTGTCCTACATTTGTGGATGAGAGAATTTTAACTGGACTTCAGAATACTCGGGGACATGACTGAACAGAACGTAATATTAGGAAACAATAAACCACAATCTTTTGGTATTCAACACTTGCTCACAAAGTAAACCAAATGAACTTCTCACAAGTCAACTGAAATAGTTTCTAATGTCACTGATTACCAATTTGAATTACTATTAACTCAAGAAAATGTAAATGGATTTTGTAAAGAGTTTTTCTTTAATCTTTCTTTTCTCTGCTGCAGGGGAAGGGGGAAGGAGAATCTCATAGTTTCCCCCTTTGACCTTCTATCTGACAAGACAATATAACACTGCTATGGGCTGGAATGCTGCCGTTCTTGTCTTATCACTGCAGCTTTGTTTCTCCTCCTGTCTCCCCCTGTCGGACTACAAGTATCAGGGGCTATACAAAGTAATGCAGGGGAATACCTTTTTACAGATGTTATTTTAAAATCAATTCTTCTACTTCCCACTGCCTTGTCTTAATAATTTTTCCAACCACAGGGGGTTTCTATGATCATCAGAATCAAATAAGTTTTAACTGGACCATAAACAAAACAAACAACACTATCCACTCCCAGAATTCTCTCTATAACACCTGAACACAGTTCTTTCTATGCACCTGCTTTCCCACCAGCCATCATATTCCATTATGTCATCTTTGCACTTTTACATCATTCCACATAAATCTTATCCTGTTCTCAAAGTTTATTATCTTCAACCAGCTTCTATGGCTGCCAACAAAGCCACAGGCAAGCCACAGGAAACCAACCTCAAGGCCTTGAGAAACCACACCCTCCATGTGACTGTAAAATGGCCGCTGGGTTCGGCCACAGGCATTCTGTTTTAAGATGGCCGCCACCAAAGCCTGGGGGAATGGCTTTTGCCTTAAACGATAATTATAACAAGTCTCTCCTGACCTCATGAATGCACCCTTCTTTTCTTCTTTGTTTCAGGAAGAAAAAACACATAAAATCTTCCTCTTTAAACTACTCTCCACAGCAACAACTTTGATCTGTCTCATATTGCCCGTCTCTTCCATTATTCCAGCATGAATATATAACTTATTCTTCTTGCTGGGGAAATATTTTATACATCAGTCTGTATGGCTGTGTAATAGCTAATGAAACAAATGATGGCTGATGACTTTACTACACAACTACCAGGTATTAGCAACCCACAGAAGATCAATACTTATATCTGACCAGGTTCAATAACCAGAGCTTTACTTTGGTCAAAACTGTACAGGTGAGAAGCCGACTAGACAGCTATCCTGACCGGAGACACAGGAGACTTTATATGCAAGATAACATATATTTTCTCAACTTTTTATGGGGCTGCAGTCCCCACATCCTGTGTTATTCAGTCAGACTTAGTCAGTCCTTTCCTGCGGCTGCACAATTCTAGACTCTTCTCTGGCCGCAAGTTATTGCACTAACTGATTTGGATTTTCACACTGAAACCTGTGTGCCACTCTGAATGTATTGATCTCTGCTCCAAATTGGAAATTAATATAAATATTATGCGTACGCAATGAATCACATAAACATGGCCATGATCTCTAAGATTCTCTTGCAGTAAATCTCCTTTAATGTCTCCCTTATCTCTGCCTCACTGAATACTTCTTAAACAAAGACTTAAACCAAGACAAGCTTCAACTCTTAAGGAAAACAATAATAAAAATATACCTGCGCTGGCTAGAATGGATATATTGTATATTCCGGCGTATAAGACGACCCCCCTACTTTCCTGTTTAAAATATAGAGCTTAAGATATATTCGCTGTATAAGACTACCCCTTTTCCAACGCATACAAAACACAGGTAAAAATTTAAAAAAAAAACAGATTTGAATTTAACATGGTCCTTTTTTTAATTTAAATTCTTATGACATGCAGGTATATAGCAGGAAAACTGTCGCTCATAAACATAAGGCATACAACAACAACATTACCATTACAGCACAGCCCCCAGTAGTATACAGCACAGCCTCCAGTAGTATACAGCACAGCCCCCAGTAGTATACAGCACAGCCCCCAGTAGTATACAGCACAGCCCCCAGTAGTATACAGCCCAGCCCAGCATTAAAAAAAAAAAAATAAACTTATATACTCACCCTCCGGTGGCCCCGATGTGCTGCGCTGCTCCCCCGATGTCCGCGCGGCTCGTCTTCAGTGTTCCGCGCCGTCTTTTTTCTTCTGCTGGGCGCCGCCATTGATCTTCCCCGGCAGGCGCCTAGTATGACGTGCCGCTGCTGACGTCATACTAAGGCGCCGCCCCAGGGAAAAACATGGCGGCGCCCAGCAGAAGAAAGAAGACGGCGCGGAAGACTGAAGACGAGCCGCGCAGACATCGGGGCCACCGGAGGGTGAGTATGCGCCCATGCGCCGCTATCTTTTTGAGGCTGCCGGCAGCTTTGCCGGCAGCCATCGCTCTGAAAACACCCGCGATCGGTGCTAGCACCGATCGCGGGTGTTACCGGTAAGCCTTTGCTGCAATATGCAGCAAAGACTTACCGGCTATGGAGAGGGCTCAGCCCGTGAGCCCTCTCCATGCAGCTCGATTCACGGCGGCGGTCGGGATTACCGGCGTATAAGACGACCCCAGACAAGACAGAAGATTTTTCTGTCTTCAAAAGTCGTCTTATACGCCGGAATATACGGTATGTGCTACACCGAAGTTAGCTCTAAAGTGACCAATGCGTTGCACTTGGTGAGACACTGAACTTTGACACCAATTCCCATAGGTTCACGCAAGTCCGGTAGAAGTATGCAGCGGTGTGTTTTTGTAAGGCCAAGTTCGCGTTATGAAAACGCTAGTGTTCCCCGTTGTAATCCACACAACAGCAGATCAGTAGAGAAGCCCCGGCTGGCAGCTTCACTGAATCTGACTGACAAACGGATGTACCGGTGACGTCACCCAAGGTACGGATAGTCCAGAGAGACAAAAAAAGAGAGTTTCCACCGACGCGTTGTCGAAAGCAACGGCTTTCTTCCTCAGGGTAGAGTTCCTTACTCTGATGATGGTACATTAAAGAATGTTAGATGCATGTTTTTATGATTATTCGGGCATTTGGTCAGCTCTGTTGTTGCTTATTTCAAAGTAGGAGTTTGCCTAATGACTCATAATCCTTTATCCTTATTCCTATGGCTGCGCATAGTCCAGACCATATTGTTCTGTCCATAGAGCAGCTGGAAACTGGTTGGAGGCCAGTGAAGGGTCTGGTGCTCAGTGCGAGTACCAGTGAGTTATGAAAAATTAGCAGAAACAAAACAAAATACCGCTCATAGGGTAATATTGTCCATTTTAAGATGATATTGCACACCTGGTGGAGTTGTGCTCATCCTAAGGCTAAGTTTTGGTGTGTAGGGTATTGGTCGGTGGTGCAGCTGATGTCTTTGTGTTCTCCACACTCGGAAAGCTATGCCAGTTGAAGTCAGGAAATAGGTTCACTGGGTCAAGGAGGGCAGGTTCAAAGCGAGACCAATTCTTTCTCCAAAGTTTAAAAGATCAGAACAGGTAATCACAATGCGTTTTGGGGATCGGACATCCCCTTTATCAAGTTAATTAGAGTTCTGTTGGTCAATAAAGGATAAAAAACACATGTTTGGCAAGGTGCCGTAGATATGGTAGATATACATGGTAGATATACATGTAAATATAGATATAAAAATAAAAGTGCAAAAATACAATCTTCTATACACAAATATATACATCTCTGGATGGATAGGGGTTGGATAAATAAATACATAAATAAATGTATAAGTAGATCAATGAATAAGTAAAATCTTATGATGAATAGAGATGAGCGAGCACTAAAATGCTCGGGTGCTCGTTATTCGAGACAAACTTTTCCCGATGCTCGAGTGCTCGACTTGAATAACGAACCCCATTGAAGTCAATGGGAGACTCGAGCATTTTTCAAGGGGACCAAGGGTCTGCACAGGGAAGCTTGGCCAAACACCTGGAAACCTCAGAAAATGATGGAAACACCACATAAATGGACAGGAAACAGCAGGGGCAGCATGCATGGATGCCTCTGAGGCTGCTTAATCACACCGTTATGCCAAAATTATGGGCAACAGCATGGCCATGACAGAGTGACCGAATGAGGCTAGATAGCATCTAAAACATACAATAATTGACCCTGACACTATAGAAGACGGCATGCAGAGGCAGCGGCAGCAGCGTCAGGCTAGAGAGTGTCATGGCGACATACCCTAAATGGACTCAGACTTCAAACCAATGGGTGGCAGAGAGGAACTAAAGGAGGTCCAAGTGACCAAGTTCCATAACGTATCTGGTGAAACACCCGAAAAATGAGCCTGACACAGCTCGTTTGATAAGGGGACGACATGTGGAGGCAGCCATGGAAACGACTTCCAAGATTAAGAGCGACAGTATGGGGCATCCATATTGCTTCTATGATTGCAACTTCAGGTCTCCAGCACGGCGGCGACAGGTGCGCCGAGTTCCATTATGTATCTGGTGAAACACCCGAAGATTCTGCCTGACACAGCTCGTTTGATAAGGGGATGATGTGCTATATATCCTCTCGCGCTCCAGCGTCTGGGGTATAGAGAGCTGAAAGTTGCGCATGGAGAAATTGGTGGACGCTGTGGAGGATCGTGGAGGCAAAATGGACAGGAAACAGCATGGGCAGCATGTATAGATGCCTCTGAGGCTGCCTAATCTTGGAATGGAGCTGGCTGTCCGCTGCCAGGCGAGCTTTCTCTCGTCTCTCGGCTCCTCCCCACTCAAAATGGGCATGGGGGCAAGAAGCGTTTACTTTGAAAAAATTATAATTTTCAAAGCAGGCCGGGTCGTTTGAATATTTCACCTAGGAATAATGGAATAGCATAGCGGTTCTTTTTTAATTGTTTTTACGGAAATGGTTCCATGATTAAGAGCGACAGTATGGGGCATCCATATTGCGCTGCTATGATTGCAACTTCAGGTCTCCAGCATGGCGGCGACAGATGGGCCGAGTTCCACTATGTATCTGGTGAAACACCCGAAAATTCTGCCTGACACAGCTCGTTTGATAAGGGGACGATGTATGGAGGCAGGGAAGTAGTAGTAGATTAAAGGTGCTGCAGTTAAAACTATGTTAGTTGGATCTTGGGATGGAGCTGGCGCTCCGCTGCCAGGCGAGCTTTCGCCTATCCAAACCCCTGTCTCTCGGCTACTCCCCAAACAGCACTTCTTTTTTATCAATTCTGTTTTTATTAAAATTTTTAACACAGTTTGACATAGCAAAGCATCCATTATAGTTGTACAATACAAAATTCGCGGCACTATTTGCTCTGTTTATACAATTCAATAAAACAAATAAATCCTATTCGGACCAACAAAGTTTTGTTTTTTAAATCGATAGATAGGCATTGTTGGCTTACTCTATCAAGTCCCCTCTTAGAGGCTTCTTCCGCCAACCCACAAGCTGGGGCTCTCCTAAATTGTGTCGCTTTAGTAGTAATAATTATAATAGAGTGTGTGCAATGGATACCTGGAGAGGTACAAACAATACCACAATGCATGACTTCGCCCCTGATGAGAGAAGAATTACACAGTTTACGAGTAACATAACAAATAATAACAGAAACAACATAATACATCAAAATGCAAATGTACGCTTGGAAGAGGCAATGGTGTTTTTGTTGGGGAGGGAGGAAGAGAGGGGGTAGGAAAAACAGGGGTGCTACGAGTTTCTGAATCTAGCTAGAAATAGGTTTTTGAGTTGTAGCGAAGCGCGGCTAGGTGTATTTGGTATTCACTTTGATAAAAGTCCCTACCTTAGACCGTATCAAGTCTTAGTATACCAGTTTACTTTCTGTAATCAAGCCATGGGCGCCAGGTTTTTACAAATGATTCGTGTGTGTGGGAGGCCCAACTTGAGAGTTCTTCCATGCGGCATATCTGTGTTACCTTGTCCTCCCACATGGCAATGGAAGGTGCACTTGTTTGCAGCCAGTGGAGAGGTATTAGGGCCTTTGCTGCTGCTATAAGATGTGTGCTAAGGGAACTCCCTGACAACCTATCCCCATCTGGCGCCAGCCCCAGACAAATCAGAGGTAGAGACAATTTTACATCTGTCATACCTAAGGAGTGAATTTTACTCTGAACTTCTAGCCAAAAGGTCTTGATCAGGGAGCACGTCCACTAAACATAAGAACCTAGCTCACTCCCACACCTCCAGCACTGGCCATTTGGGTGAAGCACCCAGTTGTATAGTGCCTCTGGGGTTTTATACCAACGTGCTAGTAGCTTGTAGTGGTTCTCTTGTAATCTAACACACCTGGAGAATCCATAAGAGTGTTTGAGTACCCAAGTCTTTTGTTTGTCTGAGAGGGTGAGATCCAGCTCTTTCTCCCATGCTGAGATATACAAAGGATAATTCGGTGCTCTTTTCTTTAAAAGGAGATCGTGGAAAAACGAGACCTTAGTAACTTTTTGTGTATCTAAAGTTAGAGCCACTTCTACCGGGGTTGGTTCTCTAATACTCCCATATTTTTTCCTGAAGACTTTACATGCTGATCTTAGTTGTAGTTTCACCAACGCTAAGCTTCCTCTCCCCTGGAGTCTATTCATCAGATCATCATCTGTTATTGAGTCAGCAGAGTCTAAGAGTTCTTTTAATGTGAGGTCCCCGAATCCCGTCCACCATGATGGCACGTCCGCCCAGTTCTTGGAGACTATCAGTGGAAGAAGATTAGCTGGCATCATGGGTGAGGGGAAGGGTGAAATATCAAACTTCTTATTTACTGTGTGCCACATCTGGAGAATGTGTCTCGTCGACTTATCCAAACTGTCTAGGTTTTGACCCCACGGGGGAGGGATCCAGGCCCCCCCTAATATCAAGGCCTTCTCCTTATTTCCCAGTGCCGGGTGAAAAGTGTCTTGTTGGATCGAGGATCGCAGAGCAATGCCTCTTGACGCCTGAGCTGCCCAATAGTAGTGTCTCACGTCCGGCAAGCCTAACCCCCCATTCCATTTTTTCTTCATTAACAGTGTATGAGCCAGTCTGGGACGTTTGCCACGCCATAAAAAAGTTGAGAATAGTTTCCTAACTTCCTCGAAGAATTTACCAGGCACAGTAATAGGAAGCATCAGTAGGGGGTATAAGATTTTAGGCAGTATGTATGCTTTCAATACATTCTTCCTACCCATCCAGGAAATGTTTGGGAGGTTATAATCTGTCAGTAGTTGTTTTATCTTAGATATCAGTGGTTGGAAATTTAATTTATACAGGGCGCCCATGTCACTAGATAGTTTCACCCCTAAATAGGTAATAGCATTTTTCTGCCACATAAAGGGTGTGGTTGGTTTGATTTTTTGAGCCTGTGACTAGGTAAAGAGATGTTCAGTATTTCCGATTTCCCCATATTAACTTTAAAATTCGCTAGATGATTAAAGTAGTCGAAGTGGCTACATAATATCGGTAATGCCTCTGCCGGATTCGTAACTAAAAATATTAGATCGTCCGCAAAGGCCGCTAGCTGACAAGAGGTGGGCCCCCGTTTAATCCCTTGAATGCGCTGGTTTTGTCTCACAAATTGGATTAGTGCCTCTAGGCACAGAATGAACAAGGAAGGGGACAGGGGACAACCCTGCCTTGTTCCATTCTTAATAGAGAAAGGTGACGAAAGCACCCCGTTTACTCTTATTCGAGCAGATGGTTCGCTATATAGTGAAAAAATTGCCTCTACGAATCTGGGGGGGAAGCTATACTTCAAAAGTGTTTCTCTCATAAACACCCAGTCGACTCTGTCGAAAGCCTTCTCGGCATCAGTTCCGAGAAGGATGAGGGGTGATTTGCGAGCTTTAGCGAAATGTATTGCTTTTAATAATCTTGCCACATTGTCCTTTCCCTCTCTCCCTTTAATGAACCCTGCTTGATCCGCCAAAATGAGTCGGGGTAACAACGGCATCAATCTGTGGGCTAACAGTTTGGCCCAGATTTTTAAGTCAATGTTAAGCAGCGAAATGGGTCGATAACTCCCTGGCTGTTCCGGGTCTTTACCTGCTTTATGCAAAATGGTGATGTGAGCTGCTAGCATTGAGGGGGGTGCTTTATGACCCTGGAGGAGGGCATTGCATGCGTTGGCTAGATGCGGTAATAATAGCCTTTTTAGCTTTTTGTAGTAAAGAATAGTAAATCCATCTGGGCCTGGACTTTTCCCACTGGGGACTGTGTTGATAATTTTTTCCAGTTCCTCCTCTGTAACCGGTCTCGTTAAGGAGTCCCAGTCTGGCTCAGACAGCTGTGGTAGTTGAACTTTACTTAGGAACCCCTGAATGTCCGCTAACCTGTCTTTTTTGGCTTGGTCAGTCTCCTGCTTCCTCAGGTCGTAAAGGTCTGCATAAAAGCTGTGAAAAACTTCGGCTATATCTTCTGTTTTTTGCACTTTAGCCCCCAGTGGTGTCTGAATAGTGGATATATAGGTACGCGCTTGAGCTTTTTTCAGTAGGGAAGACATGGTTCTACTACACTTGTCACCATGAGCGTAAAATCTATGTTTTGCCTTAAGGTATATTTTAGCTACTTTGATGTTAAGTGCATCCTTCAGTTGGTCCCTTGCTTTGCGAAGGTCTTCTTCTACTTGCAAGGCACTAGAGCGTTTTTGTAAGCGCTCCAACTCCATATTTTTTAGAGCAGACCCTCAGTCAGTGCATTCCTCTTTTTCTTCACTCTAGCCCCCATCTCCATAAGGTAACCTCTGGCTAATACTTTCTGACCTTCCCACAATTCTATCGGATCTAATCCTGAGTTGGTGTTATCGGCAAAAGAATCAGCCATCTTATTTTGGAGCTCACACACTAGAGCTTCATCACCCAGTAAGGTTTCATTCAAGCGCCATTTACCGGTTTCACCGGTAAACCGGTAAGGTTTCATTTACCGGTAAGTGCGGCATCAAAAGAGTCATTGAGAGAGGTGCGTGATCCGAAATAGTGCTAGGGCCTATCTCAAGCCGACAAAATTTGCCTTATTTGGTCTGATTGTACAAAAAAATAGTCCAGTCTCTGCCATGTATTGTGTGGAATGGAATGAAAAGTATATGCTCTGTCCCCCGGGTGTAAGACCTGCCATGCGTCTATTAGTGATAGATCCCCCAGTGCGTTCTTCAAGCTCCTTAGCCCTCTGAAGGAGCATGCGGAGTGTCCAGTGGATGAATCCTCTAATGGGTTCACTGTCACCTCCTAGCACCAATACGCCCTCTGTGAACATTTTTATCTTTTCTAATGTGTTACAAATCCAAGAGCATTGACCTTTGTTAGGGGCATATGCTGATACTAGCGTGTATATAACACCCCCTATAACCCCCTTCACCAAGACTAACCTTCCTTCTGTGTCTCTGTACACATCTTTTAATACAAATGGAATATCTTTGTGTAGTCCAATTGAGACACCTCTGGAAGCTGCGGAGGGAGAACTACTATGAAACCATTGGTTATACTGTGAGAGTGGTAACTTAGGTATCTTATTTTCCTTAAAGTGGGTTTCTTGGAGAAAAACCACTTCAGTTTTTAGGCGTCGCAACAGGAGAAAGAGCTGGGATCTCTTACCAGGAGAGTTCAACCCCTTTAGGTTCCAAGATGTAATGGTTATAGTTGCCATCCTTTTCTAAACTCACGACTAGAGAGTGCTTCTTTGGAGGGCTCGATCCAGGACTCCATACTAAAACTAGCCACCTGGGGTAAGGAAAGAGCTAGGAAAGTGGGGGATGGGAGAGGTGGGAGAGGGAAGGTAACAATAGGAACATATAAGTAAACATAGGTGATAAAGTACACGACATTGATAACATAAGCAGAAACAATAAACAAAGGAACCAGCTTGGTGTGGTTCATAGTGCTAACGCGCCGTGACCCCCACTTTTGGAGGGTGCACAGCGTAGTCAGCGCAAGTGCGCCGGTGTGCGCTGGGGGTACTACTTTCAAGAAAGTAGGTGCGCCGTATTTATGTGGATGGAGACTCTATATGAAATAGCTTCTTAGGTGCTAAGATCTGGGTTTATTATTTTTTTTAACAGATAACGTAACTATAAATAAGAAGTGATCTAACTAATGTGGGCTATGTAAGCAAAACCTACTGAAGCCGCTAATGCGACCTCAAGTAGAATTGCCAACTGCTCCTGATCTAAGCTGCCATCTTGTGCAGCGGTCAGCTCCGCCCCCCCAAACAGCACTTCTAAGAACCTTTTGTATAAGATCAAGTGTAGTAGTGTTCTTATAAGTTTGGGTTATGGCGGGTGGGGGGAATGTAAACAGATGCGCAAGAAGCACTGAAATAATATCGGTAAATGATAAAAGTTTGCCAGTATATTTTGTGGATAACACAGCAGGGTGGCGACAAAGTTAACAAGTTTGATGTGGAAGCCATGAAAACAACCCAAAATTCTGCCTGACACAGCTCGTTTGATAAGGGGACGATGTATGGAGGCAGCTATATGGACGACTTTTGGAGGCAGCTATGGCAATGACGTGTGGAGGTAGCAATGGAGACAAAGTGTGGAGGCAGCTAAAAAGACGACGTGTGGAGGCTGCTATGGAGACAATTTAATTTGGATAGTGCCTGTATGTGGCAGTCCAAAAAAGTTTTCAAACCAGAGGAGCAGGTAGGTGGTCCTCCAAAAAATTAAATAGATTGTGTGCCTGTATGTGGCACTCCCAAAAAATGTTTAAAACAGAGGACCGGGTAGGGGGCCCTCCAGAAAAATTAAATACATAGAGTGCTATAGCTGGAGCCAGTTGGCCCTGGCAAAAAATAGCCAGTTTCCTCTGCTAGGAGAAGAAGAAGGAGGAGGAGAAGAAGGACAATGAGGAGGAGGAGTGCATACATTATTCAGGTTGAGCTTCTTTCACCTGGTGGAGAATGGAAATCCTGAGAAATCCAGGATTTATTCATCTTGATAAGCGTCAGCCTGTCAGCGCTGTCAGTCGACAGACCTGTATGCCTATCGGTGATGATGCCACCAGCTGCACTGAAAACCCGCTCGGACAACACGCTAGTGGCAGGGCAGGCAAGAACCTCCAAGGCGTCCCGCGCCAGTTCGTGCCACATGTCCAGCTTTGAAACCCAGTAGTTGTAGGGAGCTGTGTGATCATTTAGGACGATGGTATGGTCAGCTACGTACTCCCTCACCATCTTTCTGTAAAGATCAGCCCTACTCTGCCGAGACTGGGGACAGGTGACAGTGTCTTGCTGGGGTGACATAAAACTGGCAAAGGCCTTGTAAAGCGTACCCCTGCCAGTGCTGGACAAGCTGCCTGCTCGCCTACTCTCCCTCGCTACTTGTCCCGCAGAAGTACGCCCTCTGCCGCTAGCGCTGTCAGAAGGGAAATACTGTTTCAGCTTGTGCACCAGGGCCTGCTGGTATTCATGCATTCTCACACTCCTTTCCTCTCCAGGGATGAGAGTGGAAAGATTTTGCTTGTACCGTGGGTCCAGGAGAGTGAATACCCAGTAATCGGTGCTGGAATAAATTCTTTGAACCCGAGGGTCACGGGATAGGCAGCCTAGCATGAAATCTGCCATATGCGCCAGAGTCCCAACGCGCAAGAATTCACTCCCCTCACTGGCCTGACTCTCCATTTCCTCCTCCTCCAACTCCTCTTCTTCTGCCCATACACGCTGAACAGTGAAGGACTGAACAATGGTCCCCTCTTCTGTCTCGCCAACATTCTCCTCCTCTTCCTCCTCATCCTCCTCCACCTCCTCCGATATGCGCTGAGAAACAGACCGGAGGGTGCTTTGGCTATCAACAAGGGAATCTTCTTCCCCCATCTCTTGTGACGAGCGCAAAGCTTCCGACTTCATGCTGACCAGAGAGTTTTTCAACAGGCCAAGCAGCGGGATGGTGAGGCTGATGATGGCGGCATCGCCACTGACCATCTGTGTTGACTCCTCAAAGTTACTCAGCACCTGACAGATATCAGACATCCACGTCCACTCCTCATTGTAGACTTGAGGAAGCTGACTGACCTGACTACCAGTTCTGGTGGAAGTTGACATCTGGCAGTCTACAATCGCTCTGCGCGTCTAGTAAACTCTGGATAACATGGTTAATGTTGAATTCCACCTTGTGGGCTCGTCGCACAACAGTCGGTGAGCGGGCAGTTGGAGGCGGAGCTGCGCTGCCCTGAGAGTGGCAGCATCTGTGCTGGACTTCCTGAAATGCGCACAGATACGGCGCACCTTCGTGAGCAAATCAGACAGATTGGGGTATGTCAGGAGGAAACGTTGAACTATGAGATTTAACACATGGGCCAGGCATGGCACATGTGTCAGTCTGCCGAGTTGCAGAGCCGCCACCAGGTTACGGCCGTTGTCACACACAACCATGCCTTGCTTCAGGTTCAGCGGCGCCAGCCACAGATCAGTCTGTGCCGTGATGCCCTGTAATAGCTCTTGGGTGGTGTGCCTTTTATCGCCTAGGCTCAGCAGTTTGAGCACCGCCTGCTGTCGCTTAGCGATGGCACTGCTGCTGTGCCTAGAGCTACCGACTGATGGCGCCATGCACACGGATGCTAATTCGGAGGAGGAGGTGGAGGAGGGGTGGGCGCAATCCTCGGCGTCGGCAGTATATGACCAGCCCCAGGGTCAAACACGGTCACAGCCTCCACCAAGTTAACCCAATGTGCCGTCAGCGACATATAGTGGCCCTGCCCGGCAGCACTCGTCCACGTGTCCGTGGTCAGGTGGACCTTGTCAGAAACGGCGTTGGTCAGGGCACGGATGATGTTGTCTGACACGTGCTTGTGCAGGGCTGGGACGGCACATCAGGAAAAGTAGTGGCAGCTGGGGACCGAATACCGAGGGGCGGCCGCCGCCATGAGGTTTCGAAAGGCCTCGGTCTCTACCAGCCTATAGGGCAGCATCTCCAGGCTAAGCAGTTTGGAGATGTGGACGTTGAGGGCTTGGGCGTGTGGGTGGGTTGCCCTATACTTCCTTTTGCGCTCCAGCGTCTGGGGTATGGAGAGCTGAACGCTGGTGGATGCTGTGCTGGATCGTGGAGGCAAAGATGGGGTTTTCGCGCGGGAGGTGTTTGGGCTGGGGTCCTGGGCAGGGGGCTGACTAGCAGATGACACAGGGGAAGGAGCAGTGGTGTGCCCGGCCGGAGGTGAACGGGCTTGGTGCCATTGAGTGGGGTGTTTAGCATTCATATGCCTGCGCATACTGGTGATAGTTAAGCTAGTAGTGGTGGAACCCCTGCTGATCCTGGTTTGGCACAGGTTGCACACCACAGTCTGTCGGTTATCCGGTGTTTCTTTAAAGAACCTCCAGACTTCTGAAAATCTAGCCCTCGCCACGGGAGCTTGACTACGTGAAACATTTGGCGCTGATGCACCAGCTCTGGCCCTGCCTCTCCGTCTGGCCCCACCACTGCCTCTTCCAACCTGCTCTGGTATAGGACTCGCCTCCGTCTCAGAAGCACTGTGTTCACCCGGCCTATCAACCCAGCTTGGGTATGTCACCTCATCATCCTCCGATCCCTGAGTCTGCTCCCCCCTCGGACTTCCTGCCCTGACAACAACTTCACCACTGTCTGACAACCGTGTCTCCTCATCGTCCGACACCTCTTTACACACTTCTTCCACTACGTCAATAATGTCATCATCACCCACAGACTGCGACCGGTAGAAAACCTGGGCATCGGAAAATAGCTCAGCAGCAACCGGACAAGTGGTTTGTGACTCTGGGAAGGGTCCAGAAAACAGTTCCTCAGAGTATGCCGGTTCAAATGCCAAATTTTCCTGGGAGGGGGCAGACTGGGGGGAAGGAGGCTGAGGTGGAGGAGTGCTGATTTCGGTGACATGGGTGGACTGCGTTGAAGACTGACTGGTGGACAAATGGCTAGAAGCATTGTCCGCAATCCACGACATCACCTGTTTGCACTGTTCTGGCCTCAACAGTGCTCTACCACGAGTCCCAGTAACTTGAGGCATGAACCTAGGGAGTGTAGCTCTGTGGCGTTCCCCTTTTCCCTCATCAGCAGGTGGTGTCTCACCCCGCCCAGGACCACGGCCTCTGACCCCTGCAGTAGTTGGACGCCCACGTCCACGCCCTCGTCCTCTACCCCTAGCCCTCGGGTTAAACATTTTCAAAATTAAATTGTAAACTGTCAATTTTTTTTGTTTTTTGTTTTCTTGTGTTTTTTTTTTTTAAAACAAAACGATGCTATCCTATTGCTATGGCTAGTTTCTAACCTACACTGACAGCACACAACTGGATTTTGTGCTGTGCCTGATGATTTTGAATTATAAAAAAAAATAAACGTAAAAAAAAATAAATGAGCAGACTGTGCCTAATTCAAATCAAACCCCTAATAAATTGTCCCATTTCGGTGTTTGAGGTGGATATGTGTGTCACTAGGAGCTAAACACAACGGTCGCAAGTCTCCCTGCAAATTCCTCACAATATGGTACTAGCTGCACTACTAGTGCCAGCAAGCCCAGCCACAAGCAAATAAAAAAAAATAATATATAACGTTATTGTAGCCCTAAGAAGGGCTGTTGGGTTCTTGTAGAATCACTCCTGCCTAACACTATTCTAATAGAACACCCTAACACTTTCCCTGTCTCTCTCCCTAACGGCATCCAGACAGAGAATGATCCGAGCAGCGCGGGCAGGGGCTAGTCTATTCCAGGGTCACCTGATCAGGCCAGTCAACCACTGCTATCGACCTGTAAGGGTACCTCGTCATACTGGGTGGAGTGCAGAGTCTCCTGGCTTGTGATTGGCTCTGTTTCTGGCCGCCAAAAATCACAACGGCGGGAGATGCCATTTTCTCGAGCTGGTGAAATACTCGTCCGAGCAACGAGCAGTTTCGAGTACGCTAATGCTCGAACGAGCATCAAGCTCGGACGAGTATGTTTGCTCATCTCTAATTGTAATACCACCTAGTCGTGATTTTTTTTACATTTTCTGGGATTAAATATGAGTAGGGAAGCTGAAATTTAACACTTTTGGTGGGGAAAATAAATCTTGCAGTTGGGTCTAAAGAGTCTTGTAGCCATGACTCACTATAGCCATGCTTGGAGACCAGGTAAATGTTGAATATATGGGTATCTGAGGGAAACTATTTTTAGCTAGAAGAGGGGTGTCAGTTAGTTACTACGGTTCTGTAGAACCCTGTATGTGTGAAAAATGTGGAATTAGGTTCCCTTTATTCCGTACAAACCGAATGTACTTGATGTATCTTGTTACGCATGTGAAACACCCCTGCCGATGCATGTTGTGGGTCTGTGTTGTGAAAATGCCCTTCTTCATGCCAGTAGATTGGTGAGATTGATCACCTCACTAGGAGGTCTGTAACAGGGAGAACTAAGTAATTGCAGCTGAAAAAGCAAGAGGTTTTTTTTAAATCAGGTAATTTTTATTAACCACCAACTTCATTTTCTATTTTCATAACAGAAAATTACAAACATAAGATAAATATTGCAAAGCGCAATTTTGCATATAATACAGACAACAATAACCCCCCTCCCCTCTCCCTCCCCTCCCTCCCAGGCAAGAGAAGCAGTGCAGTGGCGTATATTTTATCAGGATTCCTATGACAGGGATTAAAATCCCAGTACAAACTTGTAGGACTTACAACCATCTGTCCTGCAGATCAATATGTTCCCAGAAGGCCATTGGGAGTGTTAATAGGATCTTAGTGTATATAAGACTCACTTTTTTAAACGCTAAATGTGGATCATGACATCTCTAAGCAGAGTTCCAGATGGTAAACCTGTAGTAGAGATCCAACTACCCCAAACCGCATCGAACTTCCTAAGTACCCCTCTTTTCTTATAGACCGCTCTTTCCAGTCAAATATAGTTATTTACTCTTGTACAAAATTCTGTAATGGTAGGGACAGTGGGTTTAATCCAGTGTGAGGCAATAAGTTTGCGAGCTTGATATAATAGCCTTGCAACAGTTAGTGTTAGTGCATTGCCCTTACATGAATCCTCAAGCCATCCTGCACGGATGCACGTAATTGGGGAGACCTGGAGGGTTATGGAGCATACTTTCCTTATTATTTCTAATACTGCACTTCAGAATGGCCCGATTTTAAGATGCCTCCATATCTGCCCCTTCCACCCCACATCTGGGGCAATTTGACGTATCCCATGCCCCTATTTTTTCCAGGACAACCGGTGACTTATATGCTCTATGAATCAGTAGGAGTTGTGAGTATTTGTGAGTATTTGTGCATCTCTGAGAGAGGCATTTGAGTTGTCATTTCTAGGATGTTGTTCCATTGTTCCTCAGATAATGGTCACACATCTGCTTACCATTTGTTTTTCACTGTTAGGGAAAACTTCTCTAAATGTTTGCTAAGTAGGAGGTTGTACAAAGCTGAGATGATCTTTAAATTGAGTAGTCCATGTGTGCCGGAGCTGCAAATATTGGTAAAAGGAACGGTGAGGGATGTTATACTGTTCTTGCAGTTGGTCAAACTGTTTAAGCCTCCCATCTTCTAGTATTTTGTCTACTGTCACTACTCCCGCTGCCAACCAAGTGTCAGTCCCGCTAAGTTTTTGCAGTTCTGGAAAATGGGCATTGTGCCATAGTGGGGTATGCTTGGTCCATCCTGAAAAACCCACACATGTCTTCCCTCTGTCCCATACCTTGTATAGTAGCTGAACTGACTGAGCGTCTTTCCACTGTTTGTGTCCATCTAAAATTTCTAGGAGGTGTACTGGAAGTTTCCACGGTGATCCCTCTATTATTAGCTTGCCTGCCAATCCTAGTTTCTCTTCCCTATCCCAGCCCTTCATGTGTTGTAGTTGTGATGCCAGATAGTAAATCCAGGCATTGGGGAGTGCCAACCCACCCTCTTCTATACCTCTCTGCAGTGTTTCTAGTCCGATTCTCGCATGTTTTCCCTTCCATAGTAGCGTTCTGAATATTCTGTCTAACTTTCTGAAGTATAGAAGGGGGATCCACACCGGAGCGTTATGTAGTAGGTTTAGCTCTATTGGCCGTGATAGAGGAGCCAGAGCCACTTGACAAACACAAGTGGAAAACCCAGTCTGTCAAGCACCTCCCACATGAAACCCCATTCAACTTAGTCAAATGCCTTTTCATTATCTAGGGAGGCAATAACTCTCTGTCCTCTATTATCGTGGGGTATCTGAAGGTTGGTGAATAGTCTCCTTAAAGGGGTATTCCCATCTGGGCATTCACATTTAATTAAATTCATTTGTCATATGTAAACATTTCTTCAATTGGATGTTGTTAAAAAAATGTTCATGTGTGAAGATAATTTCTAATAAATGTAGTCATGTTGTCCCTTAGAAACAAGATAGCTTCCTCGGATACGACCACCCCACACTCTGGCAGCAGTGGCCAGATATGCGCTATTGAGTCCTGCCTGACCACCTGGATTCAGCAATCATTACAACAGGACGGCTGTGGGACCTGCAGTAACTCCTCAGAGATTTAATATTCAGAAACTTTTTGTTTCCTTGTGCAATCACACCAGCATAGGTGGCCGTATCCAGGGACACAGTCTTGTTTCTAAGGGACCATATGAGTACATTTATGAGAAATCATCTTCACAGAGGAACATTTTTTTTAATAACATCCGATTGAAGAAATGTTTAAATATGGCAGATTGATCAAACTGAATGTGAATGTCCAAATGAGAATACCCCTTTAAGTTAATATCCGTACATTTACCGGGCATAAAGCTGGAGTAGTCCACAGAGACAATTGATAGTATGACTGTGCTTTCATAGTATGACTGTGCTTAAGCGTACTGCTAATACTTTAGCCAGTATCTTTGCATCTAGATTTATTAAAGATATAGGCCAGTATGAACTTCACAGGTCAGGGGGTTTGCCCTTCTTGGACAGTACCACTATGGTGGCTTCGTAGAAGGCATCAAGTAGCTCAGACACATCCCAAGCATATCTAAACGTCTCAATCAGTCTGGGGCTTATCTCCTCTGTCTGCTGTACTCCTCCGCCTGGAACCCATCCGTTTTTTTTAGTGGTATACTCCGTCAAGTGTAAGTTATACTGTCTCTGTATCCCCAACCATGTTTTCCTAGCAAGTTTGGACTGAGTCAACTGATAAGTTTGTTCTGCCTCAAACAAGTCAGTTTCGAGCTTAGTACGTTTGAGCCACAACTCCACTCTATGCGCTGTGATTGTTCCAATTAGGACACCCATCAGATCCGCTTTGTAAGCATCCCACTCTATTAAAAGGTTAGAGGCCCTCTCATTGTTAATCCAGTAAGCGTCATTCTCTTTCTGGCAGGTCACTTTCACTGGTATGAAGTCTAGCCAGTAGGGTTTAGTCTCCATGTCCACCCGGGGTTACTAAGGGGATATAAAAGTGACACCAGCAGGGGAGTATTGTCTGAGATACTCCGGGAAAGGTATCTCACTTCAGCAGTTTGTGTCAGGAGATCCCAGCTCCAGAAGAGGCAGGTCAATCCTGGATAGTGATTGAGTTGTGGAGGGATAACAAGAGAATTGGGAGGTGGATGGAGATGATCTTTTTGCAGGTCTAGAGTACCGTTGAAGTCACCTAGAATAATAGAGTATGGGGTCTGGGGATACAATGCAATATTAGCCATCATTTACCTCAACACTGATATCTCAAAGGGAGGGGGGACATTTATGTTTATCCTTGCCACCACATAAGGGATTCCACGTATTAAGGCATGGATGACCAAAAAGTTGCCTGAGGGGTCTAGGTGCTCCATGTGTATCTGAAAGGGAAGAGATTTACTCACTAGGACTGATACCCCCCTTGCATGAGACGAGTGCACAGAATGATACGCGTGCCCGATCCACGGTCTCTTTAAGGCATATATCCTCTGACCCCATCAGTGTGTCTCCTGAAAAATAAATATGTCTGGGTTATGGGTTTTGAGAAAATTAAATACAAGAGCTCTCTTGATCTTACAATTCAGACCCCGGACATTCCAGGAGACTATTTTATATCCAGCCATAATGTGTAAATGCAGAAGATTGCAGAGGATGGTAAAGCTCCCAAAATCCAATCCCACTGATACAGTCCAGTCCACACTTCATCCTTCCTAACATGCATACCGGACACCATCCTCACACAAACCTTATATATATACAACCTGTATCCAAAAAAACCCTCTCCCCAACTCTGCCCAAACCACGCCAACCTGGTTTGGCATGGATCCCATGAGCTAGAAATGAATTTCATCATACCTGAATCTAACAGGAGTTGTACCTATCTACACCATAACAAGGAGACTTCACACTCACGTATAGAGAAGAGCTTCTAACTAGTAGCCCTGTCGCTAGATGTGTGTCTCTAGTAACCCTACAATCGGGTTTGGGAGGAAGAGCTCCAATTAGGTATAATGACATTGCTGTGAAAGATGATTCCTGCGACCGTAAACATGTAAGCTGTAACTGAAGTTATCAGAAGTCTCTCCTACCACCCCTACCACCCGTCTGCATCACCATAAAACTGCCACAGAGAGAGACACATAGCAAAACAAGTTAAAGGTGCAACATTGCTGTCAACAAGGCCGCCGAGGCCTGTGGTTAATCCAGTCTGCAGCTTCCTCAGGTGTGGTGAAGAAATGGACCTTGTAGCCATCCTGAACACTGAGTCGGGTCGGAAACAACATGGGGTATTTTAGTCCGAGATCCAGGAGACAACCACTGACAGATGAAAATTGCCTCCTTTTACGTCGGACTTCAGTCATATAATCTGGGAAGAAGGTCAATCTGGTGTTCTCATACAACGCCCCTTGTTTGCGACGCAGTGCAGCTGGGATACGATCTCTGTCCCTGTAGTCCAGTAGCTTCAGGATGAAAGGCTGTGGTGGTGACCCCACAGGTAGGGGACGGGTGGGTATGTGATGAGCGCGCTCCACCATAAAGCGCCGCAAGAGGGATAACTGAGGGAACAAGTCCTTAATTAAGTTCTCCACAAAGACTTCCAGTTGAGTCCCTTCTGCTCTTTCAGGGAGCCCCAGGATCTGAATATTGTTTCCTCCATTACGGTTCTCAGCATCCTCCACCGCTCATGTAGGACTTTAACTTACCGCATCAAGATCTGGACCATCTACTCTTGCGGAGTCCTCTACATCTCCCAAGCGGCGCTCAGCCTTGGATGTCCTATCTCATTTTTTTTTTCAATATCACACCGTAGGAGGCTAATATGCCCTTTGACATGGTCAATTTTCATAGTAAATGAAGGCTGACATGCAGCGATGGCTGCCATGATCTTTTGGGTGTCAGAGTTTGCATTTGCAGATTTCAGCTGAGGGGTTCGGGAACTCAGCCGGGACAGCTAAAAGGTACGAAGGGCGGCACGGTGGCTGAGTGAGTAGCACATCGAATCCCACCCAGGTCAACATCTGCAAAGAGTTTGTATGTTCTCTCCGTGTTTGCGTGGGTTTCCTCCGGGTACTCCGGTTTCCTCCCACACTTCAAAACATACTGTTAGGTTGTTTAGATTGTGAGCCCCTTGGGGACAGGGACCAATTTGACATGCTTGTGCAGCGCTGCGTAATCTGTGTGCGCTATATAAATAAAGAATTATTATTATTATTATTATTACGAAGACAGCAGAAAAGTCAGGATTTTATCAGGAGTTAACGGAGCTTACACACCGCATGTCTCCCTCTATTGGTAGCAGACCAAAATTAGCAGGTTCCTCTTACTCTAAAGGTACAGCACTGACAGGCTCAGGTATACAAATTACTGTTTTTCTCCCATAAATCCCAGAATAAGGGAAAATCTTGTCCAATAATAACACTGTGTAACAAGTTTTTAACCACGCCGACTTCATGGCTTACTGACCAACAAGTCAGCACCATTATCACAGCAGTGGGATAGTCTTTAGTGTCCCCATGGATACAAATTACACCCATGCAGTGAGTCTGAATTTTGTCAGGGTCCACAAGACCTGCATGTATCAAAGTCACCAGACTCCCAGTGTCCAGCAATGCCAACAGAGGGTGACCTTCTATTTGTACCACACAAGTTTGTCTCTCAGATGCATTGTCCATGTGAGCAGTACACGAAGGTCTAACAAACAAGGACACACGCCTTATTTTTAGCAGCAACATGTCCCAGTCCTTGGAAGCGCCCACAGACTACCTGACCCCGGTCTTTAGATACAGAGTCCTGTTTTGGACTTTAAGACATGTGGCCCACCCTCTTTAGATGGCAGTCATATCCCTTTAGAAAAAGGAAGTCTTACCAGATGATGGTTTTCTGTTGTTCCTAGGGGATGTGGGACACAGCACCTGGAGATACTCCTCTGTAGCCGTAAAGTGCTCCATTATGGACACCAGCTCATCCACAGTTTTTGGGTCTGTATTTTTGCTGGCAGGGCATGGTAAAAGCGGTCAAAGACAACCTGCTCCTCAACTTGGGCTGCGGTAAGGTCTTCTGGCCATTCTGCCATTTATTGTTCAGGTGGAGGAGATCACAGCTGTGACATGGCTGGCTTGGCAGTATCATACTCCCAGGTTTAGAGACACTGTGCACGAAGAGCAAGGGTAACCCCAATTCGGGCTAGGATTTCTTCCTTGAGCTGGCAATACTCCTTGGTATCCTGCACCCTCAGGTCAAAATAAGCCTTCTGGGGCTCACCTGTTAAGAAGGGGGCCAGCACCTTTGCCCACTGGTCCTCAGGAAGTCGAGAACTTTCAGCAATCCGCTCAAAGAGGCCCAGGAAAGCCTCTACATTATTCCACTTGGTCATTATCCTCATGGCCTTTTTCCACCAGCTGCTGGGATGCATGGTGCGGTGCCTGTAGTGCTTCATGTTTCTTGGCCAAGGCTTGGATTTGCTGTTGGAGAGATTGGTTCACCTGCTGCTTCTCTCTCACAATGTCCTACTGTCCTCACAATGTCCTCATAATGCCCAGCGAGAGACCAATCATATGTTGGTGAAAACCAACATATGATTGGTCTCTCGCTGGGCTTTCATGGC
Organism: Engystomops pustulosus; assembly: GCF_040894005.1. Taxonomy (NCBI): domain Eukaryota; kingdom Metazoa; phylum Chordata; class Amphibia; order Anura; family Leptodactylidae; genus Engystomops; species Engystomops pustulosus. Next base: position 124,877,015 of record NC_092415.1, on the reverse strand, counting down.
TTCCTCATGCACCTCTCACTGTAAGGCAGAGGTCGCACTAACATTTTTCCAGAAGGGTAAAAATACTCCTCTCACCATTTTTGAGGAGTATTTTTACCCGAGGAGGAGTATGAAGATTTCGGTAATACACAGCGCACACGACACTCACACAGCGCACACGACACTCACACAGCGCACACGACACTCACACAGCGCACACGACACTCACACAGTGCACAAGACACGACACTCACACAACACTACACTCTACACTACACTCACACAGCGCACACGACACGACACTCACACAGAGCACACGACACTCACACAGCGCACACAACACGACACTCACACAGCGCACACGACACGACACTCACACAGCGCACACGACACGCACACGGAGCACACGACACGACACTCACACAGCGCACACGACACGAGACTCACACAGCGCACACAACACTCACACAGCGCACACGACACGACACTCACACAGCACACACTACACTCACACAGCGCACACTACACTCACACAGCGCACACTGCACTCACACAGCGCACACTATACTCACACAGCGCACACTACACTCACACAGCGCACACTACACTCACACAGTGCACACTATACTCACACAGCGCACACACAACACTACACTCACACAGCACACACACAACACTACACTACACAGCACACACTACACTCACACAGTGCACACTACACTCACACAGCACACACACAACACTACACTACACTCACACAGCCCCCACACAACACTACACTCACACAGCACACACTACACTCACACAGCGCACACTACACTCACACAGTGCACACTACACTCACACAGCACACACACAACACTACACTACACTCACACAGCCCCCACACAACACTACACTCACACAGCACACACTACACTCACACAGCGCACACTACACTCACACAGTGCACACTACACTCACACAGCACACACACAACACTACACTACACTCACACAGCACACACACAACACTACACTACACTCACACAGCACACACTACACTCACACAGCACACACTGCACTCACACAGCACCGCCGTCCACAGGTATCTCGGGGCCTGCGCTCTCGCTCCGGAGCGCTGATGACACAGATCACTGTGTCACGTGTCCCGCTGAGCGGCCCGGCAACGGATCCCTACATCACCTCTTACTGGTAAGAGCTAGCACACACTCATATAACACTACAAACTCCTAGATTTACTTTCATTAGGAGTCATTTTGTATTTTCCCATAGAAAATTATTCTGTGGCGATACTATAATCAGTACATCCTTGTGTCTAGCTCCCTATTTACTTTCTTAAGAACAACTCTTACCCTCTGCCTGGTTTATCCGCCTCTGTTATCTGTGCCAAACCACTGTAAAATACATCATATACCATATTGCATGTATATATTTTGGAGCCATTTTCGCTGGCCCCCTCTCTTGTTTTTATGTTATTGTTTTGCATTTAATAAAGACTTAAATTAAATTTTAAACCAACATTCCCTTGTTTGTGTCCATCTCCCCTTCCAGTAAGGGGTACCCGTTGCTAACTCTTGAATGTATAGAGGAAAATAAAATGGTCAATTTTGGTTTCCCTTCTTATAGTATATTTCGGGGGTCGTACACCGTACACTAAAAATACTATATTATCTTTATTCTATAGCTCACTACGAATACGGTGATAACTCATTTAAATAGTTTTTAATATATATTTTTACAATTTTTCTGGATAAAAACTAATATAAAGAAAATCACGTTTGTTTTTGTATTGCCATCTTTTTGAAGATATGAATATATTTAATATTTTTTGGTTGAAAGAGCTGGTTTATTTTTTACGTGTTGAGTTGTCCTTTTCATTGGTACCATTTTGGCACACAATATTTTTTGATCACTTTTTGGAACAATTTTTTGAAGGGATTTTGTGAAAAATATACATTTTTGACGAGTTTTTTGGATTTTGTTCTTAAGGCCTGCACCAAGCGGGTCCAATAATGTTTCTGAGTTATTTTACAGATTGTTACGTACGCGGCGATACCAAATATGTGGGTTAATATTTTTATTAATGACCTTGTAGTGGGTTTACACAGTCCAGTTTCAATATTTGCAGATGATACTAAGCTGTGTAATGTAATAAATACTGAGGTTGATAGTTTAGCATTACAGAGGGATTTGTGGGCAGAGAAATGGTTGATGAGGTTTAATGTAGATGAATGTAAAGTTATGCACTTGGGCCATGGAAACAAAAAGTATAATTATGTTCTAAACAGTCAATTTCTTGGTAAAACTGGAGCTGAAAAGGACTGGGGGTTATTGGTAGATGGTAAACTTAATTTTAGTGACCAGAGCCAGGCAGCTGTTACTAAAGCAAATAAAATCATGGGATGTATCAAGAGAGGAATTGATACTCATGTTAAAGACATAGTTTTGCCCTTATACAAATTCCTGGTCAGACCACACATGTATTATTCCGTAAAGTTTTGGGCACCGGTGTATAAAAAAGACACAGTAGAACTGGAAAGGGTGCAGAGGAGAGCAACCAAGATTATTAGGGGAATGGGGGGCCTAGAATACAATGACAGATTACAAAATGTGTGATTATTCAATTTAGATAAAAGACGACTAAGAGGTGACCTCATTACATTGTACAAATACCTGAACAGACAGTACAAGGATCCAAAGATTTTTTTATACTTAGCCCTGTGACCAGGACAAGGGGGCATCCTCTACGCCTACAGGAGAGGCGATTCTACCATCAACATAAATAAAGGTTCTTTACTGTAAGAACAGTGAGACTATGGAACTCTCTGCTGCAGGAGGTTGTTATGGCGGACTCTATATACATGTTCAAGAGGGGCCTGGATGCCTTTCTGGAGAGAAGAAAATATCATGGGTTATGGGGATAAAACATTTATTTAATTCTTAGTGGTTGGACTTGCTGAACTAGCGTCTTTTTCCGGCCTTATATACTATGAAACTATGATGTTTTTTTAAATCCCTTTTTATAGCATTTTTTTGTGGGATTAAATAGCTAAAATTCTTAATTTTTGGTGGTTTTTTTATGTTTTTTTTTTTTACAGCGTTCATTGTAAGGGTTCAATAACTATTTACTTTTAATTTACAGGTCATTACGGGCACGGTGATACTATATACATATGTGAGGTTTGTGTTATGATTTAGACATTTTTGTGCATGATACGTCTCTTTATATGTTTGGGGCTTATGGGCATTTTATTGATTTATTTATTTTTTATTGAATAACAATAAATTTTTTTACTTTTTTATTAGTTCCACCATTGGACATGAACAAGCAATCATCTGATTACTTTATTCATGATAATATCCTGCAATAATACTGATGTATAGCAGGGTATTCGCTGTGCCTATACATGTGCATAGGCTGACACTGAGCTTTTAAGATGACGTCGTGTTAATGGCACTGCCCCTGACTCCAGGGCTGCCATAGCAATGATTAGCACCTACCCACCCCCGGAGATGGCGTGGGGGTGGGGGGGACGATCCGACCGCGGATGTTACTCAGGGATCTCAGCGGTAGATTACCGCTGACATCCATCGACTCCCGATGCCGGTTGGGCTCTGAGCGCTAAGGGGTTAAATTATTTGTAGAAACCCATTATGATCCACACCTCCTTTATTGGAAAAAGCTGTATCAGAAAAACTGACCGCATTGCATTAATGCTTGCATTTTGTAAACACAATGTTCAGGGCCGGCTCCAGGTTTCAGTGGGCCCTTGGGCGACAGAGCCTCAGTGGGCCCCTTTGCAGTAAACTGGTGTAGCGGCATGGATTCATTATATACAGCCTCCTCACCCCCATAAATTAATTATATACAGCCCAGGCCCCCCTCACCACACATAGTTTAATTATATGCAGCCCCATACCCCCATGGATTATATGCTCCCCCCTGACCACACATTATATGCAGCCCCCTGCACGCACTCCCCCATTCATTATATACAGCTCCCTCTTCATCCCCCATTCATTATATACAGCTCCCTCTTCATCCCCCATTCATTATATACAGCCCCTCCTCATCCCCCCATTCATTGTATACAGCCCCCTCCTCATCCCCCCCATTCATTATATACAGCCCCCTCCTAATCCCCCCCATTCATTATATACAGCCCCCTCCTAATCCCCCCCATTCATTATATACAGCCCTCCTCCTCATCCCGCCCATTCATTATGTACAGCCCCCTCCTCATCCCCCAATTCATTATATACAGCCCCCTCCTCATCCCTCAATTCATTATATACAGCCCCCTCAACCTCCCACCCCATTCATTATATACAGCGGCCTCCTCACCCCCCATGCACTAGTGAATGTGACCATTAAAAATCAAAGAATAATACTCACCTAAGTCTTCTGGTCAGGTCCGGAGCTTCCCCTTCACCGTCTTCCTCCTCCTGCCGGCGGCTGCACAGTGCTTCACGCGCAGCATCCTGCAGTACACGGAGCGTCACTTTACGGCGCTAGAACCTGGCACGGCACTGCTGATTGGGATGGGGGATTCGCTGCACGGCAGCGTCTTGTAGGCAAACGGAGCGCCGCTTTATGGTGCCAGCACCCGGCATGGCCCGGCTGCTGGGGAATGAGATTGGCCACGAGTGGGCCCTCCCAGCAGCTGTGGGCCCTGGCACTTGCCCTGGTCTGCCGGGTGCTGGCGCCGGCCCTGACAATGTTGACAACCATGTGATTAGGTAAATCTGCTCTTCATTTATTTGAAAACACTTGCTTTAAATGCAAACAAAACACAACTTGTGACCGCAGCCTCAGGCCGCGTTTACACATTGCGTTTTAGCCTGCATTTTCATTGCATTTGAAACACATTACAACAGCTGAGGAGAGGTGATTTGTCTTATACATTACTGTTTACATTTGTTGACACATTGTTTGTTTTGTAAAATCAAATGTTAACAGTAATGTAATTAGGCAAATCACCTCTCCTTAGCTCTTGTAATGTGTTTCAGGTGCACACATTCTTTTGGTGTTGCATTTACAAACGTTATGCCCTGAGTGCTCTGAGACAGGCCTCTGCATGGAAATAATAATACTTTATTATCCCAAATGGGAACTTAAAGTGTCACATCCGCAATACACCAATTTGACAGAGACATCACATATATAAAAACTCACATAAAAACACATATACCATAGAACAGAAAGAGAGCACAGGTACACATAAGTATACATTTCACCTGATTTACAATAAATAGTTAAATGAATTATTAAAAAGTAATTAAATAGTACCCTCCCTTTCTTGTAGTCGTACATTATGAGACTTACATATTCTACCCCTGATCGCTGTATTTGACAGCTCGAGAGCGGCCGGTATAAATGTCTTCTTAAATCTCTCCGACCTGCATCGCATAAGAATAATACGAGAACTAAAATCACTAATCTGTCCCTGCAGCACGGCATGCATTGTATGGTCACTGTTATTTCTAATTTTATCCAATTTCCTGAGTATCCCACACTGTACTAGTTTCTCCCATCTATAAAAGGGCGAACCCACTATCGAGGAGGCTTTCTTAATTATTTTATCCATCCTCTATCAATCCCTACTAGAGATACAGTTGCCCCAAGCTGCTAGGGCAAATGCAAATGCACTCATCATAACCGTGTTATAGAAACCTACCATCATAGTCCTTGGGACGTCAAATGCCCTTAGTCTACGTAAAAAAAAATAGATTACTATTAGCATGTCTGCCTACCTTTTCGATATGCTCATGCCAGCCTAATTTATTGTCCATGATCACGCCCAAATATTTGTAGCTACTAACCTCCTCCACTTCTGTCCCTGTTATAGTAAGAGGTTTGGGCGTATCACCCCTTCTCCTCGAAAAATTTATAACCAATTCTTTCGTCTTATTTACATTTAACACAAGACCATTTGAGCTGCACCATTCAATAAATGTATTCACTGACTCTGGATATTCACTATCGTCCCCCTCTGTGATACAGCCCACCAGTACCGAATCGTCCGAGTATTTCTGAAGAAAACAGTTCGGATCGTTATTCCTAAAGTCTGAGGTGTACAGAATAAACAAGAAGGGAGCTAACACAGTACCCTGAGGGGCCCCAGTATTGCACACCACCTCATCAGACCATGTATCACCTAACCTGACCTTCTGTGGTCTTGAACTCAGATAAGTCATCAGCCATTTAATCATGGTCGGTTCTATCTGCATAACCTGTAGTTTAGACTCCAGCAGTGCCGGAATGATTGTATTAAATGTGCTGCTGAAGTAAAAAAACGTCAAGCGAACCTCTGTTTTGGGGGATTCAAGATGAGCACATACTCTGTGTAGCAGATTAATTAATGCATCATCTACTCCCAACCCATGGCGATATGCAAATTGTAACAGGTCTACAAAATCCTATACCGCACTGGATAAGTGCCGCATAACCAGTCTTTCTAAGATTTTCATAACCACTGAGGTCAACGCTATTGGTCTATAATCGTTTAATGATTTTGGTCGAGGAACTTTCTTTACTGGGACTATAACCGACGTTTTCCATAAAGTTGGCACTATTCCACATCGTAGGCTCATGTTAATTAAATGTGTGAAAACCTCACCCAGCTCTTTACAACACATTTTCAAAGCCCTGTTATCTAACATATCTGGGCCTCCAGCTTTATTAGATTTCAGCCGGCCTAGTTCTAATACCACATCCTCGACTTTAATCGGCGGCATCGTCTCCAGTTTTCCTCCTCCGTAGTATTCCCCCATCTCATTTATATTTGCGCCATCCCCTACGCTAAATCCCGACACTATGGAGTTACTCAACTCATCAAAACGATTGAAGAAGTTATTCAATTCGTTAGCCTTCTCTTTATCCCCTTCTACCCCTTCAGTTCGCATAGGTATTCCGGTAATTAGTTTTAGACCCTTCCAAACCTCCTTTGTTTTCTGCTCAGACAGCTTATTTTCGAATCTCTTTTTATATGCAGCTTTGCACCCTCGAATTTTATGTTTAACATCCTTCAATAGGCTTCTATAGGAGACCTCATCCCCAGCCAAGAAAGCCTGCCTCTTCAGACACAACAGTTTCTTGAGCTCTCCAGTCATCCATGGTTTATTATTTGCAAATATTTTAACCCTTTTTACTGGCACTATACTGTCTACACAGAAATTGATATAGTCAGTGACCAGATTAACGCTCAGATTTACATCACCCTGAGCTTCCCCACATAGCAATTCCCAGTCCGTTGTTGCGAAACAGCATTGCAATTCCTCTTCCACTGACCCTGACCATTTACGTACCACTATCTCTTTCAAAGGAAGTCTTTTTGGACTGGACGATATCGCGGTTTAAGAAAAATCAAATTGTGGTCAGAATTTCCCAGGGGTGGCAATGTCACAGAAATACATCTGATCGATAAACAGAACCCTGCATCTTGCATTTAAACAATAGAATACACTGCGTGCTGGTTAGCAATCGCATGTGTTTCCAAAGCACCATGTGTGACTGCACCCTCAGTGCGTGCTCACATGTTGCGTTTTGAAGCACATTACAACAGCTGAGAAGAGGTGTTTTGCCTATTTACATTACTAATTACATTTAACGTGAAGTTAACATATGTTAACACATGCGTTAAAGTGAAGTTAATGCATGCCTTCACACATTAACGCATGCAGTTGCTTAATGACGTGCTTTGTAAGCGTAAATGTTAGGGTGATGCCACACATGGCGTTTTTAGTCAGTTTAAAAATGCATGTGTTTAAAAACGCATCCATTTTTAACAGTTTTAGTCAGTTTTTTCCCAATTATCTTAATAAACAGGTTGTAAGCAGCCAAACACATGGTAAACGGTCAAAAACGGATGCGTTTTCAAAAACGCATGCATTTTTAAAATGGACTGGGACCGCCATGTGTGGCATCACTCTTATCAGTAATGTAATTAAGCAAATAACCTATCCGCAGCGGTTGTAATGCACTTCAAAACGCAATATGTGAACGCAGCCTCAAAATGCATCATAGTCGGTATTGAGGTGTTTTTAGGAGCAGTTTTGTTTAGTTAACAGGTGAATGATATTACATGAACAGTAGAATTTGGTTTTGGTATCAAAACTGATATTGATGCAGTTTTAACTGTAAATGTGAGAACGCAACCCAAATTGCCAGTGGGAATGTGAAAAAGGTGTTTTGCATTGCCAAAGCTCATGTTGCTTGAGTTGAACCTTGTAATAAACACCTAAGCTGCTCTATTACCTCATTAGACACACGGGAAATGCTGCAGAATCGAATAAGACACATCGGAACTGGTGTAGAACTTCATAATAAATACCTGAGCTTCTGCAGTATCTCATTAAACACACCAGAACTGCAACAGCATTCCTTGTAATTGCACCAGAGCTGTTTCAGATTCTCATGACACACACATTAACCTCATTAGACAACACCAGAACTGCTGCAGAATCTGAGCTACTTTAGACCTCACTGGAGCTGCTGCAGAACCTCTTAAGAAAAAACTGAGCTGCTGACGAATTTCATAATACACACCTGAGGTGATGCAGAATCTCATGATACACACCTGAGCTGCTGCAGAGCCTAATTAGGCACACTTGAGCTGCTGCGGAACATCACAATAAACATTTGCTTTTCTGCACCCATCCCCATTCTATGATTTGCTATGGCTTATTTAGGCTGGGTTCACATGTAATTTTTTGCATTTGTCTATTCTTTTCTGATTTGCCCTTATCAGGGCGGTTTATCTTCTTTAGGCAGGGCCTTAGCCCGTATGGACGTTGCAGGGTGAGTTTGATACCACTTATCTAGTCTGACAGCTAGCGCCAAGCCTGGTTGTGGTTGCGCGGTTTGCTGGACAGGTGCTGACAAAAAGTAAATGTTTTTAAATGAAAAACCATATGACATATACATCGCATATGTTATCATCTGGTTTTTCATTTAAAAACATGACATAAAAAAAATGACATAAAAAATATGACATATACGTCGCATATGTTATCATCTGGTTTTTCATTTATAAACATTTACTTTTTGTCAGCACCTGTCCAGCAAACCGCGCAACCACAACCAGGCTTGGCGCTAGCTGTCAGACTAGGTAAGTGGTGGCAAACTCACCCTACGACGTCCATGCGGGCTAAGGCCCTGCCTAAAGCAGATAATCAGAAACCTAACTGATGGTCCCTGAGCGACCCTACAAGATGACAGGATAACTTACTTCGTCTGGCAGCTGCTGGATGTGATCACACTGGTGCAGAGAATACTAACACAGGTCAGGTCAAGATCAAACGGGTTATATACAGGTCAGGTTCAGATACGGGCAGACAAGCAGAGACAAACAAACCAGGTCAAAACCAATATGACTGCAAAGGTTCAGAATAGAATACAAAACACAGAATACCAAACAAAATAGCAAGAGCACTAGATACAGAGGTAAGACTTAAAATAACCAGCAAGGTATGATGGGAATAGGCAGGTATATAAGGCCGTTCCCGGACACGCATCCAGCAGCACACTGGGTAAACCGTCCATCAGGCTAATAACCGTTGCTGGGCAGGACTGAAATACAAGAACCATGGTGTGGCTCAGTCAATCCAAACACAATCAATAAGCCACAGTTCACACACAAATAGATGCCATCTATTCTGCAAACTGCGGATAGAGCGACGTATAGGCACAGACGTTACACTTTTAAAGTTTAACATCAATATTTGTGCATAAAAACGGATGTTACGGATTGATGAAAATGCTGTAACACTTCATGCATACACCTTCTAAAGACGCCAATGTTAAAAAAAGTATACATTTTGTATATGTTTTCCAAAAGGACATGAAATATGCAGCAGCCCACATTTTGATCCTTTTTTCTCAGTAAAAAATGTGTCCGTCAGCAACGTGCAAAAACGAGATGTGAACCCAGCCTTATTGTCACATATGTTTAGTAAGTATGTCTTTGCAAGGTTCCCTTTCTAATTGCTGCTTTTATAATTGCCATTATCAAACTATTACAAGACACTCGATCTATAGGACGATCTGCAGTACACAGAAAGCTAAATTTAAAGGGGTTTTCCCACGAACACAAGTTAGGCCTTGCCTTGGGGGCCACAGAACATAAAAACGAGGGGTCCAATGGGGTCCCCTGCACCTCCGTTAGAACCCTCCTTGTTCCATCAGAGTAAATTGCAGAGCTCGGTGATCACCGTCAGTCCCGTAGAGATTAATGGAGCAGAACATTCATGCACGGCCGTCTGATCCATTACACTGATGGAGTAACGAGGGGTCCAACGGAACAATGTGGCACCTCATCGGACCCCTCTTTTTCGTGATCCGTGGGGGTCTCATCACTGAGACCCTCAGGGTGCGTTCACACGTTGCGCTTTGGTTGCATTTTCATTGCATTTTAAAATGCATTACAACAGCTGAGGAGAGGTGTTTTGCCTAATTACATTGCTGTTAACATTTGCGTTTACAAAACGCATTGTAAATGCAATGTTAACACACACATTAACAATACATTAGCACATGCTTTTTGTTAACGCATGCATTACCATCGTGTTAACAAATGTAAATAATAATGTAATTAGGCAAATCGCCTCTCCTCAGCTGTTGTAATGCATTTTAAAATGCAATGAAAATGTGTGTGAGTGTGAATACGCTTCACTGATCAGCAAGTTAGACCCTATCCTGTGGATAAGGGCAGAGCCAAACTCAGGTTGTAAATACATTAGGGCAATTGCAGGACACATGAGAGAAAGTTTTTCTTGCAAAAAAAAAAGTTTCTAGCTAGAGAGAGATCAGTTAATTAACCCTTTAAGGACTAAGCTCATTTTAACCCGGACATAGCCATAGCTTCTTCAAATCTGTCTGCCACGATATGCAGTTAACACTTTATCTTACTGAGTTTATTTTCATGTGTTTTCATGACATGTTGTACTTCCCATTAATGCTATATTTTAGTTAAAATATATTGTACTTCTTTATAAAAAAAATGGGATTTTGGGGAAAATTTTGAAAAATGTTCCTATTTTTCTAATTTCTAAATGTTATACTCATCATACAGTGTATGATGAGTATATACAATAACATACATTTATGTTAATTTATTTTATCAGGACATTAGGAGGCTTACAGTTCAAACAACAATTTTCCAAAATTTTAAGTATATTTCATAATTAATATTTATTAGAAACCCACAAATTGCCCCATTTTTAAAACTGCACCCCTCAAACTATTCAAAACAGGCTTTGATAAGCTTGTTAACACTTTAAAGGGGTATTCCCATGAAGACACGTTTCTTATATGTACTTAGGATAACAAAATAACACATTCTCTAATTTACTGTTATTAACAAAAATACAGCATTTCACAGATATATGTCCAACCTGTCTCTATCAGTCCTGGTGTATACAATTTTCTTTTCACCTAGACACGACCCTGTAACTTCTGACTTGGGGTCTCCCTCTGCTCTGAACCAATAGCCACGCCCCATGCAAGGAGCTCAGAGACAGTGATTCACTTCCTCCCAGCACATCATGAGGGGAGAGAGAGGCTGTAAACTACAACCTACAAGGAGATAAGTGACTCGGGGAAAGGGGGAGGCAGGAACATATCTGTGAGATGTAGCAGAGCTCACAGTGTAACAGTGTAAAAGTCTGGTATGCCTCTTTCTGTCATCCTCTGTCTGTCAGCCTCTGTGTAATCTCATGCATCTCTGATCTGTCACGTTTTTATGAAAAAATATATTGTGGAAATGAGCCTGAGGAGCTTTCATAGTGTTGAATAGCTCCGATGCCCCTCAAGTTTATTTCCATAATTTTTTAAACACAAGGGCATAAGAAACTAAAAGAATTCCAGATTCTGCCAGAGGGGACTCACACCAGCATGTAAGAGGGCTTGGTTTACAATCCTTCATCCAGGTATATTTCCTTTAATCAGGGGTCTCAAACTCGCGGCCCGCGGGACAATATTTTGCGGCCCCCACCTGGTCGCGCTGCATGGAGAGGGCTCACGGGCTGAGCCCTCTCCATAGCCGGTAAGTCTTTTCTGCATATTGCAGCAAAGGCTTACCGGTAACACCCGCGATCGGTGCTAGCACCGATCGCGGGTGCTTTCACAGCGATGGCTGCCGACAAAGCTGCCGGCAGCCTCAAAAAGATAGCGGCGCATGGGCGCCGCCATCTTACCTGGGATCGCCGCTCCCCGTGACGTCATCGGGGGGCGGAGATCCGTCTCCATGGTAGCCTCAGGTGAAGACCCGAGGCTAATTCGTTTTAACCCCTTCATTACAATGTGCTGATAGCACATTGTAATGAATGAGGAGGAAAATCTCCATATACTGCCATACTGTAGTATGGCAGTATATGATAGGATCGATCAGACAACCTAGGGTTAAAGTACCCTAGGGAGTCTGAAAAATAGTATCAAATAAAAATACAAAAAAGTTAAAAAAAAAAAAAAAAAAATAATAAAAAAACCTAAAATTTCAAATCACCCCCCTTTCCCTAGAACTGACATAAATATAAATAAACAGTAAAAATCATAAACATATCAGGTATCGACGCGTCCGAAAATGCCCGATCTATCAAAATATGATGACGGTTTTTCAGTGCGTTTAACCCCGTTACGGAAAATAGCGCCCAAATTCGAAAATGGCACTTTTTTGCCATTTTGAAAAATATAAAAAAATCTATAAAAAGTGATCAAAAGGTTGTACAGTCCTAAAAATGATATCATTGAACATATTATCAAATTTCGCAAAAAATGACAGCACCCACAGCTCCGTACACCAAAGTATGAAAAAGTTATTAGCGCCAGAATTTGGCAAAATAAAAAAAAATATTTTTGTACAGTAGGTTTTAATTTTTGTAAATGTATGAAAACATTATAAAACCTATACAAATTTGGTATCCCCTTAATCGTACCGACCCAAAAAATAAAGTAGACATGTCATTTGGGGCGCTCAGTGAAAGACGTAATATTTAAGCCCACAAGAAAATGGCGCAAATGCATTTTCATTGCATTTGGAATTTTTTTCCCGCTTCCGAGTACATGGCATGGAATATTTAATACCATCACTATGAAGTGCAATTTGTTACGCAGAAAACAATCCATCACACAGCTCTTTACGTGTAAAAATAAAAAAGTTATAGTTTTTTGAAGGTGGGAGTGAAAAATGGACATGAAAAAACAGGAAAGGGCCCGTAACCGGTTAATCCCCTTCCCTCCGGTACTTGAAGAAGATGAAGTCGCCGCTCTGAACGCACTTGGTGCAGGTCAGAGCGGCGACTTCATCTTCTTCGATGGGAGGGACATGGGGAGGCAAGTACCGGGTGGGGGGGGGGAATGGAGTGTCCCTGACTGGGCTCAGTGCGGTAGGAGCTTGGGACCCCTCGGTACACAGGACGCGTTCATAGAGAAAACACGTCTCCCAGCTTGGGCCTTTCCTTGCACTGGGAGACGCCGTGACATTTGAATCTGAATAATGATATTTTGTAAGCGCATTTTGTGTGGAAAACTTGATGCGGCCCAGCCTTACCCAGAATCTACCTCCAACGGCCCCCAGGTAAATTGAGTTTGAGACCCCTGCCTTTAATCATCTCACAAGAATTAAAACAAAACATTCCATTTGGAATGTTTACATTTTGACAAAATTATTATTTAGTCCTAAAATTTACACATTCATGCAGGATAAAATTAGAAAACACATCTCCGATTTTGCTTTGCAGTTTCCTATGTGTACGGCAATACCTCCCATGTCAATGTAAACTACTTTAGGGGCCTACAGCAGAACGCAGAATGGAAGGAGCCATTCAGCTTTTAGAAAGTAAATTTTGTTGCCGTTGTTTTCAGGTGCCATTATATATTTTAAAAGGTCTTGAGCTACGAGAATAGTGAACCCCCTATAAATAATCCTATTTTGGGAACTACACCACCCAGATAACTCTTGATAAATATCAAGAGTTATTTTAAGCTTTTTACCACCGCATATGTTCTATAGAAATTATTTACATTGGCTTGTGAAAGTGAAAATCTTTTTCCAAAAAAACTTGCTTTGGTCCCTAAATTTTTATTTTTAGAAGGAGTTTAAGAAGTTAACACACCCCATAGTTTATTACCCAGTTTCTGCTAAATGCAGTTATATCCTACAAGTGATCACAAACTGCTGTATTGGGCACACTACGGGGCTTGGAAGGGAAGTAGTGTCTATTGGCGGGTTTTGCTGGAACAGATTTCAGGTGCTTTGTCCTATTGGCTGTGCCCCTAATATAGTAGGGCAGTAAAAACCTCCAAAGAGTGGGCGTATTTTAAAAACTAGACCCCTCAAGGATCGCAGTAATTCTATATTTGTGGGCACAGTGCCCCTATTGTTTAATCTTTATTAGCTTTTTTTTTGTTTGGAGGGGGGGGGGGGTTGCAAAGAAAAAAAATCGATTTAGTAATTGATATTCATGGTTTTTTTTCGCGTTTTATACACCAAATAGCATAGATAATGGGGGTCATTTACTAAGGGCCTGATTCGCGTTTTTCCGGCGTGTTGACTGAATATTTCCGATTTGCGCCGATTTCCCCTGAATTACCCCGGGATTTTGCCACACGTGATCGGATTGTGGCGCATCGGCGCTGGCATGCACGCGACGGAAATCGGGGGGCGTGGCCGAACGAAAACCCGACGGATTCGGAAAAAACGTCGCATTTAAAAAAAAAAATGTGTCGCGGAGCTTGCACTTACCTTCACTCAGCCCGGCTCGGTATATTCCAGTGCGTTTTGGGGAACTTCAGCACAGCAGCGCCACCTGGTGGACGTCGGAAGAACTGCCTTAATAAATCCCGGCCGGACCCGAATCCAGCGCAGAGAACGCGCCGCTGGATCACAAATGGACCGGATAAGTAAATCTGCCCCAATGTGTTATGTTTTTAAGGGTCAGTACGGTTATGGTGATTTCTGACAAGTACTACACAACAAAAACTCATCTGGAGAGAAAAATCCCTTGATTTTGCATTGTGGTCTATTAAGCTGCATAATATTTGATTTTTTTTTTTATTGAGCTGTTTCAGGGCTTATATTTTGCGGGACAAGTTGTAGTTTTTTGTATCATACCAACTTTTTGCTGTGTTTTTTATTTTTTTGAACGATGCCCAATATGTACTGGTTTCGTGGTGATTTCCACATTTTATTGTGTTTTGGAGTTTTACGCTATATGGGACATTTAGCAGACTTTTATTTTGCTTTAATTTTTTTTTTATTAAACTTTTTTTCTTTTCTTTTTTTTACTATTTTTTTGCTCCGTTCAGGGACTTGAGCAAGTGATCATCTTATAACTTGTTCAAATTAATATACTGCTATTCTGATTTAAATGCATAGGCTGACACCTGCACTGCTGGGTCCGACTACAGTAGGCAATCAGGGATGGCAGCCCTCGGGTCCTTCTTCGATTGGCACCTAAAGGATTAAACAGCTAGGATCACGACTATCGAAATCCAAGCTGCTTGAGCAGAGGCTTGGCTGTCGCATACAGCCAGCCTCCTGCACGGATCGCACAGGCTTAGAAGCAGAATGTTGGGGTAAGTCATGGTGGCTGAAACAGAAGTTCACCATGATGTTCCCCAATGTCATGGTGGCTTAAGGGGTTAAAGAAGATCAAAAAGGATTGTAAACATTAGTAAGAAGCATTCAGTACCAGTTAAACCACAGACCAGGTCAGACAAATGAATAGTACAGAAAAATGACAGCAATTGATTGAGTTTAGGAGAAACTTTAAATTCCTTTGATTTATTGGTATGCTGAAAATAAATAGGCCTTTGTGTTATTTGTTTAGTGCATATAATTTATTTTTAACTTCACAATTTTTATTGAGACTTGGGTTTGGGCTTTCAAGTCTCTACTCTGCAATACAAATGTACTGCAGTGTGTTATGTAACTGACTTCGCATGTTGATGTTGATTACAGTCAGGGTTTATCTTGATTGCAGATTAGCTGTCCATGTTTCCTTTCAGTCCTTTAGCAATTTGCTAATTTAGTATTTTTTTATTATCTTTAGTAACCATATAAAGATATGGTCTACACATGTTACAATCATCATTTTTTACTACTTATCTCTACTTATCTTATATCTACTTATCTCTAATGTATCTCTACCCTTTCTCCTTTGAATCAGAATGAAAATTTTAATTGAACTTTAAAAAATAACTTTTAATAATAATAATCTTGATTTAACTAGTGCCATAAATTCTGTTGCGCTTTACAAATCAACTTTTCTACATTTATTGTTATTGCAAGCTTATTCTTGATGTTATAGGAAAATATTTAGCATAATTTTTCTTTGGTCATTATGGGCTTAACCCTTTGCGCATTCATACATAAATGTATATGTGGAAATGCAGCCTATTGCTGCATCCTGACATGCATGTAGGTTTTAGCGATCGCACTTAGCATTTTATAGCCTGTAAAATGTAGCATTACAAATCTGTTCTGAATAGCGTGCTAACAAATTCTATGCCCTAGAAACACAATATTGTCTATGGATGCTATGGAGATATCCACCCTAAGAATTTTGATTGTTATGTATAGCTTTCTATTTCCAATTGTAACTTTAAGAGTTGATATCTTCAACTCAAACTTTAAGAGTTGATATCTCCACCGGGGCAAAAACAAATGACACATCATTACCCATTGATCGAAGGGAAATGGGGGTCAACAATACACAAACTCCGCAAGTTATGAACTTATCTTCACCGCACATCTCACAGAAGCTGAAAGGTCGGTGTTACAAAAAGGTCTGACACTTTCACCAATGCAGAAATTCAATAAATTTTAATTAAGGACCTTAAGTACTTATTTTGTAGGCAACTCACTTTCAGAATTCTTTATTAACAACCATCTTTGATAAGGACTCTGACAGAAAATAACTTCAGGTGAGTATGAAACTTGAAGATTTATGAACCGTTTGCCATTCCAATCTACCCTATCATTAGACATATGCCCAGCGATTATTGTCGATGAGCCACTGGCTCATTGTAACGAATCTGCATAAGCCATTCAGCCTCGGGTCCGTGGGGGTTCTACTGCATTATGCAACAACCCCCACCATTGTATGAAGAGGACTGCACCTCTGCGCCGTAGAGCTACAGCACAGAGCGATAAGGGGTTAAGGAGCGCGCCGCAGAAAGTCAAAAATTGACCTGCACATCCAGGCACCAATGACCATTTGTCACAAAGGGGTTAAAGTTGTTGTTTTTTTGTACATTGAGGGGTATAGTTTTTAAAATAGTGTAATTCTTAGGGTTTTAATATTATTTAGGGCTCTCAAATTCACTTAACCCCTTAACAACATTGAACATACAGTAGTAGTCTGTCACGGTCAGGAGTGACTTTCCGACACCAAGCGTACTACTACGTCCAGCTTCTGGCACTGGCTCCATAACGGAGATTGTATAGCCTTTACAAAGTGACAATGCAAATCTACTCTGAGTGGCGCAGCATCCCTTCAATGCCATGGTGTGTGCCCATACAGCAGTTTACCCTCATGTTTGGGGTATTGTTATACTTGGGAAAAGTTGGCTATTAAATTTTGTGGAGCGTTTCAGTATTTTATCCATTGTGAATGTGTAAATTATTTGAAACATACTTTAATTTATTAAAAAAAATTAAAAAAAGTAAAATTGCACCCGATGTTTAACCCAGTATAACAAGGGTTATTTTTTAATGGTGAAAGTTGTTTGACCTACATTGAGGGGTGTCATTTTTAAAATGGTTTAATTTATAGAGTTTTATTATAATTTAGGCATCTCAAAGAGTTTTTAAACCTGAGCAGGTCCCTCAAAAGTATAATTTAGTATTTTTTGTAAAAAATCACACCTTAAGCATCATAACATCCTACTAAAATGAGAGGATGCATAAAAAACCATGCCAATATAAAGCAGACATTCGGTAAATTTTAGTGCCCTGATGATTGGAAGCATTGGCACAGTTGTGCCATCTTCTAATTAAAAGTTATGAAGTGACATCACAACCAGGGGGTGTGGGTCAAAAACCCACTGGGTTTAAATTAAATCTGCAAACAGGCCTTGGTTAGTGTAGGAACTGTGATCATCAGAAGGGTGGTCCGATGTCTATGCTGTGTTCCTCAGTCTCTATCTGATAGTAAGAGTAATTTTGTTTCCTTTATCCCATAAATATTTGTTTATAACTTTTTTCTTTTAATCTGACAAGTTTGTTTTGAGTGTATTGTACCTCTACGTATATTAAAGTGTTAAATTTAATAAGCCCCTGCTTAGAGAATCTAAGTTTCCGAAGCTGTGCATTGTCTGTGTGGTTGAGATGCCTACGGCCGCCTTGGTATAAGTAATTGTGGCAATCATGTGTAAGTGGATGGAACTTAGGGGCTAAATTCTGGGACTCCATAGAGTAGGAGCCCCCTGTGGTTGAACTTGAGAGTGGTAGTTCATCACACTGGTGTTATGACTATATGTTGAAAAACTAGAAAATTTTGAATTTCGAAAATTAAGAATTTTTCAAAATTTTTGCCAAATATCTTTTTTTCATAAATAAATATATCACCTACATTTTTCTACTACATAAAGTACAATCTCAAAATGACCTGCATATGTGAAAGTGTTTTAAAGTTATAACCAATTCTAGTGACACGTCAGATTTTAAAAATTGGGCCGTGTCAGGAAGGTGAAAAGTGGCTTCAGCAGCAAATGCCCGTAGCAGAGTGCCCCCATTAATATAATGCCTATAGGTGAGTGCCCACTTGGTACTCACCATCCGGCACTGACTACCAATGTTCTCTTCTCCCTGCAGCACTTGTTTGGGTTACAAGCTGGGCTGGCAGATGCACTTCTATGAGGTGCTGCGGGGAGAAAAGGACGCCGGGGGTGAGGGCTAGAGGGTGAGTACCAACTTTTTTAATATATATATTATATAATATATTATATTAGAGTATAATTGTGCTGAAAAACAGCTTTTACGTGAGTTTATACGGTATATTGAAGTCTATAAAAGTAAATATCAGCTCCTATTTTATAACCCATTGTGAATAGATCAGACTTCTGACAATATCCCTTCAAATAAAATTTAATTTATTGCATGTATATTTGTTTCAGGTTTGAAGATGGAACTGTATCATTTTTGGATATAATCGCACTGAAGCATGGATTTGAAGCTTTACAGAATCTCACAGGTATGTACAAAAATTAGAGTTCTTCCCATGAAGCAGTCAAACCAATTATATTTACTAGTTTGAATTCATGTGTTTGAGGAGGCCCCTTTAATTTTATGCTGTGTTCCCCCACAGCACATGATGCCTTGATATCCTCACAGGGTCTCATTATAACTGGTACCCAAATAAATTCTCTAGGTAATAGTGCTATTAGCTGGCACAGATTATGACAGGATTTCCCCTGCCTACTCCCCCGTCCATTTGGTGAGAGAGTTCCATGCAATTCCCGTCCATGCAAATTGTGACTAGTATGCCACAAAACTGGCGTAATAGCAGTGATAAATTTCCCCAAAACAGTAATATAATAATCAGGAAAAGCACAGGAAAATAGTTTATTCCGCAGACCTTGTTATGCCAAATAAGTGGTGATGTTCAATACATTGAGCACCATCTAAACACCAATAATCTTAAAGAGGACCTCTTATGCAAATTAACCCAACCAAAATAAAGGCTTCATTAAAAACTATGCTTTAAAATACTTCAGGTTTTAAATTTTTTGCAGTTGAAAAGATTCATTGTAAAAGTAAAGGGGCTGATCGCAAAAAGGATCTTCTAATGCGGGAAGCCTACTGGACGTTTAAAATAGTTTAAAAAACGATTTGCCATACATTTATTAGGATATAGAAATATTTATACATTTTATGTATTTCATATGTATAATAATTCCTATAATAGGGGTTTCTTTTCACTTTTGTATATACATCAATGCGATTGGCTCTTTGAAATGCTTGTGTTTTAAATGTCGGCATTTGGCAGTCAGAACTCATCCATGAGTAAGGAACTTCTCCGAAGTGTAGGCTGTTTTTTTCTTGCCTGTAACCCACCTGTTCTTATGCTTTTAAAGAAGATGAAATAAAGCCTTTTCTATTTTACTGGATGTGCCTTGGCATACTTCTTGAATTTCCAGGATTGAAGTGTTCCATGTATTGTCAGTGGCCAAAGCTGCACTCCTGATTTCGGACCAAACGAAAAAAATATCTGAAAAGCAATTCAGAAAAATTGGAAAATACTAGAAAGAGATCCAGATTTAGAAAGAGTAACCACAAATAGACCCATAGTAGCTTTTAGACGCAACCCCACCATGAAGATAGAGAAACCCCAAAGGACAATTTTCAATGCCAGCACTGCAATTTTTGCAAATTTCATCTGAGAATAAACACTCTTCAAATAGGGGGTATCACGACGTCAGTAAAATATTTTATTAGTTGTAAAACGAATTACGTAGTCTATGTGATCTTCTGTCCCTGCAAACGCTTTTACATAGGGAAAACGATTAGACCCCTATATATTAGATTCAGGGCACATCAATGCTCTGTAATCACGGGGTTCCTCAAGACTAATACAACACATACGAACAGCGCATGCAGGCAATCCAGACACACTATCCTTTGCAGACATTGAACGGGTTAAAGTGAACACAAATGGGGGAGACAGACATAGAGAGTTGCTCAGATGCGAGGCAAGATGGATCCTCAGAACGGAAGCAGAAGGCCCAGTAGGCCTAAACGATAAGAACAATATGGTAGTATTCTTATGATCTTATGTTAAGTCAGCTATAATATACAATTTAGATGAAGTAGCATTCATTCTCTTTGTCACACTGTATCTGTGGGAGTTGTTTTTAATGATATTCTTGCGATGTGATGTGGCACTATAATGAAATTATATCCGTCCGGGATGGCCGCGGTCATATGACTGGATCACGTGACGCCATCTACACACACCGCCCTGTCTCCCGATCCCATGACACTCCACTATGGGTGACGTCGGCGGGAGGGTAGATATACGCCCCTACCCGCCCACGTCCCACATACGGCCAGACGAAGTACAGGAGTGCGCTAAACGGTCCGTTGCCGGAGTTTTTAGCGTGCAGAACCTCCCTGTCCTATGTACCGCTTTGAATAAAGAAGATTCTCTTTCTTGGGTGAGTGCCGCCATCTTTTGTCTTTTTTCCGCATGTGTGAACTCCTCGGTTAAGCACCACCCGTGAATTAAGAGTGCAAACGCCATGCAAATGCCATGACCCAATAAGGCTGTCCGTGACCCTTCAATGTTTGTCTGGTAGTGCCGACGTTCTCTCGGATGGTGTAAACACCACCTTTGGACTTTGTTGTTGGCTTTCCTCACATTGTGCTGTATCGGAGACTATTCTGCATACTTTTTGAAATTGAGACTTTGGGAATGACTTCTTTGTGGACAAGGGATGTGCACTACTAAAGTGTAATAGACTATTCCTGTCCGTTTCTTTCCTATACAAGTCATGCCAAACCAGGGATGTGGTGTATTTGATCAAATGCCCGTGTGGTCTCCTATATGTTGGCGAAACTCGCCAGTGTGTGGGGGACCGCATAGGACACCATAATTCCACTATCCGGTGTGGGAATCTGCTTCTCCCTATACCTAAACATTTTAAAGACCATAATCACTCCATATATCCATTGTGATTTCAAGCCATTGAGACCATAGACCCCCCCCCCAGACGAGGAGGTGATGTGAATCAACTACTACTTAAACGGGAAGCATATTGGATCCATGAACAGAGAGTATGAAATCAATAGATTGTGATCCATTTATCAATTACCATCTATTTCTTCTATTATCTTGTGAAACACATCTATGGTATCGTTAAAACAAAATTTGTTATATACCACTGACTGTGACTAATACTTGTGTTTCTATTTGTATAGTTACTAATAACAATACTACTATACATATTTATCGGGCAGCACGGTGGCTGAGTGAGTAGCACTTCTGCCTTGCAGTGCAGGGGTCCTGGGTTCAATTCCCACCCAGGTCAACATTTGCAAAGAGTTTGTATGTTCTCTCTGTGTTTGCGTGGGTTTCCTCCCACACTCCAAAAGATACTGGTAGGTTGTTTAAAATTGTGAGCCCAATGGGGACAGGGGCCAATTTTTACTCACAGAAAGGAAAGGCAAAGCATAGAAGTATGTAAGTGTATACTGAGGCCGAGTGCATCCAATTGAACACCATATGCAAAACAGAAGAAAAAAGGGAATGCACAAAACCGGCCCATACAAAAAATACTTTATTAGAAAAATATATCAAAGATGACAATAGAGACACCACAGAATAAAAACAATTAAAAATGTGTCACCATGGCACAATGACTCCCAAACCCAGAAGCAACCCACACCACTAACTCCAAGTCCCTCAAGTAACCCCATACTTCTACACTGAATATGTAGAAAGTCCTGGAAAAAATATAGTCATGTTGTTTTGTACAATACCTCACAGGAGAACCAGGTAGAAGTTCAGTGTAATCCGAAAACAGAATGATCAAAGTAAATTAGGTAGGTCAGGCGGGGGGGAGGAAGGAGGAGTGTGGTAGTGCACATGCTTTGTGCAGCGCTGCGTAAGCTGTAGGCGCTATATAAATAACAAATTATTATTATTAGCACATCATGCATTACTTCTAACAATTAAAAATTGTCTTTCATCTGTAAGTCGTAACATACCTGCTGTATTTGCTGAATCTTGCTAATGTATGGATAACATGTACTTTTGTATACAAAAGCAATCATGTTATGCTATCACATGACCGGAGTGGGATCACATGACAAGTCATGTGATCGTCACCTGACACAGTGATGATGCGATGACATGGAAGTTATTCCCCCTTGTGACCAAAGAGGAAGAGGAACTTGCTATATAACCACGAGCTGTATATGAGTAAGATAGCTGTTGAAAAAGGCTCACGAGAGCCGAAACGTGTCAGGAATAAGGGGCGTAACTAAAGCCGTAGCAGCCGAAGCGGCTGCTATAGGGCCCAGGAGGTCCAGGTTCCCACACTCCCGTGCCCAATTGTGGTGCAACCATAAATTGAGGGCCGGCACAGCAATACAAAACTGGTCATTAGAGCCAAGGATGCCAATAGCAACCAATATATAACAAGAAAAAGTGATGCAAAAAATAAGCTTTATTTAACCAAATACAATGAATAACTAACACTAAGAGATACAAAGAGTCTAAAATCACTTAAAAGATGCTACCATGAGCACAACTGTCCCCAAAAAGGGTCAGGGAACAGGGTCCCAGACCCAGGGATGAGCCACAGGCGGACAAACACCCTCCCTAAGTGAACCCCCAGTTCTGCATAAATAAAACAACCAGATCTTAAGACAAATACTAGTACTGAAGTTGTGTTACCTCAAGCAGATAAGTGTATATAAGGAGTAAGAGAACCTGAGACGGGGGAAGAGGGTGAGCTGGCTGTGGGAAAGGAACCCCACGCGTTACGTCATGTCCTCGTGACTTCCTCAGGGGTGATGACGCTGTAGCATTCTGTCCCGCTTATATGCCCAAGAAATCAAAAGTTACCTTAGAATGGTGACGGCCATGCAGTAATGCCGTATGTCCGTTGGACCGGAAAACCGGAAGTGCCATTATACGCAGGCGCCGTATGCAGATAGCGCCGAATAACATTAAGGCGCATGCGCCAAGTGGCGAATGGCTGCTAATCGAATAAACCATTCCAGGACCATCAGTATGCGCATGCGTCCGACGAAGTTATACGCACGCGCCGGGAGTACAATAAGTATTCAACCCTAGGCATAATAGCCAGTAAAGCGCCGGTCGATTAGCGCCCAAAGATATTAGGCGCACGCTACAATAGATGCTATAAGTGGCAGCAACAAGGAAATGGGCATAAAAGCGGGACAGAACAGAGACAAGGAACATACATGCAAAAGATACATATCTCTTAACATAAAGGAAACAAGTCAATATATGTCAAAAGTCCAGTAACCCATTGGAGCCAGCAACCTGAAGAGTATGTGCAAATAAATATGGAAACAGGAGGAAGTAAGTACTGGTTAGTCCAAACAAAACACCACATTATGAGGAGATGCGGGGAAGGAGCCATAGAGGGGATGATACTTTCAGCATGGAGACAATTCTTCACTCGGAGACGTCATGATGACCAAAGGGGACCAGGCAAACAAGAAAAGCAGGGGCCATGGATCAGGGCGAAAGAAGCAGGAAGCCAGTATACAGGTGAGTATAGAAATGGTAGTTAGCTGTAATATATTGAATTAAACATTCGGTTAGTAATATGTTAAACAAAAAATGTAAAGCACACAGCAATGAGAGAAAGGCCACTTCCTCCACCTCCACCCCTTCTTCTCACTTGCCTCACCTCTCTCTCTTCCCCGCTTCCATCTTCACTTTGTCCCCTTCCCCCCTTCTTTCCTCATTTTCCACTTTCTATTTTCCAGATTCTTTCTCTCTATGTGTGCCTTACATTTTTTTTTTAACATATTACTAACCGAATGTTTAATTCAATATATTACAGCTAACTAACCATTTCTATACTCACCTGTATACTGGCTTCCTGCTTCTTTCGCCCTCATCCATGGCCCCTACTTTTCTTGATTGCCTGGTACCCTATGGTCATATTGACGTCTCCAAGTGAAGAATTGTCTCCATGCTGAAAGTATCATTCCCAACGGACATACGGCATTACTGCATGGCTGTCACCACTCCACCTGATTCTAAGGTAACTTTTGATTTCTTGGGCATATAAGCAGCATATAAGCGTCATCACCCCTGAGGAAGTCACGAGGACGTGACGTAACGCGTGGGGTTCCTTTCCCACAGCCGGCTCACCCTCTTCCCCCGTCTGCTTTGCCTCGCACCGACTCAGGTTCTCTTACTCCTTATATACACTTATCTGCTTGAGGTAACACAACTTCAGTACTAGTATTTGATTTAAGATCTGGTTGTTTTATTTATGCAGAACTGGGGGCTCACTTAGGGAGGGTGTTTGTGGCTCACCCCTGGGTCTGGGACCCTGTTCCCTGACCATTTTTTGGGGACAGTTGTGTTCATGGTAGCACCTTTTAAGTGATTTTAGACTCTTTGTATCTCTTAGTGTGTGTTATTCATTGTATTTGGTTAAATAAAGCTTATTTTTTGCCATATTTTTTGCATCGCTTTTTCTTGTTATATATCAATTGTGGCGCACCTTCACATCGGGATCCACCACAGAGAGGAGAAGGGAGTGCTGTTTGGGTCTCCGCACCACCTCTAGCTCCCGGCAAAGGCGGATGATGGTCCCCTCTGGACCACATACATTTTACATCAGAGGAGGCACAGGTACAGCGGTCCTTATGCTGTAAGTCCCCTTGAGATCCTGCAGCTGCCGCTGTTCCTCCCTTGCGTACCCACTGTGTTCCCCGGCCTGTGCTCACACAAAAGCAGCGAAGCCTGGCTGCTCCCTGCTGTACTGTATGGATACAGCGCTGCTAAGTCTCCGGGGCCTCGAGGAATGGCAGCAGCCGCAGCCACACAGCGTGCAACACAGGCCGACCAAATAACCATGCCCTCCCGGGGACTGAGGAGCAGAGAGACTAGGCTAGAGGAGAAGGGAGTTCCTGAGCACCACAAACAATCAACAGCCGATCAGTCAGGAGGCTGCAGAGAGGATACATCTTCTGGTAAATATATATATGTGTGTGTTTATGTGTATGCGGTGTGTGTATATACTGGATGTGTGTCTGTATCTGTTTGTTTATATGATGTATGATATATACATACTGTATGTGTGTCTGTATATGCTGTATATGTGTGTGTAAATGATGTATGTGTATATACTATATGAGTGTCTGTATATGCTGTATATGTGTGTGTAAATGATGTATGTGTATATACTATATGTGTGTATGTATCTGTATGTATGATATAGTGTGGAAATGGCGTCAGCAGCAGCAGGTGCCCACAGAGTGGCACAATGATATGGTGTGGAGGTGGCGTCAGCAGCAGCAGGAACCCACAGAGTGGCACAATGATATAGTGTTAAGTGGCATCAGCAAGAGCAGGTGCCCACAGAGTGGCACCATGATATAGTGTGGAGGTGGCATCGGCAGCAGCAGGAGCCCACAGAGTGGCACAATGCTATAGAGTGGAGGTGGCGGACAAGTCTCTGGTAAAGATGGTAGGAGGCAGATGGAGCAATTGGCAGCAGATGCAAACTCCGAAAGTTGCGGCCACGCATCAAGTTTGGCTGCCAAGTAGTCCATGGGATCCTCTACCTCAGGTGGCCTCAGGTACCCAAGTAGGCCACCACCTGCTGGTGCAGGGTCTGCTCCATGTCCTCCTGCGGGTGGCGGCCACCACCCTCAATGGGCAGGTGAAGGAAGTTGCTCATTAACCCCTTAAGGACGCAGCGATTTTGTAGCTTAAGGCTCAGCCCGATTTTTTGGATTCGGACTTGCTTTGCTTTATATGGTTATAACTTTTGAACACTGTTACTTATCAAAACAATTCTGAGATTGTTTTTTCCCCACATGTTGTACTTCATTTTAGTGGTAAATTTTGGCAGATAAGTTTTGCGTTTATTTACAAAAAAAAAGAAAATATGATAAATTTTTTGAAAAATTTGCCATTTTCGAAATTCTAAATCATTGCGTTTTCAGACAGATAGATTTACCACCTAAATAACTTGCAGAATAACATTTCCCATTTGTCTACTTTACATTTTCATAATTTCTGAAATGTCTGGATAATTTATTTTGATGTCACGCGGCTTACAAATAGAATATCGCTTTTCCGGATTTTCAGAATTGACTATTTTGGGGATAAATACAGTTTTGAATGAAATTTTACATATTTAGCATCAAAACCCCCTATATAACCAACCCATTTTCAAATCTGCACCCCTCAAGCTATCAGAAACCGCTTTTACGAAGATTGTTAACCCCTTGAGATCTTCATAGTAATTGAATCAAAATGGGGGTGAAATTTAGAATGGTCATATTGTTCCCTTATACGTTCATTTAGCACTAAAATTTACACATTTCCAAAATATAAAAAGAGAAAACCCACCATAAAATTTGTTCTGCAATTTCTCCTGAGTACAAAGACCCCCCACATGTGGCCGTTACTTGTTTTATGGGGGCACAGCGAGGTGCAGAAGGGAAGGAGGGCGCTGCAGCTGCCAGGATTTTAGTTTCCTCATTGGCCCATTTTGAAGGCTATAAAATTTTCGCTTTTTCGTTATTGGGGCCATGTGACGGCATTTTTTTTGCGGGATGAGATGCTTTTTCCATTGTTACCATTTTGGGGTT
The DNA here is from genome assembly GCF_040894005.1 of Engystomops pustulosus. Classification (NCBI taxonomy): domain Eukaryota; kingdom Metazoa; phylum Chordata; class Amphibia; order Anura; family Leptodactylidae; genus Engystomops; species Engystomops pustulosus. Next base: position 124,849,717 of record NC_092415.1, on the reverse strand, counting down.
GGTATCACCTATTGTTGAAAATTTAGGAACTTTTTTTGAGGGCAGGAGTAGAAAAGCATCAATTCTGTACTGGATTTTTTACTTTTTTTTTTTTTGGTGTTCACCGTATAGACTAATAATCATGTTATCTTTATTCTATGGGTTGATACGATTACGGGGATACCAGACATGAATATATTTTCTTACGTTTTACTAAATTTGTCAAACAAAACCCTAATGTGGGGAAAAATCTATCATTTATGTATTGCCGTCTTCCAAGTGGCATAACATTGTTACTTTTTTGGCTACGGAGCTGGTTGATGGCTTGTTTTTTGCGGGACATGTTGTACTTTGCACCAGTATCATGTCTGAGTACATATGGTTTTTTGATCGCATTTTATAGCATTTTTTGTGGGATTGAAAAGGTAAAAATCATAATTTTTGGAGGGTTTATAACAGTTTTTTTTTACGGCGTTTATCGTGGGGGTTCAATAATGATTTACTTTTATTCTAAGGGTTGTTACGGACGCGGTGATACTATATATGTGGGGTTTGTGTTATGATTTAGACTTTTTTTGAGTTATATGTCTCTTTATATGTTTTGGGAGTTTGGGGCATTTTTAGTGATTTATGACTTTATTTTTTTATTGAATAACTTTTTTTTTTTTTACTTTTTCACTTTTATACCATGGGACATGAACAAGCAATCATCTGATTGCTTCTTCATGATAATATTCTGCAATACTGATGTATTGCAGAGTATTATCAGTGTCAGCCTATACACTTGCATAGGCTGGCACTGTGCCAGTAAGATGACGTCACAGACGCCATCTTACTGGCAATTCTTGCAAGTAACTCTGGGGTCCAGATCGGACCCCAGAGTTGCTATAGCAACGATCGGCGCCCCCCGAAAACGGTTCGGGGGAGCCGATCGTGGGGGAAAGACACCCCAGATGCATGTTAGATGCCGCGGTCGCGCTGACCGCGGCATTTAACGGGTTAAGCACCCGCGATCGGAGACAACTCCGATCGCGGGTGTTACACTGGGGTGCCGGCTATTAGTTACAGCCGGCACCCCGTGTTTCCCGATGCCGGTTCGGCTCTGATCCAGAGCCGAGCCGGCATAAGCGCTGTGGCGGATATATCCGCCACGGAGCGTAAAGGGGTTAAGGAATCCAGACTTAGGCTTCTGCTGATGGAACTGCTACTGCTCCTACCCCCCCCAGCTCCCCACAGCAGCCGTGGCAGTAGTATGTGAGCGATGACTGCCAGGTATCCACCGGTCAGACCTGACAGAGGATGGACAATGGCGCACAGAGGCAGTGGCCAACTGTCTGCACAGTATTTCTCTATAGTATTCCAGTTGTTCCTCCCTCTCAGCAGCTGGAAAATAGTCACCCATTTTTGACCGGTAGCTAGGGTCCAAGATGGCTGCGGGCCATCTGCGCAAGTGACTCTGAGGGACTCCCAGCTTCCATCTTCAGTGTATACTGCCACAGTGCTTCGAGGTCATCTGCCTCGTCTTCTACCTCCCACGGATGCTCCTGCTCCTCCTCTCATGTCACCTGAGTAGAAAAACCACAAATTGCACCAGAGCCTGCTTGTGTTCCAATGTCCTCCTCCTCCTCCAGTTCAGACCCCACTGGACTCATGTGGCCATGAGATGTAGTATCCACTTCTCCAGTGCCCTGACCAGACAGATTTTGCAGCATGAGTTCCAGAAAATGAAGCAGTGAAATGACGTTATTCATCCCGCAGTCCTGGCGACTGACAAATAATGTGGTCTCTTGAAAGGGCCTGAGCAAACGGCAGGTGTCACGCATGAGCTGCCAGTGGCTGACATCAAAGTTACACTGGGGAGAACTTTGTTCCGCTTACATCATCAAAAAATCATTGATGGCTTTTCTGAGGTCATACAGGCGGTCTAACATATGGAGGCTGGAATTCCAATGGGTGGAAACATTGCATACCAGACTATGTTGGGGTAGGCCGTTCTGATGCTGCAACTCGAGGAGTGTGTGCTTGGCTTTGTAAGAATGGCTGAAGTGCATGCACAGTGTCCTGGCCACTTTTAGACTGTTTTGCAGATGGGTGGAAGATTTCAGATTGAACATGTGCGTCATGCAGGGTGAATGGACCATCCCTCCTCGGTGCAGCGCGGATACCATGTTCCTCTCATTGTCTGTGACCATGGTTTTGATTTTTAGTTGTCGCTGAGAAAGACTCACATTGATTTCATGTTGCATGACGTGCAACAGTTCCTCCCCTGTGTGACTACATTTGCCCAGGCAAACCAGGTGTAGAACTGCGTGACACCGCTGTGCCCTGCACATGTGGTATGATGGAGCAGCACTTGTGGAGGCTGAGGCGGTGGTGGAGAAGGAGGATGAGGAGGTGGACACTGGCGCAAAAGCAGCAGTTTGACAAAGTGGAGGAGAAAGCTCCGTCTCTTGTGGAAGTTGTTGGTGTGAATGGGCGGAAAGCACATTCACCCATTGGGCTGTTAAGGACATGTACTGGCCCTGACCATAGTTACAGCTCCACACGTCCGCGCTGCTGTGCACCTTGGAAGAAACTGATAAGCTCAAGGACTGGCCCACCTTCTGTTGTACATATTGGTGAAGGGCTGGGATTGCCTTTTTGGAAAAAAAATTGCGGCTTGGAACTCTCCACCTTGGTTCAGCCATTAGTTCTCTGAAGGGTGCAGAGTCCACGACTTGGAAAGGGAGGGACTGCAGTTGTCTCTTTGTAATCACCTTGCTCAACAACTGCTGGCGCCATGCGTAGCGAGGAGCAGGAGCATCTGGACCAGGAGATGATGTCAAAGACAAACAGCTCCCTTCGGCAGAGGTGCTGGAGTCAAGTCAAGGGACTTGCCGCAACAGCATGTGTGCCAGTAGGTGCTGCAGCGGTTGCTGCGCCTGCAGGATGGACCACATCTGACACCCGTTTCATTGGATGGTGACACTGCTGGTGCCAACATTAGCTCCCTGGCCACGTTTCACTCTCTGCCCGCAGATACGACATATACCCACGCTCGGCTCCTATGGTGTCTTTTCAAAAAACTGCCACACCGCCTAGGTGGTAATTTTACCGCCAACACTCAGGATTTGTACCCTGCGGATGTTTGGCTCCCATCCTTGCACTACTGCCACCCTGCTGACTCACGCCCACAGTAGCGACTTTCTGCCTGCTCCGCTGCCTTACACGCAAGCTGAAACTCTCTTCGCCCATCGTCAATTTGCGTTTCCCGGTCACTGCTACTCTCCTCACCGGTGTCAGTATGCACAGCCTGCTAACTGCAGGAAGCAGCGGAAGTCTGCCCCACCTCTTCACTGCCAAGTGGTGCTGAATAGTGGTGCTGAATAGTGGCGCTGACCCCAGACCACCTGGTAGCTCTCTGGCTGCGGGAAAGGAACAGGACAGAGGCTGTTTGAGGACAGATGAGGGCCTCTGACCTGCTCCTGGGCCATGCCAACTAATTGTTGTATTTGAGGAACCCACGGACTCTTGGCTGGGGTCAGATGTTATATTTAAGGAATTGGATGACCTTTGGGTTGTTGATCAACACACTGCTGATAGATGACAACGGCGGTTCTGGCCTCACAGATTCACCCCTGCTGCGACGTACTGTGCTGCCACCTCTGCCTGCTCCACCTGCCACCTTTCTGTCTGACATAGTGGCATCCCTGCGGCTAGATACTTAGTGTACCGGGACGTGCTATTACATCCTGCTTCTGGCACTGTCTCACTAACTGAGCCGGCACCAGAAGCAGCGGCTGTCAGCTGTCTATCAGCTGACACCGCCCAAATCTGTTGTGCTGTGCAGAAGAAATCACACAGCAACCACAGAAGATGATGATTGCTATGGCTAGTTTCTAACCTACACTGACAGCACACAACAGGATTTTGTGCTGTGCCTGTGACTTTCAGTTTTGAAAAAAAAAAAAAAGGCAGACTGTACCCAATTCAATCAAACCCCTAATAAATTTTCCCACTTGTTTGAGATGGATATGTGTGTCACTAAGAGCTAAATAGAACGTTCGCAAGTCTCACTGCAAATTCGTCACAATATGGTACTAGCTGCACTACTAGTGCCAGCAAGCCCAGCCACAAGCAAATAAAAAAAAATATATATAACGCTATTGTAGCCCTAAGAAGGGCTTTTGGGTTCTTGTAGAATCACTCCTACATAACACTATTTTAATAGAACACCCTAACGCTTTCCCTGAGCAGCAGCAGCTCTCTCCCTAACGGCATCCAGACAGAGAATGATCCGAGTAGCGCGGGCAGGGGCTAGTATATTCCAGGGTCACCTGATCAGGCCAGGCAACCACTGCTATCGACATGTATGTGTACCACGTGATGCTGGGTGTAGTGCAGAGTCTCCTGGCTTGTGATTGGCTCTGTTTCTGGCCGCCAAAAATCTAAACGCAGCGGGATGACATTTTCTCGAGTGGGGCGAAATACTCGTCCGAGCACCGAGCAGTTGCGAGTATGCTAATGCTAAGTGCTTTTGATGTAAGTGTGCTATCCTTTTATTGAGGATGGCAAACAGACCCACTATTTCATATGGGACTGTTTACCTGTCTGTTTTTTTTCACGTATGTGCAGACAGTGAGAAAAAAATTGCCGCATGCATTATTTTGTCTCGCATGCGGACCATGTACATCCATAGAAGTCAATGGATCCACAAAAAAATGGTCTTCACATGCATGACATGCTGACTGTTTTTTCTCAAATGTTGCTAGGCAACCATTTGGGTCGGGCAAGAAGTAGATTAGAAACCTATCAGCTTTTTTTTACATATCTGAAATAAATGAAAGGCGCAACAGATACAAAATTGACTGATCACAGACATCACGTTTACATTTTTTGCAGATGCGCAGGAGATGCAGCACTAAAATGCTTGGGTACTCGTTATTCGAGACGAACTTTTCCCGATGCTCGAGTGCTCGTCTCGAATAACGAGCCCCATTGAAGTCAATGGGAGACTCGAGCATTTTTCAAGGGGACCAAGGCTCTGCACAGGGAAGCTTGGCCAAACACCTGGGAACCTCAGAAAAGGATGGAAACACCACGGAAATGGACAGGAAACAGCAGGGGCAGCATGCATGGATGCCTCTGAGGCTGCTTAATCACACCATTATTCCAAAATTATGGGCAACAGCATGGCCATGACAGAGTGACCGAATGAGGCTAGATAGCATGTAAACCATGCAATAATTGACCCTGACACTAAAGGGGACGGCATGCAGAGGCAGCGGCAGCAGCGGCAGGCTACAGAGTGTCATGGCGACATACCCTAAATGGACTCATGCTTCACCAAAGGAGGTGAGCAAGAAGCGCTGAAATGATTTCCTATGTGAACAAAAGGTTGACGGTATATTTAGTTGATAACACAGCATGGTGGCGACATAGTGACCAAGTTCCATAACGTATCTGGTGAAACAACCAAAAAATGAGCCTGACACAGCTCTTTTGATAAGGTGACGACATGTGGAGGCAGCCATGGAGACGACTTCCATGATTAAGAGCGACAGTATGGGGCATTCATATTGCGCTGCTATGATTGCAACTTCAGGTCTCCAGCATGGCGGCGACAGATGGGCCGAGTTCCACTATGTATCTGGTGAAACACCTGAAAATTCTGCCTGACACATCTCGTATATCCTCTCGTGCTCCAGCGTCTGGGGTATAGAGAGTTGAAATGAGACATTGGTGGACGCTGTGGAGGATCGTGGAGGCAAAATGGACAGGAAACAGCAGGGGCAGCATGCATGGATGTCTCTGAGGCTGCCTAATCTTGGCTTTTGCTTTCGCCTGTCCAAGCCCCTGTCTCTCGGCTCCTCCCCACCCAAAATGGGCCTGGGGGCCAGAAGCGTTTACTTTGAAAAAATTATAATTTTCAAATATTTCACTTAGGAATAATGGAAAAGCATAGTGATTCTATTTTTAATTGTTTTTACGGAAATGGTTCCATGATTAAGAGCGACAGTATGGGGCATCCATATTGCGCTGCTATGATTGCAACTTCAGGTCTCCAGCATGGCGGCGACAGATGGGCCGAGTTCCACTATGTATCTGGTGAAACACCTGAAAATTCTGCCTGACACAGCTCGTTTGATAAGGGGACGATGTATGGAGGCAGTGAGGGGAATGTAAACAGATGCGCAAGAAGCGCTGAAATAATATCGGTAAATGATAAAAGTTTGCCAGTATATTTTGTGGATTACACAGCAGGGTGGCGACAAAGTTAACAAATTTGATGTGGAAGCCATGAAACAACCCAAAATTCTGCCTGACACAGCTCGTTTGATAAGGGGACCATGTATAGAAGCAGTGAACTAGTAGTAGATTAAAGGTGCTGCAGTTAAAACTATGTTAGTTGGATCTTGAGATGGAGCTGGCGCTCCGCTGCCAGGCAAGCTTTTGCCAATCCAAGCCCCTGTCTCTAGGCTACTCCCCAAACAGCACTTCTAAGAACCTTTTGTATAAGATCAAGTGTAGTAGTGTTCTTATAAGTTTTTGTTATGGCGGGTGAGGGGAATGTAAACAGATGCGCAAGAAGCGCTGAAATAATATCGGTAAATGATAAAAGTTTGCCAGTATATTTTGTGGATTACACAGCAGGGTGGCGACAAAGTTAACAAGTTTGATCTGGAAGCCATGAAAACAACCCAAAATTCTGCCTGACACAGTTTGTTTGATAAGGAGACCATGTATGGAGGCAGCTATATGGACGACTTTTGGAGGCAGCTATGGCGATGACGTGTGGAGGTAGCAATGGAGACAACATGTGGAGGCAGCTAAAAAGACGACATGTGGAGGCTGCTATGGAGACAATTTAATTTGGATAGTGCCTGTATGTGGCAGTCCAAAAAAGTTTTCAAACCAGAGGAGCAGGTAGGTGGTCCTCCAGAAAAATGAAATAAATTGAGTGCCTGTATGTGGCAGTCCAAAAAAGTTTTCAAACCAGAGGAGCAGGTAGGTGGTCCTCCAGAAAAATTAAATAGATTGAGTGCCTGTATGTGGCACTCCCAAAAATTGTTTAAAACAGAGGACCGGGTAGGTGGCCCTCCAGAAAAATTAAATACATAGAGTACTATAGCTAGAGCCAGTTGGCCCTGGCAAAAAATAGCCAGTTTCCTCTGCTTTAGTGTACAAAGAGGAGGAGAAGGAGGACAATGAGGAGGAGGAGTGCATACATTATTCAGGTTGAGCTTCTTTCACCTGGTGGAGAATGAAAATCCGGAGAAATCCAGGCTTTATTCATCTTGATAAGCGTCAGCCTGTCAGCGCTGTCAGTCGACGGGCGTGTACGCTTATCGGTGATGATGCCACCAGATGCACTGAAAACCCGCTCGGACAACACGCTAGCGGCAGGGCAGGCAAGAACCTCCAAGGCGTACAGCGCCAGTTCGTGCCACATGTCCAGCTTTGAAACCCAGTAGTTGTGGGGAGCTGTGTGATCATTTAGGACAATGGTATGGTCAGCTACGTACTCCCTCACCATCTTTCTGTAAAGATCAGCCCTACTCTGCCGAGACTGGGGACAGGTGACAGTGTCTTGCTGGGGTGACATAAAACTAGCAAAGGCCTTGTAAAGCGTACCCCTGCCAGTGCTGGACAAGCTGCCTGCTCCTCTACTTGTCCCGCAGAAGTACGCCCTCTGCCGCTAGCGCTGTCAGAAGGGAAATACTGTTTCAGCTTTTGCACCGGGGCCTGCTGGTATTCTTGCATTCTCAGACTCCTTTCCTTTCCAGGGATGAGAGTGGAAAGATTTTGCTTGTACCGTGGGTCAAGGAGAGTGAATACCCAGTAATCGGTGCTGGAATAAATTCTTTGAACGCGAGGGTCACGGGATAGGCAGCCTAGCATGAAATCTGCCATATGCGCCAGAGTCCCAACGCGCAAGAATTCACTCCCCTCACTGGCCTGACTGCCCATTTCCTCCTCCTCCAACTCCTCTTCTTCTGCCCATACACCTTGAACAGTGAAGGACTGAACAATGGTCCCCTCTTCTGTCTAGCCAACATTCTCCTCCTCTTCCTCCTCATCCTCTTCCACCTCCTCCGATATGCGCTGAGAAACAGACCGGAGGGTGCTTTGGCTATCAACAAGGGAATCTTCTTCCCCCGTCTCTTGTGACGAGCGAAGCTTCCGACTTCATGCTGACCAGAGAGTTTTTCAACAGGCCAAGCAGTGGGATGGTGTGGCTGATGATGGCAGCATCGCCACTGACCATCTATGTTGACTCCTCAAAGTTGCTCAGCACCTGACAGATATCAGACATCCAAGTCCACTCCTCATTGTAGACTTGAGGAAGCTGACTGACCTGACTACCTGGTCTGGTGGAAGTTGACATCTGGCAGTCTACAATCGCTCTGCGCTGCTGGTAAACTCTGGATAATATGGTTAATGTTGATTTCCACCTTGTGGGCACGTTGCACAACAGTCGGTGAGCGGGCAGTTGGAGGTGGCGCTGCGCTGCCCTGAGAGTGGCAGCATCTGTGCTGGACTTCCTGAAATGCGCACAGATGCGGCGCACCTTCGCGAGCAAATCAAACAGATTGGGGTATGTCTTGAGGAAACGCTGAACTATGAGATTTAACACATGGGCCAGGCATGGCACATGTGTCAGTCTGCCGAGTTGCAGAGCCGCCACCAGGTTACGGCCGTTGTCAAACACAACCATGCCTGGCTTCAGGTTCAGCGGTGCCAGCCACAGATCAGTCTGCGCCGTGATGCCCTGTAATAGCTCTTGGGCGGTGTGCCTTTTATCGCCTAGGCTCTGCAGTTTGAGCACCGCCAGCTTTCGCTTAGCGACGGCACTGCTGCTGTGCCTAGAGCTACCGACTGATGGCGCCATGCCCACGGATGGTAATTCGGAGGAGGAGATGGAGGAGGGGTGGGAGGAGGAGGAGGCATAGTAGGCCTTTGAGACCTGGACCGAGGTAGGCCCCGCAATCCTCGGCGTCGGCAGTATATGACCAGCCCCAGGGTCAGACTCGGTCCCAGCCTCCACCAAGTTAACCCAATGTGCCGTCAGCGATATATAGTGGCCCTGCCCGGCAGCACTCGTCCACGTGTCCGTGGTCAGGTGGACCTTGTCAGAAACGGCGTTGGTCAGGGCACGGATGATGTTCTCTGACACGTGCTTGTGCAGGGCTGGGACCGCACATCGGGAAAAGTAGTGGCGGCTGGGGACCGAATACCGAGGGGCGGCCGCCGCCATGAGGTTTCAAAAGGCCTTGGTCTCTACCAGCCTATAGGGCAGTTTGGAGATGTGAACGTTGAGGGCTTGGGCGTGTGGGTGGGTTGCACTATACTTCCTTTTGCGCTCCAGCGTCTGGGGTATGGAGAGCTGAACGCTGGTGGATGCTGTGGAGGATCGTGGAGGCGAAGATGGGGTTTTCGCACGGGAGGTGTTTGGGCCGGGGTCCTGGGCAGGGGGCTGACTAGCAGATGACACAGGGGAAGGAGCAGTGGAGTGCCCGGCCGGAGGTGAACGGGCTTGGTGCCATTGAGTGGGGTGTTTAGCATTCATATGCCTGCGCATACTGGTGGTAGTTAAGCTAGTAGTTGTGGAACCCCTGCTGATCCTGGTTTGGCACAGGTTGCACACCACAGTCCGTCGGTCATCCGGTGTTTCTTTAAAGAACCTCCAGACTTCTGAAAATCTAGCCCTCGCCACGGGAGCTTGACTACGGGAAACATTTGGCGCTGATGCACCAGCTCTGGCCCTGCCTCTCCGTCTGGCCCCACCACTGCCTCTTCCAACCTGTTCTGCTATAGGACTCGCCTCCATCTCAGAAGCACTGTGTTCACCCGGCCTATCAACCCATCTTCGGTCTGTCACCTCATCATCCTCCGATCCCTCAGTCTGTTCCCCCCTCGGACTTCCTGCCCTGACAACAACTTCACCACTGTCTGACAACCGTGTCTCCTCATCGTCCAACACCTCTTTACACACTTCTTCCACTACGTCAATAATGTCATCATCACCCACAGACTGCGACCGGTGGAAAACCTGGGCATCGGAAAATAGCTCAGCAGCAACCGGACAAGTGGTTTGTGACTGTGGGAAGGGTCCAGAAAACAGTTCCTCAGAGTATGCCGGTTCAAATGCCAAATTTTGCTGGGAGGGGGCAGACTGGGGGGAAGGAGGCTGAGGTGGAGGAGCTGGAGGAGTGCTGATTTCGGTGACATGGGTGGACTGCGTGGAAGACTGACTGGTGGACAAATGGCTAGAAGCATTGTCCGCAATCCACGACATCACCTCTTCGCACTTTTCTGGCCTCAACAGTGCTCTACCACGAGTCCCAGTAACTTGAGACATGATGAACCTAGGGAGTGTAGTTCTGCGGCGTTCCCCTGCTCCCTCATCAGCAGGTGGTGTCTCACCCCGCCCAGGACCACGGCCTCTGACCCCTGCAGTAGTTGGACGCCCACGTCCATGCCCTCGTCCTCTACCCCTAGCCCTCGGGTTAAACATTTTCCAAATTAAAGTGTAAACTTTAAAAAAAAATTTTTTTAAACAAAATGATGCTATCCTAATGCTATGGCTAGTTTCTAACCTACACTGACAGCACACAACTGGATTTTGTGCTGTGCCTGATGACTTTGAGTTATAAAAAGAAATAAACGTAAAAAAAAATAAATCAGAAGACTGTGCCTAATTCAAATCAAACCCCTAATAAATTGTCCCACTTCGGTGTTTGAGGTGGATATGTGTGTCACTAAGAGCTAAACACAACGGTCGCAAGTCTCCCAGCAAATTCCTCACAATATGGTACTAGCTGCACTACTAATGCCAGCAAGCCCAGCCACAAGCAAACAAAATAAAGTAAAATATAACGCTATTGTAGGCCTAAGTAAGCCGTTGGGGTTCTCCTATGGCTATTTTCTAGCCTACACTGAAAGCACACTGCTTTGCCAGATTACTTTGAGTTATAAAAAGAAATAAACGTAAAAAAATAAATAAATCAGAAGACTGTGCCTAATTCAAATCAAACCCCTAATAAATTGTCCCACTTCGGTGTTTGAGGTGGATATGTGTGTCACTAAGAGCTAAACACAACGGTCGCAAGTCTCCCAGCAAATTCCTCACAATATGGTACTAGCTACACTACTAATGCCAGCAAGCCCAGCCACAAGCAAACAAAAAAAAGTAAAATATAACTCTGTTGTAGGCCTAAGTAAGCCGTTGGGGTTCTCCTATGACTATTTTCTAGCCTACACTGAAAGCACACTGCTTTGCAAGATTACTTTGAGCTATAAAAAGAAATAAACGTAAAAAAAAATAAATCAGAAGACTGTGCCTAATTCAAATCAAACCCCTAATAAATTGTCCCACTTCGGTGTTTAAGGTGGATATGTGTGTCACTAAGAGCTAAACACAACGGTAGCAAGTCTCCCAGCAAATTACTCACAATATGGTACTAGCTGCTCTACTAATGGCAGCAAGCCCAGCCACAGGCAAACCAAAAAAAAGTAAAATAAAACGTTGTTGTAGCCCTAAGAAGGGCTGTTGGTTTCTTGTAGAATTAATCCTGCCTAACACTATTCTAATAGAACACCCTAACGCTTTCCCTGACCAGCAGCAGCTCTCTCCCTAGCGGCATCCAGACAGAGAATGATGCGAGCAGCGCGGGCAGGGGCTAGTCTATTCCAGGGTCACCTGATCTGGCCAGCCAACCACTGCTATCGACGTGTAAGGGTACCATGTCATGCTGGGTGGAATGCAGAGTCTCCTGGCTTGTGATTGGCTCTGTTTCTGGCCGCCAAAAATCACAACGGCGGGAGATGCCATTTTCTCGAGCGGGCAAAGTATTCATCCGAGCAACAAGCAGTTTCGAGTACGCTAATGCTCGAACGAGCATCAAGCTCGGACGAGCATCAAGCTCGGACGAGTATGTTCGCTCATCTCTAATGGTGCAGACAAATACAAGGAGTCTGTAGAGTCTGTGGAAGTCGTTTAGTGCCGCAAGTAACAGAAACCTGGTATTCAACCGTTCTGGCTTTGAAGTATCGTATAAGTACCGACATTTCGATGCATTATGCAACCCTATTACTCTATAATGAAAGACTTAACACAATTAGTTAAAAAATAGGAAATAAGGTGGTGTGGTGGTTCTTACCCCATTTCTAGCTGACAGGGCTTTCAGACCTGAGATCTGTAACTGACTATACATGGTGATGCTAAATACACAGAAGGGTGACATAATTTATATGTAAATGTAATAAGGGAAGGTGGGGGGTCGGGAGATATAATGACAACTGCTCAATGTTTGCAGAAGCTCCCAGAGGTCCTTGACCTTTTATTGAATATAGACTGTAGTGATGGGTAAGTACTAAAAGGTCATGAATTTTTCACCAGAAATATACTATGGTAAATGTCTAGCATCACATACACAGCAAAACAATCCAGCTAGTTACAATATACAGAGCTTAATTAGATAGGTGAATATAGATATATGGATATAAAATACGAAAAAATGGCAGCACTCCGAGATTTCAATATAAGCAAAACAATGTACTTTTTATTTCAACATGTGTCCGCTGCGTTTCGGCTCCTCACATCTGGAGCCTTTTTCAAGTACTCTTGAAAAAAAAAAAGGCTCCAGATGTGAGGAGCCGAAATGTAGCAGACACATGTTGGAATAAAAAGTATGTTGTTTTGCTTATATTGAAATCTCGGAGTGCTGCCATTTTTTCGTATTTTATTAAGAAGCGGTGTTGATCTAAACCCTGGGAAGTGCACCTGAGTTATAACCTTTTAGAGTGAGTGCCGCCATAATTGTTTTTTCTGGATATATGGATATAGATATATATGTAGATTTCTGACTGAAATGAGACCTCAATTTAAACATACCCTCCCAGACTGTTTGCTGTCCACAGTTTGTGAAGTTAGCTCAAGGCCTTTTGGCCTCTGGCCAAGAGAGCGGTAGTTTGTGACCTTATACAAAAATCTAACGATTTGAGCCTCAGCCAAAATATTATTCAAAAATCAATGCAATTGTGTACATAGATCTTTAGTACCATTTTTGGAATAATTTTGTATTGCATGTTTTTTTTTCCATCAGTTTGTTTCTATTACAGTTTTATATATAGTTCCATATACAGAGATAACATTTTTGTAAAATGAATCTTCAAAAATTGAAATGACTTTTTGTAGTAAATGTACAGAAAATGAGTGCACATAAAATAGTTAATATATTCTGTTACAGGTGGCATGGAGAATATAAAGAATCATACTCATGCACTGACCAGCTACACCTACAATGTGCTTGCTGCTCTGCATTATGCTAATGGACGACCTGTAATACGCATCTACACTGACACGGAAGTTAGGACCTTTGATGTGCAGGGTCCCATCATTAATTTTAATGTGCTGGATGAAAGTGGCGGAGTTATTGGCTATTCTCAGGTACATATTGGTTAAAGTTTATAATACCCAACTGAAATAATGAGTATATTAAAATTGTAATCAAATATTTATGTGTTGTACACAGGACTGCCATTGTCAGAAAAATTCAGCACATATCCTTACTAAAAATTATATTATAAAATGTCACCTTTATTTTCACATATATGAAAAGTATATCAAGGTAGCAGTGCTATAGCATGCTCAAATGGGATGTGTGTTAAAAGCACAGTGTCAAAACTCACTTTATATTGTAAACCCTATTATAGTTAGTATAAGTATACTCTTATAATCAAAATATGCAAGTATCAATGTGAGCTTGGTTTTAAGTGAGAACCCCTACAAAACCAAAATAGTTTTTGCCCTGTCTGATAAGACCTACAGGGTTTGCACTGTATCACCTAAAATATAGCCCTGTAGCATCTATGGGTGATGGCATACGTGTCGTTTTAACACGTTTTTGGCCCGTTTTTAAGCAGTCTGTTAAAAAACACATGAGTTTTTTGAAAACTCATCAGTTTTTTGAAAACGCATCAGTTTTTGACAGGTTTGACCGATTATCTTAATAAAAACTGGTCAAAAACGCATGCATTTTCAAAATTGCATGCAGTTTTCAAAAATGCATGCGGTTTTTAACGCATGGGTTTTTTATGACTGACTGCTTAAAACGTGCCAAAAATGTGTTCAAAATGCTACGTGTGCCATCACCCTAAGGCAGTGATGGCGGACCTTTTAGCGGCCGAGTGCCCAAACTCCGACCCAAACCCCCCCTGATTTATCGTGAGGTGCCAACCAAAAATTAAAGCAGTAACTTATTGCTCCCTGTTCAACAATTTTCAATCATCACAGTAGAAAGATGGAAAATTTTCATCATTTTAGCTTCTTTCCAGTGTCCCTCTGTACAGAGAAAATCGTGGGGCCAGCAGGAGCTCCTCCAAAGATAATTCGGCCCTGTCTACTCATTCTCCCTCTTCCTATAGTCCCAAGTAACAAAGTAAGTATCAAAATATGACTGGAAGCAGCATCTTTTAAGTTGCTTGGAACTGCAGGAAGATTATTTGAGTCCTGTCTGGTGTGCTTGGGCAATGGCCCGGGTGCCCACAGAAAGGACTCTAAGTGCCGCCTCTGGCACCCGTGCCATAGGTTCGCCATCACTGCCCTAAGGTTTGCAAACGCAGACAAAGACGCACCCACAGGGGTGGCCAACCGGTGTTTTGCATTAAATTGACGCAAAACATCGGCGGCTCGTTCCCGATCGCAGGCGTTTCCAGTTTGAATTAAGATAATTGCTCAAACCTGTCAAAAAACGCGTGCATCATCAAACGGCCCAAAAACGGCCTAAAAACGCCATGTGTGTCTTCACCCTTAGTCTACAACATCCCCACTGGTAAATGCAAGTGGACTCACTATAATAATTGCATATATTTAGCTCATTAAATTTCACTGGTGCTGCCCTGACGTCTGTTGGCTCCACTCCCTCATTTTAATAAAACATGCAGGTGGACAAGCCATTATTATCACTTAACTCCTATTACTCTGTGATAATAATGGCTCCTGCAACTGCGTGTCAGTGATCACATCAGCATGAACAGATTCTAACCACTGGAGGTAAACATAGAAGCTTTCTATAGCAGGACAGCCAGGTGAGATCTAGAAAACCATGAGGAATTGATACAAAAAGTATAGTGGAAAATTGTATAACTTTTCATTACACAAATAATATAAATTATTTACTGAAAGTGGCTAACCCCTTTAATTTTAACTTCATACTTTGGTGTATAAGGTGTAATTTTTTGCAGGATGAGCTGACATATTTATTGCTACCATTTTGGGGGTCTATACAACTTTTCGATCACTTATGTTTTATGTGTTGCTAAACAGCAAAAAATATGCATCTCTGTCATGTGTTGTGATCCATTGTGCGGTTCACCATCAAGAATTACCATTTTAATTTTTTTATAGTTTAAGAATTTTGGGACTTGGTGATACTGAACATGTATGTGATTTTATTTATTTTTATATCAGTTTTGGGGGGTGATTAAAATTTTTAGATTTCTTTTTACTTTTTTTTTTTTTTACTGTATTTGCAGACCACAAGGGGGTATCATTCCTACCATATACTGCAATACATCTGTATTGAAGCATATTCTTGCATTCACATGCGAGTGCGTTTACATGTGGCATTAACACATGTGTTTTCAAACACATTACAACAGCTGAGAAGAGGACATTTGCCTGATTACATTGCTGTTAACATTAAATTTGCAAATTGCATGCGCTAACGCTGTGTTAATGCTTGTGTTTGTCAAAACTGTTAATGCAAACATTTTGTAAACTCAATGTTGACAGCAATGTAATCAGGCAAATTTCCTCTTCTCAGCTGTTGTGACGTGTTTGAAAACACATGCACTGATGCACCGTGTGAACGCATCATGAAATGCTCCCTGCGGCAATTAGTAGGTTAACAACCTTTTTGGTGCCAGCACTGATCACATGTGTTATCGACAAGTGTTGCTGCATTATACAGGAGGGGGAGGTTTATCACTGCTTCTATGCCTGTTTTCTGGCATGGAAGCAGTGACATAATTGCAACTCTTAAGCAGTGCAAAGATTTGCGATTCAATTTGCAAATACACCACCTCCATGCTGTGTGGGCATATAGGAGCACTGCAAATCTGGCGGGTGGCGCGGTCTGCATTTAACCCCTACGGGACTCGGCCTCTTTTGGCCTTAAGGACGCGGCCCCATTCTTCAAATCTGACCTGTGTCACTATAAGTGGTTATAGTTTTGGAACGCTATTAGATATCCAGGGGATTTTGAGATTGTTTTCTCGTGACACATTGTACTTCAAATTAGTTTAAAAATTTGGATGATATCTTTTGTGTTTAGTTATGAAAAAAAACTAAATTTGGCAAAAATTTGGAAAAATTCTTTATTTTCAACGTTCTAAATTCTCTACTTTTGATGCAGATAGTCATAGCTCCCAAATAAATTCATAACTTACATTTCCCAAATGTCTGCTTTATGTTGGCATGGTTTTTTAAGATTCCACATATTTTACTAGAATGTTATGAGGCTCAGAATTTAGGTATCATTTTTCAAATTTTTTGTAAAATCACCAAAACCTGTATTTAGATGAACCTGCTCAACTTCTAATTGACACTGAGAGGCCTAAATAATAGTGAGACTCGTAAATTACCCCATTGTGGAAACTACACACCTCAACGTATGAAAAACCACTTTTAAGAAGTTTGTTAACGCTTTACGTGTTTTATAGGGGTTAAAACAAAATGGAGGTGTAGTCTGCAAATTGTAATATTTTTTCACAATACACCCATTTTGGGTGGAAAATTAAACATTTACAAAGGATTAAATGAATAAAAGCTCCACAAAGTTTGTTACCCAATTTCTCCCGAGTGCACTGATACTCTACATGTGGTGGTAACCTGCTGTATGGGCGCACGGCCGGGCATAGAAGGGAAGGAGGTGCCATCCAGATCAGATTTGCCATGTCACATTGTACACGCTATAATTTTTTTCTTTTTTTTAATGTGGACCTATAGGGGCTTATTTCTTTTGCCACATGAGATGCACTTTTCTGGTACGTAATTTGGGGGAATCTATAGGCTAATTGGTGAGATTTTATTAACTCTTTGTTGGTGGAGGAAATGAAAATCATCACTTTTCAGGAAGATTTTTATGTTTTTTTTTTTTTGGCTGCTTACCATACCATAAAAATAGTATATTAATTTTATTCTATGGGTCGCCACGATTACAAAAAGACCTCAGTTATATAGATTTTTTATTTTTTTCCCATTTTTACTGCATAAAAAGTAATTTGGCAAAAATGTTGTTAATTTTAGCATCACCGTCTTTCATATGCATAACTTTTTTATTTTTCGCCTCACAAATCTGTTTAAGGGCTTATTTTTTGCGAGAAGGATTGTTCTTTTTAGTGGTCTTATTTTAGAGTGCATAACATTTTTTAAATCCCTTTCTAGAGCATTTTTATAGGGTATTAATTGAAAATGATCTTTTTTCTGGAGCTTTTTTTTGTTTTGTTTTTTACGGGGTTCACTTTGCGGATCTAATAACGATTCTGTTTTATTATGCAGATTGTTACGGACGCAGGGATACCAAATATGTGGGGGTTTTGTGTATTTTATTCAATTGTACTGAATAAAAACCAATTTGGAGAAAATCTTGTTCATTTTAGCATCACCATCTTTTCATATGCATAACTTTTTTATTTTTCGGCTTATCTGGTTAGGGGCTTATTTTTTGCGAGAAGAGTTGTTCTTTTTAGTGGGCTTATTTTGGAGTGCATAACATTTTTTCAATTACTTTTTAGAGCATTTTTTATAGGGTATTAATTAAAAATTATCTTTTTTCGGAACGTTTTTGCGTTTTTTTTCTACGGCGTGTACCGTGCGGGTCCAGTAACGATTCTGTTTTATTATACAGATTGTTACGGACGCGGCAAAACCAAATATGCGGGGTTTTTTGTGTTTTTTGTGGCTCCGATCGCGGGTGTTAGCGCAGGCTGTCAGCTGTACTAGACAGCTGACAGCCGCTGCTTCTGGTACCGGCTCCGTTCATGAGCCGGTGTCAGAAGCAGGACGTTATAGAACGTCCCCGTGCGCTAAGCATCTAGCCCCGGGGACGTACTATAACGTCCTGGTGCGCCTAGGGGTTAAAAAACTTTTGTTTGCCGTTTTTTCAAATGATTGCAGGCGCAGAGTGGGCTAAACCTCCTGATGTATCCAGTGCCACAAGGGGAGGGCTTGGCCGTTATCATTCTCTGGTGCAGGAGCACCAGCGTATGATACATTTTCCTTCAAGTGTGTGTGAAGAGGGCTAAGCCTGTAATTATCATAATTGGGAAAAACTGACAAAAACAGAAAAAACGGATGTGTTTTCAAAAAAAGTATGTGTTTTCAAAAATGCATGTGTTGTTAAAAAGCATGCATTTTTTAACGGGCTGCTTAAAAACGTCCCAAAAACTGGTTCAAAACGCCACATGTGCCATGTTCATTTGGAAAGAGGCTTCTGATCCCTTTTCTATTTAAATGTATGTCTTTGCAGCCCTTCTGTCTATATGTTGCATTTTTGTCTTTGTGTTGAGTTTTTGAGAGGCACACAAACTTTTAGGACGCGTTCACACGTTCCGCTATCGTCGCGTTCATAATGCGACGCTAGCGCACAGTGGGCGGGGCTCGGGGCGATCGCATATGCGTTTCCCGGGAAACGCATGCGATTAATAACTCGATCGCATGCGTTTCTCTGTAAACGCATATGCGATCGGCCCAAACTCCGCCCCCTGTGCGCTAGCGTCGCATTATGAACGCGGCGCTAGCAGAACGTGTGAACGCGCCCTCAAGGGTGGTGGCACATGTTTTTAACCTGTTTTTGGGCCGCTTTTAAGCAGTCCGTTAAAAAATGCGTGTGTTTTTGAAAACACATCCGTTTTTTTTTAAATGCAGCCATTTTTCCGTTTTTTTGTCAGTTTTTCCCCAATTGTGATGAATGGGAAAGTGTTTTCAAAAATGTATGCGTTTTCAAAACGCATGCGTTTTTTAACGGACTGTTTAAAAACAGCCCAAAGATGGGTTCAAAACGCCACACTTTTAAAATTGTGTAAATGAGCCATATGCATTTGCTTAATTCCTAAAAATAGACATTTAATCCAGATATATCCATGAAGCAGTAGGTGGGCCCCCAGAATCAGTTTCACTAGTGGGCCCTAGGTACCCCAGTCGGGCCCTCTCATAGAGAGTATACAGACATGAGCAAAAGCAATTTGCATATACTCCAGAATGTTATAAAGAGTGATTAGCTTAACAGCAATTAATTGCAAACGTCAATATTTCCCAAGAAAATGAAATTTTTTCCCCAAAACACATTTCACTTCATTGCAGGCCTGCCTTAAAAGGAACAGCTAGCATCATTTCAGTGATTGCTCCATTAACACAGGTGAGGGTGTTGATGAGGACAGGGCTGGAGATCAATCTGTCATGATTAAGTAAGAATCACACCACTGGACACTTTATAAGGAGGCTGGTGCTTGGCATCATTGTTTCTCTTCTGTTAACCATGGTTATCTCTAATGAAACACGTGCAGTCATCATT
Source organism: Engystomops pustulosus (assembly GCF_040894005.1). Taxonomy (NCBI): domain Eukaryota; kingdom Metazoa; phylum Chordata; class Amphibia; order Anura; family Leptodactylidae; genus Engystomops; species Engystomops pustulosus. The sequence goes on along the minus strand of NC_092415.1, from coordinate 124,830,179 downwards.
GCACTGCACAAAACTGGCCTAACAGGGAAGAATATCGCAGCTAGAAAGATTGAACCTCAGTCAACAATCTATCGCATCATCAAGGAATTCAACAAGTGAAGGCTCCAGGGAACCAAAGAAGGACCTGCGAGCTCCAGGACATCTCTTAAAAGTGTTTCAGCTTCGGGATCGGGCTACCAGCAGCGCAGAGCTTGCTCAGGAATGGCAGCAGGCAGGTCTGAGTACATCTGCATGCACTGCGAGTCGGAGACTCTTGGAGCAAGGCCTGGTGTCAGGGAGGGCAGAAAAGAAGCCACTTCTCTCCAGATAAAAAAACAGGGACAGACTGATATTCTGCAAAAGGTACAGGGAGTGGACTGCTGAGAACTGGGGTAAAGTCATTTTCTCTGATGAATCCCCTTTCCGATTGTTTGGAACATCTGGAAAACAGCTTGTTCGGAGAAGACAAGGTGAGCAATACCACCAGTCTTGTCTCATGCCAACTGTAAAGCATTCTGCAACCATTCATGTGTGGGGTTGCCTCTCAGCCAGGGTATTCGGCCCTCTTACAGTCTTGCCTTAAAACACATCCATGAATAAAGAATGGTACCAGAATATCCTCCAAGAGCAACTTCTCGCAACCGTCCAAGAGCAGTTTGGTGATCAACAATGCCTTTTCCAGCATGATGGAGCACCTTGCCATAAAGCAAAGGTGATCACTAAATTTTGGGTCCATGGCCTGGAAACTCCCCAGATCTTTATTTCATTGAGAACATTGAGAGTGAATACCCAGTAATCGGTGCTGGAATAAATTCTTTGAACGCGAGGGTCACGGGATAGGCAGGCTAGCATGAAATCTGCCATATGCGCCAGAGTCCCAACGCGCAAGAATTCACTCCCCTCACTGGCCTGACTATGGGCAGAAGAAGAGGAGTTGGAGGAGGAGGAAATGGATCCTCCTCCTCCAACTCCTCTTCTTCTGCCCATACACGCTGAACAGTGAAGGACTGAACAATGCTCCCCTCTTCTGTCTCGCCAACATTCTCCTCATCCTCCTCCACCTCCTCCGATATGCACTGAGAAACAGACCTGAGGGTGCTTTGGCTATCAACAAGGGAATCTTCTTCCCCCGTCTCTTGTGACGAGCGCAAAGCTTCCGACTTCATGCTGACCAGAGAGGTTTTCAACAGGCCAAGCAGCGGGATGGTGAGGCTGATGATGGCAGCATCGCCACTGACCATCTGTGTTGACTCCTCAAAGTTACTCAGCACCTGACAGATATCAGACATCCACGTCCACTCCTCATTGTAGACTTGAGGAAGCTGACTGACCTGACTACCAGTTCTGGTGGAAGTTGACATCTGGCAGTCTACAATCGCTCTGCGCTGCTGGTAAACTCTGGATAACATGGTTAATGTTGAATTCCACCTCGTGGGCACGTCGCACAACAGTCGGTGAGCGGGCAGTTGGAGGCGGAGCTGCACTGCCCTGAGAGTGGCAGCATCTGTGCTGGACTTCCTGAAATGCGCACAGATGCGGCGCACCTTCGTGAGCAAATCAGACAGATTGGGGTATAAGGAACCGCTGAACTATGAGATTTAACACATGGGCCAGGCATGGCACATGTGTCAGTCTGCCGAGTTGCAGAGCCGCCACCAGGTTACGGCCGTTGTCACACACAACCATGCCTGGCTTCAGGTTCAGCGGTGCCAGCCACAGATCAGTCTGCGCCGTGATGCCCTGTAATAGCTCTTGGGCGGTGTGCCTTTTATCGCCCAGGCTCAGCAGTTTGAGCACAGCCTGCTGTCGCTTAGCGATGGCACTGCTGCTGTGCCTAGAGCTACCGACTGATGGCGCCATGCCCACGGATGGTAATTCGTAGGAGGAGGTGGAGGAGGGGTGGGAGGAGGAGGAGGCATAGTAAGCCTGAGACACCTGGACCGAGGTAGGCCCCGCAATTCTCGGCGTCGGCAGTATATGACTAGCCCCAGGGTCAGACTCGGTCCCAGCCTCCACCAAGTTAACCCAATGTGCCGTCAGCGATATATAGTGGCCCTGCCTGGCAGCACTCGTCCACGTGTCCGTGGTCAGGTGGACCTTGTCAGAAACAGCGTTGGTCAGGGCACGGATGATGTTGTCCGACACGTGCTAGTGCAGGGCTGGGACGGCACACCGGGAAAAGTAGTGGCGGCTGGGGACCGAATACCGAGGTGCGGCCTCCGCCATGAGGTTTCGAAAGGCCTCGGTCTCTACCAGCCTATAGGGCAGCATCTCCAGGCTAAGCAGTTTGGAGATGTGGACGTTGAGGGCTTGGCCGTGTGGGTGGGTTGCACTATACTACCTTTTGCGCTCCAGCGTCTGGGGTATGGAGAGCTGAACGCTGGTGGATGCTGTGGAGGATCGTGGAGGCGAAGATGGGGTTTTCGCACGGGAGGTGTTTGGGCCGTGGTCCTGGGCAGGGGGCTGACTACCAGATGACACAGGGGAAAGAGCAGTGGTGTGCGCGGCCGGAGGTGAACGGGCTTGGTGCCATTGAATGGGTTGTTTAGCATTCATATGCCTGCGCATACTGGTCGTAGTTAAGCTAGTAGTGGTGGAACCCCTGCTGATCCTGGTTTGGCACAGGTTGCACACCACAGTCTGTCGGTCATCCGGTGTTTCTTTAAAGAACCTCCAGACTTCTGAAAATCTAGCCCTCGCCACGGGAACTTGACTACGTGAAACATTTGGCGCTGATGCACCAGCTCTGGCCCTGCCTCTCCGTCTGGTCCCACCACTGCCTCTTCCAACCTGTTCTGGTATAGGACTCGCCTCCGTCTCAGAAGCACTGTGTTCACCCGGCCTATCAACCCAGCTTGGGTCTGTCACCTCATCATCCTCCGATCCCTCAGTCTGCTCCCCCCTCGGACTTCCTGCCCTGACAACAACTTCACCACTGTCTGACAACCGACACATCGTCCGACACCTCTTTACACACTTCTTCCACTACGTCAATAATGTCATCATCACCCACAGACTGCAACCGGTGAAAAATCTGGGCATCGGAAAATAGCTCAGCAGCAACCAGACAAGTGGTTTGTGACTCTGGGAAGGGTCCAGAAAACAGTTCCTCAGAGTATGCCGGTTCAAATGCCAAATCATCCTGGGAGGGGGCAGACTGGGGGGAAGGAGGCTGGGGTGGAGGAGCTGGAGGAGTGCTGATTTCGGTGACATGGGTGGACTGCGTGGAGGACTGACTGGTGGACAAATGGCTAGAAGCATTGTCCGCAATCCACGACATCACCTCTTCGCACTGTTCTGGCCTCAACAGTGCTCTACCACGAGTCCCAGTAACTTGAGACATGAGGATCCTAGGGAGTGTAGCTCTGAGGCGTTCCCCTGCTCCCTCATCAGCAGGTGGTGTCTCACCCCGCCCAGGACCACGGCCTCTGACCCCTGCAGCAGTTGGACGCCCACGTCCACGCCCTCGTCCTCTGCCCCTAGCCCTCGGGTTAAACATTTTCAAAATTAAAGTGTAAACTGTAATTTTTTTTTGTTTTTTTGTGTTTTTTTTTTTAAACAAAACGATGCTATCCTATTGTTATGGCTAGTTTCTAACCTACACTGACAACACACAACTGGATTTTGTGCTGTGCCTGATGACTTTGAGTTATAAAAGTAAATAAACATTAAAAAAAATAAATCAGACTGTGCCTAATTCAAATCAAACCCCTAATAAATTGTCCCACTTCGGTGTTTGAGGTGGATATGTGTGTCACTAAGAGCTTAACACAACGGTCGCAAGTCTCCCTGCAAATACCTCACAATATGGTACTAGCTGCACTACTAGTGCCAGCAAGCCCAGCCACAAGCAAACAAAAAAAAAGTAAAATATAACGCTATTGTAGGCCTAAGTAAGCCGTTGGGGTTCTCCTATGGCTATTGTCTAGCCTACACTGAAAGCACACTGCTTTGCCAGATTACTGTGAGTTATAAAAAAAAATAAACGTAAAAAAAAATAAATCAGCAGACTGTGCCAAATTCAAATCAAACCCCTAATACATTGTCCCACTTTGGTGTTTGAATTGGATATGTGTGTCACTAAGAGCTAAACACAACGGTCGCAAGTCTCCCTGCAAATTCCTCACAATATGGTACTAGCTGCACTACTAGTGCCAAAAAGCCCAGCCACAAGCACATAAAAAAAATATATATATAACATTATTGTAGCCCTAAGAAGGGCTGTTGGGTTCTTGTAGAATCACTCCTGCCTAACACTATTCTAATAGAACACCCTAACGCTTTCCCTGAGCAGCAGCAGCTCTCTCCCTAACGGCATCCAGACAGAGAATGATCCGAGCAGCGCGGGCAGGGGCTAGTCTATTCCAGGGTCACCTGATCAGGCCAGCCAACCACTGCTATCGACGTGTAAGGGTACCACGTCATGCTGGGTGGAGTGCAGAGTCTCCTGGCTTGTGATTGGCTCTGTTTCTGGCCGCCAAAAATCACAACGGCGGGAGATGCCATTTTCTCGAGCTGGTGAAATACTCGTCCAGGCAACGAGCAGTTTCGAGTACACTAATGCTCGAACAAGCATCAAGCTCGGACGAGTTTGTTCGCTCATCTCTATTGATTACTGTTACTGTTCATGAAATTTAATGAACTCAGTATATGTGAATGTGTAACAGCCTACTCTGTAGGTTCGTCAGTAGCGAGGCTATCTACTGGCTATAGTCGATATTGCAGCTGGTTTATCTCTGCCTGGAAGGCGTATGTTTTTATTGTGAGATTATCAGATGTAATGTTTGTTTCACCTGTAAACGGTTGTTGATCAGATAACCGCGAACTCCCAGCCTCAGTTGGAATTAATACAATTCCCTGATGGCAGGAAAGTTCCAGTTCTTCCTAAGATAGAGGATTGAGAGCATGTGTCTGTGGCATGCTGCCCTGTCACCCTAGGCCTGAGGTCCAATGCAGACGAATGCACGAACACGGAGGAAACTACATCGAGAGGAAACTGTGATTCCCAGCGTTTATCAGCCAAATTGTGAGTGCCTAATATTACTGTGACATTTGCACATGAATTGGATTCGGTAACACCTGAACTGTTTAAGAAATTGTTTACAAATAGATACTAAAGGTGTAGGGCCCTGCACCTTGATAGTTAAAAGCCTCCTGGACATCAATTCACCTTCTTCATACAATTTTTTACAATTTTTTATATTTTATATATACCATATGAACTTTTATATTGTTCTTTCATTATTACGGGAAGGACTCTGTAAAATATTAAAGGAAACCTACCACTTGAAATGGCAGGTTTAAGAAGAAAACACCGAGCACCAGCTCAGGGTGAGCTGGTGCCGGAGCTTATTTTTCTTAGTGTTTTAAACTGCTGTATCGCGGTTTAAAACACTTTTTAAACTTTATAGCCGGCGCAGGGAGGTACGCGCTCGGCGCTTACCATGCGCGCGACCGTGCGCGCGGCTACATAGGAAGTGGAGAGCCGCGCGCATGGTGAGCGCCAAGCGCGTACCTCCCTGCGCCGGCTATAAAGTTTAAAAAGTGTTTTAAACCGTGAAACAGCGGTTTAAAACACTAACAAAAATAAGCTCCGGCACCAGCTCACCCTGAGCTGGTGCTCGGTGTTTTCTTCTTAAACCTGCCACTTCAAGTGGTAGGTTTCCTTTAACCCCTTCCCGACATTTGACGTAATAGTACTGCATGGCGGGAGGTGCTTTCCCGCAAAATGCAGTATTATTACGTCAAGCTTCTGGCCCCGGCTCCTGAACGGAGCCGGGGCCAGAAGCTGCGGGTGTCAGCTATATATTATAGCCGACACCTGCCTCTAACACCCGCGATCGGAGATTTCTCCGATCGCGGGTGTTAACCCCTAACACGCCGCGGTCGCGCTGACCGCGGCGTGTTAGAGGCATTTAAACCCTAGTAAAAGTGAATCGGACCCCCCCGCGGCGCTTACCGGGGGGGTCCGCTCCTCCGATCGCAGCCCCGGGACTGCCGGTGCCCGGGGCTGCGCGATCTTCATCCGGAAGCCGGGTCCCTGCCTTCTGGCAGGACCCGGCTGTAAGACACTGAGCATGCGCAGCATGCTCAGTGTCTTACATTACACAGTGCAATACATCTGTATTGCACTGTGTAACCTGTAAAATAGCTTGAACAAGTGATCAGAAGATCACTTGTTCAAGCTTAGATGCCATTAACTGTAAAAAAAGTAAAAAAAATAAATAAAGGTTTTTTTAAAATAAAAATAAATAATAAAAGAAAGTGAAAGTCCCCCCAAACACCACATTTCCCTGTACACAAGTAATAAAGTATAAAAAACACTAAATCACAAAAAAACCCCACTTATTTGGTATCGCTGCGTCCGTAACAATCTGTACAATAAATTCTAAACATAATTGGACCCCCTCGGTGGACGTTGTAAAAAAAAAACCCCAAAAACTTGCCAAAAATTAAAACTTTTTATCAAATTGCTTTACAAAAAATGTTCTAAAAAGTTATCCGAAAAAGTTACAAGCACCAAAATGATACCAGTGAAAAGAACAACTTGTCACGCAAAAAATAAGCTCACAACCAGCTCCGTCAACCAAAAAATACTATAGTTATGCTGCTATAAAAATGGCAATACTAAAACAAATGCAATTTTTTCTATTCTAGTTTTCCTTCAATAAAATTGGACAAATATAAAATAAACTATATAAATGAGGTATCACCGTAATCGTAGTGATCCGTAGAATAAAGATAATATATTATTGTTATGCTACAGTGAACACCCCCCAAAAAAAATGCTAAAAATCCAAAACAAGAATTGATGATTTTATTTTCCTCCACACGTAAAAAGTTAATAAAATTGCTTCAATAAGCTAAAAACCCACTAAAATGAAGGTTTTTTTTACAGTGCATCTCATCTCGCAAAAAATAAGCCCTTATGCATCTAAATTGCTTAAAAAATAAATAAAGATTGTATAGCCTATTCCCAACGCGCGTTGTTATAGAACGGTGCGGCGGGAAGTGACTTGCTAACACGGTTCATACAGTGATCGGGGCAAGATGGCGGCTGTTCCTGACGTCCATCCATCCTGCCCCATGGAACAGAAGGGTTACGTCCCCCCCACATGATCGCTGCTACTGGCTCATCAATTCAGACCAGCCAATAGCAGCGAATTTACTTATGACGTCAGTAATACCAGTCACTATGTCTGTAGACACGGTGATCGGGGCAGGGTGGCGGCTGTTCCTGACAGCCACCAATTTTGCCTTGCGGTCCAGAGGGGTTTTGTTGCCCCCCTCTGTCCATGTTTGCCGCTATTGGCTGGTCGATTTGGTCCAGCCAAAAGCAGCAATATTCGTCACAATGGGCATCGCTAGGGTGAATAAGAGCAACACTTGGCGATAATTTCCGTACGAAAAACCACGATTTGGTACAAAAGTGCTGGCCGTGTACATTGTACAGATTATGGTGTACAACTCTTACGAGCTGTTCCAATGTGCAGGTCCTGCCGTATCATTTCTCCGTTTTCAAGAGGAAGATATTAGGAAACTAATATTGGGACAAGACGGACGGGGCCCCAGTACCTCTGGTTTAGATGTTCCTGTGTTTTGCCAGCACAGCATTTTCCCGGTGAATTCTGCTGCTTCTAATGGTAGGACTCAATAAAGAGTCTGTTACAAAAGAGTAGTTAGGATGGACACTATATACTAATGATGGACACTATATACTACTACGGTAAGAGACCTGCGACACCTCCAGAGTGACAAAAGTTTAGTTGGTCCCCTGGTATATTCTACCTCCTTATACACAACACATTCACAATTCACGCCCAACCTGTTGTGAATTAATTTCGGTAAAATGAATAATTGTAACAACTATTATGTCCCGTTGCTCCCTATACCCCTCCATTATTTCATAAGGGGCGCCACATAACGGGCACTGAACTTTCCAGAAATAATTGCAATTTCCATCCTGGACTCCATTGCACATCATATTTGGAAACCATCTATATGTTCAAAATGCTCATTTCACCACGTGTATTACACTACACCACATATTACACATTGCTAAATTCCCCAAGGGGTGTACATTCAACAATTAGGGTCACTTTTCGGGTTTTCCTCTGTTTTGGTACCACTACGGCTCTCCAAATGTATCCTGACACATGTGAAGGATTTCTGTCAAATTTGGCCTCTAAAAGACAAACACCCCTCTTTTCCTCTACTGTGCGCCCATAAAGCATTTTATATGCACATGTGGGGTACTTCTACACTCGGGAGAAATAGTTTTACACCTTTTTTGGGGTTATTTAATATATTATCCCTTGTGGCTTACAAAAATTAGGGGTAAAGTGACATTTATAGGAAAATTTTCACCTTTTTAATGTTTAGGGCCTAATTGGATCATTCACCTGTAGGGGCAAATACATATATTACACATTGCAAAATTCTCTAAGGGGTGTGCATTCAAAGATTAGGGTCACTTTTCGGATTCTTATCTGTTTTATACCACTAGGGCTCTCCAAATGCATGTCAAACATTTCTGTCAAATTTGGCTTCTAAAAGGCAAACATCCCCCTTTCCTTTTACTGTGCGCCCATACAACATTTTATATACACATGTGGGGTACTTCTACACTCGAGAGAAATAGGTTTACACATTTTGGGGGGTTATTACATTTTTTTATCCCTTGTGGCTATAAAAAATTAGGGGTAAAATGACCTTTATAGGAAAATTTTTACCTTTTTCCTATTTAAGTCCTAATTAAATCAAACACCTTTACGTACAAATACACATATTACACCTTGCTAAATTCTCTAAGGGTTGTGCTTTCCAAAATGGTGAAACTTGTTGGGGTTCCGCTCTGTTTTGGTACCACTAGGGCTCTCTAAATGCATCCTGACACATGTAAAGGATGTATGTCAAATTTGGCTTCTAAAAGGCCAACGCCCCTCTTTCCCTTCAGAGCTTCACTGCGTACCCATACAACATTTTATTTGCATGTGTGGGGCAATTTTATACTCGGGAGAAATGCTAGTACACATTTTTTGGGGTTGTTTCATCTTTAATGCCTTATGGGATACAAAAATTTGCCGTAAAAGTGACTTTTTTGGGAAAATGTTCATCTTTTTCCTTTTAGGGACCTATTTGAAGCAAACACCTGTAGGGGAAAATACACATATTACACCTTGCTAAATTCTCCAAAGGGTGCACTTTCCAAAATGGTGATACTTGTTGGGGTTCCCCTCTGTTTTGGTACCACTAGGGCTCTCCAAATGCATCCTGACACATGTAAAGGATGATTGTCAAATCTGGCTTCTAAAAGGCCAAAGCCCCTCTTTCCCTTCTGAGCCCTACTTTGCACCCATACAACACTTTATATGCAAAAGTGGTGCAGTTCTGTGCTTAGGAGAAATAGTTCTACACATTTATGGGGGTTGTTTCATCTTTTATCCCTTGTGGCTTACAAAAATTTAGGGTAAAAGTGACTTTTTTGAGAAAATTTTCACCTTTTTCCTTTTTGGGGCCTAATTGAATCAAACACCTGTTGGGGCAAATACACAAATTACACCTTGCTAAACTCTCCAAGGGGTGTACTTTCCAAAATGGTGTCTCTTGTTGGGGCTTTCCTCTGTTTTGGTACCATTATGGCTCTCCAAATGCATCCTGTCACATGAAAACTTTTCATCCATATTTGCCCTCCAAAAACAAAACAACGCTCTTTCCATTCCAAGTGCCCCCCTGTGCCCGTACAGCAGGGTACAGTGACAAAATGGGTATTGGCATGCTCAGGAGGAATTGCCCTAAACATGGTAAAATGCATTTTCCTTTTTAACCCATTGTGAAGGTGCAAATTTTAGTGTTCAATGAATCTATAGTAAGATAAAATTACATTTCTGTAATTTCACTTTCATTTATCTTTCACCCTCATGAAACGTTCATAGGGTTAACAAAATTCACAAAGGTTGTTTTGAATATTTTGAGGGGTGTAGTTTCTAAAATGGTGTCATTTGTGGGGGTTTCCTGTCATGTGGGCCTTATAAAGTCACTTCTAACTAAATTGACCCTCCAAAAGTAGGTTTTGATGATTTTTGTGAAAATCTGAAAAATTGCACCTAAAGTTATAAGCCTCCTAACATCCAAAATAAAGGAAGAGATGTTTGAAAAATGATGCCAAGTTAAAGCAGACATATGGAAAATGTTAGTTATCAAGTTATTTTAGTGATATGACCAACTTTCCAAAAAGTAGAAAATTTTGAATTTGGAAAACACAGTTTTTTTCAAAATTTTTGCCAAATTTCCATTTATTTCATTAATAAATACTAAACATATTGATTAAATTTCTCAACCAACATGAAGTACAATGTGTCACGAAAAAACAATCTCAAAATCAACTGGATATGTTAAAGCGTTCCAAAGTTATAACCACTTATAGTGACACAGGGCAGATTTGAAAAAATGGGCCGTGTCAGGAAGGTGAAAAGTGGCTTCAGCGTTAAGGGGTTAAATGAAAGAAGAACCATTTATGTTTTTTCACCTTTAACATATTATACTGTGTATATGTACGTACAGATTGCGATCTATATAAGAATATTGTATCTTTTTTTGTTTATTCCGTATTTTTTATGTCCCTTTTTATTTGATTAAAAGCTTTATATGTGATTAGAGAGGTCCAAAGCCTGTCTTTGAGAGTGCCCACATTTACAAATTCTTTATAAAAAGATGTTTGCAGAAATCCTTGTACTGTCCGTTCAGGTATTTGTACATTGTAATGAGGTCTCCCCTCAGTCGTCTTTTTTCTAACCTGAATAATCCCAAATTTTGCTATCTGTCACTGTATTCTAGTCCCCCCATTCCCCTAATAATCTTGGTTGTTCTCCTCTACTATGTCCTTTTTATACACTGGTGCCCAAAACTGTACACAATATTCCTTTTGTGGTCTGACCAGGGATTTGTATAAGGGCAAAACTATGTCTTTATCATGAGAATCTATTCATCTCTTGATACATCCCATAATTTTATTTGCTTTCGTATCAGCGAACTGGCTCTGGTCACTAAAATTGTTTACCATCTACCAATACCCCCAAGTCCTTTTCAGCTCCAGCTTTACCAAGTAATTGACTGTTTAGAACATAATTATACTTTTTGCTTCCACGGCCTAAGTGCATAACTTTACATTTATCTACATTAAACCTCATCAACCATTTCTCTGTAATGCTAAACTATCGACCTCAGTATTTATAACTTTACACAGCTTAGTATCATCTGCAAATATTGAAACTTGACTGTGTAAACCCACTACAAGGTCATTAATAAAAATATTAAAAAGAAGTGGCCCCGATACTGACCCCTGTGGCACTCCACTGGTAATGTCAACCCAATCTGAGAATGTGCCATTAGTGAGGACCTTTTGTTTTCTATCAGTAATCCAATTACTTACCTAAATACACAGATTTTCCCCTAGTCCCAGCAGTCTCATTTATATACCAACCTTATATGCGGCACAGTGTCAAATGCCTTTGAAAAGTCTAGATATACAACATCCACAGCGTCTCCCAGATCCATTCTGGAACTTACCTCCTCGTAGAAACCAATCAGATAAGTCTGACATGCTGACGCTGTGTTATAAGGTTATGCAGTGAGATACTCCAGGATAGCATCTCTAACAAACTCCTCAAATATTTTCCCCACCACAGAAGTTAGACTAAAAGGTCTGTAGCTTCCCGGATCACTTTTTGATCCTTTTTTGTATATAGGTACCACATTTGCTATACGCCAGTCCTGTGGAACATAACCAGTCCTCAGTGAATCTTCAAATATTAAAAATAATGGTCTGTGTATCACAGTACATAGTTCATGCAGAACCCGGGGGTGTATGCCATCTGGCCCTAGTGATTTATCTATCTTAGTAGGTGGTGCTGTACCTCTTCCTGGGTTAAACTGTTGACATTTCAAAGAGAATTTACATTATTCCTCATTGTGTCTTTTTTTGGGGGGGGACGGCTTTTGTCTTTGAGAAAATTGTCCCAGTCTATGCCTTTAAGGTCTTCCCTTAGTTGCTGAAAATTTGACCTCCTGAAGTTTAAAGTGCTGGTTGCCCCTTCACTAACACTTTTAGTAAAGCGTAATACAAAATCAATGATATTATGATCACTGTTACCCAGGTTCCCCGCCAACCTGTAGTTTTGATACCCTATCAGGTCTGTTGGTTAGGATAAGGTCCAGCAGTGCCCCCCCCCCCCCCCTCTTGTTGGCTCCAGAACTAGTTGTGACAGGTTATTGTCTTTTGTTGTTGACAAGAACCTGCTACCTTTGAAGGACCTGCAGGTTTCTGCCCCCCCAGTCAATATCTGTGTAATTAAAGTCCCCCATGATAAGTACTTCTCCATCCTTTGAAGCCGCATCCATTTCACTTATCAGCATTTCCTCTGCTGCCTCCATTATATTTGGAGCCTTATAATAAACCTTGCACTTATCTGTTTTTTGTGTGTGCCATCTGTGCAGCTTGTCCGTGTAGTTTGGTGCGCATTATCATTTTTTTTGTGTGCCTGCTAGACGGTTTATCCATGTAGTAGGGTGCACATCATCTAATTTTTCTGGTGTACGTTCTCAATTTTTTTTCTTGTGCACATTCTTATTTTTTTGTGTGCAATGTCCCAGAAGACGTACACCGTGTTGGAGGCATACAACATGCTTGCCTCTGACACTGAGTCAGCTAGTGGGGCTGCTCATCTTCCAGTGACCTGGAAGGACCCCCAAGAAGGCGCCATAGGGTTCCAGGGACTTCTGCGATCGAAGTGCCTGGGACTTCTGCGATCGAAGTGCCTGGGACTTCTGCGATCGAAGTGCCTGGGACTTCTGCGATCGAAGTGCCTGGGACTTCTGCGATCGAAGTGCCTGGGACTTCTGCGATCGAAGTGCCTGGGACTTCTGCGATCGAAGTGCCTGGGACTTCTGCGATCGAAGTGCCTGGGACTTCTGCGATCGAAGTGCCTGGGACTTCTGCGATCGAAGTGCCTGGGACTTCTGCGATCGAAGTGCCTGGGACTTCTGCGGGAGAAGTGCCTGGGACTTCTGCGGGAGAAGTGCCTGGGACTTCTGCGGGAGAAGTGCCTGGGACTTCTGCGGGAGAAGCGTCTGAGACTTCTGCGGGAGAAGCGTCTGACGCTTCCACAGACCCCACATGGGTAGCCCCAGATAATTATACCTTTCAGGTCCCTGACTTTTTGGGCCAACCTGGAATTAATTTTGACACGGCAGGGCTCAGAGCTGTGGACTTTTTAAAGTTTTTTTTTTATGAAGAGCTGTTGAATTTAATTGTATTCCAGACAAATCTCTATGCTGCACAGCATATTGCCCAAAACCCCACTTCATTTTATGCACAACCCTACAGGTGGACCCCTGTCACTGCAGCAGAGATGCAGAAGTATTGGGGCATAATACTTCTTATGGGGATAGTTAAGAAACCCACAATCAGGGACTACTGGAGCACAGACATACTGTACCATCCCCCGATGGTCCGCATGGCAATGAGCAGGATGCGCTTTGAAGCCATCCATAAGTTTTTGCACCACACCGACAACACACAGTGCCCACCCAGAGGTGACCCCAGTCAATATCGTTTATTTAAGGTCAGGCCAATATTAGATCATTTTAGTGTCAAGTTTGCCCAGGCATATACCCCCGCCAAACATGTGAGCATAGACAAGTCCCTGGTACAGTTCAAAGGGAGACTTCAATTCCGCCAGTGCCTGCCCAGTAAGAGGTCGAGGTATGGCGTGAAGATGTATAAGCTGTGCAAAAGTTCATCAGGGTATACCTACAAGTTCAGGGTATATGAAGGAAAGGACTCCACTATAGTGCCCCCAGAATGCCCCCCCTTCCTGAGTGTTACAGGGAAGATAGTGTGGGATTTGGTGCACCCACTGCTGGACCAGGGCTAACTCCTCTGCCTGGACAATTTCTACAGTGCCTCGCTTCCAGAAATACTGCGGCATGCGGCACTGTACGCAGAAAGCAGAGAGGTCTCCCTAAGTAGCTGCTTGGGCATAAACTTAAAAGGCACGAAAGCAGGGGACTATGCAAGGACAAGAGGGAGGTCCTTGTATTAACCACAATACATGGGCACACCACCACCCCTGTCCCAGTATGAGGTACCAGTACAGACACCCCCAAGCCAGACTGTATTTTAGATTATAACAAGTACATGGGAGCGGTGGACTTGTCGGACCAGGCGCTTCAGCCATACAACGCCATGCGGAAGTTAAAACTGCATCACAATTAGTTTTGAATTCACCCATTCAGTTCATGTCTTTCACCTGTGAAATTTACAAATCAGCACTTCAACCACCTCAAAACTGACTGCGATGCAGTTTTAACTGAGGGTACGTTCACACGTTGCAGATAAAACTGCATCGCAATCAGCTTTGAGGTGGTTTTAGGTGCAGTTTTGTCAATTGAACAGGTGAAAGACTTGAATTGAACGAGTGAATTACATTTGTGGAGCAGGTTTCCCCTTCAAAATCTCTTTCACCTGTTCAATTGACAAAACTGCACCTAAAACCACCTCAAAGCTGATTGCGATGCAGTTTTAACTGCAACATGTGAACGCACCCTGAGGGTGCATTCACATGTTGCAGTTAAAACTGCATCGCAATTAGCTTTGAGGTGGTTTTAGGTGCAGTTTTGTCAATTGAACAGGTGAAAGAGCTGAACTGAATGAGTGAATGACATTTGTGGAGCAGGTTTCCCCTTCAAAATCAAATTCACTCATTCAGTTCATGTCTTTCAGCTGTTCAATTGATAAAACTGCACCTAAAACCACCTCAAAGCTAATAGCTATGCAGTTTTAACTGCAACGTGTGAACGCACCCTGAGAGTGCAGTCACACGTTGCAGTTAAGGGTGCGTTCACACGTTGCAGTTAAAACTGCATTGCAATCAGCTTTGAGGTAGTTTTAGGTGCAGTTTTGTCAATTGAACAGGTGAACGACATGAACTGAATGGGTGAATGACATTTGTGGAGTAGGTTTCCCCTTCAAAATCAAATTCACTCCTTCAGTTCATGTCTTTCACCTGTTCAGTTGAAAACTGCACCTAAAACTACCTCATGACGACATGAACTGAATTGAATGGGTGAATTTGATTTTGAAGGAGAAAGCTGTTCCACAGATTTCATTCACCTGTTGATTTGATGTCTTTCACTTGTTACCTAAAACCAACCCAAAACTAATTGTGATGCAGTTTTAACTACAGCGTGTTACCGCACTCTGAGACAGGCCCCGGCATAATCGCCTATGCATTTCCATGCAAACACATGTGATCGATAAACAGAACCCAGTTTCTCTCATTTAAACAATCCAAGACACTGGGTGCTGGTTACCAATAACGTGTTTCCATGGCACCCAGGCACTAGCATTGCATAATTGCAACCCTAGTGCTATGTGTGACCGCACCCTCAGGGTGCGTTCACATGTTGGGTTTTGAAGCACATTATAGCTTCTCGTTAACAAAAGTAATTATTAAACGTATGTGTTAACACATTTAACATATGCGTTAAACATTGTTAATGTATGCGGTGACATTACTTTTACAATGTGTTTTGTAAATGCAAATGTTATCAGTAATGTAATTGGACAAATCACCTATCCTCAGTGGTTGTAATGCACTTCAAAATGCAAAGTGTGAACACAGCCTCAAACTGCATCTTAGTCGGTATTAGGACTAACCCATTTGGACAGACTTTTTAAGCAGTCCGTCCAAAAATGCATGCGTTAAAAAACGCATCCGATTTTGACAGGTTTTGCCAATTATCTTAATTGAAACTGGTCAGAAAAATGCATGCGTTTTTGGACGGACTGCTTTAAAACGGACCAAAATCCTGTTCAAAAAGCCATGTGTGGCATCACCCTAAAGGTGGTGCAGTTTTGTTTATTTGACAGGTGAATTATATTACATGAACAGTTGAATTTGGTTTTGGTTTCAAAACTGATAATGATGAAGTTTTAACTCCAAATGTGAGAACGCAACCCAAATGCTTTCCAGTGGGAATGAGCAAAAGGTTTTGCATTGCCAAAACTCATGTTGCTGCAGCAGAACTTCACAATAAACATCTGAGCTGCTGCAAAACCTCATTAGACATACCAGAACTGAATCAGAATCCCATACCTCCCAACTTTTCCAGATGAAAAAGAATGACATAATGCCGGCTCGCATAATGGAAGCCACACAATAGTCACACCCCTACCAAAACCCCAAATCTGCTGAGGCTTCAGTGCAGCAGCAAGCATCATGTTATTGTGTGAGCACTGCAGTTCAGTCGGCAGTCAAGGAGTCCTTGAAAAGCACCGCAGGACGAGGAGGTGAGTAATAAGCATCTACCATCAATAATTCTGATGTTAGATGTCCTTTAACCCCTTCCTGCACCATAACATTCCCCAACGGCATGGTGCTGCAGCCGGTGTATGATGCCTCGCACCGATTGCAGGTGTTAACCATTTACATGCCACCACCAAAGCTGCTGGCCGCATGTAACAGCTGGGGTGCATGATGTCATCAGGGAGCAATGGTGGTCTTCAGACCGCAGGAGTTATAATTTCTGAAGATCTGTTATAATGTGCCAGTTGTACAATGTGACAGATCATGTGCAAAATCCCCATATTCTACTATACTATATACTATATGGTAGGATCAACCAGGCAACCTAAAGTTCAGGTGCCATATGGGTCTAAAAAATTGTAAACAAAAAAAACCCCATAAAACCCCCTCTTTTCCCTAAAACTGATATAAAAACATAAATCATAAAACATGTTAGGTATCGCTGCATTTTAATAGTCCCGATCTATCAATACTAAAAACCGGTTATTCCCGTCGGTGAACCCTGTAATGGAAAATAGCGTCCAAATGTTCTAAACGCCCATTTTAACTAAAGATTTTAACATAAAGATTTTAACTAAAAGCAATCAAAAGGTTGTACAGTCCCAAACCAATGTAAATGGCATCTCATCAAAGGACACTTTAAAAAGCTCTGTACACTTAAGGATAAAAAAACTATTGGTCTCAGAATATAGTAAAATGAAGAATTTTTTTTCTGTACAAAAGATTTTAAAGGACATCTATCACCATTTTATAGTGTTCTCTAACTAATGGTCGTTACCTGTAGGGGATGTTCTCTCCTCTTTCCGCTTGTTTCCCAGCTCCTGCATGGCGGCAAAAATGACTTTATAATCTTTGCAAATAGTACTGGAATCGCTCAGGGTGACGTCACTGAGGCCCGCGGCTCAGTAAATTATGCACGCCCCCCTGCTGCTTGCTATTCATAACACGTCTCCGTTTTAATTTCCCGCCCCCCTAGTGTCATTATGCGACTCTCCCGAAATCTTGCGCTTGCCCGAGAACTTTTCTCTTGCGTAGCCCGCAGGTCACCACTGCGGCTGTGCAAGTGAAACAGACATCAAACGGCAATTTTCGGAGGACGTTGGAGTTTACTGTATTTGGGTGTGCAACATCATCCGAGTCAAAGGCTGGTAAGTATGATTTTTCCCCACTGTGCTCACTACTTGTCCCTCCACTGCCACCAATGTATATATAGCAGCATATATATGTGTGTGTGTGTGTATATATATATATATATATATATATAAACATATATATATACATTGCTGTTTTGGGTTAACCCCTTAAGGACGCAGCCTGTTTGCAGGTTAAGGCTCGCTACTTTTTTTTGAAATTTGACCAGTGTCTCTTCCTGTGGTAATAACTTTTCAACGCTTTAAGATATCTCTGTGATTTTGAGACTGTTTTCTCGTGAGACATTGTAGTTTATGTTAGTAGTGTCATTTCGGTGATCCGTTCCTTTTTTGGGGGGTAAAAATTCAAAAATTTAGGAAAATTACTATTTTCAAAGTTTCAAATGTTATACTTTTTAGACAAAAAGTGATACCACAAATTTTTTTTGATAGAAACCTTTTGCCATTGGTCTTCTTTTTATATCCATTATTTGTTTTAAGTTTCCATTTTTTTTATGGATGTGAGAAGGTTTGAAGTTTTAGTAGCAAATGCGAACTTTTTGGTGATCAATTCAGTTTGGAAGTGCTCTATGTACTATATACTAAGGCTTATGTACTATATACCCCCACAAGTAACATCATTTTATGAACCTAGCATCTCAACCTATTCAAATCAGCATTTAAGAAGTCTGTTAACCCTTTAATTATTTTTCCGGAAGCATATGAAAATGGAGTGGAAATTTTGAAATTTCAATTTTTGATTTCAATCTTTCCAATTTAGCCCTAAAATGGATACATTCAGAAGGAATTTGAGGTAAATATATATTCCTAATTTCTTGCCCTGCTTCTTCCGAGTACGGCAATACCAGTATTGTGGATGTCAGCTGCTATTTCCCCGCACAGCGATGTCCAGAACAGAGTTAGCGATACTGGGAATTTGGAAGGCCAATTTGGCTGCAAATATTTTGTGGTGCCACAGTGTAATTGAAGAGCCCCTGAAGTAAAAGTACAATAGAAAACCCCCCAAAATGTCACCATTTCGGAAACTAGACCCCTCAAAGAATTTATCGGTGGTTGTGGTGAGCATTTTAACCCCCGACACGCTGCTCAAAATTGAATACAAAGTAAATGGTGCAGAGTAAAAATTGCGTTTTTATCTCAAAAATGTCATTTTAGTGCCTCATATACTGTGCCCAACCCATGCCACTTTAGACAAACACCCCAAAAATCATTCTGTGGGTTGTCCCGAGTACGGCAATACCACACACGGGCAGGGGTCAGGCAGGGGTCAGGAAGGCAGGGGTCAGGAAGAAAGAAGCACAATTTAGGTTTTCAAGCTTCGTTTTCACTAGATTGGTAATGGGGGGTACCCCCGAGGTACCAGTACAATAGAAACCCCCAAGTAGTGAACCCATTTTGGAAAGGGCACCCCTCAAAGAATGTATGTAGGCTTGTATGAGCATTTTAACCCCTAAGGTGCTGGCTCAAATGTAATACAAAGTGAGTAGTGCAGAGAAACAATTGTATTGCAATTTATCAAATATGCCATTGAAGTGACAAAAGTATTTTGCCCAACTCATGCCACTGGGGAAAAACACATCAAAAATCATTCTGCGGGTTACCCCGGTTAGGGCAATACCCCATAGGAGGCAATAATCTGTAGGATGGAGACACGGCAGGGCTCAAAAGGGAATAACTTGTTGGAGCACAGACATTGTACATTTTTTTTTTCTTTTTGGCATCATGAAAGATTTGTAGATACCAATAGGGGCCAGTACAGTAGAAACCCCTAAGAACTGACCCTATTTTGGAAACTACACCCCTCCATGAATTAATCTGGGGGTATAGTTAGCATTTTAACCCCACAGGTAGACCCCTGAAAAGTGCAAAATGGATAGTGCATAGTAAAAAATATCCATTATGTCATTTTGTGCCCAGCTGCTGCCATGGGAGACAAACACCCTAAAAATCATGATGCATGTTTTCCCGGGTAAAGCATACGGGACAGTAATCTACAGGCTGGGCACATGGCAGGGCTTAGAAGGGAAGGTGCGGCATGATGTATAAGCTGTGCGTCAGGGTAACAACAGGGTACTCTAAAAATCCAAGGATGTATGATAAATTCGGAAGCAATCTTTCATACATAACCCTGGTTTTTCTGGGCATGTCTCACAGTGATGAATGGTGTCCTTCCGAATACCATTTTTGGAGCACACCCTGCACCTCTTTTGTGACCTTCCCTTGCTGGCTGTTTGGGGAACTACTCCTGGAAAGTGCTGCCCTGGTACAATACGTGATGTGGCCTCACTTCCAGATGTGCTAGCACTCCCCCCTTCCTGGTCTCCAAAAAGAAAGTACTTTATTACCACCTCTTGAAATTCCAGGAAAGTTCCCCTCTGGCCGGCATATCGATGCAGCACATAAGCATTATACAATGCCATCTGCATGATGTGCACGGCCAGCTTCTTGTACCACACCCTCGACTTCCGCATGGCATTGTACGGCTGAAGCACCTGGTCAGACAAGTCCACCCCTCCCATGTATTTGTTATAATCTAAAATACAGTCTGGCTTGGGGGTTTCTGTACTGGCACCTCAAGCCACACAGATGGCGCACACAAAAAAAAAGATAATGCGCACAAAAATACATGGACAAGCCGCACAGATAGCACACAAAAAAAATAATGCGCACTAAACTAAAAAAAAAAGGATAATGCACACCAAACCACACGGACCAGCCGCACCGATGGCACACACAAAAAATAGCTAAGTACGGGTACACCTACGGCACTCTGGAAAAAAATATTACCAGGCACCGATAAAAAACCTATGTGCACCGCGCAAAAAAGGCGCTACAAATGCACCTAGCTTGCCCTAAGAAAAACTAACTACCGCTAAGACTGCTAAAGATTCTGTGCAGCGCTATTCACACGGCGCACTGAAAAGTGCATCCAGTGCAGAACAACGCTAACACAGCGCACTGAAAAGTGCGTTTGGGTTCAGAAGGGACAGACAGGGAAAAACGGAAGACACGTGGGATCACACAAGGCGATCACACAGGGAACACACAGGACACAGGAAAAAACAGATAGGGATAGGGATTTGTAGGGAACAATAGGGATCAGATAAGGATCAGAACACTATTTATAGTGTAAAAGTGTATTTTGGTGCACACAGCGATCTCCAGCGATACCAAACCAAAATGGTGCCGCTGGAGGAAGAGGAAAGGGCTAAAACCACGTTTTTTAGCCTAAAATCGCTGTAATTGGCCAGTCAGGTTTGACTGGCCAATCACGGCGATCGGCGGGCGGGACCGATTTGATTGGTCGGGTGACGGAGACAGGAACTCCTCCTGCCTCTGTCACCCAAATCTCATCCCGATGTCACCACGTCTCGCGACGTGGTGACAATTCTAAAATAGTATGCGCTCACGCAGTAGCTGTACTGCGCTGAGCGCCAATAGTGGGACGCTGCGCCGTACAGCTACGGCTAGGAGCGCTAAGGGGTTAAACACCAATGTATATTTATGTATATAGTTGGGGGGGATATTCCACTCCCCCTAGACAACGAGCCTGCCCCCCCCCTAGACAACGAGCATGTCCCTCCCCTAGACAACGAGCATGCCCCCTCCCTAGACAACAAGCATGTCCTCTCCCTAGACAATGAGCATGTCCCCCCCCCAGACAACTAGCATGTCCCCCCCAGACAACTAGCATGTCGCCCCCAGACAACTAGCATGTCCCCCCTAGACAATGTGCATGTTCCCCCACCAAGACAACGAGCATGCCTCCCCTAGACAATAAGCATGCCCCCCTAGACATTGAGCATTCCCCCCTAGACGACGAGCATGACCCCCTTAGACAACAAACATGCCCCTCCTAGACAACGAGCATGCCCCCCTAGACAACGAGAATGCCCCCCTTAGGCAACAAGTATGTGTCCCCCCCCTCCCCCCCAGACAACAGGCATGCTCCACACCCTCCAGACATGTCCCTCCAGTGTATGGTGGTTTTTTTTGTCTTCTAGGACTCTGCCTGCATTTCCAACAAATTAAATGGTCAACGAGGGTGTGTATGCAATTTTTGTTGAAATTAAATTTTCTCTTTGTTGAAATTGTGATTTTATTTTTTTGCAACACTGTTCATTGTTTGCCATAATAAAAGTGCTGGCTAGATGACAGTACTCATTACTAAGTGCTGGCAAATTTATACTAACGCCCATACTATTACTTAGGTACCCAACGCCACCAGGGGTGTCGGGAAGAGTCGGGTACAAACCAGTACCTGACCGTCTATAGATGTAGAAATGTTATTGTTGCGCTGGAATAGCCCCCCAACAGTGGGCTATCCCAGCTCAGTAATGGCAGGCTGCTGCTGTTTTGTATATGGCTGATTTGAAAAAAATGGGGGGGGGGGGCGGTGCAGATCGCGGATCCCCCTTATTAAAAGGGGGGGACCCCACACGTTTTTTTTTACCATTTTTGCCAAAAATGGGGGGAAAAAGGAAATGGAATGCCCCCTATTTTTCAAACCAGCCAGATATAAAAAAGCAGCAGCAGCTTGCCATTACTGAGCTGTGATAGCCAACTGTTAGGGGGCTATTCCAGCGCAACAATAACAGCCTGCAGCTATAGACGATCAGGTACTGGTTTGTACCCAGCTCTTTCTGGCACCCTGGTGGCGGTGGGTACTGCGGTAATGGTATGGGCGTTAGTGTGAATTTGCCAAAAAAATTAAGGTGAACACTATGGCCAGCCCTTAGTAATGAGCACCGTCACTTAGTAATGAGCACCGCTACTATGGCAAAAAAAAAATCACACAGTTTTTAACAAATAGAAAATGTTATTGAACAAAAAATGCAGACACACCCTAGTTGACCATTTTATTTGTTATAAATGTTGGTCATCGGCGTAATCCTTCGAATCCGAAGTAGTCCAAAGCAGGTGCGGTCCTGGAAAACACAAATAACACACACACACACACACAAAAGGACTAAATATCTAGGGGGTGGCATTTGCTCATTAACATAGGGGGTGTGAAACATGCTCATTGCCAAGGGGGAGAGGCAGATGCTCATTGTCTAGGGGCAAAGGGGGACATACTTGATGCCAAAGGGGGAGAGGGACTTTCCCATTGCCAAAGGGGGAGGGGGACATGCTCGTTGTCTAGGGTGGAGGGGGACATGCTCATTGTCTAGGGCAGATGGGGACATGCTCGTTGTCTAGGGTGGAGGGGGACATGCTTGTTGTCTAGGGCGGAGGGGGACATGCTTGTTGTCTAGGGCGGAGGGGGACATGCTTGTTGTCTAGGGCGAAGGGGGACATGCTTGTTGTCTAGAGCAGAGGGGGACATGCTCGTTGTCAAGGGCGGAAGGGGACATGCTCGTTGTCGAGGGCGGAAGGGGACATGCTCGTTGTCTAGGGCGGAAGGGGACATGCTCGTTGTCTAGGGCGGAGGGAGACATGCTCGTTGTCTAGGGCCGAGGGGGACGTGCTCGTTGTCTAGGGCCGAGGGGGACGTGCTCGTTGTTTAGGGCCGTGGGGGACATGCTCGTTGTCTAGGGCAGAGGGGGACATGCTCGTTGTCTAGGGCAGAGGGGGAAATGCTCGTTGTCTAGGGCCGAGGGGGACATGCTCGTTGTCTAGGGCAGAGGGGGACATGCTTGTTGTATAGGGCCGAAGGGGACATGCTCGTTGTCTAGGGCCGAGGGGGAAATGCTTGTTGTCTAGGATGAGGGTTACATGCTCGTTGTCTATGGCCGAGGGGTACATGCTCGTTGTCTAGGGCGGAGGGGGACATGCTCGTTGTCTAGGGCAGAGGGGGACATGCTCGTTGTCTAGGGCAGAGGGGGACATGCTCGTTGTCTAGGGCAGAGGGGGACATGCTCGTTGTCTAGGGCAGAGGGGGACATGCTCGTTGTCTAGGGCAGAGGGGGACATGCTCGTTGTCTAGGGCCGAGGGGGAAATGCTTGTTGTCTAGGATGAGGGTTACATGCTCGTTGTCTAGGGCCGAGGGGTACATGCTCGTTGTCTAGGGCGGAGGGGGACATGCTCGTTGTCTACGGCGGAGGGGGACATGCTCGTTGTCCAGGGCAGAGGGGGACATGTTCGTTGTTGGGAGAACTGGCTAAACGGTATATTGCCTAACCATTACTGTCTACCTTTTAAAAAAAAAAAATTGTGACAATGTTTTGTTATGTATCATGCCAGATTGATAGGTCTAAAAAAGTTGTTTCAATTTCACTTATTTCCGCTGTGAAGGTTATCCCCCAAGTGTTCTTGTTCAGATTTTCTACAAATTGTTCGATATTTTGTTTATTGCAGAAAGAGGTTGTCTATGTAACGATTATACTGAATTATGTGTGTTTGCCAAAACTCAGTGGTGTATACCATGAGAAATTTATGAGATATTATCTTCACACAGCAACATTTTTTTTAACCCCTACGGGATTGGAACAATTTAAGATATCCAGGGGATTTTGAGATTGTTTTCTCGTGACACATTGTACTACAAATTAGTTTAAAAATTTGATGATATATTTTGTGTTTAGTTATGAAAAAAACTAAATTTGGAAAAAATTCTTTATTTTCAAAGTTCTAAATTCTCTACTTTTGATGCAGATAGTCATAGCACCCAAATAGATTTATAACTTACATTTCCCAAATGTCTGCTTTATGTTGGCAAGGTTTTTTAAGATTCCACATATTTTACTACAATGTTATGAGGCTCAGAATCTGGGGCCATTTTTCAAATTTTTGGGAAAATCACCAAAACTAATATTTAAATGGACCTGCTGAACATTTAACTGACTGTGAAAGGCCTAAATAATAGCTAGAATTGTTAATGACCCCATTATGGAAACTACACACCTTAACATATAAAAACCACTCTTAAGAAGTTTGTTAACTCTTTAGGTGTTTTATAGGGGTTAAAACAAAATGGAGGTGTGGTCTACAAATTGTAATATTTTTTGACAAAACATTCATTTTGGGTGGAAAATTAAACATTTGTATTGGATTAAAGGAAAAAAGACTCCACAAAGTGTGATACCCAATTTCTCCCGAGTACTCTGATACCCTATATGTGGTGGTAACCTGCTGTATGGGCGCATGGCCGGCATAGTAGGGAAGGAGGCACCATGCAGATCAGATTTGCTATGTCACATTCTACAGGCTATAATTTTTTTTTTTTTAATTGCGGACCTATAGGGGCTTATTTTTTTGCCACATGAGATGCATTTTTCTGGTACATAATTTGGGGGCATCTATAGCTAATTGGTGAGATTTTATTAACTCTTTGTTGGTCAAGGAAATGGAAATCATCAATTTTTAGGAATATTTTTTGTGGGGTTTTTTTTGGGCCGTTTACCATACCTTAAAATTGTATATTATTTTCCACGATAGTCTCCACGATTACGAAAAGACCTCATTTATACAGTTTTTTACATTTTTTTCCCCATTTTTACTGAATAAAAATTTCATATGCATAACTTTTTTATTTTTCCGCTGGTTAATGCCTTTTTTTTTCGAGAAGGATTATTCTTTTTAGTGGTCTTATAGTGCGTAACTTTTTTAAATCACTTTTTAGAGCATTTTTTAAAGGGTATTAATTAGAAATTATCTTTTTTTCTGAGAGATTTTTGAGGTTGTTTTTTTTTTTACGGGGTTCACTTTGCGCTTTCAATAACAATCCTGTTTTATTATGCAGATTGTCAGGGACGTAGAGATACCAAATATGTGGGGGATTTGTGTATTTTATTCAATTTTACTGAATAAAAACTAATTTGGAGAAAATTTTGTTCATTTTAGCATCACCATCTTTTCATATTCATTTTTCGGCTGACAACTCTAATAAGGGGCTTATTTTTTGCGAGAAGAGTTGTTCTTTTTAGTGGTCTCATTTTAGAGTGCGTATCATTTTTTTTAAATCACTTTATAGAGCATTTTTTAAAGATATTAATTAAAAATGATTTTTTTTCTGAAAGTTTTTTGCATTTTTCCCCTCGGCATTTACTGTGCAGGTCCAGTAATGATTCTGTTTTTATATACAGATTGTTACGGATGCGACAATACCAAATATGTGGCTTTTTTGTGTTTTTGTATTTTTTATACGTCATTAAGTGTTTTTATGGGAAAGTGACATTTTTGGGGCTCATATTTTTATGTATTTATTTTTTATTTATTCTAATGTGTTAACTTTAGTGTTTTTAACTTTTTTTTTTTACTTATACATACTTGAACTTGAACTAGCGATGCTCTGATCGCTGGTTCAAGTTCAATACACTGCTCTACAATACTTTTTCATTGTAGATCAGTGTAAACTGTCTGAGCACGCAGACGCATGCTCAGACAGTTTACAGTCAGACCCGGAAGGAATCTGCCTGCAAGGGAGATCGGGGAGCCCCGGAGTACTTGGCAGACTTCGGGATCCATAGCAGGAACACCCTTACACTCAGTGGTCATGCTTGACCGCGGCATGTAAGGGGTTAACACCCGCGAATGGAGTCGGCTCCGATCACGGGTGTTACGTGACGGTGTCAGCTGTGATAGACAGCTGACAGCCTCTGCTTCTGGTCCCGGCTCAGTTCGGGAGCCGGTGCCAGAAGCAGGAGGTTATACTATGTCCCGGTGCACTAAGTATCTAGCTGCAGGGACGTAGTATAAAGTCCAGGTGCACTTAGAGGTTAATAACATCTAATTGAAGAAATGTTTATATATGGCAGCTTAATTAAACTGAATTTGAATGCCCAGACGGGAATACCACTTTAATGACGCAGCCTGTACAGCAATACCAGACATGTGGATGTCAACTGCTCTTTAGTCGTACAGCGATGGTGTCCAGAACAGAGTATTTACCATTGGGTTTTTGGAAGGCCAATTTGGATGCAAATATTTTGTGGTTCCACAGTGTACTTGAAGAGCCCCTGAAGTAACTTTATAATAGAAAACTCCCAAAGATGTCACCATTTAGGAAACTAGACCCCTCAAAGAAATTATCTGGGGATGGGGGGTGAGCATTTTAACCCCCAACATGCTGGCACTAAACTAATGCAAAGTAAATAGGACTGAGTTTTTATCTCAAAAATGTCATTTTAGTGACTAATATACTGTGCTCAACTGATGTAACTTTAGACAAACACCCCAGAAATCATTCTGTGGGTTGTCCCGAGTATGGCAATACCACACTTATGCCAAAAATTTACAGGCTGGGAACACAGCAGGGCTGAGAAGGGAAGGAGCGAAATTTTGCTTTTGCAGCTCCGCTTTCACAAGTTTGGATTTGGAGTGCCATGTCATGTTTGCAGGGCCCGTGAGGTACTAGTGCAATAGAAACCTCTGAGAAATTATACCACTTTAGAAACTACACCTTTCAAAGAATTTATCTTGGGTTGTGGTGAGCATTTTAACCCCAACATGATGGTCTAAATCTAATGCAAAGTAAATGGTACAGAGCAAAAATTTAGTTTTTATCTCAAAAATGTCATTTTAGTGCCTAATATATTGTGCCCAACTCATGCCACTATAGACAATCACCCCAAAAATCATTCTGTGGGGTGTCCCGAGTACAGGAATACCACTTATGTGCCAAAAATTGACAGGCTGGAGACACGTCAGGGCTAAGAAGGGAAGGAGTGAAATTTTGCTTTTGGAGCACCCTTGTCACTAGACTGGTGTTGGGGTGCCCCTAAGGTACCAGTACAATAGAAACCCCCCAAGTAGTGACCCCATTTTAGGAAAAGGCACCTTCAAAGAATTTATCAAGGGTTGTATGAACATTTTAACATTTTAATCCCTGAAATGCTGGGTCAAATGTAATACAAAATGAAGGGGGCAGTGTAAAAATTGCATTGTTTTCTCAAATGTGCCAAACTAGGAAGAAATGTATTCAGCCCAACTGATGCCACTGTGGATAAACACTCCAAAAATCATTCTGTGGGTTACTAACGGGTATGACAATGCCCCATGTTTAGCAATAGTCTACAGGCTGGGGACACAGCATGCCGAAGAAGGGACAAGCAAAATCTAGCTTTTGGAGCACCCGTTTCACTAGACTGGTGTTGATATCAAATTGATATCATACCTAAAGTTTAAAACCAAATTTAATTTCATTATACCCCTAGATGAATATCAAAGAAAAAAAGAGTTCACAACATATGCAAATAGATTTTGCCTGGATTTCATTTTACTAGCCCCAAAAACTTTCATTATACCCCCAAATGAATAATTTCTGCTTTTTGGGTGTCCTTTTCAATAAGGTTCACTTATGTTGGTGGCACATTATTCTGCTAGCTCACAGGTTTTTAACTGTTTACATTCCCCAGAGTCTTTGTAAATGAATGATGGTAGCATAAAACTGTTTCAGCAAGTCATAACCAAATGGTGCGCTCTCTGTTCTGTTCCCTGCTATGTGCCCCAAAAGCAGTTTACACCCACATGTTGGGTATTTCCATGCTTGGGAGTATTTGTTCACCAAATTGGGGTGTTTTTTTCCTACAACCCATTGTAAATTTGTAAATTTTGGGCCTAAATTAATAATTATAGAAAATAATATTTTTTTCAAAATTCTACTATTTTGCTTTAATTCCTCTGAAACAACGAAAGGGTTAACAGACTTTCTAAAAGTGGTTTTGAAAAGTTGGATGGGGCATTTCTGAGAATTGAGCGATTTATGATGGTTTCTTATTGCAAGGTATTTTAAAAAAGCCTTTCTTAATTGCAATATAGTACATAAACACAGTTTTCAAATTTATTGCTAAAATTGCTGTTACTGTTGTAAGTCTAACATCCTAGAAAAATTTAAGGAAGTTTACAAAGTTAGCCCAATATAATGCAGAGCTATGGTCAATTTTAGTTATTAAGTAATTTGGCTGGTAAGATTGTCTGTCTTCTGAAGTAATTAACAAACAAAATGATACATGTGGGGTCTGAAAAACAGGCTTGTTTCCTGAAGGCCATTTTAGTCTGTGTCCATAAAGAGGACCTGTCACCTGTAAAAAAAGCACTAGGTGCTGCTTACTAAAACCTAAATTGTATGCATTTTAAAAGTATATGTGAGGTTGCATAAGTTTAATTTTCAGTTTAATCTGTTTGTTTCTGCCTTTGCAGGTTGACAAGCTTGCTAGTCTGTATAATATCCATTTACGTACTGGCTGTTTCTGCAATACCGGGGCTTGCCAGAGGCATTTAGGAATTGCCAATGCTGATGTAAAAAGCAATCTACAGGTTAGACAAATAATTATGAGCAAATTAATGTATGTCACCTTTTAGTTGCAATATTTACAAGTGACATAATTCTTTAGAATCCTATAAATATTTGTAAGCAGAAGTATTAAACTTATAAAACACACTTTTGTGTACTTTCTTTGCAAAGGCTGGCCATGTATGTGGAGATAACATTGATCTTATTGATGGAAGACCCACTGGCTCTGTGAGGATATCATTCGGATTTATGTCTACATTTGATGATGCCAAAGTATTTTTAACGTTTATTGTAGAGACTTTCATAAAAAGATCATCACAGAGTAATAAATTAGAAAAACTAAGTTTGTCAGACTCGGGAAGTAATGAAGAGAAATGCATAAATGGCAGTAGAGAAATCACAGGGAACACAGTGGCCTCCCAGGACCACATATTTTCCAATCTGTCAACAGTAGATCAAACTTGTATATGCAAAGGAAGAAAAACCATGGGAACAAATACCAAGGCAATCACTCTGAGATATATCTACCTTTATCCCATCAAAGCTTGTGCAGCATTTCAGGTAAGAGCTTGCATTTAGTTATCTTCATAAGGAGTAATTCCCATTTTGGCAGTTTAATGGCAATCTATGTATGATGAAAAGTTATAAAATTTCCCAATATACTTTCTGTATCAATTCCTTATGTTTTTTGTATTAGAAGGTACTAAGTTACTACAATTGGTGGCAACCATATTATCGAGAACATGGCATAAGTATATCCCTAAGAGCAGGCAAGAGATAGTGACAAGATGAAAGAGAGAGATTTTTTTGGTGGGGGGCAATAGAAGAGGTGGGGGCACCCCCTCCCTCCTGGTATCCTGACCGCAAGCCCTCAGTCTGCCGACTGAACTGGAACTGTACCTGTAAGCTCTAGATAACGAGAAGCAACTAAGGTGTATCAGTGGAGTCATGTCTTCAGAGAGCATGCAGCCCCCTTTGGATCCGCATTCAAAAGACTCTCCATTTGGTAGGAGGGTACCCTCCTCCACTTTGCCAATTCCTTATGGTTATCTAGATCTCTGCTTATTGTTATTCTATGGAAAGCTTCTATGTTTACTTCTAGTGGACAAAAATCTGACCATGGCAGCATGCAGAGATCTAAAAAACCATGAGAAATTGATACAGAAATTATTTTAAAAAATTGTATAACTCTCCCTTTCACCACGACTATGAGGATGTAACTACTGGCACAGTGGGACTTGTGGCATTTACTGGCGTCCTGCACAGAACACGCCATCGGTTGTATTGCATTGTGTCTATTGGACTGAGCCGATAAGCTCAGAGGGCTGAAGATGTGCTACATAATTTCTGTGTAATATTGGGGTCTGTGGTAACCTGCTGACACATAAAAACAATGAATAAAAGATGTAAAAAAAATAGCCTTAAGAAAGGCTTCAATACCTCAGGCTATAGCTTTAATTACCCAAACACAGTTAATTGTGTAACTACATGCACGTTGGGCTCTCCTCCCAGAGGAAGAACAGGCAGTTTTTTGGGGGGCCAGGAAAACAGTGGATGCAGCCTTTACTGACATGTGATGTACTAGAACGTCACCTGCTGCCTGTGGGTGTATGGAGAGAACTCACGGGCTGAGCCCTCGCCATACAAAGTGGGAGTTTTCTGAATATTGCCAATATAGACAAAGGGAGAAAAAGTTTGGACAACAAGTTTACTGGTGGGAGGAGGCAGATTTAAAGGAAACCTACCATTTCAAATGGTAGGTGTAAGCTGTAAGTACCGAGCACCAGCTCAGGGTGAGCTGGTGCCGGTGCTTACTTTCGTTTGTGTTATTAACCGCTGTATCGCGGTTTTAACACTTTGTAAACTTTATAGCAGAAGCTGCTAATACCCTGAGCTGGTGCTCGGTACTTACAGCTTACACCTGCCATTTGATTAGGTTTCCTTTAAGCTGGGACCTTTGCATTGCACCTTTCAACAAAGGCACAGTGGGATGAGTTAGGTTAATTGTGACAACTCTTGCTGTCAGGTTCCCTTTAAATATGTAAACAAATTTTTTACTGTACTGTATGCCATAACTATCTCTTTGAACAATTGTCATTTACTCTCCGGGTTCTTTAGGTCACCCAGTGGCCAGTAGCCGAGCAGGGTCTTCTTTTTGATCGGAATTGGATGATTGTGAATGAAAATGGAGTTTGCTTGAGTCAAAAGCAGGAACCTAGACTCTGTCTTATTCGCCCATCAATTGATATGATGAAAAATAAGATGATAATTAAAGCAACCGGTAAGAAGTTGCATAGTACAAAATAGTAAAGTAAAAGGTTTAAATAAATTTAGAATTTATTGTGTGCTAATAATTTATGGTCAGCAAATTAACAAATAATGTAATAATGCCAGTTGAAATGTACACATCTTGCCAAGGGAGATGGTAATCCTGGATAGAGGGTATAGGAAGAAAAAAACTGGGAGCATCCAAGTCAGTAAAAGGATAACAAAACTGCCCCTGGCACACCTTATTCCTAACTTACCCCTAACCCCAAGAAATTAGCTCCAGCCCTTATAACGGCAGTTCCAAGGCTGTCCTTAAAGAGGACTAAACTTCCCATTGTGCCCTAGATCATAACACACTCCCAACGTATTTCCAGACTATACATCATGGACCTTTCATTAGGGGATTAACCCCTTAACCCCCATTTCCATTTTTCACACCCACCTTCAAAAATCTAAAACTTTTTTATTTTTACACTTAAAGAGGACCTGTTATCCCCCAAAAAGACCCCTATCAAACATGCCCCCCAAAATCCTCTCCCCTGCCCCTTTCCATATATGTTTATTTTAATTTATGTTGTGAAAGTTGTTACTAGAGGATCTGACCTCTTATCAAATAAGAGGTCGGATCCTCATATCCACTGCGCTTGCAGTCGGGTATATTCATGAGGGTACTGCCCCACCACGCCCCACTGAGAAGCCGGCAGCATCGCATATATTGCGAAATCACTGCCGGCTTCTCCGCATATACTGTATTGTTCCTCGCCAATGTCAGAAACACAAAATAAGAAAGGATAAGGTCAAGTGATGGATTATATGTCTCTCCATGATGCGGCCTTGCCGCGCTTATTGACATCTTGGAGTGACGTGTAATCTATCACTTGACCTTATACTTTCTTATTTTGTGTTTCTAACATTGGCCAGAATCAATACAGTAGACGTGGAGAAGCCGGCAGCATATATTATGCAATGCTGCTGGCTACTCAGAGGGGCGTGGTGGGGGAGTGCTGGCCCCCGACTGCAAGCGCAGTGGATACGAGTATCCGACCTCCTATTTGATAGATCCTCTAGTAACAACTTTCACAACATAAATTAAAATAAATGTAACATATGGAAAGGGGCTGGGGAGAGGATTATGGGGTGCATGTTTGGTGGGGGGTGACATGTCCTCTTTAAAGAGCTCTGTGATGGCTTGTTTTTTGCATAACAAATTGCAGTTCATAGTGATGTTATTGAATATTCCATGCTGTGTACAGGGAAGCGTGAAAAAAATTCCAAATACAGTGAAAATGGTGACAAAAACGCATTTGAGACGTTTTCCTATGGGCTTGGATTTTACGGCTTTTACTGTGACATGTCTACTTTATTCTTTGGGTCAGTATGATCACGGGGATACCAAATTTGTATAGGTTTTATGATGTTTTCATACATTTACAAAAATTAAAACCTCCTGTACAAACATTTTTTTTTAATTTTTGCCATTATCTTCTGACACTAATTACTTTTTCATACGGACGTTTTCAATGCTTCTATTTTTAGGACTGAACGACCTTTTGATCACTTTTGGTTGAATTTCCTGTGTTTTTCAAAATGGCAAAAAAGTTTCATTTTCCACTTGGGGGCTATTTTCCATTACAGGGTTAAATGCAGTGAAAAAACATTATTATATTTCGCCAGATCAAGCATTTTTGGATGCGGCGATACCTAATGTGTTTATGATTTTTACTATTTATTTTTATATCAGTTCTAGGGAAAGGGGGTGATTTGAACTTTTATGTTTTTTTATTATAATTTTTTTTACATTCTTTTTTATTTTTACTATTTTTCAGACTCCCTAGTGTACTTTAACTATAGCTTGTCTGATCGATCCTACCATATACTGCCATACTACAGTATGGCAGTATATGGGGATTTTCCAACTCACTCATTATAATGTGCAAATCGGACATTGTAATGAATGGGTTAAAACGAGACAGCCTTGGGTCTTTGGAAAACCGATCATCAGTTCCCAAGATGGCGGAGCCCATGCGCCAACATCTTTTTGAAGCCACCGGCAGCTTTGCCGGCGGTGATCGTGGGGATAACATCGGTGCTGACTCAGGTTCCACCTATTCATAACTGGTGTCAGCAAGCATTTGCCAGGAGTCCTGAGATGGGAAACTTGGAGGCGACAACCACATATAATCGAGGCCTGAAACAAGAACAAACCTAGTCCCGTGGTCGGCTGGATTAAGATTTGTAGAGATGTAATGCCACTGTTCAGGGATGGAGAAACTTCTGGTGTGATCCACTCTGTGCTTATCTAAACATAAAACTGTTTTGTCAGGTTGTATATGTATCCTGATACGACCTTACTATCAGTGTGAAACCTAAATGAATCAATAGTAGTGTCCATTTCTTCCTTTAAGACTTCAGTGATTTCAACAGCGAGGGCGGCTGCACAAAGTTCAAATTTGGATTTTCCCAGGAGAAACCCACACTGTGGTTTGTTGTCAGTTGTAAGCTACTGTAGCTATGGCTTCTATGGATGCATCAGAGAAGATGTGAACTTCTTTTCTGACAGCAGCTGTTAGAGAACAGGGAACATAGCAACGTGGGAATAGAAGTTGCCATAACATTTTCAAAGACTTCTTCCATGTCTTACATGGTGGCTCTAATTGTCAGTCTCTGTAAGGAGAACTCTTACTTCCTGACTCACTCACTCAGCCAAACCAGTTCCCTACGCTATAGTGAGGATCAGGTTGAAACAGTGCTTTCTACAGTTGGGAGTCTCAAGATGATGCATTTCTTGAGGTTGTGAGTTTTTTTATGAAAAGGGCATTGACGGCTAGGGTTTTCAATGCTTTTGATGCTTTTGCTGTGGTCACTCTTGTCTGGAGCAGATGTAGGTGTCATGTCATTCTTCTTTATACACAAGAGGAGGACCAGCACTGCCCAACAGTAACCACTGATCAACTGATCAAAACATGCCAAAATATATCAAAAGCCACAAAAAGAACAGAGGCATGAAAAATTGATCAAACAAATAATATCTTTATTAATAGAAAAATACACCACAAAACATGCTTAAAAACCTTTAAAAATTGTGAACGAAGTCACAAATGAATGACATCCTCGGGAAAGTGCTCAACACATGATAATGTGCACTGTTCCCGGAACTCCAGCTCCCCCTACTGGCCACAATATATATCTATTTTTATATATATATATATATATACAGTGCCTACAAGTAGTATTCAACCCCCTGCAGATTTAGCAGGTTTGATAAGAAGCAAGTAAGTTAGAGCCTTCAAACTTCAAACAAGAGCAGGATTTATTAACAGATGCATAAATCTTACAAACCAAAAAGTTATGTTGCTTAGTTATATTTTAATAAATTTTAAACATAAAAGTATGGGTCAATTATTATTATTCAACCCCTAGGTTTAATATTTTGTGAAATAACCCTTTTTTTGCAATTACAGCTAATAATCGTCTAGATCAGGCCAAAACAGGTCTCTGGAGTTATCTTGGCCCACTCCTCCATGCAAATCTTCTCCAAGTTATCTAGGTTCTTTGGGTGTCTCATGTGGACTTTAATCTTGAGCTCCTTCCACAAGTTTTCAATTGGGTTAAGGTCAGGAGACTGACTAGGCCACTGCAACACCTTGATTTTTTCCCACTTGAACCAGGCCTTGGTTTTCTTGGCTGTGTGCTTTGGGTCGTTGTCATGTTGGAAGATGAAATGACGACGCATCTTAAGATCCTTGATGGAGGAGCGGAGGTTCTTGGCCAAAATCTCCAAGTAGGCCGTGCTATCCATCTTCCCATGGATGCGGACCAGATGGCCAGGCCCCTTGGCTGAGAAGCAGCCCCACAGCATGATTCTGCAACCACCATGCTTGACTGTAGGGATGGTATTCTTGGGGTTGTATGCAGTGCCATCCAGTCTCTAAACGTCACGTGTGTGGTTGGCACCAAAGATCTCGATCTTTAAAAAATATCGTATTGAATATTAAATCTTTCCCGTGTCCTTTAATATGTTCTTCCAAAAATAGAAGGATAATTATTATAAAAAGCTACGTTTATTGTCGTCGTCCAGGTTGCAGAATACAGAATATTTGTGCAGATTATTAGTCATGTGTTACAGTCAGTCAGTCCATGAAATTATGTTCAGGTGAAGGTTTCATCATCCTGTGTTGGTCTTTCTTCCTCCATTCTTCATCTCCATCATGTGTCCTTAAATCTCCTCCATATGTCAGCATGTGTGAGCGAGCTCGGTGTGTGTAAAATGCTAAAATGTTCCCCTCCCCCTTGGACAGAGTCACTTTTAAAGACTAAACTCCCATAGACTTGCATTATGAACCAACTTCATCCATCAGTCTTGTTCACACCCATATATGGTAACATCCATAGGAATTCCTTTATGACCAGCTAACACAGAGACCATTGTATGGTAAAGGATACCTCTTGTCATGTGAATGTGGTATGATGTGGATGTGATAGGTGCTAACACAAAGAGAACTTCATATGGTAATGGATAACTAATGCCATGTGCTAGGATGTGGTTGGGGGTTGCGTTCCAACATTATCTTTGAGATATGTCAAGAATGTACATACAACACCAGTGTTGAACATATATGCCCCTGATTACACTTATGATTATTACACACTTACTCTCTATACATATTTTAATCATATCACATTTGTATCTCATTGACCATGTTGTGCTTGATCAACTCTTGAGTACATATTCACACTCTAATTAGAATATTGTAAATCTGTAATATTTAACACGCATGTTCTGCGCATGCTTTTGACGAACTTGTGTTGCACTCTGACGAATTGTAATCAATGGGCTTTTTCAGACTTGCATTTTTTTTTCACGCACACGCGCACATTTTTTTTTTTAACAGGCATTTAAATCTCAGCATGCTCTACTTTTGCAAGTCATGCGCGTGAAAAACGCACCATACAAGTCTATGGAGACGCATCAAATATACATTGCACTCTGAGACACATGCACGTGCAATGCGTTTTTCACACATGAATTGCTATAGAAAAGATAGAGTTCAGTCCTGAGTCTTGAACAAACTCAGTGAAAAAGTGAGACACTGACCAAACTCTGACTGAAAACTGATTGAACTCTGATGCAAAATGTCAGTTTTTCACTGACCAAACCCTGATCGCACCCTGATCAGACTCCGACGTGATCTGCAACGCAAGTGTGGAAGGGGCCTAAGGCATTGGAAGTTAAACGATTCTTCTAAGGAATCATGGGTATTAAGCTTGTGTAAGACATCAATATATTCAGCACTCTCCTGTAAAGGAAATTTACCATTTGATTTTATGCATTATGAACCAAATATGCCTTAAGAATGCTGTAGCTACGCTGATGTAGAATCATACCTTTTTCATCCTTGGGCTGAGCTGGATCACTCATAAACGTCAGCTGGGGGATGGTGCAGCAATTTGATTACTTCTGCCTCTCAGGGATAACAGCAGGAATACATCATTCTCTATTGCAGAGTATATCTAATGTGAGAGGAGAAGTGCTGAGACCAGGCACAGAAGCAAGAGGGCTTCATTGTCATAATTTTATTTGTTTTTTCAGCACAGGGATTAAACAAGATATGATTGTGCATCAGTGTAGCTACATTATTCTCAAGGTATGTTTGGTTCATAATGCATGAAAACAAATGGTAGATTTTCTTTAAATACAGTTCATACATTGCAGAATGTTGCATTAGGGCTTCCTCTGGTGGCAATTCATAACCAGCAAGCTGAGAGATGGTGGACATGTGAATGTCCAGTGATTGCCATAAGCTTGAGACCTTATTAAAAAGATCACATTTTTGCTCCCAAAGTTTTCTCTGACCTTCCATGTAGGATGAATTAAGCATTTAGCTCTTTCATTAGGTTGTACTTTAAGATCTGCATCCTGTTGGAGTTCTGCCTGGTCAATCTTAGCAGAGCTGACTTCAGCCATGATAGACACTGACTGGGTTTATAGCAGGGGTGCACAACCTTTTTACAAGAATAGAACTACTATAATACTGCCCTTATGTGCAAGAATATAACTACTACAACACTGCCCCCTATGTACAGGGATATAACTAATATAATACTGTCCTCTATGTACAAGAGTATAACTTACATAATACCGCCCCTATGTATAAGAATATAACTGCTATAATACTAGCCTCTATGTACAGGGATATAATTAATATACTACTGCCCCCTAGACCAAGTGATCCTTTACATCTGCATACCTGGGACCTCGATGTCTAGAGTCCTCTTCTGCTGACTTTGTTTTGCCACAAGCCTCTTTCCCTGGAAGCTTCTACAGGATACATTAACCATGGTCATCACCAACCATGATGTGAGGTTTTACCCTTGGATACCTCGACCACCAGACCAGGTGATTCTACACAACTATACACTTCGGACCTCGATGCCTAAAGTCTGTCTTTTCCTGTTAACTTTGTTTTGCCACAAGCCTCTCCCTCCGGAAGTTTTTACAGGATACATTAACCATGGACATCACCTACCAGTACGTGAGGCTCTACCCTTGGACGCCTTTTGCCCTACCATGGTGACCATGCGGTGACCCCTTCGAGCCCCGACCTGGATAGCGTTGGGCTGCGCCTACGTGTTAGTCTGCATGGGTTGTTACCCTATTTTACTATATCTTTTTTGTTTTTGGTGGTCCTCCTGCCCGTGGGGGTAGTCCCCGCCCACACCTTACCTGTTTTTCTGCTCTAAGACATAATTTCATCCTCGTACATTACCTGCTGTGATACCTTCATTATGGACATATATATATATATTTTTTTTTTTCCAAGTTCGCCACTTTGCTGCATAACATTGGGCATTCCGCCTGCAGATAACTCACGCTCTTCTGTATTCCATAATATCTTGTCGTTTCTACTGTTTGGGTTTTCTATTATAGGATCAGACTTTCATAAAACCGTCGGTATACACAGATTTGGCACGGCTTTGATTTGTATTATAATCACCTGTTTATTGCACAACTTCACTGAGTCGATATTCCGCCGCCTAAAAGGAGGGTTACAGATGCACTGGCCATCGTACCCCTCTGTTGGAATACTGCTTGGGCCTTCTATTATAAGACCATACTTTCATAAAACTGCTGGTGTTCATAGGTTTGGCACGGCTTTGATTTGTACCATTATCACCTGTTTATTGCACTACTTTACTGAGTCGGGACTCTACCACCTAAAAAGAGGGTTACAGATGCACTGGCCATCGTACCCCTTGGTTGGAATATAGTTATTGTTTATGATCATCGTCTATATATATTTTTTTGTGTAATATTTGGTCATAATGTCTCACTTAGTAATCATGCGTCGCTCACGACTCTCACCATGTGATTGGTCTATATTCCATTATTGTATATATTTATAATAACATTTTTTTTTTTTTTTTCTTAGTTTTTGGTCTCTTTTGATGAAAACATGATCCTTGTTTCACTGTATACTCACCTAGAATCGGAGATGCAGGTGATATCATTTCTCAGCGCAGGCGCATTTACCCGTCCTTGTTCTCATCTGAGTAGACCCCGATCATGTGACCAGTGTCTGGTGATCGCTTTCGATTCTTTCCGTAAAAAAGAGTGTACTTTCCGTATTTTACTCTGACTCTGACTTTCTCTGTTCTCTTTTATTACACCATTATTCTATATACATATTTAGAATCTGCAATATAGGTGGTATTATTCGTATTTGTGTTCATTTGAACAAACGCTTACTATGTGATTGGTCTGTACTCTATTATTACAATCTCACACACATCTTGGTCCTTTGTGGCAAAAACATGATCCTTGCTTCACTGTATCATATACTTATCTTGAATCGGCGATGCAGGTGACACCATTTCTCAGCGCAGGCGCATTTATCCGTCTTTGTTTTCATCTGAGTAAACTCCGATCATGTGACTGGTCACATGATCTAAATCACTTCCTGCAGCTGACTGGTCACATGATCTAGATCACTTCCGCATATGCGTGATCCATTCCACCACATGCCATCTGCAGCTGTCAAATTAGCAGGTAATAGGGTTTTGAGCATATGTTTGTGTGGGGGCGGGGATTGTTCCTATGGGCGGGGGGACCCCATATAAACAGGACCACGACGGTATTGAGCCACACACCCTTGAGGAAGTCACCGGAGCAGGTGACGATACGCGTGGGGTTCGCTCCTCTCTCCTCCTCCCCACTCCGACCTTGCCTTTCTGCCTCTCTCACCTTACCATATGGATCCACATTAGGTACCGTATACTTCAGGCATTTAGGCTACTATATACAGGACTGTTGGGTTCATTTATTTTTTGCACCGGTCACTTTATGTATGCACATATTGCCTGTTGCAATTTGATGTTATTCAGCTGTATTTAGTACTTCCCTCATTGTCCTGCATCACACATTTGTCGTTTTGACTTGGTCGGCTTGGGGCTGGGGAGCCCAGGACACACTGGTCCTGGGAGGTCAAGTACACCTTGCATGGTGCACTTTTTAAGTGTTTTTATTATGTGGTTTTGTTATCACTGTGTTTATGTATTAATAAAGTTTTTTTGATATTACCTTAGTCCATCATACGTATCCTCTCTTTTGTTCTTTTGTTGGTTACCTGCTCTCCTAGGATACGTGGACCTATTTGTAATCTTTATACATTGGTAGTGCCTGTCCTATTCTTTGTTTGGTCATACTACTGCCCCCTATGTACAAGAATATAACTACTATTATACTGCCTCTATGTACTGGAATATAACTACAGGCAGTCCCCGGGCTACATACAAGATAGGGTCTGTAGGTTTGTTCTTAAAGGAAACCTACCACTTGTAGTGGCAGGTTTCCGATGGAAATACCGGGCACCAGCTCAGGGTGAGCTGGTGCCGGAGCTTATTTTAGTTAGTGTTTTAAACCGCGGTATCGCGGTTTAAAACACTTTTTAAACGTTATAGCCGGCGCAGGCAGGTACGCGCTCGGCGCTTACCGTACCGTGCCATCGGAAACCTGCCACTACAAGTGGTAGGTTTCCTTTAAAGGAAACCTACCACTTGAAGTGGCAGGTATAAGAGGGAACTACCGAGCACCAGCTCAGGGTGAGCTGGTGCCGGAGCTTATTTTTGTTAGTGTTTTTGTTAGTGCCGGGCTTATTTTATGCGAGAATGATAGCTCTTTTTAGTGTTCTTATTTTAGATTGCGTAACTTTTTAAAATCACTTTTTAGAGCATTTTTAAAGGGCATTAATAAAAAATCATCTTTTTTTCAGAGAGATTTTATTGAGGTTGTTTTTTACGGGGTTCACTTTGCGGATCTAATAATGATTCTGTTTTATTATGGAGATTGTTACAGATGCAGGGATACCAAATATGTGGGGGTTTTGTGTATTTTATTCAATTGTACTGAATAAAAACTAATTTGGAGAAAATCTTATTCATTTTAGCATCACCATCTTTTCATATGCGTAACTTTTTTATTTTTTGGCTGACACATCTGGTTAGGGGCTTATTTTTTGCGAGAACAGTTGTTCTTTTTAGTGGGAGTATTTTAGAGTGCATAAAATTTTTTAAATCACTTTTTAGAGCATTTTTTATAGGGTATTAATTAAAAATTATCTTTTTTCGGAACGTTTTTTGCGTTTTTTTCCTCCGGCGTTTACCGTGCGGGTCCAGTAACGATTCTTTTTTATTATGCAGATTGTTACGGACACGGCAATACTAAATATGCAGGTTTTTTTGTGTTTTTATGTTTTTTATACTTTATTAAGTGTTTTTATGGGAAAGTGACATTTTAGGAGCTTATATTTTTTATGTATTTATTTTTTATTTATTATAATGTGTAGTGTTAAGTGTTTTTGCATGTTTTTACTTATACATACTTGAACTTAAACCAGCAATGCTCTGATCGCAGTGTAAACAGCAGTGTAAACTTGCGCATGCTCAGACAGTTTACAGTCAGACCCGGAAGGGGTCTGACTGCCATGGAGACCGGGCAGCTCCGGGGCACATGC
The DNA here is from genome assembly GCF_040894005.1 of Engystomops pustulosus. Lineage (NCBI taxonomy): Eukaryota > Metazoa > Chordata > Amphibia > Anura > Leptodactylidae > Engystomops > Engystomops pustulosus. Next base: position 124,789,227 of record NC_092415.1, on the reverse strand, counting down.
CAGTCCTCGGAGCTGCCCAGAAGAGGATCGGATCCCCCAGTAAGCGGCACGGGGGATCCGATCCATAGGGGGAAGACCCTTACACGCCGCGGTCATGCTTGACCGCGTCGTGTAAGGGGTTAACACCCGCGACCGGAGTCGGCTCCGATCGCGGGTGTTACAGCGCGGTGTCAGCTGTACTAGACAGCTGACAGCCGCTGCTTCTGGTACCGGCTCCGTTCGTGAGCTGGTGCCAGAAGCAGGACGTTATAGTGCGTCCTGGTGCGCTAAGTATCTAGCCACCGGGACATACTATAACTTCCTGGTGCGCCTAGGGGTTAAACAACAGAACAAGCAACTGGATGAGACAAAAAGAAGATGGCTGCCAAGGACTGCCAGAAACAGAGAGGAGGAGCCAGAAGAATGGTAAGTACAGAGAGACCAAAGGGGAAAACTTAAAGGAGATGCAGATAGATATGGCAAAAGACAGTGATAATGAATGTAATGCAAGACATGAGACATGACACTGTTCTGTAGCATCATATTATATAGTTCTCTCCCTGAAGACATCCAGGCCTCCTTGAACACGTACATAGAGTCCGCCATAGCAACCTCCTGCGGCAGAGAGTTCCATAGTCTCACTGCTCTTACAGTAAAGAACCTTTGTCTATGGTAGAATCGCCTCTCCTCTAGGCGTAGAGAATGCCCCCTTGTCCTGCTCACAGGCCTAGGTATAAAAAGATCTTTGGAGAGATCCTTGTACTGTCCGTTCAGGTATTTGTACATTGCAATGCGGTCTCCCCTCAGTCGTCTTTTTTCTAAACTGAATAATCCCAAATTTTGTAATCTGTCATTGTATTCTAATCCCCCCATTCCCCTAATAATCTTGGTTGCTCTCCTCTGCACCAGTTCTAGTTCTACTATGCCCAACACTGGTGCCCAAAACTGTACACAATATTCCATGTGTGGTCTGACCAGTGATTTGTATAAGGGCAAAACCATGTCTTTATCATGGGAATCTATTCCTCACTTGATACATCCCATAATTTTATTTTCTTTAGCAGCAGCTGCCCCGCTCTGGTCAGTAAAATAGTAGGATAAAAAATTAACACAAAAAACACCAAAAAGGCCCCATATTCAATCTAAACCGCCCTCCAACATCCAAATCCAACAAAGACCAAAAAACAAAAGAGCTTGCAAATGTAAAAAAATTTCCACTTTATTCAAAATAACACATACAGTATATGGCCTGGCTTAACTGTATGGCATATTTCACCAGGTTTGCTGCCATCAGCTATAGGGTCTGTGGGAAGTAGGGGCCTAGTCTGGGTGGCATCTCACTCACCAACTTCTTGGCTGCAGCTCTGGCAGTAGCCTTGGTCGTAGGAAAAGCTTCTGGCCAGCCTGGAAGGAGATCAAAGCACACAAGCACGTATTCCTACATACCACTTTTTGGTAGCTGGATAAAATCCATCTGAACTCTTTGAAAGGGATACAGCGGCTTGGGTGTAACCTTCTGTGGCCACCTCACCCGGGTTGTAGCGGGTATAGACTATACAGGCTTTCACTAGTCTAGTGACAGGGGTAGTAATGCCTGGGTCAAACCACTTGCAGTTTATGAGCACTAGCATGGCCATTTTGTGTGTGTGTGTCCGTGGGCTACTTTACTTACTGTCGGGTGCAGGGCTCTGGGCAGGCACACCCTCTCTCGCAGCATCCAGGTCCTATCGGCATCTGGGCTCTAGCTTTCCTCCACACTTCCTTCTCTTCTGATGACACTCAGGCCACCAGGGACTGGCACCTGTGGATCAAACTTTTTAACTTAGAACTTACCGTTGAGACTACAGGACAGTCTCTGGGTTTCATCTGTGCAGCTGCCTTTGCCACCCTGTCAGCCGCATCCTTGCCCTTGGCATGTGAAGTTACCAGATTGTGTTTGCTTTTACTTTTATTATCCCCACCTTTTATTATAAACATGCCAAAATGGGCCTACTAACAAAAAAAGAGAAGAATTTTCTCCTCAAAGAAAATCCCAGCAAACGTACTTACTTTTATTACTTGCCTAAAATTCATAAAAGTCTCACATCCCCTCCCGGTCGTCCAATTATATCCAATACCAATTGTCTTACTAGCAACCTATCACATTATCTACACTCACCGGCCACTTTATTAGGTACTGTAGTAAAAATCGTATTGAATATTAAATCTTTCCCATGTCCTTTAATATGTTCCTCCAAAAATAGAAGGACTCAGGATAATTATTATAAAAAGTTACGTTTATTGTCGTTGTCCAGGTTGCAGAATACAGAAAACTTGTGCAGATTATTAGTCATATGTTACAGTCAGTCAGTCAGTCCATGAAATTATGTTCTGGTGAAGGTTTCATCATCTTGTGTTGGTCTTTCTTCCTCCATTCTTCATCTCCATCTTTTGTCCTTAAAACTCCTCCATATGTCAGCGTGTGTGCAAGAGAGCTTGGTGTGTGTGTAATGCTAAATGTGTCCCTCCCCCTTGGACAGAGTCACTTTTAAAGACTAAACTCCCATAGACTTGCATTATGAGCCAACTTCATCCATTAGTCTTGTTCACACCCATATATGGTAACATCCATAGGAATTCCTTTATGACCAGCTAACACAGAGACCATTATATGGTAAAGGATACCTCTTGTCATGTGAATGTGGTATGATGTGGATGTGATAGGTACTAACACAAAGAGAACTTCATATGGTAAAGGATAACTAATGCCATGTGCTAGGATGTGGTTGGGGGTTGCGTTCTAACATTATCTTTGAGATATGTCAAGAATGTACATACAACTCCAGTGTTGAACATATATACCCCTGATTACACTTATGATTATTACACACTTACTCTCTATACATATTTTAATCCTATCACATTTGCATCTCATTGACCATGTTGTGTTTGATCAACTATTGAGTACATATTCACACTCTAATTAGAATATTGTAAATCTGTAATATTTAACAGGTACACCTGTCCAACTGCTCGTTAACACTTAATTTCTAATCAGCCAATCACATGGCGGCAACTCAGTGCATTTAGGCATGTAGACATGGTCAAGACAATCTCCTGCAGTTCAAACCGAACATCAGTATGGGGAAGAAAGGTGATTTGAGTGCCTTTGAACGTGGCATGGTTGTTGGTGCCAGGAGGGCTGGTCTGAGTATTTCAGAAACTGCTGATCTCCTGGGATTTTCACGCACAACCATCTCTAGGGTTTACAGAGAATGGTCCGAAAAAGAAAAAACATCCAGTGAGCGGCAGTTCTGTGGGCGGAAATGCCTTGTTGATGCCAGAGGTCAGCGGAGAAGGGGCAGACTGGTTCGAGCTGATAGCAACAGTGACTCAAATCGCCACCCGTTACAACCAAGGTAGGCAGAAGAGCATCTCTGAACGCACAGTACGTCGAACTTTGAGGCAGATGGGCTACAGCAGCAGAAGACCACACCGGGTGCCACTCCTTTCAGCTAAGAACTGGAAACTGAGGCTACAATTTGCACAAGCTCATCGAAATTGGACAGTAGAAGATTGGAAAAACGTTGCCTGGTCTGATGAGTCTCGATTTCTGCTGCAACATTCGGATGGTAGGGTCAGAATTTGGCGTCAACAACATGAAAGCATGAATCCATCCTGCCTTGTATCAACGGTTCAGGCTGGTGGTGGTGGTCTCATGGTGTGGGGAATATTTTCTTGGCACTCTTTGGGCCCTTTGGTACCAATTGAGCATCGTTGCAACGCCACAGCCTACCTGAGTATTGTTGCTGACCATGTCCATCCCTTTATGACCACAATATACCCAACATCTGATGGCTACTTTCAGCAGGATAATGCGACATGTCATAAAGCTGGAATCATCTCAGACTGGTTTTTTGAACATGACAATGAGTTCACTGTACTCAAATGGCCTCCACAGTCACCAGATCTCAATCCAATAGAGCATCTTTGGGATGTGGTGGAAGGGAGATTCATGGATGTGCAGCCGACAAATCTGCGGCAACTGTGTGATGCCATCATGTCAATATGGACCAAAATCTCTGAGGAATGCTTCCAGCACCTTGTTGAATCTATGCCACGAAGAATTGAGGCAGTTCTGAAGGCAAAAGGGGATCCAACCCGTTACTAGCATGGTGTACCTAATAAAGTGGCCGGTGAGTGTAGATCTCTTCCTTCAGAAATATGTAACAAAAGTGAACAGTTTCCTCAGAGATTCATCCCAACTAATCAGAATTTTAGACGAAAGCCATGGGAAGATGACTATATTTTGGCTACCCTCGATGTTACGGCATTGTACACTCATATTGAACATTGCATCGGTCTTATATGCATCAAATTTATCCTTCAAGAAGATCCGGAAATTCTAGACTTCCAACGACAATTTCTACTGGACAGACTTTCTTTTGTACTCAAAAATAATTTCTTCACACATGGCAAGCGGATCTTCCATCAAATTAAAGGAACAGCTATGGGGACCAAAGTGGCCCTCTCCTATGCCAACTTGTTCATACAAAGACATTTTCATTACACCACACACAGTACATCTAGGTCATCTAAAATTATACAAAATATATATCGATGACCTGTTTGTTATCTGGCAAGGTGATAACACTACCCTCCTTGAATTCTGCAATAATATCAACAATAATGATTGGGGATTGACCTTCTCCCTTAATCTCGGCAAAATACAAGTTGAGTTCCTTGACCTAGAAATAGGCCATAATAAAAATAAATTCACTAAAAAAACATTCTTTAAGAATGTGGACGTTAATAGTTATTTAGACTACAGAAGTAATCACCATAAAAAATGGCTTCAGAATATCCCGTACAGCCAGTTCAGACACCTTAGAAGAAACTGTACCGACACACATACATATAACCAGCAATGTCTTATTTTAGAAAAGAGATTTAAAGAAAAAAAGTATCCGAAAAGAATTATCAGTGATGCAGTCAAAAGGGCAAGCCAACTCAGCCAAACAGAAAGTTTATCCCCAAATGCAGACAAAGATATAAATAAAAATAAAACAGAATCCGCTTACCATCTTGTATTTATCACTACCTTTAGTAAAGACAGTCAAAATATCTTAAGCATCCTCAGGAAACACTGGAACATTATCAAATCGGATCCCATATTAACTAAAATAATACCAAGTAATATTTCATGCATTTACAGAAGAGCCCCTACAATTAAAAATTTACTAGCCCCCATTATCCCCAAACAGTATAAACCATCCACACGTATAACATCTAATCAGAAGGGAACCTCTAAATGCAATAAGCCTCTATGTTTATGCTGCAAAATAATACAAATAGGAGATACATTCCAATCCTACAGTACAAAAGAAATATTCAACATCAAACACAGATTAAACTGCTGCAGTAGGTATGTAATATACCTTATTGAGTGCCAATGTGGCATGCAGTACGTAGGAAGAACAACACAACCTCTACACTGCAGGGCCAACCAGCACCGTTATAATTTCAAACACAAAGTTTTAAAACACGGATTATCTAGACATTTCGCCATTAAACATAAAGGTGAAGGGATCATCACCATCACCCCAATTGACTGCATCAATGCCGAAGTAAATAATAGATTTGAGCTTCTAAAAAAGAAATAGATCTATTGGATATATCGGCTCGATACCCTTAAACCCACCAGTCTCAATGAAATGACTGAAACAGTACTATCATGAGACCACTACAGCACTCACATCCTCTCATGAGATTCAGCCATCCCCGCCGATCCATAGCTATCTCCGAGAGTTCGCCTTCCTAGGTTTGGTCCTCAGCAGCTTACTAAGTTGTACAAATAATACTCAATTTGAGAATACCACCTTTACGTCCGAGTCATTGGCGCTGGTATCACCCTGGAATCTCCTATCCGGTTACTGCATCTTCTTCATGGACGCACCTGCTGACATGAAATCCAGGAAAGCTGCCTAATACCACTTGAGATGTCACCCTAAGCTATTTCCTCGTGTTGTACCGGCAGTACAACCAAAATAGGTGAGCAATATTTCATCTAAAAAGAACACATCATCCTGCCTAATTTAGATTTACACATGTGGCGCCCGTATCGTGCTTCTCCTTTCTTTCTCCCTCTCTGAGTATATCAAAAATTTTTTAATAAGAGACAATTTAGAAAAGGATCGTTCTGCTGAAGCCACTGTAACTGGTAGTGTGAGGAGAAGTTGTAAGGCCGTACACACATCCGGAAGTTTAGATGACAAAGCATCATTCTCTACAATAAGTAGCCAAATCTTTAATTGTGGGGGACTTAGAGATCTCATTTTTAAGTGTGCTGCGAAAACTAATAAGCTGCCCTGGAAAATCGCTGGATATATCATTCTGATAGTGTAGCTGAAATTGCACAGCAGCCTGAAATAGGCCATCATTTGATTCAGTCGTCGTTAGCACGTGGCTGAATAATTTAAAATTTTTGAACAATAATGTTCATGCTACTAAAGCTTCTTCATAGTTGTGATGTGATGCTGTCAAGAGAAGCATTAAATATTGTAGTCCTTAATCTCTACTCTGGATCCTGCAGTCTCTCATCCAAGCACAGCTCATCACTGAAGCACTTTGGATACTCTTTTATTAGCAAATACTGCAGGAATTCCCCACTTATATTCAAGGGTGATGGCAGTCTTTATGGCATTTTTAAAATTATTTCTCTAGCTGCAGAGGGCTACAGTTGCATTCTGAATTAAATGAGCATCGTTGGACAAATCCATATTTTCTGTCTGAAGAACCTTTGAGATGGCATTTATCATCTCCAAAATTTTGCTCTGTAGAACAAGTTGCAACACAAACTCAAACGATTCCATTTTTTTCCTAAGCACCCTAGCATCTTTCTTCTCTTTACACTTGGTGGAAGTTAAAATTTACTTTGAGAGTGTCTTAAACACATCAGCAAAATGGAATCGTAGTGCAATCAATGAATGATGGCGAGATGACCACCAGGTAGGACACAAGGTTTTTAAGGTCACAGAGGATTCATATGTAAATGACTGCAGTGGGCCTCTGGCTTGCATCTCTGCTCACAGTCACAAATCTAAATATCTGACTTAAAGGGGTTCTCCGGTGACAAAGATTGACCTCACTATAACTTATCTCCCCACACTTATCACTTTACTAATTCAGTGTCATTAAATCTTCTGCCCACTTTTCATGAAATCAAAGTCATTCCTGTGCACTGCCAGCTCCTGCTACACTAACAGTTTCCATAGAAACAACCTGTATACTGTCTCTGTTCTCTGGTCTGACATGTGCAGTCAGCATCTTGTTCCCTGATGTGGGGGTGTGGCTACACGTTCCTCTGTATGAAGAAGCTGTGCTGACCAGGGGGATTGTGGGAGATGTAGTCTTTAAGCAGAATGGGGGCAGCCATCTTGGCGTTATGCAGCTGCAGCAGTGAGCTGTGAAGTGACAAGTGAAGGAAAAGAAAGTATACAGCCCAGGGTGGCGAGGTAAGGGTGTGCAACTATAATATATATGCAAAAGAACTGGTTAGTTAAAAAAAAAAAGTACATATAGTGACCGGAGAACCCCTTTAATTGGTCAACTTTTGAAATATCCTGAGTTGTGTCCATGATAATGGAGTAAAAGTTAGATTCTATAGATATCTATAATTTCATTTTGTATTTTAGGGCTGAGATATTTCACAGTACCTAGAGGCAACTGGATAAGTTCCTTTAAAACATGATCATATTCTCCAAGTATTTCTATAATGGCAAGGAAATTGCCATTATTGCTCTCTCCTAGTTTCTCTCTAAGAACGCGAAAAGCTAGATTAGCTATTGCCATGGTCAGGGTCACATTTATAATTCTGTGTAATACTTGCCGCCAAAAGTTTTTTCTCTTTTAAAAGTTGTATTTCGGATTCCTTGTCTATGGTTTTTTTCCTCCTCCACTGATCATATACAATACAAGCATCCATGTGAGCTTGAGCAGCTTCAAGGATCTGTATTTTGGCTGAAAGCTTTGGCCACTTTTGGATGCCCTTGGCCCATGCTGGTTCAAAACCTAACTTTTTACGATCTCCAAATAACCAGCAAGACTCACAATAAGCTCCATTTAATATTGGGGAATAACACAGCCACATGATTGGAATTTAATGCCCTGTTTTTGTAGTCGCCTATGATCTTCAACATTATCCCTAGGGAATGGCCTTTTAGGTCTGCAGGGACCGTTAGCAAGAATTCTTTTTTTTTACATTGGGGTCTGTGATTGTAATTGAAAAATGTCCCCTATTGGTGACATACCATTCTCCCATTACAGAATGCTCTATGCAACCAGTGGCAGAGTCTGTACTTTCTAAAGTTTCTTGCACATCACATATGCTCACACTAGTATTTGGTAGCACTTCTTTAAAGCTAGGACTTAATGTAGCTGTTTCACTTTGGGCAATATCTGTCCCTAGTAATGATTGAGAACTCTAAGTAGCAGAAGAGGTAGATCTCTCAATTATCCCCTCACATTGATCAGATATTGCTTCTGCAGTTGCAGAAGTAGCAGCACCAGCAACCTGTGAAAAGTAGCTGCCTATTTTTGGGAGTTTCTGAATTTTTTGTTCATCTTCACTTTTTTTCTTACGTTTTTGTGATCAATTCATGTGTTGATAAGATGACATTATTGTGGATAGAATTAGTAGCTGTTGCACAAATGTAAATAATCTGCAAATATATAAAAAATAAACCTATAACAGTCAAAGCCCTAAAAAATACTGTGAAATATAAAATACATTAATAGTCTATATCAGAACTTTCTAAACTGTGTGTCAGGCTCAACTGCATTACATAGGCCAGACATCTAAACAAATTAAATAAAGAACACTGTTGACTCAAGAGTATGTAAGCAATGTTACCATTGTGTAGTAAAAAATGGAGTATGTAAATTGAAGACATACATAAACCGTTATGATTAGATACACAACTCTGCCCACATTTCGTTGGCCATTGGTGGCCAAGTTATCGTCACTATTATTAAAAAAATACAGCATTTCACACATATACCTCTAACCTGTCTTTATCAGTCTTGGTGTACACAATTTCAGTGGCCCCTAGACACGACCCTGTAACTTCTGACTCGGGGAAGCCATCTAGGATTTCTGTGTGACACCATGCTGCTGAGTTTCTCTGTCTCTGCTCCCTGCACTCTAGCCCCGTCCCCCTGCAGTCCAGGACGGAGCGCACTCACTCATGCACAGGCACTGACTTCCTGCCGGCACCAGCATGCGAGGGACTATAAGCTGAAATACAAATAGATATGTTCTTTATCTGGGGAGGCAAAGCAGATCTAATGTGTTGTGGAATAGCAGAGATGTAGGAGAGCTACCTGTGTAGTTGTGTGCAATAGGCATCTCATGGATCTTATAATCTCTGATCTGTCTCATCTCTTTCTATGTGACAGATATTAGTACATTTTCCAAAGTTAAATGAAAGTGTACATAAACCTTGTACCCTGATAATCTAGCCACATTGTCAGCACACAGCATCTCACAGCACTAGATGGATCATGAAGTGAGCAATAAAAATTATATTTATTGTGTTATCGTCACTAGTGGATTGAATTTCTACATCTAACTCTGCAACCAGAACAAATATCTACAGCCCATCCTTTTCCTTTTTTGATGAAAAGATGTGAAGGTTAAAGGCTATACATGGTGCAATAACCAAACGCTTTCTTTCTGCACTGTTGTACTCTTTTCTGCACACTTGATTGTTTCTGTTGTAGGATGTAGTGAAGACAGCAAAACAATCTTAAAGGGTGATAAAAAAAAAAAAAAAAACACAATGGTAACACACACATGCATCAGCTACATGAGAAGTACAGGCAGTCCCGGGTTACATACAGGATAGGTTCTGTAGGTTTGTACTTATGTTGAATTTGTAAGTTTGTCAGTTAGACAGGAATATTTTGTCAGTAACTCTAAAAAACTATTTTTTTCCTTGTCTGTAAGTCAGTTGTTCTTAAGAAAGGAACTGCCTGTAAATGAAGTAACAACTCCCAGATAGGACCATATATATAGACATAAGATAACACTCTTTATATTACTCGCCTACCTTTTAACCCCTTAACGCTCTGTGATGTAGCTCTACGGCGCAGAGGTACAGGGAATGTATGAAGAGGGCTCACGGGCTGAGTCCTCTTCATACAATGATGGGGGTTGTTGCATGTTGCAGCAAACCCCCACCGCTAATAACCGCGGTCGGTGCTTGCAGAGTCGCCGGCGGCATTTAAAAGACAGTGCCGCCATCTTGATTCCGATCGTCACCCCCCCGAACGTCGTGCAGTATATGGTAGGAACGATCTGACCATCTAGGGTTAATGTACCCTCGATGTTCTAAGAAATAGTGAAAAAAAAGGTTAAAAAATAAAAAAAAATTATAAAATATTAAAAATTCAAATCACCCCCTTTCCCTAGAACTGATATAAAAACTTAATAAACAGTAAAAATCACAAACACAATAGGTATTGCCGCATCCCAAAATGCCCGACCTATCAAAATATAAAAACGGTTGCAGCCGACGGTGACCACCGAGACGGGAAATGGCGCCCAAATGTCCGAAATGAGACATTTACACCTTTTTACATAACATAAAAAATGGAATAAAAAGTGATCAAAATGTCACACAAACCTCAAAAAGATAGCAATGAAAACGTCGGCTCATTTCACAAAAAATGACACCTCACACAGCTCCGTACCTGTCAGGCTTGCGGGATGTGGATCCTCTGGACCACTGCAGATGATGACTCAAGCCACTACCTGGGACCGGAGTCTAAGTGGTACCCGGTTTTCACCAGAGCCTGCCGCAAAGCGGGTTAGACAAGCTGCGGCGTGGTACCAACAGGTCATTCCTCAGGCGTGACTTGTCTGCAGTGGCGGCCAAGGTTGAGGTACAGAAACAGCAGACAAACTCGAGGTCACAGTCCAGGCACAAGGTGAGGGCAGGCGGCAGAGATGCAACGTCAGAATCCAATCCGGGGTCAACAACAGGAGGTCCAAGCAGAGGGGTACGGGAACACAGCACACAGGACAGCAGCACGGAGAATCACTGGTACACGGGAACACGGAGGAGGTCAGGTAACACAGGCACACGGAAGGAATCAGGAACGCAGGAGACACAGGAACGCAGGAGATACAGGAACACAGGCAAATCGCAACAGAGCTTCCTCTTAGGCTGTGAGGCACAAAGATCTGGCAAGGGCTTGCAGGAAGAGGCAGGATTATATAGATTTAGTTAAATGGCGCACTGGCCCTTCATATCTTAGCGAGCCAGCGCGCGCGCCCTAGGAGCTGGGGGCGCGCACGCCGAGCCGCAGGAGCCGGGGAAGGTGATAGAAGCCGGTCACCGGACCCCGGGGAGGCACGGGTGCACCCGCGATCCGAGACAGGGATCGCGGGAGCACCCGTGACAGTACCCCTAAGTATGAAAAAGTTATTAGCGTCAGAAGATGGTGAACATTTTTTTTTCTTTGTTGTACACATTCGTTTAATTTTTGAAAATGTATTAAAACGCATCAGAACCTGTATAAATTTGGTATCACTGCGATCGTACCGAACTAAAGAATAAAGCTGAGGTGTTATTTGGAGTGCCCAGTCAAAGTCGTAAAAACTGAGCCCACAAGAATGGGTTTTTTTAAAAATGTTTCCACATTTGGAATTTTTTTCCAGCTTCGCAGTACACGGCATGTTAAAATAAATAACATCACAGGAAAGTTAAATTTGTTACGCACAAAATAAGCCCTCACACAGGTCTGTACACGGAAAAATGAAGTTATGGATTTTTGAAGGTGGAGAGCAAGAAATTAGCGAAAAAACCCTGCATCCTTAAGGGGTTAATGCAGTGCTAGGGACAGCACAGCAGACACTCCCTGTTGTGGGTGGAAACAAACGCCACTTCAGTTAGTTTACTCAATGGAGAAATTCACTACTACTAATATAAAAAAGGATTTACTAAGTACAGTGTGCCAAACATTAGCCACAATTTTGCAGGAGTTAAAAAGATATTGTGCATTTTCACAATTTATTTCTTACATTGGACCTGCACCTTTCTTAAGATATTGACATAAAGATGTATCACTATGGTCACTTGCTGTCACTCCACAAAGAGACTATAAATAAATCCACTGACCTACAGTTGATGAATTGATAGTTATTCTTCTTTCCAATCAGACCTTCCATACAAATTCAATCTTCTCTCTGTGAAGTGTGCAAAATAGACATAATTACCTTTACATCATCATACACAAACTCCCAATCTTTCCAATAAAAATGTAGGTAAGCCCTGCCTCATTTATTTAGTACCCTTCATAAATTTGTTGAACACTCAGCCCTTTTGTAACCCCCTTTAGACAAAAAAGTGTCATAAATACAGATGCAAGCTCCAAAGACGTTCTTTTGAAAAGAAATACTGGAGCAGGTATATCTGTGCCACTGTGTTTGCTGTATGATGCAGCAAACACCCATTGGAAACACCAGAGATTAGTGCTTGTGTTATAATTACCCCATGCCATCCTGCTGTTTCATGCTCCCTTTTCATATGGCCCATGACCTCCTGCTTTTTATACTTTAGGGGTATTCGGACGAAGACAAGTTTATATGTACTCAGGATAACAAAATAACACATTCTCTAATTCACTGTTATTAACAAAATGCAGTATTTCACAGATGTAAGTCCAACCTGTCTCTATCAGTCCTGGTATACACAATTTTAGTTGCCCCTAGACACAACCCTGTAACTTCTGACTTAGGGTCGGGTGGCCGCCATCTTGGACTGGTATTTGCAGCATGCAAATTAAATTTCGGTCTCTCTCTCCTGTGTGTCTGTAGTCCCGCCCCCTGCACGGAGCTTAGAGACACTCACTCATATCCTGCCAGGAGATCGTGAGGGAGGCTACAAGCTACAAGGAGTGATCCGGGGGAAGTGTGAGAGCAGGGCTCACAGTGTAACAGTGTAAAAGTCTGTCAGACTCTGTGTAATCTCATACATCTCTGATCTGTCTCATCTCTCTTTCTATGTGTCAGTGTGTTAGTACAATGTCAGAAGCAAGATGAAAGTGTATACCACACCCTGGAATTTTACACTGAGCAGCCTTAAGAGAGAGAGGAGCTAAAACAGCAATAACACTGAGTAAAATTGTAAAGAGGTTAAAAAGATCTTTATTGGGTTAACATCACTAGGGGATTGAGATGTGAGAATTTTCTTTCGTGGGAAAACCCCTTTAACCTGCCCTTTTGCTGCTCATATCATTCCCCCATATGCCCTATGCCCCTTTTATATTTAATCTGCTCTCCCCCATATGCCCCATGCCCTCCTGGTGCCATATAATGACCCTTTTATATTTAATCTGCCCTCCCCCATATGCCATCCTGGTGCCATACCATGCACCCAGCCGTCCTGTGGCTCTATCATGCACGAGGGGACGTGGTGGACCACATAAAAAAAAAAATTAACCCCTTAACGCTCTGCGCCGTAGCTCTACGGCGCAGAGGTATAAGGGATGTATGAAGAGGGCTCACGGGCTGAGTCCTCTTCATACAGAGGTGGGGGTTTTTGCATTTTGCACAAAACCCCCACCGCTAATAACCGCGGTCGGTGCTTGCACCGATCGCGGCTATTGACCCTCTAAACGCCGCCGGCAAAGTCGCCGCCGGCGTCGCCATCTTTTTTCCGATCGCCACGCCCCCGATGACGTCATCGGGGGGCGGTGATCGGTTACCATGGTAGCCTCGGGTCTTCTTTTGACACGAGGCTACATGGTTTATGCAGGTTCATTACAATGAGCCAGTGGCTCATTGTAATGTATGACCTGCAAAAATGCCATATATTGCAATACTGTAGTATTGCAGTATATGGTAGGAGCGATCTGACCATCTAGGGTTAATGTACCCTAGATGGTCTAAAAAATACTGAAACAAAAAAGAAAAAAAAAAAGTTTAAAAAATAAAAAAAATTAATAAAATATTAAAAGTTCAAATCACCCCCCTTTCCCTAGAACGGATATAAAAAATAACAAACAGTAAAAATCACAGACATATTAGGTATCGCCGCGTCCCAAAATGCCCGATCTATCAAAATATAAAAACGGTTACGGCCGGCGGTGACCTCCGAGGCGGGAAATGGCGCCCAAATGTCCGAAATGCGACTTTTACACCTTTTTACATAACATAAAAAATGAAATAAAAAATGATCAAAATGTCGCACAGACCTCAAAATGGTAGCAATGAAAACGTTGCCTCATTTCGCAAAAAATGACCCCTCACACATCTCCGTGCGCCAAAGTATGAAAAAGTTATTAGCGTCAGAAGATGGCAAAAAAATTTTTTCTTTTTTGTACACATTCGTTTAATTTTTGAAAATGTATTAAAACACAATAAAACCTATATAAATTTGGTATCACCGCGATCGCACCGGTATAGAATAAAGTAGGCATGTTATTTGGAGCGAAGAGTGAAAGTAGTAAAAACTGAGCCCACAAGAACGTGACGCACGTGCAGTTTTTTTTAAATCTTTCCACATTTGGAATTTTTTTTCAGCTTCGCAGTACACGGCATGTTAAAATAAATAACATCACGGGAAAGTAAAATTTGTTACGCACAAAATAAGCCCTCACACAGGTCTGTACACGTAAAAATGAAAAAGTTATGGATTTTTGAAGTTGGAGAGTGAGAAATCAGCCGAAAAACACTGCGTCCTTAAGGGGTTAAACTCACCTCAGACTCCGCATTCCTCCTGGCCTCTTCTCTCTTCGGCGCATGGAGTAACGTGCCCAGTGCTACCAGCGTAATGACGTCATTACGCTGCCAGCGCTGGGACGCTTACCGTCCTGTGCGCCGCTTTAGTCATCAGTGTGACAGAGCAGGAAGTATAAGCGCGCGTCACTTCTTGCTCTGTCACAGATCTAAGCATGGATCACTTTTGGGTACGCTACTGCCCCTCATGACTGAGTGTAATCGGGCCTAATAGTGAGCCACTGGGGAGACCACCATGTTCCTGGACTAGGACACCTGTGGCGTGGGCTAGATACTCAGTGCAAAATGAAATAAAAAGTTCCGTCCGTGGGGTGTGCCTAGATCCGGGGCAGACAGGATTTGCCAACTTAAGGCTGTGGAATGCATCAATTGCAACCTGACTAAGGGCAAATGGAGAAGAGGCAATTCAATTATCAAGGGGCAGCATCAGGCTGGAGGCAGCAGACCTTATCCCAGGCCTGCAGTTGCTGGCCAGTCCTAGAAACATGTGAAGAGGCTTAGGGCCTCAGGGCAGGGGCATTTTCTGGACTGCTAGCTTTCTTTCCTCTGTCAGGTTTCTGCCTGCTGCCTGTGGCTGAGAAGAAGTGGCCTAGGGAGACCACCTTCTCCTGGCAGTACTGGAGTTTGTCTCTGGAAGCTTTGCAACCTTTCTGGAACAGAAAGGTCAATAGATGCATCCTGGCAAACCTCTATAATTGAGGCGCAAAACAGTAGGTCATCCACATACTGTAAAAGAACATCATCCAGTAAGTGGCTAGTGTGCCAGTCTACTCCATGTAGGGCTGTGGAGTGCTGGCTGGGGGAGTTTTACCCCCCTTGTGGGAATCTGCACCAGGTGTGCTGGAATACTTAACTGGTAAAGGCTAATAGGTACTGGCAATCTTCATTTAGGGGCACAGGGAGTAAGACATTTGCCAAATCAATAATAGTGAAGAATATGGCACTCTTGGGGATGCTGACCTTTCTGGGTCTTTTTCTTGACTGGGAATGAGTTAACTGCACTAACAGGGGAGGAGTCCCACATCAGTTCTATAATGGGAGCTAACTCTGTCTTGGGGAGGGTGTGCTGGACATTACCACTCCCCACTAGTCCCGCCCTGTTGGGGGCGCCTCCGTTTCCTAGAATGTGGCCATTCACTTAAGTCACTTCAGTAATGTCTCCTCCCGCAAGTTGAAGCACGCCCACTTGGGTCTGGCCCCTTACGGCACCTGAACTTTTCTCAGTCTCACTTTGGCAGTGGTCTGTCAAATTGGTCTCTGTTCCTTCTGGCTTTATGTCACAGTCTTATCAGTCCCTCTGTATGCAAGTCTGGCAGAGATGTCTCTAGTCCGTTCTAACTGCTTATGCCTCCGCTTTATCTCATCTAGACATATGGGATTCTCCCTTAACTATCTCTAGCCCAGCGTTCCGTGCTATCTATAAAGTTGGGCCAGACTTCAACGTCTCAACAAAAGCCAGGTACATTTAAATGAATTGTTGGTATTTAGTCAAAAAGGAAACAAAAGTCATATGCTCTGTCATATTGTTGGGGGCTTGTCCTTGCTTAGACTGTTCGTGAAGTACACGAACAGTCACTAGCCTGTGAACCATGAGATAACAAAACACAGATAACGCAGCTTCACAGCCCCCTAGTTCTCCCTCTCGTTTACACTATAAACTACAAAAAGCAGGTACCAGAGACATTGCAACACTTTTTTATAATCATCAGGCTCAAATAAGTTTTAACTGGACCATAATCAAAACAAACAACTTCACACTCCAAGAATTATGCTAGCAGAAATCTGGAATCAGGTGAAATAACCTCGCCGGCTCTTATTCCAGACATCTGTCAAGAATCTCCAAGGGTGCTAAGCTGCTAAACTACAACAAAAACCAGTTGTTTTTTACA
This sequence comes from Engystomops pustulosus, assembly GCF_040894005.1. Taxonomy (NCBI): domain Eukaryota; kingdom Metazoa; phylum Chordata; class Amphibia; order Anura; family Leptodactylidae; genus Engystomops; species Engystomops pustulosus. The sequence goes on along the minus strand of NC_092415.1, from coordinate 124,772,577 downwards.
ACTATTATCCTTAACCAGCCTTTATGGCTGCCAACAGAAAAGAGACATAGGCAATTAACAGTTCTAAGATGGCCACCACTGAAGATTGGTAGGACGTGTCATCTTCTCTAACAACCAGGTACAGGGGTGGAGTCTAAGAGGGCGCTGGTCTGGATTCTAGATGCCATCTGTTTTTCCTTTTTTTCAGGGAGGAAAATATAATAAAATCTCTTTATTCTCACATTCTTTCCACATCAAAAACTTTGAAATGTCCCTTAGGGCCTGTCTCTTTCTTCAGTGGGCATTCTGAAGGATCCTGTCACTCTTTCCTGGTCCGTCCGTCAAAGCCAGAGGCTCTAAGTGTCTGTTTGAAAATCTGATTAAGTTTTCTCACTTGTATATTCAAGAGATCATCTGACACATCCCAAAATCTTTAAAACTTCACTATTACTTTTCTTTTCACCACAATGCTACCCTATTGTTCCATTATATCAACTTTGCACTTTTCCATCTGTCCTACTTAACTCAACAACCAACTGTCTACTTACATCAAGCCAGCCTTCTGTCTATGCATCTTTCCCTTCCCTGCACTGAATTATCGCTAGGCCGCCATTAGCTCCCTTCGGGAGGACATTCCTTCTCTTCCGAAATCGCAGCATAATTTATCCCAAGACCCTTACCAGTGCAGCTGCTCACTGACATAAGAGCTCCCCTTCAAACTCACCAGTCACAGAGACTTAGCTCACCGCGTGTCAGATACAGAGTCTTATTAGAAGGTTCCCCTTAATGATCTCAATCCTGTCCTAATTTCTTGTCAAAATCCCAGACACCCGGCCTATTTATCCTCTATCCTGGTGGCCTGTATCTAAATCCCAGACACTCGTATTGTGTCTCTGTATCAAAATCCCAGACACTCGTCCTGTGTCCCTGTATCAAAATGCCAGACACTCATCCCATGTCTCCTTTTCCCAGTGGTCCCGCTCCGTTCCTCTCAGTATCCTCTCTAACCTTTAAACATCCTCCCCCTCCCATTCTAGCTCAGTGAGCACTTTCACACAGCAACCGAGACACTTCTGTCAATCTCACACAGAGCTGTCTAAAAATTCAGACCCCGGCGCAGGACACCAGGTGGCTATATGTGTATTTTACCCTCCAATCCCGTCTCCCTACAACCACAGTGTCACCGGCCCTCGAGTCAAGGGCAAGCAACAGGTTAACATATGTAATCTGAAACTTAACGGATCAGTCCAGGTCGGGGAGCGGTGATCCCAAGGCTGCAGGCAGTGCCGGAATGAGGGGGCGTCTTGGTCCTGCTTCTCGGGGATCTCAGCAGTGCCTCCAACTGTTAGGGGAGGATTTATGATATCCTCTTTTAGTTAAAAGCCTGTGTGCACATTGCAAGGAATGACTCGGACAACTGCTGATTCAAGTCTCACTCATGCTACCCGCGCCAGGTAATTCAGCACTGCACAACTTTATTTGGTTTCACAAGTCTATATAGAAAAGTAGAAAAGGAGGAGCATACAAAGCATAACATATCAGCCTCAAAGTTTTAGTTGCGGTCCACGATACCGGCGCCATCTTAAAATGTATTCTCTGTTACAATGCTTTTTTAGGAAAATAAGACAAGTAGAAATGGCAGGATTTAATGTATACACACTGTTTATACTTTTTCCTGCTGATGCCTTCTAATTGAGAAAATATGTCATCCTAGACACGTAATAAAAAATATACCAACAGGAGAGCTTATACGTACAAAAAGGAATTGTTCTACTTTTGACATCTATGAGTTAGAAGAGAAAAAAGTATACAGTAAATTGTCGGATAGAAAATATCCAAAATGGATGTTGGATAGGGCTTCTCATATTGTTAAAAAAATTCCAAGAACCAACTTACTAGACTTATCTAAAAAAAGTTCCCATAAATCCACCTCTAAAAAACATGTGTCTCCGATTGTTTTTTCTACTGTGTATAGTACTCAATATAAAGAAATTGAAAAAATAATATATAAAAACTTACCGATACTTTACACAGATCCAACACTTATTCCAATAGTTGATAAAAATATTAGATGTGTTGCCCAAAAAGCCCCCACTTTAAACAGTATGTTATCACCTAGCAGTCAAAGACTACTTGGCTAAGTAACAAAGGTTTTTTTAAATGTGGAGCTGTTCGTTGTAAATGCTGCTCTATTGCAGATCCGAGTAAAACTTTTTCATCAAACATTGCTAATATACAATATGAAATAAAAAATGTCATCAATTGCAACACAAAATACGTGGTGTACCAAATTCAATGCACTATTTGTTGTATTGATTACATTGGCTGCACCACAAATAGTCTTATAATGAAAGCAACACAAGAAAAGAAGAGTGCATTCAAAGGCTCATATATAGTACAGAATGCAAATCCAAGTTTATTAAACAAAAAAATTCATAATGACAGATAATCAAAGAAATACACACATTTAAAATCATTTAAAAATACTATATACATGAGATCCTACAGTCACCTGGTGTGGTGAATCTGTAAACAACCCCCCGACCAACACTAGGTAAGTGATGCAAGGCCAACCTGACTGCCCAAAAATAAGATGAATACTCAATTCCTAGATACCAATGAACAATGGAATAAATAGGTCCTCTAACCAAACAAGCATGCCAGGTATCAAGTGCCAACCTCAGGCTCCATACAAAATCCAAAGATATTGCTGACAGGTAAGCATGACAACAATATATGAGTGGATACCGAGGAGAGGTCTCTGATGCCAGCGGCGGACCTATGAGCAGTCAGGGAGGGCACAAGTGGACGGGGGTGACAGGCTCCCCACGCGTTTCGTCGTATGAAAACAACTTCCTCAGGGGTGTGTAACCCATGATGCTTGCAACTCACCTTTTATAGCCCCTACATTGAATGAAATAACGATTGTGGCGTGCCGTTACGATATGGCGTAAAACCGGAAGTAGATCCGGAAAACCGGAAGTGACGTATAAACGCATGCGCAACCCCGGCCGGGGATTTGTGTTTGCACAGGTTGCTATAGAGACCCTGTGGCTCATTAAGATAGCGAAATGACAAAAGTTGCCAAGATGAAAAACGCCCAATAATGAGCAAAACAACGGCGCCAAGATTTGAATGATAAAGAAGATCAATGCATATAGATCTAAGGTGCAATCAAAACTATGTGAATATTTGGAACTACCAAACATTTGTGTCAAGCATCACAATAATATAGGGACTAAAGAACGGCGAATGAAGCAATCATTAAAGTACAATAAACAATTAAATTTGAATTACATACAATGAATATCTGTCTGTATAGAGCTTCAATTTACCAGGTAACAGTACATTGTATCATGAATAAAGAAGCAACTATTAAATCAAAAGTAGGGTACAAAAAATGTTGACATGGTATTATTGCAATAACAAGACACGGGAGCTGCATGAGGTCTATACAGGAGTTTCTATTATCCTTAAAGGAGAGGTTCAAGCCAAAAATATATGATTCTCAGGGGATAATGAGACCCTTCTCACTATCTTTCAAAAAGAGCAACAGAATATAGAGTCAATGGGTCTTTGCATAAAAAGTCTCGTGATGGCAACAGAAGAACTTCGAAAAAACACATCTCATGTCCGGAGAGGTTGAGTAGATCATTGAGTTGGAAGATATGCAGGTAAGTAGCTTGAAAGGTCCCATCACATCCAAAAAAGTTATGTCCAAGAAAGTGCAGAATGGATAAGTAATTATGACACATAATCTAATTTCTATTAAAAAAGAAAAAGAATTATAAGATAAGTCCAATAGTGCAGTGCTGTCAGTGGAATAGAGCTATGTGAATAAAAAGTTGATGTGCCAAAGAATAGGTATATTACTAATGTGAAATTATGAAGTGAAAAAATATAAGTGGAGATAAAGTGTAGAAGGGGGAGTCTGGGTAGTGAGTGCGGTAGTGAGCAGTGAATGTGCACAAATAGGGGACCATAGGGGTCCAAGCTGCTAGGGGTGAAGGAAGATGACCCCGGGACACGTGATGGGAAATCATAAGGGATCATAAGGATCCAAACTACTGGGGGTGAAAGGAAGTGACCTAAACTCGTGATGGGAGATGTGTGAGTGACAGAGGAAAAGTGAAGGGGTGTGGAAAGAATGAGTGCTGTAGGAATATAGTTAGTGAGCTAGAGGGATCAGGATAGACAAAGGTATTAACTGGTAGAAGCACTTACCCGCTTTATATCACAAATAGAGATCTTGAAAATTTCTCACGAGACAAGGCGACGAAAAGTCATCATCTTTGCTTATAAAAACCTGTATATAAAAGTTCTTCGTTAAGGCCCAAGGGGGAGAGACATTTAAGTTTGAAGATCCACTGGGCTTCACGCCGTAGTAACTCCAAACAAATGTTCCCTCCCCTAATATTGGGACGCATTTTGTCCAGACCCACCACTCGTAAACCCTTGGTCTTACCGTTATGATGGTTGCGAAAATGCGTGGCAACTGAGGAAAGAAGTTTGCCTTGTGAGAAGTGGGCATGGGCATTGTTGATGCTCGACAGATGTTGCTGAACCCTCCTTCTTAGTTCTTGTGTTGTCTGTCCAACGTATACCTTATGACAGGGGCAGATCAAAGCATAAATAGCATTCCTAGATCTACAATTAATGTAGTTTGGAAGGAAAAACTTTTCTTGATTCAAGGGATTTGTAAATTCACCTGTTGGACTCACTAGACTACACACCGAACAGTCGCCACACGGAAACGATCCTCTTAGTTTCAGGCCTCTTCCCAAAGGTTTTGTTGGACGGGAGAAGTGGCTCCTTGATAGTTGGTCCTTTAGGTTACAAGACCTTTTGGCTATGAGCTTGGGCTTGTTGTCAATGAATGGCCTCAATTTTGGCTCCGAGTTCAGAATATGCCAATTTTTATTCAAGATCCTCCAAATATCCTTCCACTGGTTATTGTATTTAGTGTAAATACCCAGTTGCGAGTTTGATCTTCTTGGCTTAGGAGTCAGGAGGTCCGATCTAGGGGTAGAGCAAGCCCTTTGAAAGGCTTGTGAGATGACTTTCCTTGGATATTCTCTACCTTTGAATCTTTCCGTTAGGTCCCGTGCATTAGCCCTGAAATCCTCGTCCAAAGTACAGTTCCTCTTGAGGCGGATAAATTGGCCAATCGGTATGCCGGCTTTGAGATGTTGGGGGTGGAAACTTTGATAGTGGAGTAAACTGTTGGTGGCTGTGTCCTTTCTGTGGAGGTTCGTACATAAAAAGTTGTTCACTATATGAATTTTCAGGTCCAGGAAGTCCACTGCTGTATGTGAGAGAGTAGAGGTTAGGATGATATTTAGCAAGTTCTTATTCAAATCAGCAATGAACTGATGACATAAATCAACCGGGCCTTCCCGGTTATATATTTCTATATAACGTCATCAATGAAACGATGCCACCATTTAACATGTTGTTGGAAAAGTTGGGATGGGTACACGTGTGCGTCCTCACACCAACCCAAAAAGAGGTTGGCATAGGAGGGCGCACACCGTGCACCCATCGCTGTTCCTGAAACCTGTCTGAAGAACCTTGAAGCAAATAAGAAGTAGTTATGCTTCAGTATGAAGTCCAGAAGGTCCAACAGAAATGAGTCAAACCTACGGTCGCCAGTGGAAGATTTGTCCAGGAAATAAGCCACTGCCCTTACGCCATCAGTATGTGCAATATTAGAGTATAAAGACTCCACGTCTAGTGTGACCAGCAAAACCTCATTCGGTAGTTGGGTATTCTGCATTTTTAACATAAGGTCTGTGGAATCCCTAATATAAGAAGGTAACGAAAGTACCAATGGCTGTAAAAAGAAGTCAATAAACATACAAGGTTTCTCGCAAAGGCCACCTATCCCTGCCACAATGGGTCTGCTCGGTGGGCAGGTCAGGGATTTGTGCCGTTGTTTTGCTCATTATTGGGCGTTTTTCATCTTGGCAACTTTTGTCATTTCGCTATCTTAATGAGCCACAGGGTCTCTATAGCAACCTGTGCAAACACAAATCCCCGGCCGGGGTTGCGCATGCGTTTATACGTCACTTCCGGTTTTCCGGATCTACTTCCGGTTTTGCGCCATATCGTAACGGCACGCCACAATCGTTATTTCATTCAATGTAGGGGCTATAAAAGGTGAGTTGCAAGCATCATGGGTTACACACCCCTGAGGAAGTCGTTTTCATACGACGAAACGCGTGGGGAGCCTGTCACCCCCGTCCACTTGTGCCCTCCCTGACTGCTCATAGGTCCGCCGCTGGCATCAGAGACCTCTCCTCGGTATCCACTCATATATTTTTGTCATGCTTACCTGTCAGCAATATCTTTGGATTTTGTATGGAGCCTGAGGTTGGCACTTGATACCTGGCATGCTTGTTTGGTTAGAGGACCTATTTATTCCATTGTTCATTGGTATCTAGGAATTGAGTATTCATCTTATTTTTGGGCAGTCAGGTTGGCCTTGCATCACTTACCTAGTGTTGGTCGGGGGGTTGTTTACAGATTCACCACACCAGGTGACTGTAGGATCTCATGTATATAGTATTTTTAAATGATTTTAAATGTGTGTATTTCTTTGATTATCTGTCATTATGAATTTTTTTGTTTAATAAACTTGGATTTGCATTTTGTACTATATATGAGCCTTTGAATGCACTCTTCTTTTCTTGTGTTGCTTTCATGTTGATATTTGTGCATTGGCTCAAAAAATTATCATTCTTGGCTGTGCTACACCCACTTTTGTCATTACAAATAGTCTTATAACGCGCATCAGGAGACATGTCTCTGATGCCAGTTCAGAGAATGCGATAAATATTTCTTCAGTGTCTAAACACATTAACCCCTTCACGCTCCGCGGCGGATATATCCGCCATCGAGCGCAGTGAGTTAGCGCTCGATGGCGGATATATCCGCCAGCGGCGCGACATGTTCAAATTCGGTCATCCCGTCGCAAGACGGGATGACCGACCGCCGAAACCTGGCGGGATCGCGAGGGGACATCCCCCCTCTGACATCACAGGACCTGTCATGTCGGTCCTGTGATGTTGATTGCTGCGATTGGCCGTCTTTACAGACGGCCAATCGCAGCGATCGGAGGCTGCAGGCTGGCGGCTCCGGGGTTAATGACGTCATCCCGTCGCGAGACGGGATGACAAAACACCGGAGCATGCTGGGATCGAGAGGGGACGTCCCCCTCTGACATCACAGGACCGATCTGATTGGTCCTGTGATGTAGATCGCTGTGATTGGCCCGTCTGTACAGACTGGCCAATCACAGCGATCAGTGACTGTGGAGGGCAGACCCAACACCCTCCATGCTCTCCAACGCCTCCATTCTGCGTTTGGTAGTGTTGGAGAGGGTTTTAGGATCTGTCCTGTAAAAGTGAAAAACTACTACACCCATCCTCCATCCCCTCCCAGTGTAATCCCACTTCCCTGTACTATCCCCCCAAACCGCACTTTTAAGTGCGAAGTGTGTGGAGTAGGAGTTTAGTGGAGGAGAAGGCGTGTGGTGGAGGAGAAGGCGTGTGGTGGAGGAGAAGGCGTGTGGTGGAGGAGAAGGCGTGTGGTGGAGGAGGCGTGTGGTGGAGGAGAAGGCGTGTGGTGGAGGAGAAGGCGTGTGTGGAGGAGAAGGCGTGTGTGGAGGAGAAGGCGTGTGTGGTGGAGAAGGCGTTGTGAGGAGGAGAAGGCGTTGTGAGGAGGAGAAGGCGTTGTGAGGAGGAGAAGGAGTGTAGTGGAGGAGAAGGCGTTGTGAGGAGGAGAAGGCGTTGTGAGGAGGAGAAGGCGTTGTGAGGAGGAGAAGGCGTTGTGAGGAAGGAGTGTAGTGGAGGAGAAGGCGTTGTGAGGAGGAGAAGGAGTGTAGTGGAGGAGAAGGCGTGTGTGGTGGAGAAGGCGTTGTGAGGAGGAGAAGGCATTGTGAGGAGGAGAAGGCGTTGTGAGGAGGAGAAGGCGTTGTGAGGAAGGAGTGTAGTGGAGGAGAAGGCGTTGTGAGGAGGAGAAGGAGTGTAGTGGAGGAGAAGGAGTGTAGTGGAGGAGAAGGCGTGTGTGGTGGAGAAGGCGTTGTGAGGAGGAGAAGGCATTGTGAGGAGGAGAAGGCGTTGTGAGGAGGAGAAGGCGTTGTGAGGAGGAGAAGGCGGTGTAGTAGTGGAGTGGAGTAGTTGTAGTGTAGGTTGCATACTATCCCCCCCATCATGTCCCAAAAGACGTATACGGATTTGGAGGTCTATAGTTTTATGGCCTCCGATACGGAGTCAGCAAGTGGGGACGAGTTTTATTTGTCTTCCTCGTCCTCACAAAGCGAGTCAGAGGAACCCCCTAGAAGGCGCTTACGCAGTAGTGCCAGAGTGCCCGGGACTCCTGCTGGAGTGCCCGGGACTCCTGCTGGAGTGCCCGGGACTCCTGCTGGAGTGCCCGGGACTCCTCCTGGAGTGCCCGGGACTCCTGCTGGAGTGCCCGGGACTTCTGCTGGAGTGCCCGGGACTTCTGACCCCACATGGGTGACCCCCAGTAGTTATGCCCCTCAGGTCCCTGATTTTACGGCCAGCCCTGGGATACACAGAGACACGGCAGGGCTCGGACCAGTGGACTACTTTAAGTTTTTTTATACTGAGGAGCTTATTAGTTTGATGGTGTCCCAGACTAATCTCTACGCTGCACAATACATTGCCCACAACCCCACTTCTTTTTATGCGCAACCCTACAGGTGGACCCCTGTTAGTGCAGCAGAGATGGAGAAGTATTGGGGCATAGTACTTCTTATGGGACTCGTCAAAAAGCCCTCTATTAGGGATTATTGGAGCACAGACATTCTGTACCACACCCCGATGTTCCGCATGGCAATGAATAGGATGCGCTTTGAAGCCATCCATAGGTTTCTGCATTTTGCTGACAATTCTCAGTGCCCACCCAGAGATGACCCCAGTTATGATAGGCTATATAAGGTCCGACCCATATTAGACTACCTGAGTGCCCAATTTATGGATGTGTATACTCCAAAGAGGCACATATCAGTGGACGAGTCCCTGGTACATTTCAAAGGGAGACTTCAGTTCCGCCAGTACCTGCCCAATAAGAGGGCACGGTATGGCGTGAAGATGTATAAGCTGTGTGAGAGTGCATCAGGGTACACTTTTCTGTTCAGGGTATATGAAGGGAAGCACTCTAGGATAGTGCCCCCTGAATGCCCCCCCTTCCTGGGAATAGCTGGAAAGATAGTGTGGGATTTGGTGCACCCACTATTGGACCAGGGCTACCACCTCTACCTGGATAATTTTTATACGAGTATTACCCTGTTCAAGTGCCTCGCTTCCAGACAAACTGCGGCATGTGGCACTGTTAGGAAAAATCAGAGAGGTCTCCCTAAGTCGCTGCTAGGGGAAAAGCTCAGAAGGCATGAGAGCCGAGCACGAAGCAGCGACTCAGTATTGTGTGTTAGGTACAAGGACAAGAGGGATGTCCTTGTACTAACAACAATACATGGGCACAGCATCACCCCTGCCCATGTACGAGGTACCAGTGCAGAAGCCCCCAAGCCGGACTGTATTTTGGATTATAATAAGTACATGGGAGGGGTGGATTTGTCGGACCAGGTGCTTCAGCCGTACAATGCCATGCGGAAGTCGAGGGTGTGGTACAAGAAGCTGGCCGTGCACATCATGCAGATGGCATTGTATAATGCTTTTGTGCTGCATCGATATGCCGGCCAGAGGGGAACTTTCCTGGAATTTCAAGAGGTGGTAGTCAAGAAGCTGATTTTTAGAGACCAGGAAGGGGAGAGTGCTAGCACGTCTGTAAGCGAGGCCACATCACGGATTGTACCAGGGCAGCACTTTCCAGGAGAAGTTCCCCAAACAGCCAGCAAGGGAAGGAATCAAAAAAGGTGCAGGGTGTGCTCAAAAAGGGGCATAAGGAAGGAAACCATATATCAGTGTGACACATGCCCCGACAAACCAGGGTTATGCATGAAGGAGTGTTTTAGGATATATCACACGTCCCTGGATGTATAATTGTACCCTGATGCACACAGCTCATACATCATGCCGCATGCCGCACCTTCCCTGCTGAGCTCTTCCGTGTGCCCAGCCTGTAGATTATTGCCACATATGGGGTATTGCCGTACCCGGGAGAACCCACATGATGATTTTTGGGGTAATTTGTACTATGCACTATCCATTATGCATCATCCTTGGGGTCCACCTGTGGGGTTAAAATGCTCACTACACCCCTAGATTTATTCATGGAGGGGTGTAGTTTGTAAATAGGGTCAGCTTTTAGGGGTTTCTACTGTACTGATCCCTAAGGGCATCTACAAATGTTTTTTGATGTAAAAAAAAAATTAAATGTCTGTGCTCCAAATACCATTCTATTCCGAGCTCTGCCGTGTCTCCACCTTGTAGCCTATTGCCATACATGGGGTATTGCCATACCCGTAATCACCCGCAGAATGATTTTTGGGGTGTTTATCCACAGTGGCATGAGTTGGGCTGTTTTCATTTGTCACTACAATGGCACATTTGAGAAAACAATGCTATTTCTACACTGAACCATTCACTTTGTGTTACATTTGGGCCAGCATCTCAGGGGTTAAAATGCCCATACAACCCTAGATCAATTCTTTGAGGTGTGCCCTTTCCATAAACGGGGTCAATACTCGGGGGATTCTATTGCACTGGTACCTCAGGTTCACCCCAACATCAGTCTAGTGAAAAGGGTGCTCCAAAAGCAAAATCTTATTCCATTCCTTCTCAGGCCTGCCGTGTGCCCAGCCTGCTAATTATTGGCACATGTGTGATATTGCCGTACTCAGGACAACCCGCAGAATGACTTTTGGGGTGTTTGTCTAAATTGCCATGGGTTGGGCACAATATATTAGGCACTAAACTGACATTTTTGCAATAAAAACGCAATTTTTACTATGCACCATTTACTGTGCATTCAATTTTGACCTGCTTGTTGGGGGTTAAAATTCTCACCACAACCCCAGATGAATTCTTTGAGGGGTCTAGTTTCTAAAATGGTATAATTTCTCGGGGGTTTCTATTGCACTGGTACCTTAGGGACCCTGCAAACATGACATGGCACTCCGAATCCAAACGTGTGAAAAAGGAGGCGAAAAATCAAAATTTCACTCCTTTCCTTCTCAGGCCTACCGTGTGCCCAACCTGTCAATTATTGGCACATGTGTGGTATTGCCGTACTCGGGACAACCCGCAGAATGATTTTTGGGGTGTTTGTCTAAATTGCTATGGGTTGGGCACAATATATTAGGCACTAAACTGACATTTTTGCGATAAAAACGCAATTTTTACTATGCACCATTTACTGTGCATTCAATTTTGACCTGCTTGTTGGGGGTTAAAATTCTCACCACAACCCCAGATGAATTCTTTGAGGGGTCTAGTTTCCAAAATGGTATAAATTATCGGGGGTTTCTATTGCACTGGTACCTCACGGACCCTGCAAACATGACATGGCACTCCAAATCCAAACGTGTGAAAAAGGAGGCGAAAAATCAAAATTTCACTCCTTTCCTTCTCAGGCCTACCGTGTGCCCAACCTGTCAATTATTGGCACATGTGTGGTATTGCCGTACTCGGGACAACCCGCAGAATGATTTTTGGGGTGTTTGTCTAAATTGCTATGGGTTGGGCACAATATATTAGGCACTAAACTGACATTTTTGCAATAAAAACGCAATTTTTACTATGCACCATTTACTGTGCATTCAATTTTGACCTGCTTGTTGGGGGTTAAAATTCTCACCACAACCCCAGATGAATTCTTTGAGGGGTCTAGTTTCCAAAATGGTATAAATTATCGGGGGTTTCTATTGCACTGGTACCTCACGGACCCTGCAAACATGACATGGCACTCCGAATCCAAACGTGTGAAAAAGGAGGCGAAAAATCAAAATTTCACTCCTTTCCTTCTCAGGCCTACCGTGTGCCCAACCTGTCAATTATTGGCACATGTGTGGTATTGCCGTACTCGGGACAACCCGCAGAATGATTTTTGGGGTGTTTGTCTAAATTGCTATGGGTTGGGCACAATATATTAGGCACTAAACTGACATTTTTGCGATAAAAACGCAATTTTTACTATGCACCATTTACTTTGCATTCAATTTTGACCTGCATGTTGGGGGTTAAAATTCTCACCACAACCCCAGATGAATTCTTTGAGGGGTCTAGTTTCCAAAATGGTATAAATTATCGGGGGTTTCTATTGCACTGGTACCTCACGGGCCCTGCCAACATGAAATGGCACTCCAAATCCAAACGTGTGAAAAAGGAGCTGGAAAAGCTAAATTTCACTCCTTTCCGTCTCAGGCCTACCGTGTGCCCAGCCTGTCAATTATTGGCACATGTGTGATATTGCTGTACTCGGGACAACCCGCATTATGATTTTTGGGGTGTTTGTCTAAATTGCCATGGGTTGGGCACAATATATTAGGCACTAAACTGACATTTTTGCAATAAAAACGCATTTTTTACTCTGCACCATTTACTTTGCATTAGATTTTGACCAGCGTGTTGGGAGTTAAAATGCTCACCACAACCCCAGATGAATTCTTTGAGGGGTCTAGTTTCCAAAATGGTGACATCTTTGGGGGTTTTCTATTATACTGTTACTTCAGGGGCTCTTCAAGTACACTGTGGCACCACAAAACATTTGCAGCCAAATTGGCCTTCCAAAAACGCAATAGTACGAACTCTGTTCTGGACATCGCTGTGCGACAAAGGAGCACTTGACATCCACATGTCTGGTATTGCCGTACTCGGAGGAAGCAGGGCAATAATTTTGGGATGTATATTTACCTCAAATTTCTAATGAATGTGTCCATTTTAGGGCTAAATGAGAAAAATCGTAATCAAAAATTGAAATTTCAGAATTTCAAATCAATTTTTGTTTGCTTCTGGAAAAATAATAAAAGGGTTAACAGACTTCCTAAATGCTGATTTGAATAGGTTGAGATGTTAGGTTCATAAAATGGTGTTACTTGTGGGGGTATATAGTACAAAAGCCTTTGTAGGACACTTCCAAACTGCATTGATCACCACAAATTTTACATTTTTCAAATTTTAAAAAAATCTGAGAATTTGCACTTGAAACCTTCTCACATCCGTAAAAAAAATGGGAACGTAAAACAAATAATGGAAATAAAAAGAAGACCAATGGCAAAAGGTTTCTACCCAAAAAAAATTGTGGTGTGACATTTTGTCTAAAAAGTATAACATTTGAAACTTTGAAAATTGTAATTTTTTTCAAATTTTTCCTAAATTTGTGAATTTTTACCCCCCCAAAAAGGAACGGATCACCGAAATGATACTACTAAGGCCCGTTCCCCACTTGCGAGTGTGATGCGATGAACTCGCATCACACTCGCAACGCAAGCTGCCGGGAACGCACGGCCTGAACGCTGCACCGCGGGAGTGAACTCAGCATGTCAGTTCACTCCCGCGGTGCAGCGTTCGGGCCGTGCGTTCCCGACAGCTTGCGTTGCGAGTGTGATGCGAGTTCATCGCATCACACTCGCAAGTGGGGAAGGGGCCTAACATAAACTACAATGTCTCACGAGAAAACAATCTCAAAATCACAAGGATATCTTAAAGCGTTGAAAAGTTACTACCACAGGAAGAGACACTGGTCAAATTTCTGAAAAAAGGACCGAGCCTTAACCTACAAACAGGCTGCGTCCTTAAGGGGTTAAAGACTGTCATGCAGGTGACTACAGCGGTCTAAGATGTAGAGGGATCGAAAAAATCATAAAACCCAAGAGGGGCGGGGACCTTAAACGCATTCTTTATCACCGCGAGACCTTTTGGATATTTAACCCAAATTTTATGCGTCCTTGAGTTTAGTTAGGATGAATTCCCCCCTAACTCCAATCAAATACCCTACAATAAGGGGAACTCGAGAATTTACTTTACAATATTTACTTTACAAACCAGAGCCCCATACGGTCTAAACAAAGAACAAGATTTAATTCACTTTTGCTAATGTGGTACCCTCCTCAATTTATCCTGTTAAATGTGGTAGACTTTTGTGTTTCATATGCATTGTTCATGAATGACTTGTTTTAGCATAGCAAGGGTTAAAACTCACCTGAAAAATTATGTGATCCGGAAGTCATGTTTATAAGGCGATTCTGCAGAAAGTAACGCAGGAGCCATGAATAAGGTCCTGTACCGAAACGCGTAGGCTTGTAGCCTTCATGTTCTCTTTTTGTCCATAGTGCTGTGCTGTATTTTTACCGTTTTATGGATTGAATAAATTTTGATGATTTTACCGACCTACCGACTCCTCGCATCTAGGTGGATAGAAGTTTCTTTTCTTGATATTTATCATACGCTGGCGCTCGTGTGAAAAGTCGCCGGCAGCAGCGAGTGCGCAGGCGTGGGGACAGTAATGCCCCGCGCCGGCCCACTCCCGTCCGGCCGTGCCCCCCACTCGGACGGCCGCGCCCCCCCTTCACGCCCCACTGGCGTGAAGGTGGCGGATTGGGGAAAATAATCGCAAAAGCTAGCAATAAGCTAGCATTTGCTATTATTTCAGGGCCTCTGCGCCAGTGGCGGTGCGCAGAGGTCCTGATAAATATCCCCCAAAGTCTCCAATGGATACACCAAACATAGCGTCTCCAGACATGCCTTAGCCTGCCATGAAAAAGACTTTTCAGCCTTTTCCATCACACCCATCGAGACCATACCTGAAAAACATCACGATCGATTTCAACAATTACGTAAAAAGGAAATTTATTGGATTTTCAAGTTGAACAGCTTACACCCAGCGGGCTTGAACGAGATGTTTGGGGACAATTTTTAACACCAGCTTACAACACCCCAGCCCCCTTTCACCCCGCCGCTCCCCACTCTTCCCCCAAAAATATTGGGGCTCAGCCACATATGATTTTCAGTCAATTTCACTCTTTATTTTATTTCATTTCAGTCCATCTTGTCATATCTATTTTATCTTCATTTCATCTTTATGTCAACTTTTCTCCATTTTCATAGCCTTCCCCATCATATTTACTCAATTTAGAACATATTCATACGGTCAACACACACTCAGCAACTCTCTCTATATTCCATTATCACTCCAATGCCCCCCCCCCTTCCCTCCAGCTCATTTCTTCTATCTATCTATCGCATATTAGCCTTTTAATTTAATCCCCTATACATACATTTCACCACTAAACAGCAATCTACTCTGTAACTAAAAATTTTACATCTATTACTAAATATTTCCACATATTCAATACCTCTTTAGAGGTATCCAACTGATCTTAATTCCCCAGACACTTCTCATTATTTATCCCCCGGCGCGTCCATCACCATAGCGACAGGCAGGTACTCGCACCACGAACCCCGATCGTTTTCAGTCGCCTTTTACATCAACGCCATGTTTTAGGTTCCCCACTGCTCCAGCGCGCATACGCGCACACGGCAACTGGCTGCCGTATTCAACTTCATCCTTATATATATATGCCTTCTGTTATTCACTGACCAACAGAACTATATCGTCACTTGAAAAAGGGGACCCCCGATCCCCGATACGTGTTGTGACTACCTGTTTTTTAGTCATTTTATGTTAATAAAAAAAATATTTTTGAGAAATATCAGTCGAGCTGTGCGCCCCTTGAACCTCCCAATAAAGATATTGCTTGCTGGTGAGTGTTGCTTCATGCCATCTTCTTCTGAATATTAAAGTTTTGGTTATGCTTTAATACTGACATTTTCATCTACCATGGAGTAAAATGTTGCAAATGTATGAAGAGGAACACACGGGGAGATTTACCATTAGGCCGGCTCTTTGCGATTCTATGTGGTTCTATGTTTGCCTTTGGATCTTTGCTGCTTTTCATATTTATTAAAATGGCATTGATCCATTATTAAATCTTTCTGGGAATTTCTAAAAACAATTGCAATTGTACATATGCCAGAAGGGGAGTGGAATGACCTTGTGACTTTTTTGCGATTATTTAAATAATCACAAATCATATATCTGGCTTTGCACGGTGTTTGACGAGCGGTTGTTCTTTGTATTTAATCCACTGTTTCTGAGTGGTGGGAAAAGGCCCTAGCCAGTTTTTTGAATAGAAAAAAGAGCAAAATAATCTCTTTGCAAATTTTTTGCCACTTTTTTACACCAAAAAGTCAGTGATAAATCTCCCCCATTTCTTCCATATTTGTCAGTGTGTAACATTTTCGAATGACTCTTTAATGAAAACCTTTATTACGATAAGTATTTGAAAACTAACATATGTTGCTTCCTAAATCTAAGAATATATTTGTTGATATTCTTGTTCAGTTTATTTTTTTATTTGGTAAGTATCTCTTTTGCTCCTTCTGATCTAGGAATGACCTCCATTGAAATACCAATAAACGATGAGAGAAATCTGACAGCTCAACTCTGCCAAAACAAAGTTTGTGGAGATAGGTAAGAAAATTCAAAGATCCTAGACATATTTGTAGCAATACATTATTTTATTGTTTTACATATAGTTGTTGGTTAATATGACTAGATTTACTGGTTAGCCATACATAATTACCACATATTAATTGAGGCTTGGTTGCTTCTTCATCTGTGAGGGAGAGACATTTTATCAAATTTTAGCAGGTTACCATATGTACTCGAGTATAGGCCGACGCGAGTATAAGCCGAGACCCCTAATTTTACCACCAAAAACTGGGAAAACCTATTGACTCGAGTATAAGCCAAGGGTGTAGTATACAGCTAGCCAGCCCAAATGTACTATACTGCCAGCCCCCTGTAGTATACAGCCAGCCCCCTGTAGTATACAGACATCCCCATGTAGTATACAGCCAGCCCCATGTAGTATACAGCCAGCCCCATGTAGTAAACAGCCAGCCCCATGTAGTATACAGCCAGCCCCAAGTAGTATACAGCCAGCCAGCCCCATGTAGTATACAGTCAGCCCCAAGAAGTATACAACCAGCCTCAAGTAGTGTACAGCCAGCCCCAATTAGTATACAGCCAGCCCCAATTAGTATACAGCCAGCCCCATGTAGTATACAGACAGCCCCATGTAGTATACAGACAGCCCCCATATAGTATACAGACAGCCCCCATGTAGTATACAGCCTGCCCCCTGCCAAGTGTATAAAAAATAAAAAACTTAGTACTCACCCTCCAGTGTCCGACACTGCCGCATCATAGTGTGCGCCCACCAGCAGATCACATGGGCGCGTCTCTGCCGGCTAGAGAAGAAAGAAGAGGAGCCGCCGGGAACCGCGCCGAAGATCAGGAGCTTCGCGTCGAAGATCAAAACCTGCACCAACGATCCAGACACTGTATTAAAACTGTATTAAGTTTTTTATTTTTTGGTTGACTCGTGTATAAGCCAAGGTGAGTTTTTTCAGCACATTTTATACATACATATATACACAAGTATATACGGTAATTTTATGAGACAGCTTGTAGCAGATGCCACAAGAGGTGATGCTTTGTTTCTAACTATGTAGAAATAACACAAAACACAATAACCCCCCCCAAAATGTATTAAGTATTCTAAATGCAAAAAAAGACCAGAGCAGGTGGGACCCTTTATACTAAAAATGGGATATTGTTAATTGCTGACCAAGAGAAGGTGGGGATTAGCTACGTTTACATTAAATACAATAAATAAAAGAACATCTGGTGTCGGTGGTGCAGTGCAGGTAATGCATCCTGTAGTATACTAGACTGGCTGAATGTAGATCTAATCAAAGCATAATAAAATCAGATCAGTTACACCCCAGAGTTCTTAAAGAACTCAGTTCTGTTATTGCTGTGCCCCTGTTTAAAATTCAGATATTCCCTAATGACTTGTAAGGAGCCCAGTGAGTGGCACAAGACAAATGTGGTGCCAATATTCGAAAGGGGCTCTAGGTGTTTGCCAAGAAGTTAAGTAGCTAAATGCAGTTCATCACAATGCACTAAAAATGGTAATTATTTCAGATTTCCACCTGTCTCTAATCACTGTTTCGTCCTATACCTACCTAAGAGCCCCGAAAGGGGCAATTGTTGGTATTTGAGAAGTCCCTGCTTATATGACTGACCATATGACTAGTAGCAACCTCTCCCTAGCTTACGCAGTTACACAAAGCAGTGCTCTGCTGCAGAACCTGCTAATAGACTGCAGTCACATGTCTGACCTGCCCAATTACAGCCATGCCCCTGTGGTTGCTAAATTGGTTGCAAGCCAGGCTGCTCAGTAGTCAAGTCAACCAGTTTGGCAATTTTTCACAAACACAATCGTAAACCACATACTGCAGCATCTGTTCAGCTTCTTGGGTGCTGAATCTGCTAAATTTGGTACGGACCCGAATTTGTTCATACATGTTTGTAAGATTTGTAAGGTTTGTCAGTGCATGCCATCCTGTATGTTTATAAGGGGCTTATTGTTGCTCCGATACCAGAATTTGAGTGTGATACGATACCCAGAAAAGTATTGCGATACTCGATATCGATACAATACTTTCAAGAAAAGAAATAAAGTATTATTTGAAAGTTTATGGTACGTTCATATGGGGCCTTTAGATTGCGTTTAGAAATGCACTGCAAATGTATAGGGGTGGACCTCATCCTGATAGCATTTGCATTTCCATTGAAACACATGTGATCAATAAAGGTCAACCAGTGATTTGCCAGGAGAGCTTTATGACAGTGTAGTATATGTGTTGTAAAGGTTGTCCTGGTAATGTTAATATAAAAGAGTATACTCAATAGTATAACTTAGGGCTCATGTGGACTGGTGTTTTTGATGTCCGCGTACCATCCAATTTTTGCGGATGGCAAACGGACCCGCATGAAATGAAAAGCTGAGCTCTTATTGGTTGCCGTGGGCAACTAAAATAGTTCTGCTCTAAGAGACTTATGATAAATCTCCCCCCTTGTGTCTGGGGAAACCATGGGAGATGTTGAGACTCCACATATGGACAGATGGTGATATCTCCCTGATGAGGTGGTCCCTGCTCTGCTCCTAACCTGGTACATCTACACAAAGGATCCCCTGCCCGATTTCTGCTGTGCAGATGTCTGTGAAGGTCATTCAGTATCGCAAGCACCAGAAACCCGGTATTGAACCCAGAGGTCGCACTAACATATTTCTAGAAGGGTAATAATACTCCTCTCACTATTTTTGAGGAGTATTTTTAGCCGGGAAGGAGTATGAAATTTTCAGTAATACAAGTATATAACTCATAGCTGTATATAATGTTGATAGACGCTATTTATATAAGAAATCATGTGTCAGTATCTTCTGTGTTTAAATAGCAAATTGAGGCAGTTATAGTGATGTTACATCATGCATTGCCCAGACTGGAGCTGACGCCACCAACCCCCCAACCACAGTCGCCGAAACCTCCCACCACCACACTGCGGCCCGCCGAAACCTCCCACCACCACACTGCGGCCCGCCGAAACCTCCCACCACCACACTGCGGCCCGCCAAAACCTCCCACCACCACACTGCGGCCCGCCGAAACCTCCCACCACCACACTGCGGCCCGCCGAAACCTCCCACCACCACACTGCGGCCCGCCGAAACCTCCCACCACCACACTGTGGCTAACGCCGCTGACACCAAACGTCCAGACTGCAGCTAACGCACAATGTATCCCTCTCCCCATGTGACCAGACTGTGGCAGCCACCGGCGAGCCCCAGTGGCCAGACTGCAGCTGACACTGCAAATCCTTGATGATTGCTTTGTAAAATGCTTTTTTTAAAAAGAAATTTTGTTTTATTTTTTTTGGTGTCTGTGTTGGGGGGCGGCGTTTTTTTTTAGGTTTTTTATTAATTGAATTTGCGTCAGTCCCACGTAACATATACCTCATGCCACCTCAGAACTCGTCAGACACGCAGTCCCACGTAACATATACCTCATGCCACCTCAGCACCAGACACGCAGTCCCACGTAACATATACCTCATGCCACCTCAGCACCTGCCAGACATGCAGTCCCACGTAACACACACCTGCCACCTCAGCACCAGACATGCAGTCCCACGTAACACACACCTGCCACCTCAGCACGTGCCAGACACGCAGTCCTACGTAACATAAACCTCATGCCACCTCAGCACCTGTCACACATGCAGTCCTATGTAAAATACACCTCATGCCAACTCAGCACCTGCAAGACATGCAGTCCCATGTGACATACAGGTCTTCCCTGACCTTATCACATCCACTCCTGTCAGGCCCCCTCACCTCCATACACATGTATGCACACAGTACCTGTACACGTTCTACTTGCAGCAGCCATTACAGCTCTACTTCCTGTGAGGAGACTGTGTAGTAAGCCACGCCCCTTTCCCGGAGGCTCCGCCCCCTCCCGTGACATCACGGCTACCCGGAGCAGCTCCATTCTAGAGGCTGCCAGCGCTGTAGTGTGAGCTGAGCAGTGCCGGCCCGTGCGCTGCCATTGTCATGTCCTGCACACCATTGCTGTGCGCTCCGGACCGCTCAGCCCACACACTACAGGGGATAATTGCCAAGCGTACTTTTACGCTTGGCAATTATTCTGGGGAGTAATGGCGCCTCATCATGCGTCTATGACGCTTGGTGAGGCGTTAATGCGATCTCTGATTGAACCATTTTGGCTCTGAAAGTATTGTAGACCAACAAGATTTTGCTGCATCGTGCAACCCTAAAGGGGTTGTGAAGAAAATAAAGAGCACCAGTGCAGCATTGATGTTATGAGCATAGCTCCAGTTCCTGGCAGTGACCTGTGTAGGCCTTACAAAGACCCCAGGCAAATGGTGTAGCAGGTACCCGCTATAGTCATGGAGTTTTCACTGTGCCTCTGTATCCAAACGAGTATCACATTGCCAGGACTGGCGTTATGGGGCAGGTATTTGCCCAGGGCACCCTGTCCTATAAGGGCCCTTTGCATGTGGGCCGAGAATGTATTGCTTTTTTAATACCCCTTGGTTGAATGCCCGGATGAAGATCCGGGGCCTAGCCTTTCTTCTTTGGCCTTTCATCTACAGCCTGGCAGGACTCCATCAGGTGGTGTGTGCAAGAAAAATGGAGGGAGAGGCTGATGTAATAAGTTTCTCCCTGGGGCAATCCCTGAGGTGTTTGTAGGGATCTCTGGGTGATGAAGGATGGGGAGCCTGTGATTGTGAACAGCCTGATCCAGGGATCACACGGAGCAACATTGTGCAAAATAACTCACAGTTCTTTATTGGAACTTCAACGGCCTAACAGAAGCAAATTCTGCAGATTGGAAAGCTGGTCGGAGGGCAGGTCCACAGGAAGATGTGCTCACAGCCTGTGCTTCAGGCTGGGCTGGTAAAGATGGAGCCGAGCCCCGATGGTGGACCTCAGCTCTGGGGCTTAGTCTCCTGACTGCCCAAGGTGTCAGACAGTATGTATGTTCTGCACACTTCCCTTAGTCTGAACTGACACGGACTGGACTTGTCTGACTTCCTGGACCATATGCTCCCACCCACAAAGGGTTTTATACTCCCCTAGTGAGGTGGCATACTTTCTATTTTTATCTGAACCCATTGGAGTGCTGCCTTTTTTTCCACTTCATATTATTGAGGACCTGTTGCCCGGCCCAATTAGGCCTGCATGCACCTTTCTATTGTGTGCTGCTCTGGACTTTCCCTTAAGTATATTTTGGCAAATTGCAGTGAGCACACCTCGATACCTTTTTCTATACTACTGAGGACGAAGAACAAATTTTTCAGGGCCTGCATGTGGATGTTGCATTCCTTACAACCCCAGCCACACCTGAATTGAAAAACAGACATGAACAGAGATTAAAAAAATATTTGAAGCCAGTATATGGATAACTACACCATTTCCGCCGTTCACCATTTTTATGACACCATGTAATGGGAAGTGTATATATATATATATATATATATATATATATATATGTCCCTCTGTGAGACACTTCACACCTCTATGCCAGGATGGGAATCCAGGTTCTTTTGTTATTCCCACCTGAGGGGGGCTGAATGAGTGACTAAATAAACATCCCGTATTGGGTATACAGGATAGGAAGTGTTAAAAGTCTGTTGTCCCCCCATCTTGGTGGAAGATACAAAGGAACGACTTATAAGAGGATGGGAGTTGAGGATAAGGGGAAAAGGAATCTCCCCTCTATACCAGCCAGAAAGAAGGAATCTGCCCTCTATACTAGCTAGGAGGATCACCACACAGAGGACACCATAACAGCTTCCCGTATTTTTCCTGTTTGCTTCCTTAAAGGGAACCTGTCACCAGGAGAGCCATTTTTAGCACTCGCACTCCCCCAGTCCCCACAGAGCATAGTACATACACTGCCAAAGTGTTTTTGTATAAAAAATTGGTTTTACAGAAAAAAAGATCTGTTATATTGTACCTTTCATTAGCATGTGCTGTGTGACTAGGCAGTTGCCTAATGGGAGGGGCTGGAAAGGAGCAGTTCCCCCCCACCCTTGGAAAACATGTGACCTTTTCAAATATATGAATAACTCCCCTCACTCGGGATTGGCTGTAGAGGAGCAGGGGGCGTCGCTAAGCCCAGTGATGGGTGTTTTCATATATTTGAAAAGGTCACATGGAGGTTTCCCAAGGGTGGGGGGGAACTGCTCCTTACCAGACCCTCCCTTTTGGCAACTGCCAAGTCACACAGCAGATGCTAATGAAAGGTACAATATAACATATCTTTTTTTCTGTAAAACCAATTTTTTATACAAAAACACTTTGGCAGTGTATGTACTATGCTCTGTGGGGACTGGGGGAGTGCGAGTGCTAAAAATGGCTCTCCTGGTGACAGGTTCCCTTTAAGGAAGCAAACAGGAAAAATGCTACACAAAAATCACATGCATCCTCTGCATACTTTCACACCTAGAACGACTAAAGGATTCCACAATATTGACTATACTTCATCAACAAAAACAACCCAGCAACAGAACCAGTCCTACAGCCCATGCGATTTGTGCTGCATTCAGTGGCGCATCGGCCATGGGTAAAGTTGAGCCTCTCGCCTCAGGCAGCCAACATTTGCAGCAAAGTGGGAGGCAGCATCAGCGGTACAGTCACACGCTACAAAGCAGGTCCTGAGACTTAGAACTAGTGCTAGATTTCTTTTGTGCAGATATCCTAAGTCGTATAATTCATTTTTCAGCATTACCGATTACTCACAGCAAATGAAATAATAAGAGGTGATTTACCTGTTTCTTTCCCTGCTGATCAGGAGTGTGTGTGTTTTAAAATTATGACTGGCTACAGTTAATTACTGTTACAGCTGGACTAGCTGGAGCCAACACCACAGAGAGCAAGTGCAGGAATTCACAACTCTGCTAGCTCAGCTCTGGAGACAAAGAGATCAAAGAAATAGGGGACCTGTGTGTTGCTTCCCCTCCAAAATTCATACAATGGGAAATATCATAGTTTATAGGGTTGAAAAAGAAGTTCAACCAAGGAAGGGATTGGACAAGGAAGAGATTTATAGTAAACCATTCTATATAACATAACCATCAATGTTATTTAGGTGTAAAAAGGCATGTAGACCCTTCTTGAAGCTCTCTGCTGTCCCTGCTTTGACCAGCGCCTGAGGCAGGCTATTCCACAGATTGACAGTTCTCATAGTGATTTAATCTGAAACAATCTACCACCATATTTTTCGTAGTTGTCCCTTTTCCATAATAAATCTAGTTGTTTTAATCTTTCCTCATAACTGAGACCATCCATACCCCGTATCATTTTTGTGGCTCTTCATTGAACCCTCTCCAGCTCCAGGGCATCCTTTTTATGGACTGGAGGTCAGAACTGGACAGCATATTCCAGGTGTGGCCGAACCAATGCCTTGTATAGTACTAATATTACATCCCTATCCTGAGAGTCAATAACATTTTTGATACATGACAAGATCTTGCTGGCTTTAGAGGCAGCTGATTGACATTCCATGCTGTTATTTAATGTATGATCTACTAGCTGTCCATAACTGGGGTGTAATTCATAATTATGGGTCCCCAGTTACACGGGACAGTTATAAGATCTAGATACACCCCTGGACCGAGTACCGGAAGCCTAGTCTCATTAGAGTCAATTGCAGAACACCCCTAATATTAGGCTTAGACACCCCGAGTTTGCTATGGGGTAAATGGTAATGAGGTACCCGGTTGATTGGAAGTAGCAGCACGTTTTTGTCATCTTTCAATCAAAAGTTAGGGGTTTTAATAAAACCCCAGACCCAGAGAGTACCTCTCTGATGGGAGGGGGATAGAAAAAACTCCCCCTCACGGTGATATCACAGCCAGGGGTGCGGGTCAAAAACCTTGGGACTTTAAATTAGTGAAGCGGCCACATGGCTTTGTTCAGTTTGAGGGTTCTATACATTAGAAGACTGGATATGTAAACTAAGAGTACCCCACAAAACAAGGGGAAGGAGGACAAGACTAAGATTATAAAGCACTTGTAATAGAAAATGAATCTTTATTGGTACAATATAAACAATAAAATTGTTGATTGCAAGCCATAAAAATTAATAGTGGCACCGTAGTAAAGGTGTCCACAGGATACAATACAAATGGATGGTGAAACAAGGAGAAAATAGCAGTCTAAACCCAGACAGTATGGAGATCAAGCATATATAGAGAAAATACATGAGGAACTTTACAATAGGTGACATGAGACCTGTTGGATGCCATCCAACAAATACATATATTTCGACAGCTTGAGAGGGTCACTATAGTGTGCAATAGCATAAATGGACCTCTCAATAGTAAATGCCAGTTCTTACCTTATTGAAACAAGTAATCTACTCCACTGTCCGGGAAGCCCACGTCCCCGATGCACGTGTCGGCTCAGAATGAGCCTTCGTCGCCCCCCACGAAACCAACCATTATAAAGTATATGTAGCAATTGCATGTGTGAATCATCAGTGTGCATAGTCTGTATGTTTGAGGTACCTACGGCCTTCTTTACGTAAGTAACTCGTTGGTGGTGGCTGTTTGGACTGGGTGCTGAGACTGTGTGAAGTAAATTTTATCGTAAGGACACCATTTTGTGGAATTAGGCGGAGCTTAAGGGCTAAATGTTGGGACTTCATAGAGCAGGTGCACCCCGTGTTTGGACTCCAGTCTGTGGAGTTTGTGACATAAATAAAGAACTTGGAGAATTATAAAGCATGTGCTAACAAATCCAGTGGCTGAGAGGGAAAATAGAAAACCTAAATGAAAAAAATAAAACCAACAAGTGACCCTATAAACTGTATAAACTATATCCCTCAAGTAAATAATCAAGGAGTATTGTTAACAATTTGACCTAACAGTAGTTACAATAATTCCTTTGAACGAAATGAATTCACAACAAAGGCTGAACGTAAATTGTGAATGTGTTGCATATAAGTAGGTGGAAAGTATTAGGGGACCAACTAAAATTTTGTCACTCTGGAGTTCTCACAGATCTATTATTATTATTATATTCCATGTTTAGTAGTACAACAGGGTACAGCAGCAACGTTTCGGCTCCAAGGAGACTTTTTTTGGAGCCGAAACGTTGCTGCTGTACCCTATTGTACTCCTAAACATGGAATAAAGCATTTTCACCTTCTTCACCTGACCATTGACGTCCTGGAGTGCTGCTTGTTTTTCGTATATTATATCCAAAGGATCTGGAGCCCGGTCTCAGCAAGCTTGCACCCATCTGAATTTTCTTTGTGTGCTGTTTGAACTTTCTACAAGTATATAGCGTCCTTCCTAATTTCCTTTTTGGAACAAACTCTTTTCTGAGTCCTTCCTATGAAGCAGACTTGAGGAATTCACCGGGAAAATGTTGTTCTGGCAAAACACATGGGGACATCTAATCCAGAGGTACTGGGTCCCTGTCTTTATTCTCCAAATATTAGTTCTCTAATCACTGCCTCTTGAAAATGGAGAAAAAATACAGCCTAACCTGCACATACGAATAACAGGTAAGAGCTGTACAGTGCCATCTGTACAACGTACACTGCCAGCGTTTTGTACCATATTTCTCTTTCTATAGGGCACTGTACAGCTTTAGCACCTGATCTGACAGATCAAACGCACCCATGTATTTAATGTAAGCAAGGATGCAGTGTGGCTTGTTGGCGGCAGTGGTGGTACCTCGTTCAGGGGTGAGGGTGCTGTAGTCCCCATGAATTGCGGTCAGAACAAGGACATCCCTTTTGTCCTTATACTTGACCAACACCATGTTCTGATTGCTGAGTAACTTGATGTCCCCATTTTCCAAGTGGCTGCCCAACAAGGTTTCCAGGGAGACCTCTCTTTTGTTTTTGCGTACAGTTCCGTCGCACGCCGCATAACCTCTGGAACGGAGGGATTAGAATAGTGGAACGCTGTTATAAATATTTTTATCCACATAAAATCCAACCCTTCTCCACCAGTGGGTGCACAGATCGGTCAACTGGAACTCTCTGGGAGAGGGCATGATGCCACCAGACATGGCCCCTCCCACTGCTGATCGGTTCTGTCCTAGACAGCAACAATTAACCCCTGTGATGCCCATTGTGACAAATACATTATAACTGCTACTGGCTAGTCTACATCGAATAGTTGCGAACATGGATCAGGAAGGAAGGGGGGGGGGGCGGCAGCAAAACCCATCTGGACCGTGAGGCAAAATGGATGGCTGTTAGGAACAGCCGCCATCTTGCCACCATCACCATTTAATATTGACGTCATAAGTAAAATTGCAGCTATTTGCCAGTCTGCATTGATCAGCCAATAGCAACAATCATGAAATGGAGGGGGGGGTGGAAAGCCATCAGGAACATCCACAAGTCACTTCCTGCCTCACCGTTCTTTGACGGCGCGCATCGGAAACAGTTTTATAGGCTTTACAGTCATTCTTTTTGTGCCTATTTGGACAAATAAGGGCTTATTTTTTGAAAGATTGGATACCATTAAAATAGAATTCTATTAGTGGGTCTTTAGCTTATTGATGAGATTTTATTAACTCTTAAATGTGTGAAGGAAAATTAAATCATCAATTCTTGTTTTTGATTTTTAGCATTTTTTGGGGGCTCCGTTCACTGTAGCATAAAAATAATATATACAGTATTTATTCTATATATCACTATCATTACAGTAACACCTCATTTATATAGTTTTATTCATGTTTGTCCAATTCTACTGGAGGAAAACTAGAATAGAAAAAAATGCATTTGGTTTAGTATCACCATTTTTGTAGCAGCATTACTTTAGTATTTTTTGGTTGACGGAGCTGGTTGTAGCCCACAACCAGCTCCGTCAACCAAAAAATACTAAAGTATTGACAAGTTGTTCTATTCACTGATATATTCATTGATGATCTATTGTACAGTTTGGTATGTGGCAATACCAATGATACTATGTAGCTTTTTTTTTTTTTTCCCATGATTTTTTTTTTTAATGTACTTTATTAGATGTGTATAGGGAATAATGGTGTTGAGCGCTTGTTCCAGCTCATATACAGCTTACACAGTGCAATGCTTCTAATGTGTGTGCACTGTATTGAAGGTGTAATGTGGTACACTGAGAATGTTGCGTAAGCTCAGAAGATTACAGTCAGGTCCAGGAGGCAGGACCTGGTTCCCGGACTACTCTGTCTGCACTGGCAGACCCTGGGGCTGGCATCAGAGGATCGGACCATCCAGGTAAGTGGCGTGGGGGTGGGTTCTGACCTACTTCAGAAGCCCCTTACACACCGCCGTCCTGCTTGACCGCGACGTGTAAGGGGTTAACACCTGCGATCGGAAGAATCTCCGGTCACAGGTGTTACAGCAGGGTATCAGCTACAATATGTAGGTGACACGCATTCTTTATGGTGTGGGCTCTGAACGGGAGTACGCAGGGCGGATTAAGGTTGGTGGGGGCCCCTGGGCGCAAAATCTGGTGGGGGGCCATTGAATGTAGTCCAGACAGGGAACAGCAATCACTATATACTGCTCCCCAGTAATCGCTATATATAGCGCCCAGTATTCACTACATACAGCACCAGGTAATCGCTATGCAGACAGTCCCCTACTTAAGAACACCCAACTTACAGATGACCTCTGTATATTGTTAAATTACTGTACTTTATCCTTGGGCTACAATAAACAGCTATAACAGTTATCACAGGTGTCTGTAATTAAGATTTATTGTTATTCCTGGTCGTTATAAAAATCCAACATTTTTAAAATCCAATTGTCACAGAGACCAAAAAAGATTCTGACCGGGGTTCCAATTATAAGATATACAGTTCCGACTTACATACAAATTCAACTTTAGAACAAACCTACAGAACATATCTTGTACGTAACCCGGGGACTATAGGGAATTAAGTTGTAATCCCACAAAGATTTTCAATGATAATCTCTCAAATATCATTAATGAAGGTGTTTCCCTTGGTGTTATTACGCCCAAACAAAGTGATTATTTACATGTACATGAGCCGTTGATTCCCATCATACACGGGTTACCCAAAACCCACAAAAACATTTCCCCACCTCCCATGAGACCAATCATCTCTGGTATGGGCTCTATCAACGAAAGGATGGGAGAGTGGTTAGATACTCTCTTACAACCACTCGTTAAGAGGGTCCCTGGTTATCTCCAGGACTCCTCTGATGTTCTCAGAAATCTCAATCAATACACTTGGCGTAAACACCATCACTGGTTAGGCTGTGATGTTGTCTCTCTTTATCCTTCAATCCCATACACAATAGCAATCAGAGCATTGGAATTCCATCGCAACACATACAGCAACTATTCTCCTGATTTGCAAGTAACACATCACCTCATGACTCACAACTACTTTATGTTTTCTAACAAATTTTATTTACAAATTCAGGGAGTCCCCATGGGGGCGAAATATTTGCCCTCATTAGCTAATTTAGTTATGTCATGGTGGGAGTTACAGTTTGTGTACACTGAAGAGAATCCTTTTTTGGCGCATATTGAGTGGTATGGCAGGTACATCGATGATCTCCTCCTAATTTGGGGGGGCGATGTATCTGCCATACCCTCATTCCTGGATTATTTGAACTCCAACGACTTTAATCTGCGTTTCACTTATTATTCCAATGCAAGTGAGGTTACCTTCCTGGACCTCAATCTACGCGGAGAGGTTGACACTTTAATTGCTACATCCACTTACAGAAAACCTACAGCAGGTAACACTATCCTGCACTACTCTAGTCAACACCCTAAACACACTACAAAAGCCATACCTGTTGGAGAAATGGTGAGAAGTAGGAGAAATTGCAGCTCTGATATTGACTTTCACAAAGAAGTCACACAAATTTCCAACAGATTAACCAGCAGAGGTTATACCCGGTGGTCACTAAATAGAGCGAAACACATTGCTAGCAATAAAAATCGTAACACCCTACTTAATCTTAACCGGGAACAACGCAGCAACACTAAAATTATACATAGAAACACACCGGTACTTTCTCTTCAGCACAGCTTGCAATTTCAGGACATAAAGCGCATAGTCTCAAAACATCTCCCTCTTTTACTTGACGACAGCAAAATTGAACATATCCTTAAAGACGGCTGTAAATTTGTCGCACGAAGAGGGTGTACACTAGGCAACATTCTCTCTCCCTTAATGATTAGTGAACAACAACCTCAGAGAACCTGGTTACAAAATCAAGGTTTTTTTTCGCTGCAGTTCAAAACGTTGCAAATGTTGCACCTATATTAAACCTACCAAATCATTTTATGACACTTCACACAACAACATCTTTTACATTAAACATCATTTAACATGTAATAGCTATAATGTTGTTTATGTGATACAATGCATTGAGTGTAATATTCTTTATGTTGGTTGCACCACACGCAGACTTAAAACTAGAATCTTGGAGCACCTGAATGATATTTTGGGATCAGACTCCCGCAATATAAGTGGAGCCTCAACCCACTTTAGAAATATTCACCAAAAACGCACTTGCAACTTTACAGCCTTTGCGATAGAAAAGGTAATAGTCCCAAGAAGAGGAGGCGACATTAGGAGATTATTTTTAGACCGGGAGGCCTTCTGGATCATGCAATTAAACTCTATGTCACCTTCTGGCATGAATATCAGGAATGAAATCATGTTACATTATTAATTCCATCCTATTTCATGTCTGTCATTTATGATTGTATTCTGTTTCCTTCCTACCACGCCTGTCTATCTCAGCACGAAATTATTGATTTTATTATATACGTTTTACATGTTTTTCTTTAAAATGTCTTCATGTCTATTTTCACAGATTCAATATCGCATGTGGCATACTTGCTACTAAAGCTTTTCGTACACACCTCGATCCTATTATCGTGATCAAACTTACCTTGTCTTTTATTCCTCATGCGATATGGATCCTTCATGTATTCCTGTTATTGCGGAGTGGCGTGCGGTTGCCATGGTGACGTTGCTCGCCCCTTGGTTTGACTGCTTGACCACTCCCCTTGGAGGTATGGCTGGCCGGACAGCTTCATGACGTTGCCATACTTACACCAGCTGTCTGTCCGGCCACCCTAATTACACTTCCTTTTTCACGGAGGAGGGTTCATCTGTCACATGACATGATTTCTTTGTTTAAATACCGGTATTGTGAAGTTTTATATTATCCATGATTAAGGACGCCTTGAGCGTCTGAAACGCGTTGGATTCCTTGCTGTTTCCCATGTCTTTTTAAAATGGACTAAATAAAGAAACTATTTTATGCTGTGACCTACTTGGATTTGAGCCGGATCATTTACTTGTTTTCGTGGATTTCACTCGTCTGGGGCGAGGACTCGTGCTCTCCAACACTCAGCGTCTTACACGTGGTTTGAGCTGGACTATCTCCCTCTACTCATTGTAACCCAGGGACTGCCTGTATACAGCTCCCCATCATCACTATATACAGATCTCCCAGCAATCACTATATACAGATCCCCCAGCAATCACTATATACAGATCCCGAACGAATCTCAATATAGAGATCCCCCAGCAATCGTTGAATACAGCTCCCCCAGTAACCACTGTATACAGCAATCACTATATACAGCTCCCACAGCAATCACTGTATACAGCTCCCCCAGCGATCACTGTATACAGCTCCCACAGCTATCACTGTATACAGCTCCCACAGCAATCACTGTATAGACCACCCCAGCAATCACTATATACAGCTCCCCCAGCAATCACTATATACAGCTCCCAGTAATTACTGTATACAGCTCCCCCAGTATTCACTATATACAGATCCCCCAGCAATCACCATATACAGCTCCCCCAGCAATCACTGTATACAGTTCCCCCAGCAATCACTATATACAGCTCCCCCAGCAATCACTATATACAGCTCTCCCAGCAATCACTGTATACAGCTCCCCCAGCAATCGCTGTATACAGATCCCCCAGCATTCACTGTATACAGCTCCCCCAGCAATCGCTGTATACAGTGCCCAGGAATCACTATATACAGCTCCCCCAGCAATCACTATATACAGCCCCCCAGTAATCTCTGAATACAGTTCCCCCAGCAATAACTGTATGGAGGACCCCAGCAATCACTGTATACAGCTCCCCCAGCAATCACTATATACAGCTCCTCCAGCATTCACTATATACAGCCCCCCCAGCAACCACTATATACAGCAGCCCCAGCAACCACTGTATACAGCTCCACCAGCAACCACTGTATACAGCTCCCCCAGCAACCACTGTATACAGCTCCCCCAGCAATCACTGTATACAGCCCCAAGCAATCACTGTATACAGCCCCCAGCAATCACTATATACAGCTCCCCCAGCAATCACTATATACAGCTCCCCAAACAATCACTATATACAGCTCCTCCAGCAATCACTGTATACAGCTCCCCCAGCAATCACTATATACAGCTCCTCCAGCAATCATTATATACAGCTCCCCCCAGCAATCGCTGTATACAGCTCCCTCAGTAATCGCTGTATACAGATCCCCAGCAATCGCTTTATACAGCTCCCCCAGCAATCGCTGTATACAGTGCCCAGTAATCACTATATACAGCTCCCCCAGTAATCACTATATACAGCCCCCCAGTAATCACTATATACAGCTCTCCCATCAATCACTGTATACAGCTTCCCCAGCAATCACTGTATGGAGGACCCCAGCAATCACTGTATACAGCTCCCCCAGCAATCACTGTATACAGCTCCCCCAGAAATCACTGTATACAGCTCACCCAGCAATCACTGTATACAGCTCCCCCAGCAATCACTGTATACAGCTCCTCCAGCAACCACTATATACAGCTCCTCCAGCAACCACTGTATACAGCTCCCCCAGCAACCACTGTATACAGCTCCCCAAGCAATCACTATATACAACTCCCCCAGCAATCACTGTATACAACCCCAGCAATCACTATATACAGCTCCCCAAGCAATCACTATATACAGCTGGCCCAGCAATCACTATGTACAGCCCCCCAGCAATCACTATATACAGGTCCCCCAGCAATCACTATATACAGGTCCCCCAGCAATCACTGTATACAGCTCCCCAGCAATCGCTGTATACTGCTCCCCTAGAAATCGCTGTATACAGCTCCCCTATAACTATATTACAGCTCCCCTATAGCTATATATACAGCTCCCCTATAACTATATATAATCAGCCCCTATAACTATACTGTATATAAACGGCCCCTATAACTATATAAACAGCCACTATAACTATATATACAGCCCCCCTAGAACTATATATACAGCTCCCCTAGAACTTTATATACAGCCCCCCTATAACTATGTATACAGCCCTCTTATAACTATATATACAGCCCCCCTATAACTATACACAGTCCCCATATAATAACTACATACGGTCCCCCATATTAACTCTATACAGTAACCTAATAATAACTATATACACCCCCTATAATAACTATATACAGTCCACCTATAATAATTATATACAGTTCCCCTATATTGACTATATACACTTCCAATAATAACTATATACAGTGCCCCTATAATCACTATATACACACCCTATAACTATTTACAGACCCATACAATAACTAACTATATAGAGACTGCTATTATAACTATACACCCCCCCCCATAATAATTATATACAGTTCTAGGTAAAATAATACAATTGCACTCAACTTCCATCGTTCCCCGATGCCGTCCTCATCTTTCCTCGGGTGGATAGCGGAGCTTCAGCAAGATGGCGGCGCCCTGCTGCAGGAGGCGACGTGACGTCGCGCCGCTGTGACGTTGGTGCGCTGTGACGTCACACGCTGCAACGCCAGTGGCAGGCGGACGCCATCTTGCTGAAGGATGGTCTATGGCAAAGAAGGGAACTTATTGTTCCCTCGCTCTGCCATAGACTATATTCGGGTAGGTGCAATGTGTATGGCCCGGGGAGCCTGGACCAAACTATACTGTGGGAGGTGACCGCCCGAATCCCCCACATTTGGTGGGGGCCCTTTAAGGGCAAAGTGGTGGGGGCCCCGGGGCGCGAGCCCCCCTATGATCCAGCTCTGGGAGTACGTAAGCACCCTCCCGTCGTGTCATACTAATACAGTACTCGTCAGGAAGGGGTTAAAGGCTCCGATGGCTGTGCTTATTGTTTAACCGGGCCCTTCCCTGTTTTTTCATTTCCATTTTTCACTCCCCACCTTCAAAAATCTATAACTTTTTTATTTTTACACGTAAAGAGCTGTGTGCCGGCTTGTTTTCTGGGTAACAAATTGCACTTCATAGTGTTGGTATTCAATATTTCATGCCGTGTACTGGGAAGCGGGGAAAAAAATTCCAAAGGCAGTGAAAGTGGTGAAAAAACGCATTTGCGCCATTTTCTTGTGGGCTTGGATATTATTATGAGCACCCCAAATGACAAGTCTACTTTATTCTTTGGGTTGGTACGATTGCGGGGATAACAAATTTGTAAAGGTTTTATAATGTTTTCATACATTTACAAAAATTAAAACCTCTTGTAGAAATTTTTATTTTTTATTTTGCCATCTTCTGGTGCTAATAACTTTTTTATACTTTGTTGTACGGAGCTGTGGGTGGTGTGACATTTGATAATATTTTAATTTATATCATTTTTAGGACTGTCCGATCTTTTGATCACTTTTTATAGATTTTTTAATATTTTTCAAAATGTGCCATTTTCGATTTTAGGTGCTATTTTCCGTTACAGGGTTAAACGCATAAAAAAAAATGTTAATATATTTTTATAGATTGGGCATTTTCGGACGCGTTGATACCTAATGTGATTATGATTTTTACTGTTTATTTATATTTATGTCAGTTCTAGGGAGAGGGGTGATTTGAATTTTTAGGTTTTTTTATTATAATTTTTTTTAAACTTTTTCTTATTTTTATTTGTACTATTTTTCAGACTCCCTAGGGTACTTCAACCCTAGGTTGTCTGATCGATCCTATCATATACTGCCATACTACAGTATGGCAGTATATGGGGATTTTCCTCCTCATTCATTACAATGTGCTATCAGCACATTGTAATGAAGGGGTTAAAACTAAATAGCCTTGGGTCTTCAGAAGAGCCAAGGCTACCATGGAGACGGATCGCCGCTCCCCGATGACGTCATGGGGAGAGACGATCCTAGGCAAGATGGTGCTAGCACCAATCGCGGGTATTACCGGTAAGTCTTTGCTGCAATATGCAGCAAAGAATTACCGGCTATGGAGAGGGCTCAGCCTATGATCCCTCTCCATGCAGCGGGACCCGGCTGCTAAGCAGTTAAGCTAGCTGTATTACAATCTGCTTAAGGTAACTATAATATAGAAACAGCAAGGGGCAGCACCCCCACTGCACATCATTCTCACAGACAGTTAACTGGATCATTGTTGGTCCTTTTGGAGCACCAGCACCGTGGCCCTTCCTGTATCTCCAACAGCTCCAATGATGAGCCGGTATTGTTACAGTATGTAATGACTTGCATGTAATGACTTGCATGCACATCCATAGGACACACATGCAAGTGAACCTGCTGTGTGGTTTCTTAAAGGAAACCTACCATTTTATTTGATGCATTATGAAACAAACATAGCTTGAGAATGCTGTAGCTACACTGATGCAGGATCATATTTTGGTTAATCCCTGTGCTGAGTGGTTTTGCTGATAAAACAAATATAACATTATGATAATAAAGCACCGTCACTTCTATGGCTGATCCAGCACTTGCTTTCCTGCTCTCTGCAGGAGATGATGATGTAATCAGTTTTCTGACTTCCAGACACAATAATCAATTGCTGCACCAGCTGCTGTGTATGAGTGATCCAGCTCAGGTTGATTAATGCTTGACTAGTCTTGCCTAGTCATTCTTTAATCCCGTAATTCCAAGCTCCCGTGTGTAATGTTTTTATTTTTGCAGACATGCCTGACCCAGCTTTCCCAAGGTCCTGAATGTTATTGTTTTTTCAGCAAAACCACTCAGCTCAGGGATTAACCAAGATATGATCCTGTGTAGCAGTACTATTCTCATCAGTGGCGTAACTACCGCCGTAGCAGCCGTAGCAGCTGCTACGGGGCCCATGAGGTTCAGGGGCCCGGGGATGCACGGACCCTGTGTGCAGTGCTTTGCCAAGTGGTCCGGGAATGCACTGCCGGGTCCCTGACAGATAGTGTCCCCGGGCCCCTCCCTCTGTGTCTCGGCTACTGCCCTCTCTCCTGGCCCAACCACCTCTCCTGGATTGCCGAGTCCCTGAAACTCCCACCCGCCACCCCCCTTAGCCGGCACAGGTGACCGCAGCCCGCCTAACACACTGGCCGCTGACACATTCCACCGACGGCACAGTTGACACCACGCCCCCCGTCCCGGCGAACGCGCCCTCCCACCCAGCGAACGTACCCTCTGCCCTCCCGCCCGGCGAACGCACCCTCTGCCGTCCCGCCCTGCGAACGCACCCTCTGCCTTCCCGCCCTGCGAACGCACCCTCTGCCTTCCCGCCCTGCGAACGCACCCTCTGCCCTCCCGCCCTGCGAACGCACCCTCTGCCCTCGCCCCCCCTGTCCCGGACGTGCAACCACACCAACCCCCCCTCCGTCCTGCCCGAACACCCACCGGAACACCCGCCCGAACAACCACTGGAAACACCTGCCTGATGCCACGGCCGGGTGGTCATCCAAACATCTTAAAAGGTATGTATATGCTGTGTATATTGTGTATATATGTATATTGTGTATATATGTATATACTGTGTGTATATGTGTATATACTGTGTATATGTGTATATACATGTATATACATGTATATACTGTGTATATATGTGTATATAAATATATATATGTGTATATAAATGTATATGTGTATATAAATGTATATACTGTGTATATAAATGTATATACTGTGTATATACTGTGTATATTTCTGTATATATGTATATTTCTGTATATATGTATATACTGTGTATATGTGTATATATGTATATACTGTGTATATGTATATTCTGTGTATATACTGTGTATATGTATATTCTGTGTATATACTGTGTATATTGTGTATATATGCATATACTGTGTATATTGTGTATATATGCATATACTGTGTATATTGTGTATATATGCATATACTGTGTATATGTATATTCTGTGTATATACTGTGTATATTGTGTATATATGCATATACTGTGTATATTGTGTATATATGCATATACTGTCTATATATGCAAAGATGCAAATGCTGTATTTATTGTGTGTGTGTGTATATATGTGTGTATATATATATATATATATATATATATGTATGTGTCTTTTTGTATATGTTGTGCATATAGTATGTGTATATATATATATATATATATATATATATATATATATATATATATATATATATGCTCTATATACTGAATGTGTGTATTCCCCGTATGTGTGTATATGCTGTATATACTGAATATGTGTGTATTTGCTGTATGTGTGTATATTCTGTATGTATATGCAGTATGTGTGTATTTGGTCTTTTTATACTGTATGTATGTGTATATTTGGTCAGTGTATATACTGTGTGAGTTTGTATACACTCTGTATTAGTGAATAAATGTATATGAGTGCATAAATGTGTGTGTGTGTATAAGTGTATACTTGTATGTATATGGGTGCAACTATATACGTGTAGAACTTTATGTGTATATAAGTATATAAAGGTGTGTATGTATAAGTATATAAATTTGTGTACTTGTATAAATATGTCCATGTAGGGGTACATTCACAAGAACGTATGGAGAGGGGAGGGGTGAGCCGCGATCACCTTTCCTCCTCTCCGATGCGCGCCGATGTGTGCCTGCCAGGCTATAGCCGGACGGGCACACATTTATGTATATATTTTTTTGCAGAAATCTGCTATGGGGCCCAGCCTCTCCTAGTTACGCCACTGATTCTCATGGTATGTTTGCTTCATAATGCATTAAATCAAATAATAGGTTTCCTTTAAAGATGAAGGAGCACGGTGATGGTATTGTGCTCCTTAGTCATCCACAAGAAGATGCGGAGGATGCAGGAGAAAACATTTTGTATTCTTATGCTGCTCTGGGGCAAAAAAATTACTAAAAAATAACTATTACATTTGTACCCTGTCTGGGCTACATTCTAACCACTAACCGTAAAGTATAATTAAAAAGAAGTGTCAAAATATGAAAATAATTGAAAAAAATTTGCTACATCACACATAAATATAAATAATGAAGCAAAATCATTGACTTGTTAGTTATCACCATGTTACAAAATGTCAGAACTATTAAAATATGAAAAAAATTATTCCCAGCAATGAACCCATAACAGAAAATTGTCCCTAAAAGTCGGAATAATATAAAGCAATCAAAAGGTCATACACTTTTCAAGATGGTATTAATGAAAACATCATCCCATCCAGCAAACAATGAGATCTTACACAGCATCATACACTGAAGTACAAAAAAGTTCAATAACGGTTTTTGACTGCGTTTAACCCCAGTTTGTAACTGAAAAAAGCACCCAAAGTCAAAAATGTCACTTTTTTGCAATTTTAAAAAATATCAAAAATTCTATAAAAAAGTGATTATATAGCCTGCCAGCCCTACCCAGCATATAGCCAGCCCACCCCCCGAGTGTGACAAGCCTTTCATAAAAAAAAAATGTATACTGTACGCAGGTCCTCTTTTTGCTTAGTGTGCTCCAGTGCCTCTTTTGGTCATGTGGCTCCTCTTCGGGTCATTCAGCTCATCTCCGAGTCTTCAAGCTTGGCCAGCATACACAATGACATCAGCCGCTTGCCAACGTCATTGTTTGTGAGCTGCTGGCATCACAATGGGACCTAAAGAGGAGCTGAACAACCCGCTGTTTGTTTAAGGTCAGGCCCATATTAGACCATTTTAGGGCCACGTTTGCCCAGGCATATACCCCAGCGAACCATGTGGCCATAGACGAGTCTCTGGTACATTTTAAAGGGAGACTTCAATTGTGCAAGTACCTGCCCAATAAGAGGTCAAGGTATGAAGACGTATAAGCTGTGCGAAAGTACCTACAAGTTCTGCCCAGGCAGAATACGTCTTGTCTATACCCTGAACCTCTTATTGGGCAGATACTTGCACAATTGAAGTCTCCCTTTAAAATGTACCAGAGACTCATCTATGGCCACATGTTTCGCCGGGGTATATGCCTGGAAGGACTCCACTTTAGTACCCCCAGGATGCCACCCCTTCCTGGGTATTACTGCGAAAATAGTGTTGGATTTGGTTTACCAAAATCTACTGCTGGACCAAAATCTACCTGGACAATTGCTACACCAGCACTACACAATTCTAGCGCCTCGCTTCCAAAAATACTGCGGCACTGTACGCAATCATAGAGGTTTCCCAAGTCGCATTTGGGCAAAAAGTTAGAAAGCACAAGACAAGAGAAAGCCTTGTATTAACAATACATGAGCACACCAGCACCCCTGTCCCTGTATGAGGTACCAGTACAAAAAATCCCAAACTTAAGTGCATACTGGATTAAAACATGTACATGGGAGGGGTTGACTTGACAGGTGCTTCAGCCATACAACGTCATGCAGAAATAGAGGGTGTGGTACAAGAAGCTGGCTGTGCACAACATTCAGATAGCTAGATATAATTCTTGTTATATCAATGTGTAGGCTAACAGGGAACTTTCCCGAATTTTAAGAGGTGTTTATTAAGTATTTTCTTTTTTGGAGACCAGGAAGGGGGGAGTTCCAGCACTTCTGGTAGCTAGGCCACAGCACGTATTATACCAGGGCAGAACTTTCCAGTAGAAGTTCCCCAAACTGCCAAGAATTTAAGGACTCAAAAAAGATGCAGGGTGTGCTCCAAAAAAATAGGCATTTGGAACAACACCATTTACCATTGTGAAACATTCCCAGATAAACCAGGACTATGTATGAAAGAGTGCTTCCGTATTTATCACACATCCCTGGAACTTTAGGGTAAACCCTGATGTACTATGGACAGCTTATACATCATGTCGCATGCGGCACCTTCCCTTGTAAGCCCTTCGTGTGCCCAGCCTGTAGATTATTGCCATACACAGGAGAACACACATCATGATTTTTGGGTTGTTTGTCTCTAATGGCAGAAGCTGGGCACAATATGACATAATGGTAACTATACCCCTGGATTAAATCATAGAGGGGTTTAGTTTCCAAAAATTTATACTAAATTGTTCAATTTTTAATCCCCCAAAATGTAACTGATCAGTGAAATTATACTACTAACATAAACTACAATGTCTCACGAAAAAACATTCTCAAAATCACAGGGATATGTTAAAGTGTTGAAAAGTTATTACCACAGGAAGAGACACTGGTCAAATTTTTTTTAAAAAGGACTGAGCCTTAACGTACAAACAGGTTACGTCCATGAGGATCATACACTTCAAACGATTCATCTAACGATGAACCCCTGAGTAGTCATCCTAGAGTAAGTGAGGAATTACAATCTGTTACATTTCATGTTAAGTGGGTTATAGAGATGAGCAAACATAGAGATGACGAGTATTTCGCCAGCTCGAGAAAATGGCATCTCCCGCCGTTTTGCTTTTTGGCGGCCAGAAACAGAGCCAATCACAAGCCAGGAGACTCTGCACTCCACCCAGCATGACATGGTACCCTTACACGTCGATAGCAGTGGTTGGCTGGCCAGATCAGGTGACCCTGGAATAGACTAGCCCCTGCCCGCGCTGCTCGGATCATTCTCTGTCTGGATGCCGCTAGGAACTGCTGCTGGTCAGGGAAAGCGTTAGGGTGTTCTATTAGAATAGTGTTAGGCAGGAGTGATCCTACAAGAACCCAACAGTCCTTCTTAGGGCTACAATAACGTTTTATTTTCCTTTTTTTTTGGTTTGCTTGTGGCTGGGCTTGCTGCCATTAGTAGTGCAGCTAGTACCATATTGTGAGTAATTTGCAGGGAGACTTGCGACCGTTGTGTTTAGCTCTTAGTGACACACATATCCACCTCAAACACCGAAGTGGGACAATTTATTAGGGGTTTGATTTGAATTAGGCAGAGTCTACTGATTTATTTTTTTTTACGTTTATTTCTTTTTATAACTCAAAGTAATCTGGCAAAGCAGTGTGCTTTCAGTGTAGGCTAGAAAATAGCCATAGGAGAACCCCAGCGGCTTATTTAGGCCTACAATAGCGTTATATTTTCCTTTTTTTTTGGTTTGCTTGTGGCTGGGCTTGCTGCCATTAGTAGTGCAGCTAGTACCATATTGTGAGTAATTTGCAGGGAGACTTGCGACCGTTGTGTTTAGCTCTTAGTGACACACATATCCACCTCAAACACCGAAGTGGGACAATTTATTAGGGGTTTGATTTGAATTAGGCAGAGTCTGCTGATTTTTTTTTTTTTACGTTTATTTCTTTTTATAACTCAAAGTCATCAGGCACAGCACAAAATCCAGTTGTGTGCTGTCAGTGTAGGTTAGAAACTAGCCATAGCAATAGGATAGCATCGTTTTGTTTAAAAAAAAAAAAAATTAAAGTTCACACTTTAATTTGGAAAATGTTTAACCCGAGGGCTAGGGGTAGAGGACGAGGACGTGGGCGTCCAACTACTGCAGGGGTCAGAGGCCGTGGTCCTGGGCGGGGTGAGACGCCACCTGCTGATGAGGGAGCAGGGGAACGCCGCAGAGCTACACTCCCTAGGTTCATCATGTCTCAAGTTACTGGGACTCGTGGTAGAGCACTGTTGAGGCCAGAACAGTGCGAAGAGGTGATGTCGTGGATTGCGGACAATGCTTCTAGTCTTCCACGCAGTCCACCCATGTCACCAAAATCAGCACTCCTCCAGCTCCTCCACCTCAGCCTCCTTCCCCCCAGTCTGCCCCCTCCCAGCAAAATTTGGCATTTGAACCGGCATACTCTGAGGAACTGTTTTCTGGACCCTTCCCACAGTCACAAACCACTTGTCCGGTTGCTGCTGAGCTATTTTCCGATGCCCAGGTTTTCCACCGGTCGCAGTCTGTGGGTGATGATGACATTATTGACGTAGTGGAAGAAGTGTGTAAAGAGGTGTCGGACCATGAGGAGACACGATGAATACCAATCAGATAACCCTATTCCTGTATAGATCCTAACACCGAAATCACAACAGCAATACCAAAAGAGGCATATAGGACAACAATCTATCCCAACACAGACAAAGGACTATTTGTTGGGAATCAAATAACAACAATCTTTATTGTAAATTATTTACAGCAATCAAGACACATAATGTTAAAACCATATAAAATATTCCACAAAACACAAAAGAGCGTGGTGGTGGTCCAAAAAGTCAATCAAATATAAACACATCTCCACTATAATAGCCTAAATATATATGTAAAAGTAACTGTATATTCAAATTACCCACCCGGGCGTGACATGATGTAAAGCTACAGGAGAGAGGCTTTGACCACCACCACAGCACCCCGACGCACGTTTCGCCGTCGCTTCTTCCTGGGGGTGTGCTGTGGTGTGGCAGGGACCACATATATATACATGAAGTAGCACAAACATGTGACCAAATTCCGACCAATAGGTTACCTGGAAATTGACTGCATGGCAGGTGTGTACTGAGCGCATTGCCGCGGTCGTCATGTCGGCATCACGGGGCGGAAACCGGAGTTCCGGAAGACGAATGACGCGCACTCATGCGCGTCATCGTGAACCGGAAGTGCGGGACCGCGACCGAGACCCTCGCATGCGCCGAAGCAATGCGCAATCGCCTGACCATGTCAGGTAAGAGCAGCAATGTGGGCATACTATAATAAAATAATATTAAATACTAAAGTGACATGTGCTTAGTAGAAAGTGCATGATCAAGATTGCAAACAATTAAATGCATAAAGAATTAATTACATATGTACATTGGTGTATAAAGTGACATGTGCATTCAAAGGATATAGTGCCATCTAGTGGCAAGAAGCCCACCAATACCAATGGAATGTGTGGAAGAGTGTGATGCTGAAGTGACCTATAGTGCTTACAACTATTGTGAAGAGCAATGATATTATGAACTCATGTATTATGTCATGAGCACATGAATTGGTGTAATCAGAAAATGTACTAAAGTGCAGCGATGTGGTGAGATACCTAAAAATGTGGACCAATTATGCAAAAGACACTAAACAAACGTGACCACTGCAATACCATAAGAATATCAATAGACACTGCAATGCCTTACAGACAACATTTGTGTGAAATTGGCTAGTTAGCTACAAAAAGATTTTTTTGAAATTCCAAGAGTGTGATGTGGTGAGATAAAGTAAAGTAAATAATGTGCATGATGGGTGTATGGTGGTGTGTGGGTGCTATTCTTTAGATTGTTGAGACATGATTATAAATATAAGCATAATATGAATATTAAGAGTATATAACAATTATAATAAACTTCCAGATGAGTGATATGAACCAAGTGACTGTAGCCGTAAACCATGAGGAGACACGGTTGTCAGACAGTGGTGAAGTTGTTGTCAGGGCAGGAAGTCCGAGGGGGGAGCAGACTGAGGGATCGGAGGATGATGAGGTGACAGACCCAAGCTGGGTTGATAGGCCGGGTGAACACAGTGCTTCTGAGACGGAGGCGAGTCCTATAGCAGAACAGGTTGGAAGAGGCAGTGGTGGGGCCAGACGGAGAGGCAGGGCCAGAGCTGGTGCATCAGCGCCAAATGTTTCCCGTAGTCAAGCTCCCGTGGCGAGGCCAAGATTTTCAGAAGTCTGGAGGTCCTTTAAAGAAACACCGGATGACCGACGGACTGTGGTGTGCAACCTGTGCCAAACCAGGATCAGCAGGGGTTCCACCACTACCAGCTTAACTACCACCAGTATGCGCAGGCATATGAATGCTAAACACCCCACTCAATGACACCAAGCCCGTTCACCTCCGGCCGGGCACACCACTGCTCCTTCCCCTGTTTCATCTGCTAGTCAGCCCCCTGCCCAGGACCCCGGCCCAAACACCATCTTCGCCTCCACGATCCTCCACAGCATCCACCAGCGTTCAGCTCTCCATGCAGCACATCATCCCCTTATCAAACGAGCTGTGTCAGGCAGAATTTTCAGGTGTTGCACCAGATACATAGTGGAACTCGGCCCATCTGTCGCCGCCATGCTGGAGACCTGAAGTTGCAATCATAGCAGCGCAATATGAATGCCCCATACTGTCGCTCTTAATCATGGAAGTCGTCTCCATGGCTGCCTCCACATGTCGTCCCTTTATCAAACGAGCTGTGTCAGGCTCATTTTTCGGGTGTTTCACCAGATACGTTATGGAACTTGGTCACTATGTCACCACCATGCTGTGTTATCGACTAAATATACCGCCAACCTTTTGTTCACATAGGAAATCATTTCAGCGCTTCTTGCTCACCTCCTTTGGTGAAACCTGAGTCCATTTAGGGTATGTCTCCATGACACTCTCTAGCCTGCCACTGCTGCCGCTGCCTCTGCATGCCATCCCCTATAGCAGTGATGGCAAACCTTTTAGAGACCGAGTGCCCAAACTACAACAAAGACCCACTTATTTATCGCAAAGTGCCAACACAGAAATTTAATTTGTGATTTATACTCCCTTCTCTGTCACAGCTTTCATTGATACCAGCACCTGAGGACACCAATAAAGCAGAAAATAGTCACAGGTAGAGCTGTCACTTTAAAATAGCTCTGTGCACAGCAAGTCCTGGGCTGTCTGTGACTGCAGGAAGATATCTGGAGTCATCTCTGGTGATGGCCTGGGTGCCCACAGAAAGGGCTCTGAGTGCCACCTCTGGCACCAGTGCCATAGGTTAGCCATCACTGCCCTATAGTGTCAGGGTCAATTATTGTATGTTTTAGATGCTATCTAGCCTCATTCGGTCACTCTTTCATGGCCATGCTGTTGCCCATAATTTTGGCATAATGGTGCGATTAAGCAGCCTCAGAGGCATCCATGCATGCTGCCCCTGCTGTTTCCTGTCTTTTTCCATGGTGTTTCCATCCTTTTCTAAGGTTCCCAGGTG
Source organism: Engystomops pustulosus (assembly GCF_040894005.1). NCBI lineage: Eukaryota > Metazoa > Chordata > Amphibia > Anura > Leptodactylidae > Engystomops > Engystomops pustulosus. The sequence continues at coordinate 124,728,153 of NC_092415.1, read as the reverse complement.
TTTGGCCAAGCTTCCCTGTGCAGAGCCTTGGTCCCCTTGAAAAATGCTCGAGTCTCTCATTGACTTCAATGGGGCTCGTTATTCGAGACGAGCACTCGAGCATCGGGATAAGTTTGTCTCGATTAACGAGTACCCGAGCATTTTAGTGCTCGCTCATCTCTAGTGGGTAACTGAGGTAAATTATGAACCACAGGTTCCAGAATGTTATGTCACTCTTGACATCAACGTGGATACAACCGGTTTTACTGAAATTGATTTTTTTTTCCAATAATTTTTTACAAATGGGCTAATTAACTTAAAGGGGTATTCCGGGAATATGAACGTCTGACACAAAAACACATGATGATATAAAAAATGAATATACCAAAACTCAATGTCATTAGTCACAAAATGGAGCTTAAAGGAGGATCCCTATCTGGGCATTCACATTTAATTTAATTCATTTTCCATATGTAAACATTTCTTCAATTGGATGTTATTTAAAAAAATGTTCCTGTGTGAAGATTTCTTATAAATGTAGCCATGTTGTCCCTTAGAAACGAGATAGCTTCCTCAGATACGATCACCTCACAATTAGGCAGCAGTGGCCAGACATGCGCTATTGAGTCATGCCTGACTACCTGGCTTCAGTGTTCATTACCACAGAGTGGCTGTGGGACATGCAGTAACTCCTGGACATTTCATATACAAAAACCTTTCGTTTCTTCGTGAAATCACTCCAGCAGAGATGGCCGTATCCAAAGACACAATCTTGTTTCTAAGGGACCACAAGACTACATTTATGAGAAATTATCTTTCCACAGGTAATTTTTTTTTAATACTATCTAATTGAAGAAATGCATATATATTGAGGATTAATAAAATTAAATGTGAACGTCCAGCTGAGAATACCCCTTTAAATAGTTTGATTTTATGATTTACTAAATCAGGTCCCATGATCCTTTAGTTCTCAGTAACGCCTCCTCCCTCTTATGCTCTGCTCCCAGTGATGATGTAACAGGCAAATTTTCTGCTCTATTACAGTAATGATATGTAACTGCCATTACTGGACATTACCTCATTGAGATGACTTCTAACCACAACACTGACCATAATGGGTGCACTGCAACCAACTGACTACACCCAAACTTAGTGATAATCACATGACCTGCCCAGGCTGGTGCTGGACATGTGATGTGGACATGTGACCAGTGGCCATCTTCTGCACTGTGTCTGCTCCGCGCGAAGGAAATCAACAGACTGCTTAAAGGGCCAGTGGTATTTTAATCCTTCATTACATTGTATGTCAGCAGCATTTTTCTGCTAAGGGGGGCAAAATTTTAAATAACAACTAATTACATATTACCTTATATTTTGAGTACTCATTTGTATATGAATTATGCTTATTCCTGGAATACCCCTTTAATGTTTACGTAAACTAACAGCAATTAATTACACCATACTCCCAAAGTTATATTGCCAAGCTCCACAAATGGCTCCCTATACACCCCACTGAAATGCAAAAGTTTGGGGGACTTTTGCTTAATATGGGCATTTCTAAAAAATCCTTCATACGTTCACTCTGCAATAAGGACACCCCTCTTTACCTTACCGTGCCCAGGGCTCGCTTTGAAAGTCTCCTAAAATGCCTCTACAAAAACACATGAACCCAGGCATGGCAGGCTCTATAAAATTCATCCAGTGGTTGTCCACTATAATTTGTAATTTGGACAAATATATACCCCACAGAAATTTCTAGCAGTTGAGAAGTCCCTTGTCCACTTTAAAGGTCGCTTACTTTTTTGCCAATACTTCCCCAATAAAAGAGCAAGATATAGGATGAAGATCTACAAGGCCTGCGAAAGTGTATCTGGCTATACACTTATCTTTTGCATATACGAGGGGAAGTGTTCAAAAATAGAACCAGCAGATTCTCCCCCTGTCCTGGGAATTAGCAGCAAGATTTTCTGGAATTTAGTCCACCCCTTACTTGACTGTGGTTACCACATTTATGTGGACAACTATTATAATAGCATCCCTCTTCAGAAGTCCCTTGCTGCCAGGGGCACAATGACATGTGGCACCATCTTTATAAATCAGAATGGTCTCCCCCAAATCCTTTTTAGAAGAGCCCTAAGGCTTAGGGAAAGCAGGGCTGTTTGTTCGGAAAATCTGATGTTGGTCAAATACAAGGACAAATGAGATGTCCTTGTTTTGACCAGTCCACACGGAATCAATCCACCCTAATCCCAGTCCATGGAAGCACAGAACAGGTCAACAAACCTGTGTGCACCCAGACGTATAATTGTTTTATGGGAGGGATGGATCTTTCTGATCATTTACTGCAACCCTATAGTGCCATACGAATATACACTCACCGGCCACTTTATTAGGTACACCATGCTAGTAATGGGTTGGACCCCCTTTTGCCTTCAGAACTGCCTCAATTCTTTGTGGCATAGATTCAACAAGGTGCTGGAAGCATTCCCCAGAGATTTTGGTCCATATTGACATGATGGCATCACGCAGTTGCCGCAGATTTGTCGGCTGCACATCCATGATGCGAATCTCCCGTTCCACCACATCCCAAAGATGCTCTATTGGATTGAGATCTGGTGACTGTGGAGGCCATTTGAGTAGAGTAAACTCATTGTCATGTTCAAGAAACCAGTCTGAGATGATTCCAGCTTTATGACATGGCGCATTATCCTGCTGAAAGTAGCCATCAGATGTTGGGTACATTGTGGTCATAGAGGGATGCACATGGTCAGCAACAATACTCAGGTAGGCTGTGGCATTGCAACGATGCTCAATTGGTCGCAGCAGAAATCGAGTCTCATCAGACCAGGCAACGTTTTTCCAATCTTCTATTGTCCAATTTCGATGAGCTTGTGCAAATTGTAGCCTCAGTTTCCTGTTCTTAGCTGAAAGGAGTGGCACCCGGTGTGGTCTTCTGCTGCTGTAGCCCATCTGAGTGCTAACTAGGGCGGGAAAACATCCAAGAGCACTTTCCTCCCGGAAGAACTAATATCAAACTTATAATGCTGAAAGAATGTCAAGGGATTCTTCTAGGTGGCTGCCTTGCAAGTCTGTTCCTCTGATGCTTTCTGCCCAAGAAGTTGAGACTGCTCTTGTTGAATGAGCTTGCAGCTATTTAGGTGGTTATAATCCTTGGAGCAGGTAAGAGTTGTGATGGCATCTAGCAATGGTAGCTTTCCCGGCTGGTGCTCCTTTATTTTTCCTCTGAAATTGTATTAGTACATGATTCGATTTCCAGAAATCTTCTGTAGCTCTAAGGTTCGCCAGGACATATCTTCTCACATCCAAATGATTGAAATCTTTTTCTCTCTGAGAATTTGCATCTTGGCTAAAAAGAGGGAAGAACAATGGATTACTGTCTATGAAACCCTGAGACCACTTTCGGTAAAAACATGGGATGATGACTGAGGATAATTCTTTCATCCAATATTTGCATGTAAGGTGGTTTGCACGAAAAAAGCCTGAATTTTCCTTACTCTTCTTGCCGTGGTGATGGCCAATAAAAAAGCAGTTTTGAGTGAGAGACATCTTAGAGATATTTCTTGTATGGGCTCATATGGAGGTTTGAGCAGACGTAGTAGGACCAAAGATAGATCCCACGGTGGGACACTGGAGTGGACAAAGGGATGTATCCTCTCAGAGGCCTTCAAAAACCTTTTGACCCAGCCATTCTCGATGAGTCTTGTATCTAGGAAGGCACTGAGAGCTGAGTGTCACGGTTACACTCGCGATCCTCGGTACGGATTGAGAGTGTACCTGTGCCTGCTGCCGCGGTCCCCGCTCCCCCAGCTCTCACTTACCTCCTCTGGCTCCAGCCTGCACTCTTGCTCGCAGCACGTAGGCCGCATGCTTCTTCCATGCAGTCGCGTGCTCCTGCCACTAGAGGGGGCGCGCACAGACTTCTCCCAGCCTTGAAGGGCCAGCGTCCTCCCTATTGGCTCTGGCATTCCTGGCTTGGCTAGCCTGGCGACTCCCAGCATCCCCTGCCGGATCTTCAGGTCATTCTACTGGAGTGAAAGCCTTCCTGAGCGTTTCCAGACGCCTCCGTGTTCCTGTGGTGATTCCCGTGTTCCTGTGGTGATTCCCGTGTTCCTGTGGCGGTCCTGCAATCCTGTGGCGGTCCTGCATTCCTGTGGTGGTCCTGCATTTCTGTGGCGGTCCTGCAATCCTGTGGCGGTCCTGCATTCCTGTGGCGGTCCTGCATCCTAGTGGTCCTTCAGAGGTCCTGCCAGCCGTCCTTCAGAGGTCCTGCCAGCCGTCCTTCAGAGGTCCTGCCTGCCTTCCCATGATCCTGCTTGCCTGCCTTCCCGTGGTCCTGCCTGCCTGCCTTCCCGTGGTCCTGCCTGCTTGCCTTCCCGTGGTTCTGCCTGCCTGCCCTCCCGTAGTCCTGCCTGCCTGCCTTCCCATGGTCCTGCCTGCCTGCCTTCCCATGGTCCTGCCTGCCTTCCTGTGGTCCTGCCTGCCTGTCTTCCCGTGGTCCTGCCTGCCTTCCGGTGGTCCTGCCTGCCTGCCTTCTGGTGGTCCTGCCTTCCCGTGGTCCCTGTGTCCTTACCTTGGCTGCCGCTGCGGGCATAGTCGCACCCGCGGAGCGACCTGGTGACTTCCGCCGCAGCAAGACCATCCCGCTTTGCGGCGGGCTCTGGCGAAGACAGAAGTTCACTTAGACTCCGCTCCCGGGTGCGGCTAAGGTTGTTATCTCCCGCGGTGGTCCAGGGAGTCCACTGTTTATCCCCCGGGATTGTGACACTGAGACTTGTACTTTTAGAGTTCTAGTTGTGTCACCATTCTCTAACCTTTTTTTTCTGAAAATCCAGAATGAAAAACCCCAAAAAGTTTTTCAAATACCTATGTTACGTATGTACGTAGTGATTACTGCCACTGAAAGTCCTTTCCCCTTCAAGATGTGTCTTCCAGCATCTAAGCAGTTAACTTCAGATGAAAAATGTTTGGGTGATGGATCGGTCCTTGAGATAAAAGATCCTGGTTCCTGCTGACATCTGAAGGAAGAGGGGAAACCGCGCTCTCTTCTCGCAAACAGGCGTTATCAAGATTACCTTGGCTTGTGAGAGTATAATGATCTGAATTACTCTTTAGATGATGGCAAATGGAGGGAAAGCGTACCGTAATCCCCGAGGTCAGGGCTGGGAAATTGTGTCCACCCCCTCGGGGTTTTCCTCCATATACAGGGAGAAAAAAGCTGGGATTTGCTTGTTCTTTCTGGATGCGAATAGATCCAGTATTGTAACACTCTATCTCTTGGTGATTTGAAGTAAGATTGCTGGGGATAGAGTCCATTCTCCCTCGTCCAGACGTACACTTCTCAAATAATCCACGTTGGTGTTCAAGTTTCTTTTAGGTGAACAGCAGAGTATTTGAGATATTTTCACAAGACATGACTGGAATTCTGAATTTAATGCAACAAGGGCTGGATGCACCCTTGAGAGTTTTTTATAGTTTAAGGAGGCCCTGCTCGTCTCTTGGTTCCAGACTCCCTGTGCTGTAGTGGTTGAGGTGTGGGCAACCCAGCCCCCTTTGCTTGCATCTGTTGTAATGACAATGTGTGGGGAAGGTTTCCAGGGAACACCTCTTTGTTCGTTCTTTTTCATGAACCACCAGTTTAGGGACTTGCCTGTGGTCTCCTTATCTTTTCTTCCAGCCCTATAATGTCTTTGTTCCAAGCTGACAATAGGAACATCTGAAGGGGCCTTGTGTGTGTCTGAGCCCTTAACAACAAAGGTATCGTGGATGTCTGCAGACCAATTAGTCTCATTCCTTCTCTTTCTTCCTGAACGCATAAATCTTGTCATGGGAGAGAGGATTACCTTCTCTTGGGGCAAGCGAGACATCTGGCTGCAAGTGTCTAGTTACCCTCCCAGGAAGCATTTTTGACAGCCACAGGTCTGATTTTTCTTGATTCACCAGCCAACCTAGAGAAGAGAATGCTTTTAAGGTCAAGTCCAGATTTTGGAGTAAGATTGGAGACTGTGCTGCCAGGAGAAAGTCGTCTAGATAAGGGACAATTTGTATTCCGTTCAGGTACAAAAAAAAGCTGATACTTCGGCCATCACCTTGGTAGACACCCTTGGGGCTGCTGATTGGTTAAAAGGAAGTACCCAGAACTGAGAGTGCTGTACTATCCCTTCTATGCGTGAGGCAAATGTTATAAACTTCTGTGAATTCTCATGGATTGTAATGTGGTACTACACATCTCCAAGGTCCACTGTCACCAGGAATGCATCTTTTGTTGAGCGGACAAGTAGCTGATTCTATACATGGTCAAGACAATCTCCTGCAGTTCAAACCGAGCATCGGTATGGGTAAGCAGGTGATTTGAGTGCCTTTGAACGTGGCATGGTTGTTGGTGCCAGAAGGGCTGGTATGAGTATTTCAGAAACTGCTGATCTACTAGGATTTTCACGCACAACCATCTCTAGGGTTTACAGAGAATGGTCCGAAAAAGAAAAAACATCCAGTGAGCGGCAGTTCTGTGGGCGGAAATGCCTTGTTGATGCCAGAGGTCAGAGGAGAATGGGCAGACTGGTTCGAGCTGATAGAAAGGCAACAGTGACTCAAATCGCCACCCGTTACAACCAAGGTAGGCAGAAGAGCATCTCTGAACACACAGTACGTCGAACTTTGAGGCAGATGGGCTACAGCAGCAGAAGACCACACCGGGTGCCACTCCTTTCAGCTAAGAGCAGGAAACTGAGGCTACAATTTGCAAAAGCTCATCGAAATTGGACAGTAGAAGATTGGAAAAACGTTGCCTGGTCTGATAAGTCTCGATTTCTGCTGCGACATTCGGATGGTAGGGTCAGAATTTGGCGTCAACAACATGAAAGCATGGATCCATCCTGCCTTGTATCAACGGTTCAGGCTGGTGGTGGTGGTGTCATGGTGTGGGGAATATTTTCTTGGCACTCTTTGGGCCCCTTGGTACCAATTGAGCATCGTTGCAACGCCACAGCCTACCTGAGTATTGTTGCTGACCATATCCATCCCTTTATGACCACAATGTACCCAACATCTGATGGCTACTTTCAGCAGGATAATGCGCCATGTCATAAAGCTGGAATCATCTCAGACTGGTTTCTTGAACATGACAATGAGTTCAGTGTACTCAAATGGCCTCCACGGTCACCAGATCTCAATCCAATACAGCATCTTTGGGATGTGGTGGAACGGGAGATTCCCAGCATTGGAGCCACTGTGATCATTGCATCGAGAGAGATTTACCTCAGAATGCACCAAGCTGCCTAAAATCCAAGCCAGGAGGCCATCTTCATCTGTAACCTCATATAGCCAGAAGAAAAAGCACCGTACAAGGGCTTTTCTGCTCCACTCAACACAATGGCTCAGCCAGTGTGACTGCCATACTCCTAAGGAAGGACCTACATCTATCACTGTCCACCCTTCAATAGGAGCCATGCCAGTAACCTCTGTGAGTACGAGTGTCCTAAAATTAATCCCACAGAGAGCCAAACTGTGTAGGCCCATCCATGGCAGTGTAATGTAGGATTGAACGGTACCCATTGCCAGTAGCAGCTTGCCATAAAAACCCCATAGCCAGTATTAACCCCTTAGCTTAAGGGGCCTTGTAGCTTAAGGCTCAGTCCCATTTTTTGTATTCTGACCGGCGTATCTTTATATGGTTATAACTTTTGAACTGTGTTACTTATCAAAGCGATTCTAAGACTGTGTTTTCTCCACATGTTTTACTTCATTTTAGTGGTAAATTTTGGCTGAAAAGTTTTGCTTTTATTTACAAAAAAAAGAAAAATGATAAACTTTTTTAAAACTTTGCCATTTTCAAAATTCTAAATAATCATGTTTTCAGGCAGATAGATTTACCACCTAAATTAGTTGCTGAATAACATTTCCCATATGTCTACTTCATCATTTTTTAAATGTCTGGATAATTTATTTTGATGTCACGCGGCTTACAAATAGATTATTGATTTTCCGTATTTTCAGCATTTACTATTTTGGGGATAAATACTGTTTTGAATGAAATTTTACATATTTAGCATTAAAAACCCCTATAATCCGCACCCAACAAACTATCAGAAACAGCTTTTAGGAAGATTGTTAACCCCTTGAGATCTTCATAGTAATTGAATCAAAATGGAGGTGAAATTTAGAATGGTCCAATTCGGTCGGTAATACATTCATTTAGCCTTAAAATTTACACATTTCCAAAAGATAAAAAGAGAAAACCCACCATACAATTTGTTATGCAATTTCTCCCGATTACAGAGACCGCCCCCCCCCCCCCCCCACATGTGGCCGTGACTTGTTTTATGCAAGGCACAAAAGGGAAGGAGGGACCTGAAGCTGCCAGGATTTTAGTTTCCTCATTGGCCCATTTTGCAGGCTATAAAATGTTCGCTTTTTCGTTATTGGGGCCATGTGACGGCATTTTTTTTTGTGGGACGAGATGCTTTTTCCAGTGTTACCATTTTGGGGTTGGTATCCCCTATTGTTGAAAATTTTTGAACTTTTTTTGAGGTTACAAGTAGAAAAGCATCAATTCTGTACTGGATTTTTAACTTTTTTTTTTGTGTTCACCATATAGCCTAATAATCATGTTATCTTTATTCCATTGGTCAATACTATAACTGGGATACCATACATGAATATTTTTACTTACGTTTTACTAAATTTGCCAAATAAAACCCTAATGTGGGGAAAAATCTATCATTTTTGCATCACCGTCTTCCAAGTGACATAACATTTTTAGTTTTTTGGCTACAGAGCTGGTGGATGGGTTGTTTTTTGCGGGACATGTTGTACTTTGCACCAGTATCATTCTGGTGTACATATGTTTTATTGATCACTTTTAATTGCATTTTTTGTGGGATTCAATAGGTAAAAATCATAATTTTGGCAGGTTTTCAAAGTTTTTTTACAACGTTCATCATACAGGTTCAATATTTATATAATTTTATTCTACGGATTGTTACGGATGCGTTGATACTATATATTTGGGGTTTGTGTTATGATTTAGATTTTTTTTGAGCGTTAAATGTCTCTATATGTTTTGGGGCTTATGGGCATTTTTATTGATTTATAAACTTATTTTTTTATTGAATAACCTTTTTTTTTTTTTTTTTTTTTTTACTTGTTTCACCATGGGACATAAACAAGCAATCATCTGATTGCTTGTTCATGATAATACTCTGCAATACTCATGTATTGCAGGGTATTAGCAGTGTCAGCCTATGCACAGCCGATCGGAGGCCCCTGCCATAATGACAGGTATCGGGTAGAGATGGGCGAATCGATTCTAATGATTCTAACTTCGGTTAGAATTTCAGGAAAAATTCGATTTGTCACGAAGCCGAAGTTTATGCTGAATCGTGGGAACGAAGTTGTTCTTTTTCCCCTTATGTTTCTGCTAAATGGGCGCGAGAACAACGTGTTACATGGGGCAGAGAACACTGGGAAGGAGAAAGGAACACCCCCGATGACATCTGCAGACCTGTAAGCCAATCAGCGACCGGCACTGTAGTTTATACAGTGATTTTCGCTGAAATTACACTGTCAGTTGTGGAGTATCTATATAACGCACATTGCAATACCTTTTGGTGGCTCTAGTTTACAGCCAGATTTACGTGTCAAAACCACGTAGTTTATACAGTGATTTTCGCTGAAATTACACTGTCAGTTGTGGGGTATCTGTATAACGCACATTGCAATACCTTTTGGTGGCTCTAGTTTACAGCCAGATTTACGTGTCAAAACCACGTAGTTTATACAGTGATTTTCGCTGAAATTACACTGTCAGTTGTGGAGTATCTATATAACGCACATTGCAATACCTTTTGGTGGCTCTAGTTTACAGCCAGATTTACGTGTCAAAACCACGTAGTTTATACAGTGATTTTCGCTGAAATTACACTGTCAGTTGTGGGGTATCTGTATAACGCACATTGCAATACCTTTTGGGGGCTCTAGTTTACAGCCAGATTTACGTGTCAAATCCACGTAGTTTATAAACCACTATGTCAGACAGAAAGGTGGCAGGTGGAGCAGGCAGAGGTGGCAGCACAGTAAGGGGATGTTGCAGCAGGGGTGACTCTGTGAGGCCAGAACTGCCGTTGTCATCTAGTGGCAGTGTGTTGATCAACAACCCAAAGGTTGTTGAATGGTTGACTAGCTCATCCCCAGCCAAGAGTCTGATACAACAATTAGTTGGCATGGCCCAGGAGCAGGTCAGCGGCCCTCACCTGTCCTCAACCAGGCTCTGTCCTGTTTCTTTCCCGCAGCCAGAGAGCTACTAGGTGGTCTGGGCTCAGCGCCACTATTCAGCGAGGATGAAGTGTTTGAAGACAGTCAGCAGCTGCTTTGCAGTGAAGAGGTGGGGCAGACTTCCGCTGCTTCCTGCAGTAGGAAACTGTGCATACTGACAGGGGATTCATCATCGTCGGGCGAAGAGAGTGTCAGCTTGCGGAGCAGGCAGCAAGTCGCTACTGTGGCTGTGAGTCAGCAGGGTGGCAGCAGTGCGAGGACGGGAGCCAAACGTCCGCGGGGTACAAATCCTGATTCGCAGGCCCAAATAAGCAGTGGCACAGGGGCTCAGCGAGGCAGCGGCGGTAGTAGTCGCTCAGTGCAGAGTGTTGGCAGTAAAATTACCACCTCAGCGGTGTATGTCGTATCTGCGGGCCAGGGAGCTAACCTTGGCACCACGGCCCTGCGCAAACACATGCAGCGTCACCATCCAATGGCCTGGGGAAAACGGGTGTCAGATGCAGTCCATCCTGCAGGCGTGGCAACAGCAGCAGCACCTAGTGGCACACATGCTGTTTCAGCAAGTCACCGAAGGGAGCTGTTTGTCTTTGACATCATCTCCCGATCCATATGCTCCTGCTCCTCGCTACGCATGGCACCAGCAGTCGTTGAGCGAGGCGATTACAAAAAGACAACTCTATGGGTCCAGCTATTCTAAGGTGCAGAAGCTGACCGTGCTCTTGTCGAAGTTGTTGGTACTGCAGTCTCTCCCTTTCCAAGTCGTGGACTCTGCACCCTTCAGAGAACTAATGGCTTGTGCTAATGGCTTGTGCTGAACCGAGGTGGAGAGTACCAACCCTTCACCAATATGTACAACAGAAGGTGGGCCAGTCCTTGAGCTTATCAGTTTCTTCCAAGTTGAAAGGCAGCGCGGACGTGTGGAGCTGTAATTATGGTCAGTGCCAGTATATGTCCTTTATGGCCCACTGGGTGAATGTGCTTCCCTCCCAGCCACGCCAACAACTTCAACAAGAGACGGCGCTTTCTCCTCCACGTTGTCAAACTGCTGCTCCTACGCCAGTGTCCGCCTCCTCCTTCTCCACCACCACCTCAGCCTCCACAAGTGCTGCTCCATCATACCACATGTGCAGGGCACAGCGGTTTCATGCAGTTCTACACCTGGTTTGCCGGGGCGAACGAAGTCACACAGGGGAGGAACTGCTCCGCGTCATGCAAGAAGAAATCAATGTGTGGCTTTCTCCGCGACAACTAAAAATCGGAACCTTGGTGACAGACAATGGGAGGAACATGGTGTCCGCGCTGCACTGAGGAGGGATGGTCCATGCGCCCTGCATGGCGCACGCGTTCAATCTGGTAGTCAACAAGTTCCTGAAGTCTTACACACATCTGCAAGACATTCTAAAAATGGCCAGGACACTGTGCACACACTTCAGCCATTCTTACAAAGCCAAGCCTACCCCAACATAGTCTGATATGCGATGTTTCCACCCATTGGAATTCCAGCCTCCATGTGTTTGACTGCCTGTATGAACAGAGAAAAGCCATTAATGATTTTCTGATGATGCAAGCGGACCGTAGTACTCCCCTGTGTAACTTTGATGTCGGCCACTGGCAGCTCATACGTGACACCTGCCGTTTGCTCAGGCCTTTTGAAGAGGCGACGTTATTTGTCACTCGCCAGGACTGCAGGATGAATAACGTCCTTCCACTGCTTCATGTCCTGGAACTCATGCTGCAAAATCTGTCTGATCAGGGCACTGGAGAAGTGGAGACTACATCTCATGGCCACATGAGTCCGGTGGGGGCTGAACTGGAGGAGGAGGACATTGGAGCACAAGCAGAGTCTGGTGCAATTTGTGGTTTTTCTACTCAGGTGAGTCAGATGACCCAGAAGCACCGTGGCAGTATACTGTGGATATGGAGGCTGGGAGTCCCTCAGAGTCACTTGCGCAGATGGCCCGCAGCATGCTGCTTTGCCTAACTAGTGAAAGCCGAATAGTCAACTTCCGGCATAGGGATGTCTTTTGGCTCTCCACCCTCTTGGACCCTCGCTACCGGTCCAAAATGGGTGACTCTGCTGCTGAGAGAAAGGAACAACTGGTATACTATAGAGAAATACTGAGCACACAGTTGGCCGCTGCCTATGTGCGCCATTGTCCGTCCTCAGGTCTGACCGGGGGATTCCTGGCAGTCATTGCTCACATATTACTACCACGGCTGCTGTGGGGAGCTGGGGGGGGGGTAGGAGCAGTAGCAGTTCCATCAACTGTTGCTTAAGTCTGGATTCCTTAATGAGCAATTTCCTTCACCCGCCTAGTGTGGAGGGTAGCCGCCACCAGCTGCAGCAGCAGGACATGAAGCGGACCCAGCACCAGCAGGTGGTGGCCTACTTGGACAGCACTTTACCACCTGAAGTAGAGGATCCCATGGACTACTGGGCAGCCAAACTTGATGTGTGGCCGCAACTTGCGGAGTTTGCAGTAGAGAAGCTGTCCTGCCCGGCTAGTAGTGTGGCATCAGAGCGGGTCTTCAGTGTGGCAGGGGCCATCGTTACCCCTAGGAGAACCGGCTTGTACACCCGTAGTGTGGAGAGACTGACCTTTGTCAAGATGAATCAGGCTTGGATCGGCCAGGATTTCAACTCACCAATGCCTAATGCATCAGATTAGATCAGCCATGACGCCTCCTCCAAATGTTGAGAAATGAGTCGGGGTTCTAACTACCTGCCTCAGCTACTATTCTGATGCTGCCACCCACCTGATGCCACACATCTGCTGCTAGTTGCACCATCTGCCTCCTACCATCTTTACCAGGGACTGGAATTGTCCGCCACCTCCACACTATATTATGGTGCCACTCTGCAGGCTCCTGCTGCTTCTGATGCCACCTTCACACTATTTCATTGTGCCACTCTGCGGGCTACTGCTGCTACTTCTGATGCCGCCTTCACACTATATCATTGTGCCACTCTGCGGGCTCCCGCTGCTGCTGCTTCTGATGCCGCCTTCACACTATATCATTGTGCCACTCTGCGGGCGCCTGCTGCTGCTTCCGATGCCACCTTCACACTATATCATTGTGCCACTCTGCGGGCTCCTGCTGCTGCTGCTTCTGATGCCGCCTTCACACTATATCATTTTGCCACTCTGCGGGCTCCTGCTGCTGCTTCCGATGCCACCTTCACACTATATCATTCTGCCACTCTGCGGGCTCCTGCTGCTGCTTCTGATGCCACCTTCACACTATTTCATTGTGCCACTCTGCGGGCTCCTGCTGCTGCTTCCGATGCCACCTTCACACTATATCATTGTGCCACTCTGCGGGCTCCTGCTGCTGCTGCTTCTGATGCCGCCTTCACACTATATCATTGTGCCACACTGCAGGCTCCTGCTGCTGCTTCTGATGCCACCTTCACACTATATCATTCTGCCACTCTGCGGGCTCCTGCTGCTGCTTCTGATGCCACCTTCAAACTATATCATTCTACCACTCTGTGGGCTCCTGCTGCTGTTGCTACTGATGCCACCTTCACACTATATCATTGTGCCACTCTGCGGGCTCCTGCTGCTGCTTCTTCTGATGCCACCTTTACACTATATGCTTGTGCCACTCTGCGGGCTCCTGCTGCTTCTAATGCCGCCTTCACGCTATATCATTGTGCCACTCTGCGGGCTCCTGCTGCTGCTGCTTTTGATGCCACCAACACACTATATCATTGTGCCACTCTGCCGCTTTTGCTGCTTCTGATGCCACCTTCACACTATATCATAGTGCCACTCTGCGGGCTCCTGCTGCTGCTGCTTCTGATGCCACCTTCAAACTATATCATTCTGCCACTCTGCGGGCTCCTGCTGCTGCTTCCGATGCCACCTTCACACTATATCATTCTGCCACTCTGCGGGCTCCTGCTGCTGCTGCTTCTGATGCCACCTTCAAACTATATCATTCTGCCACTCTGCAGGCTCCTGCTGCTGCTTCTGATGCCACCATCACACTATATCATTGTGCGACTCTGCAGGCTCATGCTGCTGCTGCTTCTGATGCCACCTTCACACTATATCATTGTGCCACTCTGCGGGCTCCTGCTGCTGCTTCTTCTGATGCCACCTTTACACTATATGCTTGTGCCACTCTGCGGGCTCCTGCTGCTTTTGATGCCGCCTTCACACTATATCATTGTGCCACTCTGCGGGCTCCTGCTGCTGCTGCTTTTGATGCCACCAACACACTATATCATTGTGCCACTCTGCCGCTTTTGCTGCTTCTGATGCCACCTTCACACTATATCATAGTGCCACTCTGCGGGCTCCTGCTGCTTCTGATGCCACCTTCACACTATATCAATGTGCCACTCTGTGGGCTCCTCCTGCTGCTGCTGCTACTGATGCCACCTTCACACTATATCATTGTGCCACTCTGCGGGCTCCTGCTGCTGCTGCTTCTGATGCCACCTTCACACTATATCATTGTGCCACTCTGCAGGCCTCTGCTGCTTCTGATGCCACCTTCACACTATATTATTGTGCCACTCTGTGGGCTCCTGCTGCTGCTTCTGATGCCACCTTCACACTATATCATTGTGCTACTCCTGCTGCTGCTGCTACTGATGCCACCTTCACACTATATCATTGTGCCACTTTGCGGGCTCCTGCTGCTTCTTATTCCACCTTCACACTATATCATTGTGCCACTCTGTGGCTTTCCCTTTTGCTGACACCATGTTGCTGCCACCTGTGGACTGCTGCTACTTCTGTCGCAATCTCCACACTCTTATCACTGTGCCACTTTGTGGCCTCCTGTTGCTGCTGCTGATGCCACCTCCACACTATATAATTGTGCCACCCTGTTACTGCCACCATGTTGCTGCCACCTGTGTGATCCTGCTGCTGATGCTACCTCCACACTAAATCATTGTGCCACTCTGTGGCTATCCCTGTTGCTGCCACCATGTTGCTGCCACCTGTGGGCTCCTGCTGCTGCCACCTCCACACTCTTATCATTGTGCCACTTTGTGGCCTACCATGTTTCCGCCACCTCCATAATTTATCATTGTGCCACTCTGCAGCCTACTCATGCTGCTGCCAACTGACCGCTGTCTCCCAGGAACACCCTGTGATTTCCATAATGCTGTTTTCACCCTCCATCACTCTATGATGTTGCCACTATGTTTGGTTTTCCCCTTCATTTCATCTGTCAGAAGGATGAAAAGCTTCAGGATTGATAGCCAAAAGCAGGAGTGGATACAGAACACAGAGGACATGCAAGTATCCCATTTGCTGCTCATCTCTATTCTGGATCAACTCTTGTTTGTCTTTGGCTTTAGCAATACTGATGGATTATTGACCTATTGAAAGAGGACACTGACGCATGAAAAGAAGGACAAAATGATCAGTGACGTCAATGCATAATTACTGCCGACATCCTCTGCACTCTTTTGGGGGGCTTTCCACATGTATCCACGTTTAACAGAACAGGTTCTGTCGTAATCTATGGAATCATCTGATGTCAGTGTAAAAAGAGTGCACTCTTTGATCTTATAGTGGGATCTTGGCCCTCAGTTCGGTCCTTTCGAGCTGGCACAGATGTTACCTTGTCAGGCTGCAGTTCCCACTTCGCTTATTTGGGGAAGTTGGCCTATGTAAGTGCACATGGAAGTGAAGAGTGAAGCGATTCTAAGAGCCGTGGCTGTCATGTGCGTGTCATACTAAAACACAGCATTGTTTGAAGAACAAACCACGCTCCCTATGCATATTTAAGCATGGCACAACATTCTACAACACCCTACAGGCTCCATGCAGCCAGGAAATGCCTGTTTTTTAATGTGATTAGTTTTGATTCGATTCGGGTCGAAACCAATTTTTTCGAAAAATGTAGCGAATCAGGACGAAACGAATTTTAACAAATTCGCCTGTCTCTAGTATCGGGGCCCACCATGGGATCCCACGGCGGGCCAGACCGAGCCTGAGAGTCCCCTCCCGTCAAGTGCCGTTGTGGAACTGTTAGGCTACATTCACACGGACGTATGAAAACGGCCGTATCCGTACCGTACCGTTTTTTTACGGATTACATACGGCCACATTCATTTCAATGGACAATACGTCTGACCATTTATATTGGCGTTGTTAACTCCGTTCCGTACCATACCGTATACTAGCCGTATAAAAATATAGAGCATGTCCTATTTTCTCCCGTATTTCAGTTCCGTATGCCCTAGAAGTCTATGGGGATGTATAAAATACGGGTTACATACGGGTTACATACGTGCTGCAATACGAATGAAAAACGTCACGTATATACGGCCCGTAAATACGGGACTGGTGAAATCATACGGTCGTGTGAATGTAGCCTTAGGAAAATCTAGGGTATGGTATAAGAAGTAGTAGAAGTGTACCTGAAGTGGCACTCTGCAATTTGTTTGTACTTTACAAAGAGGCTGGCCACAAGGATTCCTGGATTTCCAGGAAATAATTATAAAGAAATTAATTTTTGGAGACGAAGGCAATAGCAGCAGTACTAGGGGGACCTCTAGGATAGTTCCCGAGCAACACTTCCCTGCGGTTGTTCCGCTATCTGAAAAAAAGGAGACCACAAAAAAGGTGTCACGTCTGCATGGTTAGAGGGGTAAGGAAAGACACATCCCACCATTGTGAAACTTGCCCCTCTAAACCTGGCCTTTGCATTGGCGAATGCTTATGCATCTACTATACCTCTTTAGAAATAAATTAACACCATTTATTTGGTTGCAAATAATTACATTCCCTGGTGTTTCTATCTAGAACCCCCAACCCCTCACCACCAAATTCCCATTATACTTCTGATGAATATTGTAAAGGAGGCAGGAAACATTTCTTAATTTTTTTATATATATATATATATATACAGTATATAAGACCGGAAAAAGATGCATCCAGTCCAACCTTCAAGAATTAAACAAATGTTTTTTCTCCCATAACCCGGAATATTTTTACTCTTCAGAAAGTCATCCAGGCCTCTCTTGAACATGTACATAGAGTCTGCCATAACAACCTTAGAATTGTTTCCCCTAAATCCCTTCCTCATCCAATCCCTTCCCTACCTTGGTTGAACTTGATGGACAAGTGTCTTTTTTCAACCGTATAAACTATGAAACTATGAAACTATGAAACCTTCTGTGGCAGAGTTCCATTGTCTCACTTCTCTTATAGTAAAGAACTTATATCTATGGTGATGATAGAACCACCTTTTTTCTAGGTGTAGTGGATGCCCCCTTGTCCTTGTCACAGGCCTAGGTATAAAAAGATCTTTGGAGAGATCCTTGTACTGCTCTTGTACTGTATTTGTACTTCGTAATGAGGTCTCCCATCAGTCGTCTTTTTCTAAACTCAATAATCCCAAATTTTGTAATCTGTCATTGTATTCTAGTCCACCCATTCCCCTAATAATCTTGGTTGCTCTCCTATGCACCCGTACCAGTTCAACTATGTTCTTGGTATACACTGTACATATACACAGTGGTCTGACCACTGATTTGTATAAAGGCAAATCTATGTCCTTATATAAGAATATCCTTATATATATATATATATATATATATATATATATATATATAAGAATGTCCTTATATAAGAATATATTCATCTCTTGATACATTTCATAGTTTTTTTTGCTTTAGTAGCAGCTGTCTGGCTCTGGTCACTAAAATTAAGTTTACCATCCACCAATACCCTCAAGTCTTTTTTTGCTCCAGTTTTACCAAGTAATTTACGGTTTAGAACATAAATATACTTTTTGTTTCCATGGCCCAATAACATAATTTTACATTTATCTACATTAATCCTCATCAAACATTTCTCCGCCCACTCATTAAGCTACCACAAATCCCTCTGTAACTATCGACCACAGTATTAATTACTTTACACTGCTTAGTGTCATCTGCAAATATTGAAACTTGACTGTATAAACCTATTGTAAGGTCATTAATATAACAAAAACCTAGTAATATTTTATTATTTTTTTTTAAGTGGAGGCCCTTATCTCCACCCATAGGTACTCCACATTTTCATTTGTGTCACCAATGTCACGTCGAAGGACTGGCTGGAGGCAAAATTTCACATATAAACAAACCCCACCCCCTTTTTTATTTATATGATCATTTCTAAAAAGACTATAACCATCTGTAGTAACAGCCATGTCTCACTAATACCCAATATATCATATTTGTGCTTCAAAATTAAGGCCTCATGCACACGGTCGCATGGTCTTTACTGTTCTGTATATGCGGCTGTATTGTGGCAATAAATACGGGACGTATTGCATCAGTAGGGAAACGTATTGCACTATATTCGTAGCATATCTGCAACACCCCTGCCAATGCGCATGGCAGAGGAGTGGTTGCGAATAAGCCCCTTGTACCATTCAGTACACCAAGAGGTACACCAGCGGTAGATACTGCCTGGATAGGCAAGGGTTAATCTTATTTAATAATGTTATTATCCAATTACATGCTTACCAGAAAGATCTTTAGGCCCAGCTCCTGACTGAGGAGCATCTCTTTAGGCCCAGCTCCTGACTGAGGAGCATCTCTTTAGGCCCAGCTCCTGACTGAGGAGCATCTCTTTAGGCCCCCGCCTGCTGTGACGCAAAGGAACATTAAGCCCACCACAGCCCTTGGCAGGAAGGACGTAGACTCCACCCCCTGGCGCGAAGTGGACTTTCCTGCTACACCTCATCACAGGGCCGGAACTTCTGTGGACTTTGAGCAGAGAGGTCAGCACCATGCTGGGCCCTAAACCTCTACCCCCTGCTGAGGAAGGGGAGTTCCTGGAAGCACTGGAGGCAGTGATAGTGGACTCCGCCCAGCCGATCCAAAGACCCTCCGCGGGACACCAGCTGCACCGAAGCCTAACCCAGGCCTCCGTCCTATGGACATACCTGCAATCAGTTACGGAGCGCCATGGACTACCCGGACTGTATCTGCTGCCTCTCCCGGCTACCATGCTGTTATCCCGGGTCCACGTGAAGGCACCACTTGGGGAGGCCCTGATTCCTGCTTCCAAGCCAGTGCCTGGGCCTACTGCAGCTGCTGACGACCTCACCACTCCTGCTGTTGCTGTGAACCCTCCGGATGAGCTTGCTTCTGTTCAGGCACTCGTCCATCCACCTTTGGAGCCCGGGCCTGCACCGGAGAAGAAGCCTGCGACACTAGCACCCCTGCAGCCTCAGGGCCGAGGTGAGACCCTCCGCCGGCATCTTAGAGATGCTGTCTCTGATCAGCGCAGACGGCAGACTGAGGCCCAGCGATTCACTCCTCAGCCTGCGATGCCCCAAGCAGTGACCCACGTGAGTGTCCCATCTACTGAGATTGTTAGCACGGGTCACATTGCCATCCATGGGCCATGGAAATGATCCTGTGGATGAGGCCCATCCAGGGGCTCCATCAAAAGACCATAATCGAACAGTGGCCTATCAGTAGGGTGATGACCCGGCCCCAGAAGAGTTGGAGCTGGAGGGAGGCTCCTATTCATCTATTCATGGTCCCCTCGTTGGTCCCCGGCTCTGTTAAGCCACCGGCTAGAGCAGCTGACATCCCGGAGGACAGCCGAAGCTGACACCGGGTTTCCCTAGCCATCTGTTTCTTCTGCTATGAATCCCAAACTTCTCCTGGATCCTGAAGTCGATAGAGAAGATGATACACAGTAACCCCTGATGGGCTGTAGCCCTTAACAGGTACTGTGTATATATTTTATATATTTTTATGCTACTCCCAGTTGGGCTGCTCCCATATATGCACTCTGAGCTAGAGACTATCCTGGGACTCTCCCCCTATTTATTTACTCCAGTCAAGAGACTTTCCTTGAACTGCCTACTATTATTATATGCTATGTTAGCATCAACCTCTGCTAACGCAGAGCCACCATTCACAAAGGACTCTGTCCCTCCACATCAAGAGGAGACCCTTTGTTTTTTTGCACTTTTCTCCACATCAAAGGCTGCGCCCAGAACCTGGACTTTTTCTGTAAGCCTTCTGAGAGGCTCATAGCCATCTGCTACAAGGCAAAGTTGCCATTGCTGATATTTTGCACTTAGTGCCTTCCCTTTTCAGAGACGGACATTATGTATGCTATTTATGCCTTTTTCTTCACAGGAAAACGGACATTGGACATTTTTGCTATCACAACTATGAGTAATCGGTTTAAGTAACATTTGCAACTTTTAAGTAATTTACCCATTTGGCTGCCAAAGCCAATGTGTGTTTGACAACTGTCAATGTCATTTATTGTCAGTAGTTTGCAGCTTTTGCACCTTTCATAGGCTTTGCAGGACTGTAGTGAGACTGTGTTGGACCGTCTTTATGTGTAAATCCTGACCACAGGCTTGCGCCTAGAATTGGAGCTCCGTACAGTGTGGTATTCTGTAAGCTGCAGGTCTTTTGGGGACCGGGCGTGTTCACATAGAAACACCTAGATGCCATACACACAGGGTAAGACCGTCAGACGGCACGTAAAACTGTATTGTATGCACTACATATACTGTTAAGTGTATTATATTTGTCGCCAGGGACAAAGTGTTTTCGAACAAATAGTCAGGCCTTGGTGCAAGGACTGGATTACAGGACATGACACCACACCTTTCCCTACTATACAGTTGGTTTAAGGGCGTTAGCTACCAACTGTCACATATGTTTGTATCTTTATGTATCCAGTCCAACACCAACCCAGGTGCCCGTCACCAGGACCCTGGGTGGTTTGTCCGCTACACTGCACATAGCCAGCACTTCTATGCAAGTGCAAAACCTATACCAATGATGGCAAACCTTTTAGAGACCAAGTGCCCAAACTACAACAAAGACCCACTTATTTATCGCAAAGTGCCATCACAGAAATTTAATTTGTGATTTATACTCCCTTCTCTGTCACAGTTTTCATTGATACCAGCACCCTGAGGACACCAATAAAGCAGAAAATAGTCCCAGGTGCAGCTGTCACTTTAAAATAGATCTGTGCACAGCAAGTCCTGGGCTGTCTGGGACTCAGGAAGATACCTGGAGTCCTCTCTGGAGAAAGGGCTCTGAGTGCCACCTCTGGCACCAGTGCCATAGGTTAGCCATCACTGACCTATACCATCTACACCCCTAGGCTGTAATATACATGAACCCTCTGGAGACCATCTGCTGCTGGCCAGCGTTAGTTTTCCTTCTCCATCTCGAACAAATAATAGGCCGGCTCTATATTTTAATACCACTAGTTTACAGTACGGTGGACATGTATATTGATGGCCGTATTGCCCGCAGGAATACACGGGGTCGTATTCCAGCCATATATAAGGCTGTTTTTATATGGCCTACAGTTCCTCCACTCACGTTCGTCAGGCTTCTGGCATTTTTGTGCACTTTTTACGGTTTTCCCTAACCCTATTTCTTTGGTTCTCAATCGCCAATCTTATCCCAACCCCCCTTCCTCCCCTATGTACCATGACTCTTCCCAGTTCCCTATCTACGCTGTCTTCTTGTCCTGCACAAGTGTAGTTGCCCTTCCCCCAAGTTTGTAGTTTAAACACTCCTCTAACCTTCTAGCCATTTTTCCCCCAAAAACAACTGCACCCTTCCCATTGATATACATCCTATCCCTATGAACCATGAACCCAAAGCCCTCCTTCCTACACAAACTTTTGAACCACTTATTTACCTCCCTATTCTCTCCCTGCCTTTCTGGTGTGGCACATGGTACAGGTAGTATTTCAGAGAAAACTACCTTTCAGTTCCCTGCTCTGAGCTTATGGCCTAAGTCCCTGAAATAATTTTTAACCCCTTCCCAACTTGCGGCATACTAGTATGGCGCGGCGGGAAGTGACTTAACGACGTGCGGTAATACTACGGCGCGCATTGAACCGATCATCGGGTCTGCAGACACGGTGATCACAGCAAGATGGCGGTTTCGTTGCATCCCCCAGTTTACGATCGATGCTATCAGCTGGTCAATTCAGAGCAGCCTTTAGCGTCGTAAATGTGTATATCATGGCTATTAACATTCGCCGTGTCTAAAGACACGGTGATCGGGGCAAGATCGCTACTATTGGCTGGTCGATGTGACCAGCTAATAGCAGCAGTAAACATCATCAGGGGGCACTTGCACAGTGCCCATTTTTTACTGCTGTAACTTTTTATACTGCAGCTTTTTCTTTTCTTTTTTGTGAGTACACACACAATCCATCTTGTGTGTGCGCTGTGACAACTGAGCGCTGATCAATAGAATCTTACTGATCAGCCCTTGCTCCTTTTTTCTCGCCTTTTTATTTTGTAAAAAAAGAGAGTTTTCTTTTTATAGTTTTTGCGCACACACACAATCCATCTTGTGTGTGCGCTGTGACAACTGAGCGCTGATCAGCAGCATCTTACTGGTCAGCACTTGCTCCTTTTATGTTGTTTTTTTTGTAAAAAAAAGAGGGTGTTCTTTTTATAGTTTTTGCACGTGTGTGCGCTGTGACAACTGAGCGCTGATCAGTAGGAACTTACTGATCAGCCCTTGCTCCTTTTTTCTCGCCTTTTTATTTTGTAAAAAAAGAGAGTTTTCTTTTTATAGTTTTTGCGCACACACACAATCCATCTTGTGTGTGCGCTGTGACAACTGAGCGCTGATCAGCAGCATCTTACTGGTCAGCACTTGCTCCTTTTATGTTGTTTTTTTTGTAAAAAAAAGAGGGTGTTCTTTTTATAGTTTTTGCACGTGTGTGCGCTGTGACAACTGAGCGCAGATCAGTAGGAACTTACTCGTCAGCACTTGCTCCTTTGTTGTCGCTTTTTTTGGTTGTATTTTTTTTTTCCTGTAGTAAAAGTTCTACTGGTTATGGTTTATTCTTTTATCGCCCCACACGTGTTCAAGCACAACATACACATCCCCTTGAATAAAGTTTACATGTGTTTAAGCACAAGATTTATACAGGCCCCCACCCCACCCCAATAAAAATGTCCAATACATCCCAAAGATCTTTTTCAGCAATGGAGGCTTATGCAATTGAGGCTTCTCCAGTGATTCAATTTCTTTATTTTTCCTCCTCCTTCTGCCCCTCCGCTTCCTCAGGTGATGATGGGCCCTCAGGAAGGCGCCCCAAGACCACCGTCGAGCATGTTCCCCAGCCCGCAAGTGATTCTTCATGGAACCCTCCCCCTGAAAACTATGTGCCCCAAATTCTTGAGTTTGTGGGCAGCTCAGGAATTCATTTTGAGACTGATGGCCTCACTGAAATTGATTTTTTTCAAATTATTTTTCTCTGAGGACTTCCTAAATCTCATGGTGTCACAGACAAATTTAAATGCCCAACAATTTTTTGCACAAAACCCCACTTCATCATTCTCTAGCTGGACCCCTGTAGATGCAGTAGAGATGATGAAGTTTTGGGGTCTTGTGCTCCACATGGGCATTGTTAAAAAACAGAGGTTAGGCAGTATTGAAGTACTGATGTTTTCTACAGTACTGCAATTTACCGCACGGTAATGACACGGCCACGTGTTGAGGCAATTCTTAAATTTTTGCATTAAAACAATAATGCACAATGTCCACCTTATTGACCCATCTCAAGTGACCCATCATTTGTCCGTCTATATAAAAATAGGCCCATCCTCGACCATTTTGGCTCAACGCTTGTCGGGGCATACACCCCTTTACAAAACATCTGCGTAGACGAGTCAATGGTACATTTCAAAGGCGGGTTAAAATTCCGCCAGTACCTGCCCAGCAAGAGGGCAAGGTACGGAATCAAAATGTACAAGCAGTGTGAGAGTACCACTGGGTACTCCCACAGGTTCAGGGTTTATGAGGGAAAGATACCCAAATATGTCCTCCAGAAAGCTCCCCCCTGTCCTAGGAGTTACTGGGAAGCTTGTGTGGGATCTGGTGCTCCCACTTCTGGATAAAGGTTACCACTTGTACGTGGATAACTTTTATACCAGCATTCCACTTTTCCAATCCTTAAGCTCCAGAGGTACTGTAGCGTGTGGCACTGTACGAAAAAACCAGAGAGGCCTTGTTAGGCATCCACTTAGAAAGGGGGACATGAAGGCACTCTGCAATCAGAAAATGATGTTGGTAAAGTATAAGGACAAAAGGGATGTCCTTGTTCTGACCACCATTCATGGGGACTCCAGAACCCTCACCCCTGTACGAGGTACCACCACCGCTGCCCCCAAGCCAGACTGCATCCTGGATTACAATAAATACATGAGTGGGGTTGATCTGTCAGATCAAGTGCTGATGCCGTACAGTGCTCTACGGAAAACGAAGATATGGTATAAAAAGCTGGCCATGTACATTGTACAGATGGCACTGTACAACTCTTACGTGCTTATGTGCAGGCCATGCTGTATCATTCCTTCATTGAGGTGGTGATTAAGGCATTAATGTTTGGAAAGGAAGGACAGGACCCCAGTACCTCTGGATTAGATATCCCCAGTGTTGTGCCAGGGCAACATTTTCCCGGTGAAGTGCCCCAGACTGCATCTAAAGCAAGGACTCAGAAAAGATGCAGAGTTGGTTCCAAAAGAGGGGTTAGGAAGAACACTATATACCAGTGATGGCGAACCTTTTAGACACCGAGTGCCCAAACTGCAACCAAACCCCACATATTTTTCGCAAAGTGCCAATACGACAAATTAAGCAGCAACTTATTACTCCCTGCTCTTTAACAGGTTTAAATTGTATAGGCACCCGAGGACACCATAACAGTAGAAAGAAGGAGAAGAAGTTTGGATTATCATTGTAACTTCCTTCTAGGGTCCTGAGTTTCCTGGGACTGCAAGAGGCCTTGAGCCCTGTCTGACAAACTCTACCCTGGGGTGATGGCAAGGGTGCCCATAGAGAGGGCTCTGAGTGCCACCTCTGGCACCCGTGCCATAGGTTCGCCACCACTGCTGTATACCATTGCGAGACCTGCCCTGAGAAACCTGGCCTCTGCATGAAGGAGTGTTTCATATTATACCATTAAGTCATGGCCATGATACAAATGTTAATTTTACTGAAGTCTACTGCATCAGGTTTTACAATGGCAATTTGCATATACTCCAGAATGTTATAAAGAGTGATCAGCTCAACAGCAATTAATTGCAAAGTCAATATTTGCCTAGAAAATGAACTTTTTCCCTCAAAACACATTGCAACTTCATTGCAGGCTTGTCTTAAAAGGAGCAGCTAACATCCTTGCAGTGATTGCTCCTTTAACACAGGTGTGGGTGTTGATGAGGACAGGGCTGGAGATTAAGTAAGAATCCCACCACTGGACACTTTAAAAGGAGGCTGGTGCTTGGCGTCATTGTTTCTCTTCTGTTCACCATGGTTATCTCTAAAGAAACACGTGCAGTCATCATTGCACTGCACAAAACTGGCCTAACAGGGAAGAGTATCGCAGCTAGAAAGATTGCACCTCAGTCAACAATCTATCGCATCATCAAGGAATTCAAGGAGAGAGGTTCCATTGTTGCCAAAAAGGCTCCAGGGTACCCAAGAAGGACCAGCAAGCGCCAGAACCGTCTCTTAAAAGTGTTTCAGCTTCGGGATCGGGCAGTGCAGAGCTTGCTCAGGAATGGCAGCAGGCAGGTGTGAGTGCATCTGCACGCACTGTGAGGCGGAGACTCTTGGAGCAAGGCCTGGTGTTAAGGAGGGCAGCAAAGAAGCCACTTCTCTCCAGAAAAAACATCAGGGACAGACTGATATTCTGCAACAGGTACAGGGAGTGGACTGCTGAGGACTTGGGTAAAGTCATTTTCTCTGATGAATCCGATTGTTTGGAACGTCTGGAAAACAGCTTGTTCGGAGAAGACAATGTGAGTGATACCACCAGTCTTGTCTCATGCCAACTGTAAAGCATCCTGCAACCATTCATGTGTGAGGTTGCTTCTCAGCCAAGGGAATGGGCTCTCTCACAGTCTTGCCTAAAAACAAATCCATGAATACAGAATGGTACCAGAATGTCCTCCAAGAGCACATTTTCCCTGGATTTGGTCCAGAAGTTGATTGAGAGCATGCCAGGGAGAATTGCAGAGGTCCCAAAGAAGAAGGGTCAACACTGCAAATATTGACTTGTTGCATTAACTCATTCTTACTGTCAATAAAAGCTTTAGTTACTCATAATATGATTGCACTTGTATATGTATGTGATAAAAACATCTGACAAACACATATATAAACCAGAGGGCAACAGATCATCATCATCAATATAATATTTGTGTCATTCTCAAAACTTATGGCCATGACTGTACAACTCCTGAGTAATAAATTTTATAAAAATTCCAAAATTAATTGTTATGTGCCTCCTAACATCCTAACCAAAGGAAATGAAGTTTGAAAAATGATTTCAAGTTATAACAGACATATGGAAAATGTTTGTTATAAAGTTATTTTGGTGATATGACTAACTTTCCAAAAAGTGTAAAATTTTGAATTTGGAAAACATAATTTTTTTCAAAATTTTCACCAAATTTCCATTTTTTCATAAATAAATACTAAACATATTGGGGCAGATTTACTTACCTGGTCCATTCGCGATCCAGCGGCGCGTTCTCTGCGCTGGATTCGTGTCCAGCCGGGATTCATTAAGGTAGTTCCTCCGCCGTCCACCAGATGGCGCTGCTGCGCTGAAAAGCATAGGAACGCACTGGAGTTCACCGAGCCGGGCTGAGTGAAGGTAAGTGCAAGCTCTGCGACAGATTTTTTGTGTTAAATGCGGCGGTTTTTCTGAATCCGTTGTGTTTTCATTCGGCCACGCCCCCCGATTTCCGTCGCGTGCATGCCAGCGCCGCTGCGCCACAATCCGATTGCTTGCGACAAAATCCCGGGGCAATTCAGGGAAAAAAGGCGCAAATCGGAAATATTCGGGTAACACGTCGGGAAAACGTGAATCGGGTCCTTAGTAAATGACCCCCATTGTGTTAATTTCTCCACTAACATGAAGTACCATGTATCACGAAAAAACAATCTCAAAATCACCCGGATATATTAAAGTGTTCCAAAGTTATTACCACATGAACTGACACATGTCAGAGTTAAAAAAAAAAAGACTGTGTGAGGAAGGTGCAAAATGTCCAAGGGGTTAAGGACCTATCACCTACCTCTTACTTTGTCATTGGTGCCAATGTTGTCCATGACTGCTGGATTCTCACGATCCACTCCCAGTAATTAGTCAACAAGATCTGCAACATGCCGACCCCGAGCAACCGGCAAACAACACACTGTTCAGTATACACAAGCTTTGTGACAGATTGCCCTGTCTGTTCCCCATATAATCGAATCTCCCACTATGAGCACCTGTCTGACAGGGCCTGTACTCTCCTTCCCCTTCTTACTGGAGCAGACAGTCCCCTGGTTGCTTGAGGCCATATCTTGTTGCAGCATTGCTACCTCTGAGCTGATATCCCCTTCATCCGCCCGCTCGTCTAACTTACTGGGGTGCACTAGATCAGGACTAGACTCCCTGCAACTCTTCCCTCAATCCCGCCTTTTACATGTTACCCAACTAGCTACCCCCTTACACTGCACCTCCAAACTTCCATCCCCACACCGATCTACCCCAGAGAATTTGTGGTTCAGGATCCGCAAACTTCGCTCCATATTGTCAATTGCTCTCCAGATGAGCAATTTTCACACATCCAACACAGAAGTAGGCCCCCTTAAACGGTTGTTCAAGGAAAGCATACATGGCACATGGTGTACACTGTGTATCATCGCCACTTATGAAGTCCATGAAGTCCATTCCTTGGGGAATACAAGAGAAAATATGAAAGAAAAGAATAGACAGAAAAAGTGTACCACAAACAAAACCAGTCCTACTTTGGACACTGCACCACTGGATAAATGTAAATTATATACATTTTATTATGCATATAAAATACCTTCAGATCTAGTCGGTTGCTATCTCTTGCAATAAAACCCACAAAAAAGAATATCAGTATGAAAAAAATTAAATGCACTTATCTATTTATTCCTGGATCCAAAAAAAGTACTCCTCCCTTAACCCTAAATCCCACTTTGGACACTGCAACACTTAGGGCGGCATTCCCACATTGCGTTTTGAATGCATCCAAAACACAAATTGGAGGGGTTTGGCCAAAGAGCATGTGTGTTTCCAATGTAGTGCATGTGTTTAATGGGAAGCACATAAGCATTTTGGCCAAACCCCTTCCCACTTTTTGTACGCCTTTAAAAACGCAACAAAAACACCATATGGGAATCAGCCCACAGGTTCAATGCACACTAGCCAACAAGCTTGCACACTCGCATTTCTGTTTGCTACTGCAACAAGATCTGGCTGCAAGATCTATAGAAGTATTGTTTATATAATGGGGCAGATTTGGGTGGTTACAAATATACTGGTACCTTAGGAAAATTGCAAATATATCATGGGTACCTAAAACCATCTGTACAAAAACCATAATTTACAGCCCAAATTATAATCCAATTCTTGCCTTCTGAGCCCTACTTTATGCCTGGACCGCAGATTAAAGCCACATGTGGGGTTTTGGTGTACACAGTAGAATCTACAAGACAAATAATGTAGTGTATGTTTCCATTAACAGTGGCTGGGCAAAACGTATGGGGCACTAAAATTTCATAAATGTTAAAAATTAACAAATTTCATTTTGCACCATCCATGTAAGACCAGTGTGTAAACAATAATAACTACTCTCCCTAGATAATTTTCCTGAACTGTGTAGTTTGTGAAAAAGGGGGTCATTTGGGGGTTAAATATGGTGGCCCCTCTTGTGGCCCACTGCATGCTCCGATAACAATTTATACCCACATGTGAAGTATTTTTGTACTCTGTAGAATTAGTTCAGGAATTTTAGTTTGCATTTTTGCCATTAACCCTCTGTGAAAAATGAAAGATTTTGAACTACGACTTTTTTTCTGAAAAATTTCTCATATTTACAAATCTCAAAATCTTTTGGGTAAGCTAAAGTGTTGTTAAGTTATTACCTCATAAAATGACATGTCAGATTTAAAAAATGGGATGTGGTCCTGAAGAAGGCCAAAATGAGCTTGGTCTTTAACCCCTTATCACCGACACTAGTTTTCAGCTCAATGACCAGACTCGATTTTTCAAATCTGACATGTCTCACGATAATTGGTTATAACTTCGGAACGCTTTAACATATCCTGGTGATTTTGAGAATGTTTTCTCGTGACACATTGTACTTCATGTTAGTTATAAAATTTAAGTGATAAGTTTTGCGTTTCGTTCTGAAAAAAAGTGAAAATTTGGCAAAAGTTTGTAAAAATTCTTCATTTTCCAAGTTTGAAATGTTCTGGTTTCCAGACAGGAAGTAAAACTACCCAAAAAGTTTGATAATTAACATTTACAGAATATCTGCTTTATGTTGGGATGATATTTTATGCTTCCGGTCATTTTTCTAGGATGTTATGAGGTGCAGAACTTTAGGTGCGATTTTTCTTATTTTCATGAAAATTGCCAAAACTCACATTTTGAGGGACAACTCAGCTTTCAAGTGACTTTGAGAGGCCTAAATAATAGTATAACCCCATAAATTACCCCACTATAGAAAGTTCACCCCTAAACATATGTAAAACATTTTCTATTAAGTCCATTAACCCTTTAAGTGTTTCACATGGGTTAAAAAATATGGACCTGCGATTTAGAAACTAGAATTTTTTTGGAAATACATTCATTTAGGCCAAAACTGACATTTTCAGAATAAATTAAATGATGAAACGCACTGCAACGCTTGATGCCCAATTCCTCCCGAGTGTACTGATACCCCATATGTGGTGGTAAACTGCTGTACGGGCGCACGGCCGAGTATAGAATGAATGGAGGCGCCATTCACAGCAGATTTGTATTGTCACATTGTACAACCTATACATTTTTATTTTTTTTGGTAATGCGATCATATGAGGGCTTATTTTTTATGGGATGAGATACAATGTATAAATAATTTATTTTGGGAGTCTAAAGCTTATTCATGAGATTTTATTAACTATTTCAAGGGGGACACAAACAAAATCATCAATTTTTATTTTGGATTGTTAGCATTTTTTCCCCCCGCTCACCGTAACGTAAAAATAATATTTTATCTTTATTCTCCGGTTCTCTACGATTGCGTTGATACCTCATTTATATAGTTTTTCTTATTTTTGCTCAATTTTCCTGAGCAAAACCAATATTGGAGAAAATCGCATTGTTTTTACTATTGACAACTTTTCAGGGCCATAAATTCTGTATTTTTCTGTTGTCAGATCTGGTTGAGGGCTTATTTTTTGCGAAAACAGTTGTTCTTTTCAGTCGTATCATATTAGGTAACGTAACTTTTTTTGATCACTTTTTAGAACATTTTTTGTGATGGTGTTTGATGAAAAATTGTATATTATGGGAAGTTTTTCGAGTTTTTTTTTTACGTAGTTCACCGAGCGGGTTCAATATTGATTTAGATTTATTGTACAGATTAATACGGACGCGGTGATACCAAATATGTACGTGTTTTTGTGTTTTATTTACTTTATTTGCATTTTATGTGTTACTGGGGAGATTATGGGACTTTTTATTTTATTTATTTATTTAATTATATTATAAAAAGATTTAATTTTTTTTTTTTTACTTTTTTACATTTTCTACTTCTTGGCTTGAATAAGCGATCATCCGATCGCTTATTCAAGCCTTTACACTGCAAAACACTTGTATTGCAGTGTATAGTGAAAGTAACTGAGCATGTTGAGCATGATCAGTTACATACAGCCGGGTCCTGCCAGGAAGGCAGGACCCGGTGAGAAGAGGAGCCGACAGCCCCGGGTCACTCGTCGGAACCCGGGGCAGCGGCATGAGGGATCGGATCCCCCGGTAAGCACACCGGGGGGGTCTGATCCACGGGGGACACACTTGCACGCCGCGGTCATGCTTGACCGCGGCGTGCAAGGGGTTAAACACCCGGGATCAGCGTTTTTCCGATCCCGGGTGTTAGTGCCGGGTCTGGGCTGTGATATCACAGCCCGACACCGGCACCAGCGAGACCCGGTGTCCCGAAAACTTCTTCTGATGCGCCGCCGTAGAAAGGCGTCGCATCAGAAGAAGTACCTTTAATGACTGCCGTAAAAACCCGATAGGGCGGTCATTAAGGGGTTAAGGAGTTAATCACATGAACCGCACCTACTCTTTAACCACGCTGGCAGACGGGGAAGCGCTCCTGGAGCATTTGGGCTTATCTTCAATATTTATCTTCAAGTTTATCCTTGCAAGCTTCACAGTTTTCCATCCGTCCAGTGTCACTGTTAAGGAAGAGGCACCAAAAGAATCTTCAGGGATCATCTGGATCTACTTCCTTGATTCCCAAAAAAAAAATACCACAGGGGGTCATCTAAGGCCAGCTTTAAGAAAAATGACTGCCGTTTTGGGACCTGATATACTTGGATTTTCTTTATTTCCGCTTCCCCTCTGCACTAACCCCTTTTTCCATTTTCCCTTCCCCTTATGTTGACCCCTCCCCCTATTTCTTTTGGTGTAGTTGTTGGACTTAGTGGCTTCCACTATGTTTGTAGTTGTGTAGCCATGCCCTCTACTTCAGTCCTACCCAGTGTTTAGTTCAGGGTATTTCTGATGTTACCTTTTTGTTGTATATTGTTTATGTAACATATGCTTTGTTCTGGGATGTTAGCCAGGCCCAATCTATCCTTTGGGGCTCTGTTTTCTTTTTTTCCTTTTGGGAGCAACACCTAATAGAGGTGTTATATCGCCACAAAGCTGACCCTTCTTTAAATTTGAGAAAGGAGATAGAAGGCTTGAGACAGAACTTATGTTACTACCAGGGCGGAACAAACTTTATGGTGGTCAAAACATACATTGTTTTCTCCAAAGGAGTTAAGCGAGGGACTTTGCTTGCTCGGAAGCTCCCACCCTGGGAACGCCCTAGTGCTATACATAAACTTAGATTATCAAACAGCTTCCTGTCTCAATATCCCCAGGCAGTTCTCACAGAGTTTTATTGCTTTTAATCCTCCTTATATACTAATCTTCCAGACTTTGACATAGCTTGACGGAGGCTTTCTTTTCATGTTGATATTGAAGGTAGTGAAGCCCTTTTATGCTCCTAGTTCGGATAGATTCTCTTATTTGTATTATTAAAAATTTGCGGAGATGTTGGCGGTCCCCCTAGCTCGATTTCATCTGGGAGGGTGGTTCTTTGCCTATGGAGATGTCGAGAGCGACAATTCATCTTATTCCCAAACCTGGCATAGATCATACAGATTGTGGGAATTACCATCCGATTTCTCCTATTAACACAGATTTTAAGCTCATGACTAAAATCATGACTATGAGGCTTAATAGATTTATTGTAGAGTGTATCCATTCGGGCAAGGTACCCTTTGTTCAAGGCTTTTGACCCCATCTCCATTATGAGCTCTAATTGTGATGGCGAGGGGAAAGACCAGGCTTACTGCATCCTTAGACATACACAAAGCTTTTGATTTGGGGGGTGTGGTTTACCGCCAGGAGAGCGGAATGCACAAATCTATAGCTCTTGTACTATACCCCAAATCCATCACCATCTGGGGGTCCCAACACAAGATCCTGGCCTTACTCCATCCGCTTTGGCCCCCCCAGCACAGCTAACCCACTCCCGGAGCCGAAATCAGCAAATTTTTAGATTCAATTTGGGGATTCAATTTCCTACCAGTTCCTGGTGGCACAGCCTCCAACTACCCCAAGACCCCCTCCAATCTGCCCAGAACTGCCTCATCTCCCACACGGTTCCTCCTTTCATCCCTCGGTTACCCTCATAGACCAACCAGCGGAGTCACTAGGTAAGAAAAGCCGAGGACTAAAGTAGAAGGCCAAGATGGAGGTAGCTTGGCCTAGTGCGACCCCACTGCCCACCCGGCCTCACCTGTACCCCAAAGTACAGCCTACAGTATATGATCCCCAGCCTCACTGCCCTGGGCTGACATCATCTCTTCAGGTGGGTGAAGGGGAATAAAGTGGAAGGCTCCACACACTCTCTGCTGCACCATAAACACCAACACAAAGACCGTGCATACCGAACAGTGTGTTGTTTGCCGGGTGCTCGGGTTCGGCATGTTGCGGATCGGGTTGACAGATTACTGGGAGTGGCTGGTGAGGAACCAGCGGTCATGGTCAACATTGACACTAATGACAAAGTAAGAGGTAGGTGGAAGGTCCTTAAAAATGTTTTCAGGGATTTAGGCCATAAGCTCAGGGCAAGGACCTCAAAGGTAGTTTTCTCCGAAATACTGCCTGTACCACGTGCCACACAAGAAAGGCAGCGGGAGATCAGGGAGGTAAATAAGTTGCTCAAAAGTTGGTGTAGGAAGGAGGGTTTTGGGTTCATGGGAACTCTACAGTAGGGATGGGCTGCACCTCAATGGGGAGGGTGCAGCTGTTTTGGGGGAAAAATGGCTAGAAGGTTGGAGGAGTGTTTAAACTAGAGACCTTGGGGGAGGGCAAGTACACTTGTGCAGGGCAAATAGACAGTGTAAATAGAGAGCTGGGAAGAGTCATAGTACATGGGGGAGGACGGGGGACTGGAATCAGATTGGAGAATAAGAACAAAAGGAATACGGACAGGGAAAACCATATAAAGTGTATGTACACAAATGCCAGAAGCCTCACAAACAAAATGGAGGTACTGAAACTCTTGATGTTGGAGCGGAAATATGATATAGTGGGTATCAGTGAGACATGGCTGGACAGTAGCTATGACTGGGCTGTTACTATAGATGGTTATAGTCTTTTTAGAAA
The DNA here is from genome assembly GCF_040894005.1 of Engystomops pustulosus. NCBI lineage: Eukaryota > Metazoa > Chordata > Amphibia > Anura > Leptodactylidae > Engystomops > Engystomops pustulosus. Next base: position 124,694,157 of record NC_092415.1, on the reverse strand, counting down.
GGATCGTATAAATAAAAAAGGGGGAGGGGTTTGTGTATATGTGAATTCTTGCCTCAAGCCTGTCTTGCGAGATGACATCAGTAACACAAATGCAAATGTGGAGTCCCTATGGGTTGAGATAATAGGAGGGAAAAAGAATAATAAAATATTACTAGGGGTTTATTATAAGGCTCTAAATATAATGGAGGCAGCAGAGGAAATGCTGATAAGTGAAATGGATTCGGCTTCAAAGCAAGGTGAAGTACTTATCATGGGGGACTTCAATTCCCCAGATATTGACTGGGGGGCAGAAACCTGCAGGTCCTTCAAAGGCAGCAGGTTGTTGTCAACAACAAAAGACAATTACCTGTCGCAACTAGTCCTGGAGCCAACAAGAGGGGGGGGGGGGGGCACTGCTGGACCTTATCCTTACCAACAGACCTGATAGGGTATCAAAACTACAGGTTGGGGGGAACCTGGGTAATAGTGATCATAATATCATTGATTTTGTATTACTCTTTACTAAGAGCATTAGTGAAGGGGCAACCAACACTCTAAACTTCAGGAGGGCAAATTTTCAGCAACTAAGGGAAGACCTTAAAGGCATAGATTGGGATAATGTTTTCAAAGATAAAGCCCCCCCCCCCCCAAATGGGACTTTTTCTCATATATTCTGAAAAAGTCCTGTGAGAAACACATACCTTATGGGAAAAAGCATAAAAGGAACAAGAAAAAGCCTATGTGGCTAACTAGTCTTGTAAGGAAAGCAATAAGCGAGAAAGATAAAGCGTTTAAGGTGCTAAAATGTGAAGGTAGCGATGAGGCATTACAGAGAGAAAAATTATAGAGAGAAAGATTATAGAGAGAAAAATGAATCCTGTAAAAAGCAGATAAAGGCCGAAAAAAGACAGAGAAATATTGCCAGGGAGAGCAAAAATAATCCCAAATTATTTTTCAAGTATATAAATGATAAGAAACTAAAAACATGTTAGAAATAACATGGGGATCATGGTGGAAGGAGATGAGAAAAGGGCCAATCTACTGAATGTCGCCTTCTCAACTGTCTTTACCCAGGAAAATCCCCTGGTGGAAGACACAATGAGGAATAATGTAAATTTTTTTGGAATGTCAACAGTTTAACCCAGGAAGAGGTACGGCGCCGCCTCGCAACCACTAAGATAGATAAATCACCGGGGCCAGATGGCATACACCCCCGGGTTCTGCATGAATTATGTACGGTGATAGACAGACCGTTATTTCTAATATTTGAAGATTCACTGAGGACTGGTTATGTTCCACAGGACTGGCGCATAGCTAATGTGGTACCAATATACAAAAAAGGATCAAATAGCAATCCTGGAAACTACAGACCTGTGGTGGGGAAAATATTTGAGGGGTTTATTAGAGATGCTATCCTGGAGTATCTCACTGTGCACAACCTTATAACCCAGCGTCAGCATGGGTTATGAGAGATCGGTCCTGTCAGACTAATCTGATTGGTTTCTACGAGGAGGTAAGTTCAAGACTGGATCTGGGAGACGCTGTGGATGTTGTATATCTGGACTTTTCAAAGGCATTTGACACCATGCCACATAAAAGGTTGGTATATAAAATGAGACTGCTGGGAATAGGAGAAAATCTGTGTATTTGGGTAAGTAATTGGCTTAGTGATAGAAAACAGAGGGTGGTCATTAATGGCACATTCTCAGATTGGGTTGATGTTACCAGTGGAGTGCCACAGGGGTCAGTATTGGGGCCACTTCTTTTTAATATTTTTATTAATGACCTTGTAGTGGGTTTACACAGTCAAGTTTCAATATTTGCAGATGATACTAAGCTGTGTAAAGTAATAAATACTGAGGTCGATAGTTTAGCATTACAGAGGGATTTGTGGAAGCTTGAGGAGTGGGCAGAGAAATGGTTGATGAGGTTTAATGTAGATAAATGTAAAGTTATGCACTTGGGCCATGGAAACAAAAAGTATAATTATGTTCTAAACGGTCAATTACTGAGCTGAAAAGGACTTGGGGGTATTGGTGGATGGTAAACTTAATTTTAGTGACCAGAGCCAGGCGGCTGCTGATAAAGCAAATAAAATTATGGGATGTATCAAGAGAGGAATAGATTCTCATGATAAAGACATAGTTTTGCCCTTATACAAATCCCTGGTCAGACCACACATGGAATATTGTGTACAGTTTTGGGCACCAGTGTATAAAAAGGATATAGTAGAGCTGGAACGGGTGCAGAGGAGAGCAACCAGGATTATTAGGGGAATGGGGGAACTAGAATACACTGACAGATTAAAAAATTTGGGATTATTCAGTTTAGAAAAAAGACGACTGAGGGGAGACCTCATTACAATGTACAAATACCTGAACGGACAGTACAAGGATCTCTCCAAAGATCTTTTTATACCTAGGCCTGTGACCAGGACAAGGGGGCATCCTCTACGCCTAGAGGAGAGTCGATTTTACCATCAACATAGACAAAGGTTCTTTACTGTAAGAGCAGTGAGACTGTGGAACTCTCTGCCGCAGGAGGTTGTTATGGCGGACTCTATGTACATGTTCAAGAGAGGCCTGGATGCCTTTCTGGAGAGAAAAAATATCACGGGTTATGGGGATAAAACATTTATTTAATTCTTAAAGGTTGGACTTGATGGACTTTTCCAGCCTTATATACTATGATACTATGATCATAGCCATCCTCACTGGCTCTGCAGCCCCTAAGCAGTCTGCCTAGGTGAATAAGCCCCTTATTCCTAAAAGGGACAGATACAGATCTTATCCATCTAATTAATTAATTTAAAGGTAAAGGATAGTCTCCCTCTTGTATCTTAGAGCTGTTTCCTAAAGTCCAGGCCACTAATACACCAACACCAAGTCAGTGGTCCTGTGAAAATCCCACATTGGCTGGAAAGGGGACACCTCCTCCAGATGCCACAGAACGGGCCGCTGATACACATCCATCAGGTCAGCGTGCCCGCAACCTTCATCTCAAGTCTCCAAGCACACCCCACCCTGGGAACTTCCCTCAATTCAATCATGATCCCTTAAAGGGACAGATAAATGTCACAGGAAAATCTACAGTGCACCTCCACCTGACTTCCAACCACTTTTAAAAACTAACATGGAGCAGCCTGCTAAGCAGAAGGGGACCGGGGTGGTGAGCAGCAACCTCAGAATCAAGGGGTTACCTGAAAGCACCAAGACACCAAGTCCTTATGCTAACCAATGATGAGCTCTTTCCCGAAGATAATGCCTTTCTTCCAAAGCAAGCTTCATGGCCAGAAGCTCCCGATCACCTATGGAGTAATTCCTCTCTCACCCTTTATGAGAGAGAACTGCACCAGCTCCTACTGAGGAGGCGTCAACCTCTAGCAGTAATGGTTTCTCCATATCAGGCCTTGTGAGTACAGGAGCCGAGGCAAAGGCAGACTTTAGCTTGGAGAATGTGTCTTCAGCCACTAGGGGCCAGAGCATGGGATTGCCGTTTTTCTTGGTCAGTGCTACAATGGGAGACACAGGGGAAGAAAAGTGTGCTATAAGATGCCAGTAGTAATTAGCAAAGCCCAAGGATCTCTGAATGTTCCAAAGTCCCATTGGGCGAGGCCACTGTAGTACCGCAGACAACTTTGTGGGATCCACAAAGACTTTCTTGGTGCAATAGGCACTTCTTGAGTTTGGCATACAGGTGATTGGCTCTAAGGTTCCTTAGTCCTAGTCGTACCTGAGCCTGATGGGACTCGAGATCCGCAGAGAACACCAGGATATCGTCCAGGTAGACCACGACACAGGTGTATGGCAAGTCTCTAAAATGTAATTGACAAACTCCTGGAATACAGCTAGTGCATTACAGAGTCCAAACGGCATGACAAGATACTCGAAATGCCCATTACGAGTATTTAAGGTGGTCTTCCATTCATCACCTTTGTGGATGGGATTATATGCTCCACGTAGGTCCAATTTGGTGAATAACTTGGCCCAACAAAGGAGTCAAAGAGTTCTGTGATCAGAGGCAGTGGATAGTGGTTCTTCACATTAATTTTGTTAAGTCGGCGATAGTTTATACATGGACGGAGAAAACATGAAGCAATCAAGGACCCCCCCCCCCCCCCAAGTTATACAACTAGATTTATTTAGTCTGGAAAAGAGACGACTACGAGGGGACATGATTAATTTATTTAAATATATGAATGGTCCATACAAAAAATATGGTGGTAAGTTGTTTCAGATTAAATCAAATCAAAAGACGAGGGGGCACTGTCTCCGTTTAGAGAAATCAAGGTTTAATCACCGGAGGCGACAGGGCTTTTTTACTATGAGAACGGTCAATCTGTGGAATAGCCTGCCTCAGGCGCTGGTCACAGCAGGGACAGTAGAGAGCTTCAAGAAGGGTCTAGATGTCTTTTTAAACCTAAATAACATTGATGGTTATGTTATATAGAATTGTTTCCCGTAAATCCCTTCCTCATCCAATCCCTTCCCTTCCTTGGTTGAACTTGATGGACAAGTGTCTTTTTTCAACCATATAAAGTATGAAACTGGGAATTGTTACGTGCTGGAAGATTTGTTTCCTACTCCTTCAGTCTGACCTTCTATGCACCTAACCTTCAAATCTAATAGCTATATCACCTTCAAGCTGGGGTTTTCCTTTTATTCTGATGTCAAACACTAACCTCCTCCTCCTCTTAGTGTACAAAACCCCCATGCCACTATTTTCCCAAACACTTCATGTAAATCATGTACTAGTCACTAAATACATCCTTTATGTACAATAGGCAATGTTCAGTGTTGTTAGTTGTAGGAATTATTTTGTGCTAAATTACTTTGAGAGAGAACATAGGGCAATATGGAACCTGTGGGCAAACTAATTAGACTCAGGTTGAGGGCATAGACAGGCAGGCTTTAGTCTCTGTCCACCACTACTGGTGAGAAAGATTTTTGCCAAAAACTTTCAGAATAGAAAATGACATAACTTTTGAAATAAAAAGGCGAGTAATACAATATAGCCATTATTCTGTTTGTTTTTAAAGGGGGAATCACATATGATAATTTGGTAAAATCATTGTAACTTTACAGTTACACTTTAAGTAACATTTAAGTAATATTTCCCACACACAATTTACAGTTTATGCATATAAAAATACCCTTTGCAACAAAGATTTGGCTGCCATATATTTTGATCACTTATTATTCAAATTGTTATGCAAACAAGCTGGCTGTATACTACATGGGGTTGGCTGGCTGTATACTACTGGGGGCTCACTGGCTGTATACTACTGGGGGCTGGCTGTATTCTACTGGGGGCTGGCTGTGTACTACATGGGGGCTGGCTATATACTACTGGGGGCTGGCTATATACTACTGGGGGCTTGCTAAATACTACTGGGGGTCTGGCTATATACTACTAGGGGCTGGCTGGCAATATACTTCTGGGGTCTGGCTATATACTACTGGTGGCTGGATATATACTATTGGGGGCTGGCTGCCTATATAATACTAGAGGCTGGCTATATACTACTGGGGGCTGGCTATATACTACTGGGGGCTGGCTGCCTTTATAATACTAGAGGCTAGCTATATACTACTGGGGGCTGTGTATATACTACTGGGGGTTGGCTATATACTAGAGGGAGATAGCTGGCTATATACTTGGGAGGCTGTGACCAATGCCTTTCCCACCCTCGGCTCAAACTCCAGTCAATAGGTTTTCCTAGTTTTTAGTGGTAAAATTAGGGGTCTCGGTTTACACTCGAGTATATATGGTATTACATCTTATACAATTCATTCTTTACAGATGGTGCTGTGATCACTTTACAATCTGCCACCTTTTGCTGTTGAAGTCTAGTGTTACCAATTTTACCAATTTTTTCCTTTCTAGAGTTCCAAATGGGATTGTTTTAATCAATTGTAGAAAGTCAAAAGCTTCTCTAGAGATGTATAATATATGCATACCACTATATATCTTTTTAAAATTGTAACCTTTTTTCTTCCATTCATTAATAATGTATAAAAAAATACTATTGTTGTTATATGTATTTCTATTTCTATCAGGGTTCATACATATGATTGTGGAGAGGAAGCTGCTCATTGGTTGTCTTCTTTCCTTGCTCGCAAGTGTTGGTTGATAAGGCAGTCATCAAATTTTCATCGATATGCAGGAGCAAAGAGCAAAGGTATGTCATAATATAGCAATGGTAATGTAACCAATAATCTACGTTATCCAGAACATGTGGAAGAATTTTTATATCTTTTTTTCACAGCGACTATTGATTCAAATTTACCTTCCCTTTCCTTGGTTAATGAAGCCCAGTACCTTCTGGTCAACACAGCAAGCATTTTTTACCTAAGTCATAAAATACCAATAAGGTAAGTTGGCATTGTTTAAGAACTGTGTGGTCAAATAATTTGACAAGTATTGGGATACCAATAAAGAGAACCCTCTTTTTCTTGTGTGGTTCACGAAGAACTGTTTACAACTTCTCTGTGTCCAATACCAGAAGTCTCACTAACAAGATGTAGGAAATGGATATCTTAACCCTTTGCCGCCAAAACCAGTTTTCACCACCTTGACCAGGCCCTATTTTTTGATTTTGACACATGTCACTATAAATGGTTATAACTTTGAAATACTTTAATATACCGTATAAACCAAGTTTTTCAGCTGAAAAACCTCACCTTGGCTTATACACGAGTCAATAAAAAAAATAAACTTGCATACTCACCTTCCAGCTCCCCTGATGCTCGGCGTGGCTCCTCTTTTGTTTTCTCCGCGATGCTACCGTCACTGCAGCTCCTCTTCGGTCTGCTGCCATTGCACACTTTAATGCGGCATAGCATGGCCGCATCTCTGTCGACTGTTACAGCAGAGAGAAGACAGAAGAGGAGCCGCGGGGACGGGAGCATCTAGGAGCCGTGAGGAAGGGAGCATCAGAGAGCCGGGCCGAGCATTGAGTATGCAAATTTGAGACCTGCCTGGCTATTAAAGTGGGCGTGCTGTCTGTTATGATAAAAAAATCGCCTTGTCCGATAATATAATAAGTGTTTTTCACTGCGTTTAATCCCGTAACAGAAAATAGCGCCCAAAGTTGAAAATTTTTTTGCCACTTTTTTGCCAATTTGAAAACTATTAAAAAATTCTATAAAAAGTGATCAAACGATCGTACAGTCCTAAAAATGGTATCATTAAAAACATCATCAAAAGTCTCAAAAATTGACACCACTCACAGCTCTGTACACCGAATTATAAAGAAGCCCCCCCCCCCCCCATTTTTTTGTACAGGAGGTTTTAATTTTTTTAAGTGTATGAAAACATAACATAAAATATGTTATCCCCGTAATCGCACCAACCCATAGAATAAAGTAGACATGTCGTTGCTGTAAAATCCAAGCCCACAAGAAAATGGTGCAAATGTGTTTTTTCGCCATTTTCACTGCATTTTTTTTTCCGCTTCCCAGTCCAAGGCATGGAATAATAAATTTCGTCACTATATAGTGCAATTTGTTAAGCAGAAAACAAGCCCTCTCAGAGCTCTTTAAATGTAAAAATAAAAAAAATTATAGATTTTGAAGGTGGGGAGTGAAAATCGGAAATGAAAAAACAAAACAGGGCCCGGTAGCTAAGGGGTTAAGTAACAGTGGTTAAAACAAAATGGAGGTGCGATTTAGAAATTGTAATTTTTTGTGAAAATGCACTAATTTTGGCAATTAAGTTGATAAATGCACTATAAAATTTAAAACTCAAATTCTCTGCTGTAAACTGCTGTAAAGGCGCACTGTACGGCATTGAAGAAAAGGTGTGCCAGAGCAGATCTGTTGTTACAGGTACATGACTAGACAGAAGCCCTGATCTAGACCTGCAGTATATAGACAGCAGGTTTTTGGTAATAGAAAAAGAGAATTATGTTTCACAACTAGGTAAGAATAAGTGGTGAGTATAAAACATAAATTTTAATCATTTTAGAATATAAATTAAAAATCTGTGAATCATATGATTAGAAAGCACATAAGTCCACAGCTGTCGGATGTCAGAGGAGGGAACGTGGGAAGGAAGGCAGGCAGACAAGATTTGGTGGCGGTTGTCTTTGGACTTTTGGGGGGGAGGAGCGGCTTGCTGTCTTTGGGCTGGTGGAGAAGCAGGGTCTGTCTGTGGACTGGAGAGGGCCTTTGTTGTCTGTGGACTGGGGAGGCCTTGATGTCTGTGGACTGGGGGGCCTTGCTGTCTGTGGACTGGGGGGGGGGGCTTGCTGTCTGGACTAGGGGGAGGGGTTGTCTGTGGACTGAGGGTGTGGGGGCTGTCTCGATTGGGGAGGACACGGGCTGTCTGTGAAGGGGGGGTCTGGCTTGGGCTGGAGGGGTCTGGCTGTGACTAGAGAGGGGCTGACAAAATTACCTTCAAGAGGTTTCTGCTCACAATTAATGATGAACAGAACTCAGAGAGCAGCTGCAGTGTTTTCCAAGGATAAAAACCCACAGGATTTCCAAAATGGGTTCACTGAAAATATAAAGGCATTGGAGAAACTCATAGAACAGGAAACAAGAATATGGTGGGACCATACCACTCTCAAGACCTACATTGAAAAAGGTTTTATTCCGAGAGGTCTCTGCATCAAAAAGATTCCATCCATATTCCGAGGACTTTATTTCTGATTGGAATTATGCTCTTTCAGAATGTTCCAAAAAACTTATGATGTTAATTATAAAATGCGAGGAGTCTAAATTACATGATTTACAAAAAGAAATAGATGATGCACGTAATGACTTGAAGCAGAATTTAACAGAGGAATTATTTAACAACCGGATGCAGGAGATCGACCAACACATTAATAACATTGAAGAAAAAATTGCTGAAACAAAGAGGTCAAAATTCTTAAGAGATGAATACGATTATAGCCACCAGCAAGTCTATGAATGGGGTCGATGGGAAAACCCACCCCAGACACCGAGATCGATTCTGAAAAAGTCGCGCAGACGCCAATACCGTAACAGATCCCAGAAAGTGGGTTTCATCTCATCAGATCAAGATTCATCCGAATGTTTGACACAAGATTCGGAGCCAGAGCAAAGTACCAGCACTCCCAAAACCGTGTCCTATTACAAAAAACGAAGAACCAGAAAATCTGCAAAAAACTTAGAGGGGGGCGGAAACACCGATACCACCAGAACAGATGGCATCCCCTCTTGGACACTAAGGAGTCAGAAAACGAAATAGGGGACTTGGACGTCATCAACCTGTCGGAACATGAACTGTCTGCTGATCAGGTCAGATTACTATCTCTTGGCCTCAATTTTGTCCCTTATAAAAATTTTGATATGTATTCTACTATATGCAATGTGAACAAATTTGTCAGGGACTTAACTGTTAGACGACACTTTTTTAATGATAATGAAGTCCAGGTTAATGATCCCGTAATTCCACATATCCATGTTAATGAATTTAAAGCATTAAATTTTACGGATCAAATGACACTAGTTAATCACCCACAGGATAGATGGGTTCAGGGTCAAGAATCCTGGCTTCTATCCTGTCAACTCCCGTGTGGAAGCATGGATGTGTTCCAGGAGAGGGTTGAGAGAGATCTTAAAAATCTCACTATTGAACCTAGAACCCATAATCTCTCCCCTCCTCTGCTCTCCATGAAATAAGGGGTTGGCAGGACGTTATTCTCAAAATGTCAGACAAGGGGGGATCAGTGGTTTTGATGGATAAATGTATGTACAGGGAACAAATTATGGTATTACTCAATGACGAATGTACTTACAGGAAACTTAATGTCAATCCGACCAAATGCTTCAGTGAAGAATTAAGTAAACTGTTAGAGGAAGGACTCTTACTCAGAGCCAAGTAGACCAAATAATGGTCAAGGACCCAATTACCCCTATAATGCATGCTCTCCCCAAAACTCACAAAGGATGCACACCACCCCAATGCGTCCCATTATTTCAGGAATTGGTTCTCTGAATGAGAATCTTTCCAGCTGGCTTGACTGGGTATTACAACCGCTGGTTCGCAGGACCCCTGGTTATCTACAAGACACAAGGGATGTTTTATGCTCATTACATGACAAGCACTGACAGGCCAATCATTATTGGGTGAGTTGTGATGTGGTGTCATTATACACCTCCATCCCCCATGATGTGGCACTCACGGCACTGCAACACCATCTTAATAAATACACAGATTATAGCTTGGAATTTAAAGAGTTTACCATAACAGTCTGCCAATATCTCATCACCCACAATTTTTTATGTTCGATGGGATTTTTTATTTGCAGACACAAGGTGTCAGCATGGGGGCCAAGTTTTCTCCCTCCTTGGCCAACTTAACAATGTCGTGGTGGGAGGAACACACCATCTATTCAGAGCACAACCCTTATATGGCGGACGTGGAGTGGTATGGGAGGTACATTGATCACATCCTGATTATCTGGCGGGGGGATGTGCCTGCCATACCACTCTTCATCGAATACCTTAATGCCAACACATGCAATTTGAGGTTTACTTATACGATGGACCCCAGGGAAATTGTGTTCCTTGATTTACACTTGTCATGCATTCCAGGGTGTAGGATTGACTCCACCACACACCGAAAGCCCACTGCAGGCAATACCATTTTGCATGCTAGTTCACAGCACCCCTTACATACAATTCAGGCAATTCCTGTTGGGGAACCCTGCAGGAGATTGAAGAAGAGGGGCTATCCAGACTGGTCCCTCAAACGGGCTTACAGTAGAGTCAAAACAAAAGATAGACAGACATTACTTTTTCCACATAAGGATGACACATCCCCGAACAGACAAGGCTCCCTACCTTTGAATTCCACCCCTACATTAGTACTCCAATACAGCCCGCAATTTAAAGCCATTTCAGAGATTATCCACCGACACATTCCATTATTACATTCGGATCCAATTTTGGAACAGATTTTGAATAAGGGCTGCAGGATTGTGTCAAGAAGGGGCCATAGTTTGGGTAACCTGTTGTCACCATTGCTTTTTACTCCCAAGGCCAAACACACATGGTTATCCACAGAAGGCTTTTATAAATGTGGGTCAAATAGATGTACAACTGGTAAATTTGCCTTGGGTAAGACCAAGTTCTTTACTGACAGCAGTGGTCAGAGACGGTACCCGATAAAAGGCTTTATTAATTGCAACTCTAATAACGTAGTATAAATCATATACTGTAACGAGTGTAATTTGATCTATTTGGGGCAAACCATGCGTAAATTTAAAACAAGATTTGTAGAGCACCTATATGATATTTCCAACCCGTTGGGCCGCAATCTATCTGGTGCTTCAAAGCACTTCGTTCAGATACATAAAAGTGATGTCAGCTCTCTGCAAACATTTGCCTTTGAAAGGATGACTAAACGCATCAGAGGGGGAAGTATAACATCCCAGTTACTGAACAGAGAGGCATATTGGATGCTTACTTTGGAAACTTGCTATCCACAGGGACTCAATGCCAGACGTGAACTCATGTATCACTATTAAGCCCCCTTCCTTTCCCTGACAAGCAGGTAATATGTGTTATCGTTGTCCACTAGTATCATTAACCTGTTCATGCTGTTCTCCTGCCTCTGTCTCTCTATTTTGTACTAGTCCATTTTTTTGTTTTTAATACCTTTGAATATGTTATAATTTTCATTTTTCTCAGACACTAATTGTTTCATCTTATTCTAGATGCCCACCCCACCTATTTTACCAAGGATGAAGCGCCTTCGGCCTCGCTGCGCTGATCCCGTACACCGGACCCATATTCCGAATACAAGGCTGCGAATCTCCAAGCGCCTCTGAATCTCCGCGGCGACGCCGAACGAGGATTTCCTTTTCAATTCCTACAGGCGTCTTGTGCCCATGACTACTTGTCAGCTGACGAGGCTGTTATGGATACGGCGTGGTCGCGTGATTTCCAAACCACGTGACACGCACCATTCGCTCAGTAGGTGATGCAGTTTGCCATGGAGACGGCGTGGTCACATGACCCCGCGACCACGTGACACGCATCCACACGCTACCCAACAACGAGTAAAATGCTACGAGTACACGTTACCGTGTACCTATTGTCATGTTACAGCATTTTATGTAATAGTGACTTACTCACCTTGTTGCTGTTATAATATGTATTGATGCTCAATGTGGCCATGGCCTTGATTGCAAATTGACTTCCGTTTGGGGGTGGGGCTTAGTGGCTTGGTTTTAGTATTTAATGTTGGTTGGATTATTTTGTGTCAGCTATGACTAAGGACGGTTAACCCGCCCGAAACGCGTAAGCTGTTGTTGTTTCCCCACATTGTGGATGTTGCATTAATGTTGCACGAATAAAGGACTTCAAATGCATTGCCTGGAGCTTGGCTGAGCCGTCATTTCGTCTATCTTGGATACTTTACCCAAGCAGAGGGGAGGCCCGTGCCTCGCTCGGCATGCCCTAATACGGGAGGTGAGCTGGTTTTTTGCTTACATTTTAGGGGCTGACTGTGGACTGGGGGGGAGGGGGCTGTCTGTTTATTTTGGCGGGCTGTCTGGACTGTGGAGGGGGCGGGGGCTGTCTGTGTGAAGGGAGGACTGGCTATAAATTGGAGGGGGGCTGGTTGTGACTATTGGGGGGTTGTCAGTGGACTGGGGAGGGAGCTTTCTATGGACTAGCAGGGAGCTGTCTATTGACTGTGGGGGGGGGGGGGGGACGTGCTGGTAATATGTATATACTGAGTGGGCATGTGCAGGGGCTATCTATATACTCAGTGGGCATGTGTACGGGCTATCTACTGTGTATGTGTATCTATCCACTGAGTGGGCACATGCATGGGTTATCTATGGTCTGAGTGAGCACGTACAGGGGCTCTATATAGTGAGCGGGTACATGCAGGGTCTACAGTTAGAGATGGGCGAATCGATTCTAATGATTCTAACTTCGGTTAGAATTTCAGGGAAAATTCGATTCGCTACGAAGCCGAAGTTTACGCTTATTCGCGGGTTGGTTTTTTCCCCCTCATGTTTCTGCTAAATGGGCATGAGAACAATGTGTTACATGGGGCAGAGAACTCTGGGAAGGAGAAAGCAACACCCCCGATGACATCTGCAGAACAGTAAGCCAATCAGCGACCGGCAGGTTTATGTGATGTCATACAGCCCTATAAAACCAGCCATTTTCTATCTCAGCACTTCACACTTCATGTTGTAGCGTCCAGCTGCTGCTATTGTGCTATGCGATTCTTGCTGCAATCCCTCGCTGTTCTCTAAGGGGGATCTGTATACCCCAAATAGCAGTTCTGTTTAGTGACAAAATCGAATTGGAAGAAATCTGTTTGACTTTCATGCATCTGCAGTAGCGATTGGTGGGCCAATCCCTGGTTGTTCTTTAAGGGGGATCTGTACACCCCAAATAGCAGTTCTATTTAGTAACAAAATCGAATAGGAAGAAATCGGTTTGACATTCATGCATCTGCAGTAGTGAGCTGTCAGTTGTCGGGTATCTGTATAACGCACATTGCAATACCTTTTGGGGGCTCTAGTTTACAGCCAGATTTACGTGTGAAATCCTCATAATTTATACAGTGATTTTCGCTGAAATTACACTATCAGTTGTGGGGTATCTGTATAACGCACATTGCAATACCTTTTGGGGGCTCTAGTTTACAGCCAGATTTTCGTGTGAAATCCACATAGTTTATACAGTGATTTTTGCTGAAATTACACTGTCAGTTGTGGGGTATCTGTATAACGCACATTGCAATACCTTTTGGGGGCTCTAGTTTACAGCCAGATTGTCGCGGGTGGTCCCGCGACCCATATCGCGGGTCGCGGGCTCACCCGTGCCCCCCGAGCCTCGCAAGCGCGGTGCCGGCGCGACTCACCTCTCCCCGCTCCGGAATCGCTGCCAGGTTCCGGCCGCGCGCGTCCCCGTCTCCCAGGGCGCGCGCGCGGTATCTTCAGGGAATTTAAAGGGCCAGTGCACCGCTAATTGGTGCACTGGCTGATCACTTCCCCTTTTAAAACTCTGCACCTCCCTCACACTCTGGCCGGATCTTCGTGCCTCATAGCCTTAGAGAAAGCTCTGTTGCGATTTGCCTGCGTTCCAGTGTCTCCTGGGTTCCAGTGTCCCCTGCGTTCCTGTGTCTTCTGCGTTCCTGACTCCCTCCGTGTTCCTGTGTTGCCTGACTACCTCCGTGTTCCCGTGTACCAGTGTCCCTCCGTATTGCTGTCGTGAGTTCTGTGTTCCCGTACCCTTCTGCTTGGACCCCCTGTTGCTGACCCCGGTTTGGATTCTGACATTGCATCTCTGCCGCCTGCCCTGACCCTGTGCCTGGACTGTGACCACGAGCTTGACTGCTGTTTCCGTACCTCAACCTTGGCCGCCACTGCAGACAAGTCACGCCTGTGGAACGACCTGGTGGTACCACGCCGCAGCTTGTCTAACCCGCTTTGCGGCGGGCTCTGGTGAAAACCGGGTACCACTTAGACTCCGGTCCCAGGTAGTGGCTTGAGCCATCGTCTGCAGTGGTCCAGCGGATCCACATCCCGCAAGCCTGACAGTAAGATCCGGCCATGGATCCCGCCGAGGTTTCGCCTCCCAGCAAGCCAGACCTTGCCACTATTGTAATCCACCAATCCCGGCAGATTGCTGCACAGCGTGATCAATTGGAGCAAGTCACCGCCATGCTGCAACAACTGCTAGCTAACCAGCAACAGGTTCCTGAGGCTGCTATTGCGACTCCTTCTGCACCGACTGCTCTACCTGCTGTTGAACCCAGAATGCGGCTGTCCATGCCCACCAAGTATGATGGCAATTCCAAGATGTGCAGGAGCTTTATAACTCAGTGCTCTCTGCACATAGAACTTATGCCAAGCCAATTTATCACGGAGCGTGCCAAGGTGGCGTTTATAATCAGCCTTCTCTCTGGGAAAGCCCTGGCCTGGGCTACTCCCCTTTGGGACCAGAACGACCCAGTCACGGCTTCCCTTGCGGCCTTTCTGTTTGAATTCCGGTCTGTATTCGAGGAACCGGCTCGGGCCTCCTCCGCTGAGTCTGCCTTGCTGAATTTACGTCACGGGACTTCCTCCGTCGGAGAGTACGCCGTTCAGTTCCGCACCTTGGCGTCAGAACTCTCCTGGAACGACGCGGCTTTGTCGGCAGCTTTTAAGAAGGGTCTATCTTCTCAGGTTAAGGACGCTCTGGCCGCTCGTGATCTGCCATCCTCTCTGAGTGACCTCATCTCTCTGGCCACCCGAATTGATGTGCGGTTCAGAGAGCGTGCTGAAGAGTTACGTTTTGAACAACTCCCACTCCGTCCACGACGCCCCCCTCGCCTAGCTCCTACCTTCCAAAGACCATTCCAGCCTCCGGTCACACTACCTGCAGAGGAGTCTATGGAAGTGGACAGAGCCAAATTGTCACCGCAGGAGCGTACCAGAAGACGCCAAGGAAACCTCTGCCTCTACTGCGCTAGTCCTGAGCATTTCCTTGGGTCTTGTCCCATTCGACCCCAACGTCCGGGAAATGCCAGCACCTAGGGTTCTTGGGAGAAGCGTCCCTAGGTGTGAGCAGTGCTTCTCCACGCTTGTTGATTCCGGTGCTTCTCAGTGTTGGTACCGGCAACCAGACCCAAGTTTCTGCCTTCCTGGACTCCGGCTCCGCGGGGAACTTCATGGATGCCGCACTGGTTTCCCGGTATCACTTTCCAGTGGTCCTACTTGACAAGCCACTGGTTATTTCCTCAGTTAGCGGACAAGTCCTCTCTGATCCGGTGCGATATCGCACTAAGCCTTTAACTATGCAAGTCGGTGCTCTACACAAGGAGAAGTTGTCCTTCCTGGTGCTACCTCGCTCTACTTCGTCTCTCCTGCTAGGTCTTCCATGGTTGCAGAGCCACGCACCAGTTCTTGATTGGAGGACGGGAGAAGTTCTTTGTTGGGGCCCGGATTGTCGGTCTCGTTGCTTAGAAGTTCCTCACCCTGTACCTGACTTGCCAACTACCTTGGGCGACAAGTCTCTGAAGAACCTTCCTGCGTGCTACCGAGACTATGCCGATGTTTTTTCTGAGAAGCAAGCGGAGGTTCTGCCTCCACACCGTGCCTATGACTGCCCCATCGACTTGCTACCGGGTACGTCTCCTCCTCGAGGACGAGTGTATCCGTTATCAGTGTCTGAGACCGAAGCCATGTCTGCCTACATAAAGGAAAATTTGGAGAAAGGATTCATCCGGAAGTCTTCTTCCCCCGCTGGAGCTGGTTTCTTCTTTGTATCCAAGAAGGATGGGTCCCTCCGTCCGTGCATTGATTACCGCGGCCTCAATAAAGTCACGATAAAAAACCGCTATCCCTTGCCTCTCATCACCGAACTCTTTGACCGCCTACGGGGTGCCAAGGTTTTCACCAAGCTGGATCTGCGAGGGGCATACAACCTCATTCGTATTCGGGAAGGCGACGAATGGAAGACAGCTTTCAATACCCGTGACGGACATTTTGAGTATTTGGTAATGCCCTTTGGTCTCTGCAATGCTCCAGCAGTATTCCAGGAGTTTGTTAATGATATTTTTAGAGACCTGCTCTACTCCTGTGTTATAGTCTACTTGGACGACATTTTGGTGTATTCTTCAGATCTTTCCTCTCACCAAAACCACGTCCGGCAGGTTCTCAGACGCTTAAGGACTAACCATTTATACGCCAAACTCGAGAAGTGTCAATTCCACCAGAGCAGTCTTCCGTTTTTGGGATACGTCATTTCTGGCCAGGGACTCCAGATGGATCCTTCTAAATTGGCAGCCGTACTTCAGTGGCCTCGCCCAGTGGGACTGCGTGCTGTTCAGAGATTTCTGGGCTTCGCCAATTACTATAGACAGTTTATTCCGCACTTCTCTTCACTTGTGGCTCCTATTGTGGCATTGACTAAGAAGAATGCCAATCCTAGACAATGGTCTCCAGCTGCTGAGGAAGCCTTTACTAAGTTAAAATCTGCCTTTGCCTCTGCGCCAGTACTTACAAGACCAGATACGGAGAAACCTTTCCAGTTGGAGGTTGATGCTTCATCCGTCGGTGCTGGTGCAGTTCTTACTCAGAAGGGGCCCAAGGGTCGTACCTTCACCTGCGGGTTCTTCTCGAAGACATTCTCTCCTGCCGAGAAGAATTATTCCATTGGAGATCGGGAACTGTTGGCCATAAAGTTGGCTTTGGAGGAGTGGCACTATCTCCTGGAGGGGGCTCGTCACCCGGTTCACATTTATACCGACCACAAGAACCTCCTGTACATTCAGACCGCTCAGCGACTGAATCCTTGTCAAGCCCGTTGGTCTCTTTTTTTCTCCCGATTTGATTTCTTAATCCATTTCCGTCCTGCGGAGAAGAACGTTAAGGCAGATGCGCTCTCCCGTGCTTCGGATGTGGTTGGAGAAGACCCTGTGCCCAGTCATATTGTGCCTCCAGAACGTCTGGTCCTTGCAGCTCCAGTGGACCTTAGGCAGCTTCCACCAGGCAAGACATACGTCAGACCTGCCCTTCGTAAGAGGATCCTGATATGGGAACATTGCTCTCGTGTGGCTGGACACCCTGGAGTGCAGCGTTCCATAGCCCTTATTTCCCGTTATTATTGGTGGCCAGACCTGGCCAAAGATGTGCGGGATTTTGTGGGTTCCTGCACCTCCTGTGCCCGAAATAAGTTATCACGCCTTAAACCTGCCGGTCTCCTGATGCCGTTGCCGATACCCAGCCGCCCGTGGACTCATGTGGCAATGGACTTTGTCACTGATTTGCCATCATCCTCGGGGAATACTATCATCTGGGTGGTAACCGACCGGTTCTCGAAGATGTCCCATTTTGTCTCCTTGCCAGGTTTGCCATCTGCTCCGCGTCTTGCCAGCCTGTTCTTCTCCCACATCTTTCGGCTGCATGGACTCCCATTGCACATTGTTTCGGACCGTGGGGTCCAGTTTGTCTCCCGTTTCTGGCGATCCCTGTGTAACCATCTTCAGGTGAAATTGGACTTCTCGTCAGCATATCATCCTCAGTCGAATGGACAGGTAGAGAGAGTCAATCAAACCCTGGGCTGCTACCTTCGGCACTTCGTCTCGGCCTGCCAAGATGACTGGTCTTCCTTGTTGCCTTGGGCGGAGTTCTCGTATAATTCCCTGGACTCTGAAGCTTCTGGTTCTACTCCCTTCTTCATCGTTTATGGACAACATCCACGTCCTCCTCTCCCTCTGCATGTGTCCACGGAGGTTCCTGCTGTTGACGAGTTGGTACGAGACCTTAAGACCATTTGGGAACAAACTCGCCTTGCGTTGAAGCAGGCTTCCGCCCGTACCAAGCTCCAAGCGGATAAGAAACGCAGGCCATCTCCTGTTTTTTCTCCTGGGGACAAGGTCTGGTTGTCAGCTAAATACATCCGGTTAAAGATTCCTGGATACAAGCTTGGTCCACGGTTCTTAGGTCCTTTCGAGGATATATCCCTTCCACCATGCGCATCCCGAACTCCTTCCATGTCTCTCTACTCAAGCCTGTTATTCTGAACCGCTTCTCCCGGCAAGTACCTCCTCCTGCTCCGGTGGCTGACTCCTCAGATATTTATGTGGTAAAGGAGATCCTCGACATGACCGTAAAGGGTAAGCGGTTCTTCTTGGTTGACTGGAAGGGGTTCGGGCCTGAGGAGAGATCTTGGGAGCCTGAAGACAACTTCCTGGACCATGATTTACTACAGAGATTTTTACAACCCAAGAAGAGGGGGAGGCCGAAGGGGGGGGGGTACTGTCGCGGGTGATCCCGAGACCCATATCGCGGGTCGCGGGCTCACCCGTGCCCCCCGAGCCTCGCAGGCGCGGTGCCGGCGCGACTCACCTCTCCCCGCTCCGGAATCGCTGCCAGGTTCCGGCCGCGCGCGTCCCCGTCTCCCAGGGCGCGCGCGCGGTATCTTCAGGAAATTTAAAGGGCCAGTGCACCGCTAATTGGTGCACTGGCTGATCACTTCCCCTTTAAAAACTCTGCACCTCCCTCACACTCTGGCCGGATCTTTCTGCCTCATAGCATTAGAGAAAGCTAGGTTGCGATTTGCCTGCGTTCCAGTGTCTCCTGCGTTCCAGTGTCTCCTGCGTTCCAGTGTCTCCTCCGTTCCTGTGTCTTCTGCGTTCCTGACTCCCTCCGTGTTCCTGTGTTGCCTGACTACCTCCGTGTTCCCGTGTACCAGTGTCCCTCCGTATTGCTGTCGTGAGTTCTGTGTTCCCGTACCCTTCTGCTTGGACCCCCTGTTGCTGACCCCGGTTTGGATTCTGACATTGCATCTCTGCCGCCTGCCCTGACCCTGTGCCTGGACTGTGACCACGAGCTTTACTGCTGTTTCCGTACCTCAACCTTGGCCGCCACTGCAGACAAGTCACGCCTGTGGAACGACCTGGTGGTACCACGCCGCAGTTTGTCTAACCCGCTTTGCGGCGGGCTCTGGTGAAAACCGGGTACCACTTAGACTCCGGTCCCAGGTAGTGGCTTGAGCCATCGTCTGCAGTGGTCCAGCGGATCCACATCCCGCAAGCCTGACAGTGATTTTCGCTGAAATTACACTGTCAGTTGTGGGGTATCTGTATAACGCACATTGCAATACCTTTTGGGGGCTCTAGTTTACAGCCAGATTTACGTGTGAAATCCACATAGTTTATACAGTGATTTTCGCTGAAATTACACTGTCAGTTGTGGGGTATCTGTATAACGCACATTGCAATACCTTTTGGGGGCTCTAGTCTACAACCAGATTTACATGTCAAATCCACGTAGTTTATAAACCACTATGTCAGAAAGGTGGCTGGTGGAGCAGGCAGAGGTGGCAGCACAGTAAGGGGATGTGGCAGCAGTGGTGACTCTGTGACGCCAGAACTGCCTTTGTCATCTAGTGGTAGTGTGTTGATCAACAACTCAAAGGTTGTTGAATGGTCGACTAGGTCATCCAATTCCTCAAATATAACATCTGACAACCCCAGCCAAGAGTCCATAGGTTCCTCTGAAGCAACAGTTAGTTGGCATGGCCCAGGAGCAGGTCAGCAGCCCTCACCTGTCCTCAGCAGGTTCTGTCCTGTTCCTTTCCCGCAGCCAGAGAGCTACTAGGTGGTCTGGGCTCCGCGCCACCATTCAGCGAGGACGAAGTGTTTGAGTACAGTCACTAGCTGCTTTGCAGTGAAGAAGTGGGGCAGACTTCCGCTGCTTCCTGCAGTAGGCAGGCTGTGCATACTGACATCGGTGAGGAGAGTAGCAGTGACCGGGAAACGCAGATTGACGATGATGTAGCCGATCGCACTTGGGAGCTGGGTGTAGCAGGGGATTCATCATCGTCAGGCGAAGAGAGTGTCAGCTTGCGGAGCAGGCAGCAAGTCACTACTGTGGCTGTGAGTCAGCAGGGTGGCAGCAGTGCGAGGACGGGAGCCAAACATCCGTGGGGTACAAATCCCGGTTTGCAGGCCCAAATGGGCAGTGGCACAGGGGCTCAGCTAGGCAGCGGCAGTAGTAGTCGCTCAGTGCAGAGTGTTGGCGGTAAAATTACCACCTAAGTGGTGTGGCAGTTTTTTGTAAAGACACCAGAGGAGCCAAGCGTGGGTATATGTCGAATCTGCGGGCAGAAAGTGAGGCGTGGCCAGGGAGCTAACCTTGGCACAACGGCCCTGAGCCAACACCTTCAGCGTCACCATCCAATGGCCTGGGAGAAACACGTGTCAGATGCGGTCCATCCTGCAGGCACAGCAACAGCAGCAGCAGCACCTAGTGGCACACATGCTGTTTCAGCAAGTCAAGGCTCCAGCACCTCTGCCGAAGGGAGCTGTTGGTCTTTGACATCATCTCCCGGTCCAGATGGTCCTGCTCCTCGCTACGCATGGCGCCAGCAGTCGTTGAGCGAGGTGATTAGAAAAGGACAACTCTATGCGTCCAGCCATCCTAAGGTGCAGCAGCTCACTGTGCTCTTGTCGAAGTTGTTGGTACTGCAGTCTCTCCCTTTCCAAGTCGTGGACTCTGCATCCTTCAGAGAACTAATGGCTTGTGCCGAACCGAGGTGGAGAGTTCCAAGCCGCAATTTTTTTTCCAGAAAGGCTGTGCCAGCCCTTCACCAATATGTACAACAGAAGGTGGGCCAGTCCTTGAGCTTATCAGTTTCTTCCAAGGTGCACGGCAGCGCGGACATGTGGAACTGTAATTATGGTCAGGACCAGTATATGTCCTTTACGGCCCACTGGGTGAATGTGCTTCCCTCCCAGCCACGCCAACAACTTCAACAAGAGACGGCGCTTTCTCCTCCACGTTGTCAAACTGCTGCTCCTGCGCCAGTGTCCGCCTCCTCCTTCTCCACCACCACCTCAGCCTCCACAAGTGCTGCTCCATCATACCACATGTGCAGGGCACAGCGGTGTCACGCAGTTCTACACCTGGTTTGCCTGGGCGAACGAAGTCACACAGGGGAGGAACTGCTCCGCGTCATGCAAGAAGAAATCAATGTGTGGCTTTCTCCGCGACAACTAAAAATCGGAACCATGGTGACAGACAATGGGAGGAACATGGAGTCCGTGCTGCACCGGGGAGGGATGGTCCGTGGCGCACGTGCTCAATCTGGTAGACAACAAGTTCCTGAAGTCTTACAGCCATCTGCAAGACATTTTAAAAATGGCCAGGACATTGTGCACGCATTTCAGCTATTCTTACAAAGCCAAGCACACCCTACTCGAGTTGCAGCGCTAGAACGGCCTACCCCAACATAGTCTGATATGCGATGTTTCCACCTGTTGGAATTCCAGCCTCCATATGTTAGACCGCCTGTATGAACAGAGAAAAGCCATTAATGATTTTTTGATGATGCAAGTGGACCGTAGTACTCCCCTGTGTAACTTTGATGTCAGCCACTGGCAGCTTATGCGTGACACCTGCCGTTTGCTCAGGCCTTTTGAAGAGGCCACGTTATTTTTCAGTCGCCAGGACTGCAGGATGAATAACGTCATTCCACTGCTTCATGTCCTGGAACTCATGCTGTAAAATCTGTCTGGTCAGGGCACTGGAGAAGTGGAGACTACATCTCATGGCCACATGAGTCCGGTGGGGGCTGAACTGGAGGAGGAGGACATTGGAGCACAAGCAGAGTCTGGTGCAATTTGTGGTTTTTCTACACAGGTGACAGGAGAGGAGGAGCAGGAGCATCCGGAGGAGGTAGAAGATGAGGCAGATGACCCAGAAGCAACGTGGCAGTATACTGTGGATATGGAGACAGGGAGTCCCTCAGAGTCACTTAAGCAGATGGCCCGCAGCATGCTGCTTTGCCCAACTAGTGACAGCCGAATAGTCAACATCTGGCATAGGGATGACTTTTGGCTCTTCACGCTCTTGGACCCTCGCTACCGGTCCAAAATGGGTGACTTTTTTCCTGCTGCCGAGAGGAAGAAACAACTGGCATACTACACTCACCGGCCACTTTATTAGGTACACCTGTCCAACTGCTCATTAACACTTAATTTCTAATCAGCCAATCACATGGCGGCAACTCAGTGCATTTAGGCATGTAGACATGGTCAAGACAATCTCCTGCAGTTCAAACCGAGCATCAGTATGGGGAAGAAAGGTGATTTGAGTGCCTTTGAACGTGGCATGGTTGTTGGTGCCAGAAGTATTTTAGAAACTGCTGATCTACTGGGATTTTCACGCACAACCATCTCTAGGGTTTACAGAGAATGGTCCGAAAAGGAAAAAACATCCAGTGAGCGGCAGTTCTGTGGGCGGAAATGCCTTGTTGATGCCAGAGGTCACAAGAGAATGGGCAGACTGGTTCGAGCTGATAAAGGCAACAGTGACTCAAATCGCCACCCGTTACAACCAAGGTAGGCAGAAGAGCATCTCTGAACGCACAGTATGTCGAACTTTGAGGTAGATGGGCTACATCAGCAGAAGACCACACCTGGTGCCACTCCTTCCAGCTAAGAACAGGAAACTGAGGCTACAATTTGCACAAGCTCATCGAAATTAGACAGTAGAAGATTGGAAAAACGTTGCCTGTTCTGATGAGTCTCGATCTCTGCTGCGACATTCGGATGGTAGGGTCAGAATTTGGCGTCAACAACATGAAAGCATGGATCCATCCTGCCTTGTATCAACGGTTCATGCTGGTGGTGGTGGTGTCATGGTGTGGGGAATATTTTCTTGGCACTCTTTGGGCCCTTTGGTACCAATTGAGCATCGTTGCAACACCACAGCCTACCTGAGTATTGCTGCTTACCATGTCCATCCCTTTATGACCACAATGTACCCAACATGTGATGGCTACTTTCAGCAGGATAATGCGCCATGTCATAAAGCTGGAATCATCTTAGACTGGTTTCTTGAACATGGCAATGAGTTTACTGTACTCAAATGGCCTCCACAGTCACCAGATCTCAATCCAATAGAGCATCTTTGGGATGTGGTGGAACGGGAGATTCGCATCATGGATGTGCAGCCGACAAATCTGCGGCAACTGTGTGATGCCATCATGTCAATATGGACCAAAATCTCTGAGGAATGCTTCCAGCACCTTGTTGAATCTATGCCACGAAGAATTGAGGCAGTTCTGAAGGCAAAAGGGGGTCCAACCCCTCACACAGTTGGCCGCTGCCTATGTGCGCCATTGTCCATCCTCTGTCAGGTCTGACCGGGGGATTCCTGGCAGTCATTGCTCAAGTACTTCTACTACAGCTGCTGTGGGACCTGGGGGGGGTAGGAGCAGTAGCAGTTCCATCAACAGTCGCTTTAGTCTGGATTCCTTAATGAGCAATTTCTTTCACCTGCCTAGTGAGGAGGGTAGCCGCCACCGGCAGCAGCAGCAGGATATGAAGCCTACTTGGACAGCACTTTACCACTTAAGGTAGAGGATCCCATGGACTACTGGGCAGCCAAACTTGATGCGTGGCCGCAACTTGCGGTGTTTGCAGTAGAGAAGCTGTCCTGCCCGGCCAGTAGTGTGGCATCAGAGCGGGTGTTCAGTGCGGCGGGGCCATCGCTACCCCCAGGAGAACCCGCTTGTCCACCCGTAATGTGGAGAGACTGACCTTTGTCAAGATGTATCTGGCTTGGATCGGCCAGGATTTCAACTCACCAATGCCTAATGCATCAGATTAGTTCAGCCATGACGCCTCCTCCAAACGTTGAGAAATGAGTCGGGGTTCTAACTACCTGCCTCAGCTACTATTCTGATGCTGCCACCCGCCTGATGCCACACATCTGCTGCTAGTTGCACCATCTGCCTCCTACCATCTTTACCAGGGACTGGAATTGTCCGCCACCTCCACACTATATCATTGTGCCACTCTGCGGGCACCTGCTGCTGCTGCTTCTGATGCCGCCTTCACACTATATCATTGTGCCACTCTGCGGGCTCCTGCTGCTGCTGCTTCTGATGCCACCTTCACACTATATCATTGTGCCACTCTGCGGGCTCCTGCTGCTAATGATGCCACCTTCACACTATATCATTGTGCCACTCTGCCGCTCTTGCTCCTTCTGATGCCACCTTCACACTATATCATTGTACCACTCTGTGGGCTCCTCCTGCTGCTGCTTTTGATGCCACCAACACACTATATCATTGTGCCACTCTGCGGGCTCCTGCTGCTACTAATGCCACCTTCACACTATTTCATTGTGCCACTCTGCGGGCTCTTGCTGCTTCTGATGCCACCAACACACTATATCATTGTGCCACTCTGGGGGCTCCTCCTGCTGCTGCTGCTACTGATGCCACCTTCACACTATATCATTGTGCCACTCTGCGGGCTCCTGCTGCTGCTGCTACTAATGCCACCAACGCACTATATCATTGTGCCACTCTGCAGGCTCCTGCTGCTTCTGATGCCACCTTCACACTATATCATTGTGCCACTCTGCGGCCACTCTGTGGGCTCCTGCTGTGGCTGCTTTTGATGCCATTAACACACTATATCATTGTGCCACTCTGCCGCTCTTGCTGCTTCTGATGCCTACTTCACACTATATCATTGTGCCACTCTGCGGGCTCCTGCTGCTGCTACTGATGCCACCAACGCACTATATCATTGTGCCACTCTGCAGGCTGCTGCTGCTACTGATGCCACCTTCACACTATATCATTGTGCCACTTTGCGGGCTCCTGCTGCTGCTGCTTTTGATGCCACCAACACACTATATCATTGTGCCACTCTGCGGGCTCCTGCTGCTTCTGATGCCACCTTCACACTATATCATTGTGCCACTCTGCGGGCTCCTGCTGCTTCTGATGCCACCAACACACCATATCATTGTGCCACTCTGTGGGCTCCTCCTGCTGCTACTGATGCCACCTTCACACTATATTATTGTGCCACTCTGCGGGCTCCTGCTGCTGCTACTGATGCCACCAACGCACTATATTATTGTGCCACTCTGCAGGCTACTGCTGCATCCGAAGCCACCTTCACACTATATCATTGTGCCACTCTGCGGGCTCCTGCTGCTACTGATGCCACCTTCACACTATATCATTGTGCCACTCTGCGGGCTCCTGCTGCTGCTGCTTTTGATGCCACCAGCACAATACATCATTGTGCCACTCTTTGATGTTATAGTGGGATCTTGGCCCTCAGCTCAGTCCTTTCGAGCTGGCACAGACGTTACCTTGTCAGGCTGCGTTCCCGCTTCGCTTATTTGGGGAAGTTGGCCTATGTAAGTGCACATGGAAGTGAAGAGTGAAGCGATTCTAAGAGCCGCGGCTGTCATGTGCGTGTCATACTAAAACACAGCATTGTTTGAAGACCAAACCACGCTCCCTATGCATATTTAAGCATGGCACAATGTTCTACAACACACTACAGGCTCTCTGCAGCCAGGAAATGCCTGTTTTTTAATGTGATTCGTTTTGATTCGATTCGGGTCGAATCAAATTTTTTCGAAAAATTCAGCTTATCGGTTCGAATTTAATTCGCCCATCTCTATCTACAGTTATGGCCATAAGTTTTGAGAATGACACAAATATGATCTGTTGCCCTATGGTTTTTATATGTGTTTGTCAGATGTTTTTATGACATACAGAAATACAAGTGAAATAATATTACAGCATGAGTAACAAAAGCTTTTATTGACAGTTATAATGAGTTAATGCAGCAATTCAATATTTGCAGTGTAGACCCTTCTTCTTCTGTAGCTCTGCAATTCTCCTTGGCAGCGCTCAATCAACTTCTGTACCACATCCTGACTGATAGCAGTCCATTCAATGCTTGCATTTTGTCACAATTTGTTGGTTTTTGTTTATCCACCCGTCTCTCGATGGTTGACCACAAGTTCTCAATGGGATTAAGATCTGGGGAGTTTGCAGGCCATGGACCCAAAATCTCTATGTTTTATTGATTGAGCCATTTAGTTATCCCCTTTGCTTTATGGCAAGGTGGTCCATCACGCTGGAAAAGGTATTATTGATCACCAAACTGCTCTTGGACAGTTGGGAAAAGGTGCTCTTGGAGGACATTCTTGTACCATTCTTTATTCATGGATGTGTTTTTAGGCAAGATTGTGAGAGAGCCAAATCCCTTGGCTGAGAAGCAACCCCACACATGAATGGTTGCAGAATGCTTCACAGTTGGCATGAGATAAGACTGGTGGTATCGCTCACCTTGTCTTCTCCGAAGAAGCTGTTTTCCAGATGTTACAAACAATCGGAAAGGGGATTAATCAAAGAAAATGACTTTACCCCAGTCCTCAGCAGTCCACTCCCTGTACCTTTTGCAGAATATCAGTCTGTCCCTGATGTGGCTTCTTGGCTGCCCTCCTTGACACCAGGCCTTGCTCCAAGAGTTTTTGCCTCACAGTGCAACATTGGAACCTCTCTCCTTGAATTCCTTGATGATGCGATAGATTGTTGACTGAGGTGCAATCTTTCTAGCTGCGATACTCTTCCCTGTTAGGGTGATGCCACACATGGTGATTTTGGTCCGTTTTTAAACATCTGCTTTCAGTCCGTTTTTGGCTGTTTACCACGCATTTGGCTGCTTACAACCTGTTTATCTATTAAGGTAATTGGGAAAAACGGACCAAAAACCAGGCCAGTTTTGTGCAGTGCAATGATGACTGCGTGTGTTTCTTTAGAGATAACCATGGTTAACAGAAAAGAAACAATGATGCCAAGCACCAGTCTCCTTATAAAGTTTCCAGTGGTGTGATTCTTACTTAATCATGACAGATTGATCTCCATCCCTGCCCTCATCAACACCCACACCTGTGTTAATGAAGCAATCACTTTTAACCAATTTTAAGGCAGGCCTGCAATGAAGTTGAAATGTGTTTAGGGGGAAAAAGTTCATTTTCTAGGCAAATATTGACTCTGTAATTAATTACTGATCACTCTTTATAACATTCTGGAGTATATGCAAATTGCCATTATAAAACCTGATGCAGTAGACTTTGTAAAAATTGACATTTGTATAATTCTCAAAACTTTGGCCATCTACTGATCGGCATGTGCAGGGACTATCTATATATCTAGTGTGCATGTGCAGATGCTTTCTATATACTGATGTGCCAATGCTTTGATAAAGTTCGCTAAAATGTAACTTTTATTAGGCTGTGTATAAAATGTACTTTTATCTCACACAAATGCCTAGGCCCTATAACATAAGAGCCATCAACAATTTACTGTTCTAGTAACTGACCCTGAACCTGATCCTTCACGTTTCACCGAGTGTCACATCCTCATGGGTCTTTTATTTCACTATTTTAATGTGTCATCAAGTCAGCAAAAAATGTGCTAAAAAACCTCACCTTGGCTTATACACAAGTCAATAAAAAAATAAACTTACATACTCAGCATGGTTCTGATGCTCGCCGCGGTTCCTCTTCTGTCTTCACCGCAATGCTCTGGTCCCCACAGCTCCTCACCTGTCTGCTGTAACAAGCCGCAGAGACGCGGCCATGTGCTCTGCCGGCTGCATGGCCGCGTCTCTGTTACAGCAGACAGAAGAGGAGCCACAGGGACCGGAGCATCGTGAAGAAGACAGAAGAGGAGCCATGCCGAACATCAGAAGCACGCTGAGTATGTACGTTTATTTTTTTTAAGTGCTGGGCAAACTGGGGGTAGGCTGTATACTAGAGGGGGCTGGCTGTATACTAGAGGGGCTGGCTGTATACTACTAGGTGCTTGCTGGTTAAATACTGGGAGGCTGTGAACAATGCATTTCTCACCTTCGGCTAATACTCGAGTCAATAGGTTTTCTCAGTTTTAGATGGTAAAATTATGGGCCTCGGCTTATACTCGGGTCGGCTTATACTCGAGTAAATACCCAGTAATTAAAATAAAAGTCAACAGTATTACAAAGTCTGTTTGTTTAGTCTTGTCATTATTATTCACACCTTGAAGCTAAACTTTGCAGTCCTTCTAAAAGGACATTTACGATGATATATTAAGTTGATTCAGTGTAATATCTATATAGTGAGTGGGAACGTGCTAGGGCTATCTATATACTAAGTGGACATGTGCAAGGTCTATCTATATACTGAGTGGGCACTGGCAGGGGCTATCTATATACTAAGTGGGCATCTGCAGGGGCTATCTATATAGTGAGTGGGCACATGCAGTAGAATAAGATCCTGTTAAGAGTAGCTTTTCATGGCTTAAAAATGTTTTGGTAAAAAAAGTGTAACTGTAACATCCGTGCCTAAACTTCACTCTATCTGCAGTTGGCTGGATAGATGGCATTTATTTGTGTGTGAACTGTGGCTTAGTGTTTGTGTTTGATCTTGACCTGACCTGTGTATATCAAGCCTGAAGACCTGTATATAATGTTGTTTGTCCCTCAGTATCGTTTACCTCCTAGTGTTATCCCGCTTTCCATGTTTCAGACCTGTGTTAGTATTCTGTGCACCAGTGTGAACACTGGTGTATTCCTGTATACCGGTTACCTTTCCGCTGCACAATCCAGCAGCTGCCAAACGAAGTAAGTTTTCCCTGTCATTTTGTAGAGTCGCTCAGGGACCTGATAGTGGGTTCACCCTTATCAGGGTGGTTTATCACCTTTAGGCAGGGCCCGCAGAATTGTTGCAAGGTGAGTTCGCCACCACTTACGTAGTCTGACAGCTAGTGCCAAGCCTGGTTGTGGTTGCGCGTTTGCAGGTGCTGACAGTTACAATGTGGGAATAGACGCCTATGGTGCAGGGGCCCACAAAAATCTTCCAGTCAGGGGCCCAAAAATTCCTAGTGGCAGCCCTGGTTGTTACAGTAACACCTTGGCAGCTGCAAACAATGGCCCTTTGCATCAATTCCCACATCCAACCAGCCTGCCTCTCAGGAATTAAAGAAATGATGCTCGCTCTAAAAAGCTCCTTGCACACAGACCTAGCCCATCATAACTATAAAATAGATGGATCGGTGGAAGAGTTGAAAAGCAGAGTGGATCATCTGGAGTCCAGAATGGGGGAAGTAACTAGCTCACAACACAAGCTTATTGACTCTCATTACCAGTTGGCGGACCACTATGAAATCCAAATTTGCCGACTTAGTAGATCGAAATACGCAGAATAATGTTAAGTTTAGGGTCCTCTCAGAAATTGTGCCTCCCTTCGAGCTTGAGTCATACATTACGAGCATTATCAAATATCTCCTGCTTGACACCCCGACTCAAGAATTTATTATCAACAGAGCCCATAGGTTTTCCAGATTGAGATTTCTCTCAAGGAAGTTTCAAGGGACTCTGTCGTTAGGATCCACTTTTTCCATTTTAAGGAAGCTCTTATGTTTTCAGCGAGGAAGGCAAAGACTTTACTGTCACCATATGAGTATATCCAGATCTTAGCTGATATTTCTCAATTCACCTTACAGACGTGCCGGCAATTTTCACAATTTATCTCGGCATTAAGAAACGCAAGCATTGCATACAAATGGGGTTACACCACCAAGCTCCTGATTCAAAAAGATTCCAAGGGACCACCCACTCCTAAAGAATCACAGTGGGACTTGCTATGTGACCGATCTGTACTGAAAATGAGGTCAAGGAGTTTGATTACCGAGGTGAATTGTACCCCCTAGTTATCAGGTGATATTTCCATCCTGACATGTTATTGACACTTTCTAGGCCCCTATCTCAGGAGTATTACTATTTCTTATTTTGTTTTCTTCTTAATTCTGTTTTGGTACATCTGGAGCAACATCCCCAATGTTTTGCTGGGTTTGACTGCCTATGTTCATAGGCCTTGTTCTGGTTGCACCTTTATTCTAAGGTTATACTGTTTAACTGTTTCTACATTGACAGCAACCTCATAGTAGTAGAGCCTACACTTATAAGTTATTTTCACCATGTCAGTCAATATATGGTCATATAGGGGGTCATTTACTAAGGGCCCGAATCGCTATTTTTCGTCGGGTTTCCTGAATATTACCAATTTGCGCCATTGTTCCCTGAATTGCCCCGGGTTTTGGCGCACTCGATCAGATGCATGCGACGGAAATCGGGGGGCGTGGCCTTTGGAAAACCCGATGGATTCGGAAAAATCGCAGAATTAAAAAAAAAAAATGTGTCGCTTGACACGCGCCTACCTGCACCCAAGATAGGATGGTGGACTCCTGTGAACTCTGGCGGACTTCAGCGCAGCAGCAACACCTGGTGGACATTGGGCACACTACCTTAGTGAATCGCCGGAAGACCCGAATCCTCGATGGAGAACGCGCCACTGGATCGCAACAGGACCGGGTAAGTAAATGTGCCCCATAATGTTAACCCCTTAAGGACGCAAGGGGTCCTCATCAGTGTGCCGTTGCCACTACCATAAAAATAAACTCATTGGACAATACAAATCTTTCTGCAAAAAATAAGGCCTTATATACCCGCATCAGTTAAAGATAAAAAAGCTATATGCAACATCCCCCACCAGGGCCTAGCCTTTTCTTGGGGCCTGGAATCAGCCGGGGCCCACAGTACCAGAGTGGCTGGCGGTTTTGGCCTAGGCACGCTAGTGTCACGGTACTTGGTATGGGGAACCGGTGGGCTGTGGCAAGAAATGATGAGGGAGAGGCTGCTATAGCGGTTGTCCCTGGGGCAACCCTTTGATGTCTAGAGTATGAGTCTCTGTGTGGTGGACAGGGTGCCCATGACGGTGACAGCCGTAGTAGCAGGGACCAGACGGAGGCAGACGTTGAAAGAAAAAAACTTACAGTTCTTTATTGGAACCGACAGGAACCGTAGCAACGTGCCTTGACAGAATGGTAGAATGCTGGAGATGCAGTTGGAGGGAGCCACAGGATGGATCATCAGCCTGGATGCAAAGGGCAGGCTGGGAGATAGCTGTGTCCTAGTAGGATGCTTCAGCTTGTCCTGGATTGCTTCAGGTATCACCCTTGAAGGTAGGATGATACCCCTTTCCTCTCACTAACTAGCTCTTAGTTCCACTCTTCAGGCAGGGAGCTGGGCTCACCTGCTTTGGTCTTTCCCCCTGCTCCGCTGCAGCACGGGAACACAAGGAGAGTGAGGCAGAATGGCCACAGCTGCAGCTACAGATATAGGTAAGTTATAATTGCAGTAGCTCAGTAGGAGGGAGGAGGATAGGAGCCGCTCTGTGTGCTACACGTCGCGTTTAACGCATGCGTTTAAAGATGCATTACAACAGCTAGAGATTTGCCTTATTAAACAGCTGTTAACACTTGCGTTAAAATGCAAATGTTATCATTTGCGGTAAAGCATGTGTTAACGCTTGCATTAACAGACACATGCATTAATATATGCTTTAACGCAAGTGTTAACATTTGCGTTTTGTAAACGCAAGTGTTAACAGCTGTTTAATTAGGCAAATCTCTCAGCTGTTGCAATGCGTTTTTACACGCATGCGTTAAACGTGACATGCGACTGCACCCTGAGTGTTAAAAGTTGGACCTTTCAGCCTACTTTGGGACACTCAAAGAAATATAGACAAGAAGTGGTCAGTAACAAGACCGTAAATCACTGTAAATACTACTTAGAAAAAATACAAATGTGATTTAAAACATAACTTTTAGTACGATATAAAAAATATACAATGAGTACTGTTGCTCGCAGGCAACTGTTTTGATATATGGTGCTCATCCGAAAAACAGAAAACAATGCATGTGTAAGCCCAGTGGCCTCATATTAGTATATCGTAGAAGATAACGCTAGGTGCAGTCTGACAGGGGGCTCACCTTTTAGGCTAAACAGCATGTAGTACAGGATTCGCTGTCCACACTCCTATTTCAGGACAGAAGTCCTGAGGAGCCGTGGGAGTAATATGATGCTTTAGCATCATATTACTCCCACGGCTCCTCAGGACTTCTGTCACTGTATTGGTGTAAGATTAATCAGGATATGGAGGTAATAATTATTTTATGGCAGAAAATTATTCTCTGTATGGCAGTAATATTCCTTACTGTATGGCGATAATATTCTTCACTGTATGATGGTAATATTCCTCACTGTATGGCGGAAATATTTTCACTGTATGATGGTGATATTCCTCACTGTATGGCAGTAATATTCCTCACTGTATGGCGGTAGTATTTCTCACTGTGTGGTGGTAGTATTCCTGACTGTATGGTGGTAATATTCCTCACTGTATGGGGGAAATATTTCTCACTGTATTGCGGTAATATTCCTCTCTGTATGGCGGTAGTATTCCTCACTGTATGGCTGTAATATTCCTCACTGTATGATGGTTATATTTCTCACTGTATGGAGGTGGTATTCCTCACTGTATTTGATTCTGACTAGTGATATTATTGATGATGTTGGTCTTTCTATAGTGGTCTATTTATTAGTGGTATTTATCTTGTTGTACTGGTAATGGTAATCATGCAGCAGTATTATATGTACTTTTTAGAGTGGTAATGTCGGTAATATTAGGCTAAATAGCCATGTTGGCACTTTGCGATAATTACCTGGACTTTGGTTTGTACTTACAATATGAGCTATGTGGAAAGGACTACTATTTCAGCTACTGTCTCTAATTTTTCTTTTGTAGCTCTTATCCCTAAATTTTGCGGTATGGATGTGTGCACTTCATTATCACTATCAGGTGCATAGCAGGTAGAAACACTAAGGGAGTGATAATAGTACACTTGTCGGTGGGTAATTTAAATACATCCCTAGGATTAGATAGGTCACGGATACTTTAATGGGGTTAGATTGAAATGGATTATCTATATGTTAGTGATAAATTTATATGTTGATATCGAATCAGAAGTGTAAAAACGGTTTGAGAAATAAGGAAGATATTATAAGATATCGCGTTATGGTTGTGACAGCGTTAAAATTTATATGCTAGTATTTCTGTGAGTGAATAGTATGTGGAAAGGGGGAGTAAATAGTTGAAGGGGGGGTTTATAGCTAAGTAGGCGAAACCCAGGGTCGGGTGGACATATGTGACTGGCGTCCTGCTTATGTCTAGATATGCACATTTTTACAAATATCTTGTGAGTATATTTTTAAATAAAATTTTAAACTATAAAGAATATACTACACTATCCATACGCATATTTCTTTTAGTGAAATTGTCTTAAAGAGAGGTGGCAATGAAGGAGGATTAGGAAACGCGATGGAGTTGTTCTGAATGGTGAAATCAGTCAGAAATCAGTCAGAAATCTCTGAAGACGTGCAATACTCATTGAAAGGGATCGATGAGTCAAGCAATATACTTTGTTGGATTCATAAAGAATTTATAAAGGATTGTTGGAGCTCCGGTCAGAGTAATTTCTCTCTTTCTTTTGTTTTAACTGTGGGACTGTTTGTGGACCGGTCCTGAGCCGTTTTTAGCTCCTAGGAGCCAAGTGTCCAACACATTAAGATTGTTATAAAGAATAATTTTGTTGGAATAACAAACTGAGTTTACCATGCGAAAGAAGCTTTCCGCATCTGACCATGAGGTTTTGCATGCCCTCCGCCTACCACTAAGATGGAAGGATTTGATAGACACATGGGGGCTCATTTACTAAGGGTCCGAACGCCGCACTTTCATCAGGTTTCCCGAATATTTCTGTTTTGCGCCGAATTGCCCCAGGATTTTGGTGCACGAGACCAGATTTTGGCGCATCGGTGCCGGCTTGCATGCAACAGAAATGGGGGGGGGGGGCGTGGCCGTTGAACAACCCTACGGATTCTGACAAACCGCGGAATTTAAAAAAGGTTTTGTGTCGCACCGCGGGATCACGGTAAGTAAATCTGCCCCATGGTGTCTCTGAAAATTATTCACTTTATATCCTGAAAAGCCTACTAGACAGAACCAAACTCAAGTATAAAACAATTTTCAATCCTTCCCAAACAGAGATAGATAGTTTATTGGAAAAGCTTCCTTCTCACAATAAGAAATATCTGAAGTAATACGTACAGCGAAAAAACAAAAAAGCTCCAGGACCTGATGTTTTGCTAACGGGTTCTACCAGGGCTTTGAAACCCTACTAGTGCTGTACTTGGCTACTGTATTCGCTCATGGAGTAGAGGTAGGCTCGCTTCCAGAAAAAATGCTACAGGCCACAGTATTTACCATCCCGAAACCTGGGAAGCAAGCAGATGCCGTAGCTAATTTTTGCCCCATCTCCCTATGAAATAGCGATATTACTCTGCATGTCAAACTCATTTCTCAGCGCTTTAATCCTACCCTTAAGTCTACATGGCAACTAAGTGGACTTCACCCAGGGAAGGCAGTTGTCAGACGGTACTAGGAGAATGGTCGCTTGGCTGACTGTAATAGAGAACTCTCGAATGCCTTTTCTGCTCCTCACTTTAGTATACGGGAAAGGCATTCGAAATAATAAATTGGCCTTTTGTTTTCTCCAAGCTGAGCAAATTTGGGTTTGCTGGTAAGATCCTGGTTTGGGCACTATACAACTCCTTCTTAGTGATGGTTCCCTTTCCGATAAATTTTGGACAACCAACGGAACTTGCCAAGGGAGTACTTTCTCCCCACTTATATTCACACTTGTTATGGAGCCATTTGCTAAAGCAATTAGAACTAACCCTGACAAAGCTGGTATAGCCAACCCCACCTCCTCTATCAGAACAATCACACAAAAAATAACACAATTTGGCAAGGTATCATATTATAAAGTGAGTTTATGAAAATCTTTCATCTTAGGGTTTCAGATCTGTCACGGGTAATCCTGCGACCCATATTGTGGGTCGCTGGCTCACCCGTGCTCCTCTGCCAGCGCGCCGCCAACACAGCTCAACACAACACAGCTGCTAGGGTGCGGGACAACTTCTCTAAATTTAAAGGGCGAGTGTGCCATTAATTGGCGCTGGCCATTTTTCTAAATTCTATATAAGCCTGCCTCTTCCTGCAAGCCCTGCCGGATCGTTGTGCCAAGCAGCCTAAGAGAAAGCTTCCTAGCGATTATTACTGCGTTCCTGTGTATTCCAGTGTTTCTGTGTGTTCCTGCTCCTGTGTCCTGTGTTGCTGTGTTACCCGAGTTCCTCTGTGTTGCTGTGTTTCCCAAGTTCCTCCGTGTTGCTGTGTCCCGTGTGCCTGTGTTCCCGTTCCCATCTGCCTGGACATACCATTGCTGACCCCGGATTTGGACTTGACCTTGCATCTCTGCCGCCTGCCCTGACCCTGAGCCTGTACCTGACCACGAGACTGTCTTCCGCTAAGGTACCTCGACCTTGGCTGCCACCGCGGGCTAGTCGCACCTGTGGAACGACCTGGTGGTACCCTGCCGCAGCAAGACCATCCCGCTTTGTGGCAGGCTCTGGTGAAAACCAGGTTCCACATAGAGTCCGGTCCCAGGTGTCAGCTAGTACCATCTCCCACGGTGGTCCAGAGGATCCACTGATCCTGACAAGATTCCCCCTCACCCTCTCTACACAGATCCCTGGAGACAGAATTCCCTTTTTAGTGAGAAGATTCCATCACCCGTACTTAGGCATGAACCTAGTTACTCCACTACGCAACATGGTTGGGGATAATCTATCAGCACTTTTCCAATCATTGCAACAGGAGCTAGATAATATGAGCAAGATCGAGTTATTATGGGTAGGGAGAATAGTTGCATATAAAATTATGGCATTACCGTACACTGCGCTCTGTGTCTGAAATATTGGACGCTGAACATTGAGCTTTAACGCTCAGCGGGCGATATATCAGACGCAGAGCTGATGCCAGTGCTTGTAAGATCCCGTCTATAACTGAATCTAAAAGGCACAGTGTCAGCCTATACCTGACTGAGCTGATACACTGCAATATAGTATTGCTGGGTATTATTATGAAAAAGCAGTCCATGCTGGTAGTAATAAAAAAAAAAAAAAAGAAGGAAATTAATAAATAAATAAAATTGCCCTAAATCCCCATTAACACATAAAATTACATATCATATGAAAAATGTCAAAATCATAACACCAATCCAAACACATATAGTATCACTGTGCCCGTAAGACTCATGGAATAAAATGAAATCATTATTGTGTTTGCATAATGAACGCTGTGTCACTGGTGTCCACACGACCCACGTCCTGGGTCGCGGGCACACCCTTGCCTTGCTCCGGTCCCCAGCTCCCCCCCCCCCCTGCTTCCTTACCTCTCCACGCTCCTGCTCCAATCCAGAAGCCCAGTGTGCGCCCCCGCCTCCTAGGGCACGTGCGCACCGGTGCTCGGATATTTGAAGGGCCAGCACACTGCTAATTAGTGCTGGCCATTCTCAGGAAATCAGATAAAAGCTGTCCTCTCCCAGCATTTGCCGCTGGATCTTTATACTATATGCCTCAAAGGAAGTTTATCTTGTTGCCTTGTGCCAGTCTGCAGATTTCCTGTTGTGATCCGGTTTTGTTCCTGACTTTGACTCTGCGCTGCTTGCCCTGGCCTTCTGCTTTGTTCCTGACGTTGATCCTGTGCTACCTGTCTCAACCTCCTGCCTGTCCCCGACCATGATCCTGCCTTTTTATTCTGTACTTCGCCTTGGCCGCCACCGCGGGCAAAGTCGCGCCTGATGAGCGACCTGGTGGTGCCCTGCCGCAGCAAGTCCAACCCCCTTTGCAGCGGGCTCTGGTGAAAACCAGGTGCCACTTAGACTTCGCTTCCAGGTGTCTGCTTACGCTATCTTGGTACAGAAGGTCCACTACGTCGAATCCTGACATGCTGTAAAAAAAACTGTTAAAAACCCACCAAAAATTATGATTTTTACCTATTTCATCCCACAAAAAATGCAATAAAAAGTGATCACAAAATATCTAATCCATAATAATACTGATGCAAGTATGGTATGCAAGTATGGTATCCACATCATTGTACTGACCCATTGAATACAAATATTTAAGTAAAAATCTATTACATAATTGATGCTGTTCTACTCCTCCACCCTCAAAAAAAGTTAATAGGTTTTCAACATTAGGGCATACCAACCCGCAAAATAGTATCACTGGAAAACACCTCTTATCCTGCAAAATAAATGCCCACACATTGACCCACTAAAGGAAAAACTAAAATTTTATAGCCTACTAAATGGCACTAGAGATGAGCGAACATACTTGTCCGAGCTTGATGCTCGTTCGAGCATTAGCGTACTCGAAACTGCTCGTTGCTCGGACGAATACTTAGCCCGCTGGAGAAAATGGCAGCTCCCGCCGTTTTGCTTTTTGGCGGCCAGAAACAGAGCCAATCACAAGCCAGGAGACTCTGCACTCCACCCAGCATGACGTGGTACCCTTACACGTCGATAGCAGTGGTTGGCTGGCCAGATCAGGTGACCCTGGAATAGACTAGCCCCTGCCTGCGCTGCTCGGATCATTCTGTGTCTGGATGCCGCTAGGGAGAGAGCTGCTGCTGGTCAGGGAAAGCGTTAGGCTGTTCAATTAGAATAGTGTTAGGCAGGAGTGATTCTACAAGAACCCAACACCCCTTCTTAGGGCTACAATAACGTTATACTTTTTTTTTTTTTTATTTGCAGCTAGTACCATATTGTGAGGAATTTGCAGGGGGACTTGCTACCGTTGTGTTTAGCTCTTAGTGACACACATATCCACCTCAAACACCAAAGTGGGAAAATTTATTAGGGGTTTGATTTCAATTAGGCACAGTCTGCCATTTACTTTTTATTTTACGTTTATTTTTTCATAACTCAGCGTCATCTCATCTGGCATAGCAGTGTGCTTTCATACTTGGCTAGAAAATAGCCAAAGGAGAATCCAAACGGCTTACTTACGCCTACAACAGCGTTATATATATTTTATTTCTGGTTGATCTGCTGGTGGCTGTCCTTGCTGCAGTGCATCTACTACCAAATTGTGAGGAATTTGTAGTGAGACTTGCGACCTTTGTGTTTAGCGCTTAGTGACGCACATATCCATCGCAAAGACCGAAGTGGGAAAATTTATTAGGGGTTTGATTTCAATTAGGCACAGTCTGCCATTTCCTTTTTATTTTACGTTTATTTTTTCATAACTCAGCGTCATCTCATCTGGCATAGCAGTGTGCTTTCATACTTGGCTAGAAAATAGCCAAAGGAGAATCCAAACGGCTTACTTACGCCTACAATAGCGTTATATATATTTTATTTCTGGTTGATCTGCTGGTGGCTGTCCTTGCTGCAGTGCATCTACTACCAAATTGTGAGGAATTTGTAGTGAGACTTGCGACCTTTGTGTTTAGCGCTTAGTGACGCACATATCCATCGCAAAGACCGAAGTGGGAAAATTTATTAGGGGTTTGATTTCAATTAGGCACAGTCTGCCAGTTTCTTTTTATTTTACGTTTATTTTTTTTAATAACTCAGCGTCATCTCATCTGGCATAGCAGTGTGCTTTCATACTTGGCTAGAAAATAGCCATAGGAGAATCCAAACGGCTTACTTACGCCTACAAAAGCGTTATATATATTTTATTTCTGGTTGATCTGCTGGTGGCTGTCCTTGCTGCAGTGCATCTACTACCAAATTGTGAGGAATTTGTAGTGAGACTTGCGACCTTTGTGTTTAGCGCTTAGTGACGCACATATCCATCGCAAAGACCGAAGTGGGAAAATTTATTAGGGGTTTGATTTCAATTAGGCACAGTCTGCCATTTCCTTTTTATTTTACGTTTATTTTTTCATAACTCAGCGTCATCTCATCTGGCATAGCAGTGTGCTTTCATACTTGGCCAGAAAATAGCCAAAGGAGAATCCAAACGGCTTACTTACGCCTACAATAGCGTTATATATATTTTATTTCTGGTTGATCTGCTGGTGGCTGTCCTTGCTGCAGTGCATCTACTACCAAATTGTGAGGAATTTGTAGTGAGACTTGCGACCTTTGTGTTTAGCGCTTAGTGACGCACATATCCATCGCAAAGACCGAAGTGGGAAAATTTATTAGGGGTTTGATTTCAATTAGGCACAGTCTGCCATTTCCTTTTTATTTTACGTTTATTTTTTCATAACTCAGCGTCATCTCATCTGGCATAGCAGTGTGCTTTCATACTTGGCTAGAAAATAGCCAAAGGAGAATCCAAACGGCTTACTTACGCCTACAACAGCGTTATATATATTTTATTTCTGGTTGATCTGCTGGTGGCTGTCCTTGCTGCAGTGCATCTACTACCAAATTGTGAGGAATTTGTAGTGAGACTTGCGACCTTTGTGTTTAGCGCTTAGTGACGCATATATCCATCGCAAAGACCGAAGTGGGAAAATTTATTAGGGGTTTGATTTCAATTAGGCACAGTCTGCCATTTCCTTTTTATTTTACGTTTATTTTTTCATAACTCAGCGTCATCTCATCTGGCATAGCAGTGTGCTTTCATACTTGGCTAGAAAATAGCCAAAGGAGAATCCAAACGGCTTACTTACGCCTACAATAGCGTTATATATATTTTATTTCTGGTTGATCTGCTGGTGGCTGTCCTTGCTGCAGTGCATCTACTACCAAATTGTGAGGAATTTGTAGTGAGACTTGCGACCTTTGTATTTAGCGCTTAGTGACGCACATATCCATCGCAAAGACCGAAGCACCAAAAAAAGGTAAAAAAAATTAAAGTTATAACTTTCATTTTCAAAATGTTTAACCCGAGGGCTAGGGGTAGAGGACGAGGGCGGGGACGTGGGCGTCCAACTACTGCAGGGGTCAGAGGCCGTGGTCCTGGGCGGGGTGAGACACCACCTGCTGATGAAGGAGCAGGGGAACGCCGCAGAGCTACACTCCCTAGGTTCATGTCTGAAGTTACTGGGACTCGTGGTAGAGCACTGTTGAGGCCAGAACAGTGCGAACAGGTGATGTCGTGGATTGCCGACAATGCTACGAGCAATTTGTCCACCAGTCAGTCTTCCACGCAGTCCACCCATGTCACCGAAATCGGCACTCCTCCAGCTCCTGCACCTCAGCCTCCTCCCCCCCAGTCTGCCCCCTCCCAGGAAAATTTGGCATTTGAACCGGCATACTCTGAGGAACTGTTTTCTGGACCCTTCCCACAGTCACAAACCACTTGTCCGGTTGCTGCTGAGCAATTTTCCGATGCCCAGGTTTTCCACCAGTCGCAGTCTGTGGGTGATGATGACCTTCTTGACGTAGTGGAAGAAGTGTGTAAAGAGGTGTCCGACGATGAGGAGACACGGTTGTCAGACAGTGGTGAAGTTGTTGTCAGGGCAGGAAGTCCGAGGGGGGAGCAGACTGAGGGATCGGAGGATGATGAGGTGACAGACCCAAGCTGGGTTGAGAGGCCGGGTGAACACAGTGCTTCTGAGACGGAGGAGAGTCCTCGACCAGAACAGGTTGGAAGAGGCAGTGGTGGGGCCAGACGGAGAGGCAGGGCCAGAGCAGGTGCATCAGCGCCAAATGTGTCACGTAGTGAAGCTCCCGTGGCGAGGGCTCCCGCGGCGAGGGCTAGATTTTCAGAAGTCTGGAGGTTCTTTAAGGAAACACCGGATGACCGACGGACTGTGGTGTGCAACCTTTGCCAAACCAGGACCAGCAGGGGTTCCACCACTACTAGCTTAACTACCACCAGTATGCGCAGGCATATGAATGCTAAACACCCCACTCAGTGGCACCAAGCCCGTTCACCTCCGGCCGTGCACACCACTGCTCCTTCCCCTGTGTCAGCTGATAGTCAGCCCCCTGCCCAGGACCCTGGCACAAAAACCCCATCGTCGCCTCCACGATCCTCCACAGCATCCACCAGCGTTCAGCTCTCCATACCCCAGACACTGGAGCGGAAACGGAAATATAGTGCAACCCACCCGCACGCCCAAGCCCTTAATGTCCACATCTCCGGATTGCTTAGCCTGGAGATGCTGCCCTATAGGCTAGTAGAGACCGAGGCCTTTCGCAACCTCATGGCGGCGGCCGCCCCTCGGTATTCGGTCCCCAGCCGCCACTACTTTTCCTGATGTGCCGTCCCAGCCCTGCACCAGCACGTGTCAGACAACATCATCCGTGCCCTGACCAACGCCGTTTCTGACAAGGTCCACCTGACCACGGACACGTGGACGAGTGCTGCCGGGCAGGGCCACTATATATCGCTGACGGCACATTGGGTTAACTTGGTGGAGGCTGGGACCGAGTCTGACCCTGCGGCTGGTCATATACTGCCGACGCCGAGGATTGCGGGGCCTACCTCGGTCCAGGTCTTTCAGGCATACTATGCCTCCTCCTCCTCCCACCCCTCCTCCACCTCCTCCTCCGAACTACCATCCGTGGGCATGGCGCCATCAGTCGCTAGCTCTAGGCACAGCAGCA
This sequence comes from Engystomops pustulosus, assembly GCF_040894005.1. Classification (NCBI taxonomy): domain Eukaryota; kingdom Metazoa; phylum Chordata; class Amphibia; order Anura; family Leptodactylidae; genus Engystomops; species Engystomops pustulosus. The sequence continues at coordinate 124,652,560 of NC_092415.1, read as the reverse complement.
GTGCCGTCGCTAAGCGACAGCAGGCGGTGCTCAAACTGCTGAGCCTAGGCGATAAAAGGCACACCGCCCAAGAACTATTACAGGGCATCACGGCGCAGACTGATCTGTGGCTGGCACCGCTGAACCTGAAGCCAGGCATGGTTGTGTGTGACAACGGCCGTAACCTGGTGGCGGCTCTGCAACTCGGCAGACTGACACATGTGCCATGCCTGGCCCATGTGTTAAATCTGATAGTTCAGCGTTTCCTCAAGACATACCCCAATCTGTCTGATTTGCTCACGAAGGTGCGCCGCATCTGTGCGCATTTCAGGAAGTCCAGCACAGATGCTGCCACTCTCAGGGCAGCGCAGTGCCGCCTCCAACTGCCCGCTCACCGACTGTTGTGCGACGTGCCCACGAGGTGGAATTCAACATTAACCATGTTATCCAGAGTTTACCAGCAGCGCAGAGCGATTGTAGACTGCCAGATGTCAACTTCCACCAGAACTGGTAGTCAGGTCAGTCAGCTTCCTCAAGTCTACAATGAGGAGTGGACGTGGATGTCTGATATCTGTCAGGTGCTGAGTAACTTCGAGGAGTCAACACAGATGGTCAGTGGCGATGCCGCCATCATCAGCCTCACCATCCCGCTGCTTGGCCTGTTGAAAAACTCTCTGATCAGCATGAAGTCGGAAGCTTTGCGCTCGTCACAAGAGACGGGGGAAGAAGATTCCCTTGTTGATAGCCAAAGCACCCCTAGGTCTGTTTCTCAGCGCATATCGGAGGAGGTGGAGGTGGAGGAGGATGAGGAGGAAGAGGAGGAGAATGTTAGCGAGACACAAGAGGGGACCATTGTTGAGTCCTTCACTGTTCAGCGTGTATGGGCAGAAGAAGAGGAGTTGGAGGAGTTGGAGGAGGAGGAAATGGACAGTCAGGCCAGTGAGGGGAGTGAATTCTTACGCGTTGGTACTCTGGCGCATATGGCAGATTTCATGCTAGGCTGCCTATCCCGTGCCCCTCGCGTTCAAAGAATTTATTACAGCACCGATTACTGGGTATTCACTCTCCTGGACCCACGGTACAAGCAAAATCTTTCCACTCTCATCCCTGGAGAGGAAAGGAGTGTGAGAATGCATGAATACCAGCAGGCCCTGGTGCACAAGCTGAAACACTATTTCCTTTCTGACAGCGCTAGCGGCAGAGTGCGTAGTTCTGCGGGACAAGTAGCGAGGGAGTGTAGCCGAGCAGGCAGCTTGTCCAGCACTGGCAAGGGTATGCTTTACAAGGCTTTTGCCAGCTTTATGTCACCCCAGCAAGACACTGTCACCTTTCCCCAGTCTCGGCAGAGTAGGGCTGATCTTTACAGAAAGATGGTGAGGGAGTACGTAGCTGACCATACCATCGTCCTAAATGATCACACAGCTCCCTACAACTACTGGGTTTCAAAGCTGGACATGTGGCACGAACTGGCGCTGTACGCCTTAGAGGTTCTTGCCTGCCCTGCCGCTAGCGTGTTGTCCGAGCGGGTTTTCAGTGCAGCTGGTGGCATCATCACCGATAAGCGTACACGCCTGTCGACTGACAGCGCTGACAGGCTGACGCTTATTAAGATGAATAAAGCCTGGATTTCTCATAATTTCCAATCTCCACCAGGTGAAGGAAGCTCAACCTGAATAATTTATGCACTCCTCCTCCTCCTCATTTTCCTCCTTCTCCTCCTCTTTGTACACTAAAGCAGAGGAAACTGGCTATTTTTTGACAGGGCCCCCTGGCTCTAGCTATAGTACTTTATGCATTTAATTTTTCTGGAGGGCCACCTACCCGGTCCTCTGTTTTAAACAATTTTTGGGAGTGCCACATACAGGCACTCAATCTATTCAATTTTTCTGGAGGGCCACCTACCTGCTCCTCTGGTTTGAAAACTTTTTTGGACTGCCACATACAGGCACTCAATCTATTTCATTTTTCTGGAGGGCCACCTACCTGCTCCTCTGGTTTGAAAACTTTTTTGGACTGCCACATACAGGCACTATCCAAATTAAATTGTCTCCATAGCAGCCTCCACACGTTGTCTCCATTGCTAACTCCAAAAGTCGTCCATATAGCTGCCTCCATACATCGTCCCTTTATCAAACGAGGTGTGTCAGGCAGAAATTTGGGTTGTTTTCATGGATTCCACATCAAAGTTGTTAACTTTGTCGCCACCCTGCTGTGTTATCCACAAAATATACTGGCAAACTTTTACCATTTACGGATATTATTTCAGCGCTTCTTGCGCATCTGTTTACATTCCCCTCACCCGCCATATCCCAAACTTATAAGAACGCTACTACACTTGATCTTATACAAAAGGTTCTTAGAAGTGCTGTTTGGGGAGTAGCCTAGAGACAGGGGCTTGGATTGGCGAAAGTTCGCCTGGAAGCGGAGCGCCAGCTCCATCCCAAGATCCAACTAACATAGTTTTAACTGCAGCACCTTTAATCTACTACTAGTTCACTGCCTCCATAATAATAAGAATAATCTTTATTTATATAGCGCCATCATATTCCGTAGCGCTTTACAAATCATAGGAAACAAATACAAATGTTATGTAACAGAGCACAACATTTGTATGGAACAACAGGAGTGAGGTCCCTGCTCGCCAGAGCTTACGGTTTATGAAGATGATGGGGTAACACGTGGTAAAAGAATATTTAATGGTCAAGCCATTCTTCTTAGGGAATAGAACAAAATATAATAAATGGAATTGCTGTCGCTTGAACCACTCAGCCGTCATCTTATATACCAGGTCCAGGGTGAATGGGACTGCAGAGAAGTCTGGTGCCTGTTGGTTGCTGGATAACAGATGGGAGGACGACACAGGACGGGTTAGTAGAAGAGTTAAAACTTAATGCAGTTAATGAGTGTTATAGGCTTGCCTAAAGAAATGGGTTTTAAGAGCACGTTTGAAACTTTGGAGGTTAGGTATTAGTCTGATAGTCCGGGGCAGAGCATTCCATAGAATTGGTGCAGCTCTAGAGAAGTCTTGGAGACGCGAGTGGGAGGTCCGCACTAGGGTAGAGGTTAATCTAAGATCACTGGCGGATCTAAGAGCACGGGTTGGGCGATAGACTGAGATAAGAGAGGAGAGGTAGGGGGGTGCAGCATTATACAGAGCTTTATGGATGAGGGTTATTATTTTAAACTGTATTCGAAAGGAGACTGGCAGCCAGTGCAGCGACTGGCATGAACTGTAGGCATACATGGTCCCCTTATCAAACGAGCTGCGTAAGGCAGAATTTTGGGTTGTTTTCATGGCTTCCACAACAAACTTGTTAACTTTGTCGCCACCCTGCTGTGTAATCCACAAAATATACTGGCAAACTTTTATCATTTACCAATATCATTTCAGCGCTTCTTGCGCATCTGTTTACATTCCCCTCACCCGCCATATCCTAAACTTATAAGAACGCTACTACACTTGATCTTATACAAAAGGTTCTTAGAAGTGCTGTTTGGGGAGTAGCCTAGAGACAGGGGCTTGGATTGGCGAAAGCTCGCCTGGCAGCGGAGCGCCAGCTCCATGCCAAGATCCAACTAACATAGTTTTAACTGCAGCACCTTTAATCTACTACTAGTTCACTGCCTCCATACATGGTCCCCTTATCAAACGAGCTGTGTCAGGCAGAATTTTGGATTGTTTTCATGGCTTCCATGTTAACTTTGTCGCCACCCTGCTGTGTAATCCACAAAATATACTGGCAAACTTTTATCATGTACCGATATTATTTGAGCGCTTCTTGCTCACCTCCTTTGGTTCCTCTCTGCCACCCATTGGTTTGAAGCCTGAGTCCATTTAGGGTATGTCGCCATGCCACTCTCTAGCCTGCCGCTGCTGCCGCTGCCTCTGCATGCCGTCCCCTATAGTGTCAGGGTCAATTATTGGATGTTTTAGATGCTATCTAGCTTCATTCTGTCACTCTGTCATGGCCATGCTGTTGCCCATAATTTTGGCATAATTGTGTATTTAAGCAGCCTCAGAGGCATCCATGCATGCTGCCCCTGCTGTTTCCTGTCCATTTCCGTGGTGTTTCCATCCTTTTCTGAGGTTCCCAGGTGTTTGGCCAAGCTTCCCTGTGCAGAGCCTTGGTCCCCTTGAAAAATGCTCGAGTCTCCCATTGACTTCAATGGGGCTCGTTATTCGAGACGAGCACTCGAGCATCGGGAAAAGTTCGTCTCGAATAACGAGTACCCGAGCATTTTAGTGCTCGCTCATCTCTAAATGGCACCAATGATGAAAGTAATTCAAAATTTTGATTTAATTACAATGAAGATCTCAAGAGGTTAACAATCTTCCTAAAAGCATTTTCTGAGGATTTCTTTGAGGATTGCATATTTGAAAAGGGGTGTGGGAGATTTGGCCCAGTAGAGACCGTGGTAGCGGGGTGCTGTGATGCAGTTCAAGACAGTGACACCAAGGTACAGTCCAAAACAGGTCTTGCCTGCGTTTATTGCAGTAGGAACAAAATAAAACAGCCTTCACATTCAGGCATCAAAACAAATAATATCCTACCCGTCAGAGTGCTAACTATACAGTGATTCTCTAACTCACCACTAACAAAAAAACACTTTGCTGCTCCAGGCACAGAGGTCAGGGCTGTGTGCTCTCCAGCCTCCTTTCAGAGAGACAACACTTCCAGCTCTGCTGAGCGGTTTAAAAAAAAGACTGATTGGGCTGCTCCCATCACCTGTGTCCAAGGTGCTGGACACCCAACCTCAGCACTAAGGCCTTGCATAATAGCAAAACCTAGGGGAAACATACCGCCCATCCACAGTTAACCCCTTCAGTGTCTCACAGGGGTTGATATATACGGGATTTCTAATATTATATATTTCATATTTCTTTAAAAACATTAATGATTGCTGTTACGAACCCCACTCACCAGAGTCCAAACACGGGGTGTACCTCCTCTACGGAATTCCAGAATTTAGCCCTTAAACTCCACGCACTTCCACAAAATGGCGTCCTAATGCTAAATTTACTCCACGCAATCGTGGCACCCAATCAATCCGCTGCCACCACCCACGAGTTACTTATGCAAAGAAGGCACCTCAATCACAGAGACATTGCAAACTGATGATTTGCACAGCACATGCACTCACTACTTATACTATATTAAAATGATGAATTCACACAGCGTTCAGTTCAGTACAACACTACATAGACTATGCTAAAAATGACCTACGGTAACGTAATTCCCTTCTTTGGCCCAAGGACAGGGAATATACAGTGATCCAATCTTCTAGTGGTATCGAATCCTCAAACTGAACCAAAGCCATGTGGCTGCTTCACTAATTTAAACCCAGGGGAATTTTTGACCAACACCCCTGGCTGTGATGTCACGGTGAGGGGGAGTTTTTCTATCCCCTTCCCATCAGAGAGGTACTTTCTGGGTCTGGGGTTTTATTAAAACCCCATAACTTTTGATTGGAAGATGGCCCAATTGTGCCATTGCTTCCAATCAACTGGGTACCTTATAACCATTTACGCCATAGCAAACTCGGGGTGTCTTAGCCTAATATCAGGGGTGTTCTGCCATTGGCTGACTTCCCCTGCAGCTTGGATTTTGAAACTCGGTACAAGTGTGTGTCTAGACCCCATAACTGTCCTGTGTAACTGGGGACCCATAATTATGAATTATGCCCCACTTTTGGAGAGCTATTATATTTCCCATAGTCTCAATTTTGGAGGGAAAAAAAACACATAGTCTACTGTTTCTTTCATCCACCTTCCTAAACCACACTCTGGCCTAAAAGGTCAATTTCCCCACTTAGTGAAGAGCATGTTTCTCTGATCACAAAGAGACTCCCTGGGGTTTCGGAGACACACTGCCCAGCGCCTCTTCCTGGCTGGTTGTAAAGCAATGTGCCCCTTCAGCCATTTGCTCGGACCAAATGGAGCGTCAGGACAGGACATGATTGAAACAACACAAAGAAAGACAAGAAAGAAAATTTAAAAAACAAAAAACTGTAGAGTAGTAATATTATCACACCTCCCTCCAGAGATATGGCATGGTATTTTGATATTCTAATTAATATCCCAAGCCATCCTTGTGCTGTATGGTGATGTCATTCTGCTGTAGGGCAAGACTCCATCTCAGCAGCTGCAATTTCAGCAAGGCCCACAGAATGGCCAGATATACTGTTATTGTGGTGGCATAGGCCATTTCGTCCGGTAGTAGCTTCCTACTCAGGGGTACTATCCCCAGCTTCAGTGTTCCCCCACCTGCTGGATATCCCAGGTACCGCAGCTTAGTCATGCATTTCTGACACTTTCCCAGCTTGATGGTCAGGCTTGCTTTTTGGGACACCTGTGACAGAAGTGTCAAGATCCTCCCCAGATCCGATATAACATGGCAACGCTGTTCAGGTAGGAAACAGCTGATCCCTCAGACACGTTTATTTGCTTGTTCATCAAGCGCAGGAAGATGAAAGGTGTTTTGGTTATGCCACCGGGCATGACTTTGGCTTCATATGGGCAAATTTAAAAAGGGTCTGTGGACCGCATTTCTTTTGGGTTTCCCGACTATTTCTGATTTGAGTCGCATTGAACGGGGTTTTTGACACACACAATCAGATTTTGGCGCCGACTTTCATGCGACACAAATCGGGTGCGTGGCCGTCGGACAACCTGATTGATTCAGACTAATTTAAAATTCAAATTGTGTTGCAATACATGCAGCCACATACACTGGGAAGAAGATGGTGAACTGCGGCGGACCTCAGCGGGGAAGCAACATATGCAGGAGCTCGGGCGCACGATATTGGTGAATCGCGCCGGGCTTCATCCTCGTCGTACAGTCTGGATCGGGGATCGCGGCAGGTCCCGGTAAGTAAATGCACCCCATAGAGTCCAACTGGATTGCATGTCCCTAATTTTCTCCGGTTGTCTAGAAACACGGGCATTGGCCAATGCCCCTTATTCCAATCCCTAATCTCGAGGCGGTTGGCACTGCCTAGGGCAGTGATGGCTAACCTATGGCACTGGTGCCAGAGGTGGCACTCTGAGCCCTTTCTGTGGGCACCCAGGCCATCACCAGAGATGACTCCAGGTATCTTCTTGCAGTCCCAGACAGCCAGGACTTGCTGTGCACAGAGCTATTTTAAAGTGACAGCTGTACCTGGGACTATTTTCTGCTTTATTGGTGTCCTCAGGTGCTGGTATCAATGAAAACTGTGACAGAGAAGGGAGTATAAATCACATATTACATTTCTGTGTTGGCACTTTGCGATAAATAAGTGGGTCTTGGTTGTAGTTTGGGCACTCGGTCGCTAAAAGGTTTGCCATCACTGGCCTAGGGGATCCAACATCTCAACTATGTGGGGCATCGGGTATGCATCAGAAACTGTGATGCCATTCTGTTCCCTGTAGTCCACGCAGATGTGTGGCCTTGTACCCGTTGGGAGCAAGCCTTACAGGTGATACCCTCACATTTTCAGATTTTGGACCACCCCCGTCTCAACACCTCTTCATCTTCTTTCCCTATGTCAGTACTCATTTCCACAAAGGCCTGACATGTAACAGGCTTAATGTATAGGTGATCCCCTGTGTCTATGTGTGGTGTAACTAGTGGGTTCCCTCCTGATCTCCCTGTAGTACAGGCAAGGACCAAGTCACCTACCCCCCTTAGCTGGGATTTCTGAATACCTAATGACTGGGTACTAACTATGGCATCCTCTGTGCCCCCTACCTCCTTTGCTGACTCCACCACATTAGACAGTGCTTCTCCTTCTCTATCCCTGACCTAACCACCCCTGCAGGTCTGCTGGTGTGTGTGTCATGGCTCCCGGGACCATGACTGTCAGTTTACCCCCAGAGGGCAGGGCAGCCTGGACAGGACTGACCTCAGCCACTGGTGACCAGCTGTCAGTCCCCTCTATTTCATCTGTAACCACAACAGCAGAAGACTCCACCCTCACAGACCAGGGAGGTTTTGCGACAGTCTGGCTGCTGGTACAGAGGAAATGGACACCCCACAGTCTCCATCTTTGGGCAGAGCTGTGGGCGTGCATGTACCACAATCCACATTTACATTAATCACATTTCCTGATGCTACACAGTCACTGGCTTCCACACTACTACTAGACTGGGAGACATCATCTTTGACAGGTGTATGTACAATCACAGTAACAGCAGGGTCTGACGCTATGGCATCTCTAGCCTCCAAACCACTGCTAGACTGCAGACATCATCTATGACAGATGTATGTACAATCACAGTAACCGCTGTGTCTGGCGCTATGGTATCTGTAGCTTCCATATCACAGTTATGAAATCACTACCTACTGCACATGAAGTCACTATCCTGCTATACATACTATCTACAACATTGGACTGGGCCGGCGCTAAGGGTAGGCAAACCGGGCAATTGCCCAGGGGAAATCTCTTCTTTCAAATGCATCTTGAATTTTGTTTCTAGGTGACATGGATCCAGAGATATTCAGGTTTATAGTGAGAATATCATTTTTATATAGAAAAATTACTCCCGATGGCAGTTTAACAGTTAATATCTCAGTTTTCCTGAAATTTAGAAGCACAAATTTAGATTCATATAAAAGAGGAGACTCTTTTCTTTCATAGGAAAAATGAAGTGAGGTTCTAAGTGTCACAGAGCCAAAGATACAGCCCCCTGAAGTGTGTCCCCCTCCAGATTCTTAGCCAGCAGCTACAGGGAGAATTTGCTGCACACAGGAGCTGCTGCACCTCACAGATAATGGAACTATTCACTTTACATGTTACTACATTCTGATAAGGAATACAATAAACTAATGTTTATGTTTTTAATCCTTCTCTGTGCAGAACTATCTAAGAACACTTTGGATCTCTTGTTGCCTTTTATTTCGTGATCGTTTTTTGAGAAAATTGACTGATATGATGAACATTTAATGTTTTAATGTTCCCTTTGCTGCATATTTTGGTGAATATACACATGTGGGGTCTTACTTAGGAAAGTATATTTTCTTTATATAAGTATTCTGGATTTGTACATATTTTAGAGGAAATTTTGAATGTTAATTGCCAAATGCATCACCTGGTTGTCTGCTTTCAAAATGATATAGGTTTTATGGCACCTTTTCTTTTTATTCTGTTTTATTGCTATATTTTGCAGGTCTTGGCTGTCTTAAAATTTCTAGCTGAAAAGCAGATATTTAGTTATTACAGTTTTAGTGATATTATGATGATTTATGTGAGTATACCAATATAAGGCATTTGTGAACTCTACATATGTCCATCTATTACATTTAGGAGATGTGTAGGTAAATATTTTCTGTTTGGAGCACATTTTTTGCCATCAAAGTCAAATTTTAAGTATTTTTTATAAAATGTTTCAGTTTGAATCAAAATGTCTATAAACTCTTTAATGCAATTTTGAAAATGTGGCAAGTGTCTGCTTTCAGAAAATATGTGATTTGTAGGGTTTACTTTAATTCTTTTTGCTGTAATTTCAATTGTATTTTTAAACCTAAAAATTGTAAAAATTGTTCTGGTCAATTACACAACAAAATATCCAGAAATGGCGGGCTGTGGAAGGGTTAATTCCCCTTGGTTGAATTCCCGGGTGAAGATGCTTATCAACCATCTCCTGTCTATATATCTATGTCTCTAGTTATATCTCCTATAATCTGCCCCTAGAGCTAAAATGTAACAGTAAAGTCCAAGATGTGTGTTAGTCACACCCCATCCTCTGGACCACTGTTTCACCAGGTTTAACAATTTCCTGGCAAACTCAGTATCAGTATCTGTCCACCTGACAGTCCGGAAACCTTCTCTGTATACCTCTGGAGTGAGGTTAAAATGCTGTATCAGAGCCTTTTTGATATCCTCATAATCATGCTCCACATAGGTGGGTAAGGCTACAAATGCCTCCAGTGCTTTGCCTTTAAGTCCAGGGGTAAGGTATTGGGCCCATTCAGCAGGCGACAGTTGAAATTGCCTGCAGACACACTCAAATCCTTGCAAAAAGATATCTTGGTCCTCATCATTCTCCAGGGCAAGAAAACGATCCAGGCGGGGCCTAAACAAAACACTGGGGAAGATTTACTTACCCGGTCCATTCGCGATCCAGCGGCCGTTCTCTGCGGTGGATTCGGGTCTTCCGGCGATTCACTAAGGCAGTTCCTCCGACGTCCACCGGGTGTCGCTGCTGCGCTGAAGTCCGCCGAGGTGCGCCGGAGTTCACGATCCTATTCCTGGAGAAGGTAAGCGCGTGTCCAGTGACACTTTTTTTTTAAAATGCAGCGGTTTCTCTGAATCCGTTGGGTTTTCGTTCGACCACGGCCCCTGATTTCCATCGTGTGCGCCATCGCGTGCGCTGATGCGCCACAATCCGATCGTGTGCGGCAAAAACCCGGGGCAATTCAGGAAAAAAACGCCGCAAATCGGAAATAGTCGGGTAACAGGGGCTGCCTGTCTCTCCCGTTCTTGCATCAATAGCTGCACCATCAGGTTAGGATCACAGTCATCAATCTGCTGGAGAAGTAGAGAAAAAGAAGTGTCCATACTGCTGGCGCCGCCATGTCCACCCGGTTGTTGAGAGACATCTCTTGTCGGTTCCTCTGAGGCTGGAGGTCCCTGGTTCTGTTTAGCAGAAGGATGGGACTGCACATCAAACGCCACCAGCGTTTGAATTATCTAAACCTTCTTCTGACCCGTTGGTATTAGCCCTCTCTCTGCACAGAGAGCCAGCAGATCAGCCTTGCATCTGTTTCTGTATACCTCTGCCATCTTAACAGTGGTCTAACTATGCAAACAAAAGATAGAAATTGTATATTGACTGACAAGTTTTGAGTGAACTGAGTCTCTTGCTTGTGGACTATAGTATTAGGAATACTCCAGCCCTTAAGTGCAATGGTTAATTGCTTAAACCAAACACTTAAAGCCTAGCAGTGTAATAAACAATTATACACTATCCCACCGCTATGCCACCAATCTGTCACGAACCCCACTCACCAGAGTCCAAACACAGGGTGTACCTACTCTATGGAGTCCCAGAATTTAGCCCTTAAGCTCCACTCACTTCCACAAAATGGCGTCCTAACGCTAAATTTACTCCATGCAATCTCGGCATTCAGTCAATCCGTTGCCACCACCCACAAATTACTCACGAAAAGAAGGCCGTAAGCACTAAAACCACACAGACAGTGCACATTGATGATTTACACATGCACTCACTACTTATACTATATTAAAATGATGAATTCACACAGGATTCAGTTCAGCACAACACTAACGGTAACGTAATTCCCTTCGGAGAATCAGATTCTTTAAGGCTACAAGCAGAAACTTACTAAAGTAACATTTTAATATACATTAAAAAAAATACAGTACACTCAAAGAATAAAATTTGTCAGATAAATTGAAAAAGTAAAAAAAAAACACATTAGATACTTACAAACAGTTAGGGAAAACGGAAACAAAAAACTCTTGCTATTGAAATAGGTTGAAGTTCTTTGGCCCGAGGACAGGGCATATACAGCGATCCAGTCTTCTAGTGTAATAGAATCTTCAAACTGAACCAAAGCCACGTGGCTGCTTCACTAATTTAAACCCAAGGGCTTTTTTGACCATAACCCCTGGCTGTGATGTCACCGTGAGGGGGAGTTTTTCTTTCCCCCTCCCATCAGAGAGATACTTTCTGGGCCTGGGGTTTTATTAAAACCCCATAACTTTTGATTGGAAGATGGCCCAATTGTGCCTTTGCTTCAACTGGGTACCTTATAACCATTTATGCCATACCAAACTCGGGGTGTCTTAGCCTAATATCAGGGATATTCTGCTATTGGCTGACTTCCCCTGCAGCCTGGCTTTTGAAACTCGGTACAAGCCTGTGTCTAGACCCCATAACTGTCCTGTGTAACTGGGGATTCATAATTATGAATTCTGCCCCAGTTATGGACAGCTATGATATTTTCTATTGTCTGAAATTTGGAGAGAAAAAAACACACGGTCCATTCGCGATCCAGCGGCGCGTTCTGTGTGGAGGATTCGGGTCTTCCGGCGATTCACTAAGGTAGTTCCCCAGATGTCCGCCAGGTGTTGCTGCAGCGCTGAAGTTCATCGGAATGCACTGAAGTTCACCAAGCCGGGCCGAGTGCAGGTAAGCAAGCGCGTCGCAAGCGACACTTTTTTTAAAAAAATGCATCGGTTTTTCCAAACCCGTGGGGTTTTCGTACGGCCACGCCACAATCCGATCGCTTGCGCCAAAAACTTGGGGAAATTCAGGAAAAATTGGCGCAAAACGTTCGGGTAACCCGCCGTAAAAACGCGATTCGGGCCGTTAGTAAATGACCCCCATCGTCTGCTGTTTCTTTCATCCACCTTCCTAAACCACACTCTGGCCTAAGGTTTCAATTTCCCCACTTAGTGAAGAGCATGTTTCTCTGATCACAAAGAGACTCTCTGGGGTTTCGGAGACACACTGCCCAGCACCTCTTCCTGGCTGGTTGTAAAGCAATGTGCCCCTTCAGCCATTTGCTTGGGCCAAATGGAGCCTCAGGACAGGACATGATTGAAACAACACAAAGAAAGACAAGAAAGAAAATTAAATAAGAAAGAAAAACTAATTATGAAATCGCCTGGAAAATACGGAAAACCAATATTCAATAAGCCGCAGGACATCAAAATAATTTATCCAGAAAATTTAAAAATTATGAAAACATGAAGCAGACACATGGGAAAATGTTATTCAGCAACTAATTTAGGTGATAAAACTATCTGCCTGAAAAGTAGAAAATTTAAAACTTTGAAAATGACACATTTTTTAAAAAATGTATCCATTTTTAATTTTTTTCATTAATAATTGAAAACTTATCAGCCAAAGTCACCCACTACAATCAATTACAACATGTGACGAAAAAACAGTCTCAAAACCGATTTGATAAGTAAAAGTGTTCAAAAGTTAGAACCATATAAAGCGACGCATTTCAGAATACAAAAAATGGTGCTATGCCTTAAAGGGGATGGCCACTTTAAGCTGGGTTTGGGAGATGGCTTGGGGGTAGGCTTTTAAAATGTCCCACTTACCATATTTACAAATTCTTGATCATTGTCCCAATTGTCCGTCGCTCCACTTCGGTCCATGGGCACTCTTCTTCCTTCCCTTGTCCGTCCTAGCCATACTGGAGGACCATGTGACACTTCTCCCCATCTGTCGTGTGCGCACCCGCTCAGCAGCTGTCCTCTTCCACAGCAGCTGGCCTATTCCACAGGCTGGAAGCTTATTGAGCGGAGGCACTGTGCATGTCAGAATATGCATGTATACATGTATATGACTACATTTATACATGTACATGCATGTATCAACTATACTTGCATATTTACATGTATACATGATGGGAGTACAGTCAGTCCCCGGGTTACATACAAGATAGGGTCTGTAGGTTTGTTCTTAAGTTGAATTTGTATGTAAGTCGGAACTGTATATTTTATCATTGTAACCCCAGCCAGAACATTTTTGGTCTCTGTGACATTTGGATTTTTAAAATGTTGGGTTGTCATAAGAACCAGGATTAACAATAATTTTTAATTACAGACACCGGTGATAACTGTTACAGCTGTTTATTGTAGTCTGGGACCAAAGTAGAATAAATTACCAATATCCAGAGGTCCATTTGTGACTAGGGGTCTTATGTAAGTTGAGTGTTCTTAAGTAGGGGACCGCCTGTATATATAAATAGCCCTTAAACAGTCTGGAGGTGGGGTCATTCCCCTGTTGAAAAATAAATGATGGTCCAACTAAATGCAAAGCAGATGCTGCAAGATGCTGTGGTTCAGTATACTGTCAATTTTGAATAAACATTGTCACCAGCAAAGCACCCCCACATCATTACACCTCCTGCTCCATGCTTCACGGCAGGAACCAGGCATGTCAAGTCCATTCGTTCACCTTTTCTGCGTTGTACAAAAACATGGTAGTTGGAGCCAAAGATCTCAAATTTGGACTCATCAGATTTCCACTGGTCTAATGTCGTTTCCTTGTGTTCTTTAGCCCAAACAAGTTTTTTCTGCTTGTTGCCTGTTCTTAGCAGTGGTTTCCTAGCAGCGATTTTACTATGAAGGCCTGCTGCATACAGATTCCTCTTAACAGTTGTTGTAGAGATGTGTCTGCTGCTAGTGTCAATGTCTGTGACATTGACCTAGTCTCTAATCTGAGTTGCTGTTAACCCTATGATTTCTGAGGCTGGTGACTCAGATGAGATTATCCTCCGAGGTGACTCTCTGTCTTCCTTTCCTGGGGTGGTTCTCATGTGAGCCAGTTCTTTGTAGTGCTTGATGGTTTTTACAATTGCACTTGGGAACAATTTCCAAGTTTTCCCAATTTTTCTGACTGACCATCATTACTTTAAATAATGATGGCCACTCATTTTTCTTTACTTAGCTGCTTTTTTCAAGCCATGATAGAAATTCTATTCAGTAGGACTATCAGCTGTGTATCCACCTAACTTCTGCACAACACAACTGATGGTCCCAACCCCCATATATGTGGTACTAACACCCATGAAATAGGGGTGGTGGGGACCCTGTTCCATATGGCTGTTATTGGTAGAGACTTACTGGTGTCCTGGGACCTCTGGAGACGAAGACCAAACTTTTGTGCTATTGCCGCTAATGGACATGTTGTAAGTTTGGCCTTGGCTCCCAAACTCTTTGAGGCCAAAGAACCCACACGCGCAGTAGGGGTGACCCCAGGTGATAAATTCACTCCCCTAGAGGTCCTAGATGGTGAAGCCGAGGGTCAAGAGGAGGTGGCAGACAATAAAATGGGGTGCTGCAAATACCATGGTCTAACAAAATATACCCTGTTGTACAGGGTCTACCAGATACGCGGCAAGAAGATTGAGCAACTTGTAGTACCCCTATCTCATCGTAGGGTGGTGCTAGACTTGGCACATAAACATATCCTTGGAGGTCACTTAGGTGCTGAGAAGACCCGAGAGAGGATCCTGCTGAGATTTTACTGGCTCCAGGTGTGAGAGGAGGTAAATTGTTATTGTAGCTCCTGTCCAGAGTATCAAGTAACTGCCCCGGTGTCCCACTTCAGGAGTCCTCTGGTCCCGTTTCCAATCATAATAGTGCCATTTGAACGGATTGCAATGGATTTAGTTGGCCCCATAGTAAAATCCACAAGGGGGCACCAGTACATCCTTGTTATCCTAGACTATACAGTATCCAGAGGCAATTCCTTAAGAAACGCCTCCTCCAAAAACATTGCTAGGGAACTGATCCAGGTTTTCTCCGACACGGGCCTCCCCAAAGAAATTTTGACTGACCAGGGGACCGCTGACAGTTCCGCACCTCTGTATATCACCCCCAGACAGACGGCCTGGTAATAATGATAATAATAATCTTTACTAACATATCGCCATCATATTACGTAGTGCTTTACAAATCATAAGGGACAAATACAAATATAAGAAAACATGACCGAGCACAAACAATCATATGGAACAAAAGGACTGAGGTCCCTACTCGCAAGAGCTTACAGTCTATGAGAAAGCATGGTGACACAAGAGATAAAAAGCTTATATAATGGTCCCGCTATTTTTCATAAGGGAATGGAACAAAATGTAATATAATAAATAGAAGTGCTGTCGCTTGACCCAGTCATCAGCTGTCATGGGACTGCAGAGAAGCCTGAATCTTGATGCCTGCTGGTTGCTGGATAACAGATGGGAGGAGGACAAAGGACAGGTTAGTAAAGAGAGTTAAAACTTCATTCAGTGTTATAGGCTTGCCTAAAGAGATGATTTTTTAGAGCATCTGTAAAGCGTTTGGTCTGAAAGACCAAGGCTTCTGCATTAAGAATAGATTGGAGAGGTGAGAGTTTGGTGAGTGGAAGACCGGTTAGTAGAGAGGTACAGTAGTCTAGTCGAGTGTGAATCAGAGCAACAGTTAGCATTTTACAAATTTCAAATGTGAGAAATGGACGGATTCTAGAGATTTTTCTGAGATGCATGCAAGAGATGTGTGTTTCAAAGGAGAGCTCGGAGTCCAGCACTACCCCAAGACAGTGGGCCTGCTGCTTCCCGGTTATGCTGACCCCACAGACTGAGATGGAGAGGTTAGGATACCCTCGGTTAGTGGATGGTGAAGTTCGGTCTTTAAGTTTGAGAAAGAGAGGACATGATGGTAGAGACAGCTGAGAGACGATCACTAGTCTTCCGGATTAGTCCAGGGGTGATGTTACATGCCGAAGTATTCAGTTGAGTATCATCAGCATTCATCAGATGATGAAGGGGGGCAGTATAGAGAGAGAAGAGCAGAGGACCTAGGACCGATTGAGGAGGTTCAACAAGCCCTTGAATGGGATGCTAAAAAGGGTGGTCAGCAAAGTTGGGAAGGAATAGGACTGTTTGTTGCCCTATCTGATGTTTTCCATTGATGAGGTACCTTATATGGCCATTCCCCACGTGGGCTCCTGGAAGTAGCGAAGGAGAACTGGGAGGAGAAAGGACCCGACACCATAGCGTGATCAAACACGTCTCCTTTATGCAGGACTGCATAACCGAGGTGAAAGAGCACATGACAAGGGCACAAGAGGACCAGTGTAGGGTCTACAATAGATAAGACAGACTCGGGACCTTTAACTCAGGCGGCAGGGTGTTAGTTCTTGGTGTTAGAGTAGTTCAATCATCAGACACAGAGTAATTAATTAAATAAACGCATTGGCCGATAGCATAGACACAACCATGTTGTTGTATCCATGGAGATCTTATCTGGAACCTTTGTGTTTCTTTATTTTATACTCTTTCAATCTAGGAGGGTTCACGGTTCATGTGTACATAATTACACACAATAGCATTATCGAAAAATCATTGCTACATATCCATATGGACGTCCCAATAGGAATTCAGCTAAAGTTCATTTTATTATTATTGGATCTAAAACTAGACATAAATACAGACCATCTGGATCCTGATTTTACCAGAATAGTTTATCCATTTCCTAGAAGTCTTTGGCCACATAAATCTCTCAATATCAGCCATTGTATTCCAAATTGAGTATTAAAATCCCACATCTCAAATGGTTCCATGGTTTCTGTTTATTTCTAACAATTATACAAGACCAGTGGCATGCCTCCCACAAGCCAAGTTATATAATACACCAAATTATATACACCTGCATACACCTGCATATTGTTATTTAGTGGAGAAGATAAGTTCATACACTGTACTACACAGACATGATGGAGTCATATACAGATACCTAAATTACTAATTAATTTAGCAAGTTCCCCTATTTTTATCATTTCTCTAATATCCATATAGTATCCTTCAATACCTATCCCTAAAACTTCAGGAAACGGTACATCGGATCATCCTACCAACACAAGGTGTTTGCTAATTCTCACAAATTGTGGGATATTCAATATCCACCCACAGGGGCGTAACTACAGTGGTAGCAGCCATAGCAACCGCTATGGGGCCCACAGTGTCAGGGGGCCCCAGCATCCGACCAGACACATTAAAGAGTGGAGGATGTGCATCATTATATCCATATTATGCTGCACTTTGTACATTATAATATGTATATAACATATATATGATGTATATATGCTGCATCTGTGATGTGTATATGTCGTATGTGTAGACGGTGTATGGCGTCTGCATATACTGTATGTGTGTATATATGCTGTGTGTTTGTAAATCTCACTGTATGTGTGTGTATATGCTCTATATGAGCATATGTGCATAAGTGTATAAATGTGTGATTGTAACTTGCATGTATGAGTATACAAATATGTATAATTTTCAAGTGGGAAGGGGGGCCCCATGTCGAAGCCTGCTATGGGGCCCTCCCACTCATAGTTACACCAATGTCCACCCAGATGCTCTCACTTCCTCCTCTACCTTATAGATTTATCCACATAGTCTAGTGGAGACTCAGAAAGGGGTAATCTTGTAGCCTAGTGTGCCTTAAGAAATCCTTCAATTTCCTCTCAATAAGCTAGTTAATAAGTCTATTAAATGAGTCATTTAGTCCAATGCGTTCTTCTTGAATTCTTTATACAGATAAACTTCTGCAAAAGACAAAGCCTGCAAAGTTTCCATTGCATCCTCTCACAAGCCTCATTTTGCCTTTTCTGATTTAGATTAAATTCAAGGTCTAACATATTTTTCCTGTGTCTTTTTTTAATGGTGACCAAAACTCTGGAATACAGGCGGTCCCCTACTTAAGAACACTCGACTTACATACGACCCCTAGTTACAAACGGACCTCTGGATATTGGTGATTTATTGTACTTTAGTCCTAGGCTACAATGATCAGCTATAACAGTTATCAAATGTGTCTGCAATGAAGCTTTAGTGTTAATATTGATTCTTATGACAACCCAACATTTTTAAGAAAGTTCTGTCTGGGATTATAATGATAAAATATATAGTTCCGACTTACATACAAATTCAACTTAAGAACAAACCTACAGACCCTATCTTGTATGTAACCCGGGGACTGCCTGTATAGACAATTGGGCAGATTTATCAAGCTGTCTGAAAGTCAGAATATTTCTAGTTGCCCATAGCAACCAATCACATCGCCCCTTTAAAATATTCATGAACACTGGTAAAATGAAAGCTGAGTTGTGATTGGCTGCCATGGGCAACTAGAAATATTCTGACTTACAGACAGTTTGATAAATCTGCCCTAGTGAGTTCTTCCAAGGAGGAAGGATCTAGAATGTAACTAAGAACACAGTTATAAACCTGCTTCAAGTTATCTTGAAGAACAGCTACATGTTGTCACATCTACGTGTAAAGCCTAAAGCTATTGTAAAACAATATAAGACTTTCTGTAGACCGTACCAAATAAAACCTATCTGGACTAAATTATGGTTTCACATTTCACCTTATCGTGTAAAGTCATGTGCAAGCATTCTATCAATGACTTGTTTGTTTCTACCATGGCTTTCTAAATCTTTAACTTCAGGGTTACTTTTAGTTTTTCTACCTTCCCAATACTTTCTAGGTGATATGGTGTATTAATCCTTAACGCTTCTTAAATGGAATAAGTCCCTGTACCTTTTTTTATTACCTCAGGGAAATCCTATCTACACACTACTTCAGCAAGAGTCATCATCACCACTGTTTTCTGCATTTGCCTGTAGGTAAGGCCTTTGACAATCCTAACAAGAGGTCAACAAACACCACAACATACTCCTGTGTGTCTATCTTTGGAGTCTGAATACAGATAATCTGCGGTCTCTGGAATAATATTACGGAGTGCACCTAATAGGCACTTTAACAGTTCCGGTGTTTTGGACAATACAACAGCTGGGAGAATTTAGCAGAAGCATTGTCGAACCTTAGGGTCACTCAACCTTGACTAACCAAACTTACTATTGTTGTCACAGATTGGTGGGAAAGGCCATTTTATGGCTCACACTTGTTTAATTTTGTTACTTTAGGAAGGCATATTCTGGCATCTAAAACATACAGATCTTAGTTTTTCTTGGCCTTCTTCTGTCCACACATCTTTTTTTTTCCTTCCGAGTTTACTTCAGTAACTCTAGATGATTCCAGAAGGTCCAGATCTACCCTTTATGTGGAACTATGTCCATGGTATAGCCCTGACATAAGGAGTAGAAACAGGGCGACATGTTTACTAGCAGCATCTGCCCTGCGGTTCCCTTCTGCCTTTTTAGTTTGCTCATTGTTCAGGCCTTAACTTAGATGCACAAACAAAGAAAAGTTGGATGTGTACACAGGAGTAGCAATGTAATATAAAATGTATTAATTAGCAATAGTAACACACCATAAGAGGACAGGACAACAATGAAATAAAAACATTTAAAAAGTACACCAATCGGGTGTACGTAGCTACCAAGGGCCAGTGACGGACCCTAAGTTCCCTCGACTCAATCTGCCAATATTATAGTATACCATGCAACCAATGATTGCACCAGTATGCAAGAAAAACATGCATGCACTACACATGAGAAGAAAGGGGTTGCTAATGCATATAACACCCTTAGTGCATGTAAGCCAACAGCATGCCAAAGTGAAACAATACTAAATTTAACGTCTTATAACCATGTGGAAGAGCCATGAAGGCATGGACACAGAGAGGGGGAGGTGGGTAGGTCTGTTACTATGTCACTATGACCGCAGTTTTTGTAGTGCAGGGCACGGAGATGCCGATCATTGCCATGGCAACCCTGAGGTCTGATAAGAACCCCAGGGCTGCCTTAAGTAGCAGCCTGTTAGGATCGTGCTGCAGCACGATCTAACAGTTCAGCCGTCATTCTATTCAGAATGCATAGGCTGACTGTAATATGCTGCAATACAGTAGTATTGCAGCATATAACAATGAAGAACAAGTGATCAAAATAAAACAGTAAAAAAAAATAAGTGAAATTAAAAAAATTATTAGAAAAGAATAAAAGTCCCGTCCCATGCAATAATCAAATAAAACATAAAAAAGTATCACAACGTCCGTAACAACCAGTACAATCAAATAAAATCATCACCAAAAAACTTCACAAAAATTATGACATTTTCACATAAAAAGTGATCAAAATTAATATATTGACTTAAAAAATTACAGCTTATGAATTACACCTCCATTTTGTTTTAACCCCTGTGAAGCATCTAAAGGATTAACACGCTTCTTAAAGTTGATTTTTCACACATTGAGTGTAGGTTCTAGTACGGCGCGCGCCGGGTCCTGGTGCATGGAGAGGGCTAGCGGGCCTGTTGCAGCAAAGGCTTACCGGTACCACCCGCAATCGGTGCAATCACCCATTGCAGGTGTTTTCCCTACGATCGCCGCCAGCATGACATCATCGGGGAGCGGCAATCTGTCACCACGAGGTTGTCTTGTTTTAACCCATTCATTACAATGTGCTAATTGCAGTATATGATAGGATCGTTCAGACAGCCTAGGGTTAAAGTACCCTAGGTAGTATGAAAAATAGTAAAAGTAAAAAAAAGAATTTATAAAAAAAAAAATATATAAAAAAATTTTATAAAATTTTTATTAAAAAATTATAATAAAAAAACCTAAAAATTCAATTTCCCTAGAACTGATATAAATATTAATAAGCAGTAAAAATAATAAACACATTAGGTATCGCTGCGTTCGAAAATGCCCAATCTATCAAAATATAATAACGTTTTTTCACTGCGTTTAACCCTGTAATGGAAAATAGCACCCAAAGTCGAAAATGGCACATTTTAAAAAATATTTTAAAAAATCTATAAAAAGTGATCAAAAGGTCGCACAGTCCTAAAAATGATAGCAATGAAAATGCCATCAAAAGTCACAAAAAATGACACCACCCACAGCTCCATACACCAAAGTATGAAAAACTTATTGGCGCCAGAAGATGGCAAAATCAAAAGGAGGTTTTCATTTTTGTAAATGTATGAAAACCTTATAAAACCTATACAAATTTGGTATCCCCATAATCGTACCGACCAATTGAATAAAGTATGTCATTTGGGGCGCACAGTAAAAGCTGTAAAATCCAAGCCCACAAGAAAACGGCGCAAATGCGTTTTTCACTATTTCACTGCATTTGGAATTTTTTTCCTGCTTCCCAGTACATGGCATGGAATGACCTCCTGCCTGTGCTTGACTACGATTCTGCTCAACTTGGCTGCCACCGCCTTGGCTGCCACCGCTGCCAAAAATCCAACCATACCAGCTGCCTTTAGAATTGCAGAAATATTCTTATCTGCCCATTTGCCAACCTCTACCCTCACCAAATTTTTCATCATCGTCTTGGGAAAAAGCTATTCAAATTTCCTGTTTTCAACGATTTGGTGAGAATACAGCTCATAACAGTATATTCTGTGCAAAATATTTTCATAACTCTAATATGACAGACTCTCTAGTTAGGTCAGGCTAGATATCTGGTTGTCAAGGCTACAAGCTGGTTGTCACATTGGTTGGTTCCCTAGCACCAGAAAAATTATATACTCCTTATGCATATTATACCTGGATCCTTACTACCCTCTGCTCATGTACTTCCATCTGCTCTGTGTACTGTGACATATGCATCTATCATTGCCATGGGTGTTCTTTTATTATACAAAATATGCAATACAGAAATATACATAATCACTTACACTACACAATTTTTCAATAAATAACAATACAGGAAGGATTATATATGACATAATACCTTTACCCCCCCCCCCCTCCCACCTGCCCTCAACTAATAACTTCGCTTAACGAAACACTCCCCCCAAAAGAAAAAAAAAGGGAAAAAAACACAAACAAATCTCTCTCCCTCCCCCGTGCCTCAACCCTTGTTGACCAAATTTTGCTGGGTTACCCCAGTAACCTTTTTTCTACCGGTGAGAAAAACAACTCCAGCTATTTGGACCATAACTTAAAATAAACTTGTTTTGATTTGGGACCCATTCCTCTATTTTCAAAGACTTCGGGCAAAACTGTCATGTTGGTTATTCGTTTCCAAAAAACAAGTGAGGGTGGATCCGGGGAGGATCCACTTCTTTATGATACAAAACCTAGCATGAAACAACTATTTTTTGGCTATATATTTCCCCTTATCCATACAATCAACCCCTTGCCAAATACCCAACAAACAAACCATAAAATTCAAAGGGAATTGAATAACTCAACACCTCTTAATTACCTTAATGAGTTCTTCCCAGTAATTTTTAATTAACGGGCAAAACCAAAAGATATGGACATCATCAACTTTCTCCCTATCATATCTTTTAAAACAAATAGTTTCTCCGGAAAAATTTTTAATTCTTTTAGGTGTATAATATGTTCTTTGGAATATAGACAACTGGGCCAAACGGTGTGCAGGAATTTTAGGTATCTTTCTGATTTCTTTACAGGTATATGACCACACCTGATCCTCCAATACCCCCAGTGTTAGAGTACCTATGGTGTCTTTGTGTTACCAATGCATAATAGAATGTTTTGCTGTTATTTTTTTTGTTAATTGAAGCCCACATTACATTTATCACCGACGGCAATCTATCCCATTCCATTAGAGCCCTATTGGAGGCAGACCACCAATGAGCCAGTTGTATATACGGAAAGTAACAGACTTTGGGAATCCCAAATTCTTTCTGGATGGTGGAGAAAGATTTCATCTTACCATTCCTGATTACTTGATGGATTTATATTACCCCTTTTTCAATCCATGGAAAGGTCAAAACCCTGGACATCCAGAGGGACTTAATCTCTCTCCACACCTGGGACATAAGGAATAATGTTGGTAGAATTTTCCTGTTATTTTGTCCATCCCAAATGCCAGTCTCCAAAGTTTCCAGTATGTTGAGTTTCGTTATACAATCCGCTGCCCGTAATATCCTAGCAGGAAAATCTGCCAAGGGCAGACAGTCCCATGCCAGAATATACTTTGTTTGTGGCGTTAAAAAGTAGACTTTCATTTCTGGTAGACCATAGGGGAGCATCATAATCTCCAACTTAGTAGGTATAGCTAAACTCACTGTATCCTGGCGGTAGACAGTCCTGCCTTCACATATTAGTGAGATTCAAGAGAGGGTCCTTATTTAGGTTTCACAGGGTCCATTTCCTGGGCTTTAGGCAGCTGTAGGTCAGGAAGTGGATTTTGAATGTTGTAAGGTAGCCAGGACTCAATGGGGATGGGATCAATTCCCAAAGGTCCCCAGGCGTTTTGTAGGTCCTCAGGTGTTCTGATGATGATTCTTCTACCATCTTTTGGGATAGCTAGTCCGAACGGAAATAGCCAGAAATATTGTAGGTTTCGAGCACGCAGAACTTCTAGTAGTGTCTCAGTATCCTACGTTGAGCCAGTGTGGATGGCGCAGTGTCTTGGTAGAAGGAGAGTTCTTCATTACCGTATCTTATATTTCGCTTTACTCTGGTTGCAGGGATCTGTGATGTGTCTACAAAGGAGAGCAAGCCAGAAATGACATCCCTCGGGGGTTCATTTGGTCATGGTGGGGGGCGCAGGGCCCGATGTATGCGTTCAATCACAATTCTAGCTGCTCTGTCGACTCCTAGCAAAGTTGAGAATAAGTCCATTACTACTTTGGGTAGCGACTCAGTGACCAGGTTTCTGATAGGCCTAACGTTCTTGGTCCTCAATGAGTGTGAGAGCATTGTGTATGTAAGCATGGTGCTGCGCTGAATGGTCTGCCAAGGCTGTTGATAAAGCAGATAAGTTTGTACATGTTGTTTCCAGTGTCTCAACTCTGGAACCTACATTTATGATTTCTGTCTTTATATCAGCTAGTTCAGCTAGTACTGGCCTCATAGCTTGTGAGAGTGCTTTTTTGAGGAATGACTTTGAGATCGTGCTGGCTGCATTGTCCTGATAGTCTCTTTCGTGTATGCTCTCCATGTCTGATTCATCAGTCCTAAAGTCAGCAGATGTCATTCCTATCGGATTTTTTTTTTTGTCTTCTGCCTGGTGAGAAAGGATTTTTTTTCTTCCACATTTTTTTGGATGTCTGGTTGGCCTTTTGGTTTGGCTGTTTCACCATTATGTGGTTTTTGTAAGTTGTGTGCAGTGGCTCCTATGCCAGCATCAGGGGCTTTACCCTCTCATTCACTTACTTTTGACAGCTTTTAGAAGTGGCTTTTAGATGGTGGCTGCGTTGCTACTGTCCTCCTGGTGTTAACTAGCTCCAGATGGAAGGGTTCCGAATTCTAGCCTGCTGAGGGGAGAAGTTCGCTGGCAGGAACAAAAATTCTCATTCTCTACAGACATTCTGAGGTTACGCAGTAACTAATCGTTAGTTTCCCCATGGATTGACATCGGAATGCCCATGAGATGCCCCTATATAGTCCGGTATAGTCTAACTCTTACATTTCTAATTAAATTATCTTTACCTTGCTAAGCACACTCACTGAATGACTTACTGATCTAAACTAGAGATGGACAATCCCTTTCTTCCCTCTCTATCTTCCTTTCCCTCTTGGTTATAAGGTATGTATCTCCGGACAACATTATGCAATTATAAAATGAAATCTCCAACAAATGTGGACTTAAAAACAACTTCACAGAATAAAGAAATACTTGATCTGAAGGCATCATCATACAAACACTTCTCTCACAACATACATTACAAGACAACATACACTTTGGAATGTTCTTATTCTGATCTGGTATCGTTACTGGGTGGTTTTCAGATCTCACCTAATCTTCTTCTTCAATCCAAATGACTACATATGGCTAATTAGTTGAACTCCTTCATAACAATCAGTTTTATTTAATTAACCGTCATACATTCACATAAACCACTCAAGGAGCCTCATAAACACTTCAAGCTTTCAAGCATAGGTGATTGACAACACAGGCATTCTCTTTTATATGCCTTTCTATAGTATATACAGAGCAAATCATAAATCAGTCCCCTCAAAAAGGATTCCACGTAAAAAACACATATAGCAATAGCATATATAATTAACCACAATCTTGAGAAAAAAGTGAATTCGATCCAGCAATCGTGTCAAAGAATTAAAAGCTTCATATTCTTTATTTTAATCCATGGTAATAAGAAACAAAAAAGAAAAAATTCAAGTACATCATATGTAGAGCTGACATGCTCACTGTTAAAAAGTGCGTGCGGCAGACCTAGGCGTTTCAGACATAACTTGTTGTCCTTAGTCATGGTCTATCTGCCTAAAGATAAAACACAATGCTTTATGCTAAAAGAAAATGGGATGTGGTTGTATTGCAAAGGTGGAGACATGCGCTGGTAGCATGACGTTAATATGGATCACCTGAGAAGTTAAGATACTGCATGGAATATTAGTAAAAATATAGTGTATCTGATCTATTATTGATACCATGTGGATAGCGAGTATCTAACTTTAGTATCCAATATATTTCTCTATTTCTAAGTTTGTGTATTCTGTCTGGGGCCGTGACTTTTTCTATAGCTGTTATTTTTATTTTGGATACATCTCCTTGATGAACTTGTGAAAAATCTTTGGACAAACACGAAGTATTTTTGATGTGTTATCTGTTTTTGTGCCATCTCTTATATATCCTTCTATTCTAGATTTTAAAGGAAGCATTGTGCTGCCTACATATAGTACACTACATAACGGGAATTGCAGTTAATAATAGTGGAAATTTTATATTTTTCTCCGTTATGGCAGGATAGAAAGCATTTAGTGGAATTCATATATTTACATATATTGCATCTATTGCCACAGGAGTAAGACCTGCCGTCTTTGCAACCCACACAGTCACTTACAATGGACATTGGCGAGATAAGTACCATTCACCCCACTGTTATCAGATGTTATCAACCCACTGCAAAATTCACCCGTGTTCATGTGCATGTGGCCTAATACTGCACACACATAAACACACAGTACAATACATGTGACACACTGACACTGCACACACATAAACACACAGTACAATACATGTGACACACTGACACTGCACCTACATAAACACACAGTACAATACATGTGACACACTGACACTGGACACACATAAACACACAGTACAATACATGTGACACACTGACACTGCACACACAGTACAATACATGTGACACACTAACAATGCACACACAGTACAATACATGTGACACACACACACACACATACACACAGTACAATACATATGACACACACACAGTACAATACATATGACACACACACACACAGTACAATACATATGACACACACACACACAGTACAATACATATGACACACACACACACAGTACAATACATATGACACACACACACACAGTACAATACATATGACACACACACACAGTTACTTCTACACACTTACATCTTCTGAATAGATCCCAAATCCCCCAGGATATCAGTGCAGGGATCTGTACAGAGGCTGCACAGGAAGCTCAGTGTCTGCTCTCTGAGCAGGATCCCTGCAGACATGAGCTTCAGCCCCTCCCCTCTCCTCACACAGTCGGCTGCTGGAGAGGGTGAGGGGCGAGGCTCAATCCCGGCAGACCTCGTGGTCATGTGACCGGAGCAACAATGGTATGTACACAATTACTGGCTCCGGTCACATGACTATACATCCAGCGTAAGTGTCTACCAGGACTGAGGGAGGAGAGAAGCCCCAAGCGCATTTATACACTCGGGGCTTTTTTAAATGAGTAAATTTTTTGAACACGATCCCTGGATGTGGCCCTGGCCGCGAGCCAGATGCAGCCATCAAAAGATCCACATCTGGCTCGCGAGCCATAGGTTCCCGACCCCTGATCTAGGGTAAATGTACCCTAGATGGTCTAAGAAATTGTAAAAAAAAAAAAGTTTAAAAAATGTAAAAAATGTGTAAAATATTAAAAGTTCAAATCATCCCCCTTTCCCTAGAACTGATATAAAATATAATAAACAGTAAAAATAAAAAAATAAGGTATTGCCGCGTCCCAAAATGCCCAATCTATCAAAATATAAAAATGGTTATAACTGGCGGTGACCTCCGAGATGGGAAATGGCGCCCAAATGTCCGAAATGCAATTCTTACACCTTTTTACATGAAATAGAAATATAATGAAATGTGATCAAAATGTCGCACAGACCTCAAAATGATAGCAATTAAAACGTCCCCCTCAAAATATGATACCTCCCCCATCTCCGTACACCAAAGTATGAAAAGTTATTAGTTATTTCTTTTTTTCGTACAAATTCGTTTAATTTTTGAAAATGTATTAAAACGCAATAATACCTATATAAATTTGGTATCACTGCGATCGTACCAAACCAAAATAATATCACGTGAAAGTAAAATTTGTCACGCACAAAATAAGCCCTCACACAGCTCTGTACACAGAAAAATGAAAAAGTTATGGATTTTTGAAGGTGGAGAGCCAGAAATTAGTAAAAAAAACCCTGCGTCCTTAAAGGGTTAAGTATATGATTAGTGTAGACTCTGTCTAATAATCTTCTTTTCATGTTATTTTTTTCTTGGTAGAGATTATTGTTGCTACAACTTCGTTTTGCTCATATAAATTCATCTAAAGGGAGGTTATGAATTACATGCTGTGGGTGGTTGCTTTCTGCATGAAGTATTGCATTGCCACTAGTTGGTTTTCTATAGAGCGATGTAGTGATGGAACTGGTGAGAGTGGAACCTTGTAAAAAATATCTAGAAATGGTACTTACGTTTTTTCAGCACTATGTATGAATTTGAGGTTAAACTTATTGGTATTAATGTATTCCTTAAATTTTTCCATGTACAGAGCGGACTCCTGCCATATTATTAACATATCCTCTATGTATCTTCCATACCATAATATATGGTCTAAGAAAGGGTTGTCCGCACTGTACATGGAGCACTCCTCCCACATAGAGATGTAAATATTAGCCATAGAGGGCGAAAAACAGGAGCCCATAGGGCAGCCCTATATTTGAAAATAGAAAGCATTATTAAAAGAAAAATTGTTGTTATTAAGTAAAAATTCTGTTACTGAAATGATATAATTCCTTAGATCTTGTGAATAATTTGTGTATTTTTTCATTGAATGTCCTAGTGCAGTGGTGGCGAACCTATGGCACTGGTGCCAGAGGCGGCACTCAGAGCCCTCTCTGTGGGCACCTGGGCCATCACCCATGAAGTTCACCAGACAGGTCTCAAGGACTCTTCCTACAGAATCTTCCTACTATCAACTGCGTTGGTGTCTTTAGGAGGTTGAACGATTTAAAGTTGTCAAAGAACAAGAAGAAATAAATGGCTGTGCTGGCACTTTTCAATAAATAAGTGGCTTTTGGTGGAAGTTTGGGCACTCAGGCTCTAAAAGGTTCGCCATCACTGTCCTAGTGCTATCACTGCTCTGTTGGGTGCTATGCAGGTATACAGAGCAGTGATATCGCATGTTAGCCAGATATTTTCAGCTGACCAACCTAGACTAGACATCGCTTGAAGTACTGTTTTAGAATCTTGAAGAAAGCCTGGTGTTTTTCTTACTACTGGTTGCAGAAGCCTATCCACCCATGGGCTTATACGTTCAGTAATGGAGTCCACACCTGATATTATTGGTGGTAAGGGAGGGGGGAAGGTAATTTTCCTCCTGCGGTTCTTCCCTCCTCTTCTGATATGTTTTCTGAAGGCGCTTTGTTTAGATGTCCAGTTTGTTTGTTTTTTTTTAAAGGATTTGGGTATTTGAGATTGGGCACCGTTCACATGAGTATGTCTCACTGAACATGCGTTAATTTGGGTTTTGCTGCTTGCTTCTCTATCTGATATGTCCGTGTTGAAATCAGTAGACTCTTGATCCAATGAAGCAAAAGAAACATTTTTAGGTTTGTTTCTGATAGTGGAATATGTTTTATTATCCTTCTTTTATTGCGTTGCCACGTATAGACTTCATTTTTGAGGTGATCAATGGAATCTCTATTAAATTTGCTTTGTTTAATTTCCATGATTTCCTTTTCCATTTTTGCAATGTTTTCTTTCAGATTATCATCTAAATGCTTGAAATCCAAAGTGTGTGTATACTGTTTTAACGCTGTTCGTGTTTTTGCCATTTGTTCATTTAGTTCATTCAGGCATATTTGTTCTCTATCAGCTATTAGCTGCATTAGCTTTAGTGAACATTGTGATAAAATCCCATACCAACTGTTTGTGAATTTTTTGTCATATACAACAGTTGGATATTTTCTGATTATGAGTCCACGTGGGATCATATTTTTTTCTATATAGTTTAGCAAAGTAGTATGGTCCCACCAAATCTTTAGCTGTTCACTCATTTCATATCATTTTCTAGGTCTTGCATGAGACTAAATAGGCTTAAATTAGATGCTTCCATTTGTAGACCTAAGAATATAGCAGCCACTTTTATTCTACTTTCATTATTAATGCCTTCAAAAGCTGTGTTGGTATTGGTTGGGATTTTCTCCATTGAGAATCGGGCACCGTTCACACCAGCTCTGGATGTGGGATATTGGAATACGAACATTTTGCCAGATAGGTGAGCTGAAGATCTATTTTATACATCTGTTTCTTCTACTTAACCACAATCTCCAATGATGCCTGGAACCTGAAATATGGACTGATCCAGAAAGCACCCCTCAGCCCAGGAAAGTAGTCAATGGCTCACTTAACTAGGATCAGGGTTTCTGGCCAACCAAGATGTTGGAGATCTGATCTGGACCGCTGTGTATCTTTATTTTATACCTTATCAATCTAGGAGGGTTCACTGTTCGTGACTAAATGATTTTGGGTGGTAACATTAGAAATGACAGTTATATAATCACACACAATAGCATATTGGAAACATCATTGCAACATTATTGCCACATATGTAAAACAGCTAAAGTTCATTTTATTAATATTGGACCTAAAACGGGACATAAATACAGACCATCTGAACCCTGATTTTACCAGAATTGTTTATCCATTTCCAAGAAGTCTTTGGTCACATAAATTTCGCAATATGTTTTCCAAATTGAGTACTGAACTCCCACATCCCAAACTTCCATGGTTTCTGTTTATTTCTAACAATTATCAAAGGCCAGGGGAATGCCTTCCCCAAGCCATCAAACTATATAATATACCTGCATATTGTTTTAGTGGAGAAGATGATAAGTTTATACAAGATGGAGTCATAAACATAATATACATGTCAAAACTCACAAATTGAAGTGATGGGATAAGGTTTCAGGCTTCTTGCTGGAAAACCACACCCAGAGCTGACTGTGATTGACAGCACCATTTCTCATCTTGGGAAAGCTGGGTGTGTCTTTGAACTGATTTTGTCTGCAGCTGCAGTTTGAGTGATGGACGGCTGAGCCAGTCAGTGCTGGAGGTATTGTCCATTACTGCCTTATACTCTTCCCAGCCCCTTCATTAGGTGCTAGTTATTCAGTCTCTTGTGTTCTCTAGTGCTCTTGCCATTGTTTTTTTTTTGCTATTCTGTGTATTGACTTCTGCTTTGTCTACTGACCATTCTATTTGCTATACGATTCTGTACCTTTGCCGCCATCTTGGTTTTGACCCGGTTTGTTTGACTCTGTCTTATCTGTTATTTGTCCCTCAGTATTGTTTATCGCCTAGTGTCACCCCACTTTCCTGTCTCAGTCTTGTATCGGTTTCTGTGTGCCAGTGTGAACACTGACCTATATGTGTTTCCGGTTACATTTCCGCTCCACCATCCAGCAGCTGTAGGTGTACCCGGTGCAAAAGTGCCTGAAATACGGATCTCGGAGTCCCTTTCCAGCAGGGCCCAAATTCAGAAAGCAGGGGGGTTTGTTCTCCAGAACGCTAATGTGTTCTCCAATCTACCGGGTCATACTTCAGTCATCAAGCATGACATCATAACCGAACCCCACATCCGGGTACACCTAAAACCCTACCGGGTCCCTAGGGGTGATGGAGGAGTCTAAAAGTGACTGGTCAAGACACTTTGTATTAATCCCCAAGCTTCTGCAATGATTTTAGGAAGTTGAATGAGGTGTCTAAATTTGACTCCTAACCTATGACCAGAGTTGATGAATTGATAGAACGACTGGGAAAGGCTAGGTTCTTCTCCACCCTTGACCTGACAAAAGGGTATCGGCAGGTACCCCTCACTGACAGAGCTAAAGAGAAGACCGCTTTTGTTACTCCTGATAGGCTACTTTAGTATGTAGTACTTCCCTTTGGGCTGCATGGGGCTCCTGCCACATTCCAGAGGTTAATGGATCTTGTGCTAAAACCTCACTGTAAATACTGTATGGCACTGGATGACGTCATAGTCTATAGTAAAGATTGGGAGAGTCATCTGGACAGGGTACAAGCAGCTCAGGGTACAAGCCTCAGGGCAGCAGGGTTGACAGCAAACCCCAAAAAATGACCGGTACTGATCACCCCTAACTTCACCAAGACCTTTATTGTGCAGACTGCCGCTTCTGATGTGGGCTTGGGGGCTGTCTTGTCCCAAGTAGTAGAGGGTGAGGAACATCCTGTAACATTCCTTAGCCATAAGCTCACTCCCACTGGGAAAAAACTATAGTATAGTTGAGAGGGAGTGCTTAGCGATCAAATGGGCCCTTGAGTCCCTGAGATATTACTTGATAAAGCGACAGTTTACGCTAGTAACCGATCACTCTCCCCTCACATGGAATAGTCAGGTTAAAGAAAGGAACGCCAGGGTCACGAGGTGGTTCCTAATGTTTCAAAATTTCAAGTTCATGGTAGAGCACATAGCAGTAAAGCTACATGGGAATCCTGAAGCCCTGTCTTGTACCCACTGTCTGATGGCCAAAGGTATTCGCCCCCACAGGGTCAAACTGATAAAGAGGGACATCTGTGAGACACTAAAGGGGTTAACTGTGGATGGGTGATATGTTTCCCCTGGGTTTTCTTTTTATGCAAGGCCTTAAAAGCAGAGGTTGTGTTTGTCCAGCTGCAAACACACAAGTGGTGATTATTTGTTGGAGCATATGTTTAAAACTCTCCTGGGCCGGATTATATGGAATGGATTCGTAGGCTGGTAGTGGGGAGGTCCATTCCACCTCCTTGTTAGGCTAGGTCAGGTTTTATGTTGTTCAGCACCTTGGACACAGGTGGAGGTAGAAGCCTAATCAGGCTGCGTATAGCTGCTGAGCAGAGCTGACAGAGTTCCCTCTGAAAGATGTCTGGCAGAGTGCATTACAGCCCTGACTTCCATGCCTGGAACAAGCGATGACCTTGTAGGTGAATTTATGTTTAAGTGATGAGTTAGGGGAACTCTCCGTATCCCCTTAAGGATGCAGCCAGTTTTTAGCTTAAGGCTCAGCCCGATTCTTTTGGATTCTGACATGCGTCGCTTTATATGGTTATAACTTTTGAACACTGTTACTTATCAAAACGATTTTGATTGTGTTTTTTCCTCACATGTTGTACTTCATTTTAGTGGTAAATTTTGGCTGATAAGTTTTGCATTTATTTACAAAAAAAAAGAAAAAATGATGATTTTTTTGAAAAATTTGCCATTGTCGAAATTTGAAATCATTGCGTTTTCTGGCAGATAGATTTACCACCTAAATAAGTTGCTGAATAACATTTCCCATATGTCTACTTTACATTTTCATCATTTTTGAAATGTCTGGATAATTTATTTTGACGTCACGCGGCTTTTTAGAATTGACTATTTTGGGGATAAATCCCGTTTTGAATGAAATTTTACATATTTAGCATCAAAAACCCCCTATGTATCAACCGATTTTCAAATCTGCACCCCTCAAACTATTAGAAGCAGCTTTTAGGAAGATTGTTAACCCCTTGAGATCTTCATAGTAATGAAATCAAAATGGAGGTGAAATTTAGAATGGTCAAATTGTGCCGGTTATACCTTCATTTAGCCCAAAAATTTACACATTTACAAAAGATAAAAAGATAAAATCCACCATACAATTTGTTATGCAATTTCTCCAAAGTGCAGAGACCCCCACATGTGGACGTTACTTGTTTTATGATCGCACAGCGAGGCGCAAAGGGAAGGAGTGCCCTGCGACTGCCAGGATTTTAGTTTGCTCATTGACCCCCTTTGTAGGCTAAAAAAATTTCGCTTTTTCGTTATTGGGGCCATGTGACGCCATTTTTTTTGCAGGACGAGATGCTTTTTCCATTGATACCATTTTGGGGTTGGTATCCCCTAGGAGTAAAAAATAATCAATTCTGTACTGGATTTTTTACTTTTTTTTTTGTTTTGTGTTCACCGTTTAGCCTAATAATCATGTTATCTTTATTCTATGGGTTGATACGATTACGGGGATACCATACATGAATATTTTTTTACATTTTTTACAAAATTTGCCAAATAAAACCCCAATGTGGGAAAAATCATTTTCGCATTGCCGTCTTCCAAGTGGCATAACATTTTTATTTTTTTGGCAACAGAGCTGGTTGATGGCTTGTTTTTTGCGGGACATGTTGTACTTTGCACCAGTATCATTTTGGAGTACATATGTTTTTTTGAACACTTTTTATTGCATTTTTGTGGGATTCAAAAGGTAAAAATCATAATTTTGGCGGGTTTTTAACAGTTTTTTTTAACGGCGTTCATCGTGCGGGTTTAATAATTATTTAGTTTTATTCTACGGATTGTTACGGACGCGGTGATATTTTATATGTGGGGTTTGTTTTATGATTTAGACTTTTTTTTAGCGGTATATGTCTCTTTACATGTTATGGGGTTTATGACCATTTTTAGTGATTTATTGCTTTATTTTTTTATTGAAAAACATTTTTTTACTACTTCCACCATGGGACATGAACAAGCAATCTTCTGATTGTTTGTTCATGATAATATCCTGCAATAATCATGTATTGCAGGGTATTAGCAGTGTGAGCCTATGTACATGCATAGGCTGGCACTGTGCCTGAAAGATGACGTCATAGACGCCATCTTTCAGGCACTGCCTTCAGGCATCTCTAGGGTCCCGATTGGACCTCAGAGATGCCATAGCAACGATCGGCGCCCCCTGAAAATGGCGCTGACCGCGGCATTTAACAGGTTCAACACCCGCGATCGGAGCCCACTCTGATTGCAGGTGTTACACTGGGGTGCCGGCTATTAGTTACAGCCCGATGCCTTGAGCTGAACCGGCATCGGCTCAGCGTCTGATATATTGGATGCTGAGCGTTAACAGGGTATAGCCAGAACCCAGACGGGTAGGATTTTGTTTATGTTTGATTCCTGAATGTGAAGGCGGTTTTGGACTGAACTTTGGTGTCACTGTCTTGCTCTGCATCACAAATCTCTGCTACCTCACATTTTACTGGGCCAAATCTCCCACAATATATACACACACATATTCCTTTTTACATACACACACACACATATATACATACATATATACGCACATGCACATATATACATACAGATATATAAATACATATATGTATATACATCCATAAATACACATTATATATAACATACAAACATATTGAAGGGTAGTTGGGGAAAAGAATCTGATGGTGGCTTACCCCTTTAACCCCTCGTAATTGTGCAGCGGGGGAGCAGTGGTGCTGAAAAGTTTGGAGTGCGAGGAGGTTGTAGTGTGCACAAGTTTGTGTACTATCCCCCCTCACCTATTGTTTGTTTTTGAAAGCATTGGAAGCATACAGTTATATTGCCTCCATTACCAAATCCATTTTATTTATCTCGTCAACTCAAAGTGACTCCGAGGAATACCATAAAAGGAGCCTTTGGACTAGTGCTGAGAAAGTGCCTGGGGCTTCTGCTGAAGAGCCTGGGGCTTTTGTCCCCACATGGGTGACCCCAAGTAACTATGCCACTCGGGTCCCTGATTTTACGGGCATATAAAAAATTTAACCTTTATTGTGTTTTCGCTAAGAACAGCTAAAGCGAAAATTTAAAACCACAACGGAGAGTAACTGTAAATGTAGTATTCTGGGATTCGGATATATTATTCTCTGTACAACACTGTGGGGCAGATTTATCAAGCTGTCTGAAAGTCAGAATATTTCTAGTTGCCTATAGCGTCTAATCACAGCTCTCTTTTAAAATATTTATGAGCACTGGTAAAATGAAAGCTGAGCTGTGATTGGTTGCTATGAGCAACTAGAAATATTCTGACTTTCAGACAGCTTGATAAATTTTCCCCAATGTTCCTATTCAGAGGGGTTTGATCACTTTCCCCCTATATCAATCATATATTGGAAGGTAAGAGGTTGTGGATAGATCTATCCCTACCAATCCCACTAACATAGATTAGGTATAGTGTCACACTCTATTTCTAAGAGCTATCCTATCCGGAAGTCTCTAAAAGATCATAACACAATTCAGATTGCTGTCTGCTGTTAAATTAAAATTGATGTTATGCTCAGTTAGGCCCACCCGACATGTTTCACCTATACTGAAGAACACCTTTCTGTACTCATGTCTTCTGATATGTTAGCAGATGTACGGAAACATCTGCAATGTGTTCTTCGCTGAAGAACACATTGCAGATGTTTCCGTACATCGGCTAACTTATCAGAAGACACGAGTGCAGAACGGTGTTCTTCACAATAGTAATCTGCAATGTGTTCACTGTGTTCTTCACTGTGTTCTTCACTTAAATGATCCTTCAATGATCTTGTGTTCACTGTGCTCACTGTGTTATTCACTGTTCTTCACTGTGTTTCCCTAAGTGAAAGCTCGTTTTCGAGCAGG
Source organism: Engystomops pustulosus (assembly GCF_040894005.1). NCBI lineage: Eukaryota > Metazoa > Chordata > Amphibia > Anura > Leptodactylidae > Engystomops > Engystomops pustulosus. The sequence continues at coordinate 124,616,496 of NC_092415.1, read as the reverse complement.
CAAAATACTCGTCCGAGCAACGAGCCGTTTCGAGTATGCTAATACTCGCTCATCTCTAGTGAGGACCTAATTGGTATGATTGTACCCCGGAACCGTCTCCGTGCTGCACAGCACATTGCCCAAAACCCCAAATCTTTTTACGCACAACCGCACAGGTGTACCCCTGTCAATGCAGCAGAGATGGAGAAATATTAGGGCATAGTACTGGTAAAAAAGCCAAAAATTAGGAACTATTGGAGTACAGACATATTGGGGCTCATTTACTAAGGGTCCGAACGCCGCACTTTCGTCAGGTTTCCCAAATATTTCTGATTTGCGCCGAATTGCCGTGGGATTTTGGCGCACGCGATCGGATTGTGGTGCAACGGCGCCGGCTTTCATGCGACAGAAAAGTCGGGGTGTGGCGGATTCGGAAAAACCGTGGTATTTAAAAAGCGATTTGTGTCGCAAGATCAAGCATTTACATGCACAGGGAAGAAGAAGGTGAACTCCGGCGGACCTCAGCGCAGCAGTGACACCTGCTGTATATCGGGCGAACAATCTTAGTGAATGCCGGCAGACACGAATCAGCGAATCGGCATCCATAAGTTTTTACATTATGCCGACAATACACAGTGCCCACCCAGAGATGACCCCAGATATGATTGTCTATACAAGCTCAGGCCCATCATGGATCCTATGAGTGCCAAATGTATGGTAGTTTATGCCCTTGAGAGATACATTTCAAAGGGAAAATTCATTTCAACCAGTACCTGCCAAATAAGAGAGAAAGGTATAGTAGTGGGAAGATGTATAAGCTGTGTGAGAGTACATCAGGGTACACATACAAGTTAAGAGTGCATGGAGGGAAGGATTTCAGAATACTGCCCCCAGAACTGTTCAAGAGCCTTGCTTCCAGAAAAACTGCGGCTTGCAGCGCAGAGAGGTTTTTGGAAGTCGCTGCTAATGGAAAAACTTAGAGGGCACAAGAGCCAGGCACTATGCAGCGACTTGGTACTGTGTGTTAAGTACAAGTACAAGAGAGGGATCCTTGTAACAAGAATACATACAAGGGCACACCAGCACCCCTGCACCTGTATGAGTACAGAATCCTGCATGCCTGACTGTATATTGGACTGAAACAAGTACATGTGAGGGGTTGACTTATAACACCATGCGTAAATCGAAAGTGTGGTGCAAGAACCTGGCCATGCACATCATGAGGATAGCACTGTATAATGCATACGTGCTACATCAATGTGCAGGCCAGAGGGGAACTTTCCTGGATTTTCAAGAGGTGGTAGTCAAGCATTTCATTTCATTCTGGAAGTTAAGCCGCTACACATATTGTACCAAAGCAGCACTTTTCAGGGAAAGGAATAAAAAAAGAGACAGGGTATGCAACATAAGGGGTATAAGGAAGGAATCAATTTACCAATGTGACATGGGCCCCGATAAACCAGGGGATTGAGGGATTGTTTTAGAATCTATCACAAATCCTTGGATATATGATTTCTTTTTAATTTACTGGACGATTTACCCTAATGTATTCTCAACAGCTTATATTCTCATATATTCTGAAAAAGTCCTGTGAGAAACACATAACTTATGGGAAAAAGCATAAAAGGAACAAAAAAAACCCTATGTGGCTAACTAGTCTTGTAAGGAAAGCAATAAGCGAGAAAGATAAAGCGTTTAAGGTGCTAAAACGTGAAGGTAGCGATGAGGCATTACAGGATTATAGAGAGAAAAATAAATCCTGTAAAAAGCAGATAAAGGCCGCAAAAATAGAGACTGAGAGAAATATTGCCAGGGAGAGCAAAAATAATCCCAAATTACACTCACCGGCCACTTTATTAGGTACACCATGCTAGTAACCCCCTTTTGCCTTCAGAACTGCCTCAATTCTTTGTAGCATAGATTCAACAAGGCGCTGGAAGCATTCCTAAGAGATTTTGGTCCATATTGACATGATGGCATCACACAGTTGCCGCAGATTTGTCGGCTGCACATCCATGATGCGAATCTCCCGTTCCACCACATCCCAAAGATGCTCTATTGGATTGAGATCTGGTGACTGTGGAGGCCATTTGAGTACAGTGAACTCATTGTCATGTTCAAGATGATTCCAGCTTTATGACATGGCGCATTATCCTGCTGAAAGTAGCCACCAGATGTTGGGTAAGTTGTGGTCATAAAGGGGTGGACATGGTCAGCAACAATACTCAGGTAGGCTGTGGCGTTGCAACGATGCTCAATTGGTACCAAGGGGCCCAAAGAGTGCCAAGAAAATATTCCCCACACCATGACACCACCACCTCCAGCCTGAACCGTTGATACAAGGCAGGATGGATCCATGCTTTCATGTTGTTGACACCAAATGCTGACCCTACCATCCGAATGTCACAGCAGAAATTGAGACTCATCAGACCAGGAAACGTTTTTCCAATCTTCTACTGTCCAATTTCGATGAGCTTGTGCAAATTATAGCCTCAGTTTCCTCTTCTTAGCTGAAAGGAGTGGCACCCGGTGTGGTCTTCTGCTGCTGTAGCCCATCTGCCTCAAAGTTCGACGTACTGTGCGTTCAGAGATGCTCTTCTGCCTACCTTGGTTGTAACGGGTGGCGATTTGAGTCACTGTTGCCTTTCTATCAGCTCGAACCAGTCTGCCCATTCTCCTCTGACCTCTGGAATTCAACAAGGCATGTCCGCCCACAGAACTGCCGCTCATTGGATGTTTTTTCTTTTTTGGACCATTCTCTGTAAACCCTAGAGATGGTTGAGTGTGAAAATCCCAGTAGATCAGTAGTTTCTGAAATACTCAGACTAGCCCTTCTGGCACCAACAACCATGCCACGTTCAAAGGCACTCAAATCACCTTTCTTCCCCATACTGATGCTCGGTTTGAACTGCAGGAGATTGTCTTGACCATGTCTACATGCCTAAATGCACTGAGTGCCATGTGATTTGCTGATTAGAAATTAAGTGTTAACGAGCAGTTGGACAGGTGTACCTAATAAAGTGGCCGGTGAGTGTATTTTTCAAGTATATAAATGATAAGAAACTAAAAACAGAGAGTGTGGGTCCCCTTAGAAATAACATGGGGGTCATGGTGGAAGGAGATGAGGAAAGGGCCAATCTACTGAATGTCGCCTTCTCAACTGTCTATACCCAGGAAAATCCCCTGGTGGAAGACACAATGAGGAATAATGTTAATTCTTTTTATAATGTCAACAGTTTAACCCAGGAAGAGGTACGGCGCCGCCTCGCAACCACTAAAATAGATAAATCACCTGGGCCAGATGGCATACACCCCCGGGTTCTGCATGAATTATGTACGGTGATAGACAAACCGTTATTTTTAATATTTGAAGATTCACTGAGGACTGGTTATGTTCCACAGGAATGGCGCATAGCAAATGTGGTACCAATATACAAAAAAGGATCAAATAGCGATCCTGGAAACTACAGACCCGTGAGTCTAACTGCTGTGGTGGGGAAAATATTTGAGGGGTTTATTAGAGATGCTATCCTGGAGTATCTCACTGTGCACAACCTTATAACCCAGCGTCAGCATGGGTTTATGAGAGATCGGTCCTGTCAGACTAATCTGATTGGTTTCTACGAGGTGGTAAGTTCAAGACTGGATCTGGGGGATGCTGTGGATGTTGTATATCTGGACTTTTCAAAGGCATTTGACACCGTGCCACATAAAAGGTTTGTATATAAAATGAGACTGCTGGGAATAGGAGAAAATCTATGTATTTGGGTAAGTAATTGGCTTAGTGATAGAAAACAGAGGGTGGTCATTAATGGTACATTCTCAGATTGGGTTGATGTTACCAGTGGAGTGCCACAGGGGCCAGTATTGGGGCCACTTCTTTTTAATATTTTTATTAATGACCTTGTAGTGGGTTTACACAGTCAAGTTTCAATATTTGCAGATGATACTAAGCTGTGTAAAGTAATAAATACTGAGGTCGATAGTTTAGCATTACAGAGGGATTTGTGGAAGCTTGAGGGATGGGCAGAGAAATGGTTGATGAGGTTTAATGTAGATAAATGTAAAGTTATGCACTTGGGCCATGGAAACAAAAAGTATAATTATGTTCTAAACGGTCAATTACTTAGTAAAACTGAAGCTGAAAAGGACTTGGGGGTATTGGTGGATGGTAAACTTAATTTTAGTGACCAGAGCCAGGCGGCTGCTGCTAAAGCAAATAAAATAATGGGATGTATCAAGAGAGGAATAAATTCTCATGATAAAGACACAGTTTTACCTTCTGAGTCCTGCCATGTGCCCAGCCTGTAGATTATTGCCACATGTGAGGGTATTGTTGTACCTGGGAAAACCTGCATAGTGATTTTTAGCGGTTTTGTCTTCAGTGGCATGAGTTGGGCACAAGATTACATGATGGATATTTTTTACTATGCACTATCCATTTTGCATTGTCCTTGGGGTCCACCTGTTGGGTTAAAATACTCTAGACATCCTTAGATTAATTCATGGAGGGGTGTAGTTTCCAAAATAGGGTCAGTTTTCAGGGGGTTTTCCTGCTGGGGAGCAGGAGCCAGGACAGACGAGTTCGGGCTGCGGCTAGAGCAGGGGCACACAGAGGGACACGGGATCGTTGGAGCAGGACACTGCCCCTCCATTCGGCCTCCCCCTCTTCTTGGGCCTGAGAAATCACTACAGCAGGCTTTTGTCCAGGATATTATCCTCTGGCTCCCACGATCTCTCCTCAGGACCAAATCCCTTCCAGTCAACAAGAAAGAACAGTTTATTTTTTACCGTCTTCATGTCGAGGATCTCCTTCACCTCGAAGACATTGGTGGAATCAGCCTGAGGCGCAGGAGGAGAATGAATTTGCTGGGCGAAGCAGTTCAAGATGACTGGTGTTAAGGAGAGAAACATGGAAGGAGTTGGGTATTCGCATGCTAGGAGGAAGTCCCAATTTGTAGGCTATCGGGTTGATGCGACTGAGGACTTCAAAAGGACCCAAGAACCGGGGTCCCAATTTGTAGCCATGGATCTTTAGCCAGAGCGAAGACAGGAGATGGTCTGCTTCTTTTGTCCGCCTGACACTTGGTCTGAGAAGAAGCCTCGAGCAATGAAGTTTGGACTTGTTCCCAGATAGCTATTAGGTCCTGTAGCAAGTCCTCCATGGCAGGAACATCAGCAGACATGGGTAACGGAAGTGGAGGCCGGGGAAGGCCATGAAGCCAGATGTGCTGCAAGAAGAGACTGACAAGACGTGGAGCAGAAGGCAAAACTTCAAAAAGTCACCACCCAGATGATGGTGTTGCCAGATGATGGCGGCAAATCCGTAATAAAGTCCATAGCCACATGAGACCACAGGCAAGTAGGCACGGTTAACGGCAACAGAAGACCGGCAGGTTTTTGCCATGAGGGCTTATTGCGAGCACAGGAGGCACAGCAACCCACAAGATCCTGAACATCCTTGACCGAGTCTGGCCACCAATAGAGTCGAGAAATGAGGGCCACAGAGCTCTTCACCCCAGGGTGCCCAGCCACACAAGAAGAGTGTCCCCAGGTCAGGATCCTCTTTCGAAGACCAGGCCGCACATAAGTCTTGCCGGGAGGTAGTTGCCGGAGGTCCACCGGCGCTGCAAGCACAAGCCTCTCTGGAGGAACAGTATGTCTCTGAGCAGAGTCCTCCCCCTTAACATTGGAAGCATGGGACAAGGTGTCAGCCTTGATGTTTTTCTCGGCAGGACTCTGCGAAGCCCAGGTATGGAGCTGGAAGCCCCTCGAGAGGCTTGGGAGACAACATAGAAGTCGTGACAGGTAGTGGATGAGGGATCTCCATACAGTGTGAGGAACAACCCGGACCCCAACGAAGAGTCTCCCCAGAAGACCAGTCCAGCACAGGAGCATGATTCTCCAACCAGGGGAGACCCAACAGGAGAGCGGAAGTGCTTTGGGGTAGCATAAACTTAGAAAGTCTCTCTTTATGTAAGGCACCAAATTGCAGGGGTTCCGTGTGGAACCTATGGGCACGGAGACAATCTGGCCACTGACCAAGGCAATGCACAATGGTTTCTCGAGACGAACAACCGGGAAGTGATGCTGGGCGACCAGGGCAGCGTCCACAAAGTTTGCTGTAGAGCCGAATCCAGGAAAACAAAAACCTGAGTCAGGTGTGGACTTACATCTAGAGACGCTTCTCCTAAGAACCCTAGGTGCTGGCGTTTCCTGGACGTTCGGGATGGACTGGACAAGTCCTGATGAAGTGCTCTGGGCTGGCACACTACAGGCAGAGGTTCTCCTGATGTCATCTGGAACGGTCCTGTAGAGAGAGCCAAATTCTGTCCCCCTGCATAAGTTCCTCAGCAGACGATACAGACGGAGGTTGGAGTGGCTTTTGGAAGGCAGGTGCCATGTGAGGAAAATGTCGAACACGGGCTTGAGGGTGCTCAGAGCGTAGTTCCTTGTGCGCTCCTTAAACCGTACTTCAATCTGAGTGGCCAGTGTGATGAGACCTCTCAGAGTTGACGGCAGGTCACGAGCCGCCAGTGTGTCTTTGACTTGAGCAGAAAGTCCTTTTTTAAAGGTGGTGATAAGGGCTGTATGGTTCCAGGCAAGTTCAGAGGCCAGGGTGCGGAACTGAACTGCATACTCCCCCCAAAGACCAGTTCCCTTGGCACAGGTTCAACAATGCAGGCTCAGCCAAGGAGGCCCGTGCAGGTCCTTCAAAGACTGAACGGAACTCCACCAGAAATGCTGTGAGAGTAGCCGTGACCGGGCCGTCTCTGTCCCAAAGAGGGGTAGCCCAGGCCAGGACTTTCCCCAAGAGGAGACTGACTATGAATGCCACTGCTCCGAGTCAAATTGAGAAGGAATGAGTTTTATGTGCAGGGGAAAATGGGTTATTAGGCCCCTGCACAGCTTGGGATCTCCATCATACTTGCCAGGCCTATAGAGAGCTGTAGCCTAGGTTCAGCAGCAGGAAGACAGGCCGGGGTGGCAGAAGTCACCGTAGCAGTCTCCAGAAACTGTTGCTGATGTTGGGTGGCTAGCAGCTGTTGCAGCATGGCGTGACTTATTCCAGCTGTTCACGTTGAGCGGCAATCTGACACCAGAACGCAGGAACTCAGGACACGGGAACTCACAGGAATGCAGGAATATCGCTGGAGAGCTTTCTGTAGGGCGTGGGCACAAAGATCCAGTAAGGCAGGAAGGGAGGTGCCAGATTATAAGGAGAAGGTGTTCACCATTTAAATCTTTGATAGCCAGCGCGTGCGTTCCCCCCCCCCTTCTAGGCTCCTGCTCCTCAGGGGAGCAGGAGTCGGGACAGGTGAGTTCGTGCTGGAGCGGAGGCACACAGAGCGACACGGGTGCGGGAGAACCCATGACACTCCATTCTAGCTGATTCTCTACTGCACTGACTAGATTGGAGTTGCTATTGGGAGATTCATGATCCCGGTGCAGACTATTGGTATTATAGGGAGGTCCTCCATACAGCAACTCAATTCAAGCTGATTCTCTACTGCACTGACTAGAATAGAGTTCTTATAGGGAGGCCCATGATCCCAGTGCAGACTGTTGGTGTTATAGGGAGGTTCTGTATGGCTGGGGAAGGAATAATATGGGGGACCACATCATTATTATTTTTTTTTTAATAATTTGAAACCAAAAAAAAGTGGGATTGCCCAGTTTTCCTTCTCCATCCACATACAACCAGTAGCAGCAGTCTAGCAGCACAAGGGCAGGATGAGCCACTGCCAATGGCCTTTCCTGGCCTAGCAAAACCAGCCTGCAGCCACGCCAGGGCCAGAGCATCAGTGTAGATGGTCTGTACCTGCCGGTACCTGGTTTTCCCGACACACCTGGGTGCCGGGATACTAATTTGGGGGTTGGTGCTAGCCTCTTCAGGATAGCACTAAGCCCAATTGGGTGATTACCTAGGCCCCCTGGCTGTACTTGGTGTATCTTACCCTCCTGTTACACCCTGCCTGTGCTTGGACTTACTTACCCTGTGACATAGGCTTCTGACAGGTTATATAGTGAGGGTTGCTTCACTTGATTATTATACTCCTGCATTGCATGTTAACTTTTTTGTTTACGGGGTTTGTTTGCATAGGAATTTGACATAGGCTTTTGACAGGTTATATAGTGAGGGTTGCTTCACTTGTTTATCACTTGTTTAGGTCCTGTGGGCCTAACTTGTTATCACCAGACAACCCCTAACTAAGAGAATGCCAATAACGTATGGCAATGGTGCTCTAAGGGTTAACAAAAGCAGAAGTGGTTGTCTATTCGCCACTGAAAGTGTCTGTGACAGGAAGAAAGGCACCTTCAGTGGGGCAGGAATTATGACCACTGCACTTGTTAACCCTTAAAATAGTGACATACTTGCTTAGCTTCACTATGCTGCTTTGCACTTCTCGACGGGCACACCCTGACCCAGAAAGCATTGCAGAGCTACAGAAACACAATTCCTGCCAGCCGACAGGATGTGTGGGGAGGCGCGGTAAGCTGGTGGGAGGAGTTGTAACCACCTAGGCATGCCACCATCAAAAAGTGCAGTGCTGCAGTCTGGCCGCAGCACCTGGCTCAATGCTATGTGGGCATGTAGGGAAGCAGCCTGCTAACTTTTGTTCATAGATATTTACATAAAATTACACCAGGTTAGACATGGTGTAGTTTTGCTCGCCACCCATATCAAGAGACTTAAGCACAAGCGCCGGCATATGATAAATCTTCCCCATTAATTTCTATAGGCTCAAATACACATTCATGATTTCCATAATTCTATATGCGAGCAGTAAAACTCAGTGTAGTTCCAATTTCTGTTCATCATCGTGTCAATAAAACAAAAGCCACAAACAACTGACCATAGAGCTGTATAAGTTACAACCAACCAAGCTACAACATGCAGTCCCATGCACACAACATTACTCCCCAACAGTCCTCTAGCCTCCTCCTCATGGGGCCTCCTCCTGTCCTCCAGTATCCTCCTTTAGCCTCCTCCTGTCCTCCTGCCTCCTCAATAAAACAAAAGCCACAAACAACTGACCATAGAGCTGTATAAGTTACAACCAACCAAGCTACAATATGCAGTCCCATGCACACAACATTACTCCCCAACAGTCCTCTAGCCTCCTCCTCATGGGGCCTCCTCCTGTCCTCCAGTATCCTCCTTTAGCCTCCTCCTGCCTCCTCCTTTGGCCTCCTGCTTTAGCCCCTTGTTCTCCTGCTTTCTCCTGTGGCCTCCTCTACTCCAGCCTACTCCTGTGGCCCCATATCCTCTAGCTTCTTCCTGTAGCCCACTGTCCTCTTTACTCACCTTTCCATTGTTCCTGCAGTCCTGCTACCTCCTGTCCCACTGCTTCAATAAGCCTGGCGGTGGCTTTTCCCCTCCCCTCAGATGGACCCACCCCCCACCTTGTCACCTCAGAGCCCCGAGGATAGGAGGAAGCAGTATTGCTGAATCCAGGACGGTTATAAATAGTCAACAGAAAGGTGTAGGTATTATCATAGTTTATACGGTTGAAAAAAGACACATGTCTATCAAGTTCAACCAAGTAAGGGAAGGGATTGGATGAGGAAAAGATTTATGGGAAAAATTCTATATAACATAACCATCAATGTTATCTAGGTGTAAAAAGGCATCTAGACCCTTCTTGAAGCTCTCTGCTGTTCCTGCTGTGACCAGCGCCTGAGGCAGGCTATTCCACAGATTGACAGTTCTCATAGTAAAAGAGCCCTGTCGGCTCTGGTGATTAAACCTTGCTTTCTTCAGACAATTTACCATCATATTTTTTGCGTGGGCCATTCATATATTTTTATAAATTAATCCTGTCCCCATGTAGTCGTCTCTTTTTCAGACTAAATAAATCTAGTTTCCTCATTACTGAGACCCTCCATACCCCTTCATTTTTTTGGTTCTTTGTTGAACCCTCTTTAGCTCCAGGGCATCCTTTTTATGGACCGGAGCCCAGAACTGGACAGCATATTCCAGGTGAAGCCGAACCAATGCCTTGTACAATGGTAATATTACATCCATACCACTTTTGATACATGACAAGATTTTGCTGGCTTTAGAGGCAGCTGATTGACATTGCATGCTGTTATTTAATTTATGATCTACTAGTACCCCCAGATCCTTCTCAACAAAGGACTTTCCCAGATTTACTCCCCCTAGGACATATGTTGCCTGTGGATTATTATCCCTCAGGTGCATAACTTTACATTTATCCACGCTGAACCTCATTTGTCAAGTGGATGACCAAACAATCAGTTTGTCCAAGTCACCTTACAACCTATGAACATCCTCCATAGACTGTATTACACTACACAGCTTGGTGTCATCTGCAAAAATACTCATTAGTCACTAAAATGTAACTTTTATTTGTATAATTAAAAAGTGAGTACTAAACCAACCAAAACAAAAAATGTTTAAAAATTTTCAGACAGTTCTAAGACGCAGCTTCAGAGAGTATTTGGGAGGGGGTAGTCAGAGACAGATCAAACTGTGATTATGTCCCACAACAGTGTGTGGTGAGAGTGCTCTAACTTTTGTGATCGACTGGGGCTCCCACACGTTACATTTGGGGTGACCACTTGATTTCACTCCAGCTTTTGTAGCTTAAAGACTCCATATTGTACATACTCGTCAACCCCGATGCTGTATGCTCGGTAGGGAGGATTCCTTCACACTTGCTCTAGAGATTAAACACCCACTTCAGATACACCAACACACAACTGATTCCCTAATAGAGCTGCTATGGCGTTCTCAGGGGTACTGGGGCTATAAGGCAGCATATCGCGTAGGGCTCTGCCCTTTAAAGACTTTTGATCTGACGTGGTGACAGGGGCAGTGCCCATTGTCCAATCACCAGGAAGGAGGCTCGATCCTAACCACCAATCTCACAAGAGGTATCGGGTGACGTCAGCTTAGAGAAATTAGATCGCGCATGTCAGCGGACTTCCAGTCAGAGCCGCTGTCAAGGATTTTATTCTCATGTCTGGGGACTTAGTCGGTATTTCGTATAGCCGGTTTGTTGCGCAAAGGGGGGGAACATATTGCTGATGGACAAAGATGAATATGTAAATACGGTCAAGCGCCTACTGGATGACAAAAACACCTATAAGATATTGGAAAGGGATACCACTGATAGGTTTGTCCATGACCTGTCAAATATACTAACGTGCGCCCTTGAGGAAAATATGATTTCAAAAGATGAATTTAAATATCTACTCATCAATAAGCCGATGATACCCACTTTTTTTGCCCTGCCAAAAGTGCATAAACAAGTCAAACCGATACCTGGAAGACCAATCATTTCAGGCACAGGCTGCCTCACTCAGGGAGTAAGTGAATACATCGTTGTGGACAGTGGTACCGCAATAACAGAACTGAGTTCTTTTACCCCTATGGGACTCAGCCTCTTTTGGCCTTAAGGATGCGGTCCCATTTTTCAAATCTGCCCTGTGTCACTATAAGTGCTTATAGCTTTGGAACGATATAAGATATCCAGGGGATTTTGATATTGTTTTCTCGACACATTGTACTTCAAATTAGTTAAAAAATTTGGATGATATCTTTTGTGTTTAGTTATGAAAAAAACTAAATTTGGAAAAATTCTTTATTTTCAAAGTTCTAAATTCTCTAATTTTGATGCAGATAGTCATAGCACCCAAATAAATTAATAACTTGCATTTCCTAACTGTCTGCTTTATGTTGGCATGTTTTTTTAAGATTCCACATATTTTACTAGAATGTTATGAGGCTCAGAATTTGGGTGCCATTTTTCAAATTTTTGGGAAAATCACCAATACTAATATTTAGATGGACCTGCTGAACTTTTAATTGACTGTGAGAGGCCTAAATAACAGCTAGAATTGTTAATGACCCCATTATGGAAACTACACCCCTCAATGTATTAAAAACCACTTTTAAGAAGTTTGTTAACCCTTTAGGTGTTTTATAGGGGTTAAAACAAAATGGAGGTGTGGACTACAAATTGTAATATTTTTTGACAATACACTCATTTTGGGTGGAAAATTAAACATTTGTAGTGGATTAAATGAAAAAAGGCTCCCCAAAGTTTGATAGCCAATCTCTCCCAACTACAGTGATACCCCATATGTGGTGGTACCTGCTATATGGGCGCTTACCATAAAAGAGATGCACTTTTATGGTACATAATTTTGGGGCATCTATAGCTAATTGGTGAGATTTTATTAACTCTTTGTTGGTGGAGGAAATGAAAATCATAAATTTTTAGGAACATTTTGTTGTATTTTTTTTTTATTTGGCCGTTTACCATACCATAAAAATAGTATATTATTTTTATTCTATGTGTCACCACGATTACGAAAATACCTCATTTATATAGGGTTTTTAATTTTTTCCTTATTTTTACTGAATAGAAAGTAATTTGGCGAAAATGTTAATTTTAGCATATATGCATAACTTTTTTTATTTTTCGGCTTACAAATCTGGTTAATTGCTTATTTTTTATGAGAAGGATTGTTCTTTTTAGTGGTCTTATTTTAGAGTGCGTAACTTTTTAAAATCCCTTTTTAGAGCATTATTTAAAGGGTATTAATTAAAAAATATCTTATTTTCAGAACGTTTTTTGCGTTTTTTTTTCTCTGGCGTTTACCGTGCAGGTCCAGTAATGATTCTGTTTTATTATACAGATTGTTACGGACGCGGCAATACCAAATATGTGGCTTTTTTTGTGTGTTTTTTATAGTTAAGTGTTTTTATGGGAAAGTGACATTTTATGGGTTTATATTTTAATGTATTTATTTTCTATTTATTCTAATGTGTTAACTTTACTGTTTTTCACTTTTTCTTACTTATACAAACTTGAACTTGAACCAGCAATGCTTTGTTCGCTGATTCAAGTTTAATACACTGCTCTACAATACTTTTTCATTGTAGAGCAGTGTAAACTGTCTGAGCATGCAGAGCATGCGCAGACAGTTTACAGGCAGACACGGAAGGGGTCTGACTGCTGAGGACATCGGGCAGCCCTGGAGCACTAGGCAGACTTCAGGGCTGCCCAGAAGAGGATCGGATCCCCCGGTAAGTGGCACGGGGGATCCGATTCAAAGCAGAAACCCCCTTACATGCCGTGGTCATGCTTGACTGTGGCGTGTAAGGGGTTAACACCCGCGATCGGAGACGGTTCCGATCGCGGGTGTTAGCGTGCGGTGTCAGCTGTGATTGAGAGCTGACAGCCGCTGTTTCTGGTACTGGCTCCGTTCGTGAGCCGGTGCCAGAAGCAGGACGTTATAGTGCGTCCTGGTGCGCTAAATATCTAGCCACCGGGACGTACTATAATGTCCAGGTGCGCCTAGGGGTTAAGAACTCTGCGGTGTAACCCATCTGGTCCAGGAGCCTTGCACACATTTTATTGAACTTATATTTAATCATGTCTACATTCAGCCAGTCTAGTACATTACAGGATGCATGATTCGCACTGGCACCACCCACATCAGAAGTTCTTTCTTCTATTGTATAAACAGAGCTAAAAAAAGCCATTTAGTATCTCCGCCTTCTCTTGGTCTCCAGTCTCTGATGCTCCATTTCCCGAATAAGGGTGTCCAACCTGCTCTGACTTATTTTTTTTTGCATTGATATACTTAATTTATTGGGATTTGTTTTGCTATCTTTGGCCACCTGTCTTTCATTTTGTATTTTGGCTGATTTTATTTCCTTCTTACAGATTTTGGTAAGTTTAAAGTATTGAAAGCCTCAGGTGACCCATCAGATTTATATTTTTTGAATGCTCTCTTTTTATCATTAATTGCCCTTGTATCTGTAGCTATAAGCCAAGTGGAGTGTAATCTAGCCCGTCTATATTTGTTACATAGGGAATAAATGTAGAAGTATAATGACCCGGGATAGATTTGAATTTCTCCTATTTAGCATTAGTAGCATCATGTGACAGTATTTGATCCCAGTCTATATCCGGTAGTGCAGCGCTGAATTTCTGGAAATTAGCCTTTTTAAAATTAAATGTTTTCGATTTTCCCACCTGTTTTTGCTTTTTAGGGTTTAAGAATGAATTGAAGGATGAATTTTATACTGTTGAGTATAAATTTGTAGGGATTGCATTTTTGCATCCTTTTTAGTGTTGCAAAGATGGTCTTGATACCTCTGATATGTGAAATATTTGTATATAGAATGGTTATGTCCATGGTGAGAAATTGGTGAGATGGTTGCCATGCTACATCCTCAATTTCAATGATAGGCTGTGTTGAGTTTTACAGATAGGTTAGGAAAGATTGTACATATGCCTGTAGGAATATGTCAAAGTATTCAGAAAGGTTACATATGACTGAATTTATCCTTGATATGATTGGAGGGCCCGGTGGTTTAACTGGGTTTTTGTGTATTTTCAGCAAATAGTAGAAGGTTGCATTTCAGGGATTTTTGGGAATAAGGTATTCTTGTTCCCTTTTGTTCAGGATTCCTGCCGAGTATGGTCCCGAAATCAGTGTCCTGACGTCTTCTAGATGGGCATTTTTTGGTGATCGCTGTCCAATTTTTCATAGTATTCCGCAAACATCTTTTAGCTTTTTTTGATGTACTATGCTCGATTAAGAATTACCAGGCCTGCTCCTTTGCCCTTTGCTGATTTTATTGTGATGTTTTGGTTCTTCATCAGGTTCCTTAGTGCTGTTCTTTATGCTCTATTTAGACTTTTAGGGATTGCAACTTGACTTCTCTTGATGGTTCTAAATTCTGCTGAAACCATACAACAGAAGGCTTCAATGTATGTTCCTTGGTTGTAGGTGGAGTTGAAAGGCAATTTTGGCCACAGTTTTGTGTGGATATAGGGGTATGATGGTTCGTCAGTTATTTGAGGATCTTTTATGGTTTGGGGTAAGGCCTAAAAAAGACGGTGTTAGGCTGGTATCTAATGTTGAAGTGGTAGGTGAATTCAAGAGTCAGATTTCTTGATGTGAATTCTATTTGTTTCATATCTGGGAGGGTTTCCGATATATATGATCTATGTTTTGTATTGGTTTTTGAGGTGTGTTCTGAATCTGTGGTTTTTGGTTGAGTCAGAGGTTGGATTTCTTTTTTCTGGTTGTGTGAGTAGAGGCTCAGGGCTGATCTGTGTATGAAAAATTGGACAGCAATCCAATAAATGCCCATCTGGAAGTCTTCAAGACCCTGATTTCGGGAGCATACTTGGCAGGAATTCTGGACAAAAAACCACCAGGCACCAAAAAACAGCCCAGTGTACAACAACTACATAATCCATGAAAACAATCAATATTTTATTAGATCCTAATGATAATACAAAAAAGAATATATAAATACAAAAATGTCAAAGACATATCATAAAGAGAGACCGTCAAATAGATGACACCACAATAACTGACTAAAAAATGGGTCAATACTGAAGCTACCTCAGCGTGAATGTGTAACTAGTAAGTAACTGAGGCCTAAAATTGTGAAGACAATACCAGTTATAACATGTCTTCACCAAAGCATGTTTAATAAAGATTAAAATGTGTTTAAACCGCGATACAGCGGTTTATGACAATAACGAAAATATGCTCCGGCACCAGCTCACTCTGAGCTGGTGATCGGTATTTGAAGCTTACAACTACTATTTCACGTGGTAGGTTTCCTTTAAAACATCTTCAATTTGTTATCAACATTAAAAATACAAGGTGCAGCATACCTGGTACACAGACCAACTCGTTTCTAACTTGATCAGTTCTTAATCATGTACTTAAACAAATAGCGGGATGTGGTACCGATTTGATCTGGTTGCAGCGCCAAAATATGCAAAGGGGCCCCCCACTAAATGTGGGCAATGCGGGCTCCATGGGCCTACCCAGCAGATGTGACAACTGGAGGTGTACCAAGATGGTGGCGCAGTGTGTAACGTCACTGCGCTGCCATCTTGGTATCTGTATACAGTGATTGCTGGGGGAGCTGTATATAGGGGCACATTTACTAACCCCGTCTGCTGGAGTTCACCGAAAGTGCATTGTCCGACCATAATTAGCTTATATTAGCTAATTATACTAGTTTTTACGTGTTACAAGCAGCTAAATTGTGAATCGCCAGATTAATCGCCAGGAAGTCTCCTACCCCTCAAATTGTCTGCTCTAAGTAAACTGCTAGGCCAACATTGGGGCACATATACTGAGGTCGTGCCAGTTTTCTGTCGGACTTTGCTTCGCAAGCGACCCTTTTGTGGCGCAGCTGCACTGTTCTGCGTGCAACATAAATTTATGCACTGAAGGGGAGGTTTTGGTGCTGAGTCAGACTGGCCGCAACATGTATTAAATTAAGCCCGACAGAATTATATCGATCGCCACAGCACTATGTTGGCCATAGAGCAAGCTTTGAAAGTATTAATGTCTTCTAACTCCAAAGAAGGAATTCAATTACCATTAACAGAGATTCCAATTTAATTCCTAAAACACAACATATAAAACATAAGCTTACAGAGCTGGCACTCCTGGAACATAATGAAGTTAGACAACTTAATAAGAATTGGGTATGTCACTTCCTTTATTTCCTTAACTGACAAAATTTAAAGATTTAAAAATTTAAGATACCCCAAATTGAAATTTTAAAATTTTTTTGACTACACACAAAACTACACTATCATCAATAAACAAACATGTGCTACACTTCATACAAGATGAGCCCACCCGCAACAAAGGAATCTCTTTTTTCTACACACAAATAAATAACAAGGAGGAATTGACTAAACTTCCACATATGTTGGTCTGGGAAAAAGGAGTTGGATCTATCCTACTCTGCTAAACAATGGGGAAACGCCATAAAACTAGCCCACTCTACGTTCCGCAGCACCACAGAATTGGAGGCTATAATCAAATCTCATATCAGATGGTACTTTACACCATCCCAATTACATAAAATATACACTACAATGCCACCTGGATGTTGGAGGTTATGTGGTCCAAAATGCACATTAGTACATGCCTTATGGTCCTGCCCAAAATTAAAGGGGTTGTCCGAGAGTTTTGAAAAAAAACTAAAGGTGGCCGTAGGGGGCTGCTTAAAAAGATAAAGATCTACTTACTTTCCGACGCCCTCTGAGTGTCCCGCGCTGCTGTCGCTCCGGTCCACAGGAGCAGCTCTCGACTCCGCTTTTAACCTAATCAAAAATGTGTGCAACGCAAATGTTCCTTTCACCGCAACCGCCTCCTTACTCCTGATTTAAATGAACTCCCTCTTAGGGCCCGAAACATAACCTCCCACATTTTAATGGCTACAAAATTCGCAATCACAAGATTCTGGAAGGACACTAGAAGCCCCAGTCTTGGGGAAGTGATAGCACACATCAACAGAACATATGCCTATGAAAAGGTAATTTCTATACAAAACAACAAATACAGCTCCTTCTGCTCACTCTGGGACATATGGTCACAAAGCACATACTTGTCCCAATGAATACCTAGAACCAGTTTTGAGTAAAAATACTCTCAAGGCCTTTTGTTATCTTTTTCTTTGTTTCTAGACATTTTTTGCTCTTAAGTTTGCTCTTAACTGTCACACTTGGGGAGGTACCCTTATGTCGTATTTTAGTTACTTATTTACTGGATTTACATATACTCATCTAAAAATGTATGGAAATAAGATCTAACAATACAGGTGGTCCCCTACTTAAGAACACCTGACTTACAGCCGACCCCTAGTTACAAACGTACCTCTGGCAATTGGTAATTTACTGTAATTTAGTCCTAGGCTACAATAAACAGCTGTAACAGTTATAAAAGGTGTCTGCAATGAAGCTTTAAAAAAAAAATGATAAACTATACAGCTTTGACTTACATACAAATTCGACTTAAGAACAAACCTCCAGAACCTATCTTGTACGTAACCCGGGGACTGCCTGTATAGTGAAATAACATACTGGGGCAGATTTATCAAGCTGTCTGAAAGTCAAAATATTCTTAGTTGCCCATGGCAACCAATCAAAGCTCAACTTTCATTTACCAGTGCTCATGAATATTTTAAAGGGGAGCTGTGATTGGTTGCCATGGGCAACTAAGAATATTCTTTAAGACATTTTGATAAATCTGCCCCACTATGTCACCGTATTCCACTAATATGTACATTGTCCATCACAGATATTTTGGATCCCGTGCCACAAAAATATATGTATGTATGTAAATCTTTATTGGTTGTCAAAAAAGAAAAACTTTTCTTAAAAAAAAAATAAACAAACTCTCTTTATTAGACACATGTATGTTATCCACAATGATGCAGCAATCACAATCAACACCTCTGGATATCATTGTCAGGTGCTGAAAGGGCACTGCCCACCTGTACTTTCCCAGTGGGAATGTTATGAAGCTACATATGGACATATATGGGTTCATGCACTTATGCGCTTCCTATATACTACAAAGATATATATAAAACCTTATTATCAGATCATTCCTTAACAAAAAAATAGAATAAAACATCTCTGGAACTAGCCATGTAGGTGGAGTGACCTACAGAAGATGTTTTCCAGACAGAAATACAAAAACAAGGTCTATCATTTCTGAACTATATGCTTGACATGATGACACGCTGAAGCAATTATAACTATTATTAAGAAGATAGAATATAGAGGGACATCCGCAACATTTTCCCCCTCTGAGTAATTAAAGAATACACAAAGGTTATTATGGTACTTCGGAGTGCGCTATTCCCAGTTTGCCAGAATTTTCCCAACCATTCTTCACCGGGTTCCCCTAGAAAACCTATTATGTTTTCCTTTAAACACTGAACTACCCTTTTCCATCTCTCTCTCAACTCCTTAAACATAGCTTTTAAAATCCAGAAGTATAAGCTTTTGTTTGAATCCTCAAACGGAGTATCAACCACAGACTCTTCCTTTGGTTATGCTGCAGACAAAGCCATACGGTTCTGCCAGGCTAACAGTCATAGTATGTTGAGAAAATTGTTGACGTACAGTGTTAGCCAGGAAAAATCTGATGTAAATACTTTTGTGTAAAAACTACAAAAGTGCTTAAGGAATGATACCTTCATTGGCTAACCAGAAAAATGATATTTTGTGCAAGCTTTCAGGGCACACAGGCCCCTTCTTCAGGCATGGATACAAATGAAGCACTGAGAGAAAAACACAATATTTGAGGGATGTTACAACAAGATAATTAGTACATATGGTGAGACTCAATTAAGATAAGCTGGGGCAATAAAACTAGAGGTTATGTTACACAGAGAAGGGTGATGGGCAGGGGGTAGGGGGCTAGGATGGCAGGGGTCTGGAGTTAGTCTCTTGTGGGGATTGAAGCGAGTCTATGTAATGGGCCATAAACCCAGGTTCCAGGCCAGGCCTTGTGTCAGTGACTGGAAGGTCATCATCAGTTTGAACTCCCAGGTTTTCCTTTCTCTGTTGTCCTTAAAGTCACCTTTCAGTATTAGGACCTTTAAATCCTCCACGCTGTGGCCTGGTCCAGAAAAGTGTTTTCCCACACCTGTGTCCATCCCCTCACTTATGGTGTGTCTGTGAGAATTCATCCTGCCCTGAAGTTTTTGTTGGGTCTCCCCAATGTATATATTATTTGTGACACCTCATGCAAAGTATCTACCAGTGACATCATTTAAAACTGTTCTGTGATTCCTTCTATAGCATCTTGGATATTGTTCACAGATCTATGTTGGTTATAAGAAATATAATTAATCTAATTATTTTTATTAGATGTTCTTATTCACATGATAAATCCAAAGCTTGTCAGTGTCACGAGTGCTCCTGCGACACCTCTTCCTGCAAGCTCCGGATCTTTGTGCTTCCATGCCATTGAGAAAACTGTGTTCCTTGCCCTGTGCGTTTAGACTGATTTCCCATTGTGACCCCAATTCTGTTCTTGATCTTGCTTATTCGCTACCTGCCCTGACAACCTGCTCTGTTTATGATGTAAAATGGTGTAAAAGTCGAGTATCAGACATTTGGGTGCTATTTTCCGTTATGTGGTTCACCACCGGCATTAACCGTTTTAATATTTTGATAGATCAGGCATTTTGGGACGCAGCGATAACTATTGTGTCTGTGATTTTTACTGTTTATTATGTTTTATATCAGTTCTACGGAACTGATTTTAACTTTTTAGTTTTTTTTCCCTTTTTTTAAAATTATTTTTGAAACTTTTTTAAACCTTTTTTTTTCTATTCTTTTAGACCCTCTAGGGTACATTAACCCTAGATGGTCTGATCGTACCTACTATATACTGCAATACTACTGTATTTGCATATGTATATGGTATTCTTGCACAATATTCATTACAATGAGCCACTGGCTCTTTGTCACGAATATGCAGAAACCATGAGGCTTTCGTGGTAACCAATTGCCGCCCCGATGGCATTCGGGGGAGCGACGATTGGATCTTGTAAATGCCGCTGACAGCTCTGCTCAGGTGCTTCCATGTTTTTTGGATGTGCCCTCCACGTGTTTTTTTTTTTTTTTTCAGGTGCCTGGTCATAAACATGTTAACTAAATTGTTAACTCTTCAGGGACTGGTGACATTGCATGCAAATGACTTGTGTTTTGTTTTCACTTCTTGTCACTGTGCTGTGGGTATTCACACGCAGTTACTGTCACTGTGTTAGAAGAAGGTATGGCAATACACAAAAAGGCCAACTATTTAAAATTTCTGCCAGCCTCCTTTCCCATGAAGAGTTTCGATCCACTCTTCACTACCCATTCCATCTGACGCAGTGACATTAACAGCATTATATTTGGGTTTAATTTTTTATTACATTTATTTTATTCTTTTATCTTATGTTATTATTTTAAGAACTTACTCCAGCCAATTTTTGTCAGGGCAGGGTTGTTATTACCTCCATTTTGCAGCCCCTGCCCTTATTAACCCCTATTTTACAGCCATTTTTAGGTCATAAAGTTTGGGTTTAAGTCTGGAAACCTGAATCTTCACTAGTCGTAAATTACAATATTTCTAATTTGCAATGGTCTTTCTTGAGCGAATTAGTATGATAACTTGATGGACAACAGTAATTTCAAATTGAAAAGTCTGTAATTACAGTAAATCAATTAGCAGTACACCCATTTTATCTTTTCTTTATACAGGCGGTCCCCTACTTAAGGAAACCCGACTTAAAGACAACCCATAGTTACAGACAGACCCCTCTGACCTCTGGTGAATCTCTCTGCATGTTACTTTAGTCCCAGGCTGCAATAATCAGCTGTAAGGTGTCTGTAATGAAGCTTTATTGATAATCCTTGGTCCCATTACAACAAAAAATGTTTAAACTCCAATTATCACTGGGGCCAATTTTTTTTTTTTTTGTCTGGATCTACAATTATAAAATATACAGTTTCGACTTACATACAAATTCAACTTAAGAACAAACCCCTGGACCCTATCTTGTACGTAACCCGGGGACTGCCTGTATTGGATTGTACACCCTACTTGAATTTTATCCATATTGATTTTTTTTTTTCAGAGAGGAGATAGACCATGCTGATGAAATGATGCAACGCTTCCGAGCCAATTTAGTAATTGACAGTGAAATACCTTTTCTAGAGGAGAAATGGAATGACATTTTCATTGGCTGTTTACACTTCAAGGTACAGTTTTGTAATTTCATTATTTCTAAAATCTGCACAAGGGAAAAACTGTTTTTTATACACCTTTTAGTATACTGGTGATTTCATCATACTCTTTCATCATTACTATTATTATTCCCCACATTTTTCATTTTTTTATGTAGTTGTAGAATAATTTTTCTGTAATCTCTTTATTAGCTTTTTAAAGAAGTAACAACATAGGCAATTAAAAAAAAATCTGAATTAAAAGAAAAAGTTAAGAAAGAAAAGCAGCTTTGTCCAACCCACCATCTTCCCACCGGTTGCTTTCCGTAACACAAAATCGGGTAGAATACCAAATAGGTGTTCTTCCGCATAATACTTCCATAGAATACTAAGCTTAATGACTTGCCCATATTGCACCTTCCTGACACAGGCCTTTTTTTTAAAATCTGACATGTCACTTTCAGTGGTCATAACTTTGGAATGCTTTCTATCTAAGCCATTATATTGCTTCAGGACCAAGCACAATTTTTAAAATCTATCATGTGTCACTATTTTACATTTATAAATTTAGAACGGTTTATCATACCCAGGTAATTTTGAGATTTTTTTTTGTGACATGTTGTACTTCACGTTAGTGGTATATTTTGGTTGTTATGTTTTGCATTTATTTTTTAAAAAGTGGGAAATTTGGTGAAAATTTTGAAAAAGTAGCGATTTTTTTTTTTTTAATTTCTAAATTTTATTCCTAACCAGCTAAATTGGTTACTAATTAACATTTACCATAAATCTACTTACAAGTTATATTTTGTGGAACTCCCCAGAAATCAACCCATTTTAAAACTGCATCACTCAAACTGTTCAGAACAGCATTTGATAAGTTAGTTAACCCTTTCATTGTCTCATATGAATTGAAACAAGATGGAGGTTCCATTAGGAATTTTAAAATTTTTACAATAAAGTTATTATTTAGCCCTAAAATACATATGTTCATGCAGGATAAAAGATAAAAACCTCGCAGAAGAGATTTACTGAGCAGTTTGTATGGCAATAATCCTTGTGTGCATGTAAACCGCTTTATGAGCCACTAACAGGGTAAAGAATAGAAGAAGCACCATTGAGCTTTTGGAGGGCAGATTAGGGGCAATTGTTTTTCAGGTGCCAGGACACCTTTCAAAAGTTCCTGAGGTTTCCAGAAGAGTGAAATCCCCAAGAAATGACACTACAGGCAGTCTCCGGGTTACATACAAGATAGGGTCTGGAGGTTTGTTCTTAAGTTGAATTTGTATGTAAGTCGAAACTGTATATTTTATAATGGAAGTTCTAGACAATTTTTTTTCTTTTGCCCCAGTGACAATTGGAGTTTCAAAATTTTTGGTGTAATTGGACCAAGAATTATCAATAAAGCTTCATTACAGACATCTTACAGCTGATCATTGCAGTCTAGGACTATAGTAAAGCATCCAGAGAGCTTCACCAGAGGTCACAGTGGGCAGAGGGGTCCGTCTGTAACTATGGGTTGTCTGTAAGTCGGGTGTCCTTAAGTAGGGGACCGCCTGTCTTTTAAAAATACACCCCTTAAATTTATGGTTATGATCAGCCATTTGACAATGTGTTTTTTTTTACAGTTTTTTTAAATGCAGCATAAAAAACATTTTTTGACACTTTTCACCAATTCATCATTTATAGGACAGATTTCTCAGATGCAGAGCATGAAAGTAAAGCAAATGGGCTTAATTTTTATTGTGCTGTTTCTCCTGAGTACAGAAATACCCCCAAAGTGGCATAAATATGTTCACTGGACATATGGCATGGCCTGGAAGTGATGGGACAATGCAAAGATTTTGAAGCTTTTAAGGCTAATTCCCTATATGTTTTGCAGGTCCCAGTTTGATTTTCACTGGCCCTTATAGCCATAAGTACCTTTTTTAAGGGGTTTTGTATGTACGCTTGTATTGTTCTCTTATTTTTTTTTGGAAAAGATGTGCTTAATATCTAAAATATTGAAACACATTTTTTTTATCTAAAATGTCCACTTAGGACATAATTTTCATGCAACAGCATAAATGTGGAAAAATAATAAGGTTATTTCTACTGCATTCATTAACAAAAACCCTGAAATGGCCCTTATATACTGCCTGGACACATGGCAGGGCCTGGTAGAATGCCACAAGAATTCTGAGGTCTTCATGTACTTGTTATTCATCAAGGGCAGTGATGGTGAACCTTTTAGAGTCCAAGTGCCCAAGCTACACCCAAAAACCCACTTATTTATCACAAAGTGCCGACAAGAAAATTTAATCAGCAACTTATTGCTCACTTCTCTGCCACAGTTTTTAATTGTATTGGTGTATTGAGGACCCCAAGTAGGAGAAATTCGGATTATCATTGTAGCTTCCCCCAAGGACCCCATGAACAGGAAGAATTGCAGGGCAGGATCTCCAGTGATTATCCAGTCCTGTCCACACCACTTTGATCCTTATGAAGTCCCAGGAAGTGTTGCTTTGCATAGAGCTGAAACTGACACATCCTGGGCTACCCAGAACTGCAGGAGGAGGCCTAGAGTCACTCAACATATCTTTGAAGCAGTTTTTTTATACAAAGACCAGGGTGGGAACGACATGTATCGTACTGATATGTCGTGTCATTTTTGTGATATGTCGTTTACCATTTTTGAAGCAGACAAAACATCTCTTCTGGGGGTGACTTTTTTTTTTTGCCATGGGGGGCACTACTCCAGGAAAGTGCTGCCCAGGAACAATTCTGCAGACAGCAGTTGCAGAGGCAGAACTTTCTCCTCCCTCTGCTGCATCATCACCAAAGAGAAAACAATTAATTATCTACTCCTGGTATTCCAGGTTCCCTGGTGACCAGTGCTCCGAAAGATGACATAGGAGTGGTACAATGCTATGTAGATAAAATATACTACAAGCTTTTTGTACCATATTTTACATTTCCACATGGCATTGGACGGTTTGAGCATCTGGTCAGACATGTCCACTCCCCCCAAAAATTTATTAAAATGCTGAATGCATAGTGGAACGTGAAATAGGGGCTGCTGTTGCGTGGACAGGGACAAGGGAGCTGCTGGCATCATGCATGCTTGATAGCATAGACACTTCTTTTTTGTCCCTAAATAGTAGAACCCCATCACTTTGTAGTGCACTGTTCTCCCCATCCTGCAGGGTTTGGCCTGTTGGGGTCTTGGGAAGGTGCCTCTGATTCCTGCGCACCGTCCTACATGCCGGTGTTTTTTTTTCTTAGCCCGGCTCCCCCCCCCCCCTCCCGGCAGAAGCACTCAACGTCCCCACAATGCAGCCCTGCTGCTGAGGCTGAGGAAGACCAGGAGCCAGGGGAAGAACTTGCTCCACAGACCCCACGCAGGCAGTGTCACGTAGTGCAGGCTGATGTGCACCAGGCAGCCCCACCAGGCTCCATTTCCTCTCTTACAATCCCAGGAGTCACAGCCTGCCCGTAATTGGGAGGCAGGGGCGCACAACAGACAAAAGGGGGCGCCACTACCTCAACTACTCACTAAAGCACCACCTGATTCACAGGAAAGTGCCCTAGCTGCATGCTATAACAAGTCAGAAGACCCCCGGAACGTATTTCGATACGCCGTGGCCCAACAACCAACGGAACAACCAGGATCTCCAGACCCGCCGCCCCTGACACCTCCACTTCAGTTGGCGCCATGGGACAATGGGGCACAGACACGCACTCTACTCTCGCCTACGATATCCCTCACGAATATTCGTGGCAACGCAGTCACCGGATCCTATGGCTACCCCTCATTTGTACATCTCCAGTCCTATGGGGTCATCATCTACTTCACCAGCTTTCATGTCTCCATCATATGATACACAGCAAGCTACGGTACTAGTACAAGTTCTAGGTCTGGCGGAATTGCGTAACTTCAACGTCATCTGAGGGCAATACCCAGGAAGGAAGATATGGAGTGCTATGTGTCCCGCCTTGAACAATCATACAGTGCTGAAGTAGCCACTTTGAGAGAGGAAGTTCAACAGCTTCAGGCCAGAGTGGTGGCAAACAAGGAGGCACAGATGGACATACAAAACTAAACAGACTCGCATACAGCCGTACTAGCGACTCATGCCTACCAACTGCAATACCTCTCAGACCAGATTGACGACTTCGAAAACAGGGATGTAATCTTCAGGGTGCACCGGTACCAAATAAAGGAAGCTGTAATGAATAAAGCAAGGTCTCTAAACCGAATCACATACCAAGGGACTGCTGTTCTGTTGTTACCTGATCTCTCCAGGCTGACACTTCTCAAAAGAAAGGCCCTCCAACCCTTATTGGAAATCCTACGACAACGCAACATACCGTACACCTGGGGCTTCCCATTTACGCTTCAAATCCGCCATAGCGGCCTCACCCACATTATTCGTCACCCGGGAGATGTACCATTGGTGGCAGAAACCCTCAACCTGCCGGTTATGGACTTACCGGACTGGCCATCGCTCCCAACTCCGGTGGAGCAGCAGCCGCATCCACCCGAACGACCCCTAGGACTAGAACTGAAAGTCTGCGCGTCCACAGATACCACATACCTCTTCGAGAGTATCCTTTCTATATTCAGTATTCAGGGACTGTGGCAAGCGAATATTTGTTCCTCCATTTTTTTCGCAAAGTATTCTTAATGATGCATCATTTGTTAGTTAGCTGGGTTACACCTGTTGAAGAAGATATCAGTTATGTAGAACAAGACACGGGAGCTTCAGACGTGGGCTCGCTTACTGGTTCGGCCTCTCTCCACCCAGGGTAGCGTGTCCAGCTAGTCTGCACACGTAGTTTACATATCCCTACCTTTGTAGAGGGACTAGAGTTTGGTCCCACACCTATTGGAATAGATTTAGCCTTTTTAGTTATTTATCTTTTTTTTTTTCTTTTTTCTTTCTTTCCTCTTTCAGTTTGTTTATCTGTTATTCGGGCTACCTGTTAGTGAGTGTGAGTGTCTGTCTGTGTCTAGCACCCATCTTCATGTTGTCTTCACATATCCAAGATCCCTACATCTCAAAGGGTCCCTACACCAGGGCTAAAGTCTCAGCACTACCCCCAGGGCTACCTCTCTTCCCTCAATTCCTTATCTCAGATAACTTTTCCCTCCGGATAGCAGTCGAGTAGTGGACGCCTCATGGCAACTTTAAAGATTGGATCCTTGAATGCCAGGGGCCTAAATACCCCTCAGAAAAGATCACAGATACTATCTTATATTTACAGGAGACCCACTTCAAAACCGGACATTTCCCGGAAGTCAAAGACCGATATTTTAACACCTGTTTCCACAGCACTAACCCAGAGTCACGCTCTAAGGGAGTCTCTATTGCTGTCCACCGCTCCATCCCGCATGTGCTTCTGGACACATTGTTAGACGAGGCAGGTAGATACGCTTTCATCAAAATACATATTCATGACCAGATCTTCACCTTTGCAAATGTGTACTTGCCCAATCGCTCCACAGTCCCAGCCTATAGGAAAATTCTTCAAGATCTAGCAAGATTCACGGAGGGATTGTTGATATTGGGTGGGAACTTTAATATTCCAATCGATATCAAACTTGATACTTCCTCAGCAAAAACCCACACCCCATACGACAATTGAGCACTCTCAAAAAAGACCTACATGGCCTCCAGTTGGTAGATGTTTGGCGCATCCTTCATCCACAGGATAGGGATAACGCCTACTATTCCCCAGCTCATGACTCGTACAGTCATATACACGTGCTCTTTATCCAACACAGGGCTCTGATGTGGGAGCCAACAGCATCTATAGATAATATTGTTCTGACGAATCATGCCCCAATATATTTGATGATAACTATCCCGACTGTTAACAAGCGTCCATGGTCATGGTGCCTTTACGACTACCTGCTCAAAGATGCCCTTTGTGCACAGGAAATCAAACATACTATAGAATGTCATTCCTGCATGCAGGAACTCCACTCAGAGGACCTACCGATGAAGTGGGAAGCCCTCAAATGTGAGTTACATAGTTGATTTGCTGAGCATGGAGTTAGATTAAAGAAGGAAAACGCATTTAAACTCGCCTCCCTACTACAGCAGTTACACACACTCGAGCAGTGTCATAAGGCAAAACGGTCCCGAGAAGACTTTGCAGACCTCATTTTAGTAAGAGATGAGATAAGGGCCTTACTAGACTGTAAAACGCTGTCCCAGCGATTTCAATTTAAGGGCCGCCTTTATGAACACGCAAATAAATATGGACGCTAGCTTTCTAGACTTCTGCACCCTAGATCAGGCGCAACGCACATACCTCGCATTAGGACCGTTGGGGGAGGGGACACACACAACCCGGCCGAAATCAGTTCGGAGTTTGGCGCATACTACACTCAGCTGTATAATATTAAGGGTCAGTCTACAGACCTAAATCAGTCACCCATGACCAGAAAAATACAAGACTACATAAAAGAAACAGCTTTGCCCTCCTTAGCAACAGATGAAATAGAGGCACTGGAAAAAGACTTCAGTGAAGTAGAGGTAGCCGATGCTATCAAAAGTCGGATTTTCCCCCACCTTCTATAAGTCATTCAGCTAAACATTGTCCCTGTTCATGACACGGATGTTCAACACCATCTCCCAAGAGTCCTTGGAGGCTAACATTAGTGTACTGCTGAAGCCTGACAAAGACCCCTTATTACCAGCGAGCTACAGACCGATATCACTATTGAATGTAGACCTGAAGTTATACTCTAAGATCGCATGGCCCCTCTTCTCCCGAGAATAGTCAACACCGACCAGGTAGGCTTTGTGAGGGAAAGAGAGGCTAGAGCTAACTTGATCAAGACGTTTACTCTCATGCAACATGCTCAGAAGAGGTCTGTCCCCTCCTGTCTCCTATCGATAGATGCGGAAAAGGCCTTTGATAGGGTGCACTGGGGCTTTATGTCGGCCGCTCTGAAGCACTTCAGGCTGGGTCCGAAGTTTTTGGGGAGGGTTATGGCCCTATACAATCAGCCCACTGCCAGAGTCAGGGCTAATGGGTTCTTCTCTAAACCAATCCACATTAGGAATGGACGATGCCAGGGATGTCCCCTCTCACCCCTTCTAAATGTGATAGTAATGTAGCATTTGGCTACAGCCATCAGAAATAATCCCAACATACATGGCATTCAAGTTGGTCAGCGTCAATAAAAAATGGCACTCTTTGCCAATTATCTCTTGCTCTATGTTTCCCAACCCAGGGTTACACTCCCCTCCTTACTGAAGGAATTCGAGAGGTATGGCCAACTGAGTAATTTTAAGATGAACTACTCTAAGTCTGAGACGCTCAACTTCATACTACTTCATTCTACTTCATACTGAAGCACAGTCTGTCAGGGAACACTTCCTTTTCTGCTGGCGGACAAAGTCGATTAAATATCTAGGGATTCAGTTACCGGTAGACCTCTCCAAGCTGTACGCACACACTACCTACCATTGCTGGAGCGTACACTAAAAGATTTGGAAGGATACAAAAGGAAACAGTTAGCCTGGTTTGGGCGAATCAACGTCATAAAAATGGATGTCCTACCCTGCTTTCTCTATATTTTTCAGGGAATCCCAATTATACCCCCCTCCTCTTTTTTCCAAACAATCCGGTCAGCGCTCATTCGATTCATATAGGGCTCAACTCACCCGCGGATTGGGTGGCGGATCCTGGTTAGGCCAAAATTAGCTGGGGGAGGGGGGTTACCAGACTTTAAGCTCTATCACCGGGTCGCCATTCTAGTTTATCTACTGGATTGGCATTACCACCTGTCCTCTAAGCAATGGGTCCGATTGAAACAATATAGCACCTCGATCCCCATCAAGGGGTACCATGGGTATCTTCCCAATATGTGGATATAGAGCCCCAGACACTATTCTTGGCATCAACACTGAAACTCTGGAGAGCCCTCACCCAGAACAAAATCCTGTCTCAACTTTTAAGCCTCTATTCCGTAATCCTGGCTTCCCGCCGTCATTCTCCAGGACAATGTTTCTGGGTCGGTATAGTCCTGAAGACCTTCATATGCATGACATACTAGGAGAAGCGCCGATTCCATCACACCAAGAATTAGTGGGACTGGCGACCTCTTCTAACTTATCGTGGTTGGAGTTGACTCAACTGGAATCATTCCTCAAGCATCCGGGATCGGGGGCATCTTTCAACAAACAACTTACTCCATTTGAAGCCCTTTTTAGGTTAGACTCCCCTCCGGAACACTGCATCTCTCAAATCTATAACCTCCTCTTGAAGGAATCGGACACCACCCCCTTACCCTATGTGGTTGGTTGGGAGAGGGACCTTAACACTTCACTGTCTGCAGAAGATTGGGATAAGGCATTTTTGTTTACTCATAAGCTCTCAGTAGCCAGTTCATCTCAGGAACGAAACTACAAAATCCTCACTAGATGGTAAAGGGTCCCGACCCTCCTGCACTCCATCTACCCTTCACTCCAGGACGCATGCTGGAGATGTGGTAGAGACAAAGGCACTATGCTACACATTTGGTGGGAGTGCAGCGAATTACTCCAGATAAAATAATAGGGTCAGATGGTTCTTTCTTAGAAACCCCCACATGGTTGCTACCAGTCTTGGCACCTGCGGGAGGCGGTACAGACCAACTTATGCAAATCATATCACAGTACCATAAAGAGACCCCAAGATAGATAAATCCTCATTTAACTCCTATACACAATGCTCTTCAGTAAAAGGATAGATTGGATGGTTCCATATGAAGCATGTACCTTCTGAATAGTTGATGACAGAAATGGCCGGGCAACTGCTATTTTTTGACTGTATACTAATGATACCTGTATTTGTTATATGTTGTGCTTTATATGTATTATTGAAAGTTTGTTTTGTTATCACCGGTTTGAAACTAATAAACTGATTTAAATATAAAATTAGGGGTATCATAGTATCATAGTATATAAGGCTGGAAAAAGAGGCAAGTCCATCAAGTCCAACCTTTAAGAATTAAATAAATGTTTTATCCCCATAACCCGTGATATTTTTTCTCTCCAGAAAGGTATCCAGGCCTCTCTTGAACATGTACATAGAGACCGCCATAACAACCTCCTGCGGCAGAGAGTTCCATAGTCTCACTGCTCGTACAGTAAAGAACCTTTGTCTATGTTGATGGTAGAATCGCCTCTCCTCTAGGCGTAGAGGATGCCCCCTTGTCCTGGTCACAGGCCTAGGTATAAAAAGATCTTTGGAGAGATCCTTGTACTGTCCGTTCAGGTATTTTCTAAACTGAATAATCCCAAATTTTGTAATCTGTCATTGTATTCTAATCCCCCCATTCCCCTAATAATCCTGGTTGCTCTCCTCTGCACCCGTTCCAGCTCTACTATATCCTTTTTATACACTGGTGCCCAAAACTGTACACAATATTCCATGTTTGGTTTGACCAGGGATTTGTATAAGGGCAAAACTATGTCTTTATCATGAGAATCTATTCCTCTCTTGATACATCCCATAATTTTATTTGGTTTAGCAGCAGCCGCCTGGCTCTGGTCACTAAAATTAAGTTTACCATCCACCAATACCCTCAAGTCCTTTTCAGCTTCAGTTTTACTAAATAATTGACCGTTTAGAACATAATTATACTTTTTGTTTCCATGGCCCAAGTGCATAACTTTACATTTATCTACATTAAACCTCATCAACCATTTCTCTGCCCACTCCTCAAGCTTCCACAAATCCCTCATGCTAAACTATCGACCTCAGTATTTATTACTTTACACAGCTTAGTATCATCTGCAAATTTTGAAACTTGACTGTGTAAACCCACTACAAGGTCATTAATAAAAATATTAAAAAGAAGTGGCGACAATACTGACCCCTGTGGCACTCCACTGGTAACATCAACCCAATCTGAGAATGTGCCATTAATGACCACCCTCTGTTTTCTATCACTAAGCCAATTACTTACCCAAATACACAGATTTTCTCCTATTCCCAGCAGTCTCATTTTATATACCAACCTTTTATGTGGCACGGTGTCAAATGCCTTCGAAAAGTCCAGATATACAACATCCACAGTGTCCCCCAGATCCAGTCTTGAATTTACCTCCTCGTAGAAACCAATCAGATTAGTCTGACAGGACCGATCTCTCATAAACCCATGCTGACGCTGGGTTATAAGGTTGTGCACAGTGAGATACTAAAGGATAGCATCTCTAACAAACCCCTCAAATATTTTCCCCACCACAGCAGTTAGACTCACGGGTCTGTAGTTTCCAGGATCGCTATTTGATCCTTTTTTGTATATTGGTACCACATTTGCTATGCGCCAGTCCTGTGGAACATAACCAGTCTTCAGTGAATCTTCAAATATTAAAAATAATGGTCTGTCTATCACGGTACATAGTTCATGCAGAACCCGGGGGTGTATGCCATCTGGCCCCGGTGATTTATCTATCTTAGTGGTTGCGAGGCGGCGCCGTACCTCTTCCTGGGTTAAACTGTTGACATTCTAAAAAGAATTTACATTACTCCTTATTGTGTCTTCCACCAGGGGATTTTCCTGGGTAAAGACAGTTGAGAAGGAGACATTCAGTAGATTGGCCCTTTCCTCATCTCCTTCCACCATGACCCCCATGTTATTTCTAAGGGGACCCAAACTCTCTGTTTTTAGTTTCTTATCATTTATATACTTGAAAAATAATTTGGGATTATTTTTGCCCTCCCTGGCAATATTTCTCTGTCTCTATTTTTGCGGCCTTTATCTGCTTTTTACATGATTTATTTTTCTCTCTATAATCCTGTAATGCCTCATCGCTACCTTCACGTTTTAGCACCTTAAACGCCTTATCTTTCTCGCTTATTGCTTTCCTTACAAGACTAGTTGGCCACATTGGCTTTTTCTTGTTCCTTTTATGCTTTTTCCCATAAGGTATGTGTTTCTCACAGGACTTTTTCAGAATATATGAGAAAAAGTCCCATTTTTGGGGAGGCTTTTGTCTTTGAGAACATTATCCCAGTCTATGCCTTTAAGGTCTTCCCTTAGTTGCTGAAAATTTGCCCTCCTGAAGTTTAGAGTGCTGGTTGCCCCTTCACTATCGCTCTTAGTAAAGCGTAATACAAAATCAATGATATTATGATCACTATTCCCCAGGTTCCCCCCAACCTGTAGTTTTGATATCCTATCAGGTCTGTTGGTTAGGATAAGGCCCAGCAGTGCCCCCCCTCTTGTTGGCTCCAGGACTAGTTGCGACAGGTAATTGTCTTTTGTTGTTGACAACAACCTGCTACCTTTGAATGACCTGCAGGTTTCGTCCCCCCAGTCAATATCTGGGTAATTGAAGTCCCCCATGATAAGTACTTCACCATGCTTTGAAGCCGCATCCATTTCACTTATCAGCATTTCCTCTGCTGCCTCCATTATATTTGGAGCCTTATAACAAACCCCAAATAATATTTTATTATTCTTTTTCTCTCCCCTTATCTCCACCCATAGGGACTCCACATTTGCATTTGCATTACTGATGTCATCTCGCAAGACAGGCTTGAGGCAAGAATTCACATATAAACAAACCCCTCCCCCTTTTTTATTTATACGATCCTTTCTAAAAAGACTATAACCATCTATAGTAACAGCCCAGTCATAGCTACTGTCTAGCCATGTCTCGCTGATACCCACTATATCATATTTCCGCTCCAACATCAAGAGTTCCAGTTCCTCCATTTTGTTTGTGAGGCTTCTAGCATTTGTGTACATACACTTTATATGGTTTTTCCTGTCCGTATTCCTTTTGTTCTTATTCCCCAATCTCATTCCAGCCCCCCGTCCTCCCCCATGGACTGTGACTCTTCCCAGCTCTCTATCTACACTGTCTATTTGCCCTGCACAAGTGTACTTGCCCTCCCCCAAGGTCTCTAGTTTAAACACTCCTCCAACCTTCTAGCCATTTTTTCCCCCAAAACAGCTGCACCCTCCCCATTGAGGTGCAGCCCATCCCTACTGTAGAGACTGTAGCCGACTGAAAAGTCAGCCCAGTTCTCCATGAACCCAAAACCCTCCTTCCTACACCAACTTTTGAGCCACTTATTTACCTCCCTGATCTCCCGCTGCCTTTCTGGTGTGGTACAGGCAGTATTTCGGAGAAAACTACATTTGAGGTCCTTGCCCTGAGCTTATGGCCTAAATCCCTGAAATATTTTTTAAGGACCTTCCACCTACCTCTTACTTTGTCATTAGTGCCAATGTGGACCATGACCGCTGGTTCCTCACCAGCTCCTCCCAGTAATCTGTCAACCCGATCCGCAACATGCCGAACCCGAGCACCCGGCAAACAACACACTGTTCGGTATGCACGGTCTTTGTGACAGATTGCCCTGCGTGTTCCCCTAATAATGGAATCTCCCACTACCAGCACCTGTCTGATCTTGCCTGTGCTCCCATTACCCTTCTTACTGGAGCAGACAGTCCCCTGGTTGCTAGAGGCCATGTCTTGCTGCAGCATTGCTACCCCAGAGCTGATATCCCCCTCATCCGCCAGCCTGGCAAACTTATTGGGGTGCACCAGATCAGGACTAGACTCCCTACAACTCTTCCCTCTATCCCGCCTTCTACATGTTACCCAACTAGCTGCCCCCTCACTCTGCACCTCCATACTTCCCTCCCCACACCCATCTTCTCCAGAGAGTTTGTGCTCGAGGAGCAGCAAACTTCGCTCCATATTGTCAATTGCCCGCAGCCTTGAAACTTGCTCATTTAGATCCAGAATCTGGGCTTCCAGATGAGCAATTTTCACACATCCCACACAGCAGTATTCCCCCTCGAACGGCTGTTCAAAGAAAGCATACATGGCACAGGATGTACACTGTGTAGCAATGCCACTTATGGAGTCCATTGTTCTAATGGGGATTACAATAGAAATATGCACGAAAAGAAGAATTTACAGTCAAAGTAACACAAAATACAGCAGTTACCTGCTAAAGCCCCTCAGACTTAAGTCCCTTAAACGTAAGTCACACTTAAGACACTGCACACACTTCGGATCAATGCACACTCGCCACCAAGCTCCCACACTCGCTTTTCTGATGCTTTTTTTAAAGGTTATCTGCCACAAAAATCTGCAGAGCTCACTGCAACAAGATCTGGCTCCAAACCACCAAACAAACTGTTACTGGATCCAAAAAGTACTCCTTCCCTTAAACGTAAGTCACACTTAAGACACTGCATACACTTCGGATCAATGCACACTCGCCACCAAGCTCCCACACCCGCTTTTCTGATGCTTTTTTTTAAAGGTTATCTGCCACAAAACTCTGCAGAGCTCACTGGCTGCAAACCCAAAAATTTTCACATATCAGCTTATACTTGGGTCGGCTTATACTCAAGTATATACAGTAGATTTTTGTGGGTCTTTAGCTTATTGATGTGATTTTATTAACTATTTATGTATGTAGAAAAATAAAATAATCAATTCTTGTTTCAGTTTTTTAGCTGTTTTTTTTGGGGGGGGGGGCGTTCACTGTAGCATAAAAATAATATACCGCATTATCTCTATTTTAGGGATCACTATGATTACGGTGATGCCACATTTATATAGTTTTTTTTTTTACATTTGTCCAATTTTATTGAAGAAAAATTAGAATAGAAAAAATTGCATTTGTTTTAGTATCGCCATTTTTGCAGCGTCATAACTTTAATTTTTTATATTTGGTGTTCTTTGTAGTGGTACCATTTTGGTGCTTGTAACTTTTTATGATCACTTTTTAGAAAATTTTTTGTAAAGCAATTTGATAAAAAATTTAAATTTTTAGCAAGTTTTTTAATTTTTAAAGCATTCACCGAGCAGGTCCAATTATGATAATGATTTATTGTACAGATTCTAATGGACGCGGTCATACCAAATATGTGGGATTTTTTGGTAATTTAATTTTTTTGTACTTTTTTAGTTATGTTTAGGGAATTGTGGTGTTTGGGGGACTTTTACTTTCTTTTATTATTTTATTTAAAAAAACCCTTTATTGTTTTAACATGTTTTTTATTTTTAGTTACATGTTGGCTTGAACAAGTGATCTTCTGTTCCCTTGTTCAAGCTTAAATAGATCTTACACAGTGCAATACAGATGTATTGCACTATGTAATGTAATCTGTATTACAGGCTCCCAGAAGAGAACGTGAACGTGCAGCCCTGGGGCACAGGCACAGGCTAGTGAGAAAGATCTTGTAGCCATTCGGGGTTGTGATTTATTGTTGTGTCATAT
The DNA here is from genome assembly GCF_040894005.1 of Engystomops pustulosus. Lineage (NCBI taxonomy): Eukaryota > Metazoa > Chordata > Amphibia > Anura > Leptodactylidae > Engystomops > Engystomops pustulosus. Next base: position 124,580,743 of record NC_092415.1, on the reverse strand, counting down.
CCAGACGTTGTGTGGACAGCACTGAATCACTTCCTGCACCTCTCAGAACCCGTGCGTTCTGGGAGTGTCCATAAAAGGATAATTGGTTGACCTTGGTGCCCCTCAGGGGTCCAAAGCGTCATGTTTTCCTTCACATTGGTGGCAAGCGGTGTGAAATCGAGATACTGTAATAGTGTGTGTGAGTGTGGGATCCATTCTCTCATACATTAAAGATTACTGATAGCAGCGTTTGCATTGGGATCTTAAGACCAATTCAGCACTAGACACAGGCTGAGTGCAATTAAAGTAAAGGTGTGAGGTACATTAAGTTGCAGTTTTTTGTTAGTTACCAACAGCTGTAAGAATGGCTGGTAGAAACCAAGGCAGAAATAATGCTGCCATAGCTGTGGACATTGCTGAGAACAACGCAGTGCCCCAGATAGACCAGGAGAAGGTGGGCCAGAGGGCCCTCACTGTTTCTGGATTTGGAGGAACTGAACCCGCACTGCCCATTCCCAGGGGCTATTTGGACTGCGGTACGGGGAGGGGACTGAGGGAGGTGGGAATATCACCTGATATTCCTGTAAGTGTCCTGCTGGGAACGGATTTGGGGCGGCTAGTGTCACAGTATGTCACCCCAGAATAATCCAAGACTGAGCCTTAAGCCATAATTGACAATGCATCTGATGATTCTGTCAGTGTTGATATTTTAGCTGATGATTTTAATGTGTGTGGCATACCTACTGCCAGGAATGTGGGGGTGAGTAGTGTCATGGGTCCCACTTTGCCATTGGGGGAGGGGACCATCCAAGCAGAGGGTCAGGCTACTATAGGGAGTGACCTGTCAGCCTCTGGATACCTGTTGTCCTCTGAGACTTCCAGTGTAGGGAGAGGCAGCTGCATTCAGAGGGCTTGCAGGAGAGGACAGGAAAATACCTGGACTAGTGAAACATCCAGAAATAGACGTGATGCAGAGCTTAACCCCAACCGGAGTGGAGAGGATGTTACCTGTGATCACAATAACCATAGTCGCTGGGTTGCACAGTCGTAACATTGTAGCCCCTCGGGGGCTCGTCGACTTCCTCGCTTCCGAACAAGTGGCTGCCGCGGTCAGGTGGAGGCCACGAGACAGATTCAGGGAAACTGGCAGAAGACGTGGGGTTTCTTTTACTCTCACCACGTGGGGGGGTTCAGGTAGGAGGGCCTGCAACGTTCCTAAACGTCACATTTTTCTTTCACAGAGTGTAAGGGTGAATACCAGAGGGGTCGAGGGATAATGCCCTCAGTGTTTGACCCAGAGTCAAACCAGTTGGATAGTACAGTGGGTTAACAACCCACTGCTTGTCACAGATAACAATATACCCAAAGTGCTCACTGAGGCTGGCAGATCTACATCATTCTATTTGGACCTGTCCTTTTTGTACAAAACTTCTGGAAAGAAATACAGGAGTTAGTGGACCATTCTTGCGGAATCTCTCTCCCTCTACAACCTTTGGCTTATCTCTTTCATTAACATTTCGCTGATGACAGACATGGACACCGGACCTACCCTGTTCCCGATACGCCATATCATAGTGTTGGCAGCTAAACACACTCTCCTTAATCACTGGTTGTTGTGTACCCAATGCTCTCTGAAATAATCTCCCAGATCAAGATCTACCTGGAGGTCGATAAATTTGAGGCAACCAGACCAAAGCCTTCTTCTGTAAATGGCGTAAGTTCATATCAATTCATCTCATTGATACAGAAATCCATTCCTTCATGCTGACGTTCCGCTACACAAAATGGTTCCTCATAAAGGACCTTAAGGTCAGATAGACTAAAAATACCAAACGGATCCTGAGCCCCTAAACCTTATATCTATAATCCTCATTTATATATATATTTGTGTGATATATTCATTAATCTACATGCTGCAAAGGTCAAGAAATATAGTAACATCCTTATCCAAGAACCATTGTTTCATCAGGTGTTAAATACATTGCTAAGCGAGCTCCCACATTGGGAGCTAGTTTACCTCCTAAACTAGACCAACTTGGCTCACTTAATCTGGGTGCTACAATTGTGGTCATAAAGTAAGGCGTATCAGTACATAGAAGTAAAAAATACAGTGGGGCAGATTTACTTACCCGGTCCATTCGCGATCCAGCGGTGCGTTCTCTGCGGAGGATTCGGGTTCTGCCGGGATTCACTAAGGTAGTTCCTCCGACGTCCACCAGGTGTCGCTGCTGCGCTGAAGTTCATCGGAATGCACTGTCCTATCGTGGGTGCATGTAAGCGCGTATCAAGCGACACTTTATTTTTTTTAAAATGCAGCGGTTTTTCCGAATCCGTCGGGTTTTCGTACGGCCACGCCCCACCGATTTCCATCGCGTGCATGCCGGCGCCGATGCGCCACAATCCAATCGCGTGTGCCAAAATCCCGGGGCAATTCAGGGAAAATCGGGGCAAATCGAAAAAAATTTGTCTAACCCAACGTAAAAACGCGATTCGGGCCCTTAGTAAATGACCCCCAGTGTGTTCCTTAGTAACAGGGACACATCATATAATTAAATCCTATATTAATTGTAACACCACCATTGTTATCTATGTAGCCTCATGCGAGAGTTGTCACAAAAAATATGTAGGACACACTGCTGGCCCCTTAAAAGTTCGAAATTTCCAAACACTTTAGGTAGACCTACGGCAAGCAAACAGCGGGTTTCTTGCTTAGAAAAAATGTACCAAATGGTAATAGGGGACGACAAAAATTGTTAAACATTTTGGATGTTCACATTAGAGAGTCTACAACCAGCTGGTTTCAATAAAAGAACAGACTTAATTCTGGCATATTGACTTGTGTTAAGTGGGTCTAGCCAGATATCTTTGACTATACTTTACTTTCTCTTATTCATTGATTTATGCTCAATATGCATCTTATAGAGGCCAAACATTACGCTATTGATCTGGTAGTATTGTTTATAGGATTTGTGTAATGGTTGGATTTCATTAGTGGGAATAACTCTTAATGGAATCATGAAAACATACGAAAAATTGCCCATATTTGGAGTATTGTATTTTTGTATCATCGCAGCACGTTATTAGATAGTGGGGATTATTGGCACTATTTTTTAAAATAGGTAATGTTATTTTTATTTATATACTAGAGGTATTCCCATTTAATTTGTTTTGACTCTTTCATAATCAGAATCATTGTCCTATATGTTCATTCTCATATACATGATAATATCTTGTGTTTATGAATCTTGATTCCAATATGGTTATATTAATGTGAAAACAGCGCTACCTTTCCACAATAATTAGATTGAAATAGAAACCTTGTCATGCTTATGTATATCTTTATTAGATCACAATCATTTGTTTAATATTAGATCCTTTACAATACTACGATGTCTATATGTTTTTAAATTGTTCCTTTTTCCATGTCTGCGCAATAAGAGCATCTGCAGGAGTTCCGTGTGTTGGGAGTTAACACTCCTGAGTCAATCATGGAACCTCTTTGGGTACAACCCATTTTGTGACATCATGGTCGGGTATTTTAAATTAACCCCTATCAAGCTTTCATAGAAGAGCACAAATATGCCTCAATCGATAAATAAATCAGAATCTTTATTGTAATTTCAATCGACAGTATATTACAGCAAATACATAAATACTAAAAAAAAAACATTAAAAAAAGGACATCTAAAAACAAACGCAAATACGGACAGTGTGGGAAAACTGGAGGGGTACACTATTACATGTATATGCAACGCTCGTGTTGGCCTAACACTATCCAGGCCAATGTAACATTATACACTCACCGGCCACTTTATTAGGTACACCATGCTAGTAACGGGTTGGACCCCCTTTTGCCTTCAGAACTGCCTCAATTCTTCGTGGCATAGATTCAACAAGGTGCTGGAAGCATTCCTCAGATTTTGGTCCATATTGACATGATGGCATCACACAGTTGCCGCAGATTTGTCGGCTGCACATCCATGATGCGAATCTCCCGTTCCACCACATCCCAAAGATGCTCTATTGGATTGAGATCTGGTGACTGTGGAGGCCATTTGAGTACAGTGAACTCATTGTCATGTTCAAGAAACCAGTTTGAGATGATTCCAGCTTTATGACATGGCGCATTATCCTGCTGAAAGTAGCCATCAGATGTTGGGTACATTGTGGTCATAAAGGGATGGACATGGTCAGCAACAATACTCAGGTAGGCTGTGGGGTTGCAACGGTGCTCAGTTGGTACCAAGGGGCCCAAAGAGTGCCAAGAAAATATTCCCACACCATGACAACACCACCACCAGCCTGAACCGTTGATACAAGGCAGGATGGATCCATGCTTTCATGTTGTTGACGCCAAATTCTGACCCTATGTCGCAGCAGAAATCGAGACTCATCAGACCAGGCAACGTTTTTCCAATCTTCTACTGTCCAATTTCGATGAGCTTGAGCAAATTGTAGCCTCAGTTTCCTGTTCTTAGCTGAAAGGAGTGGCACCCGGTGTGGTCTTCTGCTGCTGTAGCCCATCTGCCTCAAAGTTCGACGTACTGTGCGTTCAGAGATGCTCTTCTGCCTACCTTGGTTGTAACGGGTGGCGATTTGAGTCACTGTTGCCTTTCTATCAGCTCGAACCAGTCTGCCCATTCTCCTCTGACCTCTGGCATCAACAAGGCATTTCCGCCCACAGAACTGCCGCTCACTGGATGTTTTTTCTTTTTCGGACCATTCTCTGTAAACCCTAGAGATGGTTGTGCGTGAAAATCCCAGTAGATCAGCAGTTTCTGAAATACTCAGACCAGCCCTTCTGGCACCAACAACCATGCCACGTTCAAAGGCACTCAAATCACCTTTCTTCCCCATACTGATGCTCGGTTTGAACTGCAGGAGATTGTCTTGACCATGTCTACATGCCTAAATGCACTGAGTTGCCGCCATGTGATTGGCTGATTAGAAATTAAGTGTTAATGAGCAGTTGGACAGGTGTACCTAATAAAGTGGCCGGTGAGTGGATATTTAATAGATTTTATGAATGTCTTATTTAGGTTGTGAGAAAGTCGCAACCTACTTCCGCTCTTTTAATTATTGTTTTCCTGTATAAGGATATAGGGTATAAGGATACAAGGATACAGCCAACCACGTGGCATGTTGTTAGCCCAACACCGGTGACCGGAGGGTAAATATAGGGGCTCATTTACTAAGGGTCAGCGGAGCTCATTTCCGTTCTGTGCCGAATTGCTCTGGGATTTTGGTGCATGCGATCGGATTTTGGCGCATCGGCGCCGGTTTGCACGCAACAGAAATCGGGGGATGGGCCGTCGGACAACCTGACGGATTTGGAAAACGCGCAGGATTTAAGATTTAGAAATGTTTCGCAAGACATGCACTTACAAGCACCTGGAAGAAGCAGGTGAACTCCGGTGGACCTCATCGCAGAAGCGACTGATGCAGGAACTTGGGCGCACGACCTTAGTGAATCGTGGCAGACCCGAATCCTCATCGGACAATGCACAGCGGGATTGCAACAGGATCGGGTAAGTAAATCCAAGAAGAGATTCCGAGCTGGAGTTATTTTTTAAAAACAATAAAAGTACCTCTATAAATCTATCTACAGATCTGAATCTCGTCTTGAAGTTCAATTAGATAGACTTAAGCACAAACCAAGTAGCACACTAGCTGGATAATATCCCCGCAGCAAAAGCACAGAAAGAAAGAAATTCAACAAGAAGAACCACCACAACAGAAGTTGCAGATACCCAGTCATCCTGCTGAGTGTCTGAGTGCTGCATGGTGTAAGGCCTGGTAAACACATGTTCCACTCCTGGTCAGTGGGAACCAGGTGTTAGGGTTGGGTAACACAGAAGACAGGGGATAGTGTGCCCTGAGTTTGCCCCAACCTCTGTTCCCCCCCAACGCTAAACCATATCCACTGGATAACCGTGGGAAGGGAAAACATGAACAGACAGACAAACATAAAACACAAAAGAGTGGTAAACTAGCCAGAGTCACCACGAGAGGGTACGTCAGGAGCAAAATCAGTAAGCAAAGAGTCAATGTAAAAAAAAGGGATTTCAAACACTAGCACAGGTGACTAGTGAGGCTGCAATTTATGCAGCCAGAACCCCACCTCCAGAACCTCCAGAGCTGGACAACTTCTGGGAATTAACCCCTGATGGTGCAGAATAACCAAGCACAATAGCAGGCACCATGCAGAGGTACCACAAGTCCCAGCAGTTCCGAACACAACAGCGTGAGGTCTTAGCAGCCGCTGCCCGGAGCACACGCCAGAGACCGCTGGTAGCGGACGAGAGGTGGAGTTTGAGCGCTGGAGATCAGAGAACACTGCTAGCACCACCAGAAGAACCAGAAGTCCCAGCATTCTCCGCAGCAAACCTGACACCAGGTGCTCCAGGACCTTGGCACTAGCTTATCCCACTACATCTGGTTCTTGGGCAGCAAGTGGTTCTTGGGATGCAATCCATTTCGTGCAATAGAACTAGAAGGAGATCCTTCTAGAAGTGGCCACACTTGCACACATTCTCAGGATCAGTGGTAGTGGAAAAATCGCTTACCTCTCTTCATGTCCAGAACCTAAAGGTAAAGGTACCATGAACACATCAATGGCGTCAACCTCAAGAGGAGGAGGTTGCCGAGAAAAGCGGTTTAAGATGATGGATTTCAGGAGAGAGACATGGAAAGAGTGCGGGATGCCCATAGTGGGAGGAGTTAATACACCAAAAAAAATTGACAAAACATGCACCGAAATATGACATACTAAGCCAACAAAAAGCAGGTACATAGTTTGACAAGTGTCTTAAACTACATGATATGTATTATACAGCTGCAGACACTGGGATGAATCTGGTGCAGTATATTGAGGCACATTTACTTACCCGTCCCGTCGCGATCCCCGATGTGCGTTGTCCGACAATTTTTCAGAGCTGCTGTGATTCACTAAGATCGTGTGTCCAATTTGCTGAATGTGTCGCTTCCCCGCTCATGTCTGCCAGAGTTCACCATCTTCTTTCTTTGTGCATGTAAGTGCATTGCTCGCAACACACTTTTTTGAATGTTAAATACTGCTCGTTGTCCGAATCCGTTGGATCGTCCATTGGATGTTGGCTTTTAAATGTGTCGCACATCGGAAATCGGCGGGTATTCCGTCGATAGTGCGGACCCTTAGTTAATGAGCCCCTTTGTCTGCATACTGGGGGGATTTACTTAGACTGGTGTATAAAATGCCAGCCTTCATTGTCCACCAGTGCACTGCACATCTGATTTGGCTCTGGCTATTACCAAAACAAATTTGGTCTAAAAAGAAGATGAAGTCTCTGACATTTTCTGGCGGATAGTGCAGTGACTTGGCGGCTGGGGCATTTACGCTCCAAAACCCCACCAATTAACCTCCATGCTTAGAGTGGCATGTAGGGTGGAACCAGCTAAAATAATTTTATTTTAATGAACCTTGTCTGCCATAAACCTGCATGTTTTTTCCTTTATACACTTTTAATAAATATGACCCATACTATTTCCTTTCAGGTTTCAGGAAAGTGTGCCCGATGCCAAATAATCTGCATTAATCAGACAACTGGTGAAAAGAAGAGGGAAGTACTTCAAACACTGTCATCCAGCAGGGAAGGAAAAGTTAGTATAATATTTTTGTATTGCATATTGGTATTGTAAATACATACTAATCTGTTTACCTTTTTTGTACATGCCATACAAACAGATCTTAATATTATATATTTCACTGTTTTTCAGACTACATTTGGAATGTATCTTCATAATTCACCATGCTCTTCATATCCATCTTTAATCTCAGTAGGTTCAAAGGTGTATTTCACCCTTAGAGACCAGGTTGAAGATTGCGCTAAGCTCAGCAATAAGGAAATACTGGAGCATGAATGATATGTAGTTCGCACCAAATGAGGAACATACATTTTGCTTCTAGACCTGTTGGTCATGCATGGATTAGAAAACTCTATATTAAGAAAACCAACAAGAAATTCTGAAACAATTAGTTACTTGTTAGCTTACTTACTTTGTAAGCTGCTAACATAAGTAAAATTATGCTTTTTTATTTAACCTGTACTAAATAAGAGTATTCATATCTAACATACATTTCCAACATTTAGAAAGATCAAGCTTGTTGTATAGATTGGGACCAGTAACAGTACAAATAAATATCTTAAAATGATTCGCAAATGTTACTGGTGACACAATAGGAAAGACATCTGTTTTATGAAAATGATCAAATAAAAACCATGTATATCATTATCTCTGGATCACTGAATCTTTTTTTAGATTTGATATTCTTCTGTAAAGTTTGCTGCCCATGCTGAAGACTCTGACTCTTTTTTTATACAAGTTTTATTTCACACTGGATGCAACAATTGATATTGTCATTGTCAATAACATCGTTAGTTATGCCAATTATGGTTACAACTATTATTAACAATTAAAATGTTAATACAGGCGGTCCCCTACTTAAGAACACCCGACTTACATACGACCCATAGTTACAAACGGACCTCTGGATGTTGGTAATTTCCTGCACTTTAGTCCTAGGCTACAATAATCAGTTGTAACAGTTATCACAGGTGTCTGTAATGAAGCTTTAGTGTTAATCCTGATTCTTATGACAACCCAACATTTTTAAAATTCAATTGTCACAGAGACCAAAAAAGTTCTGGCTGGGGTTACAATGATAAAATATACAGTTCCGACTTACATACAAACTCAACTTAAGAACAAACCTACAGACCCTATCTTGTATGTAACCCAGGGACTGCCTGTACACTCCTTTTAGAATAAATAAGAAAATAGGCAGGTATGTTCAGCTTCAAAAAAACGATCCACAGAGACTATTTTAAAACGGTACAATCCAGCATGGATCAAACACAGGTATAACTCACCAGGCCTACATGTTTAGGAATATACCAATATTAACAATACCAATATTCACTACTCAAAATTGTGAGAAATCTCTGCAAATACTTCCTTGAGTCCGCTTTAGACCATTGCTGCATATGGCCATGAAGCTACTGTAAAACCTATCACTCAATGAAGTTAACCCCTTAAAGGGTTGGTCACTTTTCCTCATGTTCTTTGTAATGTGTGTGTAAGTGTGGGGGGTTAGGATATTAGGTAATTTACTATTAAAAGTTTTGCACCGCTTTTTGCACCGTTTTTGCACCGCTTCCAGTGCTTCACTTTTAAAGAACGTGGTACAGAACATTTAACCCCTTAATGCTGCAGCCCTTTTTTGTTTTTGCGTATTAATTTTTCACTCCCCACCTTCAAAAATCTATAACTTTTTTTATTTTTCTATGTACAGAGCTGTGTTATGGCTTATTTTCTGGGTAACAAATTAATAACAAATTTAATATTCCATGCCATGTACTGGGAAGCGGGAAAAAAATTCCAAATGCAGTGAAATTGGTAAAAAAAAAGCATTTGTGCCGTATTCTTGTGGGCTAGGATTTTACAGATTTCATTGTATGCCCCAAATGACATGTCTACTTTATTCTTTCGGTCGGTACGATCACGGGTATACCAAATTTGTATAGGTTTTATAATGTTTTCATACATTTAAAAAATTAAAACCTCCTGTACAGAATTTTTTTTCTGGATTTTGCCGTCTTCTGGTGCTAATAACTTTTTTATACTTTGGTGTACGGAGCCGTGGGTGGTGTAGTTTTTTGTGGATTTTGATCACGTTTACAATGTTATCATTTTTAGGACTGTGCATTCTTTTGATCACTTTTTATAGAATTAAATATTTTTTTTTTTTAAATGGCAAAAAAGTGCCATTTTCGACTTTGGGCGTGATTTTCCGTTTTGAGTTAAACGCAGTGAAAAACCGTTATCATATTTTTATAGATCGGGCATTTTCGGACGCGGCAATACCTAATGTATTTATGATTTTTACTGTTTATTTATATTTATATCAGTTCTAAGGAAAGGGGGGTAATTTGAGTTTTTTAGGGTTTTTTATTATAATTTTTTTAAAACTTTTTTTTATTTATTTTTTTTACTATTTTTCAGACTCCCTAGGGTACTTTAACCCTAGGGTGTCTGTACAATCCTATCATATGCTGCCATACTACAGTATGGCAGTATATGTGAATTTTACTCCTCATACACTACAATGTGCTGGTAGCCCTCTCCATGCACCCACACCCGGCATGTGACGTAAAATTACAAGGTATTATGGTGCCCTAGGCAGGCAAGCAAAATTGCACCCCCTCCCATGAAAAATTACTATGAAAAAACTACTATGAGATCATCTACAATAAGGCCTAGCAGTAGTTAAAATAGCAAGGATAGAGAAATATATCCTTCCAGTGAGAATACTTGCAATACCACAAATATAAATTTATATAAGTGTAATGAATTTAGCAAACACAATGCAGGCAGTCCCCGGTTTACATAGGTTTGTTCTTAAGTTGAATTTGTATGTCAGTGGAAACTATATTTTAAATTTGTAGATCCAGACAAAAACATTTTTGCCCAAGTGACAATTGTAATTTCAAACTTTTTTACTGTAATTGGACCAAGAATTATCAATAAAACTTCATTACAGACACCTTACAGCTTGTCATTGCAGTCTGGGACTAAAGTAAATCATCCAGAGAGCTTCAATGGAGGTCACAGTGTTCAAAGGGGTCCATCTTTACCCAGGGGTTGTCTGCAAGTCGGGTTTTCTTAAGTAGGGGACCGCCTGTATTTACCAAAAATTAATTTACTGCACATCTGGGCTGCACTCGGGCACAGACATCACTTCCTGTTAGGCTGTCTACTGTTACTGATGGAAACTTCTCCAGGCTGTGACTTCCACCTGGGTGACTCCCACACTCTGTTCCTAAAAAAAAAAAAAAAATCACAGCCAATATAATGTCCCCTGAATAAGACCTCCTTAAAATTACCACAATGTGCCCCTGCATGTACAGATATAGATATAGTTTCCCCTCAGTTATTCATATTTAACACCAGCAAATCCTAGTTGATTTAGATAGCACAGCAACCCCAGTATCTATGTAGCCATCACATATGCCCCCCAGTATATATTTAGTCCCTGCACATGCCCCCAGTATGTTTTTATTCCCCCACACATTACACCAGTATCTATGTAGTCTCCACACATGCTCCAGTATATATTTAGTCCCCACACATGCCCCCCCCAGTATCTATGTAGTCTCCACACATGCCCCCAGTATACATTTAGTCCCCACACATGCCCCCAGTATCTATGTAGCATCCACATATGCCCCCAGTATATTTTAGTCCCCACACATACCCCTAGTATATATTTAGTCCCCCACACATGCTCATGGTAAATATTTAGCCACCCACACATTCCCCCAGTATCTATGTAGTCTCCACAAATGCCCGCCAGTATATATTTAGTCCCTGCACATGTCCTCAGTATCTATGTAGTCTCCACACATGCCCCCAGTATCTATGTAGTCTCCAAACATGCCCCCAGTATATATTTAGTCCACGCACATGCCCCCAGTATAAATTTAGTCCCCGCACATGCCCCCAGTATACATTTAGTCCCCCACACATGTGCCCAGTATATATTTAGTTCAAACATATACCCCCAGTATCTATGTAGTCTCCACACATGCCCCTGTATATATTTAGTCCCCCACACATGCCCAGAGTATATATTTAGTCCCCCAAACATCCCTAGAATATATTTAGTCCCCATATATGCCCCCAATATATATTTAGTCCCTCTCTCCCATGCGGTCAGGGACGGATTAAGGTTGGTGGGTGCCCCTGGGCACAAAATCTGGTGGAGCCCCCCATTGAATGTAGTCCAGACAGGAAACAGCAATGTACCACCCCAGAAATCACTACATACAGCCCCCAGCAATAACTATATACAGCCCTGTCACAGTCTCTGGGAATAGTCCCTTGGGACTAAAGTCTGTGGACTCCCTGGACCACCGCGGGGGATAAAGATGCTAGCCCAACCCGGGAGCGGAGTCTTCGGACTCCTGGTCTTCGCCAGAGCCCGCAGCAAAGCGGGGTTGTCTTGCTGCGGCGGGGAGCCACCAGGTTGCTCCACGGGTGCGACTAGGCCCGCGGTGGCAGCCAAGGTACGGACACAGGGAAGGAGGACCATGGGATGGCAGGAACATGGGATGGCAGGACCACGGAATGGCAGGACCTCGGGATGGCAGGACCTCGGGATGGCAGGACCTCGGATGGACGGCTGGCAGGACCTCGGAAGACCATTAGGATACCGGACCGCCACAGGAGCACAGGACCACCACAGGAGTACAGGACCGCCACAGGAGTACAGAAACACGGGGACACCAGAGGAACACGGGAACACCACAGGAACACGGAGGCGTCTGGAAACGCTCAGGAAACTCGGAGGCATCTGGAAACGGTCAGGAAGGCTTTCTCTTCAGCAGAATGACCTGAAGATCTGACAAAGGATGCTGGGAGTCGCCAGGCTATATAGAAGTCAACACTACTCCCATTGGCAAGTTAGTATGTAGTTATCATTAGTATGTGCCAGTGTTTGTGATTGCAGGCTATTTCAGCCCTTGTATTGAATTGGATTTACATCATGTGTCTGCACTGAAAATCAAACGTGGTTTTATCTGTATTTGAATAAACTACTTGCTGCCATATTTGGATGGGGAGAGTGTGGAGGGGTCATGTACTTGGTTGTATTGTAACCAAACACTGATTGTGCACGTTTATGGATACGCGCTTTTTAAGTGTTTTATGGTGTTTTTGTTTAATAAAAATTGATTGTTTACTACTAAATGTAGTTCTATATGTGAACAATGTTACACACCAATCTGGTTTTCTTGATACATGTTGAATTTATGGTGTGGGTTCCATTTCTTATGGACCGAATGATGGTATTTGCCATCTTGTAAACAAACTAGGCTATATAGGAGGACGTTGGCCTTTTAAATTCTTGAAGAGTCGGGCGCGCGAGCGGAGCCCGGACAGGTGAGGGGGAGCAGGGCAGCACAGTGGAGCACGGGTGCACCTGCAATCCGCAACATGAATCGCGGGGACACCCGTGACAAGAACCAGACCGGGGGACTGCGCGGCACAGCAGGACACGGGTGCCCCCGCGATCCGAGACATGGATCGCAGGGTCACCCGTGACAAGCCCCCAGTAATCACTGTATACAGCCCCCAGTAATTACTATATACAGCCCCCCAGCAATCACTATATAACAGCCCCAAGTAACCACTGTATACAACCCCCAGTAATTACTAAATACCATCTCCAGCACTAACTATATACAGCCCCCAGTAATCGCTTTACACAGCCCCCAGCAATCACTATATACAGCCTCCCAGCAATCACTATATACAGCCCCCACAGCAATAACTATATATAGCCCCCCATCAATAACTGTATACAGCCCCAAGTAATCACTGTATACAGCCCCCAGTAATCACTGTATACTGTCCCCCAGCAATAACTATATACAGCCCCCAGTAATCACTGTACACAGCCCCCAGCAATCACTATATACAGCCTTCCAGCAATCACTATATACAGCCCTGCAGCAATAACTATATACAGCCCCCCCAGAAATAATTATATACAGCCCCTATTAATCACTGTATACAGCCTTTTAGTAATCACTATATACATCCACCTCAGCAATAGCTATATATAGCCCCCTAGTAACCAAAATATTCAGCCCCCCTAATAATCGCTATATAAACCCCCTCCACCCCCAACAATCACTATATACAGCTACCAAAAAGCTTTTAGCATGAGAAAAGTGAACAAAAATAGTTTTACATTTTAAAAATCTATTAAAACACAAAAAAGCTAAATATCAAGGTGTGATATGGAGCGAAAAGTCAAAGCAGAGTTCACAAAAAATTGGTGCAAATGTCTTTTTTGCCTTTTTCCATGCATGTGGAATTTTTGCCTGCTTCCCAGTATACGGCATTGAGTATTCACTAAGAAATACAATGGGATACATTTACTAAGGGCTTTGCACAGCACTTTTGTTGGACTGTGCACGTTCTTCTAGATTAAAATGTCTTGCACAGGTATTTAAAAAGTGTGTGACGCACCCAACCCTTTTGTGGAGCAGCTGTGCTAGCTTCCTTGCAACACAAATTAGGGCCTGTGCCGTCGGACAGTATGACTGATTCGGACCGAGCGCTGTATTTAACTTGCAAATTGTGTCGCACGCCCTATGTTAAAGGTGCACCATAAAAAAGATGGTGAACTTTGTCGGGCCAGTGCCGGGAAGCGACAGATTCAGGATTTCTGACTTGCGATCTTAGTGATTCGCCGCAAGTAGCATTACAGGAGTTTTTCGAGTTTCTAAGTAAATGTGCCCCAATGTGTAAAGCAAAAAAAAAAGTCCTCATACAGCTCTGTACATGGATAAATAAAAAAGTTATGGATTTTTGAAAAGATGGAAACACAGATACAAAAAGGGCATTAAGTTGTAATGAAAAAATAACACACACACACACTAAATGTTATTGCCCCTATACCACTATGAATGCCAACTAGCTAAAAATATCCGCTCTTTAACCCCTTAATGACCGCCCTATCGGGTTTTTACGGCGGTCATTAAGGGTACTTCTTCTGATGCGACGCCTTTCTACGGCGGCGCATCAGAAGAAGTTTTCGGGACACCGGGTCTCGCTGGTGCCGGTGTCGGGCTGTGATATCACAGCCCAGACCCGGCACTAACACCCGGGATCGGAAAAACTCCGATCCCGGGTGTTTAACCCCTTGCACGCCGCGGTCAAGCATGACCGCGGCGTGCAAGTGTGTCCCCCGTGGATCGGACCCCCCCGGTGTGCTTACCGGGGGATCCGATCCCTCCTGCCGCTGCCCCGGGTTCCGACGAGTGACCCGGGGCTGTCGGCCTTCCTGGCCTTCCTGGCAGGACCCGGCTGTAAGTAATTGAGCATGCGCAGCATGCTCAGTTACTTTCACTATACACTGCAATACAAGTGTATTGCAGTGTAAAGGCTTGAATAAGCGATCGGATGATCGCTTATTCAAGCCAAGAAGTAGAAAATGTAAAAAAGTAAAAAAAAAAAAAAATTAAATCTTTTTATAATATAATTAAATAAATAAATAAAATAAAAGTCCCATAATCTCCCCAGTAACACATAAAATGCAAATAAAGTATATAAAACACAAAACACGTACATATTTGGTATCACCGCGTCCGTATTAATCTGTACAATAAATCTAAATCAATATTGAACCCGCTCGGTGAACTACGTAAAAAAAAAACTCGAAAAACTTCCCATAATATACAATTTTTCATCAAACACCATCACAAAAAATGTTCTAAAAAGTGATCAAAAAAAGTTACGGTACCTAATATGATACGACTGAAAAGAACAACTGTTTTCGCAAAAAATAAGCCCTCAACCAGATCTGACAACAGAAAAATACAGAATTTATGGCCCTGAAAAGTTGTCAATAGTAAAAACAATGCGATTTTCTCCAATATTGGTTTTGCTCAGGAAAATTGAGCAAAATAAGAAAAACTATATAAATGAGGTATCACCGCGTCCGTATTAATCTGTACAATAAATCTAAATCAATATTGAACACGCTCGGTGAACTACGTAAAAAAAAAACTCGAAAAACTTCCCATAATATACAATTTTTCATCAAACACCATCACAAAAAATGTTCTAAAAAGTGATCAAAAAAGTTACGGTACCTAATATGATACGACTGAAAAGAACAACTGTTTTCGCAAAAAATAAGCCCTCAACCAGATCTGACAACAGAAAAATACAGAAGTTATGGCCCTGAAAAGTTGTCAATAGTAAAAACAATGCGATTTTCTCCAATATTGGTTTTGCTCAGGAAAATTGAGCAAAATAAGAAAAACTATATAAATGAGGTATCACCGCAATCGTAGTGAACCAGAGAATAAAGATATAATATTAGTTTTACGTTACGGTGAGCGGGGGGGGGGGGGCGGAAATGCTCACAATCCAAAATAAAAATTGATGATTTTGTTTGTGTCCCCCTTGAAATAGTTAATAAAATCTCATGAATAAGCTTTAGACTCCCAAAATAAATTATTTATACATTGTATCTCATCCCATAAAAAATAAGCCCTCATATGATCGCATTACCAAAAAAAATAAAAATTTATAGGTCGTACAATGTGACAATTGAAAAATTTATAGGTCGTACAATGTGACAATACAAATCTGCTGTATTCATTCTATGCTCGGCCGTGCGCCCGTACAGCAGTTTGCCACCACATATGGGGTATCAGTACACTCGGGAGGAATTGGGCATCAAGCGTTGCAGTGCGTTTCATCATTTAATTTATTCTGAAAATGTCAGTTTTGGCCTAAATGAATGTATTTCCAAAAAAATTCCATAGTTTCTAAATCGCAGGTCCATATTTTTTAACCCATGTGAAACACTTAAAGGGTTAATGGACTTAATAGAAGTTGTTTTACATATGTTGAGGGGTGAACTTTCTATAGTGGGGTAATTTATGGGGTTTTACTATTATTTAGGCCTCTCAAAGTCACTTGAAAGCTGAGTTGTCCCTCAAAATGTGAGTTATGGCAATTTTCATGAAAATAAGAAAAATCGCACCTAAAGTTCTGCGCCTCATCCTAGAAAAATGACCGGAAGCATAAATTATCATCCCAACATAAAGCAGATATTCTGTAAATGTTAATTATCAAACTTTTTGGGTAGTTTTACTTCCTGTCTGGAAACCAGAACATTTCAAACTTGGAAAATGAAGAATTTTTACAAACTTTTGCCAAATTTTCACTTTTTTTCAGAACGAAACGCAAAACTTATCACTTAAATTTTATAACTAACATGAAGTATAATGTGTCACGAGAAAACATTCTCAAAATCACCAGGATATGTTAAAGCGTTCCGAAGTTATAACCAATTATCGTGAGACATGTCAGATTTGAAAAATCGAGTCTGGTCATTGAGCTGAAAACTAGTGTCGGTGATAAGGGGTTAAAACCTTTCCAGGCCTTGTCATAGATACATATATCCATAACATGGTATTACACCTATATATCAACCTATTACATCTTATACCTGTATATACACACATGTTATACCTTTATATACCCACATATATCACATATTACACCTATATATACTACTATTACATGTTACATCTTGTCACGGGTGGTCCCGCTACCCATGTCGCGTGCCTTCTGTCCCCCGCCAGCTCGCCGCAAGCGCCACTTACGTGCCCCGGCTCCTGGCACGCCTGCTTCGGCTCCGGCTGCTGCTGCTCCATCCTCCTCGGCTGTGTGCGCACGTCCCCGACACCTATGGCGTGCGCGGCAGCTTCGGCAAATTTAAAGGGCCAGCGCGCCGCTAATTGGCGCTAGCCTTTCCCCTGTAATCTATTTAACCCTGCCTCTTCCTGTTACCCTTGCCGGATCTTTGTGCCTTGCGCCCTAGAGAAAGCTGTATTTGATGCCTTGTGCTGTTATTGAGATTTCCCGTTGTGACCCTGGTTCCGTTTCTGACCTCGCTCCTTTGCCGCCTGCCCTGACCTGTTGCTACGACTCTGACTCCGATCCTGTGCTGCCTCTCCTGAGCTCCTGCCTGTCCCCGACTACGAGATTGCCTGCCGTTTCTGTACCTCGACCTTGGCTGCCATTGCGGACAAGTCACGCCTGTGGAACGACCTGGTGGTACCACGCCGCAGCAAGTCCAACCCGCTTTGCGGCGGCTGTGGTGAAAACCGGGTGCCACTTAAACTCCGGTCCCAGGTAGTGGCTTGTGCCATCGTCCGCAGTGGTCCAGAGGATCCACAACATCTAAGTCTGACAGCAAGATCCGACCATAGATCCCGCCGAGGTGCCGCTTCCCACTCGACCATCTCTGGCTACCTTCGTGGTCCAGCAATCCCGAGAGATTGCCGCTCAATGTGAACAGCTGGAACAGGTTACCGCCATGCTGCAGCAGCTGCTAGCCACCCAGCAGCAACAACAGGTTCCTGAGGCTGCTCCAGAAGCTCCCGTTGCTTCGGTCTGCCCTCCTGCCGCTGAACCTTGGCTACGGCTGTCTATGCCAAGTTTGATGGCGATCCCAAGTTATGCAGGGGCTTCATAACCTAGTGCTCCCTGCACATTGAGTTATGCTGTCTCAGTTCATCACGGAGTGATCCAAGGTGGCATCCATCGTCAGTCTCCTCTCTGGAAAAGCCCTGGCCTGGGCTTCCCCTCTTTGGGACAGAGGCGACCCGATCACGGATAATCTCACCGCGTTTCTGGCAGAGTTCCAGTCCGTCTTTGAGGAGCCTGCACGGGCCTCATCTGCTGAGACTGCGCTGTTGAATCTTCGCCAGGGGAATTCATCCGTGGGAGAATATGCAGTCCAATTCCGTACCCTGGCCTCGGAACTGTCCTGGAATGACGCGGCCTTGCCCGCAGTTTTTAAAAAGGGACTTTCCTCTCATGTTAAGTATGCTCTGGCCGCTCGGGACCTGCTGTCTTCCCTGAGTGGGCTTATCACCTTGGCCACCCGGATTGATTTAGGAAGAGTGCTGAAGAGTTACGCCTAGAACAACCTCAGGTCCACCCACGACTTCCTCCTCGCCTGGCTCCTGTTTTTCAAAGGCCGCTTCTGTCTCCAGTTGTACCTTCTGTAGAGGAGCCTATGGAGGTGGACAGGCTTAGACTCTCTTCCCAGGAGGGTATCAGAAGACGTCAGGGAAACCTCTGCTTCTACTGTGCCAGTCCTGAACACTTCCTGGGGTCCTGTGCTATCCGTCCCCAGTCTCCGGGAAACGCCAGCACCTAGGGAGAAGCATCCCTAGGTGTAAGCAAAGCTTCTCCACGCCTGACGATACCGGTGCTTCTCAGCATTGGCACCGGCACCCGAATCCAGGTTTCTGCTTTCTTGGACTCAGTTTGCAGGGAACTTCGTGGATGCCGCTCTGGTCTCCCGGCATCACATCCCCGTGATTCTGTCAGTGGTCAAATCCTTTCTGACCCGGTCCAGTACTGCACCAAGCCTCTGACCTTGCAAGCCGGTGTGCTGCACAAGGAAAGACTGTCCTTTTATGTGCTACCACGTTCCATGTCCTCTATCCTGTTGGGTCTACCATGGTTGCAGTTCCACGCACCCGTTCTTGACTGGAAGACGGGGGAGATGCTTCGGTGGGGAACTTACTGCCAGTCTCGCTGTGTGGATTGGCCTCTTCCAGTGCCGCATGTTATAAGGACTTTCGTGACGTTTTCTCGAAGAAGCAAGCCGAGGCGTTGCCAACTCACTGTCCCTACGACTGTCCTGTGGATCTGCTGCCGGGCACTTCCCCTCCACGGGGCCGTGTGTACCCGCTCTCAGTACCAGAGACCAAAGCCATGTTGGAGTATATCCAAGAAAACCGGCAGAAGGGATTTATACATAAGTCCTCTTCTCCGGCTGGTGCAGGTTTTTTCTTTGTGATCAAGAAGGACGGGTCACTTCGTCCATGCATAGACTATCGCGGTCTTAACAAAATCACAGTTAAGAACTGCTATCTGTTGCCATTAGTCACCGAGCTGTTTGACCGTCTTCGTGGAGCCAAGATCTTCTCCAAGTTGGATCTTCGAGGAGCTTACAACCTCATTCGTATCCGCCAAGGAGATGAATGGAAAACTGCTTTTAATACCCGCGATGGACACTTTTGAGTACCTGGTGATGCCGTTTGGACTCTGTAATGCACCAGCCGTCTTCCAGGAATTCGTGAATGACATCTTTAGATACTTGCTTTATGTCTGTGTGGTGGTCTATTTGGATGATATCCTGATATTTTCTCCTTGAGACCCATCAAGTCCAAGTACGACAAGTACTCAGTCATTTAATGGCCAATCGTCTCAATTCCATCAGCAGAATATTCCTTTTCTCGGTTATATCATCTCGGACAAAGGCCTCCGTATGGATCCTGCCAAGTTGTCTGCAGTTCTTCAGTGGCCCCGCCCAGTGGGACTGCGCGCTATACAGCGATTTCTGGGCTTCGCGAATTATTACCGCCAGTTCATCCCACACTTCTCCTCTCTGGTGTCTCCGATTGTGGCGCTTACCAAGAAGGGTGCCAACCCCTGACTATGGCTTTCGGCAGCTGAGGAAGCCTTTATGAACTTGAAATCTATGTTTGCCTCGGCTCCAGTCCTGGTGCGTCCCGACACTAAAAAGCCTTTCCATCTGGAAGTGGATGCCTCCTCGGTAGGGTACTCCTCTGACTCCTCTGACATCTATGAGGTAAAGGAGATTCTTGATACTAAGACGGTGAGGGGTAAGCGGTTCTTCTTGGTTGACTGGAAGGGGTTCGGGCCAGAGGAGAGATCTGGACCACAATATCTTGCCAGGACCTGGCAGCCAGATCTTGTTGCAGTGAGCTCAGCAGAGTTTTGTGGCACATTACCTTTAAAAAAGCATCAGAAAAGCGAGTGTGTGAGCTTGGTGGTGAGTGTGCATTGATCCGAAGTGTGTGCAGAGTCCTAAGTGTGACTTAGGTTTAAGGGAAGGAGTACTTTTTGGATCCAGCAACAAATAGATAAGTGCATCTACATTTTTATTTCGTGATATTCATTGTGTGAGTTTTATTGCAACCAAGTAGATCTGAAGGTATTTTACTTGTATAATCTGTATATTGTGTGGGGGGTACAGGGAGGCATTCACCTTATCTAGACAGTATAGTCACAGGTGCTGCCTAATTAATAGTGGGGTGTGGCTATCTAATTAGCAGCCTTTATATACTTCTGTGGTCAGTTTGTTTGCAGGTTTGCTGCCAGATCTTGTTGCAGTGAGCTCAGCAGAGTTTTGTGGCACATTACATTTAAAAAAGCATCAGAAAAGCAAGTGTGGGAGCTTGGTGGCGAGTATGCATTGATCCAAAGTGTGTGCAGAGTCCTAAGTGTGACTTAGGTTTAAGGGACTTAAAGAGAACCCGTCATGCAAAATAACCCCCCTAAACTAAATATATTTTCCTAAACTGCCATTAGAGAGCATTGCCTCTATCCCTTTATTGTCCCTCTACATGCCTGTAAACCTAAGCAATGAGGTCCTAAAGCTGTATGCAAATGACCTGTGAAATGTCCAATGAAGCATTAGCATATTCAAGCTGTCCACTCTATTCATAAGTGGGAGGCACAGCCACACCCCCAGTGCTTGACTGACAGCCTGTATAATGATGTGAGGCTGTATAATGATGTGCTTCCTGGTGCTGGTGGCCACACCCCCTGCAGCCTGTGTGTGCATGTGTGTGTGTGTATTGGAGAGATACAGCAGCTCCAGGCAGCCATGTTACAGCAGAACATGTCAGATTCATGTGTAGCTGATGTCTGTGTCTCTCACCTGTATATTAGGAGGATGCAGCATGTCAGCAGATGCAGCACACACACTAGCAATGCTTTACTATACATTACACACAGACATGAGCAGGGGGAAGAGAGAGGAGGGGTAACAGGAGTGACATCACTGCCTCTGACCATGTGACCAGCCTCATTTACATGATAAAGAAAAGATGATTTTACAATGAATAATGTATGAAATAACTAGATAAAGGCTGGGATGGGATCCTTGTGAGCTGCTCCAACAGGTAGTAGTGACAGGACTAGTGACACAGACCTGATGGCAGGTGTCCTTTAAGTTTGAGGGGCTTTAGCAGGTATTTTGTATTACTGTATTTTGTGTTACTTTGTGTTACTTTGACTGTAAATTCTTCTTTTCGTGCATATTTCTATTGTAATCCCCATTAGAACAATGGACTCCATAAGTGGCATTGCTACACAGTGTACATCCTGTGCCATGTATGCTTTCCTTGAACAGCAGTTCGAGGGGGAATGCTGCTGTGTGGGATGTGTGAAAATTGCTCATCTGGAAGCCCAGATTCTGGATCTAAATGAGCAAGTTTCAAGGCTGTGGGCAATTGACAATATGGAGCGAAGTTTGCTGCTTCTGGAGCACAAACTCTCTGGGGAAGATGGGTGTGGGGAGGGAAGTATGGAGGTGCAGAGTGAGGGGGCAGCTAGTTGGGAAACATGTAGAAGGCGGGGTAGAGGGAAGACTTGTAGGGAGTCTAGTCCTGATCTGGTGCACCCCAATAAGTTTGGTATTGCACACTGTGCATACCGAACAGTGGGGCAGATTTATCAAGTGTCTGAAAGTCAGAATATTTCCAGTTGCCCAAGGCAACCAATCACAGCTCAGCTTTCATCTTACCAGTGCTCATGAATATTTTAAAGGAAAGCTGTGATTGGTTGCCATGGGCAACTAGAAATATTCTGACTTTCAGACAGCTTGATAAATCTGCCCCAGTGTGTTGTTTGCCGGGTGCTCGGGTTTGGCATGTTGCAGATCGGGTTGACAGATTACTGGGAGGGGCTGGTGAGGAACGAGCGGTGATGGTTCACATTGGCACTAATGACAAAGTAAGAGGTGGAAGAGCAGGAGGTGGAAGCCTTATAAAGCTTTGTGAGTGGGCGTGCTTACAAGATGGAAATTTTTTTTTTTTGTAAGGAGGGAGGGGGGGGGGGGGGAAGATAAGAGTAATGGATCTTTTTGTGGATCTTTTGTGGATCTTCGGTAAATAGTAGAACATTGCTTTTCTCTGGTTTTTGGGCAGAGTATAATGGAATTCCTTTTTGTTGAGGATTCCCATCTGGAGAGCTCCATTGAGTAGGTTGGTTAGTTTTGCCATGTTCTCTTCTTTTGGGTCCTCGTCCAAAAGTGTGTAGCATTCCGTTTCTGATAGAATATTCAGGGATTCCTGAATGTAATCTTCCCGTTTGAGTATAACTGTCCCGCCCCCCTTGTCTGCAGGCTTTATAATTATTTCCGGATTGTTCATAAGCCTCCTTAGGGCTTCTTTTTTCCTTTTTGTTTAAGTTGGAGGCCTGTTTTTGTGGTCTCTTAATAGTTCTGAGGTCTGAGGCTACCAGTGCATAGAAAGTTTCTATAAAAGGGCCTCGACTTTGGGTGGGGTTGTAGTCTGATCGTGATTTGAGGGGTGTATGGATATAACTCGATATCTGTTCTGTATCCATGGTACTGTCTACATTTGGGGTTGGATCCATTTGACTCTTTGATGGTGAAATGACGCTTCAAGGTGACTTTTCTTATGAAGTTATTAAGGTCTGTGAATAGGTCCAATTCTTTGGATCTAATTGTCGGACAGAAAGATAGGCCCTTACTTTATAAGCTGTGTTCTTCGTTTGTCAGGTTATGTTCAGACAGGTTGAAAATCTCTACTGGTTTTCTGGATTCGACCGTTTGTTGATTTTCTTTTTTGTCAGTGAGGTTTCGTTTCTCTCCTCTTTTTCCCCTGGTCTTTCTTTTCTTTTTGGGAGGTTGCTGATTGAGTGAAGATCGAGTAAGTGGCTTTGGGGCTCTCTAATCTGGGGATAAGGGAATCTATTGCTGGGATTGGTGGTGGCTCCTTTGGGGCAGGGAAGAGCTCTAAAAAAGAAGGCAGTAGGCTTGTTGATAGATCATAAACTAAATTATGATTAGTGAATTCTAGGTCGCTTTCTGGAAAGAGGATACCCACCAGAGATCCTTAAGGGGGCATATCAACATGCGTTGAACCAGAGGAGACACGAACTATTGGTCCCTAAAAAGAACTCTGTATTAGAAGAACATAAGGCAAGAGTTATACTGACTTTTGATAGGGGACATCTGGAGGTACAAAAAATTCTGAGGGAGAACTGGAACATCTTGAAAATGGACAAAGACATTGCGGATGCCATTGATACATACCCGTCCATCACGTACAGGAGAGGCCAAAATATAGGTGACAATTTGGTTCACAGCCAGTTGAAACCACAGACTGGACGAAGTACATGGCTTCCTGAGAGACCAACAGGGACCTTTAGATGTGGGGGGTGCAAAGTGTGTCCCTATATCAACATTGGAAAGACCTTTGAAAGCACCACCACAGGGAGGGTCTTTAATATTAAAAACTTTGCAAACTGCAAAACCACGGGAATAATTTACCTACTTACCTGTACCTATTTGGTCCAATACGTGGGACAAACAATGAGAGAGGCCAGGAGACGCTTCAGGGAACATATTAATAACATCAAGAACAAGGATGACACATCGGTGTCCCGACATGTCTGGCAACATCATCATGGTGACCATAGATCCCTACGGTTTCAAATTATCGAGGTAGTGGAACCATCACCTAGAGGAGGGGACTATGAGAGAAAACTGTCCCAACGAGAATCAAGATGGATTTTTGATTTGAAGACACTACAGCCAGAGGGACTAAATGAACATATAGTGTATTCCTGTTTCTTATAATCCTTTATAGATCGTGGTCCCCTCTCCTGGAAGGACTTCTTTGCCCACAGACTAGGTGAGACTAACTCTAGTGGGACCTTGATACGTTTTTTTCCTTCATTTATCTGCTGCTGGATGTCGCAATACCCCGTTTGGGGAAGAGTGCAGGAGGACTTCTGCACTCAGCTGAACATAGGGATGGATCCCTTGAGAGATATATACCTTAATCATCACCATCCATAATATAGACAGTATTGACAATGCGTGTTACCTTTGAGAACCGCGAACGTTGCCCTTAATGAAATCATATCGCCACACTAGCGAATGAACAGGGGTATGGACCTAGAAAACATGGGTGGTGCAGCGATCATGCCCCCTCGTTGTGATAGGCTCCCAGTTGGAATGACACATCAGGGATCTCTCAGCTCAGAGGGGAGTGCCTAGTGACGTGTACCTCCTGGTAGGACTGCCCCGTTCGCCACCCCCGGGGAGGGGCTTAATCTTTAAATGATCTCAGACATCTGGAGCTCACGCGGCCAAACAAATGCTGATATGTGCCTCCATGTGAGCGTGTGTGCCTGCTTAGTTAGCCAGCTAGCGTAAATAAAGAAGGACTCTAGAGCTAAGTGAGATAGCCGTCTGCTTGTGAATATCAGGGTAGACATTTACTAGAAGTCAGCCAGCTGGCTATGATGAAAATGACAGGCAACACCAATCTAATGAGCAATACAACGCTTTGTTCTACCACTAAACAGGAATAGTGTCGGCACCTTAAGTAGTCGGCGTGCTTGCTACCATAGCACGCTTTACTACTGTCAATTCAGAACCTTTGATAAACCGCTGGCATAATCCCCAGCGGGGAAACGCGTCAGGTTATATCTGACAAAGTGGTGGCACCTGCTTCTCGGCCTGAATTCATACTTGGACCGAGAGCGGCAAGCCCGTTCATAGTAATTATTGGGTATTTACACATCCAGCTAAAAGTATTTCTATTGGAGTCTTGTGTCAGCAATTAAAGGGATAGGCCAGGGCATCGAACCGTCTAACGCTGCCTTCCCGATTGACACTTGGTATCCACATATTCTGGAGTGAACTATGCCCAGCCTGTATCTGAGCTTAATCATTGTTTAAAAAGCTCATGTACCCCGCACTTTTAATAAATACCTTAATAAAAACTGATTTTAAATGTCCTATTATACAGGCAGAATTTAAATGAATACTGATTGGGACATAAACGCTTTCAAATAATTGTAGTATAGTTTATTTCTAGATTTGTTTGTCTCGAATTGGAAGGTATATCTTGGGAGGTGGTTCGTTCAGGTGATGATTCTGGATGAATGGAGAGGTTCAGTAAAGTAGAAGGGGGGCTTACATTTGAAGTGTTAATACAGTTGGTCTGACTTGGTTGGGAATCTTATGGCGTGTTTGGATTTGATGTTACAGAAAATATAGATGTTATAGGGTTTCTCTCTAGATCTATTTGGAGTAGTTTTCGCTTTAGGTTTGGTCTCAAGAGTGGGAGGTGTGGGGTCGTGTTTAAGTTTCCTAAAGTTCTTATTAAGAAAGGTTTTCCCTTTGTGTGTGGGTCTAGGGCCTTTCCCGGGTGGCTAATCTGGATGTCTAATAAAGATGGTATGGGGGAGTCTTTATGCTTTGGTGTGCAGGAATTCTTTGGGGGGTTTTCTGTATGGGTGGGGCTCTCCTGTATAGGAGGGGGTTTGAGTTCATCAGTGTCTGGTAGCCAGATCCTGTGTGTTTTTTCTTTGTATTCACTTTGGTCTCTGTGGAGTTTTTGACCTTTCTTAGTGATAAGACTCATTTCAATGTTCCTCAACCTTTGAGAAATCGAATGGTTGAGTCTATGGTATTCTGGGTGTGCGTTGAATATCTCTAGGTCCTGGCTTGTATTATCTATGAAAGAAATTGTGGATTCTATGATCCTAGATCTCTTATCGATCAGTCTAAGTAGCATACCCTTGGCGCATTCGTCCTTGTATGATTCCCATTCTTGGGTATAGACTGGGTCATCTGGGAAGGAGGATTGGAAGGGCATCCTAAGTCCTCTTGGGGCTATATTTTCGGACAAATATATGTTTAGGAACGCTATGTCTACTGTATGTTGGATCTCAATTTTGAGGAGATCTTCTAGGTGGAGAAAGAGTCGTGTCATAGAATGGGTTTGGGTTTCGATATTGGCTTGGTTATTTTCTCCTGGGTCTTTTGGTGTAATGGTAGTCTGAGAGAGTTTCCTTATTAGGGGCTCTCTGTGTAACCATCTGTCGTTAAAATATTCCATGGTGCTGCTATAGTGTAAGGTGAGGTAATATTTTCTGTAACATCAAATCCAAACACGCCATGAGATTCCCAACCAAGTCAGACCAACTGTATTAACACTTCAAATGTAAGCCCCCCCCTCTACTTTACTGAACCTCTCCATTCATCCAGAATCATCACCTGAATGAACCACCTCCCAAGATATACCTTCCAATTCTAGACAAACAAATCTAGAATTCACTAATCATAATTTAGTTTATGATCTATCAACAAGCCTACTGCCTTCTTTTTTAGAGCTCCCACCCGCCCCAAAGGAGCCCCCACCAATCCCAGCAATAGATCCCCTTATCCCCAGATTAGAGAGCCCCAAAGCCACTTACTCGATCTTCACTCAATTAGCAACCTCCCAAAAAAGAAAAGAAAGACCAGGGGAAAAAGAGGAGGGAAATGAAACCTCACTGACAAAAAAGAAAATCAACAAACGGTCGAATCCAGAAAACCAGTAAAGATTTTCAACCTGTCTGAACATAACCTGACAAAAAAAGAACACAGCTTATTAAGTAAGGGCCTGTCTTTCTGTCCGACAAATAGATCCAAAGAATTGGACCTATTCATAGACCTGAATAACTTCATAAGAAAAGTCACCTTGAAGCGTCATTTCACCATCAAAGAGTGAAATGGATCCAAACCCAAATGTAGACTGTACCATGGATACAGAACATATATCGAGTTATATCCATACACCCCTCAAATCATGATCAGACTACAACCCCACCCATAGTCGAGGCCCTTTTATAGAAACTTTTTATGCACTGGTAGCCTCAGACCTCAGAACTATTAAGAGACCACAAAAACAGGCCTCCAACTTAAACAAAAAGGAAAAAAGAAGCCCTAAGGAGGCTTATGAACAATCCGGAAATAATTATAAAGCCTGCAGACAAGGGGGGCGGGACAGTTATACTCAAACGGGAAGATTACATTCATGAATATTCTATCAGAAACGGAATGCTACACACTTTTGGACGAGGCCCTGAAAGAAGAGAACATGGCAAAACTAACCAACCTACTCAATGGAGCTCTCCAGATGGGAATCCTCAACAAAAAGGAATTCCATTATATTCTGGCCAAAAACCCGAGAACAGCAATGATCTACTATTTACCGAAGATCCACAAAAACCCGACCCACCCACCAGGACGTCCAATAATATCTGGCGTGGAATCACTTACCTCAAATCTATACGTAGGCATCCTGCTTCAGGATTATGTAAAGTCACTCCCAACATACTTAAGAGATTCCACGCAACTTATTCTACATCTAAAAGACTTTGAATGGAAACCATCATTCTATCTGGTCACAATGGATGTAACATCATTATATACGAACATCTCTCACGATCTGGGCCTGGAAGCAGTTTCTCAGGTCCTACAGAGAGACCAGAAAATGACAAAAGAACAAGCGGACTTTATACTACAAAGTATCCACTTTATTCTAAATAATAACATTTTCTCATTCCAAACCTCCATTTACTCCCAGAAGAGAGGCACGGCTATGGGGACCAGGTTTGCCCCTAGCTATGCGAATCTCTTCATGGGGGAATTCGAAAGGAATTTCATCATGGGGAACAAAGAATTCAACCAGAAGATAAAAATGTTCAAAAGATATATTGATGATCTGTTCCTCATTTGGGCAGGTTCAGAACAAGAAGCCCACGAATTCCTACAGACCATCAACACCAACCTGTGGGGAATCACTCTAACTCTAAACATATCCCCCATTAAGATTGAATACCTCAATCTCCTAATTACTCTGGACCATACAGCACCAAACTAATGACAGAGACCTACTTCAAATCAGTAGATGTAAACAGTTTCTTGGAATTTTCCAGTTCCCATTATAAAAAATGGCTCAACAATATTCCGTAGAGTCAATACCAACGAGGAAGAAAAAATTTTACGGACACCTCAACATATAAAGAACAGTCACAAATCCTTATGGATCGGTTCACACAAAAGGGCTATCCTCTCCATCTCATTAAGGATGCCTATAAGAGGACAAAAGCTCTCACACGGAATGAATGCCTACTTCCATCAACTAAACACATCCGCCAAGAGAATGATTGGAATCTCAACTTCATAACCACATTCTCTTCAGATCATAAGTTTATCAGATCCACCCTGGAGAAACACTGGCCAATACTCCAGAAGGACCCATACCTGGCCAAGACACTCTCAAAGAACCCCAGGTTAACCTACAGGCGTGCCCCGACCCTTAAAACTCTTCTAGCACCGACTCAGATGCGGACCACCGAGAGGAATACTACCCTCGGCTTCACCCAAGCAACTCTATTTCCATCACTTAAAGGCAACTTTAGGTGCAATGGCCCCAGGTGCTTAACGTGTGGAATCATGCAGCATAAGGCACAGACCTTTATGTCACATTCCACTTCAGAAATTTTCCAGATCCAATCATTTGTCAATTGTTCTTCGGACCATGTGGTTTACTTATTGGAGTGCCCCTGCACTCTCCAATATGTAGGTCGGACCTCCCAACCATTTAGGGAGAGGATCAACACACATCGCAGCAAAACCAAAGCAGGCTACATGCTGCATAGCGTGTCTAGGCATTTTAAACTTCACCACAACAGAGACTTCACCCAAGCCAAAGTCCGTATCACTCAGCTAGTAAGGAGAGAGAACTTTTGGATTTTCAAATTAAATAATATGAGCCCCTTCGGTTTAAACGAAACAATGGAAAAAATATAGATACCTCTCCATCATCCATCCCTACATTCCATGTGTTAATGCTCCCCGTCCATGGATATACATTTTTAGGGCCAGAAAGTAACCCCTACGTACCTGATCTACCCCTTATTCCCAGATCCATTACTCTTATCTACCCCCCCCCCCTCCTTACAAAAAATAAAAAATGTCCATCTTGTAAGCACGCCCACTCACAAAGCCTTATAAGGCTTCTACCTCCTGGCTGCCAGCAATCACTTTCAACGCTGCTGCCAGACAGTACAGACCTCAGACCAAGTAAGTCCTCTCCTCTAACCTGCACCCAGCCTACTTACTTCTTGCCAGTCCATACCTTAACCGAGACTACTCCTGTTTTCAGCATAACAGAGACCTCAGCAACAAACAGCCTGCTAAATACTGGTCTTTTTCCCCAGCACTCAGCTTTGAAGGTTAGCAGCTAATAAACAAAAGGCCTACTATTTCACATCAAATAAACTCTTAGGTTCCTCATATAATCAAATTATTTTTCCCTCCAGTGTCAATATTGTTTACATATAGAACATCCCATGTGCTCCCCCCCAAGTATAAAAAGGTTAGTAGAGCTATTACTATACAGTGGATTGAGATGTATACACCCCAGCTGTGAAAACTTATACCTACAAGGTCACGATTTAAAATCAATTTTCTGTTTACAAATGCCTCATAGTCGTGTATCTCTACTGCAAATATTTATTGTATGTTGTACTGATGTATCAATCTCCAATATCTTATAACAATTTTAAATATGCGTACTGCTTTTTATTTGTATCTATTTAATCTTTTTTTTATATATTTTTTTATTGTTCTTTTCCACCTATTAATCTATATGTATTTATACTTTCATTATGGTATAACAACCCTATGTATTTATATATATATATATATGTAATGGAATAGAACTTGATACAATGTTTCTACGCATTACAGAAGCCTATGGCCCCGAAACACGTTGTCCTACCTGTTTAATCCAGTCTTTTATGTAAACCAGTTGTGACAATAAATGTTAATTATTTATTATACAAATATACTTGTATCACTGTCAAGCAATCAGACCTACCTCTGCCATTAGCAGCGCGACCGACTACTGGTTACTCCTTCCAGAAAATTATCTGTTACTTTCAGGGTTTCCTCCCTGTTAACCAGGGGACGAAGCAGCTCTTGTCAAACTACACCTCTGAGATTCCCATCCACACAATCCAGAAAGGCCCTCATTCAAAAACATCACCTTCCCACACCCATGGAGCGCGGTGTTACCTGCTAAAAACTAGATAGAGAGCTGGGAAGAGTCATAGTCCATGGGAGAGGAAGGGGAAGGGGGGCTTGAATGAGATTGGGGAATAAGAACAAAAGGAATACGGACAGGGAAAACCATATAAAGTGTATGTACACAAATGCCAGAAGCCTCACAAACAAAATGGAGGAACTGGAACTCTTGATGTTGGAGCGGAAATATGATATAGTGGGTATCAGCGAGACATGGCTGGACAGTAGCTATGACTGGGCTGTTGCTATAGATGGTTATAGTCTTTTTAGAAAGGATCGAATAAATAAAAAAGGAGGAGGGGTTTGTTTATATGTGAATTTTTGCCTCAAGCCTGTCTTGCGAGATGACATCAGTAACGCAAATGTGGAGTCCCTATGGGTGGAGATAAGGGGAGGGAAAAAGAATAATAAAATATTACTAGGGGTTTGTTATAAGGCTCCAAATATAATGGAGGCAACAGAGGAAATGCTGATAAGTGAAATGGATGCGGCTTCAAAGCATGGTGAAGTACTTCTCATGGGGGACTTCAATTACCCAGATATTGACTGGGGGGCAGAAACATGCAGGTCCTTCAAAGGCAGCAGGTTCTTGTCAACAACAAAAGACAATTACCTGTTGCAAATAGTCCTGGAGCCAACAAGAGGGGGGGCACTGCCAACAGACCTGATAGGATATCAAAACTACAGGTTGGGGGGAACCTGGGGAATAGTGATCATTATATAATTGATTTTGTACTACGGTTTACTAAGAACGTTAGAGAAGGGGCAACCAACACTCTAAACTTCAGGAGGGCAAATTTTCAGCAACTAAGGGAAGACCTTAAAGGCATAGACTGGGACAATTTTCTCAAAGACAAAAGCCCCCCCCAAAAATGGGACTTTTTCTCATATATTCTGAAAAAGTCCTGTGAGAAACACATACCTTATGGGAAAAAGCATAAGAGGAACAAGAAACAGCCAATGTGGCTAACTAGTCTTGTAAGGAAAGCAATAAGCGAGAAAGATAAGGCGTTTAAGGTGCTAAAACATGAAGGTAGCGATGAGGCATTACAGGATTATAGAGAGAAAAATAAATCCTGTAAAAAGCAGATAAAGGCTGCAAAAATAGAGACTGAGAGAAAAATTGCCAGGGAGAGCAAAAATAATCCCAAATTATTTTTCAAGTATATAAATGATAAGAAACTAAAAACAGAATGTGGGTCCCCTTAGATATAACATGGGGGTTATGGTGGTAGGAGATGAGGAAAGGGCCAATCTACTGAATGTCGCCTT
This sequence comes from Engystomops pustulosus, assembly GCF_040894005.1. Lineage (NCBI taxonomy): Eukaryota > Metazoa > Chordata > Amphibia > Anura > Leptodactylidae > Engystomops > Engystomops pustulosus. The sequence goes on along the minus strand of NC_092415.1, from coordinate 124,548,918 downwards.
CTCAACTGTCTTTACCCAGGAAAATCCCCTGGTGGAAGACACAATGAGGAATAATGTAAATTATTTTTGGAATGTCAACAGTTTAACCCAGGAAGAGGTACGGCGCCGCCTCGCAACCACTAAGATAGATAAATCATCGGGGCCAGATGGCATACACCCCCGGGTTCTGCATGAACTATGTACCGTGTTAGACCGTTATTTTTAATATTTGAAGATTCACTGAGGACTGGTTATGTTCCACAGGACTGGCGCATAGCAAATGTGGTACCAATATACAAAAAAGGATCAAATAGCGATCCTGGAAACTACAGACCCGTGAGTCTAACTGCTGTGGTGGGGAAAATATTTGAGGGGTTTGTTAGAGATGCTATCCTGGAGTATCTCACTGTGCACAACCTTATAACCCAGCGTCAGCATGGGTTTATGAGAGATCGGTCCAGTCAGACTAATCTGATTGGTTTCTACGAGGAGGTAAGTTCAAGACTGGATCTGGGGGATGCTGTGGATGTTGTATATCTGGACTTTTCAAAGGCATTTGACACCATGCCACATAAATGGTTGGTATATAAAATGAGACTGCTGGGAATAGGAGAAAATCTGTGTATTTGGGTAAGTAATTGGCTTAGTGATAGAAAACAGAGGGTCGTCATTAATGGCACATTCTCAGATTGGGTTGAGGTTACCAGTGGAGTGCCACAGGGGTCAGTATTGGGGCCACTTCTTTTTAATATTTTTATTAATGACCTTGTAGTGAGCTTACACAGTCAAGTTTCAATATTTGCAGATGATACTAAGCTGTGTAAAGTAATAAATACTGAGGTCGATAGTTTAGCATTACAGAGGGATTTGAGGAAGCCTGAGGACTGGGCAGAGAAATGGTTGATGAGATTTAATGTAGATAAATGTAAAGTTATGCACTTGGGCCATGGAAACAAAAAGTATAATTATGTTCTAAACGGTTTTACCAATTACTTGGTAAAACTGGAGCTGAAAAGGACTTGGGGGTATTGGTGGATGGTAAACTTAATTTTAGTGACCAGAGCCAGGCGGATGCTGTTAACACCTTAACGACTTGGCCTTTTTTAGTTTTTTCACTTCCATTTTTCACTCACCAACTTCAAAAATCTATAACTTTTTTATTTTTCCACATAAAGAGCTGTGTTATGGCTTATTTTCTGCGTAACAAATTGCGCTTCATAGTGTCGGTATTTAATATTCTATGGCGTGTACTAGGAAGCGGGAAAAAAATTCCAAATGCAGTGAAAATGGTGAAAAACCACATTTGTGACGTTTTCTTGTGGGCTTGGATTTTACGGATTTCATTGTGCACCCCAAATGACATGTCTACTTTATTCTTTGGGTCGGTACGATCATGTGGATACCAAATTTGTATAGGTTTTATAATGTTTTCATACATTTAAAAAAATTAAAACCTCCTGTACAAAATTTTTTTCTGGGGCCAATAACAATAACTTCTGGGGCCAACATACTTTGGTGTACGGAGCTGTGGATAGTGTCATTTTTTGCGAATTTTGATGGTGTTTTCATTACTATAATTTTTGGGACTGTGCGACCTTTTGATCACTTTTTATTAATTTTTTTATATTTTTCAAAATGGCAAAAAAATGCCATTTTCGACTTTGGACGCTATTTTCCGTATCATATTTTGATAGATCGGGCATTTTTGGACGCGGCGATACCTAATGTGTTTATGATTTTTACTGTTTATTTATTTTTATATCAGTTCTGGGGGTGATTTGAATTTTTAGGTTTTTTTATTATAATTTTTTTTTTTTAAACTTTTTTTTATTTTTACTTTTACTATTTTTCAGACTCCCTAGGGTACTCTAACCCTAGGTAGTCTGATCGATCCTATCATATACTGCCATACTACAGTATGGCAGTATATGTGGATTTTGCACCCCATGCATTACAATGTGCAATTAGCACATTGTAATGCATGGGTTAAAACGAAGTAGCCTCGGGTATTCGGAACACCCGAGGTTACCATGGCGACGGATCGCCGCTCCCCGAGACGTCATCGAGGAGCAGCGATCCATGACAAGATGGCGGCGCCATCTCTTTGAAGCCGCTGGCAGCATTGCCGGCGGCGATCGAGATGAGAACACTAGCACCGCTAGCACCGATCGCGGGTGTTACCGGTAAGCCTTTGCTGCAATATGCAGCAAAGACTTACCGGCTATGGAGAGGGCTCGGCCCGCGAGCCCTCTCCATGCATCGGGACCCGGCGCGCGCCGTACTAGTACGGGAAGGGGTTAAAGCAAATAAAATTATGGGATGTATCAAGAGAGGAATAGATTCTCATGATAAAGACATAGTTTTGCCCTTATACAAATCCCTGGTCAGACCACACTTGGAATATTGTGTACAGTTTTGGGCACCAGTGTATAAAAAGAATATAGGAGAGCTGGAACGGGTGCAGAGGAGAGCAACTAGGATTATTAGGGGAATGGGGGGATTAGAATACAATGACAGATTACAAAATTTTGGATTATTCAGTTTAGAAAAAAGACGACTGAGGGGAGACCTCATTACAATGTACAAATACCTGAACGGACAGTACAAGGATCTCTCCAAAGATCTTTTTATACCTAGGCCTGTGTCCAGGACAAGGGGGCATCCTCTGCGCCTACAGGAGAGGCGATTCTACCATCACCATAGACTATGGAACGCTCTGCTGCAGGAGGTTGTTATGGCGGACTCTATGTACATGTTCAAGAGAGGCCTGGATGCCTTACTGGAGAGAAAAAATATCACGGGTTATAGGGATAAAACATTTATTTAATTCTTAAAGGTTGGACTTGATGGATTTGCGTCTTTTTCCAGCCTTGATATTATGATACTATGACCTCCTGCAGAGATTCCTCCATCCCAGGAGAAGGGGGAGGCCGAAGGCGGAGGGGGTACTGTCATGGGGCTCACCCGTGCCTTCTGTCCCACTTATGTGCCCCGGCTCCTGGCGCACCCGCTTCGGCTCCGGCTGCTGCTGCTCCGTCCTCCTTGGCTGTGTGTGCACGTCCTCGACACCTAGGGCGCAAGCGCGGCAGCTTCTGCAAATTTAAAGGGCCAGCCCGCCGCTAATTGGCGCTGGCCTTTCCCCTGTAATCTATTTAACCCTGCCTCTTCCTGTTACCCTTGCCGGATCTTTGTGCCTTGCGCCCTAGAGAAAGCTGTATTTGATGCCTTGTGCTGTTTCTGTACCTCGACCTTGGCTGCCACTGCGGACACTCACGCCTGAGGAACGACCTGGAGGTACCACGCCGCAGCAAGTCCAACCCACTTTGCGGCGGGCTCTGGTGAAAACTGGGTGCCACTTAGACTCCGGTTCCAGGTAGTGGCTTGTGCCATCGTCCGCAGTGGTCCAGAGGATCCACAACCTCTAAGCCTGACCTCTAACACCTATATATACAACTATTGCATGTTACACATGTACACTCACTGGCCACTTTATTAGGTATAGCATTCTAGTAACGGGTTGGACCCCCTTTTGCCTTCAGAACTGCCTCAATTCTTCATGGCATAGATTCAACAAGATGCTGGAAACATTCCTCAGAGATTTTGGTCCATATTGACATGATGGCATCATGATGCCGCAGATTTGTCGGCTGCACAGCCATGATGTGAATCTCCCTTTCCACCACATCCCAAAGATGCTCTATTGGATTGAGATCTGGTGACTGTGGAGGCCATTTGAGTACAGTGAACTCACTGTCATGTTCAAGAAACCAGTCTGAGATGATTACAGCTTTATGACATGGCGCATTATCCTGCTGAAAGTAGCCATCAGATGTTGGGTACATTGTGGTCATAAAGGGATGGACATGGTCAGCAACAATGCTCAGGTAGGCTGTGGCGTTGCAACGATGCTCAATTGGTACCAAGGGGCCCAAAGAGTGCCAAGAAAATATTCCCCACACCATGACACCACCACCACCAGGCTGAACCGTTGATACAAGGCAGGATGTATCCATGCTTTCATGTTGTTGACGCCAAATTCTGACCCTACCATCTGAATGTCGCAGCAGAAATCGAGACTTATCAGACCAGGCAACATTTTTCCAATCTTCTACTGTCCAATTTCGATGAGCTTGTGCAAATTGTAGCCTCAGTTTCCTGTTCTTAGCTGAAAGGAGTGGCACCCGGTGTGGTCTTCTGCTGCTGTAGCCCATCTGCCTCAAAGTTCGACGTACTGTGCATTCAGAGATGCTCTTCTGCCTACCATAGTTGTAACGGGTGGCGATTTGAGTCACTGTTGCCTTCCTATTAGCTCAAACCAGTCTTGCTATTCTCCTTTGACCTCAACAAGGCATTTCCGCCCACAGAACTGCCGCTCACTGGATGTTTTTTCTTTTTCGGACCATTCTCTGTAAACCCTAGAGATGGTTGTGCGTGAAAATCCCAGTAGATCAGCAGTTTCTGAAATACTCAGACCAGCCCTTCTGGCACCAACAACCATGGCACGTTCAAAGGCACTCAAATCACCTTTCTTCCCCATACTGATGCTCGGTTTGAACTGCAGGAGATTGTCTTGACCATGTCTACATGCCTAAATGCACTGAGTTGCCGCCATGTGATTAGCTGATTAGGCTGATTAGAAATTAAGTGTGAACGAGCAGTTGGACAGGTGTACCTAATAAAGTTGATAAAATACCTAGTGGCACTTATCCGACTTTTATAACCGTACTTATGTGCTACCACCTTGACCCTTAAACACCGAAAAGGGAAAAAAAGAAATTATTTCGTAAAAGTTGATATATAGGTGGGCACTAATAAGAATCGGTTCCAGATTTCTTAATATGGTAATTTTAATTTATATAGTCCAATGACATACAAATAGATAGAGTTTCACCTTAGCCAAGGTTATACAGTGTCCAGGGTAGCAGAGCAGGTTGAGGGGTCCCCTCAGTAGTTGCAGTTTTGGGGACCTTCTGCACTCCTTTCCTCACCTTCCTCATCGTGAGGAAAGGAGTGCAGAAGGTCCCCAAAACTGCAACTACTGAGGGGACCCCTCAAACTGCTCTGCTACCCTGGACACTGTGTAACCTTGGCTAAGGTGAAACTCTACCTGCAACCACAGGACTTACTAGTTAAGATTTGGTGCTTCCATTATAACAGTGGAAATATTTAGCACAGATGAAGAGACACACACTTGACGCCTTGAAAAAGGTCCCGGGAAGCCTTTGATTTTAGTTCATATTCTGTTTCACCTTCACTGAGTGCAGTCAAAAGACTGGAGACTGGAGACCCTGTTAAATCAGAACCAGAAACCAGCTCACGTGTTGTTTTCACTATAGAAGAAATTGATACAAATGAAGATTCTGTGTCCAGCTACTTAAGGTTTTCCAAATACCCTGAATACAACTATAAAATAAAGGAAATCACAAGGAGGTCTACAAAGGCTACTGAGGAAAGGGCTTCTTGCTCTGAAACGCGTCTAGCCATAATAGCCACAAACTACAGGATCGAGACCCATTTGACAGCCACTCAAGAAGAAAGCGCTCACAAGCGACTGAAAAGATAGCTCTCACAACAAGAAACCTGCAACGGAACTATTCTTTGCCGCAAACTCCATCGCCAAGGGATGGACGCATCCCGCTGTCTGTAACAAACACTTACCGTGACTTAACGTGAAAGGAGCCATCAGCCTGCGAGGAGAGGAGACGGGACGGCCAAACGGAGAAACCCTGTCATCTGGTACAGGACTCTCGCCAAAGCAGGCGTCTTGAATGCCATTGCGCAACACACGTGGCGGTGGAGAAGACAGAGCAAACATAACTTACAAAACCTTTTGTTATTCTTGGTATAATACAAGAATAAGCCAGAACCGACAAACCGTGAGTGCCTGACTTTATAAGGTTATCTACAATTTTTCTGGGCCGATCCTATTTTTAGCTACATATACTGCAGGTATAGGGCCCTATATCAGGTCAGTTTTAAAGAATACCTCCTGGATACCCACCTTTTTTCATATGACATATGAACTTTTATGACAGAAAATCCTTCTTTTTATAACACATATATTTGACGTATCATTAGAACATCTGAATTTTTTATTTTATTTTTAGCTAGCTGTTGTTTTGTTATAAAGACCAATTTTTCTTTACATATTAAGAAATCTGGAACCGATTCTTATTAGTGCCCACCTATATATCAACTTGTACCTAATAAAGTGGCCGGTGAGTGTATATACACATACACATACTACACCTATATATACAGGAAGTACGTTATACCTGTATATACACACACATCACATATTACACCTATGTATACAGCTGAAAGAAATGGTGAAGAATCCAGCACTCTAAACCACACTGGGAAACGGACATGTAGCAAAAAACTTCTTCTTTATTAGATAAAATCCATGCAGACAAAATCAGCTGGTACATCAGATCAACGCGTTTCGACATGTGTTTTAATCATGATCTAGTATGAACATACTAGCAAACCTTTTTAAAACACTTTCCCTGTGACGTCACTAATCAGGTGGTGTAGGCGTGGAAATCCTCAGTATGAGAGCCAGTGAAATCCCAAGCGAAGATGGGAGATCACATGATTCCAAGAGGACAACCCGCATTGACCCTCCCCGCGAGGTACAGGATCGTAAGTAATATAAAAACAAAAAATTCAGTACAAAAATTTATAGGGGAAGGGATAAAGGTACACTTGTAAATATTACTGACAATGTATCTATTATCATCTATAGAGAACGTAGCTGCAAGAACTAGAGAAAGAGGAGGCGAAAAGGAGGGAATAATGCCGTAATGGTCAGACATAGTTCAGACATGAGCTGCAACCACAATCAGAGAAGCAAACGGCAATGTGAATACAATTTAAAACAAATGACAAAAAATTAAAAATTATGTTAGAAAAGACATATAACACCTATGTTACCCTCCTTGTAAAAGGTTAGTATGATATCAGATCTTGAATTCAACCCTTTATGCTGTTTTCTCTCTAACGTAAACATCCACAATGTCTCACGATTCAATAGTTTGCGCTTCATGTCCCCCTCTCTGACTTTTGAAACACTCTTTTGATGCCGGTCTAGACAAAACCTTCTGTTTGCTTTTCGTGCAAATCCCTAAAATGTTTAGAAATAGAGTAAATATTGGTACAGTTGTTACTTATATCAGATAAGTGTCGCCGGATCCTGATTTTACCTGCTGTATGTCCCACATACTGTTGCATTTATAACAGGAGGCTACATATATCACATTGGAGGTATTACAATTAATGTATCACTTAATATTGAAAAAACACTTTTTGAAAAAAAAAAGTCCCCTTCAAAAAGTTTTTTCTCCTCCTGTACACTTTTTGAAAAAAAAACAAGCCCCCTTCAAAAAGTGTACAGGAGGAGAAAAACAAATTTTAGTCCCATTTATCACGGAGTATACAGAAGATTCTTATCACATCCGACGAATCATTAAGAAGAACTGGCACATTCTGACATATGACCCGGTGATAGGACCCACCCTTGCTGCACCCAAATTTATACACAGCAGAGCGAAAAATATCAAGGACCACATAGTACATAGCAGTATTAATGATAAAAAGCTTGGTGAACTGACAACACACACCATTTTTTTTCCGGTGCACACACTGTAAAGCTTGTAGAAGTATTGGTAGAACTATAACTGGAGGAATTCATAATTTTTCAGCAGCCGACAATTCCCTCACATATAATATAAAACATTTTGCCACTTGCGACACCACTCAGGTCATTTACATGATAGTGTGCCCATGTGGGTTGAAATATATAGGAAGGACCATCAGGAAATTGAAGACTAGGCTGAATGAACACTTCAGAAATATAAGAAAAGGGAAGTTAGATCATTCCCTGTCAGCCCATTACGCGAGATACCATCAAAAAAACCCTATTGGTACCTCCTTCTTTAGTTTAGAACGAGTCTCACCACATTGAAGGGGGGAAGACATTATTAAAAAAATGAGCCAAAGAGAATCATTTTGGATCTTCCACCTTAAAACTTTAATTCCACTAGGATTGAATGCAGATCTCGATATAAATTGTTTTTTTATAAAATTGTTTATAAAGTTTTATGCACATCAGCACTTTATTTCAATATCACCAAGCATTTTAATTTTAACATATAATACTTACTATACCCAAAGCACACTGTGCCGTTTAGGACCTTTTAAAAAATGTTTTTATATTAGGATGCCGGTTTGGTAAATATTCAATATGGAGTACATCAGCACTGTAAAACATGGTTTACATGAATACTTGAAAATATTACTAAGCACTCTAATTAGGTTCACACGCACTTTTTAGCACTTTATTATTCACTACTTTAGAGTCAGTAGCATCCCCCGTTTAAAAAAAAAAAAAAAATTCCAATATCCTGCAAAAATTCGACTGTAAATGAATATGACTGTAAAGTTTACAAATAGGACTGTTAGAAATTTTATCTGTTAAAATAAGACTTTGTCATTGATACGAACATTATTGAAAGAATTGCATGAAAACAGTTTATTTTATTTTGAGAAAAAAATTGTGAGAAATGTTTTGCATATGAATTGAATTTGCATATAAAAGACACGTAGCCCAACACGCCGGTAAGCCCCGGAAGAAGCCATATCAGGCGAAACTTGGAGTCGGGCGGTATACCGAGCGTGTTTGTTTTATCCATAAGGCCTTTTTAATCTTTACTCTTGTGAGTATTACCATTAAAACAATTTTAACAATCAAAAAAGTACTGCACCATTGTTTTTTTCCTTTCTCTTCCCAAATCGAATAGTAATTAGAAGAAGGAACGAAGAAAGTGGAACGAGTAGTGGAGGAACAAGTTCCCGGGTGGGAACAATTAGGAGTAGCACAGAAGCTACGAGCTACCTTGAGAATCCCCAGGAGGGACGCCGTACTGAGCTACCGTACCCTGTATGAGGATTTTTCATGCCCTAGGCATGCAACACTGAGGACATTGGGTATGGACTAAGGACTGTCCCCGTGAGTACCAAATCTCTGGTTGGAAAGGTACTACATCTTTTTTTCCTAAATGTGGAGTGGATGAACGTAGAGGCGGAGGATTAATTAATTTTGTACTAACATTTACTGGTTATTTTTTTGGATCTTTTTAACCTGTATCCTCCTTGCGCCGTTTTTTTCCATTCTTTTTGCGAGTAAGGGTAAACTGAATATCGTTCTTCTACAAGTTGGTTTTTTGGCTACCTCACTAAGGAACATACTTGGTGTATATATACAGCTATTACATGTTATACATGTATATACATACATATTACACCTATATATATACTATTACATGTCATACCTGTATACACACACATCACATATTACACCTATATATACAGCTATTACATGTTCTACCTGTATATACACACATATATTTTACATATTACACCTATATATACACCTATTACATGTATATACATACACATTACACATATATATATATATATATATATATATATATATATATATATATATATATATATATATACTATTACATGTCATACCTGTATACACACACATCACATATTACACCTATATATACAGCTGTTACATGTTCTACCTGTATATACACACACATTACACCTACAGTCATGGCCAAAAGTTTTCAGAATTACACAAATATTATATTTTAACATGATCTGCCCTCTGGTTTTTATGTGTGTTTTTCAGATGTTTTTATCACATACAGAAATACAAGTGCAATCATATTATGAGTAACAAAAGCTTTTATTGACAGTTAGAATGAGTTAATGCAACAAGTCAATATTTGCAATGTTGACCCTTCTTTTTCAGGACCTCTGCAATTCTCCCTGGCAGCTCTCAATCAACTTCTGGACCAAATCCTGACTAATAGCATTCCATTCTTGCACAATCAATGCTTGCTTTTTTTCACAATTTGTTGGTTTTTGTTTGTTCACCCGTCTCTTGATGATTGAAAACAAGTTCTCAGGCCTTGCTCCAAGAGTCTACGCCTCACAGTGCGTCTAGAAGCACTCACACCTGCCTACTGCCATTCCTCAGCAAGCTCTGTACTGCTGGTAGCCCGATCCCAAAGCTGAAACACTTTTAAGAGACAGTCCTGGCGCTTGCTGGTCCTTCTTGGGCGCCCTGGAGCTTTTTTGGCAATAATGGAACCTCTCTCCTTGAATTCCTTGATGATGGGATAGATTGTTGACTGAGGTGCAATCTTTCTAGCTGTGATACTCTTCCCTGTTAGGCCAGTTTTGTGCAGTGCAATGATGACTGCACGTGTTTCTTTAGAGATAACCATGGTTAACAGATGAGAAACAATGATGCCAAGCACCGGCCCTTTTTAAAGTGTCCAGTGTCTTACTTAACACCTTCCAGACATTTGACGTAAAAGTACTGCATCGCAGGGGGTGTGTTCCCACAATTTGCAGTACTATTACGTCAAGCTTCTTGCGCCGGCTCCTGAACGGAGCCGGCGCCAGCAGCTGCGGATGTCAGCTATATATTATAGCCGACACCCGCCTCTAACACCTGCAATCAAAGATTTCCCCGATCACGGGTGTTAACCCCTAACACGGTCGCGCTGACTGTGGCGTGCAAGGGGCATTTAACAAGAATTGGACACCCGCCGCCACGCGGCGCTTACCGCTGCGCTTTTAAATAAAAATAAATAATAAAAGAAAGTGAAAGTCCCCCCAAACACCACATTTCCCTGTACACAAGTAATAAAAGTACAAAAAACATAAAATCACAAAAAAACCCCACTTATTTGGTATCGCTGCGTCCGTAACAATCTGTACAATAAATCAGAATCATAATTGGACCTGCTCGGTGAAGGTGGTAAAAAAAAAAAAAAAACTTGCCAAAAATTTACATTTTTTTATCAAATTGCTTTACAAAAAATGTTCTAAAAAGTGATCCAAAAAAGTTACAAGCACCAAAATGATACCAGTGAAAAGAACAACTTGTCACGCAAATAATAAGCTCACAACCAGCTCCGTCAACCAAAAAATACTAAAGTTGTAAAAATGGCGATACTAAAACAAATGGAATTTTTTCTATTCTAATTATCATTCAATAAAATTGAACAAATAGATATAAAACTATATAAATGAGGTATCACTGTAATTGTAGTGATACATAGAATAAAGATAATATATTATTGTTTTGCTACAGTGAACACCCCACAAAAGGATGATAAAAAAAAAAAAAGTGCATCTCGGCTCACAAAAAATAAGCCCGTTTTGTCTAAATTGACAAAAAAAAATATTTTATAGCCTATTTCCGACACACGTTGTCATAGAATGGTGCGGCAGGTAGTGACTTGCCAACACGGTTCAGACACAGTGATCGGGAAGATGGCGGCTGTTCCTGACAGCTATGCATCCTGCCCCATGGACCAGAAGGATTACGTCCCCCCCACCCCCCCCAGTTCATGATCGCTGCTATTGGCTTGTCAATGCAGACCAGCCAATAGCAGCGAATTTACTTATGACGTCAGTAATACCGATAACCATGTCTGTAGACACAGTGATCGGGGCAAGGTGGCGGCAGTTCCTGACAGCCACCAATTTTGCCTTGCAGTCCAGAGTGGTTTTGCTGCCCCCATCTGTCCATGTTTGCCGCTATTGGCTGGTCGATTTAGTCCAGCTGGCTGTGTACATTGTACAGATGATGCTGTACAACTCTTACGTGCTTTTCCAATGTGTAGGTCCTGCCGTATCATTTCTCCATTTTCAAGAGGAAGATATTAGGAAACTAGTATTGGGACAAGAAGGACAGGGCCCCAGTACCTCTGGATTAGATGTTCCTGTATTTTGCCAGGAAAGCACTTTCCCGGTGAATTCTGCTGCTTCTAAAGGTAGGACTCAATAAAGAGCCTGTTCCAAAAGAGGAGTTAGGAGTTGCTAAATTCCTCAAGGGGTGTACATTCAACAATTAGGGTCACTTTTCGGGTTTTCCTCTGTTTTGTTACCACTAGGGCTCTCCAAATTATTCCTGACACATGTGAAGGATTTCTGTCAAATTTGGCTTCTAAAAGAAAAACATCCCTCTTTTCCTCTACTGTGCGCCCATAAAGCATTTTATATGCACATGTGGGGTACTTCTAAACTCGTGAGAAATAGTTTTACACCTTTTTAGGGGTTATTTCATATATTATCCCTTGTGGCTGACAAAAATTAGGGGTAAAAGTGACATTTATAGGAAAATGTTCACGTTTTTTAATTTTTAGAGCCTAATTGGATCATTCACCTGTAGGGGCAAATACATATATTACACATTGCGAAATTCTCTAAGGGGTGTGCGTTCAAAAATTAGGGTCACTGTTCAGATTCTTATCTGTTTTATACCACTAGGGTTCTCCAAATGCATGTAAAACATTTCTTTCAAAGTTAGCTTCTAAAAGGCAAACATCCCTCTTTCCTTCTACTGTGCACCCATACAACATTTTATATATACATGTGGGGTACTTCTACACTCGAGAGAAATAGGTTTACACATTTTGGGGGGTTATTACATTTTTTATCCCTTGTGGCTATAAAAAATTACTGGTAAATAACCATTTTCCTTTTTAAGTCCTAATTAAATCGAACACCTTTACGTACAAATACACATATTACACCTTGCTAAATTCTATTAGGGGTGTGCTTTCCAAAATGGTGACACTTGTTGGGGTTCCCCTCTGATTTGGTACCACTACGGCTCTCTAAATGCATCCTGACACATATAAAGGATGTCTGTCAAATTTGGCTTCTAAAAGGCCAATGCTCCTCTTTCCCTTCTGAGCTTCACTGCGTACCCATACAACATTTTATTTGCATTTGTGGGGCAATTTTATAATCAGGAGAAATGCTAGTATACGTTTTTTGGGGTTGTTTCATCTTGAATGCCTTATGGGATACAAAAATTAGCTGTAAAAGTGACTTTTTTTGGCAAATTTTCATCTTTTTCCTTTTAAGGACCTAATTGAAGCAAACACCTGCAGGGGCAAATACACACATTACACCTTGCTAAATTCTCCAAAGGGTGCACTTTCCAAAATGGTGACACTTGTTGGGGTTCCCCTCTGTTTTGGTACCATTAGGGCTCTCCAAATGCACCCTGACACATGAAAACTTTTTCAGCCATATTTGTCCTCCAAAAACTAAACAACGCTCTTTGCCTTCCAAGTGCTCCCTTGTGCCCGTACAGCAGGGTACACAGACAAAATGGGTATTGGCATACTCAGGATGAATTGCTTTGTAAAATATAACATTGTAAAATGCATTTTTTCTTTTTAACCCATTGTGGAAGTGCAAATTTTTGTGTTCAATGAATCTATTGTAAGATAAAATTACATTTCTGTAATTTCACTTCCATCATGAAAAGCGCATAGGGTTAACAAAATTCCCAAAGGGTGTTTTGAATATTTTGAAAATCTGAAAAATTGCACCTAAAGTTATAAGCCTCCTAACATCCTAAATAAAGGAAAGGATGTTTGTAAAATGATGCGAAGTTAAAGCAGACATATGGAAAATGTTAGTTATCAAGTTATTTTAGTGATATAACCAACTTTCCAAAAAGTAGAAAATTTGGAATTTGGAAAACATAGTTTTTTTCAAAATGTTCGCCAAATTTCCATTTATTTCATAAATAAATACTAAACATATTGCTTAAATTTCTCAACCAACATGAAGTACAATGTGTCACGAAAAAAATTGTCTCAAAATCAACTGGATATGTTAAAAGTTCCAAAGTTATAACCACTTAAATAGACACATGTCAGATTTTTAAAAATGGGCCGTGTCAGGAAGGTGAAAAGTGGCTTCGGTGTTAAGGGGTTAATCATGACAGATTCACCTCCAGCCCTCATTTTCTAAGTTTTGCCTCGTGTAATGTGCAATTGGGACACCTCCATCAAGAAGGAAAAAGCTCTAGAAGAAATCAAGAAGCTTGCTGCACAGCTCATGGAACAGGTCGTATGATCATAGAAAAAGCAATATATGTGCTGATTGTATTGTCGGTGCCTCTAAGAAAATTGTTATTGGCAATAAGAGTTCTTGAAAGAAATGCCAGTGAGGAAACTTTTTTGACTGATGCCTTAAAGATTTTTCATTTGCATGTGGAACTGTAAGAAAAGAAAAAGGGGAAAAGGTTTTTTTTTTTTTTTTTCCTTTGTTCATCCCCAGCTTTGCAAAAGCGCTTGCCCTTGCTGTGGCTTCACTAACTCCACCAATTTCTAGCAGTTGAAGGCAAGGGTTGGTGATGGTTATAATCATTCCCACAAGCTTTTAACTTTTAGGATTATATTGACAAATTAAGGCCCCTTCCCCACTTGCGAGTGTGATGCGATGAACTCGCATCACACTCGCAACGCAAGCTGTCGGGAACGCACGGCCCGAACGCTGCACCGCGGGAGTGAACTGACATGCTGAGTTCACTCCCGCGGTGCAGCGTTCAGGCCGTGCGTTCCCGGCAGCTTGCGTTGCGAGTGTGATGCGAGTTCATCGCATCACACTCGCAAGTGGGGAACGGGCCTAACATTTGGACTTTTCTAATGCTTGAGGGACTCACTAACCAAATCCCTAACAACCTGCATAGGGCTTGAGGAATATGGAAAGAGGATAGCAATAAAGATTATTGAAGGTCATAATAACTTTGATAAGTTACTAACTTTTTGATCATTTTTGATCATTGGAAAAGTGGGAGTTTTGATATTTGTTTTTCTTTATTACTTTATATCTTCTTGATGGACCACCGGATGGACTAACTAACCTTCTAACAACTTTATATATGGACTGAGGAACAGGGAAAGACTATAATATTTCTGCTAACTCATTAACCTTCTGAACAACTAAACAACTTTAAGGACTTTTTGTGTTTTTTTTTTTTTTTTTTTTGCAGAATGAGAGATAACAGTTGTATATTGAACAACAAATGTTTGCTTCCTGTATTACTTGAAAGTTCAATGTGAAGTTGGCTGGTTGCATATCAGCAGAATCTGTAAGGGATTGCAACAATTAGTGGAGTGCAGATATTATAAGTATTATAGCAAACTATTACTAGCTATCATTGAAGTTAGAAAGTTAGTTAGGGAACAGACACAGGGATTGGGGGGAGGGAATAAAGGTTAAAAGTTTAGGGTTTTTTTTTCTTTTTTTTGTTTGTTTTTTTCCTCTCTTCCCCGTCACCCTTCCCATCTCCTAGATTCTACTCTGTAAACAATCATGCCTGATAAAGGGAATTTGACAAGTAAAAAGGTGGATACTTCCAGACGGGAATCAACAAAGATTACCCCAGAGAAAAAAATGGATCCCCCTAAAAAGAGTAGTTGTGAAGGAGCTCAAAATGAAGAGAATTCTCAGAACATAAATGTTAAAGAACTAGCAGAGGCAGTGGCTAAGGAAATCTTACCAACTTTATATTCTGCCATTGACTCCGCTGTGAAGAAGGCTATGCAAAAAGGTGAATGTGGAATTGGATCAACATAATGAGAGAATTGAATATCTGGAACAGAAGTTGTCGACTATGGAGGATGAAGTGGAGAACCTTCATTTTCAACTAAGCGAGATGCATAAAGAGAAGGAGCAAATTCGAGAAAAGTTAACAGATCTTGAAAAAGATTGAATAATATTAGGATAGTGGGAATACCTGAATCAGTACCCTCTGAAGAACAAAAAAAAATATCTCTAAGGACATACCACAGCAATTAGGCCTGGGTAGAATTGTTAAAGTCGAAAGAGCACATCGACTGGGACCAAAGAGCGAGACACGACAGAGGCCGAGAGTCATCATTGCGAAGATCTTGGAATGCAGCGACAAGATGGATGTTATGAGATTATATAGACAGAAAAGAGAACTGAAGGTAGAAGACTCTAAAGTATTATTGTTCCCTGACTATTCTGCAGATACCAGTTCAAAGAGAAAATTATTCGCTCCCTTATATGCTTCAGATTATATAGAAAGGGGAACAAATTTAGATTACAAGTACCAGCAACATTAAAGATCTTTCAGGAAAGTGATGAAGTCAAATCTTTTTCTGATTTTAAAGAAGCAGAGGAGTACTGTAAGAAGCATCTGAACATGGATTGAAGAGTAAAACAGTCTGACCGGAGCTCCTTGTGTGTCCTTTTATATATCCTTTGATAAATCGATGATTTCACTCCTTTCCCAACTATGTTCCAAATTCTTCAGTACACTTCCTCACAAACGGTATTTGGATGGGAATAGATCGCTATTCAGACAGTTTTAAGCTGCGTTTTCTTGCATCCTGTAGCCAAATAGTGTACAGCTACTATAGAAGAGATTAAGCAGCAGATAGGGTAGTATGTTCAAATATATGGAAGAAGCCGTGGTAGCGAAACCCTGGGTCGGGCGAACTAGCGAGTCTGGCGTCCACATGGTGGATTTTATATGCGCATGTTTTTATTCTATTTTGTGAGTATGTTTTAATAAAATAAACTCCATATATTTGAACATACTACCCTATCTGCTGCTTAATCTCTTCTATAGTAGCTGTACACTATTTGGCTACAGGATGCAAGAAAACGCAGCTTAAAACTGTCTGAATAGCGATCTATTCCCATCCAAATACCGTTTGTGAGGAAGTGTACTGAAGAATTTGGAACATAGTTGGGAAAGGAGTGAAATCATCGATTTATCAAAGGATATATAAAAGGACACACAAGGAGCTCCGGTCAGACTGTTTTATTTTTACTAATTGCTAGATGTGGGATCCATCTGTGACTGTTTGGCAGCTCCTATAGGGGATAGTGTGCATCACAAAAACACTTTTTCTTTTATGGATTGAAGAGAAAATTGCGACAAAGGTAGAAGCAAATGGAAGATGGGGGGGGAGAGAGGATTTTTTTTCCCTTTTCCTTTCTCCTTTTCCCTTCCTTTTTTTTTATTTTTTTGTTTTGTTTCTTTTTTGTTGTTGTTTGTTTTTGTTTTCCTCCTTTCAAATTTGGTTATATTAATTTAGGGACAGAACATCTGTTGCTGGGTGGTATGCAATTGATCTTTGTCAATCTCCAATGTCGATCTCCAATTTGGACAAATAAGTTTAATTAGCTTGCAGGAGATATATTAGGAGTGGGGATGATTTCACCCAGTAAGATTATGAGGACAGCTAAAGCAAAATGTATTTACTTATTTATTTATTTTTTCTTCACTGCCATTTGCTAAGATGTAGAGGAGGGAGGTTGGATAGTCGATGACGAAGATAAAGAGACCATTAGGGAAAAAAGGAAGTTCTTATGGAAGTAGAAGGGTAATGGGGTGGGAGGGAGGGGGGAGGGAATCTGCTCTGGTGTCAGAAAACTCTTTCGTAATAATCTATAAAAATTCAGCACTTAAAGGGAACCTGTCACCAGGAGACCCATTTTTAGCACTCCCCCAGTCCCCACAGAGCATAGTACATACGCTGCCAAAGTGTTTTTGTATAAAAAAATTGGTTTTACAGAAAAAAAGATATGTTATATTGTACCTTTCATTAGCATCTGCTGTGTGACTAGGCAGTTGCCAAAAGGGAGGGTCTGGAAAGGAGCGGTCCCCCCCACCCTTAGGAAACATGTGACCTTTTCAAATATATGAATAACTCCCCACACTCGGGATTGGCTGTAGAGGAGCAGGGGGCGTCGCTAAGCCCAGTGATGGGTGTTTTCATATATTTGAAAAGGTCACATGGAGAAGCTGTTCCCAAGGGTGGGGGGGAAACTGCTCCTTAACAGCTCCTCCCAAAAGGCAACTGCCTAGTCACACAGCAGATGCTAATGAAAGGTACAATATGACATATCTTTTTTTTTGTAAAACCAATTTTTAATACAAAAACACTTTGGCAGTGTATGTACTATGCTCTGTGGGGACTGGGGGAGTTCTAAAAATGGGTCTCCTGGTGACAGGTTCCCTTTAAATGAGTCCACCAAGGTAAAAAATTTTAAACCATTTAAAGAGATTAGATTCTGATATAGTACTACTCCAGGAGACTTATTTAGTTGATAGAGAAATTCAGAAACTAGAAAGGGGATGGGTAGGAAAGGCTATAGGACAAGGAGTAAGGAAAAGGAAACAGGGGGTGATAGTTTTGGTGAATAAATATTTGAGAGCTGAGACTGTTTCTGTGGAATATGGTATTGAGGGTAGAGCAATGAGAATTCTATTAAATTATGAGTCCTATTCTATTATGATCTATAATATGTATGCCCCTAATGACATGAAAGAGAATGAAAACTTTATATCCCAGCTAGTAAATTGGATTGTTATTAAAGATGATGCAGAGTATAAAATAATAGGAGGAGATTTTAATAGAATAATTAATTATATGCTGGATAGAACAGAAGGAGCTACAAAGAAGAAGGAAAATTACCTGGAAGACCCTGTAATGTTAAATTTGTTGCAACTCACCAGAGTAATTGATTCATGGAGAACTAGAAATCCCACAGGGGAGGAATACAGGCGGTCCCCTACTTAAGGACACCCGACTTACAGACAACCCATAGTTACAGACGGACCCCTCTGCCCACTGTGACCTCTGGTGAAGCTTTCTGAATGCTTTACTATAGTCCCAGACTGCAATGATCAGCTGTAAGATGTCTGTAATGAAGCTTTATTGATAATTCTTGGTCCAATTACACCAAAAATTTTGAAACTCCAATTGTCACTGGGGCAAAAGAAAAAAAATTGTCTAGAACTTCCATTATAAAATATACAGTTTCGACTTACATACAAATTCAACTTAAGAACAACCCTCCAGACCCTATCTTGTATGTAACCCGGGGACTGCCTGTATACTTATTTTTCGGGGGTACACAATGTATGGTCAAGGATTGATTATTTGTTTCTTTCCTCTTCTCTAGGGAGAGAGATCTTTCACACAGAAATATTAGATATTGTGATATCTGACCACGCACCCATACAACTGTCACTGCGGTTACCAGGAAAGAACCAGGGATGGGGATTTTGGAAATTTCCTAGGGGGGTTAGTCGTGATAAAGAATTTAAACAAATGCTGTTAAGAGAATGGGAAAATTATTGCCAGGATAATGTTGAACAAAAAACACATCCAATTTTATATTGGGAAGCGGCCAAAACAGTTATTAGGGGAAAAATTAGATCACATGTTGCAGGAATAAGGAAAAAAGATGCAATAAAACAGAAAGACCTAGAAAAGAAGTATAGAGAAGCAGTGTTAGCTTTTAGGGCAGCTCCCAATGTTAGTAATCGTAGATCAATGTATGATAACAAACTATTAGAACATCATATAGATTTGACTTAGAAGAGCTTTCAGCGAGCTAAGGAAAGGAATTTGTTTAATAATGGCAATAAAACAGGAAAAATGCTTTCTAATTTGATAAAGAAGGAAAAAGGGAGAGACTATATTGGCGTAATACGAGATGGTAAGGGAGAACTGACAAGTGACAGGTACAGGATAAACCAGATAATGGCAGAGTATTATGACAAATTATATAAAGAAAGGAGGGAGGATGAACAACAAATGGACATCTTTTTAGAAGATGTGGAGTTGAATGTATTAACCCCTGAGCAACAAGAAAAGCTATCACTCCCTATACAATTAGATGAAGTTACTAAGGTAATTAGGAATCTGGCCAAAAACAAAGCCCCGGGACCAGATGGTTACTCCTCTGATTTTTATAAAATAATGTATCCCCAATTAGCTCCCCTGCTAACGGAGGTGTATAATAAATTTTTTTTAGAAGGGGCAGAATTTAAGACGGGTAACCTGGCCCATATTAAAATTATACCTAAAAGCAAAGGTGACCCCAAAGACCCAGGCTCATATAGACCTATTTCTCTGATAAATATTGATATGAAAATATATACAAGAATCTTGGCAAACAGGCTAGCCGAAATGATCCCAGGATTAATACATTCCTGCCAGAATGGCTTTATGAAGGGTCGTCATGGAGTAAAAAATGTGTGCACAGTTATGGTGGTACTGGACTGGGCCATGGCAAGGCCAACGGAAAAGAAAAATAAAGCAATAATGGCTTTATGGCCCTGGCTCAAGAAAGTTATGCTTAAAATGGGAATAGGGGGTTATTTCTATTGAAATGATGTACAGTAAGCCACTAGCACAAGTAATAGCACAGGGGGTTATGTCACAACAGTTTTCATTAGGGAGGGGTACACGGCAAGGTTGTCCCCTCTTGCCATTATTATTTAATTTAACTTTAGAACCACTAGCCAGGAAGATTCATAATGATAAGAATGTAATGGGTATAAGGTTGGGCAGTAAAGAAGTTAAAATGACTTTGTTTGCCGATGATTTATTATTGTTTATAGGAAATGTACAGGATGATATACACAAGATGATTTATTTTTTTAAAAAAGTTATGAAGATATTTCCGGGTATAAAATCAATATGCACAAAACAGAGGTGTTACTATTGGATAGGGGGGAGGATCTGTCCTGGAATAAGGATTGGGGGTTAAAAATTGTGAAGAACAATTTTAGGTATCTAGGGGTCAGATTAGACAGAGACACTACAAAAGTGTATGGGTTAAATTACACAGGGTTTTTAGAAAATATAGCTCACAATTTAAAAACATGGATGGAACTTCCGCTCTCACTATTTGGCAGGAAAAATGTAATTAAGATGGTTATCTTTCCAAGGTTGCTATATAAAATGCAGATGCTCCCTTTGTTACTTAAACATAAGGATGTAATCAAATTAAATGGTATGTTTCAAAATTTTTTTATGGAGAAATAGGAGGAGTAGAGTATCTATTAAATATTTGCAAAAATCACAAGGTATAGGTGGGCTGTCATTCCCTGACATAAGAACATATAATATAGCCTGCATTATGAGATTTGTGGCACAATGGCTAAATAAACAGGACAAGTTTGTAGACTTGGAGGTGGAAGAGAGCTTGACCCAACCTTTAACATTAGGGAGGTTTTTACATGAAAAGATTGTAAATTTGAAGACTCCAGGTAAAGCCTCTATTCTCTTAAGAGATACAAGAGCTGTTTGGAAAACGATGAGGAGGAAATATCAGTTACCAGCGGATATATCAGGATATTTATCTCTAGGAGATTTTCTTAACATGTGCAAATGGAAAGGAGAGCAGGGGTGGCTTGTAGCTTGGGAAAGGAAGGGTATTTTTAAAATCTATGATTTAGTGGATAACAGTAAAAGGGAGATAAAACATTTGAACAGATTAAAACAGATTATGGACTAAAAGACTCTGAATTTTTACACTACATGCAGATCAAGGGGAAGATCAAGGAGGGGGTCTGCTTGGAAAAATAAGGACAGGCAATTGGCAACAATTTAACAAAATTCTTGACGCGAAGGACAGCAACCCCTCAGTTGCTCTCATTAGGAAGAATATTTCATCTGAGGAAGAGAGCCCATTTAAGGGGAAAGTGGCTAGTAAGTGGTCTAAAGATATAATGGATAACATCTCAGAAGATGAAGTAGAGTATAGGATCTTGAAAGGTTGGAGGAATTCACAGAATATGACTGGTTCAGAAATATTAAGGGAAATTCAATGGAAAATATCAATTAGGGCATATCGGCCATTTAATATTCCATATGGAAAAAATATTTTAGGTTACAAGAACGAATGTCCTAAGTGTGGAGAAATTAATGCAAAATTAATACACTGCTTATGTCAATGTCCAGCAGTTAGGAAATTATGGAGTATGGCGGAAAAGTATTTAAGTTACATTCTGAGAGAATCAATTAAATTTGATGTATGGCGGTGTTTATTTCATGATTATAATTCTAAGCATACTAAACATAAGGAAGAATTAATAAA
Source organism: Engystomops pustulosus (assembly GCF_040894005.1). Classification (NCBI taxonomy): domain Eukaryota; kingdom Metazoa; phylum Chordata; class Amphibia; order Anura; family Leptodactylidae; genus Engystomops; species Engystomops pustulosus. The sequence goes on along the minus strand of NC_092415.1, from coordinate 124,527,171 downwards.
TTTGATCATATTAGCAGTTAAAAGAGTTCTAATGATGGAATGGATATCTATGTATATACCGACAATGATACAAGTTAGGAGGCAGTGGATGGAATATTTGTACTTTCAATGGTTGAGTAAAAATAGGAGGCACAAAAGAGAGAATGAGATTAAGTGGAAACATAACTGGTTGCCAATTGTAAATCGGATCTTTTCCCAGGAAGAAAGGGCTGTTTTCTTTGACATAATTTAGTAGGAAAGATTGTAGTGAAACGTTTTAGGGGGTTCTAGACACCAAAGCAGAATATAAGAAGGGATGGAGGGGTGGGGCTGGAAGGGATGAAATGATAGAATAAATATTTATTGGATTGATGTATCTGTATTTGATGCTAAGTTGTATATTTATATAAGTAGACACCCAAGAGGGGTTGAAATTTATGTATTTGTGAAGTATTTTCTATATTCTATTAACAATAAAAAAGAAAAAAAAATAGACAGATTTTTAAAAATGGGCCGTGTCAGGAAGGTGAAAAGTGGCTTCGGTGTTAAGGGGTTAATCATGACAGATTGATCTCCAGCCCTGTCTTCATCAACACCTACACCTATGTTAATGGAGCAATCACTGAAACAATGTTAGCTGCTCCTTTTAAGGCAGGCTTGCAATGAAGTTGCAGTCAATACAGGAATAATTGAGTGGCACTCCTCTAGTAATTCATAGACAGTTATGTTCAACAATGTATCTGGATGTCAGGAAGCTAGCGGTGCTCTAGTTCTTTTAATTCAATATCGGTTCAGATAGCAATGTAAAACAGCAGAACGGCACTCACCTGATATGTTCTTCCTGGTTACTTTATTGAAGCATACTTACAAAGGTAAAAACATAGACATGCTTTGTGGAGAGGGAAGGGAGGACACAGGGACTCAAACAAATAAAAAGCTCATGACAGCTGTTTAGCGCTGGTAGCTCTTCATCTGACTTGTTTGCTCACTGACATAAGACACAATGGGGCAAATTTACTTACCCGGCCCATTCGCGATCCAGCGGCGCGTTCTCTGCTCTGGATTCGGGTCCGGCCGGGATTCATGAAGGCAGTACCTCTGCCGTCCACCAGGTGGCGCTGCTGCGCTGAAAATCATCTCCACGCGCCGGAATGCACCACCTCGGACCAGGTGAAGGTAAGCGCTTCCCAAGCGACACTTTTTCGGTTTTTAAATGCGGCGGTTTTTCCGAATACGTCGGGTTTTCGTTCGGCCACGCCCCCCGATTTCCGTCGCGCGCATGCCGGCGCCGATGCGCCACAATCCGATCGCGTGCGACAAATTTCCCGGGGCAATTCAGGTATAATCGGCGCAAATCGGAAATATTCGGGTAACACGTCGGGAAAACGCGATTCGGGCCCTTAGTAAATGACCCCCAATGTGGCTATTTCACCCGGAACATAGTAACGCCCCTTTTCTCGCACTCTATTGGTGCTGAACTGCACTGAATAAAATATATGAATCGCAATGCCTGTATACTTTTATCGCTAATTGTGGAGATAAGAACATCTTAATGTTGCCATGCTACTTACCATACAAGCGCGGTTATGTGAATCTCTCTGCTCAGCGTTTGCTGAGGGTAGTGGGTGGGCAGGCCTCTGCCAACCCCAAGATGGCGCCGACAAGCCAACATGAGTCATGCCGCGCCTCCAAAGTGGAAAAGCATGATGCGAGTCCAGACCATTCCCACATGGCGTCAGCCGAGGGAGGAGAGACACTGGTGACGCGATGCAGGCAAGGGGAAAGCTTAGCAACCGCTGTTGTATCCTAGTAACGGCACAGTGTATTTAGGCATGCGTGTATACCTTATGAAAATTTTGGGCAGGGGCGTTGTGTTGGGTATAAATACAATACATAAACTGTTAAAAAGATTTTTTTTCCCCTTCATCACAACGGCACCACCAGACAGATTAGGATCTGCCCTCCAGGGACAGGAAACCTGAGCATAAAAAAGAGGCTCCTCCTATTCCTCCTCAGTTTTGGTTTCCTATCCTTGGAAGGAGACCTGGGCACGCCATGGTGAAGGTGTCCCTGCAGTTTCTCACTTACCCTTCTCTATGAAGGAGTATGGGATGCTGTCAGTATAATCCTCCGGTGTGAGGATTGGGATCGCCGCCGCTTCCCTCTCTTCGTCTGGTATTGCGCACCTCTGCTGCATCTTCTTGTAGAGCCGGTGGCTGGCGGCAGTTGGAGGTGAGTGGAACGCAGGAGATGGCGCACGGAGATTACGATTGAGCGGGCCGCTCCTGCCATGAGGCGGCGAGGCTCTCCTCCTCTGTTAAGTGACAGAGTCCCTAAGTTTTCTCTGCAGACCCGCCACTTGGCGGGAGTTTTAAAAATAGGAAGAAGGGGACTGCAGAGTGCTTTTCACAAGTCAGCTTTGCAGTATGGCAGGCAAGCGTGACCTTGCTGAGACACCCAGGACTCCAGCCCCGGTAACTATACTGCAGGGCGGTGAGTTTTTCTACTTATAAGTACTGTTCTTATAATGAGTGTTGTTCTTTGCATATCTTGGGGAGTAGAGGGGCCTAAAAAGGCAACCAGTAAGACGCATCATAGAGAATGCAAAATTTGTGGTCATAAACTCCCTTCCAGTTATGGAAAAGCCACTTATAGCATCTGTATTGGCAAAATCTTAACTGAAGAGTCTTCTATTTGGATGGAGTTGTTAAGGAGTGTGGTTAGGGAAGAGGTTCAGAGGGTCAGGGAATTGTCAAGTCCTAACCCGCCGACCTCTCATGCAAGAGCAACCAGGCACCGCTTCTGCAGTATATGTTGTAGAGGGGTCAGGATCGGAGGAGGAGGGTGTAGCCTCAATTAGTGATTCAGGCTCCTTGGCCTCCAAAGCAGAACAGGCAGGGCGTCCTTTGTTTAATATGGATGACTCTGATCACCTTCTTAAGCTGATCAGGATGATTATGGATATTGAAGATATTGAAATCAAGATTTTATGTTTGAGGGTCTAAAAGAAAGATGTAAATTATCCTTTCCTCTTCATGAAACTGTGACATCTCTATTACAGAAGGAATGGGAAAAGCCAGATAAAAAGTTGTGCATTTGCAGATCAGTCAAAAGGAAGCATCCCTGGTTGTTTCCAGTACATGGGGCTCTGCCCCTAGGGTTGATGCGTCTGTAGCAAAGGCTAGTCATAAATAATCTCTTCCGTTTGAAGATATGGGTTCCCTCAGAGATCCCATGGATAAGAAAATAGAAAGCTTCCTTAAGAGATCTTGGGACTCGGCTACTTCAGCATTTAAGTCTAATATTGCAGCCGCATGTGTGTCCCGCTCCATGTTATTTGGGCTAAACCAACTAGAGTCTGACATCCAGAATAAGATACATAGGGACGGTTTAACTTTGTCTATTTCTAATGTACAGAAAGAGGCCACTTTTCTAGCTGATGCTTCTATTGATGCTCTTAGACTCACTGCTTGTTCAACGGCCTTGTCCAATTCAGTCAGAAAAGCCCTCTGGCTAAAAAACTGTCCAGGAGACGTAGGGTCAAGAAATAGACTAAGTGGAATTCCATGTGATGGGAAGTTGTTATTTGGGAAGGTGTTGGAGGAGTTGCTATAGAAAGCAGGGAATAAGGTAAAGTAATTTCCCTCTGCAAACACCGTACAGATCCTTTTCTTCCTTTCGGAGGCCTCAGAGAAAAGGAACAGAAAGGAATCAAAATTCCAGACCCTTTCAGAAGAACAGAGGACTCTTGCTTAATCAATCCAGAGACCCCAAGCGTCAGAGGCCATGTTCTTTATGACACCAAGCTCCCCGTAGGGGGAAGACTGACCCACTTCCTCGAAGCCTGGTCGGAGATATCAGGGAGCAAGTGGGTGTTGCAAACGATACAGAAGGGCGTTTCACTGGATTTTTTAACTACTCCTCCCTCTCGGTTGATAATCACAAATCCCACTTCAGGAGAAAACAGAGAGGCAATGATTACCGAGATCCGAACCCTGGTCCAGAAGAAGGTACTGTGTCATGTTCCTCTTGTCGAACAAGGCCAGGGTTTCTTCTCAAACCTATTTTTGGTAAAGAATCCAAGTGGTTCCTTAAGGGTTATTTTAAATCTCAAACCCCTAAACAAGTTCCTTATTGTCCCCCTACTGTTCCCCAATTGCTTCATGGCTTCTATAGACCAGACGGATGCATATTATCACATACCGATACATCCGTAGTTTCAAAGGTACTTAAGAGCAGCCATTTGGGTGGACTCAGAAATTTGTGATTTCCAATACAGAACACTACCCTTTGGGATCGCCATTGCTCCAAGAGTCTTTACCAAAAAAGTATCAGAAATGGCAGCTCACATAAGAAAAGCTCAGGGATTGTTCATACCATATCTAGACTATTTTCTGTTGGTAGGGTCATCCGAACAAGCAGTACGCAGTCAGTTGTCCAGGGTTCTTCAGATACTAAAAAAGCTGGGGTGGTTGATAAACATAGAAAAATCATCTATGGTTCCTACAACAAGAAAGCTCTTTTTAGGAAAAAGACAGAGGTTCTTCCTTCCAACAGACAAAATAGAGAAAATAAGATCTCTTGTGTTCGAAATAAAACAAAACCTTTTGATTTCCCTAAGGATGGGCATGTCTCTTCTGGGTTTATTTTCAGCTCCATTCCAGCTGTTCCTTGGGCTCAGTTCCACTCAAAAAGTCTACAGAATTTTCTTCTAGCAAAATGGGACAGTGATCAGTCATCCTTAGATGTAAAGGTTCTTCTTCCTGGAAATTTTAAATGCCCTAGATTGGTGGTTGACTGTAAAAATCTGGAGGTGGGTCTTCCTTGGAACCCCGGTCAGGACAGACTGATTACTACGTATGCCAGTCCTTGGGGGTTGGGAGCTCACATAGAAGAACGGGTTTTTCAGGGAGCTTGGGACTTAGCAGAAAAGGATCTGTAATTAAACGGAAAAGAGTTATGGGCCCTGATAGAAGCTCTCCCTCTGTTGCGTGGACATGGGGTGGCCGTGATGTCGGACAACACTACGGCCATTGCCTATGTCAACAACTAGGGCGGCACGAGGAATTCAGGCCTTATGTACATAGCCACTCAGATCCTTACCCTGGCAGAAACATATTTCCATCCTTAAAAGGGATTCACATAAGGGGTGTAGAAAATGTTACGGCAGATTTTTTAAGTCAAAAGACCCTATATCAGGTCTGAGGGAGCTATCAATAGCCGATCCCTGGGTACTCCCAGTCGAGGAACTTGTTGTCACATGGTCCGATCCTCCATCCACAGATAAAAGCCCTGCATCTGACGGCATGGCTATTGAGAGGATGATTCTCCAAAAGCAAGGTTTGTCTCGTGAGGTAAAAAAGTAGAAAACCAGTAACATACAGAATCTACCATAGAATTTGGAAGGCTTTCTTTTCCTTTTCTGGTCAGAACCCAGGGCAGTTGGCTCAGCCTAATGTCAGTCAGATCCTAGAATTTCTGCAGAAAGGCCTTGAAAAGGGACTTAGACCAGCTACACTTAAGGTCCAGGTGTCGGCTCTAGGAAAGATCTTTTCATTGTCTTGACGTTAGAAGAAGTGTTGTACAATATTTAGATGCTACTTCTATGTGGAGGAAATCGGATAGTCTTTTTGTTCTTTTTTCAGGAAAGAATAAGGGGATTAAAGCATCTTCCACAGCCATCGCTAGATGGATTAAAGTTACTATTCAAATAGTCTATGAGATTTGAATGGCATCCGGGTGGATATCACAATGATATTCATTAGATATGTCCTTATAAAAATAAAATTAATGTTTAATTTGTCATTCAGACGCACGGGACCTAGTGCTGTTGTTTGCAAAATCAATCTGGCTTCTCTTTGTAACAGGGAGCGCTGTCTATCACCTCCCTTCTTCATTACTGGAACTCGCTCTATGCCTGTAATTTGTAAAACCTTCGGGTCTGAATCTAGGCAAGATCTGACATGGTCAATAAGTCTGGGAGCTCCATTGCAAGTTCTTATGGATCTTAAGTGTTCGTAAAACCTAACATTAAGTTTTCTTATCATCCTTTTTATATAGAATCTATTGTAAGTGCAAAATATCAGGTACACTAGAAAGTCGGTTTGCATGTAATGAATTGCTTTATCTTAATTTCTTGTCCCCCACAGGAATTAGCTTTTGTTTTCATCCATTGCAGACAATAATTACAGTTACCACATGGATGGTTTCCTACTGGTGGTCCTAACCAATTGTCAATCCTAGGACGGAATCCAATTGAGACTAATTCAGATTTAATAGTTCTCCCCCTTCGAAAGGTCACTAGGGGACCTCTAGATGCTATAGTGCCTGAATCCTTATCAGCTTTAATAATATGCCAAATCATTCTTATGGCCTTCTTAATAATTTCTACTTGAGGTGTGAAGTCAAATGAGAACATAAATCGCTCACCACTTCCACCAAGACTTTTCATTTTTTTTAGTTTTTTTAAATGTTGTGTCCATTAGTACGGCTTCCCTATTCTTTTTAGTTCTCTGATATGCCTCTTCAATCAATATTTCTGTATACCCTCTGGCTAGTAATCTCGACTTCAGGTCCTGTGATTGTGTCATGAAACCTTGATCAGTATTATTTATCCGGGATATTCTCACAAACTGGCTGTATGGAAAAGTTTTTTTTTATGTAGAGAGGAAGGTAACTATTATAGTGTAGTAGTGAGTTCCTGGCAGTGCTTTTGCGAAATACACTTGTTTCCAATTTCTCTTCCTTCAATTCTAACAACACATCTAAAAATTCTAAACGGTGGCCACCGATACAGTAGGTAAAATACATATTCATATTGTTTTGGAGGTTTAAATATTCCACCATCTCCTGAAAATGTTGGTCGGAACCCCTCCGGTATGTGGATGAAAACTTCATCCACATACCGTTTATATATGTGAATATTTATGAGGTATGGATTGTTTTCTGTAAAATGTATTTATCTTCGAATATGGCCAGAAAGAGGTTGGCATAAGTGCAGGAGAAAGGAGTCCCCATCGCCGTACCCTCTCTCTTGCCATACCAGACATGATGTGTTATTCTCGTAAACAAACTCTCAACGTCAATTGACATGAGGTGATTGCCAGTCTGCCATTGTAGGCCATGGACAATTTCAAGAAAATGGTTTGTGTCCTTAACGTATGATGAAATATTTTGTTTAGCTGGTCTTAGTAGCCAGTCTACATATTGAGATACAGGTTCAGTGACTGACCCTATTGCTGATACTATTGGATGGCCGGGTTTTTTTTTCATTTTTATGGATCTTAGGGACAAAATACCAACTTGGTTTTTTGGTGTGTAGTGGTAATAATTTATCTGCTGTTTTGATGGACAGTGAAAATAAGGTCCCTGGTGACAGGTTCCCTTTGAACACATTGTTATTCCTTATACCTTTTACATATCACAGCAATATTACATCATTCTTCTTTAGTAAGATTGGGTTTATCTTGTCTATATATGAGGGATTTGACTTCACGGATTACTTGTTGTCTGAAAATATGAATAGTACTTCCTGAGGGTTAAATTTAGATGTTATACCACCTCTAAAAGGTGGTCTTCAATCTCGTCGGCTAAAAAGAGGAGACACTCTTTTTCTATGTCAGACAATTTTTGCTCAATGAAAAAGCCTAACGGACTAATAGTGACTAGGACTTCCGCTATTTCGAGTTTTGTCTCTACACTAATTTGTTTCTGTGCAAGTACTTTTTTCAGGGCCATTTTCCTAATGCCCTTGAATAAATTTATTTTGAAATCCACACTATTGAATTTATCAGTTAAACAAAAGTTCAGTCCCTTTTGTCTTCTGTGCTTGTCTCGACTCGAGATTTGCAATCAAGGTGGTTTCTTGGTTCACTTCCAGGACACCTGATTGTGCTTCTGGCTCTTTTTCCTTGTGCCTCTTTTGTCTTCCTCATTGGGTGGATCATTTTTTTGAGGTTTTTCTAAAGGGGGTAAGCATGTGTATCTACTTCTGTTGAAGCGCCTTCGTCGGAATGGCAAGTCTCAGAGTCTGTGGTCCAGTAGTCTTTTCTTCTTTTGTTATTATATTTCTTATATGGTGCTTGGGAGATTTTGTTTCTTTTTGCTCGTTTCTTCACCATCCTATTGAATACGTGGTTATTCTCACAATCTTTTTTGTCTCTCATGAATTTATCTTTTTTTCTCTCTTTTATTATAGGCTGTGTGGGAACCAGCTGTTTTTCAAGACTCTTTATAAAAGAATCAGCTTGTTGCTGTGTCTGTCTTTTACGTAATTCTGATTTGGCTTTATGTAAATAGTCAATAACCTTGTCATATTCTTCTGTATTTCGTGCCAATACTAACTTCATTAGGTTCTTGGAGTGCTTGTGGTATGCATCTTCCCATGCTTTTACATAGCTGGTATCATCTTCAAATTGTGATGGTGGTTTGTAGGTCCGTAAGCTCCGTGGCACTCTTCCACTCGCTGCATACGACTTGATTGAGTTGACAGTCCAAAACAGTCTCACTTCTTTTTCTGCTAACATTTTTTTTTAAACTCTAAGCTCTTAGTTCTTATAACTTGGATGCCTTCTTTTTCATTACACTGACATGAAAAGTGAGTTTGCATCCTCCCTCCCTTGCTTCAATAATAATTCTTCATGGGGCTTGACAATTTCCATGTCTGAGTATGTATTTAGACTTGAATCTTTTTGATATGATCAAATCCCGCGGTGCGTTGTCCGACGAGGATTTTGGGCCTGCTGCGATTCACTAAGATCGTGCACCCGAATTCCTGCATCCATCGCTTCTGAGCCGAGATCCACCGGAGTTCACCTGCTTCTTCATGGTGCATGTAAGTGCGTGTCTTGCGATACAATTCTAAATGTTAAATCCTGCGTGTTGTCCAAATCTGTCGGGATGTCCGATGACCCGCCCCTCGATTTCTGTTGCGTGCAAGCCGGCGCCGATATGCCAAAATCCGATCGCATGCGCCAAAATCCAGGGGCAATTAGGCGCAAAATGGAAGTCGACGAAAATGTGTCCGTCGGACCCTTAGTAAATGAGCCCCATTGTGTTTTCAGAGTGTACTCTACTTAATGGGAATACAGAGAGTAAACAGCAGTCAATACAGGAATAATCGAGTGGATGTCAGACTCAAGAAATTTGGAAGCTAGCGGTGCTCTAATTCTCTTAATGCAATATCAGTTCAGATAGAAATGTAAAACGGCAGAACGGCACTCACTAGATATGTTCTTCCTGGTTACTTTATTGTAGCATACTTACAAAGGTAAAAACATAGACATGCTTTGTGGAGAGGGAAGGGAGGACACAGGGACTCAAACAAATTAAAAGCTCATAGCGCTTCATCTTACTTGTTTGCTCACTGACATAAGACACAATGTGGCTATTTAACCTGGAACACAGTAACGCCCATTTTCTTGCAGGTGATACTATTGGTGCAAAACTGCACTGAATAAAATATATGAATTGCAATGCCTGTATACTTTTATCGCTAATTGTGGAGATAAGAACAGCTTAATGTAGCCATGCTATTTACCATACAAGCGCGGTTATGTGAATCTCTCTTCTCAGCGTTTGCTGAGGGGAGTGTGTGGGCAGGCCTCTGCCACCCAAGATGGCCCCGACAGCCATGCTGTGCCTCCAAAGTGGAAAAGCATGATGCAACTCCAGGCCACTCCCACATAGCGTCAGCCGAGGGAGGGGAGACACTGGTGATGCGATGCATGCAAGGGGTAAAATAAATATTCCTATCGTTCTGGAGGTTTAACTTATTACCATCTCCTGAAAATGTTCTGGAGGTTTAACTTATTACCATCTCCTGAAAATGTTTGTTGGAACCCCTTCATACTATGAAAACATCATCCACATAATGTTTATATATGTGGATATTGATGACAATTGACATGAAGTCTGCCATTGTAGGCCATGGACAATTTCAAGAAAATGGTTCGTTTTTGTAGAGCTGGTCTTACATATTACTACATATTGGGATAAAGGTTCGGTGACAGACCCTATGGTCTGATATACCTGATATACCCACAAGAATTGTTCAGACATCACACTGCCGAAATGAGTTTTAGAGATAATTTAGGGCAGGGTTTCTTTCCATGTTGATATTAATTTCTTTTACTCTAAATGAATTGCTGTATGTTACTAAGATACAACAGCAGTTGCTAAGCTTTCCCCTTGCCTGCATCGCGTCACCAGTGTCTCTCTTCCCTCGGGTGACGCCATGTGGTAGTGGCCTGGATTTTTCCCCTTTTGAGGCGTGACCTGGTTGATGTTGACTTGTCGGCCCCATCTTGGGGTTGACAGAGGCCTGCCTACCCACTCCCCTCTGCAAACCCTGAGCAGAGAGATTCACATAACCGCGCTTGTATGGTAAGTAGAATGGCAACATTAAGATGTTCTTATCTCCACAATTAGCGATAAAAGTATACAGGCATTGTGATTCATATATTTTATTCAGTGCAGTTCAGCACCAATAGTATCACCTGTGAGAAAAGGGGCATTACTGTGTTCTGGGTTAAATAACCACATTGGGGCTCATTTACCAAGGGTCTGCAATTCCGTTGGGTTTGCCGAACACTAACATTTTGTGCCAAATTCCCCCAGGGTTTAGGCGCATGCGAACGGATTGTGGCGCATTAGCGCCAGCTTGCATGCAACAGAAATCAGGGGTCGTGCCGTCAGACAACCCGACGGATTCGGACAAACCACGGAATTTAAAACCGTAATTGTGTTGCAAGATGAAGCACTCACATGCACCAGGGAGAAGAAGATGAACTCCGGCAGAATCTCAGCGCGGAAGCGACACATGCAGGAAATTGGACGCACGACCTTAGTGAATCGCGGCAGACCCGAATCCTCGTCGGACAATGCACCCCGGGATCGCGACAGGACCGGATAAGTAAACCTGCCCCATTGGGACAACCCGACGGATTTGGAAAAACCTCAGAATTTTAAAAACTAATTGTGTCGCAAGATCAAGCACTCACATGCACCAGGAAGAAGAAGGTGAACTCCTGCGGACCTCGGCGCAGCAGCGACATCTGCAGGAACTCGGGCGCACGTTCTTAGTGAATCGTGGCAGACGCGATTCCTCGTCGGACAACGCACCGCGGGATCACGACAGTATCGGGCAAGTAAATCTGCCCCATTGTGTCTTATGTTAGTGAGCAAAGACGATAGATGTGAAACAGCTGTCACGAGCTTTGCATTTGTTTAAGTCCCTGTGTCCTCCCTTCCCTCTCCACAAAGCATGTCTGTGTTTTTACCTTTGTAAGTATGCTACAATAAAGTAACCAGGAAGAACATATCTGGTGAGTGCCATTCTGCTGTTTTACATTTCATTGCAATGAAGTTGAAATGTGTTTTCGGGGAAAAAGTTCATTTTCTAGGCAAATATTGACTTTGCAATTAATTGCTGTTAAGCTGATCACTCTTTATAACATTCTGGAGTATATGCGAATTGCCATTATAAAACCTGATGCAGTAGACTTTGTAAAAATTAACATTTGTATCATTCTCAAAACTTTTGGCCATGACTGTATATATACACCTATTACATGTTATACTTCTTGTGAGACACTGAAGGGGTTAACTGTGGATGGGCGGTATGTTTCCCCTGGGTTTTCCTACTATGCAAGGCCTTAGTGCTGAGGTTGTGTTGTCCAGCACCTTGGACACAGCTGGTGGGAGCAGCCTAAACAGGCTGCATAAAGCTGCTGAGCAGAGCTGAGAGAGGGGTTCTGAAAGAAGGCTGGAGAGCACACACAGCCCTGACCCCTGTGCCTGAAGCAGCAACGTCTTTTGTGTCTTTAGTGGTGAGTTAGGAGAATTCTGTTTAGTTAGCACCCAGACGGGTAGGATTTAATGCCTGAATGTGAAGGCTGTTTTATTTTGTACCTGCTGCTGGAATAAACGCAGACGAGACCTGTTTTGGATTGAATCTTGGTGTCACTGTCTTGAACTGTATCACGAATCTCCGCTACCATGGACTCTACTGGGCCAAATCTCCCACATTTGGTGCTTCGGATTGCGGGCTGTTCAAAAGTCACACACCTGAAAAGGCTCGCTACATCCTGCAACATTGCATGGCCTGGGTGAAAGCAGCAGGCAAATTGCAGGATGAAGCCAAGATGGAGGACTTTATTAAATGCCTGCAAGAGGAGTCCAGAGCTAACCTGGCAGCTGTAGCAGGCCATGCTCCAGCAACAGGAGGAGAGGTCCCGTCAGCAGCAGGAAGAGTCCCAAGCTAATCGACGGCTGCAGCAGGAGGAGTCCCAAGCTAATCAACAGCTGCAGCAAGCCATGATCCAGCAACAACAGGAAGAGTCCCGAGCCATGTACCAGCTGATGATGGAAAAGTTTTCTGGCATTATGGCAGCACCACAAGTGACGACTACTGAGGGATCCCATAATGGTTTGCAAGGGTACCAGGTTGTCCAATGTTCAGCACGGGCTGCAGTGCAGAAGGCCTTACGAAACATTATGGCGACCAACAACGTGGAGGCGTATCTCACTGTGTTCGAGCGAGTAGCTGAGTGAGAGGAGTTACCAGCTGAGCAGTGGGAAGATGTCCTGGCACCGTTTCTGACAGGCGAATCGCAGGAGGCCTACTACGAGTGAAACGGAGGCCCGTGAGTACCCCCAGCTAAAGGCGGAGATTCTGGCTCGTCTTGGGGTCACCATACAAGTTCGTTCCAGCTGAGAAACTACCCCCGCACTCCCAAATGCATAACCTGATCCATCTCGTCCGGAAGTGGCTACAACCTAAAGACTTCACCCCAGCACAGATGGTCGAGAAAGTTGTTCTTGACGAATTCACCCGTTCTCTGCCCTCTCGGCCCCACCAATGCTGAGGAACTCGTGTCCCTAGTAGAGAGATATCGGGCTACGGAGGATCTTCAACTTAACCTCTCTCGCACGAAGCAGTGCCAGTGCCAGTCTTACCAACCATCTGGTAAGACTGCTACTGCAGAACTGGGGAGACAGGTCAGGTTGGGAGGGGGTTCATTGGGGGGCTCGGATACACAGAAACCCAACAAGGCTCGTGACAGAGGTCACAGCCGTATCCAGAACTGCCAACTGTCCCCTGTCAGTGGAGCCAATGGAATGCAACCAGACCCGGTGAATGTCACTGTTTGCCCGGCCGGTTCTGGCAGCCGAGTCAGTAACGGATGCAGAACCCCAAGTGTGTATGGTCACGATTGATGGTCACACGGTGGAAGACTTGCTAGACTCAGGGAGTCTGATCACCCTGGTACGGGGAACTTTTGATTGATCCTGGAGTGGGCGTAAAGTGGAGTGGGCGTAAAGTGGGAGTGTTATGTATACATGGGGACACTCGCGAATATCCCACTGCCGTCATCAACCTACATACACCTTGTGGTACTATCACCCATGAAGTGGGGGTGGTAGGGACCCTGTTTCATGAGGCTATTATCGGCAGAGACTTACCGGTGTTCTGGGACCTCTGGAGACGAAGATCCACCTCAGGTGCTATTGCAGATAATGGACATCATAAATGTCCGGCCTTGGCCCCCGAACCCTTTGAGGCCAAAGTACCCACACCAGCAGTAGGGGTGACCCCAGGTGATGAATTCTCTCCCCTAGAGGTCCTAGCTGGTTAGGCCGAGGATCAAGAGGAGGTGGCAGACATGCAGGACCTTACCTTACCAGCTGCAGGACCCTACCTTGTTTAAAGCACGGGAGAATGTTAAGGTGATAAATGGGGTGCTCCAAATACCAGGGGCTGACAAAATATACCCCCTAATCGTGATTGTTGGGGAACTGTTGTACAAGGTTGACCAGATACAGGGTGAGGAGGTTGAGCAACTTGTAGTACCCCAATCTTAACGTAGGCTGGTGCTAGATTTGGCACATAAACATGTGCTGGGAGGTCACTTAGGTGCTGAGAAGACCCGAGAGAGGATTCTGCAGGGATTTTTCTGGCCCGGGGTGTGGGAGGAGGAAAACCGGTATTGTAGCTCCTGCCCTGAGTGTCAATTTACTACCCCGGTGTACCACTTCAGGAGTCCTCTCGTCCCATTACCAATCATAGAGGTGCCGTTTGAACGGATTGCAATGGATTTGGTTGGCCCCATAGTAAAATCCACAAGGAGGCACCAGTACATCCTTGTTATCCTGGACTACGCTACGCGGTATCCAGAGGCGATTCCGTTGAGAAACACCTCCTCCAAAAACATTGCTAGGGAGCTGTTCCAGGTATTCTCCCGCACAGGCCTCCCCAAGGATATCTTGACTGACCAGGGGACCCCATTCATGTCTAGAGTAATGAAGGAAATGTGTAAGTAACTGCAGCTTAAACAGCTCTGCACTAGAGATGAGCGAACATACTCGTCCGAGCTTGATGCTCGTTCGAGCACAAGCGTACTCGAAACTGCTCGTTGCTAGGACGAATACTTCGGCCGCTCGAGAAAATGGCATCTCCCGCCGTTGTGATTTTTGGCGGCCAGATCACAAGCCAGGGGACTCTGCACTCCACCCAGCATGACTTGGTACCCTTACACATCGATAGCAGTGGTTGGCTGGCAGTAGGGGTGACCCCAGATGATGAATTCTCTCCCCTAGAGGTCCTAGCTGGTTAGGCCGAGGATCAAGAGGAGGTGGCAGACATGCAGGACCTTACCTTACCAGCTGCAGGACCCTACCTTGTTTAAAGCACGGGAGAATGTTAAGGTGATAAATGGGGTGCTCCAAATACCAGGGGCTGACAAAATATACCCCCTAATCGTGATTGTTGGGGAACTGTTGTACAAGGTTGACCAGATACAGGGTGAGGAGGTTGAGCAACTTGTAGTACCCCAATCTTACCGTAGGCTGGTGCTAGATTTGGCACATAAACATGTGCTGGGAGGTCACTTAGGTGCTGAGAAGACCCGAGAGAGGATTCTGCAGAGATTTTTCTGGCCCGGGGTGTGGGAGGAGGAAAACCGGTATTGTAGCTCCTGCCCTGAGTGTCAATTTACTACCCCGGTGTACCACTTCAGGAGTCCTCTCGTCCCATTACCAATCATAGAGGTGCCGTTTGAACGGATTGCAATGGATTTGGTTGGCCCCATAGTAAAATCCACAAGGAGGCACCAGTGCATCCTTGTTATCCTGGACTACGCTACGCGGTATCCAGAGGCGATTCCGTTAAGAAACACCTCCTCCAAAAACATTGCTAGGGAGCTGTTCCAGGTATTCTCCCGCACAGGCCTCCCCAAGGATATCTTGACTGACCAGGGGACCCCATTCATGTCTAGAGTAATGAAGGAAATGTGTAAATAACGGCAGCTTAAACAGCTCTGCACTAGAGATGAGCGAACATACTCGTCCGAGCTTAATGCTCGTTCGAGCATAAGCGTACTCGAAACTGCTCGTTGCTAGGACGAATACTTCGGCCGCTCGAGAAAATGGCATCTCCCGCCGTTGTGATTTTTGGCGGCCAGATCACAAGCCAGGGGACTCTGCACTCCACCCAGCATGACTTGGTACCCTTACACATCGATAGCAGTGGTTGGCTGGCCAGAACAGGTGACCCTGGAATAGACTAGCCCCTGTCCGCGCGGCTCGCATCATTCTCTGTCTGGATGCCGCTAGGGAGAGAGCTGCTGCTGGTCAGGGAAAGCGTTAGGGTGTTCTATTAGAATAGTGTTAGGCAGGAGTGATTCTACAAGCACCCAACAGCCCTTCTTAGGGCTACAATAACGTTTTATTTTACTTTTTTTTGGTTTGCCTGTGGCTGGGCTTGCTGCCATTAGTAGTGCAGCTAGTACCATATTGTGAGTAATTTGCAGGGAGACTTGCGACCGTTGTGTTTAGCTCTTAGTGACACACATATCCACCTCAAACACCGAAGTGGGACAATTTATTAGGGGTTTGATTTGAATTAGGCAGAGTCTGCTGATTTATTTTTTTTTACGTTTATTTCTTTTTATAACTCAAAGTCATCTGGCAAAGCAGTGTGCTTTCAGTGTAGGCTAGAAAATAGCCATAGGAGAACCCCAACGGCTTATTTAGGCCTACAATAGCGTTATATTTTTCTTTTTTTTGGTTTGCTTGTGGCTGGGCTTGCTGCCATTAGTAGTGCAGCTAGTACCATATTGTGAGTAATTTGCAGGGGGACATGTGACCGTTGTGTTTAGCTCTTAGTGACACACATATCCACCTCAAACACCGAAGTGGGACAATTTATTAGGGGTTTGATTTGAATTAGGCAGAGTCTGCTGATTTATTTTTTTTACGTTTATTTCTTTTTATAACTCAAAGTCATCAGGCACAGCACAAAATCCAGTTGTGTGCTGTCAGTGTAGGTTAGAAACTAGCCATAGCAATAGGATAGCATTGTTTTGTTGAAATAAAAAAAAAACCCAAGCTGGGTTGATAGGCTGGGTGAACACAGTGCTTCTGAGACGGAGGCGAGTCCTATAGCAGAACAGGTTGGAAGAGGCAGTGGTGGGGCCAGACGGAGATTCAGGGCCAGAGCTGGTGCATCAGCGCCTAGCCATTTGTAGTCAAGCTCCCGTGGCGAGGGCTAGATTTTCAGAAGTCTGGAGGTTCTTTAAAGAAACACCGGATGACCGACGGACTGTGGTGTGCAACCTGTGCCAAACCAGGATCAGCAGGGGTTCCACCACTACTAGCTTAACTACCACCAGTATGCGCAGGCATATGAATGCTAAACACCCCACTCAATGACACCAAGCCCGTTCACCTCCGGCCGGGCACACCACTGCTCCTTCCCCATCTTCGGCTCCACGATCCTCCACAGCATCCACCAGCGTTCAGCTCTCCATACCCTAGACGCTGGAGCGCAAAAGGAAGTATAGTGCAACCCACCCACACGCCCAAGCCCTCAACGTCCACATCTCCAAACTGCTTAGCCTGGAGATGCTGCCCTATAGGCTGGTAGAGACCGAGGCCTTTCGAAACCTCATGACGGCGGCCGCCCCTCGGTATTCGGTCCCCAGCCGCCACTACTTTTACCAATGTACCGTCCCAGCCCTGCACAAGCGCGTGTCAGAGAACATCATCCTTGCCCTGACCAACGCCGTTTCTGACAAGGTCCACCTGACCACGGACACGTGGACGAGTGCTGCCGGGCAGGGCCACTACATATTGCTGACGGCACATTGGGTTAACTTGGTGGAGGCTGGGACCGAGTCTGACCCTGGGGCTGGTCATATACTGCTGACGCCGAGGATTGCGGGGCCTACCTCGGTCCAGGTCTCAAAGGCCTACTATGCCTCCTCCTCCTCCCACCCCTCCTCCACCTCCTCCTCCGAATTACCATCTGTGGGCATGGTGCCATCAGTCAGTAGCTCTAGGCACAGCAGCAGTGCTAAGCAGCTAAGCGACAGCAGGTGGTGCTCAAACTGCTGAGCCTAGGCGATAAAAGGCACATTGCCCAAGAGCTATTACAGGGCATCACGGCGCAGACTGATCTGTGGCTGGCACCGCTGAACCTGAAGCCAGGCATGGTTGTGTGTCACATCGGGCGTAACCTGGTGGCGGCTCTGCAACTCGGCAGACTGACACATGTGCCATGCCTGGCCCATGTGTTAAATCTCATAGTTCAGCGTTTCCTCAAGACATAACCCAATCTGTCTGATTTGCTCACGAAGGTGCGCCGCATCTGTGCGCATTTCAGGAAGTCCAGCACAGATGCTGCCACTCTCAGGGCAGCGCAGCGCCGCCTCCAACTGCCTGCTCACTGACTGTTGTGCGACGTGCCCACGAGGTGGAATTCAACATTAACCATGTTATTCATGTTATTCAGAGTTTACCAGCAGCGCAGTGCGATTGTAGACTGCCAGATGTCAACTTCCACCAGAACTGGTAGTCAGGTCAGTCAGCTTCATCAAGTCTACAATGAGGAGTGGACATGGATGTCTGATATCTGTCAGGTGCTGAGTAACTTTGAGGAGTCAACACAGATGGTCAGTGGCGATGCCGCCATCATCAGCCTCACCATCCTGCTGCTTGGCCTGTTGAAAAACTCTCTGGTCAGCATGAAGTCGGAAGCTTTGAGCTCGTCACAAGAGACGGGGGAAGAAGATTCCCTTGTTGATAGCCAAAGCACCCTTAGGTCTGTTTCTCAGCGCATATCGGAGGAGGTGGAGGAGGATGACGAGGAAGAGGAGGAGAATGTTGGCGAGACAGAAGAGGGGACCATTGTTCAGTCCTTCACTGTTAAGCGTGTATGGGCAGAAGAAGAGGAGTTGGAGGAGGAGGAAATGGAGAGTCAGGCCAGTGAGGGGAGTGAATTCTTGCGCATTGGGACTCTGGCGCATATGGCAGATTTCATGCTAGGCTGCCTATCCCGTGATCCTCGCGTTCAAAGAATTTATTCCAGCACCGATTACTGGGTATTCACTCTCCTGGACCCACGGTACAAGCAAAATCTTTCCACTCTCATCCCTGGAGAGGAAAGGAGTGTGAGAATGCATGAATACCAGCAGGCCCTGGTGCACAAGCTGAAACAGTATTTCCCTTCTGACAGCGCTAGCGGCAGAGGGCGTACTTCTGCGGGACAAGTAGCGAGGGAGAGTAGGCGAGCAGGCAGCTTGTCCAGCACTGGCAGGGGTACGCTTTACAAGGCCTTTGCCAGTTTTATGTCACCCCAGCAAGACACTGTCACCTGTCCCCAGTCTCTGCAGAGTAGGGCTGATCTTTACAGAAAAATGGCGAGGGAGTATGTAGCTGACCATACCATCGTTCTAAATGATCACACAGCTCCCTACAACTACTGGGTTTCAAAGCTAGACATGTGGCACGAACTGGCGCTGTACGCCTTGGAGGTTCTTGCCTGCCCTGCCGCTAGCGTGTTGTCCGAGCGGGTTTTCAGTGCAGCTGGTGGCATCATCACCGATAAGCGTACACGCCTGTCGACTGACAGCGCTGACATGCTGACGCTTATCAAGATGAATAAAGCCTGGATTTCTCCGGATTTTCATTCTCCACCAGGTGAAAGAAGCTCAACCTGAATAATGTATGCACGCCTCCTCCTCATTGTCCTCCTTCTCCTCCTCTTTGTACACTAAAGCAGAGGAAACTGGCTATTTTTTGCCAGGGCCAACTGGCTCTAGCTATAGTACTCTATGTATTTAATTTATCTGGAGGGCCACCTCCTGTTTTAAACAATTTTTGGGAGTGCCACATACAGGCACTCAATCTAATTAAATTTTCTGGAGGACCACCTACCTGCTCCTCTGGTTTGAAAACTTTTTTGGACTGCCACATACAGGCACTCAATTTATTTAATTTTTCTGGAGGACAACCTACCTGCTCCTCTGGTTTGAAAACTTTTTTGGACTGCCACATACAGGCACTATCCAAATTAAATTGTCTCCATAGCAGCCTCCACATGTCGTCTTTTTAGCTGCCTCCACACGTTGTCTCCATTGCTACCTCCACACGTCATCGCCATAGCTGCCTCCAAAAGTCATCCATATAGCTGCCTCCATACATGGTCTCCTTATCAAACGAACTGTGTCAGGCAGAATTTTGGGTTGTTTTCATGGCTTCCACATCAAACTTGTTAACTTTGTCGCCACCCTGCTGTGTAATCCACAAAATATACTGGCAAACGTTTATCATTTACCGATATTATTTCAGCGCTTCTTGCGCATCTGTTTACATTCCCCTCACCCGCCATAACCCAAACTTATAAGAACGCTACTACACTTGATCTTATACAAAAGGTTCTTAGAAGTGCTGTTTGGGAAATAGCCTAGAGACAGGGGCTTGGATTGGCGAAAGCTTGCCTGGCAGCGGAGCGCCAGCTCCATCCCAAGATCCAACTAACATAGTTTTAACTGCAGCACCTTTAATCTACTACTAGTTCACTGCCTCCATACATGGTCCCCTTATCAAACGAGCTATGTCAGGCAGAATTTTCAGGTGTTTCACCAGATACATAGTGGAACTCGGCCCATCTGTCGCCGCCATGCTGGAGACCTGAAGTTGCAATCATAGCAGCGCAATATGGATGCCCCATACTGTCGCTCTTAATCATGGAACCATTTCCGTAAAAACAATTAAAAATAGAACCACTATGCTATTCCATTATTCCTAGGTGAAATATTCAAACGACCCGGCCTGCTTTGAAAATTATAATTTTTTCAAAGTAAACGCTTCAGGCCCATTTTGGGTGGGGAGGAGCCGAGAGACAGGGGCTTGGACAGGCGAAAGCTCGCCTGGCACCAGACCACCAGCTCCATCCCAAGATTAGGCAGCCTCAGAGGCATCCATGCATGCTGCCCCTGCTGTTTCCTGTCCATTTTGCCTCCACGATCCTGCACAGTGTCCACCAATGTCTCCATGCGCAACTTTCAACTCTCTATACCCCAGACGCTGGAGCATGAGAGGATATGCAGCACATCATCCCCTTATCAAACGAGCTGTGTCAGGCAGAATTTTCAGGTGTTTCACCAGATACATAGTGGAACTCGGCCCATCTGTCGCCACCATGCTGGAGACCTGAAGTTGCAATCATAGCAGCGCAATATGGATGCCCCATACTGTCGCTCTTAATCATGGAAGTCATCTCCATGGATGCCTCCACATGTCGTCCCCTTATCAAAAGAGTTGTGTCAGGCTCATTTTTCGGGTGTTTCACAAGATACGTTAAGGAACTTCGTCACTATGTCGCCACCATGCTGTGTTATCGACTAAATATACCGTCAACCTTTTGTTCACATAGGAAATCATTTCAGCGCTTGTTGCTCACCTCCTTTGGTTCCTCTCTGCCACCCATTGGTTTGAAGCCTGAGTCCATTTAGGGTATGTTACAATGACACTCTCTAGCCTGCGGCTGCTGCCACTGCCTCTGCATGCCGTCCCCTATAGTGTCAGGGTCAATTATTGCATGTTTTAGATGCTATCTAGTCTCATTCGGTCACTCTGTCATGGCCATGCTGTTGCCCATAATTTTGGCCAAATGGTACGATTAAGCAGCCTCAGAGGCATCCATGCATGCTGCCCCTGCTGTTTCCGGTCCATTTCCGTGGTGTTTCCATCCTTTTCTGAGATTCCCAGGTGTTTGGCCAAGCTTCCCTGTGCAGAGCCTTGGTCCCCTTGAAAAATGCTGGAGTCTCCCATTGACTTAAATGGGGCTCATTATTCGAGACGAGCACTCGAGCATCGGGAAAAGTTTGTCTCGAATAACGAGTACCCGAGCGTTTTAGTGCTCGCTCATCTCTACTCTGCACCTCTGTATATCATCTTCAGACAGATGGCCTGGTCGAGAGGTTCAACAAGACCTTGAAGGGGATGCTAAAGAGGGTGGTCAGCAAAGATGGAAAGGACTGGGATTGTTTGTTGCCTTATCTGATGTTTGCCATATGTGAAGTTCCCCAGTCTTCCACGGGTTTCTCACCCTTTGAGCTATTATATGGCCGTTCCCCACATGGGCTCCTGGACATAGCTAAGGAGACCTGGGAACAGGAAAGGACCCCCACCGTAGTGTGATCGAACACGTCTCCCTTATGCAGGACCGCGTAGCGGCAGTATTGCCCCTTGTAAAGGAGCACATGACAAGGGCACAAGAGGCCCAGTGTAGGGTCTACAATAGATCAGCCAGACTCAGGACCTTTAACCCAGGCGACAGAGTGTTAGTTCTTGTGCCCACCGTTGAGAGTAATGGCAAGGTCCATATGAGGTCATGAAGAATGTGGGGGAGGTTTACTACAAGGTTTATCAGCCGGGGAGGAGGAAACCCGAACAGATATACCACGTGAACCTCCTAAAGCCATGGAGGGAAAGAGAGTCCCTGATAGCCTTGGGAGTAGAAAAAGCGTCTGTCCCCAAGAAGGTATTTACAAAAAAGGCCAAGAAGCCTCACTGAATCTCATTTGTCATTAAAACTTCACTTTTATTAATACTTCTAAGAACAGTGCAACAAGATATAATTTCCAAAAAAACTTTTTTTGGTATGGACAATTTCTATATTCGATTAAAATTATGCGGGCCATTGTGGAAACTTTATTGTGTGGTTCATTGTGTAATGACGACGAATAGGTTTGAGGTGTCCTGGGATCTTAGTGTCAAATCCTTATTTTCTGACAGTAGGTGTCTTATACTGCTAGTTTGGCAGTAAGTGTCAGTCTTATCCTACCAATTATGGAGCTACGAGATTGCACCGTTGTAATTGTTTTGTAAATAAACGTAGTGTCAATTCATTTGATTATGTGCGATCTCTTACACTACACTTCGACTTTGATATCTCTTATGAAAGCACTGTTGGCAGTTAGGATCACTGTCAACAGGCTCTGTGCTCTATATATACACTATAGATCCTACAGGTCCTGGGACCTCTATTAAATTCTCAATCTATTGCTATTGTGCCGATCAGGCTACACTAATCTCTCCCTTGCTGTCATTCACTCATTTGATTCCACACACACACTTTGCCTGCTCGCTAAAAACTTATTCCACACCGACATGTTTCACCACATTAGTGGCGTCCTCAGGGGTGTCGGGGCTAGAGTGTTATTTGATGCTCAGCTCCAGTTTTTAATACCTCCGTTTGTGTCATCACTAGAGCCAATAAAAACTCCTGTTACAGTTAGACCAATGGGGTATCGATATCTCGAGTATACCCCATTGGTTGTATCCTACCCTATCTGGGACGGAACACCGAGAGTGGGTTTTGCGCTCGCTCTTCACCAATCCCGCATGCGCGGGGACTTCGAATTTTTCTAACTTCTATTCCGACATGATAACTCCATCTTGCCAATCAGAGCTGGTAACCCGTACGCGCATGTGCGGGGACTTGGAGTTTTATTCATCTCCGTTTTCCTTCTCATGTCAATGGATAGGATAGGTTTTTTAGGAAATATCTAATTCTATAGGGAGTTCCTCGGTAAGTTGGTACCTTCGTCGTTATGCTCTTAAATATTTGCTATTAAAGCTTATGAATAAGAAGTCATTATATTCATTCGCATATCATGGTAAATACTCAAACTGAGTTCTTCTATAATATCGGGTATATATATATGTAAGGTGCCTGGAATTGATAAAACGTTAGAACTTGTCCATTTCTTTTATCAATGTATATTTATATCAGAATCTTCCTCTGTTAGTGATTCCAATTCTTTATTCTGAGACAATTGTGGTATTCACAACATATCTAAAACTTATCATATCTAATAACCTTGTGTTTACAGATGTAATTGTCCATTGACCTATATTTACATCTTTGTTGGTATGGTCCGTTTATTATTGTTTACTATTGATCCATAAAAGGGATGTGCTTTCAATACCAAGAGTCTCTGTCTGGCATAGAGAGTTGGTCAAAGAGGAAATTTCTCCTCCAACTAATTTATAGGAATCCTTCATTTGGGCCTTTCAGACTTAAGCTTTCCAATCGCTCTATCCATCGGGCTTCCAACTGGAGTAATAATTTGTCTACATTTCCCTTACAGGGACCTATTTTGATCTGATCAATAGCCCAAAATTTCAAATGGTTCATATTACCTCCATGTTTCAGTTTTATGTGTCTCGCCAAGGATGTTTCCTTATCAGTCCTAATCGTACTAAGGTGCGCCGATATTCTTCTTCTAATCTTCTAATCTTGAACCGTTTTGCCTACATATATTTTAGGGCAGGCACACTGTGCAATATAGATCACACAGGTACTCTTGCAGTTCAAGAATTTCCGGATTGTATAGACCTTCCCATCAACGGAGAATTGTTTCAATTTTAACATATATTTTCAAAAGCTACAGTCTCCGCCCGTTATTGATTTCGTTAGCCAAGTTTCTTTCTTGTTGTATTTTGGTTCGAAATGACTATGGACTAAAGTATCCTTAATGTTCTTTCCTCGGCGATAGGTGATACTAGGTCTATCACTAATTACACCTTTAAAGTCGTCGTCTGACTGTAGGATGGGACAGTATTTGGTCAAGATGTTTATTATGTCTTTGGTACGGGAGTCGAAAGTCTTTGATTTCTCCTGTTTCCGCACCGATTCAGAGATTAGGGTATCTCTGTTGGCCAGTTTGGCTCTCCTATCGGCCCGTTTTAATTCTTCCTAGGATAACCCCTATCAAGGAATCGCTCGTATAATGTTTTTGATTCAGTCTCAAAAGCTTCATTCGAAGAGCAGTTGCGTTTAGCTCTTAAGTATTGGCCAACGGGGATCCCCCGTTTTAAGGGTTTCGGATGCCAACTTTCCCGTTTAATAGGCTGTTAGTTGATGTAGTCTTACGGTATACTGCAGTTTCACAGTCACCAAGGTGATTTATGCTTATTGTTAAGTCCAAGAAATTGATTTTTGATGCGTTGATCTCAGGTGTGAATTTCACGTCATTTTTGTTCAATGTGTCAACCATTTTGTAGAAAATGTCCTCATCCCCACTTCAGAGGATGAGGATATTGTCTATATAACGACCCCAAAATAAAATATAATCCGTGTATGGTGTATTTTCATCATTGAAGACATAAACAGATTCTCACCACCCAAGAAAAAGATTAGCGTAAGTGCGCAAATAGTGCCCATGGCACTTCACCTGATGGTAAAAGGTACCGCCGAACAGAAAATAATTGTGCGAAAGTAAAAAATCAAGTAGTGTTAAAGTAAAGTAATTGTGATCAACGAATTGTGTCCCTTTAGTGTCCAAAAAACTCTTGACTGCAGTTAAGCCCAGATGATGTTTGATATTTGAGTATCACCACTTTTTTCACAGTCAATAAATAATTATTAATACATATGCAAGAATAGATCTGGTCAAATATTCGAACCATATGAGACTTCTATAATTAAAAAATATTATTGGCGGGGGCGTGGCCTGACTATGATCCAAGATGGACGTGCGCTGCTGAGCTCTGAATAGAGACTTCTCTAGCGACCTGATAAAGCAACTCCCAGCGACCCATCCTTCATCATACAGACCTCACACAACCTAAGAATGGTGACCAGAAGGAAGACAGGAAGAGCGGAGCCGAAAAAGCTAACAGATTTTTACTCCGGGCGAGGTGGCGGGAACGGCGGAGTGCGGCAGTCGGCAGGAGAATCTCCGCGTACAGTGCCTACCTCAAAGGAGACGGGGATGGCCGTGGAGACTGAGGTCTCCAGAGAAGGAGAAGCTCTCAGACCCTGCAGATCATCTCCCGACATCTCCCCCACGTCAACAGCAGGAAACGGACCGAGTAATCTCGCCGCGGGGCAGACAAACAAGATGGCGCCGACCTCATGGTCAGAGTGTTCCTCTCCGACAACGAGCCCAGAGAAACAGAGGCCTCGGCTAGATCTACAAAGGGTGAGCCAGCACAATGTGATTAATGCCCCCATTGCAATGATCGCTGATCCCTTTGCCTCCATACCCACCTCTAAACAGCCAGCGTCTGAAGAATTTATCAAAGAAATGATGATATCCCTCAAAAGCTCTTTACATTCAGAACTGGCACATATAGCACATAAAATAGAGGGATCAGTAGAGGAGGTTGCGGGCAGAGTGGACCATGTGGAGGGTAAAATGGGAGAGCTAACTAGCTCACACAATGAGCTTATAGACTCACACTATCAGCTAGTGGATGAAGTAACAGCCATAAAAGCCAAGCTTGCTGATCTTGAAGACAGGAATCGGCGTAACAATGTGAAATTCAGGGGAATCCCTGAGTCTGTCCCTCCAGCGGAGCTCAAATCATTTATTACAAACATCATCAAAGCCCTCCTGCCAGAGGGCCAGAGAGCTCACAGACTACCAAAACCAAGATCGCTTCCTGACGATATTCCCAGAGACTCTATCATCAGAATACACTTCTTTCATGTAAAAGAGGCTCTAATTCTAGCTGCCAGGAAAACCAGGGCTCTCCCAGCCCCTTATGAGGACATTCATATTTTTGCAGATCTCTCCCAAGCAACCCTACAGGCTCGCCGCCAGTTTGCACAGCTAACATCGGCTTTAAGAAATGCAGGTATTGCATACAAATGGGGATACCCTACAAAGTTGCTGGTACAAAAAGATGGAGCGACGCAGGTGATACGAAATCCAGAAGAAGGACCATCTCTATTGCAAGCGTTTGGAATTCGAATACCCATCAACATCATGGGAATACCACCAAAAGGTCCTTCCTCAGCTGATGAACAACAGCAGGATGGACATGGGATATGTTCGCCCGCAGATAATGAGGTCCAGGAGTGAATATAGGTGAACTTTCCCCCACTTACATCAGGTGACAGTTATAACCTGACAGGTTTCATATCTGTGAGAAAACCCTGACCAAGGGTTCTATCCAGTGTGTTTATTCTTTAATTTTGTTTTTATTTTTCCTGTTATTTTTCCTCCATCTGTTAACATTCTCACTCTGATCTGGACATTGTTTAAGATCGAGACAAAGTGAGCACCATCATATAAGCTACAGGAGTAACGGTTTGACTTAAGATCACTTTGTAATAACATAGTTTATAGTTGTTTTTCTTGCTTACACAGCTAAGAGGATTGATAGAGACAGTAGGTAAGCAGAAGTTGACACACCATGTCTCTGAATATCTGGTCCAATAATGTGAATGGGCTCAACTCGCCCTTTAAGCGCAGTGCCCTATGGAAAGACGCACTTAAATCCCAAGCAGACATCATAATGGTTCAGGAGACACACTTCCAAAGAGACAATCATCCCAACATGAGTCATAAAAGCTTTCCTCATATTCACCTAGCAAATGGCCCGGTGAAGAAGGCGGGTACCATGATAGCTAACAAGCATACAGTCTCTTTTTCCCTGACAGAGAGCATAGCTGACGAAAAAGGCAGATACCTTATCCTAATCTGTGAGATTAACAATGTACCCTTAACCTTAGTCTCGGTGTATGCCCCAAACAGCGCACAAATTAGGTTCCTTAACAAACTAATGAGGAGAGTGGAGAAAGTAAAGAAAGGAGAATTAATTATAAGTGGTGACTTTAACATGGTACCAGACTCCATGGTAGATACCACAAACAAAAGAAGGGATTCCCGTTCAATGCTAGGCACATGGATAAGATCAAATAACCTATTTGACACCTTTAGATGTCTAAATGCATCATCTAGAGAGTACACTTTTTACTCCTCACGACACAGATCCTTTTCAAGGATTGATTTGATATTAACCGATAGGGAAATGTTGTTCAAGACCAAAACCACAAAAGTGGGTACAGCAACGTGGGCCGACCATGCCCCTGTATCCTTAACATGTATGCTGTCTCACATCTCAGAATCCCCAAAAATGTGGCGCAACAACACCTTTTTAATGGGTTTACCATGCTACCAACAATCTGTCACAATAGCGATTCAAGAATATTTCAAATGGAACGACACAAATGAGGTAGACACATTCACATTGTGGTTAGCCCAAAAAGCTGTTATTAGGGGAGTACTGATGGAACTTAGTTCGAGACACCGTAAAATGAGAGAAGAAAGGACGGACAATGTTCTGTCCCAAATCCAACACTACGAAGGATTGCTAAAAAAGAACCCTTCTACATTTAACCATAACCACCTACATGACCTGAGAGGCCAACTCAGATCTCTGCTTATGGAGGACTTTGACAGACACATGAACTCCCTAAAGACAACCCACTATGGGTCCCACAACAAACCCACTAGGTTAATGGCAAATAAAGTCCGAAAGCTACAGGTGAAGTCCAGAATCCCATACATTCATGATACAGAGAACCCCAATGCCCACATCACCCATCCCACAGAAATAGCAAATGCTTTTGGGAAATTCTATAGCAAACTGTACAATTTAAAAGAAGATGATAAAATCCATCATCCCTCTCAGAAGGAAATAGACGAATTCCTAGGTAAGCTTCATCTCCCGAAACTAACCCAAGACCAGGTACAATTACTAAACACCCCCTTCTCACAAGATGAGGTGACTAAAGTCATCCGCTCATCCAAAAAGCAAAAAGCCCCTGGCCCGGATGGGTATGCAAACGAGTACTACCAGCTATTTGGTAAATTACTCACACCATACCTAACGGAAGTGTTTAATAAGGCAGCAGAGAGAGGATTTCTTCCAGAAGAAATGCTCCAAGCTACAGTAGTTACTATCCCCAAACCAGGGAAGCCAGCAGTCACCCCAGCCAACTTCCGCCCCATTTCCCTATTAAATAGCGACACCAAACTTTATGCTAAAGTAATTGCACAGCGCCTGTTGGACATCCTGCCCCACATAGTGCACAATGACCAAGTCGGGTTCACTAAAGGGAGACAGTCCTCGGATGGTACCAGAAGAATGGTTTCTCTGATGACAATTATGGAAGGCTCCCGAACGCCTTCTCTGCTCTTAACATTGGATGCAGAGAAGGCGTTCGACAGGATAAATTGGTGTATTGCGTTTTCCACCATGAGCAAATTTGGTTTCCTTGGGAGGATTCTTGAAGCAATTAAGGCATTGTATTCTTCCCCCTCAGCCAGGGTCCTGGCACACGGCCCCATGTCGGACAAATTTAGAATCACTAATGGCACGCGCCAGGGGTGCCCCCTTTCTCCCTTGATTTTTACCATGGTGATGGAACCATTTGCTGAAGCCATTAGAACTCATCCAGAAATCTCGGAGATAGTGGCAGGCAAAAGACAACACACGATAGGGCTCTTTGCGGATGACACCATACTGTCCGTAACCAAACCCTCAACCTCTTTGAGAGCAGCCACAGATCTCATTGAACAGTTTGGAAGGGTGTCATATTACAAAGTTAACAGTAGCAAGTCTTCAATACTAGGGTTCCATGTCTCACCAGCTTTGCGTGAAACTCTGGAAATGGAATTCCCGTTTAAATGGGAAGAGAAACTTATACCTTATCTGGGAATTGAATTGGTTACCCCCTTACAAGATATGGTGGCTCACAACATATCCTTACTCTTAAGAGAGTTACAAAAGGATCTAGACAACATGGGAAAGCTAGAATTCTCTTGGGTAGGTAGAATTGTACTTTATAAAATGCTTGCACTACCAAAAGTACTATACTACTTCCGAACACTGGCGGTCCCGGTAAATAACACACTTCTTAACCAATTACATAAACAAATGCAAAAATTTGTATGGGGAAATTCCAAACCTAGAGTGGCATCTAAAATTCTTTTCCTAACCCCATGACCGGGGAGGCATGGGAGTACCCAACCTATACTGGTATTACCATGTATTCCTGGTGAAGCAAATGATCGCATGGTGGAAATACTCCTCTGCTTCTAGCTGGCATGAAATTGAAAAAGGGATCAATAATAACAGACCTTTGACTTATTTGGTACAAGCGTATTCAGCCCAAAAACCCCCGGCCTTGTCAATCCCAAAAGCCTCTCCCATGCAGGCCTCATTGAACAGTTGGATATTCATGAAAGCACAGTTAAGCAATGACAAAAACCAAAACAAAGTAAATTTACCACTTCCAACTCTTCCAACTCTACAGTCAAAAGTGTGGGTAGAAAAAGGGATCACAACAGTAAGTAATTTAATATCAGAAGACAAGATCAAATCAGCTGGTAGTATCATTCAGGAATACGGGATACCTGGGCCCCAAACAGTGGCTACTGCACTGCTGAGAGAAACAGTCAAAGCAAACAAACTCCACCAGGTTACACTCCCAAAAACCTTGTACTCATACTTACTAGATGAAAGACAAGTAGGCCTAGGCACCACAAGACAAATTTATGGGGAGCTGGCAGGGGAGATCTCCAAGAAAGCACATGTTCTTAAATGGGAAAGAGACTTGGACACATAATTTTCCACACTCCAATGAAAACAGGCCTTCAGTTGGACTAATAAAGCATCAAACTGTTCTAACCTAGTTGAGGTCCAGCAGAAAATATTAACCAGATGGTACTATACACCTTCTCAACTAGCCAGAATTTACCCAGGTACAACGGATAGATGCTGGAGGAACTGTGGACATAAGGGTACAATTAAGCACATTTTCTGGTCCTGCCCACTACTCAGTGCTCTATGGAAAGATACCTTTGATTTGTTGTCTTTGGTGCTAGGCTTAAGCATACACTCTGATCCGGCTATGGCATTGCTTATGGTGGGATTGCAAAAATACCCACATAAGATGAGGAAGTTTATCGGCCATACTTTACAGGCGGTTAAACTCCTAATCGCAAGGGAATGGAAATCACCCTCTCCCCCTAAAGTAGAAGCACTAAAAGACATGTTAGGGCAGCACTGCACCTGGGAAAAAACACTAGCGCTCAGAAGGAAAACTCTTCCGGCGTTTTACTCAACTTGGGGTCCATGGATGAAGGCATACAGTAAGGAAAATATAGAAATCCCAATCCTTACATGCTAAGGGAAATTGAGGAGTTCAGGGGAAAAATAGAGTCTGTATGAGATTAGCATTTATTAGTACAAAGCCTAGAATTGGAAAATAAAAGGAGGGAAAAGACATCCAGAGACCATTAGGTATTAGGACAAGAGTGTGATAACTATATTGGAAATAATAAGACGGTCTCTACCTAATAAAAGGTATTATAAGCAATAAAAAATAAACTTTCGTGTGTTTAGATCTAAATCTGTTTAACACAAAAAATTTGTAACCCACAGTAGAAAGCAAACAATTTCTGTTCTTTCTGTCATTTCACTATGCTATATTACTTGTTGTGTAATTATATTGGAAAAACATGAGTCAATTTGTATATTTGCATTCAGCCTATGTAAAATGTATTATATGCTTTATTTGACTTAATAAAAAGTTTAAACAAAAAAATATATATATATATTATTGGCATACTGATGCAAATAAGTTCAACCATATTTACAATCGCATGAGAAGGGACTATATACTATGGCAAACTTTTTGTCACAGAAAATATCATATGATAATATTTCAAATGATATTTCTAGAGTTTTTTCAAGGGAAACCTTACCCTTAAACCAGTCCGACATTAATACAGCGTTTCGAGACTTACAAAAGACATATAGACAATATGTAAAATCTAGTTGGGAAGTGGCTAGTTTCGAGACCTATTTAAAACAGAGATTGGTATATAGAGGACTCCGCATCAACTTACACCCCAATTCACATCAAGAGGAAAGTGAATTCATGAAAGGGTGGTAACAAATTCTTACTGAAAACTCGTTACGGCTAATCAACTACCTTTATGACTATGAGAAAACGCATCTTAACAGACTACATGAGAAACTAGACAAAGAGATTAAAGAGATTCAGATTTTCAGTACAAATCCGGAATTCTCCGTTCTTGAAAATAAATTACAGAAAAACGTGACTTCTCTTACAAACGACATAAAGGAACGGAAACACAAAAAGTTCCTACGGGATGTAAAAGATTTTGAGACAGGTCAGGTTTCTACTCAAAGAAACCCCAATCAATTTAGGGGTAGAACAATTACAAACACCGACATTTCCGAATCTGAAGTGTCTTCTTCAGATTTAGACTCAAATCAATCAAGAGAAGGAGGTAGAAATAAGCGAAAAATCAATCATCGGAAAGGTGGACACTCAAAAAGAGTTCCAAATAAGAAAACAGAACAATGGCCCTCTCAACCTCTCTCCTCATCCATACACACATCCATACACTCAATCCCTACTGGTAGAGCATACACAACAAGTACAGATATGGGGTACACAAGCATCGAATCCGAATATACTAGGATCACATACTATAACCCATTCGGGGGTGAATCAGATCTACCCCGTACCAAGGGAATCAATCGCATTTGGAAATGTACAAACATTTATGCCAATAGAAGTTTCTGGAGCACCCAACACAAGCACTGGAGAGCACACTATAGTTGGGACAAACCAAGGGATAACAACGAACCCTCCAATTTTGGCCACTACAAATACAACCATGGTACCCAAGACCTCTTTTTTAGGGACACAGGTCCCAAATATGCAACAACGAGATCGGGAAAAATGGAGGTTCAACGGGAAATGAGCCATCAACAAGGGAATGTGGACATAAGAACATTGAACGAAAAGGATACATTAGTGATCAATATCTCCTTGTATGTTCTTTATGAGTATGAACTAAGATTATTATGGAAAGGATTATCCTTTACTCCAACCACACCTTTTGATGCCTTTAACTGGATAAAGGACATAAATCTGTTCGCACGGAAGTTGGCATTGCATAAGCAACATCTTAAGTGGGATAATGAAACATTGGAAAGCCGTAGAGACGAGAAAGCACTACAAACTCTTCTGGATTTAGAGGAAGAAAACATAAACTGTCCAACAGGAATCAATCCACCCCTTACGTCCCTGAAGTCTAGGTCTAGAAATACACCACCTTTCTCATTATATCCCATGATAGAAACATTCGTACAATTAGTTACCAAAGACATCAAAAGAATTAAATTTCATAAAAATGAAGTTAATTCCAACTTAAGCCAACGAGAACAACAAGCCCTCTGTAGACTAAAAGAAAACAATCAAATAATCCTGAAACCATCCGATAAAGGTGGCAACACAGTCGTAATGGACTGTAGACAGTATGTAGATATGGTGAAAAAAATTTTGGAGGATAGGGACACATGTGAAATACTATCACAAGACCCGACTAAACAATACTTGAGAGATCTCAAAGAGATTCTAGATGATGGTCTCAGAATAAATTTGATTTCTTTGGAAGAATATAAATACATCTTTAACAACAAACCTACCATATCAACCATGTATGCCCTTCCAAAAGTGCATAAACACGTTTCTCCTATACCAGGTCGTCCGATAGTATCTGGTACCAACAATCTCACACAGGGCATCAGTGAGTACGTTGATAACATTCTACACCCGTTTGTATCTACACTACCTTCATATTTGAAGGATACGAAGGATCTTAGAAATAAAATACAGGATATGAGGGTACCCCCAGGGACATTCCTAGCTAGCCTCGACGAAGAGGGCTTATACTCAAATATCAAACATCATCTGGGCTTGACTGCAGTCAAGAGTTTTTTGGACACTAAAGGGACACAATTCGTTGATCACAATTACTTTACTTTGACACTACTTGATTTTTTACTTTCGCACAATTATTTTCTGTTCGGCGGTATCTTTTACCATCAGGTGAAAAGTACTGCCATGGGCACTATTGCGCACCCACTTACGCTAATCGTTTTCTTGGGTGGTGGGAATCTGTTTATGTCTTCAATGATGAAAATACACCATACACGGATTATATTTTATTTTGGGGTCATTATATAGACGATATCCTCATCCTCTGGAGTGGGGATGAGGACATTTTCTACAAAATGGTTGACACATTGAACAAAAATGACATAGGTATGAAATTCACACCTGAGATCAACGCATCAAAAATCTATTTCTTGGACTTAACAATAAGCATAAATCACCTTGGTGACTTGGAAACTGCAGTATACCGTAAGACTACATCAACTAACAGCCTATTAAACTGGGAAAGTTTGCATCCGAAACCCTTAAAACGGGGGATCCCCGTTGGCCAATACTTAAGAGCTAAACGCAACTGCTCTTCGAATGAAGCTTTTGAGACTGAATCAAAAACATTATACGAGCGATTCCTTGATAGGGGTTATCCTAGGAAGACATTAAAACGGGCCTATAGGAGAGCCAAACTGGCCAACAGAGATACCCTAATCTCTGAAACGGTACGCTGCATAGGGACTTTCGACTCCCGTACCAAAGACATAATAAACATCTTGAACAAATACTGGCCCATCCTACAGTCAGACGACGACCTTAAAGGTGTAATTAGTGATAGACCTAGTATCACCTATCGCCGAGGAAAGAACATTAAGGATACTTTAGTCCATAGTCATTTCGAACCAAAATACAACAAGAAAGCACAATAGCAATAGATTGAGAATTTAATAGAGGTCCCAGGACCTGTAGGATCTATAGTGTATATATAAAGTATATATAACATGTATGTATATATAACAGAGCCTGTTTACAGTGATCCTAACTGCCAACAGTGGTTTCATAAGAGATATCAAAGTTGAAGTGTAGTGTAAGAGACCGCACATAATCAAATGAATTGACACTACGTTTATTTACAAAACAATTACAACAGTGCAATCTCGTAGCTCCATAATTGGCAGGATAAGACTGGCACTTACTGCCAAACTAGCAGTATAAAACACCTACTGTCAGAAAATAAGGATTTGACACTAAGATCCCAGGACATCTCAAACCTATTCGTCGTCATTACACAATGAACCACACAATAAAGTTTCCACAATGGCCTGCATAATTTTAATCGAATATAGAAATTGTCCATACCAAAAAAAGTTTTTTTGGAAATTATATCTTGTTGCACTGTTCTTAGAAGTATTAATAAAAGTGAAGTTTTAATGACAAATGAGTTTCAGTGAGGCTTCTTGGCCTCTTTTGTAAATAGAATTGATATATGAACTCAGTCAAGTAAACGTCCACATTCTTATTTGGTATATCCCCAAGAAGGTGACACCTGAGGTAGGTGTACCCGATGCCAAGGTGCCTGAAGTACGGATCTCGGAGTCCCTCTCCAGGGCCCAGATTCAGGAAGCAAAGGAGTTTGTGCTCCAAAACGTTGATGTGTTCTCTAAGTTACTGGGTCGTTCTTCAGTCA
The DNA here is from genome assembly GCF_040894005.1 of Engystomops pustulosus. NCBI lineage: Eukaryota > Metazoa > Chordata > Amphibia > Anura > Leptodactylidae > Engystomops > Engystomops pustulosus. The sequence continues at coordinate 124,492,654 of NC_092415.1, read as the reverse complement.
TCAAGCATGACATAACCGAACCCCACGTCCGGGTCCACCTAAAACCCTACCGGGTCCCTGAAGTACGCTGGCAAGCAATATCCGAAGAAGTCAGGCAGATGTTAGACTTGGGGTTATTGAGGAGTCCTATTGTATTGATTCCCAAGCCTGATGGTTCCCTACGGTTCTGCAATGAATTTAGGAAGTTGAACAAGGTATCTAAATTTGATTTTACCCTATGCCCAGAGTTGCCGAGTTGATAGAGCGGCTGGGACAGGCTAGGTTCTTCTCCACCCTTGACCTGACGAAAGGGTATTGGCAGGTTCCACTCACAGACAGGGCTAAAAAAAGACAGCTTTTGTTACTCCTGATGGGCTATTTCAGTATGTTGTACTCCCCTTTGGGCTACATGTGGCTCCCACCACGTTCCAGAGGTGAATGGATCTCGTGCTAAAACCTCACCGTAGATATACCTCGGCCTACCTGGATGACATCATAGTTTATAGTAACGATTGGGAGAGTCATTTAGCCAAGGTACAATCAGTGATAGACTCCCTCAGGGCAGCAGGGTTGACGGCAAACCCCCAAAAATGTGCACTTGGTCTGGAAGAGGCCCGTTACCTGGGGTACCGTATTGGGCGAGGTGTCATCAAACCCCAAGTAAACAAAGTGGAGGCGATACAGCAGTGGCCACAACCTCTGAGCAAGAAGCAAGTGAGGGCTTTCCTTGCCATAGTGGGTTATTATCGCTTATTCTCGATTTATTCTCGATTTTGCCACAATAGCAGCACCCCTGACTGACCTGACCAAGGGTAATGGTTCGGTGATGATAAAGTGGAGTGAAGAGGCTGAGGGGGCGTTTCAGTGACTTAAAACGGTTTTGTGCGAGAGACCGGTACTGATAACCCCTAACTTTACCAAGACCTTTATTGTACAGACTGACACTTCTGATGTGGGCTTAGGGGTTGTCCTGTCCCAAGTAGTGGAGGGTAAGGAACATGGGTAGGTACCAGGGCTCTTCAGAATCCAGAAGTTTAGGTGCTAACTCTGCATGACCGTTCTGGAATATTTTCTCCATGAAGGCAAAGAAGTGATCCTTCATCTCCGGTTTCCTTTTTTAGGTCATGTCTTAGAGACACAAATCGTTTGTAAACTTGTTCTCTGTTGTTGTGCAGCTGATGTCTCTGAGGCCTCAAGGGTAGAGGTGCAATCCAGCTCTTTGTTTCGTTCTGCACCATTCCTTGTTCCATTACATCTAGGAAAAGTCTGTCTTCAAATGACACTTCCATACGATTGTCTTCCTTTGTCTTGTGGAAAATTGTTCACCCTAGATGATCTCGGTTTTCATTCCAGATGCAGTTGTCATAGGCAGTTGCATAAAAGGTAGTAGGTGATGAAGTGTTGTGTGGCAGATCCTTTATAAAGAACTTATTTTCGCATGGCTGGAGAAGAGATGGGCGTCCAATCTCGAGTGTACCAGTAAGCATGCTGTTGACTGCAGTTGGCTTGTGTACACCTCCTAAACAGACCTCTCCAACTAGGTCGAGTCTCTGAGCATATGGCACATTGTGAGGGCCATTGATCTGTTGCCTAATCTTGTGGACTTGTAGGATATCTCTCCCAAGGAGCAAGACTATCAGAGCCTCTTGAGCAAGATTTGGGATCAGGTGTTCCATACACTTCAGATGAGGTTGGTTTGCAGCTACTTCTGGTGTAGGTATCTCGGACCTGTTGTCAGGAATCTTTTGGTAAGGGCAGACACACTTGACCATTTATAGACTCAACTATGTAGCCACTTGCTCTTCTTCCGGCTGTCTCTACGGTACCGGCACAAGTTTTCAGAGAGTAAGGGGCACTGGGGCCTCTTATGTTAAAGCTATCAAAGAAGGCAGACTTGGCTAACTTGTTACTTTGGTTCGTTGGCTGGGTAAATTCTTACTAGGGAGATTTTGGAGCATGACCTGCCTCCTATGAAATCTCTACAAACCTCTGTGCAGTTTGTGGTTAATTCTGAAGAATCAGGACTTGTATCTTTCACCTCCCCGCTATGCACTTGGGTATGGGGTGAAGTCCACGATGGTGGTCCTGGGTGTAGGGCTGTGTTATGCTCTGTGCTATCACATTCAGTACACTTTCACACATTCCTGGCAAAGTGTAGTGTTGAAGAGCAGCATTTGAAGCAGATGTGATGTTCCTTAAGGAAGGCCTTGCGGTCCTCTAATGACTTTTCCCTGAAGGTTCTGCACTTAAATAGGGAATGCGGCTTCCTGTGTAAAGGACAGTGTCTGCTTAAGTCCCTGAATTTATCTCCTTCTTGATGGGTGCTGACCTCTTTATGGGCGGAACCCGTGGAGAAAAGATTAGTTTTGTGCACCTCCACCATATCCCTATGAGGTTTACTAACCGGGGTGGTGGCATATGTGAAATCAAAGCTAGGATCATTTCTAATTCTAGCTTGTTCAGAGACAAAATCTACAAACACATTAAATGGAGGAAATTGTACATTGTAAATCTTTTTATATTGAGAAGCAATAATGAGCCACTTTTCTTGCAGGTTATAGGGGAGTTTCTGCACTATGGGGTTCACACCTTTAGCAGTGTCAAGATATGTCAATCCCACCAGATCCCCTGTACCTTTGCAACACACAACTCCATTAACAAGTCACTTAACTCCCTAAGCCTTGCATATTCTCTTGAACAGGGCATTTTTTATGACTTCTGGTGAGCCATAGCATTCATCTAGTCTATCCCAGACCTTTTTAAGACCAATGTCTAGATAATTTACATTAATGTCTCTGATTCTTTTAGTGTGTTCAGCAGACTCACTTCCTAGCCATTTTACCAAGAGATCCAGTTCCTCACTAGATGACAGATCTTAGTCTCTGGTAGCATTTTGGAATGAAACTTGCCAAGCTCTATAATTTTCAGCACGATCGCTGAACTTGACAAGTCCTTGTGTGACCAGCTCACGGCGGAGCGAGGAACCTGGCAAAGTCCAACGTGGCTTGATTTGCACTGAACCTGGCTGGTGGTGTATTGTCAGAGTACATGTGTGGTGTGCAACCATACCTGTTGGAAGTCTCTGGTTTTGTCCCATTTGCGTAGTAGTGTTTTGAAGCAGAGGGCATCTCGTTCAGCTGGAGTGGGTTTTTGACCTTCTGTTCTGGAGAGAGGTGGTTGTAGCTTGATTTACCTGGATGCATATCTTCTTGTTTGCAGCAAGGAGAATGATAGTGGACTTTTTGGTGGTCCGAATAATCACGGTGGCTTGGCTTGTTAAGATGCTTCTCATCAAGTTGTGAATAATAGTTGCCATCTGACTTGGAATGTTGATAGACGTATTGTAAGGTACGAGATTCCGGATCCTGGTGTTCAAGTTCTGGCGGGAGATGCTTATCAGTTTCTGGAAGTTCTAATGATTCTAGAAATTCTGCTTCTGCTATGGCCGCTGCTGTCTCTTTCTCAGCAGCAAGTTTTTCTAGGGTTGCTTGAAGGCGTGCTTTTTTCCATACTCAGGGAAGCATCTCTTAACCTGGTCTCTATTTCCTTCTCTGCGAAGCAGGATTTCGCTTTTGCCGCTTTTGCTTTTGCGCGGGCTTCTCTGATTGATGTCTTGTTAGAGCCACTTGTCAGGGAACTTGTCTTGACCAAAGATGCTCTACTTTGAGACATGGTGCGACTGTTTGGAGACTGTTGCAATATCCATATGCAGGCTCTGCGTGGATAATGGCGGGCTCCGTATAGTCTGATCTCAAGAGCTTGTAATTAGCAGTTGTTTCACTATACTGTCCTCTTACACGTTAGCATAGCTCCCAACCGTACCGATTTTGCCGGGAAAGTCCCGTTTTTCTTACCTCTGCCCCGCGTCACGGGCAGCTATCAGATTGTCACGGATTCTCCCCCCAGGTCCCGCTGTGTCCTGGCGCTGTGTCCGCATAGTAAATACTTTGAAAGCCAGAACTGATAGTACAGAATGGCTTCTACAGACGGCGGGCAGGGAATCCTTTTCAGAGAAGTGTCGGCTTAGCGGAGAGCAGGGACCACGTCATCAGGTTCAGATCTCTTATCTTTATATGGTCACTGCATCTCCTAGGGTTCCCCAGAGCAGACATCGGGCAGGGAATCCTTTTCAGAAAAGTGTCGGCTTAGCCGGAGAGCAGGGACCACGTCATCAGCTTCAGATCAGCATCTGTCCATATATGGTCTCCAGGGCTTCCCCAGACACAAGCTCTTTAATTAAATTACATAAAGTTTTGCCCAGGCTGGGATTTGAACCTGGGACCCTCTGCACTGTAGACAAGCTATACTGAGCTTACTGAGCTATAAGCCCAGTGATACAGAGCTGAGGATTTCTGGTAACTAAGAAGTGTTATCTGCCACTGTTACACTGTGACACAGACTTAATGCACTGATATATAGAGAGGAATCTTCTCAGAGGTTATTATTGTAATTATTGAGACTACTATTATTATTATTATTATAAATTTTATTATTTTTATTATTATGGAGATGATTATTAATAATAGTAAAAAATAATAATCAACTCAATAATAATAATAATCTCCATAATAATAATAGTCTCAATAATTACAATAATCTCTGAGAAGATCCCTCTCTATATACCAAGGTATTAAATCTGTGTCACAGTGTAACAGTAGTCATAGTTCTTAGTTACCAAAATTCTAAACCTTGACAATCACAGAGGTAATAGCTCAGTGGGTTGAGGCACTGTGACATTATAGTACATGGACACTGCAGGTTCTAGGTTCAAATCCCATTGAGGATAATTATTATTATTTTTTTTTATTGAGATGATTTTTATTATTATAATATGGCTAAAATTTGGGGCGTGGCCAGGGAGTGATTGGGAATGTGGCTTAGGGGGATCGCCTCCTTGTCCTCTTAAGAAAAGACTGTAGAAAACTGTAAATCTTCTCTTTTTTTTAAAAAAAACATATTTTATTGATTTTCTCTTTTTTTCAAATATAATAAATGAAATAACATTCAAAACTGGCATGTTTTTTCTTCTTTTTTCCAAAACATTATGGAAACATAATACATATGGGATTCAGATACAAAGCCTATATCCCACATCCCCCCCCTCTCCCTTCCCTCCCAGTCACAGGTGTCAGAGGTTAAGCATCCACTTTATCTCTCTCTTGAAGAAGAAGATTGACCATCTTAAAGCTCTATGTGTGTCACAAAGTGTTCCTGGTTAAGAGGGCGGTCACAGCTCATCAGGTAATCTTGAGTTTGCCCAAATTTCCTGCTATGTCTTTCTGGAGATACCATGCCGTAGTGGTGTACGGGGTAACTATTTCCTTGATGACCTCTGTAGAATACATTTCTGAAATAAAACCTCCCCACTTTCTAAAAAATTTTTCTGTCAAGGTATCTTTACAGTACTCAACCTCGATACTTTCCAGGTGAATATAACTTCTGATGAGCTGTAACACATTCTCCACCTGTGGACTCACTGGCTGTAGCCATTTAGCAAGTATACAACGTTTGGCTGCTAAGATATATGTGTAACACCAAGGGGAGGGCGAAGTCCATTACTTCGCAATGGAGGAGCAGTAAACTAGGATCCATAGGTAAAGCTATGTTCAGCTTATCTTTTATCTTTGCGGTGGACCGCCGCCAAAATTCCTGAGAGGTCGGACATGTCCAAAGCCCATGGAATAGGTCTGTTAAAGGTTTCTGACATTTTGGACATTTCGTCAATCTATGTGGTGCATCCGGGTGCGGTGGTATGTTAAAGCCATAGATAGCCTTGTGTACTAGTCTGACTTCTCACTTATCACCGCTTTCCTAATTCTTTCCCACCCTTTTAATACCATTGGAGTAAGGTCTTGTCTACCTATGTCCTTTTCCCACATCTTAAATAATGAGGCTGCTTTCTTGTCAATATCCACTCTGCGGAGTTGTGGGTATAAAAATGAAATAGAGTATATACTTGATGAGGAACCAAGGGCTGAGTCTATAAATGTACGCGTGCGTTCTTTTGTCCAATCTCTTAATCTATCTAGTAAGAATCCTTTCACTTGACAATATGCCAGGTAGTGCCCTGGCCCTAGCTGATGATTTGTGACTAGTTCTTGGAAGGTAAAGAGTCTGGGTTCAGTAGGGTGAAGTAAGTCTGCAGCTGTCCTTATACCTTTCTCCTGCCATAATTTGTGTAAACTCTGGGTGACACCATAAGGGAAGATATCTGCTCGCCAGAAAAGGCAATCCCATGATTTTCCTGCATATCCTCCAAGCTGCTATTGTGTCAATGAGTAAGAGGTTATGTTTGACCTCCCAGGGAAGAGAGGGTAGGCGAGTGTGTAGCAAACCTGGTAGGGAAGTCGGGGCTATTAGGTCGGATTCCAGGGCTGTATTAGAGTAGCAAGATTTACCTCCTAGCCAATCTATGACATGACGCATTAAGCACGCAACATTGTATTTCCTAATATCAGGAAGGTTTATACCCCCCTGGTCTTTTGGTAATTGAAGCTTGTGTATCGCTATGCGTGGCCTTTTACCTGCCCATATGAATTTTGTGAAAGCTGAGTTTACTGCGTTGACGTCCACATGTTTGAGGAGTAATGGGATGGTTTGCATCGGGTATAGCAGTTTTGGGAATGACATCATTTTTATCAGATGGCACCTAGCTGACAGGGATAATTGTAGGTTATTCCACCGTTTAAGTTCTAAAGAAATTTTATGTATGAGAGGGGGGTAATTCAGGGAGTATAAAGAGTCAGGGTCTTTTCCCACCTTTATCCCTAGGTATTTAATAAAAGAATTAGATACACTAATAGGCACATCCAGATCACTCTTATTTAACTTCCGGCCATCTCTAGAAAGGTCTAACAATTCACATTTGCTGGTATTGACTTTGAATCCTGAAAAGGACCCAAATTCCTCTAAAAGTTGAAAAACCCTAGGTACATCCCTTACCGGGTTGGACAGGAATAATAATATGTCGTCCGCAAACAGCGTGACTTTCACTTGCCGCTTGCCTATGGCAATCCCCTCCCAGTTTGATGATGTCCGCAGCAAATAAGATAGAGGCTCGATAGCCAAATTGAATAATAACCTCTATGGAGGCGAAAAGGCTGAGAAAGAAAACCGGGAATACAAATCCTCGCTGATGGATTTCTGTATAATGTTTGTATGAATGACCGGAAAGTTCCCTGGATGCCTGCCTGGTCTAATACACAATCCAGCCATCCCCAGCTCACACTGTCAAAGGCTTTTTCAGCGTCAATAGACAGTATGGCTGGGGATGGGTGATCCCCCGGAGATGTTCTAATGACATCCAGGGTAGCCAGGACCTTCCTGATGTTCAGAACTGCCGCCCTTCCTCTAACAAATCCCACTTGTGATGGGTGTATGAGTTTAGGAAGAACCTCAGTTAATCTATCTGCCATTATTTTAGAAAGCAATTTAAGGTCAACATTTATCAAAGATATTGGCCTATAGGACGCTGGCATCAGAGGATCTTTACCCTCTTTGGGAAGTATTTTGATATGTGCAGTATTATTTACATCTGGGATAGGGGCCCCTGCTAGGTAACCATTGAAGACCTGCACTAATGTTAGTGTTTCCTGTTCTCTTAGTACCTTATAAAATTCTCCCGAGAAGCCATCAAGCCCCGGGGCCTTAGAGGCTTTCAAAGCTTTGATGGCGCTATGTATCTCCTCGGTTGTCACTGGTGAGTTGAGGGAACTTAGATCTTCATTAGTTATGGTGGGTAGATGTAGCGAGGACAGCCATGAGAGTTTGACCCTGGGGGATGGAATAGAGGTCAGTATAGTAACTCTTGAGTATATCAACAATTTCTAATGGCTCTGTCTTCGTTACACCTAAGCCATCTTTCATTGCCATAATTGGGGTTGTGGAAATATTACCTTTAGCAAACCTTGCCAATAGCCTTCCTGCTTTATCCCCGAATCTCTGCAATTTTGCCTCCATCCTAGAGCGATATAGTGATTCTTTATGTTCAAGCCACTGGTCGTATGTCTTTTTAGCTTCCACCCATTTCCCTTTTGTAATCTCTGAAGGGTGTGTTTGAAAGTTGGTGTATGCTTGTCTCAAAGCCTTACCATGTTTTTCCACCTGAGCAGATGCTTTCTTACGTATGCCACTAGTGTAAGATATAATTCGGCCCCTAATCGCCACCTTCGCTGCGTCCCAATAAAGCTGTGCCTCGCTTTCCTGGTATGGGTGTCCCGCTGTATATTCTAACCACCAGCCCCTTAATTGTGTCTGAATGTCTTCTCTAGAGGCTAACGTATTTGGGAGCCTCCAGATATAATCCGTTCCTCTGGGAGTCTGAATGAAATTGGGGAGTGATCAGAGATCACCATGTCTTGGATTGCTACCTCTAACACTCTATTCGTTAGGCCAGCTGAGAGTAGCCAATAGTCTATTCATGACCAAGAGTTTTGGGCATGTGAAAAGTGGGTGTATTCCCGCCCCTCAGGATGTGCAGACCGCCACACATCAGTGAGCTCTGTATCCGCCAGGAAAGATTTTAGTGTGTTCTCTTCCCTACCCCTCAGGATTCTCCCCTATCCCAACCTGTCACTACGTCTATCCTCTCCTTGATGTACCACTAAATTCAAGTCTCCACCCAGAATTTTTGGCAAAGAGGACAGCTGGAGCAAATCCCCTGCTAGTTTCTGAAAGAATGACTTCTGTCCTACGTTGGGCCCATACACATTACATAACAGGACTTCTTGAAGTGGGTTTCTTGAAGCAGAGCCACTTCTGCATGAATGCGTTTCAAATGTCGAAGAACCATGAGTCGCTTGTGGGGTGATCGCAGTCCTTTTACATTCCAGGACACTAAGCGCATATCTTTAATACATAGAGCTTACTGGCTTAAGCTCCCTCTGGACCCCACCCCCAACACCTGTGACATCCCTCCCCCCTTCCCTCCCCAACATAAACATTATAACGTAAAACAGTATTTGGCAACAGTGCCCTCTCTGAGAGCTGAACTTGTCATAAACCCTCAAAGACAACGGCTGTGGACTTCTCTTCTTCCCGTGCATGAGACTTTCTAGGTACATAAAAATATAAATAACTCTGCCCATATGGGGACCAACCGCCACCCCTGTATTAATCCTCCCCAAGAAGCATTTTCAACAGATATCATGAACAGACCATCACGGGAACTAGTGTTTCCGTATGGGGGGGCACGAGGGTTACTCACGGCCCTCTACACCCCTTTTAACACTTAACCATACTATATCCCTCAAGAGTTCATACGTGACCACGATCTTTCACGCACTCTCTGGGACTTCGGAGGTGAGTATGTTGGGCCGCCTCTGGTACGTTTTGGGGACCTTTCCTCCGAGGATCTTGCAGATCTGTTCTCCTCTTGCTCATCTGGCATCTCGGTTGCTTCAAGCAGCTTACGTACAGCGGGTTGCGCCTCTTCTGGCAAGTTAAATGTAGACATGGCGCCATCTGGATAAAATATCCGGAGTGTTGCTGGGTATGCTAGAGCAAAGTGAATGTTCTTTTTAAATAGCTCCGAGCACATAGGAGAAAATGCTTTGCGCTTCTTCGTCACTTCGACAGAATAGTCCCCAAATATTAGTAAAGTATGTCCTCGATGAGACAGTTTGGACTTGCGTTTTTTAAAAGCACGTAGTACCTCTATTTTATCCGAGTAGTCCAAATAGCGTACGATGGTTTGACGCGGACGATTTTTTTGGCTCAGTCCTGGGTGTACACCCTCATCTTTATATTGTTTAGGGTCCGGTCCTATGCGGTGTGCTCTTTCAACTTTGCACCTATGTGTGATGCCCATCAAGTCCGGGAGGAGCTCTTCGCATATATAGGCCAAATCTTTCTGTGGGACTGACTCTGGAATGCCTACTATCCGCAGGTTATTGCGCCTGGACCGATTTTCGAGGTCTTCTATTTTCTCCCAGAGGCGCTTGTTGGCTGTTATAAGGTCTTCAGCAGTAGTTTGCTGCTGCTCTGTATTTGTTTCCAGCTCAGAAACTCGTGTTTCTAGGTCATCTAGCCGCGTGCCATGCTGCGCCACATCCTGTTGCAGCGCATGAAGGGTACTTGAAACTGTGGCAGCTAGTGTTTCTTGTATGTCAGGGGCTAGTTGTCTGGCTACTTCAATTGCCAGGGCCCGAAAATCTATAGGAGGATCTCCTGGGGTGTCGTTTTTGGCCCCCTCTAAGTTGATTGTTGTAGGTGTAAGGCTCACCTCCTCATCACAGACTGCGGCGGCCATCTTAGATGCTGCGCCCGTGCCACGTGGTGTCTGCTCTTGGGCTGAAGATCTGTTCCGCGGTCCCGTACGGAGTAGGTACCGGTCCATACAGGTGCTGCTGGCCGTGGCAGACAGTTTAGCCAGGTTTGAGGACCGAGCCTGAGGTCTAAGCGTAGGACCGCGGGCTTAAGCTGAGCGGTTGTAGCGGAGCTCACTGACTAGCATCCGCTCATGCCGGCGCCGGAACCGGAAGTCTAAATCTTCTCTTTATTGTTAGTAGACAGGAAAAGGTGAAACTATAGGATGAATAACAGTGGTATTCAGAATACATCAAATGATATGGTACATGGAATACAAAATCTGACATTCACAACAACATGAAGTAATACATCACTCATTCAAAAGCATACAGACATGTCAGCATGTACATTGATAATGTGCTCACCAACTATGCTGGAACAGGCTGTTTGTAATGAGCTTGAGGTACAAAACAAGTAATGGAAGTGGCTCCTCACACTGTCAGACATGAGGAAAGATGGCTGCTGTTATTACAGACTACAGTAACAAGAAATACCCACAATGCCTCAGGACATTTCCCATAATGCTTAGAAGATTTCCCATAGTGCATTGAAAACTACGAACTAGTAAATGCGCTAAACCACCAGTAGATGCTGCTGTTACCAACCTTACACCAGGGCCGGATTAAGGTTGGTGGGGGCCCCTGGGCGCAAAATCTGGTGGAGGCCCCCACTAAGTGTAGCGTACATACACGTCCTCCTGCTTCCTTTACACTATCCCAGCAGTAACACAGCTACATACAGCCGCCTCATCCCCAGTAACACAGCTACATACAGCCGCCTCACCCCCAGTAACACAGCTACATACAGCCGCCTCACCCCCAGTAACACAGCTACATACAGCTGCCTCATCCCCAGTAACACAGCTACATACAGCCGCCTCATCCCCAGTAACACTGCTACATACAGACGCCTCACCCCAGTAACACAGCTACATACAGCCGCCTTATCCCCAGTAACACAGCTACATACAGCCGCCTCACCCCCAGTAGCAGCTACATACAGCCGCCTCACCCCCAGTAACACAGCTACATACAGCCGCCTCATCCCCAGTAACACAGCTACATACAGCCGGCTCATCCCCAGTAACACAGCTACATAAAGCCGGCTCATCCCCAGTAACACAGCTACACACAGCCGCCTCATCCCCAGTAACACCGCTACATACAGCCACCTCGCCCCCAGTAACACAGCTACATACAGCCGCCTCATCCCCAGTAACACAGCTACATACAGCCGCCTCATCCCCAGTAACACAGCTACATACAGCCGCCTCATCCCCAGTAACACAGCTACATACAGCCGCCTCATCCCCAGTAACACAGCTACCTACAGCGGCCTCGCCCCCAGTAACACAGCTACCTACAGCGGCCTCGCCCCCAGTAACACAGCTACATACAGCCGCCTCATCCCCAGTAACACAGCTACATACAGCGGCCTCATCCCCAGTAACACAGCTACATACAGCCGCCTCATCCCCAGTAACACAGCTACATACAGCAGCCTCATCCCCAGTAACACCGCTACACACAGCCGCCTCATCCCCAGTAACACAGCTACATACAGCCACCTCGCCCCCAGTAACACAGCTACATACAGCCGCCTCATCTCCAGTAACACAGCTACATACAGCCGCATCACCCCCAGTAACACAGCTACATACAGCCGCATCGCCCCCAGTAACACCGCTACATACAGCCGCCTCATCCCCAGTAACACAGCTACATACAGCCGCATCACCCCCAGTAACACAGCTACATACAGCCGCATCGCCCCCAGTAACACCGCTACATACAGCCGCCTCATCCCCAGTAACACCGCTACATACAGCCGCCTCATCCCCAGTAACACAGCTACATACAGCTGCATAGCCCCCAGTAACACAGCTACATACAGCCGCCTCGTCCCTAGTAATACAGCTACATACAGCCGCCTCATCCCCAGTAACACAGCTACATACAGCCGCCTCGCCCCCAGTAACACAGCTACATACAGCCGCCTCGCCCCCAGTAACACCGCTACATACAGCCGCCTCGCCCCCAGTAACACCGCTACATACAGCCGCCTCATCCCCAGTAACACAGCTACATACAGCAGCCTCATCCCCAGTAACACAGCTACACACAGCCGCATCATCTCCAGTAACACAGCTACATACAGCCGCCTCACCCCCAGTAACACAGCTACATACAGCCGCCTCATCCCCAGTAACACAGCTACATACAGCCACCTCGCCCCCAGTAACACAGCTACACACAGCCGCATCATCTCCAGTAACACAGATACCTACAGCGGCCACAGCATGACACAGTGAGTACTCGTGGTGCTCACAGTACCGAGCCTAGGCGCTATAGACACCTTTGAGTGAAGGGGCGGGGCGCGGTCGGCCGAGCGGCGGTTCGCGGACGGACGGGAGTGGGCCGGCGCGGGGCGTTACTGCTGCCGGCGACTTTTCATACGTGAAAAGTCGTCGGCTGCGTTTTTTTCTACGCCAGGCCCTGCCCAGTGTAGAATAAACGCTGCACTACTTGCAGCCCGATACATCAAGAGGCAGAAGCTTCTTGATGTATCGGGCTGCGATTTTTGCAGCGGCGGGGCGCCAGCGTATGATAAATATCCCCCATTCAGTATATACAGCATTTACACACACATACGGGAAATAAACACACACATTCAGTATATAGAGCATATACATACATTCCATATACACAGTATATACAAAAACCACATCATTCATATATATATATATATATATATATATATATATATATATGTACACACATATATGCTTATATAAATATATGCATGTATAAACACAGTATATACATGTATACACACATACACAGTATATACACATATAAACAGTAGATGAATATATATACAGTATATACACATATTAACAGTAGATGAATATATATACAGTATATACACATATTAACAGTAGATGAATTTATATACAGTATATACACATATACACTGTATATACACATATACACTGTATATACATATATACACATATACACTGTATATACATATATACACATATACACTGTATATACATATATACACTGTATATACATATATACACACAGAAAAACACATGTATATACTTACCTGTTAGGGTTGACCGGGTGCCTGTTCGGGCGGGTGGGGGGTCATGACGGTGCTTGTTCAGGGAGTGGGGGGGAGTTGGTCGGTTTCTTATTCGGACGGGTAGGGGCGGGTGTTGAGCACAGATCGGGGAGCGAGTGGAGAGCGGGGAGCGAGTGGAGAGCGGGGAGCAAGCGGAGCCGGGGGGGGGGGGGGGGGCGGCAGCCAGTGTTGAGCACAGATCGGGGAGCGAGTGGAGAGGGGGGAGCGAGTGGAGAGCGGGGAGCGAGCGGAGCCGGGGGGCGGCAGCCAGTGTTGAGCACAGATCGGGGAGCGAGTGGAGAGGGAAGAGCGAGTGGAGAGCGGGGAGCGAGCGGAGCCGGGGGGGGGGCAGCCAGTGTTGAGCACAGATCGGGGAGCGAGTGGAGAGGGGGGAGCGAGTGGAGCCAGGGGGGGGGGGGGCGGCAGCCAGTGTTGAGCACAGATCGGGGAGCGAGTGGAGAGCGGGGGGTGGGGGGGGAATGCTCCGAGCCGGTGTTGAGCGGGGAGCGAGCGGAGCGGCGAGCCGGAGGCGGTGTTGAGCGGAGCGGGGAGCGAGTGAGCGGAGCGGGGGGCGAGCGGGGTTGCTTGTTTAGGCGGTCCTGGAAGCAGTCAACTGTGCCGGAGGGGGGGCGGAGTGACTCCCCATGCAGCAGGATGAGTGGGCGTGCAGTTTATGCAGGGGCTGGATCGCCGTGGAGGCGCTCACCAATGCCCGGAGGCGGCGTTCGGCTCATGAGGGGGGGCACGGGAGGTGCGATCTGGTGGGGGCCCCTAGGGGGGGCCAGATGGTGGGGGCCCCGGGGATCGAGCCCCGGGAGCCCCGCCTATAATCCGGCCCTGCCTTACACTGCAGACGGAAACCTAAGCAGCTAGATTTCTAGAACATTACGCCTATATATACACCTATTACATGTTATACCTGTTTATAAACACACATCACATATTACACCAATATATACACAGCTATTAAATGTTATAACTGTGTGTACACAAATATTACACCTATATATACACATATGACATCTTATACCTCTATATACACACATATATCAGATATTACACCTATGTATACACCTATTACATGTTATACCTGTATATAAACACATTATATGTCGTACACATATATACATGACAAAAAACATATACACAGAGAAGACACATTGTTAGAAGTAGTCTGCAGAGCAGCCGGGGAGGATGAGCCGGGAGCCTTGTGGGACAAATGCCCACACTGTAATCCACCATTGGTGGGGGCCAAAAGCAAAAAAACAAAGTTGTGGCGTGCCATGGGAGCATGAACCGCCCTTTGCAGCAGCATCAGAGACTCACAAAGGATGGATGCAGCTTTAACACTGCTGAGTCCAGCGATTAGCCCTGTGTGCATCTTAGATACATACAGCGCTGATTGCCATTGAGGGTTGGAACAGCGCCTCTAGGATTGGAGGCAACGTTTTTTTTTTCCAACTTACATTTTACTGAATAGTTTAAAGTTTCACAAAAGTAACAGATAGTACAACAAGGTCATAATCATAAACAGTGTACATTGTATTCGCAATAGGTTCTTGTGCAACATTCACAATAGGTAGCAGAACATATATATCATGTAGACAATGTATTGGTCCAGGGGCATCGCTAGGCTAAAAGATCCGGGGCTCGTGCCCCGGATCTTTTGGCCTGTGCCCCGGATCAGCGGCACTCTTGTCCCACTGTCCTTGTCCTCACCCCTCTCTCACTTCTATCTGCGTCCCTTCCGGGCACAGATAGAGGCGAGCGCTGCAGTGAAGAATGGAGCTATAAGCTCTTTCCTTCACTACACATAGCAGGAGACACGGTGACGTCATTAAACCGCGTCTCCTGCCTCTACCAGCTGACTACAGTGCTGGGAGCCGGAGACGTCACCGCGACTCATTCCCGCACAGCGAGAAGAGGAGAGAGGCAAGAAGAAGACAGGTGAGCATTAAGTTGTTTTTTTTTAATTCACAGTGTAGGAATTTGCTAGGGGGTGCCCAATTTGCTCGGGGGACAGGGGCTGGGGGACATTAAATGACCGGGGTCATAATTTCTGGAATGCTATGGGGACATTAATTTAATTTATGTGGGTGTATGGACCATTTCTCAACGGGGGGTATATTAATTTATGTGGGGGATACTATCCATTGTCGGGGGGAATCCACTACTGGGGAGCTAATGGAAACATTAATTTCTTGTGGGGGGGAGCTTGTGGGGGATATCAATAGCTGGTAGAGGGGGCCATCAATTGCTGAGAGGGGCTGGTTGGGGAAAATTCCATTGCTGGGGGGCATCCGTGCTTGGAGGCTGGCGTGGAATATTAATTTTGTGAGGCAGGGGAGGCTGTGGATGACATCCATTGCTTGGGAGGTAATGGTAACATTAATTTCTGGGGGGTTTGTGGGACACATCATTTGCTGAGTGAGGGGTGTATCAATTGCTGAGGATTTATGGGGCACATCCATTGCTTGCTGGGGGTGGGGCTGAAGACAACATCAAATGCTGAGAGGGGCTGATGAGGGTACATCCATTGCTGAGGGGATGGAGGGGAACATCTGTTCCTCGGGGTTCGGGGTGGAATATTAATTTCTGGGGGGGCTATATATGACATACATTGATGGGGAGCTAATGGGAACATTCATTTCTGGGGGGATTTATGGGAGACATCAATTGCTTGGAGGGGGGAAACGTCAATTGCTGGGTGTCTATGGGGCACATGCATTGCTGAGGGTGGGGACAACCATTTCTGAGGGGCTGGGGGGTATTCATTGTTGGGGTTTTGGGGGGATATCCCTTTTTGAAGGGGTACATCAATTGCGGGGGGGCTTTGGGGGACACCAATTACTGGGATTTGATGGGATGGCATCAATAAGTGTGAGGGGCAGGAGGGACATCCATTGTTGTGGGGGCTGCAGAGAACATGAATTTCTTTGGGGATTAATTGCCCATTATATATATAACATTATATACTGGAGGGTTGTGGGGACATCCCTTATTGGTGAGACTTATTTCATGTGGGAGAATTATTCAGTGGGTGGGGGGCATTATTTAGTGTGGGGATTTTTCGGCGGCTCCTGATTAGATAATTAGAAAGGGTCACTTGGCAGGGGCATTATCAAGGTGAGAGGTATTAAGTGCATTATTACATGTTAGGCCATGTTTAGGGAACATTATCAGGTGGGTGGCACAATGAGGGTATAATGTAAAGTATGGGGCCAATGTATTGTGGAGGGTCAGTTATTGTGGGGGCCACAATGGGGACAATGTAGGGGTAGCAGAAGGATAACTGTGTAAGGGGACCAAGATATAGGAACAATGAAGAACATAAGATGCCTGTGTGGTAAACTTTACAGGGAGGAGACTTGGTGATGCTGGGGCTAATGGAGAAGATAGAGAACAACTACAGTCCGAGGACACATCGCCTGCAGGCAATGGATGGAATTGGTTTTGCCGGGAAACTCATTTGAGGGGGTCATGTACAAAAATGGTCACTACTGTCAATTTAATACAAATGCATTGGGGCCCGTGCCCCAGATCTTTTGCCATCCTAGCAACGCCCCTGTATTGGTCCAACAAACAACTTGTCGTTATCAAGGATAATAATGAACTGGGACGATCCAAAGGTCCAGTTTCTGTTAAACTTTATATTTTCATATTATTACTCTGTATTGAAACTTCACATCTAAGTATCAGTATTTATGAATTAAAGAAAAATAAACATAAACATTGCTTGAGGAAGAACAGTGTATACATGATATGGAAGAAAAGAAACTACCCATGAATCTCCTATGTGTCTCCGTAGTAATGAAGTTTATTTCACTAAGGAAGGCCATCTTCTATAGAATCCCAAGAGGCCCAGATCGTACAGAATTGGTTCGTCTTTTCTTGTAGAGAGGCGGTCATATATTCCAGTGTTCGCATGTGCCGCACACGTGTACATAAATCTGATAAAGTAGGGGGAGTCAACTTCTTCCAGAATAATGGAACTAGAGTTTTTGCTGCAGTCAAGATGCAAGATGGATAGATGGAGAAGACCCTTTAGACTAAACCCCACTGGATGTCTATTATTACAACAAGAGATGAAAGCTTTAAAAGAGAAGTACTGGAGGAAGCTGTGAAGGAACAGCAATACGCGTGGGGTCAGATCAGCCACATGGAAACATGGTGATATGCATCCCAATTACTTCTATATTGTGTACCATATGATAAGTTGGGGCTTATTTGCTACAATAATCTGTTTGATATTTGCACAATTGTTTGCACTTTGCCAGTCCATGTTTACAAATAGCCCTATCCTGTGGCAGCTGATAGGCTGATAGACCATGTGACTTTATTTTAGTCAATGGAGAGATTTAACACAAATTGGGTGTGTTTTTTAAGTGTGCTTTAGAGTATATCAATAAAAATTCTGCTTTTATATTTCAAATATTTCAGTGGTTTTTTGACCAGGCTGGGGAGGGGCACAAGACAGGGGTGTCCCCTCCCCCGCATGTTGTTTTTTTTTTTTAATCAAATAAATTTTTATTAAACATTTTCAAGTTTTACATACATTAAAACAACAACCCCCCTCCCCCCCTGGTTACACATATAGTCTCACAAATAGAGTATACCACAGTGCACTCAATGATCTCTTTACAGACAGTAAGAAGCCTGATTATCAATAAACATCTTCTATTCGTTGTTCAGATATAACATCACATTTTAATAATTCCTTTGCCTATAGCCAATATATCACGACCTCGCTCCCGGCCACTCTCCCCAAATCTTTTCAAATTTTTTAATAGCTTTCCTCTTAAGATAAACCCCCTTTTCCATTTGAAGAAGTCTGAGCATTTTGTCCTTATATTCTTTTAAGGTAGGTGGGTCTGGGCTCAACCATTTCTGAGCTATCAGCTTCCTAGCCTGGTATAGTGATCTTTTGAGCGCTAATCTGAGACTCTCATTACCAGGTAATTCCTCAACATATCCCAGGACACATTGTAGAGGATTCTTGGGAATAGTCAACTGAAATATGCTTTCCAAATATGTGATCACTCTACTCCAGAAGCGACCCAGGAATGCACCGCCCCAAAACATGTGCATGTGATCAACTGGGCCCTGGGCACATCTGGGGCAAGTGTCATCCTGCCTAACTCCAATGCGGCATAGGAAGGCAGGAGTTTTATACACCCTGTGAAAGAGATAAACATGTGAAATTCTTAAGGCTTCAGATGTGGACACCTGAGGAACAGATGATAAAATCCCCTCCCATTGGTCATCTGAGATGGAACCTAAATCCACCTCCCATTTTTGCTTTAAATTAAGAGGGAAGTTCTTTAGATAAGCTTCCAACAGATGGCTATACAGTAAAGAAATCAGGCCAGAAGTATCCCCCTTAGCTGCTGTTATTGTGATCACAGGAGCAGTGCCAGTGGTAAGTTTTGTTGTGGTCACTTGTGTATCCCACGCATGGCGTATCTGCAAAAAATTGTAAAACTGACTATATGGTAACTGAAACTGCTCCTGTAGTTCAGAGAAGGCCTTGAATGTGCCCTCGGAGTGCAGTTGATGGATGAACCTCACGCCCGCCTGTTCCCAGGGAGTAAAGCCCTCCAGCCTAAAAAATTCTGGTAATCTTGGATTCTTACAGATAGGGGTGAAAGGGGTGCAACCATCAACCTCCAACAATTGCTTGATTTCCCCCAGACCTTTACCATAAGTGTCAGAGTCAAAACAGAGTCAAAACATAGATCCAGGGGTTTAGGGCCGCCAGACCTCCAGCCTCTTTAGACCTCTGCAATGTCTCATATTTAATCTGTGCTATCCCTTTTTTCCAGATTAGCTCTCTAAACAGAGACTGAAGTTTATGGAAGAATCTGAATGGAATCCATATAGGAGTGTTATGTACAATGTACAACAATTGGGGCATCAATATCATCTTAGTCAAATTGACTCTTCCAATTACCGAGAGCGGGAGCTTGCACCATGTTGTGATTTTAGCAGCAAATCTCGCAATGAGAGGGGTCAAATTAAGCTGCAAGTAATCTTGGACTCTAGCTGAGATCTGAATGTACTTGAATGTAATAACTACCTGAATAGGTGTGTTAGCTACCGTGGAATCTTCTGAGAGGGGATCAATAGGCAATAGTACAGACTTATTCCAGTTTATCCGGAGTCCAGAAAAATCTCCAAACTGTCCAATAGTAGCGATAGCACTCTCTAGCGATACTCCTGTGTCACCGAGGAAAAGAAGCAGATCGTCTGCATACAGAGCTACCTTCTCCGTATGCAGGGCATACTTGAGCCCAGTAATCGACTGTCTGTCCCTCAGCATTTGCGCCAGCGGCTCAATTGCCAAAGCAAACAGCAAGGGTGACAGAGGGCACCCCTGCTTTGTCCCCCTGGTTAGATGAAAAGGCTGGGACAGTATCCCGTTAGCCCTCACTCTTGCTTTGGGGAAAGTATATAAAAGCTGTACCCATTTCCTAAAGTTGGGGCCCAATCCTACTTTTTCCAAGACCACCCACAAGTACTCCCACTCGACGCTATCGAAAGCCTTCGCAGCGTCAAGTGAGAGCACCGCCCAGCCCCCCACATTATCCGACTTGGACTGGACGTTCAGGAAAAGCCTGCGTAAGTTAATCGCTATGGAGCGATTGGGCATAAAGCCGGACTGGTCACGATGGATCAACCCATCTATAACAGCTATCAAACGTCGCGCCATAATCTTGGCCAGGATTTTAATGTCAACTGTCAATAAAGAAATGGGCCTATAGGATTCTGTCAGTTGTGTATCCTTCCCTGGCTTAGGTATAACTGTAATCACCGCTTCCCTCATGGACTCTGGTAGCCTCCCGGTCTCAAATGTTGCCTGATAGACTTCTAGCAATTTTGGGATAAGCTAGTTCTTTAAAGGCTTCCGTCGGTAAGCCGTCTAACCCTGGCGCTTTATTTTTCTGGAATGTGTCTAGTGCCTCTTCTAATTCCTCCACTGATATCGGCTGATCCAATGCCTCTCTTTGTTCCAGTGTAAGTGTAGGTAAGTGAATCTTATCTAGGTATGCCCTAATTTGTGACCCATCCTTAGTCAGTCTCGATGTATATAGGTCACCATAGAATCTCTGAAACTCTGCTACAATTTCTACTGCATCTACCATCAGAGTGCCAGTATCAGATATCAGAGATGGAACATGCGCAACCCCATTTTGAGCATTAACAATTGTGGCCAACAGATGGCCCGCACTTTCCCCCTCAATAAAGTAATGCTGTTTTAAAAAGAAGCGCTTGTTGGCCGCCTGCTGAAGCAAGTGTTCGTTCAGTAAGGAGTTTTTGTGCCTCCAGCCACTGTTCCCTATTAGCCTCCGATGGCATCTTCACAAATTCCATTTCGGTGGTATCTACTCTCTTACTCAACGTATTCGTGAGGTTAGAGCTGCGCTTTTTAACCCTCGAAATATGTTTGTAGTATAGACCTCTAAGATGCAATTTAGCTGCATCCCAAATGCTAGCATTCCCGTCCCTAGGTGCATTATCCATATAAAATTCCTCCATTTCCGCTACAATCTCGGATACATTATTTAGAATGGGAAGCCAATAAGGGTTTAATTTCCACATGGGCCTTTGACGATGTTCAGGAACTCCTATATTAAGACTAATCTGAATTGGGGCATGGTCTGATAGTATCCGTGTGCCATATGAGACCTGGGTGACTAGTGTCATTAGCCTATCGTTCCCTATAGCTAGATCTATGCGGGAGAGTGACATATATGAGGCAGAAAAACATAAGTCTCATCTCTTTTCCTGAGGGTTGCGAACCCTCCAGATATCCATCAATTGCACTTCCAGCAACAAGCGTGCCAGCGCCGTAGGGGGGCTGTCTGCGGGTATCGTCCCAGTGTGGAACTTATCTAGGTGTGCCTGCAACCAACAGTTATAGTCCCCTATCAGGAGAATCGGTACGTTTGGGTCAGTCATCACAAATGATAACACTGTCTTAATAATCCCTGCATTATACGGAGGGGGGGGGACATTTATTGCTGCTATACAAATATCAGTCTGATAAATTGTACCCGCTAAGCACACAAAGCGCCCTTCTGAGTCAATTAGGGTTCTAGAGCACCTAAATGGCACACTTTTATGGATAAACACGCTTACCCCCCTAGAATTGGTCATAAAATAAGAATGATACGCCATCCCAATCCAAGACCTATTGAGGAGGTGCACAGTTTCAGGGGTCATGTGGGTCTCCTGTAGGCACATAATAGAATCAGGGACAGCTTTCAGGGCTCTCATAACGGCATACCTTTTATTCGCCTCTCCTAACTCTCGTACATTCCACGAATGGACATTAAGTATCCTCGCCATCTGAACAATAAGTAAAATCAGCTACACATCGTTTCCAACTAGAAGAAAAGGCCACATTGACAACATCCCAGATGACTACAATGAGACTAATTTTCCTATTATGCCATATACCAGGGGGTTCCCACCCACAACATCACACAACCCATCCCTCCCACCCCACCCAACTTTTTGCAAATCCCTGGGGTAAAAACCCATAAACACCTGTATGCTGAGTAGCATTAGAGTACAAACATTGCACTAGTTTCATAGTGCTTAACTCGCACTTATCAACATCTTACATTAACAAGTAGAGAATGGCAAATAACACTGCATATAACCATATAATATCGGTCATCTTATCTGACAGTGTCCATAAACCAGAACCGGCCCGCTTCACGCCATTATGGTGATGGTGCTCGTCTGCCCCTCAGCTCTCTCTCATGGATGTCCAGCCAGGCTGTAGCATCTGCTGCTGTTTCAAAGAAGTGAGTAGTATCCATGGCCACCACTCGAAGCCTCGCTGAATAGAACATGGCATATGATAACTCCAGATCCCGAAGCCTTCTCTTCACATTCTGAAACTGAGCCCTTTTTCGCTGTACTTTACTGGAGAAATCTGGAAATAGCGCCACTTTGCCCCCGCCAATGCTCAGTTGCTGCTTATCTCTCGTAGAATCCGGTCTCTATCCTTAAAATGAAGGTGCTTCACTAATACCGGTCTTGGGGGGCCCCCTGGTGGTAAGGGGCGAGATGGTACTCTGTGGGCTCTCTCCACAGCAAATAGTGGCGTAAGGGCCTCTTTACCAAATGTCTCCAGTATCCATGCCTCGAAGAAATCATCTGGATTCTTGCCTTCTACCCTTTCTGGCACACCGACTATACTGATATTATTGCGGCGCAACCTATTTTCAAGATCATCTGCTTTCGCCATTGATGTTGCCACTTGACCAGATGACCAGATCCTCCACCGCCCCCACTCTTTCTTCAGCTGCTGACACTCTCTCTCTCACAGTTTGCAAATCGTGTCTTATTATGGAGATGTCTGATTTTACATAGCCCATGTGGTCAGTCAATGTATTCAGGGCCCCATTACACTGCATGACTGCTTTAAAGACATCAGACAGGGTCGGTTCCTCCTCCTCAGCTTCACTCTCTGTCTGCAGTGTTTCCTGCTGAGTGTCTGCTGCAGGCTCACCTCGTGCCTTCTCTGGGGATTTCCCTTCCTCACTCAGGCCGGCGCCATCTTGTCCACGCGGGCTGCTGTCTTCCCCGGTCTGCAGGCCGTCTCTCCCCTTCCGACCAGTAGCAGGATCCGGTGAGTGAGTAATGCGGGCGAATTGCTCCAACCGGGCCACCACATCCAGCACTTTCGGGGTGTTGCGCAACGTCTTATTCGCGGCGGCAGCAGATGACGTGCGTAGGCCGCCCGTCTCCGCTTTACCTCCGGCCTTACTTTTCCCCTTGTCCGCCTTGGTAACCATTTCAAAAGAGGCAATTGCAGGCAGTGACCTTTCCGGGTACGTTCCCCTCTGTGTTCCAGCCCCAATCAGTACAAAAATCGGGTGATCACAGGATAAATTCAGGATACCGTGCAGGAGCTCAGGCTGCGTGCGACCGCTCACATACTCAGCTCGGCCACGCCCCCCTCCCCCGCATGTTGTTTAACTTATTTCTGGAACTACTTGACTTGATCATAAGGGAAGAGAACAGTATCACGGGTTTTGGTAGTGGAGATACCACAGACAAAATCATATTATACGCAGATGACATTTTACTGTGTTTCAAGAATCTAGAATCCTCAATCCCTAGAGTGATGCAGGTGGTGCAGGAATTTGGAGGGAAATCCGGATTGGAAATCAATTGGGATAAGACCACGCTTCTTCCTCTGGGAGACACACCGCCAAGTAGTTTGGGGCCGATTAATATGATATCACCCAAGATGATATCAAGAGATGGAGTATTTAGGACTTAAATACTTGCCTAAGGTAGAAGATTTTGTTAAGCTCAATGTAGTCCTGGTCATTAACAAACTGAAAGGTAACTACCATTGTCCAGAGATGATAGGGTGGGTCTTCTCAAGATGGTCATTCTACCACAGTTGCTGTACGTGTTGTCGGCCTCCCCGGTATGGATTCATGACAAATTTTTTCATCTAATCGAAAGATTGATAAACAAACTAATATGGGGGGCAAGCATGTAAGAATAAAGTTAGGTTTCCTATACAAAAAGTACAAAGAAGGAGGTTTGTCCATCCCTAATTTTAAACTTTTTTTTCTTAGCAGCTAAATTATGCTTCTGGAAAGATTCAAAAGTGATGAAGGACATA